>NC_141685.1:1365843129-1367308404 GCF_964263255.1 Lissotriton vulgaris | reverse complement strand
GCTTATGGTGGACAAAAATGATTCAGAAAAGGGGGTGGTGATGAACAGAGTGTCTGAATTAAGCAGACCACTCGTACCCAGTCCAAAGATCAGGGCTTGATCCATCACCGTTTTTTAGCTCACTGCACCATCCCAGCTCATAACTTGGCTATATGCAAATTAGTCTGACCCTGGCCCAGTGCATCATGGGAACAGGGCAGACCAAACTACCAAGACAATTCTTATACTGGGAAGGAAACAAGCTACCGGGGACCGGTTTCTGGCATTTCAGCCGTCTTCGGCCCGGCTTGCTTGAATCCTGATGGTGCAATGAGATAGGGACTCACATCTGAGTATACCCTTCCACGCTTATGGTGGACAAAAATGATTCAGAAAAGGGGGTGGTGATGAACAGAGTGTCTGAATTAAGCAGACCACTCTTACCCAGTCCAAAGATCAGGGCTTGATCCATCACCGTTTTTTAGCTCACTGCACCATCCCAGCTCAGAACTTGGCTATATGCAAATTAGTCTGACCCTGGCCCAGTGCATCATGGGAACAGGGCAGACCAAACTACCAAGCCAATTCTTATACTGGGAAGGAAACAAGCTACCGGGGACCGGTTTCTGGCATTTCAGCCGTCTTCGGCCCGGCTTGCTTGAATCCTGATGGTGCAATGAGCTAGGGACTCACATCTGAGTATACCCTTCCACGCTACTGTTGGACCAGCAATCTGCAGCCATTCAAGCCGCGGCCATTTTGACTCCGTGCGAGGACCCCGTGAGGAAGCAAGTATTGAAACCATTGGATGGTGCCCTGGAGGACGGTGTTCCCGAGGTCGTGATTGTACCGCCGAACCTTCCATCACTATCGACTTTGGGGGTATCGAAAGGCGTTCCCCTCCCGGAGACTTTTGTTGTGGACTTTTCTTTAATCTTATGTTCGTCTTCTCCTTTCTAGGTGACTTTACGACTCCGGGGCAAGATACATTGGGACTGTCCACCTAGGAGAGAGAGTTTTTCTGCGTCTGAAGTTCTTGTGGACTCACTGTCTACGAGTTGCCACGGATTGATTCTTGATGACTTCCTTCTCCTCTATGACTCCTTTGTGTGCCTTTCGGTCTTGCTAGGGGGGGTTTGTGTGCTCGTTCGGAAGGGTCAAGGTTAATATCAATTAGATTGAGACGGTTTGGAGTGGCTTTTACGGGTGTTCGACCTGCAACTGTTTGATTTACGAGGCTGGGCGGTGTATCACGGTGCCCCCAAATTTCTCCTATAAGGGTTGTCATACATTGGTCTTTTTGCGATGGGGGGTGGCTGTTTCTGGCGGGGGGACTAAGGGGGCTGGGAGCCCATACGGATAAGCCCTCCTCCATTCTTTTTCCTACTTTTAGGGTTTTAGTTATTTGGGGCGACAGGCCCGCTGCTAGTGGGGTTAGGCTGCAGCCATCCACAGGGGTGCAGGGTAGGGTTTGGTGGGGGGGTTTATTTTGCCTTTTTTTTTATTTCTATGGGCTTTTTCTTCCTTCCCTTTTTCTTCCTTACAGGATCAGTATAGATTGCGAATCATTCTGATTTTTATCGTGTACTTGTATTTAGTGCTCATGCTTCTTACGTTATCCTGATTCCCGGGTGGGCAGGCCCTGAGAACTGGCTCTTAACATAGAATGTATATTGTATTGTTGTTTACACCGATCCATATGCTTTGGCGCCAAAGTTCCATTATAGCTGTTTCTACGTGCATATCATGTCTCTTGACCTGTCCCCCGTATTCTTCGGTTTGATTGTATGGCACCTGATCCGTTTCTTTAGATAATATAAAATAAAACCTCTGTCTCATCCTGTGACTTAGTTGTTCGTTCTAATACAAGTTCTATCCTGGATTGCTGCCGGACCTCAGGGTTGTCAGCTGATGAGCTGTGTCGCACCGTGATATAGTGGGTCTTAATTTTGTTTAGCGGCCGGCCCCTGCGGTTGTAGGCCCATGCTTGTATTTTTATTGAATGCTACAATAAAGGTTTTCCAAAAAAAAAGAAAGAAAAAAATGTGTTGTCTATTGCCTTGAATATGTGTTGATCAAAGTTTAGGCAGATAGTGCGGAAAAAATACAAAAATTTCGGGAGATAAATCATTTTGATCACATTGCATCTGCCTATTAGGGTTAGATGGAGGTTGTCTAATTTGCTAAGATTTCGTGTTGTTTCTTTCAAGAGTGGGTCTATATTGATCTTGACTAATTCGTCTAGATTCAATGTGATTTTAACGCCTAGATATACAGCGTTCCTGAAGATCCTTTCATTTCTGTAATTAACTTTTTTTATTGATAATTATCTGCGTTTTACCCTGATTTAGTTTATATCCTGAGATCGCGCCAAAGAGGCAAGCCTCTTTTTCCATCATTTTGATGGCCACATGAGGATCACTGGTAACGATCGCGATATCATCCGCATATGCTAGAGTCTTTGTTAATCCATTTGATGTCTTAATAGGCAATATATCCTGATTAGTCTCCAGTTTGCGGATGAACGGATCGATAAATATCGCGAACAATAACGGGGAGCACGGGCAACCCTGCCTTGTCCCTCTAGTCACATCTATCTTATTTGACAGTCCGCCATTTATCATAACGACTGCTTCTGGGTTATGGTACAATCTACGTGCAGCGTTAATGAATCGATCTCCGATCCCACTCTTTGACATGGCCGTCCATAGATATTGCCAGGAGACCCTATCGAACGCCTTCTCTGCGTCCAAGAGTATAAGCGCAGTAGGGTCTCCTGCGACTTCCTCTATGTCAAAGAGTGTGATGACCCTTTGTACGTGATCCGTCGTGGATCTGCCGGGGATGAATCCATGTTGTCGGGCTGATATGATCTTGTGAATAATCGGAGCAAGTTGACAGGCTAACAATTTAGCGTAAATTTTTGAGTCACAATTGATTAGGGTGATTGGGCGATAGGATCCCAGTTTAGTTGGATCTTTGTTTTTTTTTGAAACACTACAATTTTAGCCCGTGCCCATGATTTTGGTGGTTCCCCCCTTGGAATACTTCGGTCATTAAGTCAGTTAGCACATTCTTTAGTGACTTATAAAATCTGATATAGAATTCGGCGGGTATTCCATCCAGTCCAGCTGCCTTCCCTGTTGATGGACAGCAGAATTTCCAACCACTGCGGTGTGTTCGCTAAATTAGCTTGGTTGGTGTATGACAATTGAGGTGCCGTTACCTGCTCTCAATCAATCAATCAAAGCATGTGTATAGCGCGCTACTCACCCGTAGGGTCTCAAGGCGCTGGGGGAAGGGGGTCCGCTACCGCTCGAACAGCCAGGTCTTGAGTTGCTTCCTGAAGGAGAGGTGGGCTTGGGTCAGGCGGAGGTGGATGGGGAGGGAGTTCCACGTCTTGGCAGCCAGGTAGGAGAAGGATCTTCCTCCCGTTGTGACTCTTCAGATGCGGGGGACGGCGGCGAGGGCGTGGATGGTCGATCGTAGCTGGCGGGTGGGAGTGTAGAAGGTCAGGCGGTTGTTGAGGTATCTTGGGCCTTAGTTGTGGAGAGCTTTGTGTGCGTGGGTGAGGAGTCGGAACGTGATTCTCTTGTTGACGGGGAGCCAGTGCAGGTTTCTCAGGTGTTCGGAGATGTGGCTGTGTCGGGGGATGTCCAGGATGAGGCGTGCAAAGGCATTCTGGATGCGTTGGAGTCTCTTCTGAAGTTTGGCTGTGGTTCCGGCATAGAGGGCGTTGCCATAGTCCAGGCGGCTGGTGACGAGCGCCTGGGTAACCGTCTTCTTGGTTTCTGTGGGGATCCACCGGAAGATCTTACGTAGCATGCGGAGGATGTTGAAGCATGACGAGGAGACGGCGTTGACTTGTCTGGTCATGGAGAGGGAGGAGTCCAGGATGAAGCCCAGGTTGCGTGCGTGGTCTGTCGGTTTGGGTGCGTTGCCTAGGGCAGGGGGCCACCAGGAGGCGTCCCGGGCGGAGGGCGAAGATCCCAGGATGAGGACTTCCGTCTTGTCTGAGTTCAGTTTCAGGCGGCTGTTCATCATCCACTCAGCTACGTCTTTCATCCCTTGTTGTAGGTTGGTTCTGGCAGTGGTGGGGTCGTTGGTGAGGGAGAGGATCAGCTGGGTGTCGTCGGCGTAGGAGATGATGTTGAGGTTGTGTTGGCGTGCGATGGCCGCAAGGGGGCTCATGTAGATGTTGAACAGCGTGGGGCTGAGTGAGGATCCTTGGGGTATGCCGCAGATGACTTCCGTGGCCTCGGATCTGAACGGGGGGAGGCGGACGCTCTGGGTTCTTCCGGCGAGGAAGGAGATGATCCACTCGAGTGCCTTCTCTTGGATCCCGATGTTGCTGAGGCGTTGTACTAGGGTGCAGTGGCAGACCCCGTTGTGCCTCTAAATATATGTCAATAAGTTCTTGGTCTTTATTGGTTTCTTTATATAGAGCTTGGTAATATTTTTGAAATTCTGATCTGATCTCCTACGGGTCTTGCTTGAGAACGTTGTTACAGTCTTTAATCTCTTTAATTATGTTAGCCATGTTTTCTTGTCTCATGCGAGTGGCGAGGTGGTGCCCTATTTGCTCGCTTAGTTCGTATACTTTTTCTTTTTGGATCGTGGCTTTACAAATTGCTTTTTCTGCAAATATCTCCGTTAATCTATTTTTTTGCGATGGCAATCTTTTGTGATGCCGTTTCTATGTTTATACCCCCTTCAGTAGCTCTTACAAGATCCCCCTCGGCCTCTGTCAGTTTCCCCTGTAATTCGGCTATCTTTTGTTTGGCAGCTTTGTTATTCCTTATTGAGAAGCGCAGCGTTTCACCCCTGATACCAGCTTTTAATGTGTCCCACACTACGTCTAGGGGTGCGCTCCCCAGGTTATTTGCCAAAAATTCAGGTATCCATTTCTCAATAAGATGTCAATATTTCTCGTTTAACAGTAGAGCCCAAAGACTTTTAAAGGCTAACAGCCAAAGGCAGTTCAAACTGTGATAGGCACCATCATTTAGATAGAAAAAACGGACTCTTTAAGGTAAAGGAGATTAGAGCTAATGTGAGGTGACAACTGAACAATTAACGCAAAAATACCATTAAGTCGAAGAGGAACACGGGTTAAAGCTACTGAATTACAACAGCTAGAAATGACAAACAAAATCACGATGCATAAAATGGAATCCAGCGTGGCAATGAGATGGAATACTATGCGGTGCGATAAAGGCTATGTATGAGTATAAACCAGGACTTACCATTGTGTCTATCCTGATAATTAAGGTCTCTGACTTGGGCTCCTACAATGAGGTAATCGATACGCCTCGAGTCAACCACGTCGAATGTTGGTAGATGCAACATGCATGGTATAGGAAGACGGATAATTTGATGCCACCGCAACGCTTGGAAATGGTTTAGAAATAGTCAGATGGCAGTCATGTGACAAATCACATGTTTGATTCCAAAGCTGGTTGGTTTACGTGGCGGCCATGATGTAAGTGTAGGTTTACCAAGGTAAAACCAGCAGTGGGTGACATAAAACCAAATAAAGACCAATAACGACCAAATGTACAGATGTATGTTTGCAGATAATTGTGGTATAGACCTAGAGCAGAGTTATTGATGTTCTACTTCCTATTCAGGACCAGCAAAGCAACAATTGCGCAGTCTTGTCTAAATAGTCTGAACCCGTCATGTTACTTCTAGAGATATAATAAAACTACATGGCTACTGTAACGGTGTATGAAGACTCTAAATGAATCACAGGTATAAAGCCAAAAAAAAAGGAACTGCGCAAGAAGTTTTGGGCCTTATGATGAAATACAGAAAATGAATGGTCGAAATGAATAATAGGTATAAAGCCAAAAGAGAACAGCGCAGGAACTTTTATGCCAATCCATGCCAGCCTTTCCAACATGGATCGGCTGTCGGAAACTGACTTTGGGGGCTAGCAGGGCCCCTTCCCCCTGTCAGAAACTGACTTTGAGGGTTAGCAGGGCCCCCTTCACCCTGGTCCTCTGCATTTGGCCACATGGTGCCGAGATGTTTTAAAATTTCCATTTTTGATGGGGGCTTGTGCTGAGTGCGGTTTCATCCAGCTGCACAAGTAGCCATCGAAAAATGGAAGTTTGCGACTACACATGCCTAATTGTGCTGTCGGATCTGTCGACCTATGTTCGGGTGGTTCCTTCCACAAAACAGTGTCAGTCGGAAGCAACTCCGACCAAAATCGTAATGAGGGCCTAAGTGTCTTGATGGTTTTAGTCCAATTCCCATCTTTTTTTCATTACACTTCAGAGTTTAAAAAAACTACAGAATAATGTCTGGCTTCCTACCCGCTGATATATTTTGAAGTATTTGTACAGTTCATTTACAAGTATTTATATATATATATATATATAAGCCTTTTGCGCCCTATTCCGGGAAGGAAGCCGTTCTTCGCGTGGTGCGGTACGAAGAAGGAGGATGCGGGGAATCTAAAACTTTATCAAGAGTCATCCCTGATGGAACAATTATTTTTCTGCCCATCCTCCTCTGAACACTAATCTATATTATAACCAAAGAGGACTATTCATAGAAATCTTGCGAAATTCTTGAAGACGATTCACATTCTGACTACTTGTTTGCATGCACATACGATTTTGTGGCTTCCTAATACTACCAATTAAGAGATCATTCGGAAACGCTCATCCACAAAGAAATTTCCCACCGATTACAATGACTATATATACTCAAAAGAATTTGCCCTGAAGAAGTCCCTTGAGGACGAAACGCGTCGGCTGCGAATACCCGTGTTTTGATTGTACACCCTTTTTTTGGAATAAAGAAAATCACAACTAAGAAAACCTACGTCTGTGATCATTGACACTATATTTCTGGAATTGTGTGGTGCACCTTTGCGTTTATTTATTAATTTACTGAGTTCTTGGATGAACTATCACTGTGACAGTGGATGTTAACCAGTGTGCACACACTTCGCCCATACAAACTACCCAGGGCGATTTAGAATTCTGGGGGTGATTTGGGTTAGGTGCTATAATTAAGAAGTTTCCACTGTCTCCTTTGTCTTTTGAAAGTATTTAAATGTTGTGTGTTAAAAATAAATTACATTCTACAGCCTTTCCTTTCACTCTGAAACCCAGCAATATTTTCAAAGATGGTTTACCTTACAAAATGCCCTAACTTTACAGCTAGAAAAAGAAAAAATAAACACCAGTCTCCATAGTAAAAGAATAAGTAGCAATTTTTCAGACGACAAAGCCAGACTTTTGACCTCTGTCTTTGAATTGCACTACAAATGCATAAAGATAAAAACAAAATTAAAGCCATCTTTATTGTTCAGTCACCTTCCGAACTCCAGAATTGTTATTTTGGGGGTGCTAAAGCACCTCCAACACCCCTACTTCCAGCACCTATGTGAGAGAGTGTACATAGTGTTTGATGGCTGATAAACTTGGAAAGCCTTGAAACTGCTCATGTATGAAAATATTTATCTCAATAATCCTTGAGTATGCATTGCAGAAGACAAGGGACCTGTTGCCGTTACTCAAAGGTAGGTTTTTCCTTTGACTAATACTTCTCAAATTACCCAGTTATTCAGATTGTAGCTAGAGCAACATTGATTAAGTGTTGAGTTTTTGGGAGAGTGTGTACATGGAATAAGGTATGCCTGCTGTGTGATAATGGTATTTTATTTTCTTTGCAAAAACTATGTAATATTTGGAAAGTACATGAATTAAGCATAGGACCAAATCTTTACATAATCCTTGTGGCAATGGGATGCTTGAAAGATTTAATCATCTCAAATTGAAAGGTGCTGTCCAGGTGGTCATTAAGTGTACTTTTAATTGGAAGGCAAAGGTTGCAAAGACCATGTGGATCCATAGAATAACTGTTAACTAGGGCACAGGGTTAACACCATTTGAGATTATAAAATGACGTAATCCTAGGACAAAATGTAATCCAAAGTGAAAATATAAATCATAAATCAATTACTAGCCTACTGAAGACAATAGGAATAGAATTAAGAAAGCTTGTGAGGGTTACACAAGATATGATGAAAGGAACAATACCAAGGCATGTAGAATTAAAATTGGTCAGAGAAAAAAAAAACGGGGAAAGTGTTTAAGGAAGAGACTCATTTTTCTTTTAAACCATAAGAGGTTGTTAAAGTCATGCATAATTATGCGTTGTTAAGTGATGGTAATGTGTAGCATCTTAATTGCATAGCTGTTGGCTTTAGAGAGGGCTGGAAAGGTATGACGTCTAATAGTAATATGAAATAGAATATCTGAGTAACGTAGTCCTCGAAAGAGGAAGTTATTCCTATTTATTGTGATCTTATTGGTATAGACACCAATTGTGATTTCAATGGTGAGCCGCAGAAATTAAATCTGAAGTAAAAGGCCAGGAGGTTCTAGTAACCGGCTGGTCACGATCTAGTGTTTCTACAATATGCATTTCCACCAGCCACTCCTTGAGGGCTAGCTTCCACACTCACCGCACATCCATCTATCACAGGTGTCACTGGTCAGGTGACCCTGCTAATAAAAGGGGCCGGGAGCACGTGCCATGGGCCATGGGCCAGTTCCAGACCATATGACTATGTGTCTGCGTCATTATTGTAGCTGCATGAGGGCCTAGGGCTCTAACCATTACAATTGCGATGAGCCCCTTGTGAGCTGTCACCAGTTTGGTACTAAATCATGAGGGGAAGTGCAGCCGATGCCCACGGCACCCCTGCACCGGTTGCCAGCGCAACGGCCACACTATGAGTGAAGAGGACAGCATCCAGCCTCCATGTAATGCAGTTGCCTGCCTGCCATGACCCCTAAAAGGCAACATAGGACCACTGGGAAGAAGGTGAGCTGACTGAGCTCAGAAGTTGGCAGTGGGCAGCAATGAGTGGAGGGGATGTGTAAAAGGAGCGCATAAAGCGAAACCCCACAGCGCCGGCAGAACCCCGTAACCAAGGGAGAAGCTTCAATCCACAGAGCTGCCTCAAAAGTGAAAAGAGCACGACACAGCCCACAATATCGTGGAGGACACTGCGCTGCATGTCAGCAGTAGGTCAGGGACTGTGGTACCCGCCTGTGAGGGTGTAGGCCTCGTTCCGTGCCAAGGTGAAATGTCTCCATACTGCAGCTTCTCCAGGCACTAGCATGCCTGATTCAGTGCCTGTAAAACATTGGTGGAATGAAAGTGAGGCATGAGGGAATCGCTCATCCGCCTGGTGACGTTAGCAAGCAGGGAAGAAGGGTTCGCAAGATAACACGTGCATGCGAAGGCTGGTGCTGATCCGTTGTGTCCAGTAAGTGTCGTGACCAGAGAACATGGGCTCTAGGACCCACAGGGACACAGACTTGGGGGGACAGACACCGGACACCACATCCGGTCAGGGGGACAAAGGACAGACCACAGGAAGCAAGAGGCAGGGAAGGAAGCACCAATACAAGCTCATGTGAGATACGAAATAAAGATACCTGAAATCGCCTGCACCGTGTCCTGTCATCTGTGGGGGGACCCTGCACGATCCCACAACTGGCGACGAAGGAAGAAATAAAGAAACCACGCGTGCCGGATCGACCACGTCGTGAACAAGCCAGGAGCCCACCCTGGACTGGTGCCGAGAAGAAGAACATAGTGGCCAAAGAACGAAATTAAGGACAGCAGCGACGCGGGAGCCCACCCCGGCTGCTGCGACGACGAAATCGCCTGCATTGGGTAAGCGCCAGAGAAAGAAGCGCGAAGGAATACAAATCGGCGCGAGCTCTCGCGAGAGTCTCGGCGGCCATTTGCAAGTCAGGCGAGAGAGCCAATAGGAGCACAGGAATTGCTGGCGGCCATTTTGAAATCAGGCGAAGCACTGATTGGCTGCGAAGTCTCACGAGACCATCGGCGGCCATCTTGAAGTCAGGCGAGGGAGCCAATAGGAGCACAGGAAACGTCAGCGGCCATTTTAAGGTCAGGCGAAGGGAAAAAAGGTCGAAAAGAGCCAGAAAGAACCACAAAAAGATCAGGAAAGGTGGCAAAAGAAGCTGAATAACAAAATAAAGAGCAAAGAGAGGCTCAAATAAGAAAATAAATAAAAGAAAAGACCAGAAAGAGCTACAATAAAGAAATAAGCGCCACAAAGAGCATTTACAAAGTAATAACAAAAGAACTGTAAGAAAAAGATGGCAGAACCACGGCCAAGCGCCCAATATCGCAGACCACTACCGTTCAATCTATCAGAACCACAAGTAGGAATAAGATGGGAGCTATGGATCGCTAGGTTCGAGGGATACATGGAGGCCACTGACGTACTAGAAGAAAAGAAGCTAGGACTGTTCCTAAACCTCGTGGGTGACGACGTGGATGAACTGCTAGTGACACTACCGGCAGGAGAGACATCAACATACAAAAAGCTCATCAAGTGCCTAACAAGCAAATTCGACCCTCAAAGGAACATAGACTTTGAAAGATACACGTTCACCACAGCTTTCCAACATGACGATGAATCATTGGATGACTTTGCGACACGACTGAGAAAATTGGTAACGCACTGCGAATTTGGCAAGTATGACAACGAGCAAGCAATTCGCCTGCTGATAATTGAAGGATGTCGCGACACTGAATTCCGCACCAGAATATTGAAAGAACGAACATCGCTGGAAAACATCCTGTCGCTAGCAAGGGAAAAAGCAAGAGCAAAGATACAATCAAAGCAGATGGAACGGAGGATCGAACAAGCACACCGCATGACAGATAACAGTCGCACCAGCACCTGGAAAAAGGGACAACGCGACAACACAACGAAGAAACAACAAGGGCCACAATGCTACCGATGTGGTTTAGAATTTCCTCACAAGGGCGCCTGCCCAGTATTTGGACAGATGTGTAAAAAAATGTAACAGAAGCAATCATTTTGCCAGTGTGTGTCAAGGGACATAATTCAGAAATGACAGAGGAAGACCAAACAGGCAGTGGATGACGACAAGCAGGCACGTCAGACACATCGAAACAGCAAACAGGGGCTCGTCAATAGAATCAGGAGGAGAGGAAGAAGAAGAAAAAGTGGAGCGACTGTACCTCATGTCCACTCAAGAAGACACAGGAGAAGAAAGCATTCGTCTGGTAGACAAGAAAGCAATCAAAAAATGGAATCAGTGACAATAGAAGTCGGACCACATAAAGCACAGTTCGTGCTTGACAGCGGCGCCACATGCAACATCATGTGTGCGTCAGAATATGAGAGAATGGAAATAAAACCGGTGCTGAGACCATCAAGGGTTGAAGTGTTCACTTGGGGCTCAAGGAAACCAGTAACAATTTTGGGGAAATTCACTGAAGATATAACATATAAAAACCAAACACTCAGAGAAGAGATTCATGTACTGAAAGGAGATATTCCAGCACCCTGCCTACTGAGCAATGTAACAGCACAAATAATGGGCCTGATAGCAATGACATATAACATGTCAGAAAAAGGAAACATCTTGAAAGAATATCCAAAGCTACTGAAAGGCCTGTGGAAGCTAAAAGGGCGACAAATAACGTTGCACATCGACGAAACAAAGAAACCAGTAGCTCAGCATCACCGGCGAGTACCAATACACCTGCAACCTCAAGTAGAGGAAGAAAAAAATGCGCTGTTGAAACAAGACATCATCGAGCCGGCAGAAGGACCAACGCCGTGGTTATCGCCGATAGTAGCCGTGCCAAAGAAAAACACATCGAAAATAAGAATCTGTGTCGACATGAGGATACCAAACATGGCGATCGAAAGAGAAAGACACCCTGGACCACACCTCGACGACATGATCAGTTGCCTGACAGGAGCAAGACGATTCTCAAAGTTGGACTTGTGTAAGGGATATCACCAGCTGGAGCTGGATCCACAGTCGAGATATATCACAACCTTCTCGACACATCTAGGTCTATTCTGATACAAGCGCCTAAGCTTTGGGATATCGTCAGCAGCAGAAATATTTCAGGAAACGATCAGACAGGTGATAAGGCCAGTGAAAATTAGTCTCAATTACAGCGATGACATCCTAGTGTTTGGCAAGACAGACGAAGAACACGACAAGGCGTTGCGAGAGGTGTGTGCCCAACTAGAACAGGCTGGCCTCACATTAAATGAAGACAAATGTGAGCTAGGGCGACACTCTGAAAGAAGCGAAACCACCAAGTGATGTAGCAGAAGTACGGTCATTTCTTGGACTTGCCAGTTACTGTGCAAGATATATCAAAGACTTTGCAACAGTGAGCGCACCACTGCGGGAGCTGACGAAACAGGGACAAACTTTTGCATGGACAAAAGAGTGCAGCACGGCATTCGAAGAAATAAGAGAGGCAGTAACAGCGGTAGATCATCTAGCATACTTTGACCCACTACTGTGTACAGAACTAACGGTGGACGCCAGCCCAGTAGGACTGAGGACAATACTGGAGCAACACAAACCAGGAAAAGACTCGCTGAGATGCATAGTTGCTTACGGAAGTAAGAGCTTGTCCGACGTTGAGAGAGCTTACTCTCAACCGGAGAAGGAAAGTCTGGCCGTTGTGTGCGCGTGTGAACACTACCACATGTTCATCTACGGGAAGCCTTTCACAATTGTAACAGATCACCAAGCTCTAGTAACAATTTACGGAAACCCAAACGCAAAGATACCACCAAGAATAGAGAGGTGGGGAATACGGCTGATGGATTACAACTTCAAAATAATACACAAGCCTGGAAAGGAACATAACCCAGCTGACTATATGTCCAGACATGCATTGCCACGCAACACAGAAACAACAACAATGGCGAAAGAATACTTGAATTTCATCCTGAAGCACAACACACCAGCATCCATAACAAACGCAGAATTGGAACAAGAAACAAGGAGAGATCAAACAATGGAAGAAATCAAAAAGGTGACCAGGCAGGAGGCCCAAACTGAAATCATAGCGCCTCCCCTTCTTGCTGGAGTGCCCGTCAGCTGCACCGCCTGCCACTGTCTGTCTCAGTGAGGAGGGGAGGGAGTGGAGCGCCTTACTGATGTGGCACGACAATGCTGAACTGCACCCGGAGGTAAAATCACCCAACCCGCTACCTTCTGCGGTAGAGGCCGTTTACCTGCCTTCCTTGGCAGTGATGTGACTGCAGGTTGGACGAGAGGCCACAGCGAGGGAAGACGGTCCCAGAGCGGCTATTTGTTGCCTACTAAGGGACGACCAGGCATCAAGGGGAGAAAGACTGTCCACACAATGAGAAAACAGCTCGCAGAGGGAGAGAAAACTACGATCACCAGCACGGCCGGTTGGTAGCAGTTGGTTGGAGATGGCAAGGCTGCTTCCTACCCTAAATGGACACCATAGAGGCGCTGCCTGCAATGAGGAGTGGTTGTGGCGCCACCTAGTGGTAGCTGTTGTGTTATCAAATAATGACACACGAGAAGAATATATGTAATTGGTAATTATTTACCAGAAGAAAGAGCTTGTGAGAGGAAAGATGACCATGCAGCGTCGCCAGGTCTTTCTCATCGAGCTGGGTAGTGACGTCACTTAAATACACCTTAACATTCCAGGGGTAGCACGTGCACATAAACCAATAGGAAGAGGGACAGATAAAACTCATAAAAGCATACAGCATAAAAACAGATGTATTAGTTACTAAAACTATTTACAAATCACAAAATTCATCATATATATTAATACAATTAAAAACCATTAAGAGAAAACATACTGACTGCAGTTTAAAAAACAAGTTAAAATAGACAATCGTTATGTTAGATGCCCCCGAGAACACAGTTTAAACATTTTATGCTTTTACTATAGAGACAGACAAATTAAGGAAAACAGATCAATCACTTCGAGGGGGTCAAGCCCACCACAAGTTTTCTTCTAATGGCCCATGCCCACCCAAAGTATTTGGCGACCGCAACTGTAATAACCGGCAAGGTGTTAGTGGAAATTATTCTTAAGGCCACCTTACTGTCCCTTGTGCCTAGCAATTTGCACATCGCCTTTAGCCAAACACGTCGGGGGGTTAAGTAGGCCCTAAAAACAAAAAGAAGGTGGGCAATGGTCTCGCTTTCACTTTTACACGCCGGGCATAATTCAGAATTACCTATACCCCATCTACCGGTTAGTGATCTTATAGGGAGTGACCCTGCTCTAAGCTGGAAGTAGAGCTTCCTATCCTCCGGCTTTGTGATGTTGTCCCAATAGGGCTCTAAGCTAGGAGAAACTTTTGTTTCCAAAAAGCGACAATCCATAGTAGAGGGATCAACATCATTCCAGTTCCCGTAGGCGACCATTTCCCAGTACCTTTCTTTTATGGCGCCTTTGGTTGGGAACTGGGCTGTCTCAGGGTTCTCCCACAACTCCTGCATACCCATTATTCCCAATACTTTATGAAGTTCTTTGAGCCAAGTTATCTTGTGGAATATATCAGTTTTAATCACATACAGAAATCCCAGAGCGTAATGCATAAGTAGAGTGGTGTGGCTCACTGGTTAGAGGCGGCAGACCAGGAAGCAGAGGTCGACCCGGGACCAGGGTTCGATTCCCGACGCGGCAGGGTCTTGGGCCATGGTCAGCGGACTCGATAATTCTCGCCTCGGTGCCTACACCAACCATGGGTCTCACTCAGCAACTCTGGGCAATAGCTTGCTTAATCTCTACTAACGGCCCCATCAGCGCCGGGGATGCTTGTCTTCACCTTGGAGATGCCCAGGAGGGACAATCTCACAGGGAAAGCCAGGATGGGTTCCCCAGCAGTATACAGCGCCGGGACGCCCCTTTGCTGGGGCAGCTGTGCGCTTTACAAGTATACAACATTTAACATTTATAAGTTCCGGAGTAACCCTCCAATATAGAATAGGTCGTAATCTAGCCATATCTGAGAGGGCTTTCCTGCCTAGATCATAGCGCTGCAGTTGGATTGGGGTACTTTTAGGGAGGCCAACAAGATTACGGCAAAAACAATTCCACAAGCGTTAGTGACGTTAACTTATCATAAGCCCATATTTCAGCACCATAAAGGGCCGAACTTAGGGCTTGCGCCTCATATACTTGCAGTGCTGGTTGTACCGGCTTGGTCAAGGACTTCCTGTGCTCCGGGCTTATAGCTCCCGTGTTTTGGCGGAGTTTTAATGCCGCCATTTCTATATGCTTCCCCCATTTTACTCCGTTTGACACGTGGATACCTAAGTAACCAAAGTCCGATACCATTTCCACTTTTTGTCCATCCATAAGAGAATTTCCCTCTAAAGCTGTGGTGGGGGTTAAATACCATAAGCTTTGACTTTGTAACATTAACTTCCAACCCCCGGTTGACACAAAAAACCTCAAAGATCTTCAGGGCTCGCTGTAACCCGCTAAGGGTTTTAGATAAAATTAGCGTGTCATCAGCGAATAGTAGAATTGGAGTTTTCACTCCAGCCAGGCTAGGAGCATCTACTTTTCCCAGCAACATACGCTCAACTACCCCATCAATGCTCAATGAGAAGAGCGTGGGGGCCAAAGCGCAGCCTTGGCGCACCCCACGCTCTACCGGGAATTCAGAGGTTACTTGGCCGTGACACCCCCCCCCCCCCCCCCACTGTATTTTTGCATAATTTGACTCATGCAACCTCATCACAAGTGTTAGGATCTCTAGCGGCATACCCATCTTGCTTAGCACTTTCCACATCTGGGATCTAGGGACTAAATCAAAGGCAGCACGTAAATCTATAAACGCTGCATAGATGCTGCCTTTTCCTAGTACTACCGTCTTCCAGTATAGTAGTGTAAATCTGAATATCTGGTCTGTGGTACTAGTTAATTTACGAAATCCAGCCTGGAAGGGGGTCAGAATATTTTTCTCTTCTACCCAGGCCGATATTTTCTCTAGGGTCATTTTTCCAATCACCTTTTGTACCGTGTCTAACAGGCTAATAGGCCTGTAGTTCCCAAGCTGTGTTTTGTCGCCTTTCTTATACACCGGGATTGTAACGGCCCCTAGCCAAGACTTTGGTACTGGTGCCCCTAGTGCCACAGCATTGGCCAGCTTTGTTATATAAAGACCCCAGTGCTTTTTATTGTAGTGTAGTTCCTATATCCCTTATAGGTTCTGCGCATTGGAATAACATACACAATAGGCTTGGCATAGGACTGAGGTCTGTATGCCCCTAATATGTATATTAAGCTTAATTACTATGTACCAGCTAGCTCAGAGGCCACTAGAAACTTCTTGAAGACAAGAAGGGAATAGCTTCTGGCAACCACATAACATAAAACCCACATCCCTCAGGATCATGGAAACAAAATACTACTTTTCATTCAGTCACTCATCTCAGAGAAGTACATAGAAGAAACAGTCGGTGTGTTTACAATAACATTTATTGCACAGTTGTTATTCTAGTACTGGTTATATGTGCTCCGACAACTGTTGGACAGTAGCAGAGAATTATGGCCAGCAGTGCAGTTAAATGAAAAGGCTTTGTATAGTTCTACCATTTTGCAACAGTAATGAACACATACATGAAATACAGAATGCATTAAGATAAAGCCTATACCCCTATGATGCCTAACTAGATGTACCTAAGTGTACCTAGCATGTGTGTAGATCTTAGAGAGCCAAGAATCCCCCTAGGAGTTAGTCTAACCCCTTTACCTTATTGGGACTTCATCCTGATCTTGAGCTGGACACCCACAGATGGGTAATGGACCTCTGCCAGCTGGAGCTGTGGCATGACGCAGGTTGCAGCGCCTCAGGCAGAGTGTCCGCCTGGAAGTCTCTGTCTCCTCTGGTTTGCTTGGGCAAAGGGAGGTATATTTATACTGGATAGGTGTCTTGGATTGACGTAATGTTGGTCAGAGGAAGATGTGTTCTTGGTCTGTTTCCAAGAATTGGTTGTGACGTAGGTTAGTCACTGTTGGACATGGAGATTACGTATTTAGGATGGACCGTCTTCTGTGCACAGAGCACACAGTGATCAGATAAGGGGACAGCCTCTCTGTTGCTCGTTATTGTGAAATGAGGGCTAATCTAGGTCAAAGGGCCTGCCTGTCTCTGTGAAAGGGCCTGCTTGTCTCTGTGACACAAAGAATTTGTGCCTCTGAGACAGTACCTATGTTAAGGCCTCAATTTCCTTCATAACACCCACTCCAATCTATGGACAAGAGTTAATAACCCATTAAAAGCAAACTACGTGACTAAAATAGGCATTTGCATATAATTGGCAGGTAGTTGCATGAGAGTTTTATGAGCTGAAAAAAATAGCAGCTGTTAAAATATATAAAATTACTGTAGACTCTGTGGAGACAGGAAAAATCTATAGTGTCATTAAAAAATATATATATACTCTTTAGAGTAAGTAGTTACTTATAAAAGTTTCTGTTTATAAAATTGAAAACTCTTTCATGCTTTTTTCAGAAGACCATGCTTTCTTTAAAATAGTCAATTTAGAGGGAAAGCTCCAAGCACTCGGTGAAAGTTGAAACAATAACAGAAAAAATGTGTTTCAGGACATGTTTTGAAGAACTAGAGATAAAAGGTGCTGGTAGTCACAACATTTCTCGTAGCCATTTGCTGCAGTAAACAGACCTTTTTAATACCTCGCACAGTCGTTGTGGAAGCACAGAAAGACAGTGCTGCTAGTTGCTTGTTCTGAGGCAGCCGGTGCTAAAGATTGTACCTGTGTGCCTGGATTTACTCGTACCTCACCTTCAGCCATATTCGCCGATGAGGTCTCAATCCATACCTTGGTGTTGCTAAATGAAGTACAAGGCACCCATTGGATTTGCAAGGAATGCTTTGGTTTGATGTGAATACGCTTGGGACACAGCCAAGCATAGGACTTCAGCAGACCCTGCATGGTGGTGATTGCCACTGGCATTTTCCTTTGGAAGAGGTACGTTGCAGTCTTTTCAGACTGTTCTTTTAAATATTAGAAACCATGAGAAGCATAGTTCCTGTTCGAGCTATTCCCAAGGTGTCCCACACTGCTTGTATGTGAAAGACCAAATTTATCAAAAAGGAAAAAAGGGGCAGCCTGTATTTAAGAGTACTATTATGCAAAAAAGAAAAAAATATTTCTTTAGCTGATGTAAAATGAAAAAATAAAAGCTGCTGCACAAGCATGGTTTTCAGATTGCTTTAAGCATTATTGAATTTTATGAAGGAAACTTTTGTTTTTACTACTGTCAGTGTTGGGGCTTTTTTTTTTAAATGGCACAGCTTCCCTACACTGTAGGATTTCACTACCTCTGGATGTTATCTGTACATAACTTAGGTCTGGCCTATGTATACTGAGTAGGCATGTGCGAATTTTGCGAATTCGCAATTCGCGAATTTGCAATTTTTGCGAATTCGCAATCCGCAAAATCAGCGAATTTGCAGATTAGCGGATTTTGCGGATTGTGTGGGGAATGGCCGGGTGGGAAAACGGTGCACATCGCTAGTGTGAGGGGCAGGGCCAAACGGGCGAGGCTTATATGCGAGTTCACATGCCTCTTGTGTGCATAAAAGGACAGGCACGGATCAGAGAAGCTCGTGGTCACAGGAACTGCACAGGGATTGAGCTCGTGAAAGTCAATAATGCAAAGGCCTCCATCAAGCATCATAGCTATTTTTCGACGATAGATATGGGGAGAACGCACACCTGCCCAGCCTCGAGAAAACTCACATTTTTGGGGGGGCTGATTAACTTTGCCATCACTCCAAAGAGCGCCGGGGTCCCTCGAGTGAGCTGTCCATCAAGTGGGTAAAGGGCGCGAAGACGGTGCACACACCACTAGTGTGTAGGGAGGGGCCAAACGGACGGGGCTTATATGCGAGTTCACATGCCTCTTGTGTGTATAAAAGGACAGGCACGGATCAGAGAAGCTTGTGGTCACAGGAACTGCACAGGGATTGAGCTCGTGAAAGTCAATTATGCAAAGGCCTCCATCAAGCATCATAGCTAATTTTCGACGATAGATATGGGGAGAGCGCACACCTACCCAGCCTCGACAAAACACACATTTTTGGGGGGGCTGATTAACTTTGCCATCACACCAAAGAGCGCCGAGGTCCCTCGAGTGAGCTGTCCATCAAGTGGGTAAAGGGCGCGAAGACGGTGCACACACCACTAGTGTGTGGGGAGGGGCCAAACGGACGGGGCTTATATGCGAGTTCACATGCCTCTTGTGTGTATAAAAGGACAGGCACGGATCAGAGAAGCTCGTGGTCACAGGAACTGCACAGGGATTGAGCTCGTGAAAGTTAATTATGCAAAGGCCTCCATCAAGCATCATAGCTAATTTTCGACGACAGATATGGGGAGAGCGCACACCTACCCAGCCTCGACAAAACACACATTTTTGGGGGGGCTGATTAACTTTGCCATCACACCAAAGGGCGCCGGGGTCCCTCGAGTGAGCTGTCCATCAAGTGGGTAAAGGGAGCGAAGACGGTGCACACACCACTAGTGTGTGGGGAGGGGCCAAACGGACGGGGCTTATATGCGAGTTCACATGCCTCTTGTGTGTATAAAATGACAGGCACGGATCAGAGAAGCTCGTGGTCACAGGAACTGCACAGGGATTGAGCTAGTGAAAGTCAATTATGCAAAGGCCTCCATCAAGCATCATAGCTAATTTTCGACTATAGATATGGGGAGAACGCACACCTACCCAGCCTCGACAAAACACACATCATCCTAACTAACTATTTTAGGATGGCGCCGGCAAGCTGCCAGCGCCATCCTAAAATAGTTACTAAATTAGCTTAATCAGGAAGCACTAATAGATCAAATAAAGCAGGTGCTCGAGCACCTGCTTTATTTTATCTATTAGTGCTTCCTTTTTTCGAACTAACTTAGTAACTATTTTAGGATGGCGCTGGCAGCTTGCCGGCGCCATCCTAAAATAGTTAAAAGTTCAACAGGCTTGAACTTTTGCCCCCGAAATCTGCCGCACGCGGATCTCGCGGATTTTCAGTAAATTAGCGGGAGTTCGCGGATCGCGGATTTACTGAAAATCCGCAAAATCCGCGAGCGGAATGGATTTCCGCTCATGATTAATACTGAGTCCCTTGGTGACGTTCAGGAATCATTTCTGTGACAGGTATTTGTGTCAAAAGGCCAAACCACCCATACTTTCCTAACTGGGTCTGTCCTGTTGTGTTGTAAATAGCATCTAATTTTGCCTCTGCTGATGTATGTATGGTGGTGTTTGGCAACATTCCTACTGGTGTTTAAACAACCATATTTCTAGATGTATTTCAATTCTGTAGGAGTTGATAACCTTAATAAAGGTAACAGGTATGTAGCGTTGCAATATGATTAAATCTCTAACATTTGATGATCTGAAAATGTAGCAATTATTCCTAAAACAGACAGCATATTATACACTGTATCAGTAGCCCAATTTTCAGAAAAAGTTACTGAAGGTAATGACATCACTGAATGCATGATAAAAATAAATGAAAATAAATGAAAGTTCAAAATACATTAATCAGAATTAAAAAACTGGATGATTAAGTACATCATTTAGAATATAAAGGTTTGTTCAGGTCGAATACATTTATAAGTCTTGTTAGACCTGTCTGGCCTTTTGCGTAGCCCCTCCTATTAATTAATTATTTCATCCCCTTTTTCACCCCTCATACCCTTTTTATCTTTTTGTGTCCACTGGACTTTTATGGTGTTGTCCTGGGGGATAGGTGCTCTTTCGCCCTCATAGTTTTTTTTCCTGAGACCTAGGTACCCTTTTCTGACTAGAAAGGTTGGGCCATGTAAAATGGTGGCTAGTAACTGCCACAACTGCCAACTCAGGGACTGGGCCCATAGGATAGAATAGGAAGCATCCAGAACCTTCAGGCTAGTTCTGGACCTTGGGAGCTAAGGGTATAAATAGAACACCTGTAGGGCGACCATTTTGTCTTGTCAGTGAGGAGCAGCTTGAGTATAGGCTAAGGGTCTGGAAGGGGTAGGGCCTTCATAGGGTGGACTACTTTTCAAGGGTTGCCCCCTTACAGGGATCACCACCCCCATTCCTGTAGACCTGACCCAGTTAGTCCCGACCTGCTGACCCTGGACAGGGAGACACCTTAAATTGGGTGTAGGGATTGACCCCCAGCTAGCGGTGAAGCTTAGAGAATCCCAACTGAGGAGGGCGAGAAGTGAGAAGCACCCCCCCCCTCTTCCCTTTGTCCAGTATGAAGAGCTAGATTGATCCTTGCAGGAGATAGAGGACTGGGGCCCAAAAGCGTGAGACTTTACCTCTGACCCACCCCTCCTCTGTGACGGTGGTGCCATTGGCTGCCTATGTAAAATCGGGACCTCTCACCTGCATCAGGAAGTGCAGCAGGAGTTTACCCCCCAACCTGTAGAGCCCGAAGTAAGGAGAGTCGGGGCTTCGGTGGGTGGTCCAATAGTCCTGAATCCATTGAGGACGGGCCAGGCGGGGAATCACTGGTGCTGCCGTGAAGGTGAAGTGGAGCGGAGCATAGGGCTGATCGAGCCTGGGGCAGCGCGCTTCTGCGCATACTCTCGGCGGTGACCACTTTCCTGTCAGGAGGGGCCTAGGACCGAGCAGGCCCAGAGGTGAGCCACTCCCAGTGCCGTCGAGTGGAGCCGCCTCTGTTTCAGGGCCGCTACTCTCCCGCGCCTGCGCCGTAGCGCCGCGGTGAGAGGATCGTCAGAGGCGGCCGGAGGCGGGATCGGGGCCAAGCGCTGGGGACAGACATAGCCCGACCTCTCTTCAGGGCTGACGCGTGTGCAGACTTTCACCAGGCCCCGAGGTAAGCGCTGTTGGGGACCGGAGGAGGCCCCCGAAGAGAGCTGAACCCTGGGGCTGGAGCTGTGAACTGAGAAAGGCTCTAACAGCCGTCCCAAGTAAGGAGGGAAGTGGGAACTGTTGGGTGCCTAGGTTTTCCTTCAATTCGCCTAGCTACTGACTAGAAACACCGATAAAAGGTGCAGGAGATCGTTTCTGGCACCTAGAGGAGTTCTGTTGCAGGACTTTAATGAGGCAGAGATAGGGTGTGGCTCTTCAGTCTAACTGGGATACTGACACCTGGATGTGGGTTACCTGTGACAGAAATTCCAATCGGGGTTGCGTGTCAGAGAAACTCTCTGTAAGAAGTTGAAGTGCTAGGAGGCTACAGAACTGAAGGGATCAACTGAGGAAAATTTCTGTTAACACTGTGCAACTGCCTGTTTAGAATGCCTAGGATTTCTTAGGGAATGGAATAGCTTAACTTGCTTAATCTACTGCTCACTCAGTATTTGCTATGTATTACTGCTAATATTCCGGTGGGTAAAGAAGTGTGGGGTTCATATGTAAGTTGATGGAGGAAGTAAAAACATGTCTTTGTAATGTGATTCCAACTGTGTAAAATATGAGGAGGATAAGGAGAACTGATAGTGTGAGAAAGACAAAAGTGAATCTAATATATTTTTATAAACCAGTCCATATTTTTCCAAAACATTGGTGTAGTGTCGTTTTTGTGTGGAAGTGCATTAAGTTATTACAGGGTGGTGCGCAACCTTTACACTTGTGCTTCTAGGAACTGACTGTCTTACCCTAGGCCAGGCTACCCTATGTGATCTGGTAACAAAAGGTCCAACATATTGGTGTCTAGCGGTGGGATCAGAACTGTGGTTGCGACTACTCTGCAGTAACTAAGTGTAATCCACTGACCTACACCAGGAGTTTTCTCCTGGCGGACTTCCTAATTTCTACTTTTGCTTTTTCCAAATTCATTCCTGGTGGTGGGTGGAGGTAGCTTCAGATTGCCCCTTGTGAATCTATTCTTTTTGTGTGCTTGTCCCTACATAGCTCTTTAGCAAAATGGAATTTGCTCTGGAAGAACTGGACACTTATTCTGTAGCCCAGCTTAAGGACTTTTGTCAACAGATGGGAGTGTTCTTTAAGCGTGGGGCCAAGAAGGGGGAACTCCAGACCAGTTTGAGGGCTTGGGTGGAAGCACATGGAGAAGGGAAGGAGGAGGAAGAGGGGACGGACCGGGACACAGTCATAGGAGTAGAGGTAATGTTCCATCCCGGGATGGGAAACCTACTTCCAGGACCAATGACCTACTCAAAGAGGGGCAGTAGTGTCCCCGGAGGAAGCTTGACCGAAGCGGAACTCACAGACAAGATGGAGAAAAGGCAACTGAAGTGGGAGTTAGCCAGGTTAGAACAGGAGAGGGAAGAACGGAGGATGGCTCATGAGTTTAAATTAAAAGAGCTAGAACTCCAGGCCCTGCAATTAGGACCCTCCCCTACTCCAAATGGTGGCAACGAAACCAGAGAACCAACTAGGGAGTCCAGACCCTACCTGCCTAAAGACATAGTTGCCAGCTATAGTCAGGGGGACGATATAGCCAAATGGTTGGCTGCCTATGAGGTCTCCTTAAGAGCCCATGGGATCCAGGAGAAACACTGGGGGGGTGGGTTGTACAAATATATGCCTCCTACTGGTCGGGACACCTTGTTAGCCTTAGAACAGGAGGAGCAGACCAACTACCCCACCATGAAGTTAGCATTAATCAAAAAGTTTGGGCTAACCCCGGAAAAGTATCGCCAAAAGTTCAGGGGGAGCCACAAGTTAAGCACCCAGAACTGGGTGGATTTCCTGGACTATGCGAGGAAGGCATTGGAGGGCTGTGTTTCAGGGCAGCGAGGTGAAGGACTATGAGGGGTTATATGACCTTTTTCTGAAAGAGTATCTACTCGACAAATGTTTTCCCGAGCTGTGCCAACACCTGGTGGACAGCAAGCTGACCAACCCCCGGAAGCTTGCAGAGGAGGCGGACATCTGGGCAAGTACCCGGGTGTCCTCAAAGGGGACTGGAGGGGATTCCCAAAGGGCTGGACAGGGCGCCCGTCAGAAGAAGGAGGGGGGAGATAAAAAGCGGGAGTTCTCTAAAGGTCCCCAAAACAGTTTCCAGGGAAAAGGAACAGGTTTCACCCCTAAGGCTAACCCGCCCTGGGAGATCGGGAGATGGTTCCTAAGATCCAGGTGCCCCAAATACTACCAAGTATGGGCAGTGGATCACCATCAATGGCCAGAGAGGGGAGGCTCTGAGAGATACAGGAGCCAGTATGACTATGGTGAGGAGTCAACTGGTGTCTCCAGAGCAGGTGATTCCCAATGTACTCCACCCCGCCGCGATGGCTGACGGCAGAATGGGCCACTACCCTGTGGCCGAGGTTCCCTTTGAGTGGGAAGGGGTTGCAGGTTCACTTCGAGTTGCCGTAAGCCCTGCCGTGCCAGTCGATTGCCTGCTGGGGAATGACATGGAGCACAATGCTTGGAGAGAGGAGGAATACCGGACGCATTCAGAGATGCTGGGTACACAAGGTCTACGACTGCCCGGAGAGGGAGTTTGCCTGGGTTGGAGCCTGGAACAATGGCCCAACCCGCTGCCAAAAAGGGACAGACCCGAAGACAGGAGAAGCCTGCTTCGGCTTCCACACCCCATGTGACAGATCGGCCACCTGCGGTGGTGGACCAGGAGTCCGTGGAGGGGGAAGTAGTCTCCCTGGAGAACCTACCCATCCCTGCTGAGTGGCATGTGGAGGGAGGGCCTACCAGGGAGGAGTTCTGTAAGGGCCAGAAGGAGTGCCCTACCCTTGAGGGACTGAGGCGACAGGCCGAAGCCCAGGCAGCAGGGAACGTTGCGGGACACTACCACATTTACTGGGAGGACGGACTCCTCTACAGTGAACCCAAGGTACCCTTACCTGGTTCATCAAGGGCCTTGGTAGTCCCGCAACGGTACAGAGCCTTTCTGTTGGAATTGGCTCATGAAATACCCTTGGCAGGACACATAGGTCAGGACAAGACCTTTGCTCGGCTTGTCCCCCACTTTTACTGGCCTCAGATGAAAGTGGCTTCTGATACCTACTGTCGGACGTGTGTATCCTGCCAAGCCGGTGGGAAAACAGGGGTGAAGCTGAAAGCTCCCCTGGAACCACTTCCTGTCGTTAGCACCCCCTTTGAAAGGGTGGGCATCGACATTGTAGGGCCATTGGATCCACCAACAACGGCTGTTCACAGGTTTATCCTGGTCCTGGTACTGGTGGATCACACCACACGGTACCCAGAGGCCATTCCTCTGAGGACTGTTACTGCACCTGTAGTGGCTAGGGCCCTGATGGGGATCTTCACCCGGGTGGGTTTCCCCAAAGAAGTTGTGTCCGACAGGGGGACCAACTTCATGTCAGCATAAATGAGGGCAATGTGGAAGGAGTGTGGAGTGACCTACCGGTTCACCACTCCTTATCACCCCCAGTCAAATGCACTGGTAGAAAGGTTCAACAAGACCTTGAAGGGCATGATCAGAAGTCTGCCTGAAAGCCTGCGGAGGAAATGGGACGTCCTCCTACCCTGTTTGCTATTCTCCTACAGGGAAGTGCCACAGAAGGGAGTGGGCTTCAGCCCCTTTGAGCTTCTGTATGGGCACCCTGTACGCGGTCCTCTCAGCCTGGTGAAGGATGGATGGGAAAAGTCTCCCAGGAAACCTCCCCAGGATGTGGTGAGCTACATGCTGGCCTTCAGGAGCCAAATGGCGAAGTTGTGGAAGCAAGCTTCTGACAACTTGGAGGCCAGCCAGGCAGTAATGAAGGAGTGGTATGACCACAACGCTCACCCGGTGGAGTTGGAGCCTGGCCAGAAAGTGTGGGTGATGGAGCCTGAAGAGCTAAGTGCCCTCCAGGATCCCTGGACAGGCCCCTTTGAGGTGTTAGAGAAGAAGGGTAAGGCTACATACCTGGTGGACCTTAAGACCCCTCGACAGCCCCTACGGGTGCTACATGCTAACCGCCTCAAACCCCACCATGAGAGGCCCGAGGTCATCTTGATGATGGTGACTGATGGAGGAGAGGAAGCGGAAAGCGAACCTCTCCCAGACTTGTTTTCGTCTCAGGAAAAGGATGGGTCGGTGGAGGGAGTGATTCTCTCCCCATCCCTAACTCCTGAACAGCGAGAGGACTGCCGCCAGATCCTGGAGCAGTACTCTGCGTTGTTCTCCCTTGTCCCGGGTAGGACCCAGCTGTGTACCCATGATGTGGACACAGGAGACAGCCCACCAGTGAAGTCAAAGACCTACCGGCTGTCAGACAAGGTGAAGGCTAGCATCCATGGTGAGGTTACCAAGATGCTGGAGCTAGGAGTTATAGAACCTTCCAGTAGCCCCTGGTCCAGTCCGGTGGTTCTAGTGCCAAAAGCAGCTCCACCAGGCACCACTCCAGAACTGAGGTTCTGTGTGGATTACCGGGGACTGAACTCAGTTACCAAAACTGATGCTCATCCAATCCCTGGGGCGGATGAATTAATTGACCGGCTGGGAGCTGCCCAATACTTGAGTACCTTTGACCTCACTTCAGGGTACTGGCAGATCTCCCTGACAGATGGAGCAAAGGAAAGGTCAACCTTCTCCACGCCTGAAGGACACTTCCAATTCTGTGTGATGCCCTTTGGGCTCAAGAATGCCCCTGCCACTTTTCAGCGGCTGGTGAATCAGGTCCTCTCCGGAATGGAGGGTTTCTCCGCTGCTTACCTAGATGACATTGCTGTCTTCAGCAGCAGTTGGGAGGACCATTTGCAACATTTGCAAGCAGTTCTCCAGGCCCTGAAACAAGCTGGCTTGACAATCAAGGCCAGCAAATGTCAGAATGGGCAGGGGTCGGTTGTGTGCATAGGCCACTTGGTGGGTAGGGGAACAGTGCAGCCCCTCCAGGCAAAGATTGAGGCAATCATGGCCTGGGAACCCCCCAAGACCCAGACTGAGGTCCGAGCCTTCCTGGGCCTCACAGGTTACTACAGTCGCTTTGTGAAGAGGTATGGCACTATTGTAGCGCCCCTCACAGAGCTCACATCCAAGAAACAACCTCAACGGGTAGTTTGGACAGAGGCTTGTCAGCAAGCCTTTGAAAAATTGAAGCAGGCAAGGTGTGCGGCACCGGTCCTGAGGGCCCCAGACTTCTCTAAGGAGTTTATTGTCCAGACAGACGCATCAGAACATGGCATTGGGGCAGTGTTATCGCAACTCAATAAAGAGGGTCTGGATCAGCCTGTAGTCTTCCTGTCCAGGAGACTGCTTCCCCGGGAACAGAAGTGGAGTGCAATTGAGAGGGAAACTTTTGCGGTGGTGTGGGCTCTGAAGAAGTTGCGGCCATAACTTTTTGGCTCGCACTTCCTGGTTCAGACTGGCCACCAACCCCTTCGTTGGCTAATGCAAATGAAGGGGGAAAATCCCAAGTTGTTGAGATGGTCCATCTCCCTACAGGGAATGGACTTCCGGGTGGAACATCGGCCTGGAGTGGTATTTCCGCCTTAGTGATGAGGACTCCCAAGGGGTTGGGTAGCTCTCCCCACTTTCAGCTGGGGGGGATGCGTGTTAGACCTGTCTGGCCTTTTGCGTAGCCCCTCCTATTAATTATTATTTTGTCCCCTTTTTCGCCCCTCATACCCTTTTTATCTTTTTGTGTCCACTGGACTTTTATGGTGTTGTCCTGGGGGATAGGTGCTCTTTCGCCCTCATAGTTTTTTTTCCTGAGGCCTAGGTACCCTTTTCTGACTAGAAAGGTTGGGCCATGTAAAATGGTGGCTAGTAACTGCCACAACTGCCAACTCAGGGACTGGGCCCATAGGATAGAATAGGAAGCATTCAGAACCTTCTGACTAGTTCTGGACCTTGGGAGCTAAGGGTATAAATAGAACACCTGTAGGGCGACCATTTTGTCTTGTCAGTGAGGAGCAGCTGGAGTATAGGCTAAGGGTCTGGAAGGGGTAGGGCCTTCATAGGGTGGACTATTTTTCAAGGGTTGCCCCCTTACAGGGATCACCACCCCCACTCCTGTAGACCTGACCCAGTTAGTCCCGACCTGCTGACCCTGGACAGGGAGACACCTCAAATTGGGTGTAGGGATTGACCCCCAGCTAGCGGTGAAGCTTAGGGGATCCCAGCTGAGGAGGGCAAGAAGTGAGAAGCACCCCCCCCCCTTCCCTTTGTCCAGTATGAAGAGCTAGATTGATCCTTGCAGGAGATAGAGGACTGGGGCCAAAAGCGTGAGACTTTACCTCTGACCCACCCCTCCTCTGTGACGGTGGTGCCATTGGCTGCCTATGTAAAATCGGGACCTCTCACCTGCATCAGGAAGTGCAGCAGGAGTTTACCCCCCCACCTGTGGAGCCCGAAGTAAGGAGAGTCGGGGCTTTGGTGGGTGGTCCAATAGTCCTGAATCCATTGAGGACGGGCCAGGTGGAGAATCACTGGCACTGCCGTGAAGGTGAAGTGGAGAGGAGCATAGGGCTGATCGAGCCTGGGGCAGCGCGCTTCTGCGCATACTCTCGGTGGTGACCACTTTCCTGTCAGGAGGGGCCTAGGACCGAGCAGGCCCAGAGGTGAGCCACTACCAGTGCCGTCGAGTGGAGCCGCCTCCGTTTCAGTGCCGCTACTCTCCCGCGCCTGCGCCGTAGCGCCGCGGTGAGAGGATCGTCAGAGACGGCCGGAGGCGGGATCGGAGCCAAGCGCTGGGGACAGACCTAGCGCGACCTCTCTGAAGGGCTGACGCGTGTGCAGACTTTCACCAGGCCCCGAGGTAAGCGCTGTTGGGGACCGGAGGAGGCCCCCGAAGAGAGCTGAACCCTGGGGCTGGAGCTGTGAACTGAGAAAGGCTCTAACAGCCGTCCCAAGTAAGGAGGGAAGTGGGAACTGTTGGGTGCCTAGGTTTTCCTTCAATTCGCCTAGCTACTGACTAGAAACACCGATAAAAGGTGCAGGAGATCGTTTCTGGCACCTAGAGGAGTTCTGTTGCAGGACTTTAATGAGGCAGAGATAGGGTGTGGCTCTTCAGTCTAACTGGGATACTGACACCTGGATGTGGGTTACCTGTGACAGAAATTCCAATCGGGGTTGCGTGTCAGAGAAACTCTCTGTAAGAAGTTGAAGTGCTAGGAGGCTACAGAACTGAAGGGATCAACTGAGGAAAATTTCTGTTAACACTGTGCAACTGCCTGTTTAGAATGCCTAGGATTTCTTAGGGAATGGAATAGCTTAACTTGCTTAATCTACTGCTCACTCAGTATTTGCTATGTATTACTGCTAATATTCCGGTGGGTAAAGAAGTGTGGAGTTCATATGTAAGTTGATGGAGGAAGTAAAAACATGTCTTTGTAATGTGATTCCAACTGTGTAAAATATGAGGAGGATAAGGAGAAATGATAGTGTGAGAAAGACAAAAGTGAATCTAATATATTTTTATAAACCAGTCCATATTTTTCCAAAACATTGGTGTAGTGTCGTTTTTGTGTGGAAGTGCATTAAGTTATTACAGGGTGGTGCGCAACCTTTACACTTGTGCTTCTAGGAACTGACTGTCTTACCCTAGAAAAGGCTACCCTATGTGATCTGGTAACAAAAGGTCCAACATATTGGTGTCTAGCGGTGGGATCAGAACTGTGGTTGCGACTACTCTGCAGTAACTAAGTGTAATCCACTGACCTACACCAGGAGTTTTCTCCTGGCGGACTTCCTAATTTCTACTTTTGCTTTTTCCAAATTCATTCCTGGTGGTGGGTGGAGGTAGCTTCAGATTGCCCCTTGTGAATCTATTCTTTTTGTGTGCTTGTCCCTACATAGCTCTTTAGCAAAATGGAATTTGCTCTGGAAGAACTGGACACTTATTCTGTAGCCCAGCTTAAGGACTTTTGTCAACAGATGGGAGTGTTCTTTAAGCGTGGGGCCAAGAAGGGGGAACTCCAGACCAGTTTGAGGGCTTGGGTGGAAGCACATGGAGAAGGGAAGGAGGAGGAAGAGGGGACGGACCGGGACACAGTCATAGGAGTAGAGGGAATGTTCCATCCCGGGATGGGAAACCTACTTCCAGGACCAATGACCTACTCAAAGAGGGGCAGTAGTGTCCCCGGAGGAAGCTTGACCGAAGCGGAACTCACAGACAAGAGGGAGAAAAGGCAACTGAAGTGGGAGTTAGCCAGGTTAGAACAGGAGAGGGAAGAACGGAGGATGGCTCATGAGTTTAAATTAAAAGAGCTAGAACTCCAGGCCCTGCAATTAGGACCCTCCCCTACTCCAAATGGTGGCAACGAAACCAGAAAACCAACTAGGGAGTCCAGACCCTACCTGCCTAAAGACATAGTTGCCAGCTATAGTCAGGGGGACGATATAGCCAAATGGTTGGCTGCCTATGAGGTCTTCTTAAGAGCCCATGGGATCCAGGAGAAACACTGGGGGGGTGGGTTGTACAAATATATGCCTCCTACTGGTCGGGACACCTTGTTAGCCTTGGAACAGGATGAGCAGACCAACTACCCCACCATGAAGTTAGCATTAATCAAAAAGTTTGGGCTAACCCCGGAAAAGTATCGCCAAAAGTTCAGGGGGAGCCACAAGTTAAGCACCCAGAACTGGGTGGATTTTCTGGACTATGCGAGGAAGGCATTGGAGGGCTGGATTCAGGGCAGCGAGGTGAAGGACTATGAGGGGTTATATGACCTTTTTCTTAAAGAGTATCTACTCGAGAAATGTTTTCCCGAGCTGCGCCAACACCTGGTGGACAGCAAGCTGACCAACCCCCCGAAGCTTGCAGAGGAGGCGGACATCTGGGCAAGTACCCGGGTGTCCTCAAAGGGGACTGGAGGGGTTTCCCAAAGGGCCGGACAGGGCGCCCGTCAGAAGAAGGAGGGGGGAGATAAAAAGCGGGAGTTCTCTAAAGGTCCCCAAAACAGTTTCCAGGGAAAAGGAACAGGTTTCACCCCTAAGGCTAACCCGCCCAGAAACCCTCATCCTGGCCAAAGCCTGCAGCCAAGGGTTGTCCACTGCTTTGAGTGTGGTGGTGTTGGACATTATAAGGGAGATGTCAAATGCCCAAAGAGACCACCCCCTCCCACCGGAGGAAAAGCCCCGGGAGTAGCTAGTGTAGCGCTCGGGTAGGAGTTGCCCTTAGATAAGGGGGGTGAGTGGGCGGGTGTCACCTTAGTGTCCCTGGGAGATCGGGAGATGGTTCCTAAGATCCAGGTGCCCCCAAAAACTACCAAGTATGGGCAGTGGATCACCATCAATGGCCAGAGAGGGGAGGCTCTGAGAGATACAGGAGCCAGTATGACTAATGTGAGGAGTCAACTGGTGTCTCCAGAGCAGGTGATTCCCAATGTACTCCACCCCGCCGCGATGGCTGACGGCAGAATGGGCCACTACCCTGTGGCCGAGGTTCCCTTTGAGTGGGAAGGGGTTGCAGGTTCACTTTGAGTTGCCGTAAGCCCTGCCGTGCCAGTCGATTGCCTGCTGGGGAATGACATGGAGCACAATGCTTGGAGAGAGGAGGAATACCGGACGCATTCAGAGATGCTGGGTACACAAGGTCTGCGACTGCCCGGAGAGGGAGTTTGCCTGGGTTGGAGCCTGGAACAATGGCCCAACCCGCTGCCAAAAAGGGACAGACCCGAAGACAGGAGAAGCCTGCTTCAGCTTCCACACCCCATGTGACAGATCGGCCACCTGCGATGGTGGACCAGGAGTCCGTGGAGGGGGAAGTAGTCTCCCTGGAGGACCTACCCATCCCTGCTGAGTGGCATGTGGAGGGAGGGCCTACCAGGGAGGAGTTCTGTAAGAGCCAGAAGGAGTGCCCTACCCTTGAGGGACTGAGGCGACAGGCCGAAGCCCAGGCAGCAGGGAACGTTGCGGGACACTACCACATTTACTGGGAGGACGGACTCCTCTACAGTGAACCCAAGGTACCCTTACCTGGTTCATCAAGGGCCTTGGTAGTCCCGCAATGGTACAGAGCCTTTCTGTTGGAATTGGCTCATGAAATACCCTTGGCAGGACACTTAGGTCAGGACAAGACCTTTGCTCGGCTTGTCCCCCACTTTTACTGGCCTCAGATGAAAGTGGCGTCTGATACCTACTGTCGGACGTGTGTATCCTGCCAAGCCAGTGGGAAAACAAGGGTGAAGCTGAAAGCTCCCCTGGAACCACTTCCTGTCGTTAGCACCCCCTTTTAAAGGGTGGGCATCGACATTGTGGGGCCATTGGATCCACCAACAACGGCTGTTCACAGGTTTATCCTGGTACTGGTGGATCACGCCACACGGTACCCAGAGGCCATTCCTCTGAGGACTGTTACTGCACCTGTAGTGGCTAGGGCCCTGATGGGGATCTTCACCCGGGTGGGTTTCCCCAAAGAAGTTGTGTACGACAGGGGGACCAACTTCATGTCAGCATACATGCGGGCAATGTGGAAGGAGTGTGGAGTGACCTACCGGTTCACCACTCCTTATCACCTCCAGTCAAATGGACTGGTAGAAAGGTTCAACAAGACCTTGAAGGGCATGATCAGAAGTCTGCCTGAAAGCCTGCGGAGGAAATGGGACATCCTCCTACCCTGTTTGCTATTCTCCTACAGGGAAGTGCCACAGAAGGGAGTGGGCTTCAGCCCCTTTGAGCTTCTGTTTGGACACCCTGTATGCGGTAAGCATGAGCGAATTTTGCGGATCTCGCGTTCGCGAATTTTGCGGATTTGCGGATTCGCAATCCGCAAAATCCGCGAATTCCCGCGAATTTGCGGATTTTTTTTTTTTTGTGTTCGCCCGTGTTTCTGCCAGTTCGCGAGGGTTTTTACAATTTCGCAATTTGCGAACTTACCTGTCGGGTCGCAAGTTTTGCGAACTTGTTGTTTCTACGTGTCCAGCCTGTTTGGGACACTCTTCTTCATCACTGCCACTCTCTGTCACCACTGCCACTCTCTGACTACTCATGCCACCCTCTGGCCCACCCATGCCACCCTCTGTTTCATCACCACACCCTCTGGTTGTCCAGTGTACATTATTTTCGGCAAAGCAAAGCACACCTTCCCTGCCTCAAGTGACCTGAATTAATTTGGGGCTGATTAATGTGTCACAGAATATTTTTTTAGCTGGCACCTGCTTCCTTAGTGCACCCTGATTAGTGATCTTTTGCACTTGCTAAGTGCTTTCATTGTTGCAAAATTAGTTACAACACCTGCCCTGCCCCAACTGACAATAATGAATTAGGGGCTGATTAATGGATTTTAACTTCCAGCCTGGCTCCTGCTTGTCTCCCTTAGCTGTAATTCAGGACCTTTGTGGCATATGTGTAACTATTCTGAGGTTCAGAGCAGGGTCACATAATAGTTTCAACTGGCAACTGAACTCTGGAGGGGCCCCTCAGGAAGCACTACAGGAAATGGCTACTAATGATGTGCCTGAACTTTTGAACCTGGTAAGTAGTTACTTTCAGTTTTGCTAAGATCGTATTTCGCCAATTTTGCACTTATTCGCGGGGCGCGAACTCACGCGAACAGTGCGAGCAAAATCCGCTGCTCGCGGATTTGCGGATTTTGCGGGAAATTCGCAAATCTCGCGGATTGCGGATTTCCCGAAAATCCGCAAAATCCGCGAGCGGAACGGATTTTCCGCCCATGCCTAGTATGCGGTCCTCTCAGCCTGGTGAAGGATGGATGGGAAAAGTCTCCCAGGAAGCCTCCCCAGGAGCCAAATGGCGAAGTTGTGGAAGCAAGCTTCTGACAACTTGGAGGCCAGCCAGGCAGTAATGAAGGAGTGGTATGACCACAACGCTCACCCGGTGGAGTTGGAGCCTGGCCAGAAAGTGTGGGTGATGGAGCCTGGAGAGCTAAGTGCCCTCCAGGATCGCTGGACAGGCCCCTTTGAGGTGTTAGAGAAGAAGGGTAAGGCTACATACCTGGTGGACCTTAAGACCCCTCGACAGCCCCTACGGGTGCTACATGCTAACCGCCTCAAACCCCACCATGAGAGGCCCGAGGTCATCTTGATGATGGTGACTGATGGAGGAGAGGAAGCGGAAAGCGAACCTCTCCCAGACTTGTTTTCGTCTCAGGAAAAGGATGGGTCGGTGGAGGGAGTGATTCTCTCCCCATCCCTAACTCATGAACAGCGAGAGGACGGCCGCCAGATCCTGGAGCAGTACTCTGCGTTGTTCTCCCTTGTCCCGGGAAGGACCCACCTGTGCACCCATGATGTGGATACAGGAGACAGCCCACCAGTGAAGTCAAAGACCTACCGGCTGTCAGACAAGGTGAAGGCTAGCTTCCATGGTGAGGTTACCAAGATGCTGGAGCTACGAGTTACAGAACCTTCCAGTAGCCCCTGGTCCAGTCCGGTGGTTCTAGTGCCAAAAGCAGCTCCACCAGGCACCACTCTAGAACTGAGGTTCTGTGTGGATTACCGGGGACTGAACTCAGTTACCAAAACTGATGCTCATCCGATCCCTAGGGCGGATGAATTAATTGACCGGCAGGGAGCTGCCCAATACTTGAGTACCTTTGACCTCACTTCAGGGTGCTGGCAGATCTCCCTGACAGATGGAGCAAAGGAAAGGTCAGCCTTCTCCATGCCTGAAGGACACTTCCAATTCTGTGTGATGCCCTTTGGGCTCAAGAATGCCCCTGCCACTTTTCAGCGGCTGGTGAATCAGGTCCTCTCCGGAATGGAGGGTTTCTCCGCTGCTTACCTAGATGACATTGCTGTCTTCAGCAGCAGTTGGGAGGACCATTTGCAACATTTGCAAGCAGTTCTCCAGGCCCTGAAACAAGCTGGCTTGACAATCAAGGCCAGCAAATGTCAGATTGGGCAGGGGTCGGTTGTGTACATAGGCCACTTGGTGGGTAGGGGAACAGTGCAGCTCCTCCAGGCAAAGATTGAGGCAATCATGGCCTGGGAACCCCCCAAGACCCAGACTGAGGTCCAAGCCTTCCTGGGCCTCACAGGTTACTACAGTCGCTTTGTGAAGGGGTATGGCACTATTGTAGCGCCCCTCACAGAGCTCACATCCAAGAAACAACCTCAACGGGTAGTTTGGACAGAGGCTTGTCAGCAAGCCTTTGAAAAATTGAAGCAGGCAATGTGTGCGGCACCGGTCCTGAGGGCCCCAGACTTCTCTAAGGAGTTCATTGTCCAGACAGACGCATCAGAACATGGCATTGGGGCAGTGTTATCGCAACTCAATGAAGAGGGTCTGGATCAGCCTTTAGTCTTCCTGTCCAGGAGACTGCTTCCCCGGGAACAGAAGTGGAGTGCAATTGAGAGGGAAGCTTTTGCGGTGGTGTGGGCTCTGAAGAAGTTGCGGCCATACCTGTTTGGCTCGCACTTCCTGGTTCAGACTGACCACCGACCCCTTCGTTGGCTAATGCAAATGAAGGGGGAAAATCCCAAGTTGTTGAGATGATCCATCTCCCTACAGGGAATGGACTTCCGGGTGGAACATCGGCCTGGAGTGGACCACGCCAATAAAGACGGTCTCTCTAGGTATTTCCGCCTTAGTGATGAGGACTCCCAAGGGGTTGGGTAGCTCTCCCCACTTTCAGCTGGGGGGGACGCGTGTTAGACCTGTCTGGCCTTTTGCGTAGCCCCTCCTATTAATTATTATTTTGTCCCCTTTTTCGCCCCTCATACGCTTTTTATCTTTTTGTGTCCACTGGACTTTTATGGTGTTGTCCTGGGGGATAGGTGCTCTTTCGCCCTCATAGTTTTTTTTCCTGAGGCCTAGGTACCCTTTTCTGACTAGAAAGGTTGGGCCATGTAAAATGGTGGCTAGTAACTGCCACAACTGCCAACTCAGGGACTGGGCCCATAGGATAGAATAGGAAGCATCCAGAACCTTCTGGCTAGTTCTGGACCTTGGCAGCTAAGGGTATAAATAGAACACCTGTGGGGCGACCATTTTGTCTTGTCAGTGAGGAGCAGCTCGAGTATAGGCTAAGGGTCTGGAAGGGGTAGGGCCTTCATAGGGTGGACTACTTTTCAAGGGTTGCCCCCTTACAGGGATCACCACCCCCATTCCTGTAGACCTGACCCAGTTAGTCCCGACCTGCTGACCCTGGACAGGGAGACACCTCAAATTGGGTGTAGGGATTGACCCCCAGCTAGCGGTGAAACTTAGGGGATCCCAGCTGAGGAGGGCGAGAAGTGAGAAGCACCCCCCCCCCTCTTCCCTTTGTCCAGTATGAAGAGCTAGATTGATCCTTGCAGGAGATATAGGACTGGGGCCCAAAAGCGTGAGACTTTACCTCTGACCCACCCCTCCTCTGTGACGGTGGTGCCATTGGCTGCCTATGTAAAATCGGGACCTCTCACCTGCATCAGGAAGTGCAGCAGGAGTTTACCCCCCACCTGTGGAGCCCGAAGTAAGGAGAGTCGGGGCTTTGGTGGGTGGTCCAATAGTCCTGAATCCATTGAGGACGGGCCAGGCGGGGAATCACTGGCGCTGCCGTGAAGGTAAAGTGGAGAGGAGCATAGGGCTGATCGAGCCTGGGGCAGCGCGATTCTGCGCATACTCTCGGTGGTGACCACTTTCCTGTCAGGAGGGGCCTAGGACCGAGCAGGCCCAGAGGTGAGCCACTCCCAGTGCCGTCGAGTGGAGCCGCCTCCGTTTCAGGGCCGCTACTCTCCCGCACCTGCGCCGTTAAGACACGGTGAGAGGATCGTCAGAGGCCGCCGGAGACGGGATCGGAGCCAAGCGCTGGGGACAGACCTAGCGCGACCTCTCCTCAGGGCTGACGCGTGTGCAGACTTTCACCAGGCCCCGAAGTAAGCGCTGTTGGGGACCGGAGGAGGCCCCCGAAGAGAGCTGAACCCTGGGGCTGGAGCTGTGAACTGAGAAAGGCTCTAACAGCCGTCCCAAGTAAGGAGGGAAGTGGGAACTGTTGGGTGCCTAGGTTTTCTTTCAATTCGCCTAGCCACTAACTAGAAACACTGATAAAAGGTGCAGGAGATCGTTTCTGGCACCTAGAGGAGTTCTGTTGCAGGACTATAATGAGGCAGAGATAGGGTGTGGCTCTTCAGTCTAACTGGGATACTGACACCTGGATGTGGGTTACCTGTGACAGAAATTCCAATCGGGTTTGCGTGTCAGAGAAACTCTCTGTAAGAAGTTGAAGTGCTAGGAGGCTACAGAACTGAAGGCATCAACTGAGGAAAATTTCTGTTAACACTGTGCAACTGCCTGTTTAGAATGCCTAGGATTTCTTAGGGAATGGAATAGCTTAACTTGCTTAATCTACTGCTCACTCAGTATTTGCTATGTATTACTGCTAATATTCCGGTGGGTAAAGAAGTGTGGAGTTCATATGTAAGTTGATGGAGGAAGTAAAAACATGTCTTTGTAATGTGATTCCAACTGTGTAAAATAAGAGGAGGATAAGGAGAAATGATAGTGTGAGAAAGACAAAAGTGAATCTAATATATTTTTATAAACCAGTCCATATTTTTCCAAAACATTGGTGTAGTGTCGTTTTTGTGTGGAAGTGCATTAAGTTATTAAAGGGTGGTGCGCAACCTTTACACTTGTGCTTCTAGGAACTGACTGTCTTACCCTAGGCCAGGCTACACTATGTGATCTGGTAACAAAAGGTCTTTTGCATTTGAATTGAAAATGGACGTGGCTTCAGTTTTATGTTGATCCTGTGTTGTAGAAAGTGTCTACTAATAGTCATACTAAAAGCTAGCTCTAAGCAAAGCCAGAACAGAAAAATATGAACCCAGAGATACCCCATAGTTCTACTCATGGTGAAGCCAGGTCTGTATCTTTTGGAAAGGAAAAGGTTCAAAAGTTTGTACTTGCATGTTTGTTGTTTGTTTTTGGGCTGGCTGTCGCTTCCTGTTCACGTGGAGCCATGGAAAACGTATCACAGTTAATGAAATAGCCAGTAGCTGTAAGTTCAGTTGTTGAAATTGCATCGTATTTAGTTTAAGTTATTTCTGCTGTTTTTGTTGAAAACCTTGAAATGTTGAAGTTAATAGTTGGTGTCTTTGCTGAAAAAACGTTCAGATGTTGAAGTTATTATTTGATGTTTTTGTTGAAAAACTTGGAAGCTTTTATTATTCGATGCTTTTGTTGAAAAACTTTGAAGCTTTTATTATTTGATGCTGTTGTTGAAAAACGTTGAAACATTTATTATTTGATGTTTTTGTTGAAAAACATTGAAGCATTTATGTATTTTTGTAGAAAAACGTTGAAGCTTTTATTAATTGATGCTTCTGTTGAAAAATATTGAAGCCTTTTTTATTTGATGTTTTTGTTGAGAAAACGTAGAAGCTTTTATTAATAGATGCTTTTGTTGAAAAAACGTTGGTGTACACATTTGTTTTTGGCCAAATTGCACCTTGAGTGTAGTCTTGATTTTTATTTTTAATTTGAAAGGTTGGTTCAAGGAGAACTGGTTCCATTGCATTGTTGCATAGTTCCCCACTCCATGGATTTGATTGCTCAAACCTGATGAGCCTTTCAGTTTGAATTTCTGGAATAGTATTGAGAGGGACGTCTACTATTGTGGAATTCACGAGGCCTACTGCTCAGTATTGGCAACATCGATTTTGGTTGATTCTTTGAAATTAATCTGTTTTTTTATCACAGCAGTATGCGGCAAAAGTCCAGTTCTTGTTCCTTTCACTTTAAGGAGTGGCACACGTATTTCTGTATGAGGGCTCAAATTCCTTTGTGTCCGCGATCTTTTTCTCTCTCTGCCCAGATCCATGACTTTTGGATTCAGCCAGGACTTGCCGTGATTACCTCGACTTCCCAGTGGCGGCCTGTTTCACTTTGACAGAATCTTTGTTTGTTTCTTTGTTTCCTTTAGTTCCTGTAAAACAGCCAAATGATCACAGATACAGAATGGTTTTCATCCGCCACTGTGCCTTCACATGTACGATCAGGTTCCCATAATTGTAAATGGGGTGACACCTCCTAGAGAGCTTCTTGGCTGAGTGTGTATTTCCCCCTGAATCCATATAAGTGTTTGACCCCACTAATACCCCGCCTAATACCCTCGCTGGTAATGATTGCTCTATGCCCCAGTCCTTCCTCTCCTCTACCTTAATTCCCCCAGGATGGCGTTGGAGAGGAGTACCGCAATACTTCGTCCATCCCTTCCATGGCCTCTCAGTAGGCTCGAGAGCCAAATGTGGGGCCACAGTCAGGGTGTAACGTTGATTGCGTATCTCCTGTTGTGGACTCGCAAATCTTTCTATAACAGTTTTGAGCGTCAGCCAAGTATTAAGGCCATACTTATGGGAAACTTGAGCAAGGACCCACTGCCACTAAGATATATTTTAAAGCCACCTCAAAATGTGAGGTGCCGCAGTGGTCCTTTACACGACACGATCAAGTGGACAGTCTGAGGCTGTCTAGCAATGGGACCTGAGCGGGTCTTGTGATGGTGTAGCCTGGAATTTGTTTGCTGATGTTGCAGTTCAAGACAAAGCCAATGGTCTGACTTCTGATCCCAGGCCACCAATAGCACTGTTGTAATGAAGAAATAGTAGCTATTACCCCTCTATGCGAGGAGCCCATGCCATTGTGTGCTTTAAATGATTAATTCCTGCCTACTATCCATATTTGGAAAATACTCTGTCCCCCACTCAAGGAATCTGAGCATATGGAATGTTGTTTGCATCTAACTTGTAGGAGTATTTGAGTGGAAATTTCTTAGGCACTGCTGTGCTGCTTTTGCGTGAAGCAATTACAGCCACCATATTCTAACCGTCGATTCTCGTTGTTGGACGAGTGTGCGCAGCTATGAAAGCTGTGTGAACAGCCCCCCTTTGTGGCTTCAACAGCCACTGAATTCCCTTCAACATGCACGCCATCACGTTAATGACTCAGCGTGTTAATGGCGTGAGTTTTTGGTAGGTCGTTTCTCAACTCCACTACCTGTTCCCATAATTTTGTACTTTAATTGTGCCACCTTGTTTCATCTTTAAACCCATTTTGTTCCCAATGGTGTAAATATTTATTATATCATTGCACACAGTAAAAAGAATCACACACAATGAGTGTGGGGAATTCTCGATCCGTGTTTAAAGGTGCAAGTATCAGGGCTTTAAAAGCTGCCAACCAAGCCGTGCTATTACCTAGAGGTAGTTTTTTTGGTGCAATGAGGACGGAACTTGCCATCCAGCATCTGATCTTTAACAAAGGCGGCCGTTGAGGCAGACCCATCAGTGTAGATTTTTTAAAATTCATACTGATGTTGGAAGAAAAATATGCAAATTTGAAATGGATACCTTGTGTGGACAAAATGTTAAAGAGGTCTAAGAGCAACCTACCCCAAATAGCCCAAAATAAAGGCTTAGCATGGGGGGGAGGGGGTGAAGCCTAGCAGTGAAAAGGTTAAAGTGTACAGAAAAGTGATGGATGTAATGCGTGAATTAATCTCATCCTGATCCATCGTTATTTTCCATACCATGCCACCTCAGTTTGGGCCCAGTCAAAATCAAATCAGTCTTAACCCAAGACTGGTTTCACACTAGTGGGGCTCATCAGACAGGTATAGCTCGTGACACACTGTATGTCCAGACGTGAGTTCTGTGACACTGTGCCACAGAAATAAAGCTAAAGTAGATTGGAAAGCTTGTGGGCATTCCCTTCTTAAAGAACTGTGGCATTTTCTGCATTTTCTTTAATGGAAATCCTGCTTCAGTTGTTTGTTGGAATTTTCCTCACACCCGGATTCTCAACTCATCTTCCACCCTCTGCAGATTCTGTTTCTGTGACATCATCAGCATTGACAGGTAGCAAAAATGGAAACATAACAAGCAGATGGTTGCTGATAGTGTCATAATGGCTCCATTAGTGCTGCCTAGGACACCAAGGCTGAGAGTTCTAGATCTCAGGCGCAGTGGTCACTTTCCTTGGAGACTTGGAAGGAGGAGGTTGAAGCTGTGTTAGCTCAGGAGAAGTGTAATTTCTTTAAACATTGACATTTATTAGTGAGCTTGACTACTGGTAAGTTAATTTATGTATTAGATTGCTTGTCTGAGGGTCTTTTTTCAGTATGATGGATGGGATACTCAATCAAAATGTGACATATACTACTTCTGCCATATTACAAGTGCCTTAGACTATAAATACACTTGGAATAAGATGGATGTGATATCTCCTATGTTTTGGATCAAAACCATTATGTTAATATTTAACTTAAATAGAATTTAGGCATTGTTATACCTCTGAAGGCCTATGTATTTTCCAAATCCATGCACACTTATGTGGTAAGGAGACAGACTAGTGCTATCTCTTCCCAAAACAAAATTGTTTAAAAAACGATTTTCCCTTTCTGTGATTACTGTCTTTGCATGTGGTTGTTACAGTTTAAAATTGCAGTTTTGACCTGCCTGTGATGGCATATTTTATCACCTGTTTTGTGTTTTAAACTTGTGGTTTTCCCTACCCATGATTGCTTGCATTTAACATGTTGAATTGTTGGATTTGCAGTCCAACCTCTGTAGTTTGTCCCTCTCATTCCTTGGTGACAAATCTGTTTTCCCTCCAAATTTCTACTTTGTCCTGTGCTAAGACCTGTGTGTTAAAACAGCCTCCATTTTGTGTTCACAAGCCAGTGAGGCCAGACCCCTTGCCCCCCCCCCCCCCCCCAGCAATAGGGATATTCTACATCAGAGGGTGCTTCTGTGAGCTGTTTAAACTGTATTTACTGGGGCCTTGGCACTTAGTTCTTTGGCCAGAAGGGGGAGTAAAGTTTTATGTCCTCATTGGTTGGGTATTTGAGGGTTCTGATTGGTTTCTGGGTCTGTGATTCAATCATTGTAGGGTTGGGACTAGTGCTAGGGTTAGGAAGTAGGAACTAGGGCTACCTGTACCATTGGCTGCTTGGACTTGGGTTGGGACTACTGGTAGGGCTAAGGCCTTTATTGGACGTAGAGATCAGGGTTTTTGAACTGATTGGGTGCTTGGACTAGGGCTAAGATTGGCAGTAAGGTCCTGGTCTCCCATTGGTTCTAGATTTTAGGGCTAGTGTTGTGATTGGATAGTGTTAGGGCTGGAGGTTCCTATTGGCAGAAGGGGTCACCTGATTACAAGGGCTATACAAGGCCAGGGTTAGTGCGTCTTAGCCCGGGCATCGAGGCTAAGGGCGGAGAAGACAAGCGTAGTTGCCTGTTTGAGCCTGTTCGAGACTGGTCGGGACTAGGGCCAGAAATGCTGCCCTTTTTCTCATTTCTCTTCCTACTGCAAACACGTAAAAACAAATTAAAAGTCTTTCACTCTTTAATCCCTCCACTATCCTTTTCAATCAAAATTAACAGACTAACAAGTTCACTTCTCAAATTCCATATTCAACTATACTAATATACTGCCCAAATAACAGAATAACATATCTACTACTCAAATTACTTCATATTTATACTATACTAATTTTAAACACAAATACTTTATGGGTTCAGGAGTGGCTGACGTGCCAGAAAAGCGCTTCAACCCCCATCAGGGGTAACAAGTGCTATATGAATGCTAATCTTTATTCCCCTTTTATTCCCCCGCTATCCTTCTCACTCATAGTAACAGACTAATATCCACCACTGAAATTACCTCATATTTCACCATATTAATTCACCACTAATCCTTTATAGGCTTCCGGAATAGCGTGCGTCAACAAGCGATAAATTAATAGAAACTTTTGTCCTCCTCTATCCTTCTGCTATCATTCCATATCCAAATACCTGACTAACCTATCCACCACTTAAAATGTAATTGCATGTTTCACTATACTAATTCAACACTAATCCTCCATGGGTCCCGGAGAAGCGTGCTACCCACCGAAAAAGCTCTTTGACGCCTCGTCAGGGGTAGTAAGCGTTATATAAATGCAATTACAATACAATTCAATGCATACCGAGGACAAATGATGAGGCTTTACTGCTATGCTATGCTAATGAGTGTCTTGGGAATTTTGAGCACAGCTGTATGAAAAATATGCAGCTTCACTTTTCACTGTAACATTGCACTCAATTTATTTCAATGGAACACACATGACTTTCCTGGAAATTCAGTTGGAAGTGTAGCAAAATAACTGGATCTATTTCTCAGTAAACAGTGTGAGTTATCAAGGTAAGAAAATAAATAATCACACGCACACACACATTTGAGTATGTTATTTTATTGATATCTATAATGTTTTCTATGGCAAACATGTTCTTGGCTTTCAATTAAGTACCCAAAGATATTTGTACACCATGTACCTGCTTAGATGATTTCTTGCTTAGTAAAAAGGTTATGTTTTATGTTTACATTTTAAATTTTCTTTGGTGATTGATTTATGTTTAAAACATCTAGAAATGTGGTAATTGAGTGTGAAGTGGTGTAGATGTTAGGAGCTCTAGTCTGTAAATGTTACGCCTTACCTAATTTGTGATTATCTAAAATATATTTGGCGGTATTGTATTGTCCTCAAAATTCTATAGGCATCTCTGTTTTTGTTTGCTATTGTGCACATTTAGGTTTTCTAGTAACTTTTGTTTTTTGCTGCTCATTTGGGCTAGAGATTTTGCTATTAAACACTGCTGTTCCTTCCTTCTTTTAATGTGGGTCTTGTGTTTGAGGGCTGTCAGGTTGCACATCCGTGTTATGAACTTGGATAGTGGTACAGTACAAGAGGAAAACATACAGGCTGTGGTAAAAAGGAAGAAGGATTACTTGTCTTCTGGTCAAACACTATTCACCACCTAGAGATAGCTACAATTTGTTTACATTCGGGCTAGGCTTGTCGACCTATCAAATAGTATTAAAGAATAAATGCTTATGAAATATATTTGCATCTAATCAATGTCAGTGGTGATAGTTTTAAATCTGTTGATCAGCCTTACAACCTAACAAAATATTACTAGTTAGTGAGCTGGTAATATGAGTCCTAGATGTTTTAAACAGGAACGGAATGAGGTGGTGTTCAACCTGGCCCTTTATGCAAGGTCATCCACCATTTTTTTCTTCATTCGCTGAACTCGTTTTTGATGGCTTTTAGGGCTGCTAAATAGTGGTAAACAAATTATGGTCTCCCTTGTAAACAGGGTAAAGATGGCGTTTTTCTGATTGGTTACATTTACTTTACTTGTAAGACCCTATTATATGGTACTAAATATACCCAGGGCCTGGAAATTAAATGCTACTAGTGCTTTGCAGCACTTATTGTGCCCTCCTCCCCCACTAAAGTAGCACTGCAAAACATGTCTCAGGCCTACCACTAAAATCTGTAGTTATGTGTTAAACTGCCATTTCAACCAGTCATTACAAACCTTTTGCTAGTCCTAAACCGTCCTATTTAATACTTATAATTCACCCATAATATATAGGGCAGAGTGCATTGTATTTAAAATTCAGGACAAGTTTATTTCAGTTTTACATGTCCTGACAGTGAAAAACTCCTAGAAGAAGCTTTTAGGGTTGTAAAACGAACTCCCATGGATAAACAATGGGCTACCTTGTTACGCTTAACAAGTCAGGACTTCAATTTGGGACCATATCAAGAGACACTGTTTCCATTAAAATAAATTGTAATTTGAAATCCTCTTTAATGATAAACCCGGATTTTAAGTTGTTATTTTGGAAAATCCAATTTTAGAAAGTGTGCATTTTTCTGCATAAAGAAAGTTTGCATTTCTGCCAAGGTCCAGGATCACATGACTGTGAATGTGTGTGCTGTTGTGTTTTGTATATTACTTCCAGATATGGGGACGAACAGGTCTTGGGGTGGGGTGGGGTGTTCACCTCCTAACAAGGATGTACTTGAAGGTTGTACTTATCCTTCCTGAACATCATAGCAAAGCCTCAGGGCTTGCCCCCCCCCCCCCCAACTTCTAAGGGTTGCCTGTTGTGTCACTGACAAATGCAGCTCACAAATAGGCCTGTCTACCCTTTGTTACCCTACACATTTTGGATCCAAATAAAAATAAGAGGCAAGTGTATACAGAGGGGACATCCCTCACCTGCAGGCTGGCACTGAGGATAAAAGTAGCACCTTCAAAACCTCTCATCAGAACACTGCTGGTCCTGTGGAAGATTCAAGAAAAGGACTGTCCTACTATCTGAAGAAAGAAGATTGGACCTGCTTGACTTGAGCTCAGACTCCACATAAGCTATTCAAAGTGTCAGTTGATTCTCCTGTTAGAGCTACAGGGAAAAATAAGCTTCCAGATGTCTTCCTGCAACTGTCAAGCCAACCAGAACTAACTGGTCCTGCATGGACCGGCCTGAGCCCTGGTGCTGGCGTATGCTGGATGGAGTGCTGATCCCTAAAAGGTGCATATCCAGGTTGTGACCCTCAACTGCCATCAGAGTGTTCTCTTCTTGCCTGAAAACCACAAGTCCTGAGTTCCTGGTGAAGATAAGGTTTTTGTCAGTGTGCAACTACGAATGTACTCCTCATGTCGCCTGGCAACCATCTGCGATGCCCGCTGACGTGAATCTCCTCTGACAACCTGCTCTTTGCCTCCCCTTCAAGAACCAGCATCAGCAGCAGTAGCCTGTGGTGACTGCCAACATGAAACTCCAGTGACGTAGAAAGATTTGGGATCTTTCTTGTGTAGTGTTTTTACTTTATCACTTTATTTGTTTGAGTGCAGCATAAGTGGTATCCACATTACCACTAAATTAAGCATGAGTCCTTTTGTGCTAGGGTACTAGAGGATAAGCAAAGGCTTACTTAGTGACTTTTGTGGTTCACCCAGACAAGGAATGTATTTATTATTAGAGTGGTGCTTCCACTTCTCTCAACTAAGAACCCAGAGTCAGATGCATCAACAATCCATTTTTGCGATTTCTTAATTGCGAATTCTTACGATTCGCAATAAGAAAATCGGAAAATAGAATGCATGAAATTGTGTTTAACACCTTCTGCGATTCATAGGGGATCGCAAATGACCTACCTCATGAATATTAATGGGGTAGATCGCAATTTACGACCCCCTCGGAAGTGCAAAAATCACTTGAATGGTGGTCATGGGGCCCCTCTTTTTTTTTGTAAATACAGGGAGGGGGCACCCCGGCCCCTGCCTGCTCCCCGCATCCTGCAGAAGCCTGCATTGATTTTGGACAGAGTTAGCTGCTAAACACGCAGCTCCCTCTGTCCCAAAGCAATTCTGCTCTGCTTTCAGAAAGTGAGAGTATTTTTAATGTTCTCGCATGATGACAGCGGAGCAGCATTTGCTAGAAGCCATGGCAAACATCAATGTCCCAGGAGGGGGCCTCCCTGTGACATTGCAAGAGCGCCCAGGCCATCTACGGATCCACAATAGGGCCACTTGGCCCCCCTCTTTCAAGTATTTAGCCCAGGGGAGATGGTGGTCCCCGGGGCCAGGGGTCCACAATGGACACCCTCCCATTATTCTGTTTGTGCCCCAGGGAGGTAGCTGTACCCGGGGAGCAACGTAGCTCCACCACAAATATACTATTTCTGCCCTGGGGAAGTGGTTGTCACCGGGGCAGCAGGGGAGGCAGTAGGGCCACTCCAACATTCCTTCTTAAATAATGTAAGTTCTCCAGGGAGGTGGCGGACCCTGGGGCTGCCAGGGGGCTGGACGGGCTCCCCATGTTTACATTGTTCAGTGCCCCTGGGAGAGGGTGGTCCCTGGGGCTGTGGGGGCTACGCAAGCCCCCTGCATTTGTGTGCTTAAGTGCACCGGGTAGGTTGCAGTCCTCATGGCTTTTCGAAAGCCTAGGAGGGAGCCCCATGAACCTTTTCCTTGATTGTAATATGCCCCTGGGATTTGGCCGACCTGGGGTCTTCAAAAAAAAAAAAACAGTGGGCGCCCATGCATCTTTTTTATAAAAGACTTCTTGCATCCCTAGATATCTAGATTTTTTTAACTTTAATATCTCTGAAGCTGCTCAACAGTAGTGAATTCCCAAGCTCTATCCAAAACTAATGAATAGCAGGGTTATTGCGAGCACATTGATAATTGGTTAGAATGTGTAGCTCTTCGGGCAGCTTTATCTTTAACCTGTTATATGCTCTGCCCCCAACGCATGTCAGGTTCCCCACCCCAGTACAGATGGACACTCTAGAGTCCTTTTGGTTTCACTCAACTATGCCACCTTATCGCGGGGCTCTATACTGTGTTCTGATCGGTAAACAGCGTTTACAACAAATCTTTTACCCCGCAGGGAATCACAGCACGGTCGTTAGAACGACTGTGTTGTGATTCCGCATACCATTACTCCGCAAGTCGGAACAACGACTTGCGGAGGGGGGAGGTGTTGGATTTAAAATCCAACACCTTCCCTAGTGTCCGCACAGACTAGAGTTGGAATAGTAAATTATACTATTCCAACTTCCAGCGCCCCCCTCCGCAAGTCGTTGTTCCGACTTGCGGAGTATTGGTATGCGGAATCACAACACGGTCGTTGTAACAACCGTGTTGTGATTCCCTGCCTGGAAAAAGAATGTGGGATTTAAAGGTATATACGTTCTGATCAGGCATATTTGGTGTTTATGCTCAGCCAACTCCTACTAGTTAGGAGGCTAGTGGCACTTTGTCACCCCTCATGGGAATACCCCATTTACAAATTCTATTGGCTTTCTCTGAGTTGGGTTGGGACAGAGATGGTTGGGATGGATTTAGTGAGTTGAGAATGCTGAAGTGGGTGGGGAGCCTGGGGTGGGGGGAGTGGGATGGGGGTTTGGCAAGCGGGAGATGTGGGTGAAGGGTTGGTCCGGCACCTTTAGTTTTTGGTGTACTACCCTTTTTTTTTGCAGGAGCATGCACAACTCTTTTTATTGTTCTCAATGACAGTTCGCACAAGATCCCTACGATATAATTAGTGGTAAAGTGAGACTGTTAACTTGAAATATCCGTGGTCTCAACACCGCTAGCAAGACCCGCTCTATATTTGCTACTTTAGACAGGATGGATGTGCAGATAGCCTTTTTGCAGGAGATCCACCTCACAAAACTGTCTGAAAGAAATATTGGGAATCGGTGGGCGGGGGTGCGAGTGATGTCCTCGTATTTCTAGTTGTGCAAGAGGGGTGATGATATTGATAAAACAAGGCATCCCATTTACCATTCTCCGCACAGACACGGATGAAACTGGCCGGCTTGCGATATTACATGGGCAACTGGGTGGGGTGAGTGTATTGTTGTTAAATGTGTATGGCCCGAGTATAGATGATCCAACCTTCTTTTCTGATGTGTGGCGCCGCATTACCAGCTTCCCGGAGGTTGAGATACTTTGGGGTGGCGACTTTAATGCGTGCCTGTATATGACTGTAGATTGCGGGGGTAGTGAGACTTCACGAGCCAAGCAGGCATCTGAGGTGTTGCGGCGACTGATGGATGCTGGCCAGCTGTGGGATGTGTGGCGCTTGCGACATCCTGGGGCGCATGAGAGTACATTTGTTTTCTCGGTTCATGGGACTTGGTCCCTCCTGGATTTCTTGCTGGTCACTGAGGCTGTGTGTACCTGGGCAGTGGATGCCCGTCATATGGTCCGGATATTCTCAGCCCATTCTCCTGTGCTGTTGGAGCTGCAGGTTCCTGCTTGTCAGAGACCAACTTTCCCTTGGCATCTGCAGCCTTCCTTGCTATCAGACCCTGTCTTTAAACATGAAATTGGGGAGGCTATACATAATTTTTTCAAGGAGAACGAGGGTTCTGTTGATAGCGGGGGCGTACTCTGGAAGACATTTAAGATGACTATTAGGGGTATGTGCATGGGGGCGCAGGTGGGCGTTTCGCGAAATTTGCCGCACAGGATTAAAAAATTGGCTGCAGATATCTCCGCTCTGAAAAGATCTTATGACTCGGACCCTTCCCCTTCGATACTCTCGGCAATCCGGGAATTGGTTACCGAACACAACGAGACAGTAGATCAGGAGATGGCCCATAGGTCCAGACTTAGTAAAGCTTGTTATTATGGGGAGGGGGGCAGACCTAGCCTCTCCCTGGCTCAGAAGCTATCTGATCCTCGTAGCCAGGACCATATTAAGGAGATTCTCGATGAGGTGGGGGAGGCGCATTATACCACAGCGGACATTAGTGAGATCATCCTGGACTTTTATGCAAAGTGATATGCAAGCAGAGCAGACACACTGCAGGAAGAGATCCATGAATACCTCAACGAAATTGCTCTGGCTGTGGCTGTCTTTGGGTCACTGAGAATATCTTATGCAGCCTTTCGATGAGGAGGATGTCAAATTAGCTATCATGTCACTTCCTACCTGCAAGGCTGCGAGCTTAGATGGGCTCCCTAGTGAATTTTATAAATCCTATATGGATGCACTAGGTCTTAGACAGCTAGCGGTCTTTGTGGAGGCATATGACATGGGTCGTCTCCCAGCCTCCTTATGGGAAGCCCTTTTGGTGATGCTACTGAAACCTGACAAGGCTTCCAATTGCTGTGACCCTTATAAGTCTCTCTCCATTATTAATATTGACGCCAAGATTCTGGCCAAAATGATTGCTATGCGTTTACAGCCTTGATCCCTCCGTTGGTTCTTCCCGACCAATCTGGGTTCATGCCAACATGGTTAACCATGCACAATTTACGTACTTTATTTGCCACCTTACACTGCTTTGACTCCGACTTTCAGGTTGTTGCTGTGCAGCTCGATGCAGCAAAAGCGTTTGATCCGCTCTAATGCAGCTTCATGTTCACGGTCCTCTTGAGACTGAGATTTCCTCCTTTTTTCTTCAGTGAAATAGAGTACTGTATACCGAACCGGCAGCCAGGGTTCATATTAGTGGCTGGGTGTCATCCGATTTTTTCATCAGAAGGGGCACGCTGCAGGGTTGCCCCTTGCTCTGGCTTTTGAGCCTCTCGCCTGCAAGCTCCGCCAGTTGCATGCATCAGCAGCATTGAGCTTCGGCAGCGCCGACTTATAGTGGCGCTATATGCCGATGACATGCTCTTGTATGTCCGTGAACCTGCAGTCTATCTTTCAGAACTGCTCAGAGAATATGTGAAATTCGAGCGCTTCTCCGGTGTAGGGATTAATTGGGCTAAATCGACTGTTTTCCCTCAGATGGCTGGCACCCAGGAAGTCACACTGGACCCAGGACCCGGTTAAATATCTGAGTATCTGGCTTCATAGGGACCTTGAGCAGGTGATATCTATGAATTATGGCAGCACCATCTCCCACATTGCAGATAAAGCTGCGCGCTAGGCTCGACTACCTCTTTCACTCGCAGACCGCATAGCTGTGATCAAAATTACCATTTTACCTAAATTATTGTACTTATTTGTAAACATTCCTATCCACTTGAATCTTACCCTTTTTAAAACTTTGCAGACTGCCCTGTTGTCGTTCGTCTGCGGGGGAATCCTAGATGTAGTTGGAATACTCTTGTGTTACCATTTTACCGCGGAGGCTTCGAGGTCCCAGATATGCATCTCTACTATTTATGCACCCAAGCTCAATTTGCGCACTATTGGTTCTATCTGCAGTGGTCCCTGTCCCACACAGCGATAGAGGTGGATGCTATCCTCCCACTTCTGCTTGCCGCGGCTACCCTTTCAAGCGGTGACGGAGGTCCTCAGGCAGAGCTTATTCTAGTGCTATGTATTGCCAGGGCCTAGCGGTCCCTTGCCCGCAGAGCACAGCTGGATTACCTTTATGCCCCAAAGCTGCCTGTTCTGGCTCATCCGGATATCTCTGCGGTGCAGGAGCGTTCTGCCCTACGTGTGCTACATGCGGTTGAACTTGGGAAGATGGCCGACCTATACAAACATGGCTAGTTCCGCTCACTACAAGATAATCAGGCGGGTCAGGCATCCACCCGACGCTGTGCTTCACATGTGTCAGTGTGTGACAGGCATTAGGGCAATCTACCCTGATTATCCAATAGAACCACAGCCGTAGTGCATGATGCAGACAGTGCTCTCTGGGGACAAAAGTAAGCATTTTATCACTAACCTATACACTGCATCTCAACGTGAGAAGGACCAGGAAAAACACCCTTCATTTCTTAAATGGAACACAACCTTGGGGCACACTTTCCCACTTGAACATTGGCAGTTCTGCTATATATTGACGGGGCGTCTTACCGCCAATTGTAATTTACGAATTATCCATTTCAAGTTCTTCCATCAGTGGTATTATACACCTCTGCAATTAAAGAAATATGACTTGCGTGACTCTGCCTGCTGTGTGAGGAGCGGGCAGGCTGATGCTGATTTTCTGCATTTAGCATGCAGTGTGCAGGGGTGGCTGCCTTCTGGGTTAAAGTAGCGAATGTGTTGACCAAGGTGGTGATGGAGCGAGTGTGGTGTGTGCCAGAGGTGTGTCTGCTGGGAGATGTAACAGGCGTTTGGTTGCAGTAGCAACCTTAATGGCCAAGCGGGCTGTGGCACAATGCTGGGATGGAAATATTCTCCCTACAGTTTAAAAATGGGTTTGGGATCAAACTTATTGCAGGGAACAACTGGAGACCTATGCAGAGGATCTGGCTGAATCCTCTTGTCCCAAAGATTTCTGGGCCCCACTGACAATGTATATTTTGAGTCATCCAGATTTGTGAAGCTTCCTGCTCCTAGCGTTTTCTTTTCTTTTACTATGTTTAGGTCTGTGTCTCAATGGGGGCTATTGTTGTTCAACTCACGTGATGTGTCCCTAGATTTCCTTGACAATGCCATTCAAGTGCCTTGCTTCTTTGATACTGTTTTTCTTTAAGTGCTGAGGGCGCAGGGTTGGGGGGTGGGGATTGTTGACTCTCTGAGCTGCTTTATAGTTGCATCCTTCTCCACTATGAAGACACTTTATCTTAAAAATGCTTGTGCTATATCATGCTATGAAGTCGCTGATGGCTCCCTATTGGAGCATTTGGATTGTAACTGCAAGCTTTCAATAACAAAAATTAAAAAGAACACTGGAAGGAGGTTAAAAGCACAACAAATTGCAAAAATAGGCTATGTCCCAATAAAATACCACAACTGTGCAGAAAATGTTTGTTTGTCTAATAAAAGTCTGCCTGTCCCTGAATGCTGGGAAGATGGTGATGTCAGCTCAACAAACCCTTTGTTGATACCACTTTCAGGGGAATACAAGCACTTTTTTCTGCAGAAATTTTTCTCATTTGTTCCTCACAAAACCCAAAGTTTAGCTGTATTTTGGCTAATATCTGCGTCGCCTTCATAGGAACACACAACCCATGGGTACCTTTCAAATCCACCTGATGTTGGAAGAAAAGGATGCAAATTTGGAATGGATACCTTGTGTGGACAAAATGTTAAAGAGGTCTAAGCGCAACCTACCCCAAATAGCCCAAAATAAAGGCTTAGCATGGGGGGAGGGGGTGAAGCCTAGCAGTGAAAAGGTTAAAGTGTACAGAAAAGTGATGGATGTAATGCTTGAATTAATCTCATCCTGATCCATCATTATTTTCCATACCATGCCACCTCAGTTTGGGCCCAGTCAAAATCAAATCAGTCTTGACCCAAGACTGGTTTCACACTAGTAGGGCTCATCAGACAGGTATAGCTCGTGACACACTGTATTTCCAGACTTGAGTTCTGTGACACTGTGCCACAGAAACAAAGCTAAAGTGGATTGGAAAGCTTGTGGGCATTACCTTCTTAAAGAACTGTGACATTTTCTGCATTTTCTTTAAGGGAAATCCTGCTTCAGTTGTTTGTTGGAATTTCCCTCACACCAGGATTCTCAACTCATCTTCCACCCTCTGCAGATTCTGTTTCTGTGACATCATCAGCATTGCCAGGTAGCAAAAATGGAAACATAACAAGCAGATGGCTGCTGATAGTGTCATAATGGCTCGATTAGTGCTGCCTAGGACACCGAGGCTGAGAGTTCTAGATCTCAGGCGCAGTGGTCACTTTCCTTGGAGACTTGGAAGGAGGAGGTTGAAGTTGTGTTAGCTCAGGAGAAGTGCAGCTTCTTTAAACATTGACATTTATTAGTGAGCTTGACTACTGGTAAGTTAATTTATGTATTAGATTGCTTGTCTGAGGGTCTTTTTTCAGTATAGTGGATGGGATACTCAATCAAAATGTGACATATACTACTTCTGCCATATTGCAAGTGCCTTAGACTATAAATACACTTGGAATAAGATGGATGGGATTTCTCTTATGTTTTTGATCAAAACCATTATGTTAATATTTAACTTAAATAGAATTTAGGCACTGTTCTACCTCATAAGGCCTATGTATTTTCCAAATCCATGCACACTTATGTGGTAAGGAGACAGACTAGTGCTATCTCTTCCCAAAACAAAGTTGTTTAAAAAACGATTTTCCCTTTCTGTGATTACTGTCTTTGCATGTGGTTGTTACAGTTTAAAATTGCAGTTTTGACCTGCCTGTGATTGCATATTTTATCACCTGTTTTGTGTTTTAAACTTGTGGTTTTCCCTACCCATGATTGCTTGCATTTAACATGTTGAATTGTGGGATTTGCAGTCCAACCTCTGTAGTTTGTCCCTCTCATTCCTTGGTGACAAATATGTTTTCCCTCCAAATTTCTACTTTGTTCTGTGCTAAGACCTGTGTGTTAAAACAGTGCACCCCAGACTCCATTTTGTGTTCACAAGCCAGTGAGGCCAGCCCCCCTGCCCCCCCCCCCCCTAGCAACAGGGATATTCTACATCAGAGGGTGCTTCTGTGAGCTGTTTAAACTGTATTTACTGGGGCCTGTGCACGTAGTTTTTTGGCCAGGAGGGGGAGTAAAATTTTATTCAAACAGTATTGTTAGATTTCGAGTTAGTGAATCCTTTTCCTGAAGAAGTATAAAGTGTGGATTAAGCCTGTCTGTCTCCTAGGAGATTCTGAACAGGAAAAGCAACTTCCAACTCCCTGGCCAGCAAACATTGTCTGAGGTCGCTGGGACCTTATATGGTCTGCTAGTGGTTGGCACATGTTTACACTGATTGGTGGTTGTATCTGGTGTTTCTATTGGCTTAGGGTTAATGTCCTCATTGGTTAAGTATTTGAGGGTTCTGATTGGTTTCTGGGTCTGTGATTCAATCATTGTAGGGTTGGGACTAGTGCTAGGGTTAGGATTTCTATTGGAAGTAGGAACTAGGGCTACCTGTACCATTGGCTGCTTGGACTTGGGTTGGGACTACTGGTAGGGCTAAGACCTTTATTGGACGTAGAGATCAGGGTTTTTGAACTGATTGGGTGCTTTGACTAGGGCTAAGATTGGCAGTAAGGTCCTGGTCTCCCATTGGTTCTAGATTTTAGGGCTAGTGTTGTGATTGGATAGTGTTAGGGCTGGAGGTTCCCATTGGCAGAAGGGGTCACCTGAGTACTAGGGCTACACAAGGCAAGGGTTAGTGTGTCTCAGCCCGGGCATCGAGGCTAAGGGCAGAGAGGACAAGGGTAGTTGCCTGTTTGGGCCTGTTTGAGACTGGTCGGGACTAGGGCCAGAAATGCTGCCCTTTTTCTCATTTCTCTTCCTACTGCTAACACCTAAAAAAAAAGAAATCTTTCACTCTATTATCCCTCCACTATCCTTTTCAATCAAAATTAACAGACTAACATGTTCACTTCTCAAATTCCATATTCAACTATACTAATATACTGCCCAACTAACTGAATAACATATCTACTACTCAACTTAATTCATATTTGTACTATACGAATTTTAAACACAAATCCTTTATGGGTTCAGGAGTGGCATGCTACTCACCAGAAAAGCGCTTCAACCCCCATCAGGGGTAACAAGTGCTATATGAATGCTAATCTTTATTCCCCTTTTATCCCCCGCTATCCTTCTCACTCATAGTAACAGACTAATATCCACCACTGAAATTACCTCATATTTCACCATATTAATTCACCACTAATCCTTTATAGGCTTCCGGAATAGCGTGCGTCAACAAGCGATAAATAAATAGAAACTTTTGTCCTCCTCTATCCTTCGGCTATCATTCCATATCCAAATAACTGACTAACCTATCCACCACTTAAAATGTACTTGCATGTTTCACCATACTAATTCAACACTAATCCTCTATGGGTCCCGGAGTAGCGTGCACCCGCCGAAAAAGCTCTTTGGCGCCACGTCAGGGGTAGTAAGCTTTATATAAAGGCAATTACAATACAATTCAATGCATACTGAGGAGAAATGATGAGGCTTTATGCTATGCTAATGAGTGTCTTGGGAACTTTGAGCACATCTGTATGAAAAATATGCAGCTTCACTTTTCACTGTAACATTGCACTCAATTTATTTCAATGGAACACACATGACTTTCCTGGAAATTCAGTTGGAAGTGTACAAAATAACTGGATCTATTTCTCAATAAACAGTGTGAATTATCAAGGTAAGAAAATAAATAATCACACACACACACACACATTTGAGTATGTTATTTTATTGATATCTATAATGTTTTCTATGGCAAACATGTTCTTGGCTTTCAATTAAGTACCCAAAGTTATTTGTGCACCATGTACCTGCTTAGATGATTTCTTGCTTAGTAAAAAGGTTATGTTTTATGTTTACATTTTTAATTTTCTTTGGTGATTGATTTATGTTTAAAACATCTAGAAATGTGGTAATTGAGTATGAAGTGTTGTAAGTGTTAGGAGCTCTAGTCTGTAAATGTTACGCCTTACCTAATTTGTGATTTTCTAAAATAATTTTTTTGCAGTATTTTATTGCCCTCAAAATTCTATAGGCATCTCTATTTTTTTTTCCTATTGTGCACATTTAGGTTTTCTAGTTACTTTTGTGTTTTGCTCCTCATTTGGGCTACAGATGTTGCTATTAAACACTCCTGTTCCTTCCATCTTTTAATGTGGGTCTTGTGTTTGAGGGCTGTCAGGTTGCACATCCATGTTATGAACCTGGGTAGTGGTACAGTACATGAGGAAAACATACAGGCTGTGGTGAAAAGGAAGAGGGATTACTTGTCTTCTGTTCAAACACTATTCACCACCTAAAGATATCTACCATATGTTTACATTCGGGCTAGGCTTGTCGACCTATCAAATAGTATTAAAGAATAAATGCTCATGAAATATATTTGCATCTAATCAATGTCAGTGGTGATAGTTTTAAATCTGTTGATCAACCTTACAACCTAACAAAATATTACTAGTCAGTGAGCTGGTAATATGAGTCCTAGATGTTTTAAACAGGAACGGGATGAGGTGGTGTTCAACCTGGCCCTTTATGCAAGGTCATCCACCATTTTTTTCATCATTCGCTGAACTCGTTTTTGATGGCTTTTAGGGCTGCTAAATAGTGGTAAACTAATTATGGTCTCCCTTGCAAACAGGGTAAAGATGGCGTTTGTCTGATTGGTTACATTTACTTTACTTGTAAGACCCTATTATATGGTACTAAATATACCCAGGGCCTGGAAATTAAATGCTACTAGTGCTTTGCAGCACTTATTGTGCCCTCCTCCCCCACTAAAGTAGCACTGCAAAACATGTCTCAGGCCTACCACTAAAATCTGTAGTTATGTGTTAAACTGCCATTTCAACCAGTCATTACAAACCTTTTGCTAGTCCTAAACTGTCCTGTTTAATACTTATAATTCACCCATAATATATAGGGCAGAGTGCATTGTATTTAAAATTCAGGACAAGTTTATTTCAGTTTTACATGTCCTGACAGTGAAAAACTCCTAGAAGAAGATTTAGGGTTGTAAAACGAACTCCAATAGATAAACAATGGGCTACCTTGTTACGCTTAAGAAGTCATGACTTCAATTTGGGACCATATCAAGATACACTGTTTCCATTCAAATAAATTGTAATTTGAAATCCTCTTTAATGATAAACCCACATTTTAAGTTGTTATTCTGGAAAAGCCCATTTTAGAAAGTGAGCATTTTTCTGCATAAAGAAAGTTTGCATTTCTGCCAAGGTCCAGGATCACATGACTGTGAATGTGTGTGCTGTTGTGTTTTGTATATTACTTCCAGATATGGGGACGAATAGGCCTTGGGGTTGGGTGGGGTGTTCACCTCCTAACAAGGATGTCCTTGAAGGTTGTACTTAGCCTTCCTGAACATCAAAGCATAGCCTCGGGGCTTGTCCCCCCCCCCCCCCAACTTCTAAGGGTTGCCTGTTGTGTCACTGACAAATGCAGCTCACAAATAGGCCTGTCTACCCTTTGTTACCCTGCACATTTTGCAGACAAATAAAAATAAGAGGCAAGTGTATACAGAGGGGGCATCCCTCACCTGCAGGCTGGCACTGAGGATAAAAGTTGCACCTTCAAAACCTTTTATTAGAACACTGCTGGTCTTGTGGAAGATTCAGGAAAAGGACTGTCCTACTATCTGAAGAAAGAAGATTGGACCTGCTTGACTTGAGCTCAGGCTCCACATAAGTTATTCAAAGTGTCAGTGTAAGAGGTGCATATCCAGGTTGTGATCCTCAACTGCCATCAGAGTGTTCTCTTCTTGCCTGAAAACCACAAGTCTTGAGTTCCTGGTGAAGATAAGGTTTTGTCCGTGTGCAACTACGAATGTACTCCTCATGACGCCTGGCAACCATCTGCGATGCCCACTGACCTGAATCTCCTGTGACAACCTGCTCTTTGCGTCCCCTTCAAGAACCAGCATCAGCAGCAGTAGCCTGTGATGACTGCCAACATGAAACTCCAGTGACGTAGAAAGATTTGAGATCTTTCTTGTGTAGTGTTTTCACTTTATCACTTTATTTGTTTGAGTGCAGCATGAGTGGTATCCACATTACCACTAAATTAAGCATGAGTCCTTTTGTGCTAAGGTACCAGAGGATAAGCACAGGCTTACTTAGTGACTTTTGTGGTTCACCCAGACAAGGAATGTGTTTAGCATTAGAGCGGTGCTTCCACTTCTCTCAACTAAGAACCCAGAGTCAGATGCATCAACAATCCATTTTTGCGATTTCTTAATTGCGAATTCTTACGATTCGCAATAGGAAAATCGGAAAATAGAATGCATGAAATTGTGTTTAACACCTTCTGCGATTCATAGGGGATCGCAAATGACCTACCTCATGAATATTAATGGGGTAGATCGCAATTTACGACCCCCTCGGAAGTGCAAAAATCACTTGAATGGTGGTCATGGGGCCCCTCTTTTTTTTTGTAAATACAGGGAGGGGGCACCCCGGTCCCTGCCTGCTCCCCGCATCCTGCAGAAGCCTGCATTGATTTTGGACAGAGGTAGCTGCTAAACATGCAGCTCCCTCTGTCCCAAAGCAATTCTGCTCTGCTTTCAGAAAGTGAGAGTATTTTTAATGTTCTTGCTTGATGAAAGCGGAGCAGCATTTGCTAGAAGCCATGGCAAACATCAATGTCCCAGGAGGGGGCCTCCCTGTGACATTGCAAGAGCGCCCAGGCCATCTACGGATCCACAAGTAGGGCCACTTGGCCCCCCTCTTTCAAGTATTTAGCCCAGGGGAGAGGGTGGTCCCCGGGGCCAGGGGTCCACAATGGACACCCTCCCATTATTCTGTTTGTGCCCCAGGGAGGTAGCTGTACCCGGGGAGCAACGTAGCTCCACCACAAATATACTATTTCTGTCCTGGGGAAGTGGTTGTCACCGGGGCAGCAGGGGAGGCAGTAGGGCCACTCCAACATTCCTTCTTAAATAATGTATGTGCTCCAGGGAGGTGGCAGACCCTGGGGCTGCCAGGGGGCTGGACGGGCTCCCCATGTTTAGATTGTTCAGTGCCCCTGGGAGAGGGTGGTCCCTAGGGCTGTGGGGGCTGTGCAAGCCACCTGAATTTGTGTGCTTAAGTGCCCCGGGTAGGTTGCTGTCCTCATGGCTTTTCAAAAGCCTAGGAGGGAGCCCCATGAACCTTCTCCTTGATTGTAATATGCCCCTGGGATTTGGCCGACCTGGGGTCTTCATTAAAAAAAAACAGTGGGAGCCAATGCATCTTTTTTATAAAAGATTTCTTGCGTCCCTAGATATCTAGTTTGCTTAACTTTAATATCTCTGAAGCTACTCAACAGATTTACACCAAGTCATAAAAAGCTTGGTTTCTGAACCTACATCAAACTTTGTATCAAATTTGCTGTAATTCCATTCAGCGGTTCAAGCAGAATCCCTTGCAAATCTCAAACTTTGTCAAAAAAATAACACATTTTCCTCACATTTCTGTGATGGCAAGTTCTGGAATCTGTTTGGATCCACAATCTTCCACCCACCCAGCATTACCCAAAGACTCCCAATAGAAATGATACCTCACTTGTGCCTGGTGCCCGTGACAGGAAATGGCACAAAACGCAACGTGAACATCAGAGCTTTCCAGTAAAAACTGACCCGTCTTTTGCTATGTGTCTAGCTGCGGAATTTGGACTCTAGCTCAGCCAGCACGTATAGAAACCTAGAAAACCTATACATTTTTAAATACTAGACACCCAGTGGAATGCAGGATGGGGTGACTTGTGTGGCTATCAGCAGGTTCTGTTACCCAGAATCCCTTGTAAACTTCAAACATTGTCAATTGTGGCTAATATTGGTGTCCCCTTCAGGGGAATCCACAAACCCTGGGTACCTCTAAAATCCACATAATGGTGGAAGAAAAAGACACAAATTTGGCATGGATACCTTGTGTGTACATACAGTTACAGGGGCCTAAGCGTGAACTACCCCAAATAGCCAAAAATAGCTTAGCAGCGGGGGAGAAAGTTCTAGCTGCGAAAGGGTTAAAGTGTACAGAAAACTGATGGATGTCATGCTTGAATTAATCTCATCCTTTGGTATTTTCTCGAAGGCTCATCCAGACCCATCATTATTTTCCATACTTTATCACCTCAGTTTGGACCCAGTCAAATTCAAAATAGGTCTTAACTCTGCTCTAATGGGAAAAGGGCAGGTTCTCCCTGAACCAGAACACCAGAAACCTAGGACTGGTGTCACCCTAGTACGGTTCATCAGACAGGTATAGCTTGGTTCCTGTGGCACACTGTATGTACAGATGTGGGTTCTGTGACACTGTGAATACAACAACGAGGGGTTGCTGGACTGTTCCAATGTAAGACTAGGGAAGATTTAACTGGCGTGACCAAAGGTGTAGGAGTAACACCCTGGGGCATCCATTTTGTTGGATGGATTTGCCTCACACACCCAGAAGGGTGTCATGCTTCATCATCGGCGGTTGCTCCTCGTCGGGGAGGCGGTGCAATCCCCGACGGGCTCACCTCAAAGAGGGGCTCTTTGGCGGAGATCTTTTTATCCAACAGCCTTATGGTGAGGTGTGGGTGTGTGGGCAAGATGGTGTGTGATAGTGAAATGGGATATTAAAATGTAGCTAGGGGTACCGGAATTCACTTTATTCTGGGGGTCCCCTGGCTGCAATTAAAAACAAGGGACTAGCTCACTAGGTGTCAACAAGTTAGGTCAGGTGACCCTAGATGAGACTAGGGGTGAAGATGGTCGACATGTTTCTCGCAAAGGGTAATAATTGCCCGCGATTCATCAGGACCTTAAAAAGGTGAAAAACAACATGCTAGTGTCATGTGTGTGATGGTGTATGTTTACCTCTGTGGGTTGTCCTATGCCTACTGGTCAAGAACTAAAAGCCACATGAGGGGTCGGCGGGACAGAACATCAAGGATGAGCCCTTGGGTTTCAGCTCTAATCTCCTGTGTCCGGGCTGTATGACCTACCCTTCTCCGCCGAGCTCGAGTAGTGACACTGTGACACTGGAACAAAGCTAAAGTGGATTGGAAAGCTTGTGGGCATTCCCTTATTAAAGAACTGTGACATTTTCTGCATTTTCTTTAAGGGAAATCCTGCTTCAGTTGTTTGATGTAATTTCACACACACCCGGATTCTCAACTCATCTTCCACCCTCTGCAGATTCCGTGTCTGTGACATCATCAGCATTGCCAGGTAGCAAAAATAGAAACAAGCAGATGGTTGCTGATTGTGTCATAATGGCTCCATTAGTGCTGCCTAGGACACTGAGGCTGAGAGTTCTAGATCTCAGGCGCAGTGGTCACTTTCTTTGGAGACTTGGAAGGAGGAGGTTGAAGCTGTTTAGCTTGTGAGAGCTGCAATTTCTTTAAACATTGCCATTTATTAGTGAGCTTGACTACTTCTACCACTGGTAGGTTAATTTATGTATTAGATTGCTTGACTGGGGGTCTTTTTTCAGTATGGTTGATGGGAAACTCAGTCAAAATGTGGCATATACTTCTTCCTCCATATTACAAGTGCCTTAGACGATAATACACTTGGAATACGATGGATGGGATATCTGTTATGTTTTGAATCTAAATCATTATGTTAATATTTAACTTAAATGTAATTCAGACATTGTTCTACCTCTAAAGGCCCATGCATTTTCAGAATCCATGCACACTTGCACAAACACACACACATGCGGGGGACAAAAGAGGATACCTTACATTAAAGTTAAGGGTCTAGGGATTATGCATTAGGGGAATAGATGGGAGGCTATGGAGATTATATATTTGTGGTTTTCGATTAAGGGTATAATAGTTAAGGTGTTGGGTACAGGTTTAAGTGTTATGGTTTTGGGGTATAGTGTTAAGGAGTTAAAGGGTTAGGGGTTAGGGTTATTATCAGTTTTAATATTGTTACATATACGGTATAGGTATGACACTTTTGGGAGTATGGTTAATGATTCAGATTCAGATTAGTTTTTCTCGATTTTTACGATGTAAAATCATAAAAGCAACAATACATATATATATACAGCATTACATTTCATCTAACAATAAATAACATTTATCTTAAGATAGGATTAAATCATTATTATGAATCAGCTAATCATTGAATTACGATTTTTTAAAACATTTTTTAAAAATCCTGTCATCACCATAGTGCAAGTAACATTTCCCAGTTGCTGCAAGCTAAGAAACGCAGGTCTGCATTGCCATCAAACACCTTGCCTCAAATACTGTTTAATCCATCTTTTTCGCTCCCTCTCGTACAGCCAGTTGTCACAGGGGCAAGGAACTAAGGTTCTAGACCAGTCATTTTTACTTGGAAATGTGACCAGCCGGTGAAATAAATTAAACCTAAATCTGGTCAGGATGAATCGGTCAAAGCCCACAGTACTCATGGTTAAATATGGTTGTATTGTATAGGTGGTTAGCGACAATTGGTGATCAATTACTGTTTTCTTCATTAACTCCCCTGCACATCTTAATAAGTCGAAATGGGCCATGCATAACCTCATCAGTTCTTTTTTCGAAACATTCCTAAATAAGTCCGGGTTACTAAATAGCTCAGGCCTTTGGAGGTCAGTTAATGTTTTCTTAATATACTCAAGCCAGGCAATGCGCTTCGCATTATCTAGGCCCATGACATCCCTTATAATGTCCTGGTTTAGGCCGAGAGCTTCTGAGCCCATACTCTGCGTCAAAGCAGAATAGGTTGCATTTTAATCAGGTCTGTAATATGGTCCATCCCTAATTCCGTATGACAATTAAAAACTGAGGTGCCCTTTGGGAGAGTTAGCAAGTATCTAAAAAATGTGTTTTCTTCAACCTGTAACAATGATGTATCCTGGTATCCACAGATCCCTGCCCCATACAATGTGATACTTCTGCATTTGGCCACATACATTTTTAACATGATTTCAGGTTTTTTTTTACCCAACTTAAAGGAGAAGTTCTTCAGTGCTGCTATTGATCGTTTAAAGGATAGGGTCCTATTCTTAATCTCAGGTCCCCAAGTGTCAGAACCATCAATTAATACCCCCAAGTATGGGAAGGTTTTAATGTACTCAATTTCAAGTCCTGAAACTTTGAGGTATTTGGAGGTTGCACGACCTTTGCCACAACGCATCACATATGATTTCTTTGCATTGATGTTAAGGCCCCTTACTTCCATGAATTCTAAATATTTTGTAAGGGCCTTCTTCGCACCCATCTTCGTTCTTGCCATCAATATAGCGTCATCCGCATACAAGAGTGATACTATCTGCTTATTACCAAACCTTGGGAAGTCGATTTTTCTGGCCCCCAGTTCAACCTCAAGATTATTCGTGTAGAGGGAAAAGAGAAAAGGGGCCAGCACACAGCCTTGTCTTACACCTTTTTCTATGGTAAAGGACCCTGTGCACTCCCCCCTCAGCCCATGTCTTACTTTAGCTGTTGCCCCTAAATAGAGCTGCCGTAAAAATAATACAATGGCTGGCTCGACTTCCATCTCCTCAAGTATTTGCCACAATTTAGTATGTATCACGCAATCAAAGGCGGCAGAGAGGTCGACAAAAATTGCATAAAGACATCCCTCTTTAGCCCGTGTATATTTCGCTTGAAGCAAAACAAAATTTAGGACCTGCTGTACGGTGCCCATCCCTTCCCGGAAGCCATACTGCACGGGGCTTAAAATGCCATGTTCCTCGGCCCATGATTGCATTTTATTTAGGACCACTCTCCCCACCATTTTCATAATGGAGTCTAATAGGGATATTGGTCTATAATTAGATGGACTCTCCCTATCCCCCTTTTTGTATATTGGTATTATGACCGATTCTGACCAAGTACCAACAAGCCTTTAGCACAACAAGCCTCAAGGACCCGTGTGCAAATTGGGGCCCATAAATCTGTATTAAGTTTAAAAATATCAATAGGGATCCCATCTGGTCCCGGGGCTTTATTATTTTTGCTGGCATGTAGTGCTAACTGTACTTCCTCAAGGGAAATCTCCATATTTATTGGATGATGGCCACCCCCTTTCAGCGGATACCCTCTTTTCTTGTCCTCATTCGTGGTTTGCCCCTGTGTGTTACTGTAGACCTTTGAGAAGAAATCGATCCAAGTTTTTTCATCTATGGCAATGTCTAGCCTTGCCGCCTCCTTTTTTAGTAAAAAAGGGTGCATTGACTGCCTGCCAAAAGGATCTAGAGTCTCTACACTGTGAAGCACTCAACAGATTCTGCCATGCTAGATCTTTGATTTCCTTTTTTCGTTGGCGCCTTGCCTGGGTGTACACTTTCCTACAGTTTCTTATTACGTCATGTTCACTTGGTTTGGTACTTAGGGCCACCTTAAAGGCAGTATACGCCTTAGTGCACTGAGAATCAAACCAGCCCACCCCTTTATTAGAGTTATTACTCTGTACCCTAGTTAACTTGTCCTGGATGATACTAGTGATGTTACTAAAAGCCTCCAGGGTTTGTTCATGGGAAGAATTCTCATCCAGACAGACCATAATGTATTTAAGGGCCGTAGTTATAATTTCCTTAGATTTTTCAATCGGATCTACAATGCTCCATTTTAATGCCAGTCCGTTTTGGCGTGCTATAGCGATATTTTGTGTCCAGGTCAGGGACTCAATAGTAGAAACGCTAGTAAGCTCTGAGGTGCTTATAGTCACACTAAGGGGTAGATGATCACTTAACCTAATTATGGGAATATCAAAGTCTTCCACACAATTAGAAAATCTATTCGGTACAATCACAAAGTCTATGATAGAATGAAGCCCCCTAGCTAAAAATGTGGCACTAAAATCAACCTTAGGAGAACACAGCATATTAGCAAATCCATGATCGAAATTGGCCATGATACTATTTATTATCTCTCCTCTCTCAGTATGCATAAAGTGACTCCTACCCACATTTTCTCCCCTTCCATAATCCTTTAACCCACATGTTTCACAGTCACATATATTCATATTGAAATCCCCTACCCCTATCAATATGGTATTTTCCCCCTTAGACAGATTATGGCCACTTAATTCAACCTGTAATTTGTGCAAGACTTCAGCAAAGTCCTCATTCTTTATGTTGTTATAAAAATTAACTATTAGTAGCTCTACACAGTGGTTTAGAATAACAGAAAACAGTTGAAAATAATGTGAACTGTTTCTACTAGCGATCTTGACAACTTTTAACACATTGGACACATAAATACATATCCCTCCTTTATGCCTACCATACAGAGAACGTACTGCAGGAATATGGAAAGTTTTAAAACCATCAAGGTGTTTCTCGTTTATAAGCCAACTTTCCTGTATACATAGGATGTCAAAGTCCTGCACGAACCCCCCCCAGATTGTATTGTGTACTTTGCTCTCTAGCCCACACACGTTCCAGGAAACAATGCTCACTTGGCCACCCCGCTGCCTGGGGGAAAACTGTTTTGACCGTGGTTTATCGTTATCGGGGTTCACCCGCTGAGGATCTGACATTAATCCCATCCTTATAACTTCTTGCTCATACTTGCGTTCTTTACTAATCTGAGTAGTTAGTGATGTGCGTTCGCTATCCCCTACAGTGGGTGTAGTCCTGAGTGAGTTATCCATTAGTACATTTTCTTTAGTGGCATCTGTTTCCAGGGTGGGGGAACTTAGCAGAGTAGGCACTTCTCCTATTACTCCATTACCCTGAATTGCATGATCAGACGAGGCATACGGTGATGGGGACTTCCCCAGCAGCGAGGCATGTGTGGATATCTGTGTAGCTTTATTATCCTCACCACCCAGTCAGTCACAGTCATTAAGACCGGAAAGGGCTGCAAACCTGTTTAGTCCTTCAAAGACTGGGACATAACCCACATATCCCCGCTGTATGTGATGTGGGTGACATGAATGACTCTTTCTAGGACATCCCCATCCTTGACTTACTTGTGGGTGCGGTATCCTATTGTATCCCCACCCATTACCTCTATTGGGGTTTGTTCTATTCAAATCTCTGTAAAAATACTCAAGAGGAAGAATCTCAATTCCTTCACTCCTTGTCCCTGCATAAAACATGACCTCACTAAGGATTCTCCCCACTGGTTTGGGGCTGTTAAAGTTCACTATAACACAGTCCCCTGTTTTATTCTTTCGTGTCCTGCCCACCCAGCCCACCCTTTGTGCCATTATGATATTATGCCATATCTTGCTACCCTCAGTGGTGTTATTTGCAATCCAGTGAGCCACCTTATTTTTAAGCTGACCATGGTTCTCCCTTGTTCCCTTATTCAATACCGGTACATTTCCAAGGAGAAGTACCAGAGGTGAGGATTCAGGCGGTAAATTAATTACAGGCAAAGGAACCTGATCTTCCAATTTAGCTTGCCCATCGTCTACCCCCTTATTCTCAATTGGTTTCACTATTGGTGTGTTTTGTGACCTATTTTCAGTGAATTTATTTCTTGCAGATTTCTGCAGGTGGCCAATATTGTTTCGATATTTAGCTACGACCTTGGTAACTGCGCAAATAGCTGTCTTAGCTTCAGATGCTACAGTATTGCTATGCTCAGGCATACTGTCCTTATTGTGTTCTGGTGGTACTAAGATGTCCAGCTTTCGTGAGTTTTCTAGAATTGTTTCGCTTAGGGCGTCAAGTTTCCCGTTAATGACCCTTAGTCTTTCTATCAGGGGGAAGAGTAAAAGATCCTAATAAATGTGTCATATTAGAGAATGACATTTCTAACTCTTTCTCTTTCCCCGTTCTTTGTGCAATGTTTTGTAATTGTGGGCCAAGGGTATCCGTAGCTATAAGACCTTTTACTGTTTTATTAGGTTTAATTGAGACATTTTATGGGGTAGGTATACGTGGTTTATATGACAATTTAATGATTGTAGGTTTCCTGCCCAAATATCGGCCCCCTCCCCTCTTTCTTTTGCCAACTTGCTTGGGACAAGTAGGTACTATAGTTTGTAAGTCGATGGCCTGTATACTTTTCCTGGCCACTATCGGGTGGAAACCCTCTGAAGATAAGCTACTGCATGAGGAGATGTTCAGAGGTGATAACTCAGCATCCAAGTCAGTAAATTTATCATCAAGTGAAACCCCTTCTTGTTCATTAGGGCTTGTCGTAACTAAGCCTCTTGGTCCATCATGGACTGGTGTAACAGCATTTTTCAAGTCCCCTAGCGAGGAGCGCTTAGCACCCAAAAGTTCATGTGATAGGCGTTTTTCTGTGAGTGCAATCTCTCTGTCAACAACCCCAGCAGCTCTTATGAAAAAGTCATCCAATGTTCCATTTAAGCTCCCCCTAGGTCCAGTGGTGCTCCGTTCCCCCCTCCCCCCCCTTCCAGGGATACGAGCCATAATCAGTTATCAGTTAGTGGCTTTGATGATTGTTAACAGAGTTAATAGGTGGGAAATCTTACCACGGAGGAAGAAACCTTGGAGGGGGGCCCAGCCCGGCCTTATCCGGCCCTGGACAGCCGTAGACGACCCGCCCTGTGCCCGGGCTTTGCCCGGCGCCCGCCCGCGCGCGTCCCGCGTGCGCGTGTTTGGGCGTTACTAAATAGGAGGAGGAGGGGGCGGGAAGAGGCACCAGGTGCACGTGGTCATGAAGCGCAAGTACCTCTGGTCCTCGCAGTCCGGCTCCCCCTGGACATGCCCAAGTTCAAGCCAGCAGCGGGTCCAGGTCAGGAATATAACAAAGGGCACCAGACCGCAGCAGTTCCAAATAAGATGCAAGAGTGGGCTTTAGGTTCACGCTGTCACCAAACGCGTAACTCGACTACGAGCGGCTCCCGCGGAGCGGGGGCCGCGAGTCGTGTTTTAAGGGTTAGCAGGGAGGAGGGGGCAGGAAGAGGCACCAGGTGCGCGTGATCATGAAGCGCAAGTACCTCTGGTCCTCGCAGTCCTGCTCCCCCTGGGCAGCCCAAGTTCAAGCCAGCAGCGGGTCCAGGTCAGGAATAAAACAAAGGGCACCAGATGGCAGCAGTTCCAAATAAGATGCAAGAGTGGGCTTTAAGTTCACGCTGTCACCAAACGTGTAACTCGACTACGAGAGGCTCCCGCGGAGCGGGGGCCGCGAGTCGTGTTTTAGGGGTTAACAGGGAGGAGGGGGCGGGAAGAGGCACCAGGTGCCCGTGGTCATGAAGCGCAAGTACCTCTGGTCCTCGCAGTCCCGCTCCCCCTGGGCAGCCCAAGTTCAAGCCAGCAGCGGGTCCAGGTCAGGAATAAAACAAAGGGCACCAGATGGCAGCAGTTCCAAATAAGATGCAAGAGTGGGCTTTAAGTTCACGCTGTCACCAAACGCGTAACTCGACTACGAGCAGTATGGTTAATGGGTTAAGGCTGTGGTTCCCAAAGTGTGCGTCGCGGCGCCCCGGTGCGCCGTGATGAAAAGCCAGGGGCGCCGTGCTGCCTCGCAGGATGGGTCCTGGAAATTGCAGCCGCAATTCCTCCCCCTCCTTTGTTCACACCCTAATGGGAAACGACCTGCTGCTCAGACACCGAGTAATGCGTGTGACATCACAGACAGACAACGCTGGATTGCAAGTGTTGTCACGCACGGATACGTGCTCACGCAGAGACCCCAAAGTTTCATTTATGATTTTCCTATGTATCTTGTCTTCTTTAAAGCACGCAGCGGGGATTTGTTGAATGTTGCCCAAATCCCAATTTACAGATGATTTACCAATTTGCCCCAACAGAACGGTCCGTAATGTATTGAGTACCTTTAGATCTCAGGAGACGAAGAGCCGGGCTCTGTAGTTCATGTAATGGGCTGGGGTCACTAATTGGGCATTTTTGACTTTGCAGTCGATGCTTCCCTTTCCCTCTTTCTTTTTGTCTCGGCCCTTCTTAGAATCTTATCGTCTTAACTTCCTACATTTATTTTGCTCGTGCCTGTGTGCTTCAACCCCTGTCCTTTCTCCATGACAAGTAGTTGTCATTCCCTTTCTTTTTTACATGGCAGTATATGCTGCTATGATCTCAGGACGTGGTTAAGGGTCAGTGTTGGACTGGGACAGAAAATAGACATGGCCACCAATATAAAAAAACGCCCCTCATTTGTGAATTAAATACCTAAAATGTGGCATATGTTTGCAAATTGGGGCAGTTTTGAACTTGTAAAGGCATGCTATATAGCTGTGGTTCCCAAAGTGTGGAACTAATGTAATTTGCTTTTGCATATTTATGCCAAATGACAAAATTGTGCATACTTATGTGAAATGCAAATTCATCATTTCCAGCTAAACTTTAGCACAGAATGTAATTTAGCGCAGAATGTGACATTGAGTCAATGTTTGACAAGAGCTACATTTTGCGCTAAAAATAGTGTAAAGAAAGAAAAGCAACATGAACAAGAGCACTCTGCATTATGGTCCCACATGTTGGATGAAAACTTATTGTCACATATCGCGCTTTTGCAGTAAATATTTACTGTGAATGGTGTGTCAGTATGTGAAGTGGCATAATTTTGGGAATTTCACTTAACATGCATAACATGAAATCCCTAAAATTATGCAAATTATACCAGTGTAAACTACACTTTTCCCAGGTCTATGAATACCACCTAAACATGCACAGTTACTACATTTCTTGTCATGTTCTTCTAATAGTCATGGTGCAGATGGGCATCAAAAGTAGGGAGTCCCGATGACTCCATGTCACCAGGCCATAACTTTCCACTTCTGGGTTTTGATTTAGCATATTGCATTTTGAGAGTTGTAGTCTTGGTTCAGGTTAATTGAGCCAATTGCACCAACGAACCTGATAACAATGATGCAAAAGCAAAGTCCAGGAATGGAAAGTAGTGTTCCTGAGACATAGATCCATCTGGTCGCAGGTGCTGTTCATCTTTGATAATACTGTGCTTGCATCCTGCATGGATCTCCACTAAGCCCACTTGTTTAAACACCAATGTGCGCTTTCCCGTGGACACTACCTCTTCTTCTCAATGCAGAACAAAAATGCATGTTATTGTCAGAGTATTATGGGTATGTACGTCTTACAATAGTCCATCCGTAATGCAGGCCAGTGTCTTCAATTATCTTTTTGAGAGACTATACAGTTTTGGACCTGTCCCACTTGTCCTCTGTACCCAGCTCACTTAAAACACTGGGTAGATGGGGTCTGGTGAGCCGTCTTGGGTTCATCAGAGCATACCCCATGTAAACTTCTTGTAACGTAACAGAGCTCCTTGAGCCTTTCTCTAGCCTGGTTACTTTTAGTGGGAGTGCTTTATGCTACTCTATGATGGTTTTGTATGCATTTAGATGCACTTATAAGATCTTTGTGAATGCAAATAAGGTTTTATGGTAATGGCTACTCTCTGAATCCTTCATCATGTCTAGGCTCCATTCTTCATGTAGACCAGTGGTTCCCAAAGTGTGCGCCGCTGCACCCCGGTGCACCGGTAAAAAAATGGTGGGGAGCCACAGCCAACTGCCAATTAGGTCAAGGGAGCCTCGGGTCAAAAAAGATTGGGAACCACTGGGTTAAGGGAATAGAGCTTATTTTTTGACAATCTATTTTATTGAGGTTTAGCAGCAGGAAACTGCCACTAAAGTGGCGATAATGGGCTTGATAATATGCCCTTGAGAATTCCAATAGAAACCCATGTTGTGGTGTTAACATGGGCTTCTATTGGAATTCTCTACGGTTTATTAGCAAGCCCATTACAGCCATTTTTTAGGCAGTTTCCTGCCGCTAAAGCAGCGATAATTTTAACGCCATTCCTTGATAATATGCCCCGAAATGTTTTAGATATGAGGTACACTAATGAGTGTCTTGTGAATTTAAAGCCCATCTGTATTAAAAATATGCAGTTTCACTTTTCACAATAACATTGCACTCAATCCATTTCAATGGAACACACATGACTTTCCTGGTAATTCAGTTACAAGTGCTGCAAAATATCTGGAAATATTTCTCAGTAAATGGTGTGAATTATCAAGGTACATAAGAACAACACAGACCTCTTGATTATGTCATTTTTTTGTTATATTTAATAGGTTATACAACCAACATTTACATCTCTCTGATCCTCTCCTTTTTTAGTTTTCAAATAAGTACCAACTTATATTGGTGCACCATGTACCATTTTAGATGATTTCTTGCTTCGTAAAAGGTTATGATTTATGTTTTCCTTTTTAATTTTCTTTCATGATTGATTTAGGTTTAAAACTTCTAGAAATATGGTAATTGAGTGTGAAGTGTTTTAAGTGTTAGGGGCTGAAGTCTGTAAATGTTACGCCTTACCTAATTTGTGAAATTCTTTCATCGTCAACATTTCCTTATTGGTTCACAGTTGATTTTCTGAATGAATTTTATTTGGGTGATTTATTGTCCTCATAATTCTACAGACATCTCTATTTTTGCTTTGCTATTGCTCACATTTAGATTTTCTAGTAAGTTTTGTTGTTTACTGCTCTTCTGGGTTAGAGTTGATGCTATTAAACTCTGCTGGCCATTCTGTCTTTTTATATGACTCTTGTGTTTGAGGGCTGTCAGGTGGTTGCACATCCGTGTTATGAACCTGGGTAGTGGTACAGTGCAAGAGGAAAACATACAGGGTTTGGTAAAAGGAAGAAGGATTACTTGTCTTCTGTTCAAACACTATTCACCATCTAGAGATATCTAATATATGTCTACATTAGGGCTGGGCTTGTAGACCTATCAAATACTAAAAAGAATAAATGCTTATGAGTTATATTTGCATCTAATCAATGTCAGTGGTGATGGTTTCATATCTGTTGGTCAGCCTTACAACCTACCAAAATATTACTATTCAGTGAGCTGGTTATATGTACTTTAGATGTTGGAGGCAAAAACAGAATGAGGCGGTGTTCAACCTGGCACCTTATGCAAGGTCACCCTAGATTTGTTCCTTCATTCGCTGAACCCGCTTTTGTTGGCTTTTATGCCTCTGCGCACTTTGCTAATAAGTGGTAAAGAAATTGTGGTCTCCCTAACAAACAGGGGAAAGTTGGCCTACGTCTGAGTTGTTACATTTACTTTGCTTGTAAGTCCCTAGTATATGGTACTAAATATACCTAGGGCCTGGAAAATTAAATGTTACTAGTGGTTTGCAGCATGCATTGTGCCCTCCTCACCCTCTAAAGTAGCACTGCAAAACGTGTTTCAGGCCTGCCACTGAAATCTGTAGTAACCTGTTAAACTGCCATTTCAACCAGTCATTACAAACCTTTTACTAGGCATAAAACCTTCCTGTTTAATACATATAATTCACCTCTAATATACAGGGCAGGGTGCATTGTATTTAAAACGTAGGACATGTTTATTTCAGTTTTACATGCCCTGACAATGAAAAACTCCTAAAGGCAGTTTTCAATGTTGTAAAGCTAAGTCCCACATAGACTAACACCGGGTTACCTTGCCACGCTTTATAAGTCATAACTTCAATTTGGAACCAGATCAAGGGACACTGTTTCCATTCAATTAAATTGTAATTTGTAATCCTCTTTAATCATAAAGCCGGATTTTAAGTTACAATTCTGAAAAACCCAACTTTAGAAAGTGTGTATTTTTCTGCATAAACCAAATGTGCATTTCTGGCAAGATCCAGGATCACATGACTCTGAATGTATCTCCCATTGTGATTTGTGTATTACTTTCAGATGTGAGGACTAAAGAACCTTGGGTGTGGGGCTGGGTGTTCACCTCCTGACTGGGATGTCCTGGAAGGTTGTGCTTAGCCTTCCTGAACTTCAAAGCATAGCCTTAGGGCTTGCCCAGCCCTTCCCGACTTCTAAGGGGTGCCTGCTGTGCCACTGACAAAATGCATCTCACAAATATGCCTGTCTACCCTTTGTTAGCCTCCACATTTTGGAGCCAAACATAGGTAAGCGGCAAGTTTAGACAGATGGGCCATCCCTCCTGCATAGGCTGGCACTGAGGATAAAAGTGGCACCTTCAAAACCTCTCATCAGAAAACTGCTGGTCCTGTGATAGATTCAGGAAATGGATTGCCCTGTTATCTGAAGAATGAAGATTAGACCTGCTTGACTTGAGCTCAGGCTCCACATAAGTGCTTCAAAGTGTCAGTTGACTAACCTCCTGTTAGAGCTACAGGGAATAAACAAGTTTCCAGAGGTCTCCTTGCAACTGTCAAGCCAACCAGCACCAACTGGACCTGCATGGACCGGCATGAGACCTGTTGCTGGCCTCTGCTTAAGTGAGCGCTGATCCCCCAGTCAAGGTCGTGACCCTTGACTGGCATCAGAGTGTTCTCTTCCTGCCTGACAACCAAAATTCCTGAGTCCCTGATGAAGATTCTAAGGTTTTTGGTTCCTGTGCGACTACAAATGGACTCCTCATGTCGCCTGACAACCATCTGCGATGCCCGTTGATGTGAATATCCTGTGAGAACCTGCTCTTTGCGTCCTCTACAAGAACCAGCATCAGCAGCAGTAGACTGTGACCACTGCTAACATGAAGCTCTAGCAATGTAAAAAGATTTGAGATTTTTTTGTGCAGTGTTTTCACTTTAGTACTTTATTTGTTAAGTACTATACACATTACCACTAAGTAAAGCGTGAGTGCTTTTGTGTTAAGGTACTAGAGGGTAAGCACAGGCTTACTTAGTGACTTTTGTAGTTTACCCAGACAAGGAATCAGTTTATTATTTGATTGGTGCTTCTACTCCTCTCAACTAAGAACCCAGTTTCTTATACTTGGTCTGCTTAATTAGAAAGTTTATAATTGAAGCCAAAAGAGAGTAATGTTTGAATGCATGGATAGTCTCTCAGGTGCAAGGTATTCTTTTAAATGAGCCCGGTCAGAATGGCCTGGAATGGATTTATCAATTTACAACAGTGTTCACGTTCCTTGGATACTTGGAGAGAGAACGTTAAAGCTGTGTTAGCTGGAGAAAAACTGTGATTTATTTCAATATGGATACTGTGAGTCTGAACTCAAAGGGAGTAAGTTAAGCCCATAGACTTATTACTTCACATGCAGTGTAATTTAATTAGAAGAGAAATGGAAAAATGTCCCCTCCAACTGTATATGGCTTTTGGCAATTTGATTCTTATGAGGGTTTTTACTGTAAGCAGCGTGACTGAAGCATGTAAAATCCACATCAGACATCAAAATTGGTTGGACAAACCACATCATCTTTGAAAAAATGACATCACTCATAATGCAGGATGAATACAGATAAATATATAAATATTCAAATTAAATGTTATGAAGTCATAGGAGCAAATTATAATACTCTGAACACCGTGTCCCTCGTCCTCTGAATGATCAGCGCACAGCAAATGTGTGAACTACATATATGAATGATGAGTGTACCATCACCTCTTTCTGTGAGCTGTGTTCATCTGAGAAATCAGTGCTTGCTCGCAGTGTGCCATTCGCCCTTCTGACTGTGCTACAAGATCCTTTGTGAATTGTGACGCTTTGACAAATCGTACTTGAGATCTACTCTCACTATGTGGATAAAGGCTGCCTTAGCACCTCAGCAAATCATGGTCTTTACAACCCACTCAAAGTACTTGCCTCCTGCAAGTCCTCACTACACTACGCATATACCCTCCCTAAATCACAAACCCTATCTCTCACAACCTACCCATACCGACTTTGCAATAAACCTCTGCCATAGACTTTCATCTCTCCTAGCAAAACTTCCAACAAACATTGACCTACAAAGAAAACCAACCTATCTCCCTCCTCACTTTATTGTAGACATGTAATAAAAGGTGCCCATGTAAAATTACTCTAAATTGTATTAATAGTATTCAACGCTCCTTTTGCATTATATATATATATGTTTAATATCAAACATTCTTTCTTCGTCTCACAAATGAGTAATCTATTTGCACTTTATATGTATGAATACTATGTGTAAATAATAATTTTTCACTTGAGACCGTTTTCTTCACAGTCTGTCTTCTACCTCACTTGTAGTTCAACTGAATTGTAGTCTGGATAGACAAAGTGGTCCTACCTCAGTTTCCTGTACCTTATGGAGCACTTTTTGTTGTATAAAATGGTGATTGTGTTTACATGTGGTTGGCTTTGGAAGAAGACCGTTTGGTCGAAACGCGTCGCCATTAAACGCAACTGAAACACAGACCCCGGAGTGCGAGTCATTTGTGTGGTTCCTGAAAAAACGCTGGTCGGGAGCCTTTTCTAACATATATATATATATATATATATATATATATATATATATATATATATATATATATATATATACATTTACAAAAAACACCAAACTTACAGGGACATTATAGTTAGGCTCAGGTGTCACTCATACAAAACCACTGACATGTAACTGTTATAGTTAGTGAGATAACTATACAACTATAACTCACACCCCACAATGCCCTGCTTATGACCTCACATATTACATCACTCATGATATGGTCAGGGACATCACTGATGACATTTCAAAATACATCACTGATGACATCATCCAGTGACTGTGAGCGTTTTTGAAAGGTTTTTGATGGTTTAAATTTATATACCAGGTGTATTGGTGCATCAGTGAGTGTGTGAGTACCTCTTTGGATGATTCAGTAGGTGTGTGACTGACTGTATAAGTGAGTGATTAGGTGTCTCAGTGAATGTTTGGGTGAGTGAATGGTTGTGTGAATGTCTGTATCAGTCAGCCAGTTGGTGTCTAAGTGGCTGTATGGTTGTGTGATTTTCTCTCACTTAGAGGCAATGTCCAAAGTATTTGCACAAAACTCCAAAGAGTAAATCAGTGAAAATGCCACACAAAAAGATTCCACACCAGGTAAGAAAATAGAGCTTCACTAAATAAATATACAATACCAGAACAACCAACATCCAATAAGTAGAACTTGAGACATTGAATTTTAAAGGTTTTTGTTAAACTAGTGCCTAAAAGCACTATTTGGGATATCTGGTAGCACTGGATGGGACAAAGTCAAAAGTTAAGGCCAACAGCGATAGAACATGCGCCGGCTACAGGGATCCAGTTAGGCCGCTGAGCAAAAGAACCATAATCCTGGCTGGCCCATCAAGTCACACTTAATGTCCCATTGTTGGTGGCTGTCTAGGGGGGATACACAAGCCCCAACTGTCACCTACCCCAGACGTGTGATCAGAGACAAACAGCAAGTAGCAAATTTCTAAAGTAAGAAAAAGCTATCTTTCTAAAAGTTGCATTTTCAGAATTGCAACTTAAAACCTGACTTCACCATAAGTTTGTATTTTAAATTGCGATTCCAGAGACACCAAACACAAAATGTCTACCTCTTCACAATTAGAAATTGCACTTATAAAATGTAATTAGATAATCTCAATGTTCCTATCGGCGACATAGACCCTGCTGTAGTAAAAAAAAGGATTTAAGGGGTTTTCACTAAAAGGACATGGTTAAAGGGCTACTTCAGTGGGTGGCACAACCAGTGCTGGAGGCCCACTGATAGTCTTTAATTTACAGGTCCTGGGTACAGTTACCAACATGTTTATAGGGACTTATAAGTAAATTAAATATGCAAGTTGGGAACGAACCAATGTTACCATGTTTATGGGAGAGAAAACAAGCACTTCGACACTGATTAGCAGTAGTAAGGTGCACAGAGTCCTAATACCAGCAAAAACAAGGTCAGTAAGAGTGGATGAAGAAAGAAAAAAGTTGGGGGAAGACCACCACAAGGCTGCCAGATCTAACAATATATATGTATACACACACACATACACAGGGGCAAGGGCTGTCCTCTACTCACACAATACCAATTTCACCCACACATTCTGCTGACAAGAGGAGTGCATTGCTCCCCTATGCCCCTTATGCTCACTATAACCCCTCCAGTAGACCTTCCCCTTCCTCATTTTGATTTGTCTGCATAACTACTCCGGTCACTTATAAATTAGTTGATTAGGTGATTTAAAATGCTTTTTGAATGGTCTACGTGCCATCTGAAACTGTGCTTACCCTCTATGGCCTTTTATACTTATACTTTAAACTTACAGCTTGAAATGCAACCAACAACATGTTTTAACAATGATGCTGCAGTACAGCACTAATAGATGTACATCTTTGAATTTATCTTCATCTTTAATATACACATCAATGACATGTCAAAAGCACATAGAATAGTTGTGTCACAAGGCAGGTGCTGCTTTAGGGCATTGTTTTCATTAGCACAATTGAGCTGATTCCATGTAACATAAAGCACTATGAATAAATAAAAAAAAGTTGTAAAGGTTCCACAGTGTCAACCTGTTTCATCCCAAATCTAGGCAATTTTTTAGTAGTCACTTATAGAAAGTGGGTGTTACTTGGTGAAAATGTGCATTCCCACAGATTCTGATAGAAGCAAATTCTGGTTATGTTTTAGGGATGAGATGCAATAAAGTCTTTAGTACAGAACATAACAGTGTGAATGTTTTCCCATTGTTTTGGGAGAATTGATATTGCCATACTGGGGTATTTGGGGTTTCATGAAAACAACAGCTTAGACAAGAATCACTTTTTGTTTTCCTCTCTACTCTCCCTTCTCCTCACCTGACTCTGGTTATAAAAGTGATTTTCTTTCTCTAATAATTCCTTTCATCAGAAATTATTCATGTTAAAAAATAAAGTTGTATGTTCACAGACCTGTCTGGAATCAACAGTGTTTTAAAAACATATAAGGGCTCTTTATACAAGCCCTTAGCGCCACTGGAGTGTCACTTTTTTTGACGCTTTGGTGGCGTTGCAGCATTTCACATATTTACAAGGTGGTGCTAAACCGCTTAACGTGGCTTAACGCCATCTTGTAAATATACCCTTTGCCTCCACAGTCCATTGTGGCAAGTGGACATACAATGGGTGTTGCTGTGGGCGTTCCACCGCAACACTCATTGCTTTATGAGGCTGCCCCAGATTTACAAGGCTGGGGCAGCACCAAAAACTAAGGCCAGGTAATACTTGGTCTTTGACTGGTGATACGAGGAGAAATTATACATTTTTCTCCACATATTTCTCTATCTACTCAGCAAATCGCCATTATTGATTGTTTATCTGTGGGAAGTTGTCCCTCCTGCATGTGCACAATCACCTCTGCAGCACAGGCACCTTTGTTAGACCAGAGCTACAGAAAATTCTGGGCTGCACTGTATTTGTGTAAATATGGCACCTCCCTGACTTTGAAAAATGTCGAAGCATGACATTGCCAAATTTGGCATAACACCATGCTCCAGCATTTTTTGGTATATATGACTCTTATTGTTTAATGTTTCCTAATGTCGCAGGCTCTGTCATTGATCTCAGACTCTCACAACTCATGGAATTCTTTACTCGAAAACTATTGTGACAACTGAAGTTCTTGACTTCACACATTAACTTTTTTTTTTTAAATTTTCTAGCTGTTTGCCTACCATCCAGTTGGGTGTGCACCATCAACCACAGCTGACATTTGAATTTTACTCTGGTCAAGATGTCCATAAATGTGAGTTCTTATTTCCTGCCTGTAAATTTAAATGAGGTATTTTGCTTCATTGTCGTTACCAGGGATTGAGTTTCAGATATACAAATGTTTACTACTAATTAGGGTGAAAGTTTAGAGGTTAAGGCCTGAGACAATAGCAGCAAATATAGTAGAAAGATCCTAAAGGAAGATGCAAGAGAGCAAGGGAAAAACACGAGGCATGCATGTGTTTTAAAATAGGAGTAGAAAACAATTTAGGACCTCATTACGATGTCAGACGAAAAGGCTCTGAGCGGCATTGGGTTTGTCCGAATCTGATTCCGAACCTGTCTTTCCAACCGACTTTGAAACCCTTCCGACCGACCGATTACGATGATTGTGCACCGTTTGGACTGTCCTACTCGGTTGCGACTCTGTTCCGATGGTCTTCTGAGGAACCAAATTGGTCGGAGCCGACTTGTTCAGGTCTACGGACCTCGTTTGCGACCAATGGATTACGATGTCAGATTCGGACAGCCTGTCCAAATCGTTTGTTCTGACACAGATCGGCTGTTAGAATTCACCCTTGGGGGCCTATAGTAGGCCCCCTTCACCCAGGGCACTCCCAATGGGGCATGTGGGGGTAACCCTGGGACCCCTTTTTACAACCATGCACAGTGTGACAGGCTTCCCAGGGCGCATGATTTTCCGCACCCACCCCATTTTCCAATGGGAGCCTGTGTTGTAAGTCGAAACACAGACTCTCATTGAAGTCAATTGGAGTACTTCTGGGAAAAGTTCGGAAACATTGTAATCAGTCAGTCAAACTCCCAAAATCTGATTTGGTCGGAAATGTTTCCGACACCGAGTTGGTCGCCGTGCTTTCCGACCGACATCATAATGAGGCACTTAGTATTATTATAAACACAGGGAAAGGGAACAGTTTTTGTAGTGAGCTTTGAACTTTGTTTTAGTTTGGTGACTGAGACATGATTGGAGCTGGATATAGGGTTTCTTCCCCACTCACAATGGGAGAATAAAAGTTAGGGAGAATAAGTAGCGAGTATATTATAGTGCTTACTTTAAAGTGTCCCCCTTGATGAAAAGAGTGATTGATATTGGGATGTTCACAGATTTGTTCACAATCAAATTAGTCTCTACAAAAAAAGTGCAGGAGATTGATCTTTTTCCCCAAATTGCAAAAACATCATGTTTAGTGCTCACCCTACTAGAGGCCTTCAATGTGAAGTGAAAGAGTTACACTGGACTAAACAATTTATTTCCCATTCAAGACAGGAGTGAGATATAGGGCATCACACCAAGAAAGCTCATAGAATGTAGTGAGACCAGTGGCATGGAGACCATTATAGTTGAGTATGTAGGTGTTCCCTTCAGTAGTTAGCTACTACATTTCAACAAGAAGGTGGTTGAGTGGCACAGGGTGTAACACTGAATAACAAAATGACTCAATGATTAAATCTGGTTTTAGAGAGAATGACCTAATGATTCTGTCTGCTCTTCGTTTAGTTGCAAATGCGTCCCCGTCGGAGGGCAGTAATCTGCTGCTGCAAACCATATGCAGTGCCTGAAGGAGGTAAGTGGTCAAAAACAAAACCCCTCATTGTCTCATGGTACTAGACATAAATGTACTCTGGGTGTTCTCCTTTTGTGTACCTTCTCGCATTATTTATAGTTTTACTGAAACAAATGAGTGTAGTTATGGAACAAGTACATTTTCAGCAGAGAACAAGCTGTCCTTGTAGCTATTATGTAATTTCATAGTACATGAATTGCAGGGTAATCAATCACTTAATATTAAAGTTCATGCAGATATGGAGGCAGCAGTCACTCAGTATTAGAATGTATAGTGGATGTGGTGGCATCATTGATCATTCGGTATTCAGTTCTGGGCGTATTGGGCCTTCAGTCATTGTGGTCGGAGGTACTTAATCCTGGCACGACCCCAACATAATGCTCAAACGATAACCAAATGCAGCACTGAAAATCCAATAGAGCGTTATGGTATGTGGGTGGTGGGCTTTTGTGACCACAGGATGATCAGGCAAGATGGGCAAATTGGGCAATTGCCCAGTTTCCCCTCCCTTCCAAGAGACTCTATTGGAAAGTGAACTTTCTCTCCTGTTGATCTCTGACTATTCTATTGCTCTATCTACACTCTTTACTTACTGCTACAACTGACTCTTTTTACCCCTGTGTCATTTTAAGGACTTTTGTCACCCTGGTCAAGACATATTTCAACTAATTATGTGACCCCGTTAATATATAATTTAGTGCTGTTTGGAATCATGCAGGCTTGAATTTCCAGGAAATTGGTAATAACATTCGAGTTTGGACTGTATAGGGGCCCTTAAACCATGTTTTGCCAAGGACCCAAAAAATCCTAAAGACAACACTTAAAATGATCACGGGTATTGTGGCCTGTGAATGCATGCTGCCAAATGTCGGTGACAAATACTAATGGTGTGCAATACAAAGAACTCCAATCAAGGCCTTATTGGATAGGTTAGACAGTTCATGGGGTCTGGTGTCTTGTATGCCGGGGACTTTAACATGAGATAATATTTGAGGAGTTTGATTATAGAAATTAAGAGTAACAGTGTCAGGACTTCTTTCAGAGGGCCACAGGGTATGCATGAGCTCATGGGCTCAATCGTAGTGGTTGAGGTAATTTACTCCTGATCTCCTATATTTCGACCTACTATGGACCCTGAGAAACTGGGCCTAGTACCCCTTCCGCACTTGACTCTCTGTGATAGCTGTAGATAATCAGTCAAAGGCTCCATCATTGGGGAAGTGTAGAAACAGGTTGTTTAGCACGACTCATAACTAATATTGTCATTAAATCAATGTTTTGTTTTTATATTAAAAAGTATTATTTTCTTTTTAACTCTACGCATTCAAAAATGTATTTCAGCATTGACAAGCAATAATAATTCTCTTGAGGTTAGGGCTCCAGTTTTTAACAGGTAAATCCCTGTAGCACCCTCTTTCGTCTAAAGTGGTTGGAGTTATCCCCCATTCGCCATTTCACAGTGACTGGGGGGCGGGTGTCTCTCTCTGCCTTCTCCAATGTGTCCCCACCTGCTCACAGGAACGCAGCATTAAGCAAAGCTGTCTGGGGCATTCCTATAATTGTAATGTCTTCATTAGGTAGGCGGAGGCTTCCCAAATTGGAACCCAGGGTCCTCCATGTAATGTACCTTTTCAGGCCCACTACACACAGTGTGTGAACACAGTGCACACTCTATGCAGTACTGCTACATTCATGCATAGTATCCTCACAGGCACACATACATTCAGCAAACACATTCCCTCTGGGCACTGTTCATTACAGTAGCCTTTCTTTGTTGTGCAATGATGTTCTACTTAAAAACACACACAGCCAGCGCACTTATTCATCATACGCATACTGCACAACACTTAACCTTTCATGTGTTATGCTTTTCGCAAGCACCCAAATACCCAGCACATGTTTTCACTGTGCATGCACTGCACAGCACTACATCTCTCATATTATGTATTTCACACTGCCAACATACACCCAGTACATGCGCTCCCCATGCATGGTCTTCACAGCACTGCTCTATCCCCGTACTGTACCATTTCCAAGCACACATACAACCAGTGCAGAGTCACCACTCCTACGCAGCACTTTAGGCAAGTAGCACGAGGGTCAGTTAGGCACACAGCAGTGGAAATTTTAAAATGGGGAGTGAGCCTGCAGACCTAACTCCAGTAACACTGGATAAAAATGACCTGTTCACTCCTATCATCATCTACCCAGTAGGTTGCCGCCACAGAGCTTAACTCTGGATCAAGGCAGTGGCCTTCCAGCACTATGAGGGTAGTGCTTTGGTCACCTCTCCTGGTCCATCAAGAGTGCAATTTGTGAGACAGGCCTATGACATGGAGCACACACATGATATGTGATTGCTGATAAAAACGAAAATCAACAAAGACAAAATGTGCACTATTCAAATGCTTTAAATATATTTTAACATGCAGAGAAACTCAGCTGTAGCTGAGGCATTTAAATAAATATAAGACAACCTAAACTTGCAATGCAAAATAGCAAACATTTGGCTTTGTACCCCTTTATTTAGGTTTTGAATTTAGAAAAAGTTGATATATGAAATTTATGATAGGATGTTTTTAAGTCATTCATTTGAGTGTTCACAAGTTTTTCATCAAAATATATTTGAAGGGAACAAATCATTCCACTTTTACTTTACTATATAATTATCTCCCTTTCCCACACTTATGTTTCTAATTGTTGCCCTTTCCTCATTAGTTCATTGCTTACTGGTCCTCTGTCATGAGGTGTGGCTACATGTTGTCCAATGATCTAGTGTTCAGTACTCAGAGAGGTCCTACTGCCCCCCCTCATCTGACCTACGTGTTGCTTCCTTCTTAATGAAATACTGGTCATTTGTCCTCATGGGTATACAGGATCCTCAGGGAGCCACACCTACCTGCATATTGTCTAATTCTATTTTATCTCACTGTTCTTATTTACAGAATCTTTTACATCGTTCACTGCTTATCTTACTTAAGTTCTGACAAATTTAACTTAACTTTTCTTATCAGGATGAATAATCAGCCCACTTTCATTAAGTAACCCTACCCCCAAATTACCCTTTACACATCATGTTGACTTGCCAAGATAAATTGAGCACTGGTCAAACCCTTCCAACCAGTTGGAAGAGAGGGCCAATTGCCAGCCACCATATGCAAGACTAAGGGCTCCATGGCATCATTATGATAACATGCCATATGCCACCACTGACTAGTTCATCACTCAAAAACTTCAATGAGTTGTTCCACCTGCCCGAATAACCTAGAAAAGGGAGTTTGGCTGACTCCCTAGTTTTGTGGCTTTTTTGGGCCTCTTTCGTATTAGCTGTTTATTAATGAAGCCCAATTGAGCAATACAAAACATAGAGTAGTCCTTCTGTCAGTTCCTTGATCATGTTTGGATGGTTTTCTTGTCTTGTTTTCCTCCCTCTTATTGTGTTTGTCTCTCATTCAAGCCTTTTCTTCTCACTCTGTTTTGATTGTATGGCAGGATTCCTTTCACTACATGCATCAGATCTTGCACTGCAGTGAATATGAAGTATTATTTTCTCTTATTTACTCCTGCTGCTACATCTTCTGCCGTCACCTTCTCTTTTTTAAAACAACCCTCTCAACATGTCCTTCATCCTCTAGAGACTTCGGGCTCTTAGCTCAGCTCAATGTTGTATTGGCAGATGATAATCATAAAAATTTTTTGAACCATTACAATATGTCTGACAGAACTTCCATGTGCACACGTAAATAGGACAGACATTTCCTAATGTATTTTAATCAGCTTTAAGAAAATCCATTCTTAGATGGCTGACATAGATGCGTGTTCATTTGCCGATATCATCTTTTGAATGGATTTTCTTAACCCTTTCAGTGTGCACGACGGCCGGGAGCCGTCATGCTCAATGGTGCTCGTGTGCGCAGGTTGGCTCCTGGCTGCCCTGGCACAAAGCACCGGAAATCCCTCAGGTGCAGGCACCAGAGGGATTTCTTTTTCTTCCCCAAAGCCTAGAGAGCTGGGGAAGAGCTTCCCCAGCTCCAGAGGCCCCCGTCGTTTCTATGAAATGGTGATCAGCGCACGTTGCGCTGACGTCATTTCACAGAAACCGAAACTGAAATGAGCCTTTAGGCTCATTTCAGTTTTACTTTCTATGTGCTCAGGGGTCTATCTCAGCCCCCTGAGCACGTAGAAAGACGGAAGAGGTATCATTGGAAAGGGGGGAATCTCCCCAGTGGATCCCTACTTGGGGATTGCCCCAGGAGGGGCAAATATATTGGCCAAATTCAGTTTTTCTGCCCCCATGGGGGGCAGAAAGCCCAGTGGACACCAGGGATTTTTATTGCGGCAACTTCAATGAGTGTGGGGGTTGCCCAAAACATGCATGCCAATGCCCTCACACCGGCCATAACTACAGACTTTCTGCCCCTCCTGGGGGACAGATGGGGCAGTAGTCCTCAATCTGCCCCTTGGGGTAGAAAGCCCACTAGACACTAGGGATTTTTGGGGGTCATTTTAATTAGGGTGGGGCTGCCCAAAATAGGCAAGCCAATGACCCCATCACCTGCCACAATTACAGTCTTTCTGCACCCCCTGGGGGGCAAATAGGGGCAGTAGCCACCAATCTGCCCCCCTGGGGGCAGAAAGCCCCCTAGACACCAGCAATTTATTTGGGACAATTTTAATTAGGGTGGAGACTGCCTAAACCGACATGCCAATGCCCCCTGCCATACTTACAGCCTTTCTGTCCCCCTGGGGGGCAAATGGGGCAATAGCCCCCAATCAGCCCCCAGGGGGGCAAAAAGCCCACTAGAAACAAGGGATTTTTGAGGGAAATTTTTAATTAGGGTGGGGCTGCCCAAAATGGGCATGTCAATGCCCCACCCTGCTATAATTACAGCCTTTCTGCACCCCTGGTGGGTAGATGGGGCAGTAGCCCCCAATCTGCCCCTCCAGAAGGGAAAAAAGCCCACTATACACCAGGGATTTTTTTGCCAATTTGAATCATGGGTGGGGGCTGCCCAAACGGGCATGCCAATGCCCCCACCTCGCCCACAAAAAATCCAGTCTTTCTGCCCCCCTGGGGAGCATATGGGGGCAGTAGCCCCAAATCTGCCCCCCCCCCCCATGGGGCAGAAAGCGCACTAGAAACCAGGGATTTTTTTTGTATTCATGTAGGGGGGGGGGGGCTACTGAGAATGGGCATGACAATACCGCCACCACCCCAGCGACATTCCAGTCTTTGTGCTCCCCCGGGGGCAGATGGGGCAGTGGCCCCTTATCTGCCCCGGCTGGGCTGAAAGCCCACTAGGCACCAGCGACTACCCTGGCTGCATGGATAGAGGCTGCCCAGAATGTGCATACCAATGACCCCACCCCTCCACAATTAGCCTGAGTCTTTCTGCTCCCCTTGGGGACATTTCAGGGCAAATTCCCCCCCCCCCCTCCGATTCCCCCCAGGGTGGCAGAAAGCCAACTAGACTATTTTTTTTAGCAATGTGCCTACCTGTGGATGTTGGGCCCTAGCGCAGCTGGCACATAGGGGAAACTATCAAACTTGTACCTTTTTGAAAACTAGACACCAAGGGGAATCCAGGATAGGATGACCTGTCTGGCTCTCACCAGTTTATGTTACCCAGAATCCCTTGCAAACCTCAAACTTTGTGAAAAGAAACACATTTTCTTCACATTTCTGCGGTGGAAAGTTCTGGAATCTGTTTGGATCCACAAAATTCCACCCACCCTGCGTTCCTTAAAGTCTTTTGAGAAAAATGGTACCTCACTTGTGTGCGTAGGCCTAGTGCCCACAACAGGAAACGGCCCAAAACGCAGCGTGGATGCTCCACATTTTACAGTGCAAACTGACACTATTTTGAAAAGTGCCTAGCTGTAGATTTTGAACCCTAGCTCTGCCGGCACCTAGGGAAAGGTAGTAAACCTATACATTCTAAAAAACTGGACACCCAGGGGAATCCAGGATGGGGTGACGTGTCTGGCTCTCACACAGATTTAAGAACTTTCCACCACATAAATGTGAAGAAAATTTGGTTTTTTGACACATTTTGAGGTTTGAAAGGGATTCTAGGTAAGAGAAACTGGTGAGAGCCATTCTACGTTGGAAAATGTAGGGGGATCCATGCATCCATACCTCAATGGACTCCGCCGGGTGTCTAGTTTTTAGGAATGTGTGGGTTTGGTAGGTTTCTTTAGATGGCCAACAAGCCCGGGACCAAAAACTCATGTGAACACCCCCTTGCAAAACAAGGTAATTTTCGGATACATAGGGGCAGCTGAGTTTTTGGTCCCGAGTTGGCAGCCATCTAGAGAAACCTACAGAACCCCACATTTCTGAAAACTAGAAACCCAGGGGAGTCCAGGGAGGTATGGCTTGCGTGGGTCTCCCAACATTTTCCTACCCAGAATCCCCTGCAATCCTCAAATTTTGATGAAAAAATCCTTTTTTTCTCAAAATTCTGTGCGGGTAAGTTCTGGAATCTATGTGGATCCACAAATTTCCTACCACCCAGCGTTCCCACAGGTCTCCCAATAAAATTGGTAGTTCACTTGCTAGGGTGGGTCAAGTACCCGCGACAGGCAAGGGCCCAAAACGTACTAAGGCGACATTAAAATGACCTTTCACAAAACAACCTGGTTTCGCAAGATGAGTCACCTGGGTTTTTGGCCCCGGCTCGATGGCCATCTTGGAAAACTACCAAACCCACACATTTCTGAAAACTAGACACCCGGAGGAGTCCAGCAAGTTATAGCTTGCGTGGGTCCCCTAACGATTTCCTACCCACAATGCCCTGCAAACTTCAAATTTAGCTGAAAAAATTACTTTTTTTAAAAATGTCTGTGTGGGAAAGTTCTGGAATCTACGTGGATCAACAAATTCCCTACCACCTAGCACTCCCCCGGTCTCCTGATAAAAATTATATCTCACTCACATAGGTGGGGCAAGTACCCACAACAGGCAAGGGCCCAAAGTATATTGAGGAGACATCAAAATTACCTATCACAAAAAAACCTGGTTTTGCAAGGGGGGGGGGGGTCATCTTGGCTTTTGGCCCTGGGCTCAGCGGCCATCTTGGAAAAATGCCAAACCACACATTTCTGAAAACTAGAAACCCTGGAAAGTCCAGCGAGGTATGGCTTGCATGGGTCCCCCAACCTTTTCCTACTTAGAATTCCCTGCAAACCTCAAATTTAGCTGCAAAAAACAAATTTTCCACATATTTTTGGGTGGAATCACTGTGCCGGCACATATGTCCTAGCCCACAGCGTTCCCCTCAGTCTCCCGAGTAAAATTATACCTCACTTGTTTGGGTGGGGCAAGGGCCTCTGACTGGGAAGAGCCCAAGACATAGGAAAAAAGTGTATAGCACCAAGAATTCCAAGTGCTACATTTTTTAAAAAATACGTTTTTAGCCACTTCTGCTTTGGACACCCACACAAGTGAGGTATCATTTTACTTGAGACACTATTGAAAACGCTCTGGGGTAGGCCGTTTGTGCTACCACTATGTTTCCTCACAAAAATATGTAGAAAATGTGTTTTTTTCAGCTAAGTTTGAGGTTTGCAGGGATTTTTGGGTAGGGAAACTTTGAGGGATCCATGCAAGCCATAGCTCATTAGACTCCCCGAGGTGTCTAGTTTTCAGAAATGTATGGGTTTGGTAGGTTTCCCTAGATAGCCGCAAGCCCGGGGCAAAAATCCCAGGTGTCCCCCTCCAAAACCAGGTCGTTTTTTTGTTATAGGTAACTTTGAAGTTTCCACAGTACGATTTGGGCCATTTCCTGTTGCAGCCACTATGCCTACCCACAAAAGTAAGGTTCCATTCTTATCGGGAGACATGTGGGAATGCTGGGTGATAGGAAATTTGTGTCAACCCTGTGATCCTACAACTTTCCACACAGAAATGTGAGGAAAAATAGATATTTGAAACAAAATTTGAGGTTTGCATGGGATTCTGTGTAGGGAAATGTTGGGGAACCCATGCAAGCCATACCTTGGAGGACTCCCCCATGTGTCTAGTTTTCAGAAATATGTGAGTGTTGTAGGTTTCCCTAGGTGTCCACGGAGCCCGGGGCCAAAAACTCACGGGACCCACCAAACAAAACCAGGTTGTTTTGTGATAGGTAATTTTGATGTCGCCTCAATAGGTTTTGGGTTCTTGACCCACCCATGTGAGTAAGGGTACCATTTTTATTGAGAGACCTGGGGGAATGCTGTATAGAAGGAAATTTGTGGATCCATGTAGTTTCCAGAACTTTCCCACACAGAAATTTGAGAAAAAAGTGTTTTTTTCATCTAAATTTGAGGTTTGTAGGGGATTCTCTGTAGAGAAATCCTGGGGGACACACGCAAGAAATATCTTGCTGGAATCCTCAGGGTCTCTAGTTTTTAGAATTGTGTGGGATTGGTATTTTCCCTAGATGGCCGCCGAGCCCGGGGCCAAAAACTCATGGGACCCCCCCTTGCCAAACTAGGTGGTTTTGTGATAGTTAATTTTGAAGTCGCCTCAATAGCTTTTGAGACCTTGCGTGTTGCGGGTACTTGATTCACCCACACAAGTGAGGTACCATCTTTCTCAGAAGACTTTGGGGAATGAGGGTTTGGTGGAATTTTGTGGATCCACACAGATTCCAGAACTTTCCTCCACAGAAATGTGAGGAAATTGTGTTATTTTATTTTTTTTATTTTGAGGTTTGCATGGAATTCTGTGTAACAGAACCTGGGGAGAGCCAACCAAGTGACCCTATCCTGGATTCCCCTGGGTGTCTAGTTTAAAAAAATGTATAGGTTTGAGAGGATTCGCTAGGTGCAGGCAAAGCTAGGGTTCAAACTCTATGGTTAGGCACTCTGCAAAAAAAGGGTCCGTTTTCACTGTGATAATGTGTTGTGTCCACGTTGCATTTTGGACCGTTTCCTGTTGCGGGAACAAGGCCTACCCACACAAATGAGGTACCATTTTTCTCAGAAAAACCTTGGGGAACGCATTGTGGGTGGAATATTGTGGATCCACACAGATTTCAAAACTATCACCACAGAATTGTAAGGAAAATTAGTTTTTTTGACAAATGTTGAGGTTTGCAAGGGATTCTGGGTAACAGAACCTAGTGAGAGCCAGACACGTCACCCCATCCTGGATTCCCCTGGGTGCCTAGTTTTTAAAAATATATTGGTTTGCTAGGTTTCCCTAGGTGCCGGCTGAGCTAGGGTTCAAAATCTACAGCTAGGCACTTTGTAAAATAGTTTGTTTCCACTGTAAAATGTGGTGTATCCACGTTGCGTTTTGGGCCGTTTCCTGTTGTGGGCACTATGCCTAACCACATAAGTGAGGTACCATTTTTCTCTGAAGAATTTGGGAAGGCAGAGTGGGTGGAATTTTGTGGATCCACACAGATTTAAGTACTTTGCACCACAGAAATGTGAGGAAAATGAGTTTTATTTACACATGTTGAGGTGTGCAAGGGATTCTGGGTAACAGAACCTGGTGAGAGCCAGTCAAGTCACCTCATCCTGGATTTCACTGGGTGTCTAGTTTTTAAAAATGTATGGGATTGCTAGAATTCCCTAGGTGCAGGCAGAGTTAGGGTTCAGAATTTACAGCTAGGCACTTTGAAAAAAAGGGTCTGTTTTCACTGTGAAAATGTGGTGTGTCCACGTTGCATTTTGGGCCGTTTCCTGTCACGGGCACTAGGCCTACCCACAAATGTGAGGTACAATTTTTCTCGGAAGACTTTAGGAAACGCGGTCGGTGGAATTTTGTGGATCCATGCAGATTTCAGAACTTTCCACCACAGAAATGTGAGGGAAATGTGTTTTTTTAAAAACACATTTTGAGGTTTGCAAGGGTTTCTGGGTAACAGAACCTAGTGAGAGCCAGACAGCGAGACAAGTCACCCCATCCTAGATACCCCTGGGTGCCTAGTTTTAAATGTATTGGTTTGCTAGGTTTCCCTGGGTGCCGGCAGAGCTAGGGTTCAAAGTCTACAGCTAGGCACTTTGCAAAATAGTTTTAGTTTCCACTGTAAAATGTGGTGTGTCCACGTTGCGTTTTGGGCCATTTCTGGTTGCGGGCACAATGCCTTCCCACACAAGTGAGGTACCATTTTTCTCAGAAGACTTTGGGGAATGCTGGGTGGGTGGAATTTTGTGGATCCACACAGGTTTCAGAACATTTCCACCTCAGAAATGTGAGGGAAATGTGTTTTTTACACATTTTGAGGTTTGCAAGGGATTTTGGGTAACAGAACCTGGTGAGAGCCAGTCAAGTCCCCTCATCCTGGATTCCCTTGGTGTCTAATTTTCAAAAATGTATAGGTTTGCTAGATTTCCTTAGTAGCAGGCAGAGTTAGGGTTCAAAACCTACAACTAGGCACGCTGCAAAAAAAGGGTCAGTTTTCACTATGAAAATGTGGTGTGTCCTCATTGAGTTTTTTTTCCGTTTCCTGTTGTGGGCTCTAGGCCCACCCAGACAAGTGAGGTATCATTTTTCTCGGAAGGCTTTGGAGAATATGGGGTGAGCAGACTTTTGTGGATCCACACAAATTCCAGAACTTCCCACCACAGAAATAAGAGGAACATGTGTTTTTTTACACATTTTTAGGTTTGCAAGGGATTCTGGGTAACAGAACCTGGTATGAGCAAGTCACCCCATCCTAGATTTCCCTGTGTGTCTAGTTATAAAAAATGTATAGGTTTGCTAGGTTTCCCTAGATGCCGTCAGAGCTGGGTTCAAAATCTTACAGTTAGGCACTTTGCAAAAAAGGTGGTGTGTCCGCGTTGCATTTTGGGCCATTTCCTGTTGTGGGTACTAGGCCTACCCACACAAGTGAGGTACCTTTTTCTTGGAAGACTTTGAGGAATGCTGGGTGGAGGGGATATCATGTATCCACGCATATTCCAGAACTTTCCATCACAGAAATGTGAGGAAAATGTGTTATTTTTACAAATCTTTAGGTTTGCAAGGGATTCTGGGTAATAGAACCTGGTGAGAGCCAGTCAAGTCACCCCATCCTGGATTCCCCTAGGTATCTTGCTTTAAAAAAAGTATAGATTTGCTCAGTTTCCATAGGTTCCGGCAGAGCTAGGATTCAAAAGCTACAGCTAGGCACTTTGCAAAAAAAGGGTCAGTTTCCACTGTAAAAATGTAGTGAGTCCACATTGCATTTTGGGCCATTTCCTGTCACGGGCATGAGGCCTACCTACACATTTTTCTCAGAAGACTTTGGGGAACTCGAAGTGGGGGGAATTTTGTGGATTTACGCCCATTCCTGAACTTTCCACCACAGAAATGTGAGGAACATTTGGGTTTGTTTACAAATATTTAGGTTTGAAAGGGGGTCTGGGTAATAGAACCTGGTGAGAGCCAGTCAAGTCCTGGATTCCCCTTAGTCTAATTAAAAAAAATGTGTAGGTTTGCTAGGTTTCCCTATGTGCCAGCAGAGCTAGGGTTCAAAATCTACAGCGATGGCAACTTACAAAAAAGGGTCAGTTTTCACTGTTAAAAGAAAGTGTCCATGTTGCATTTTGAGCCATTTCCTGTCACGGGCACTAGGCCTACATACACAAGTGAGGTACCATTTTTATCGGGAGACTTACAGTAACACAGAATTGTAGAGCAACTGTTATTACCTATAGATTTTTGATGCATTTCTGCCTTCCAAATGAAAGACAATGTGAAAAAAGAAGTCATTTTGAAAAATGGCCCATAATTCTCATGCTAGTATGGGTACTAACAATTTCGGAAATGCGCAAATATATACTGTTTCTAAACTCTGGGGCAGATTTACAACTTCTGGTACATCTCTGCTAATCAGTAGGGATGCGCCAGAACAGTTGCAACAAGCCAAACCATCCGTGCACCACCACTGCACCGTGGTGCCCCAGATGGTCAGATGCGTGTTGCATCCCCTGGCGGAAAGGCAGTGCATTGCTGGAGTCACGTCGCAAGAGCGACTCAGCTCCAGCGAGGCTCTGGGTGCCCCTATGCCTAACATGCTGCATCAATCCTTACGCCTGCTTCAAGCAGGCGTAGGGTTTTGACGCAGCATGGCCGTAAATGTTACTGAGGCGTTCCTGCGCCGGTGCGCCCCCCCCATGCCAGAGCGCCCTCATGTGGTGCAGGGCTTTACAATGTGACGCATCTCCCTAGATGTGTCATGTTGTATATACCCATCAGCATGGTGCTGGCTTTGCGCTGCTGCTGCGTCATAAAAGTGACGCAACAGCAGCACAAATGTGGCTTACGGGGCTTGTAAATCTGCCCCTCTATATTTTGTTGCAATTTCAGAAATACATAGGTGTCTTTCATACCGATTTTTCCATGTATGTATTTTCCCAAATGAATTGCTAGGTACATACTAAAAAAACATTGCAAGACCCTGCTCAGTTACAGGTTAAAACTTTGACACAAATGGCTGTTTTTTTCCCACTAGTTTTCAATCTTTCCTATATTCAACGGTTAGTCTCTACAAAGAAACCTTGAAGGATCTACACAAATGACACCTTGCTGAATTCAGAATTTTGTCCACTTATCTAAAATGTATAGCTTTCCAGGATCCATTATTGCTTTCATACCCATTTCTACCATTAACTGGAAAGAGGTTGAAAGCACAAAAAATACCAAAAATAGGCTATGTCCCAGAAAAATGACAAAAACTGTGTAAAACATTTTGGTTTTCTGACAAAAGTCTGCTTGTCCCTGAAAGCTGGGAAGATGGTGATTTCAGCATCACAACCCCTTTTTTTATACCATTTGCAGGGAAAAAATCAGACGCTTTCATCTGTAGCCCATTTTTCCCCAAAAACATAACATTTTGCTGTATTTTTTCTAATTTCTGGGTCCCCTCAAAGGGAATCCAAAAACCTGGGGCACCTTTTGAATTCCCATGATGTTGGAAAAAAAGGAGGCAGATTTGGCATGCATACCGTATGTGGTCAAAACGTTACAGGGGCCTAAGCGCGAACTACCCCAATTAGCCAAAGGCTTAGCGTAGGGGGGGGGGAGGCCTAGCAGCGAGGGGTTAAAGCATAAAATATCCTTTCAAAGCTGACAACCAGGAATGCATGTGCATCCACAGATGTCACCTAAAAATAATTGGAAAATCCAATATGGTTCAGGTTTAGGGTTGCCACCTAACTTGCTCCCTAGCAGAGCCACCATCATTTTAATGTCTCAGTTGAAATAAAAATAAGCAAACTCACCTAATGCAGGAATTTTAAGCCCTTATCTGTGTTCTAGACATGAGTAAATCATCCATGACAAATAATTCACTTAAACTAAGACAGAAGAGCCATTTTACAAATGAATACATGCGATTTTGTTTAAAGTCCTATTTTGGGCCTTTACAGGCTCTTAAACCAACAAAAAATGGTGACTTTTTTTTTTGGAAAGGTGGCATACCTATTTAGGGGTTAAGATCTATTGGCTTTGCCAATGTTATTTTTACCAGTAGTTCATAAGCACATATATCAAGAGCATAACACTTGAATTCCATATGTGATAAATCCATAAGAAAATAACATACAACATAATTTGCGCAAGAACAAATGCATCATGGACATCTGTCCTTTCTTGAAAAATTCATGCAGATTGTGCTGCGAGTTAAGAAAGAATGATACTCTTTTCTAAATGACTAAAGAATGTTGAACAACATCTGTCTGGACAATATTCGTACATGTGTCTATTTCTTGGGGTTGTCATTACAGTTCGACTGACGGAATCGATCCGGCGCTTGGACCTAGAAACCCTTATGGGTTTTTTGGATACGTCTGCTTCTGTCGAACCAGATGAGACCATTTTATCTTGCTGTAAAATCCTGGAACATCGAAAAAAGGTATCTGTCAGTCTTCATTACTTTACATGGCATTTAAGGCAATGAGAGGCAGTGAGGTTTAGCTACATATGTGGTTGTCTAACATTGTGGTATATTGTAGTGTTGTATTGTGACGTGTGCTTTACTGTACTGTAAAGGACTGTGTAGTGTAAAGTATTGCTGTAATATGTTAGGTTGTATTGGGTTGCAGTGCAGAGCAGTGCGTGCTGTAGTGTACAGTATAAATAAGTTATAGTGCGATAATGCAGTGTTATATCACATGTTTGCAGTGTATTATAGTCTTGTACAGTTTTGCAGTGACCTGCTTTACAGTAGTGCAGCTTTGTGTGTGTTATGGTGTAGTGTTGTAGCATGGTGCAATGATGTATTGTAGTGTATTACCATGCTGTGTTGTGTTGCAAGTACCTGGGATGACATATTTGCATCTAAAGCATCGATTAAGTATGCATATATATTGCACTTCTTGGAGGAATCATTGGGGAATACAGAATTGTAACCTTTGCTTCAGCATTTCAACTCTGTTCAATCAATCAATAAAACTTTATTCGGATAATAAAGTATCCATAAAAGTACAGATACATAAAAGAACATAAGAGTCACAAAACAATTAAAAAAGAAAAAAAGAAAGTAGCATCGTAAATTTTCAAAATACATACAGGTTCACAGATCAAACATAGTCAGTCTAGCTCGAACAGCTATACGCAAAAAAGTGCCAGTGCGAAGTATGAGTTCATCATTGTCCATAGTTAATATCATTGAATATGCATTTTCCAAGCTAATAGGCTTTAATATTTTAAAATACGGAGTTAAAAACCATTTAATGTATTTTATATAAAATTTACAAAAGAATAAAAAATGCAACGCAGATTGGCCACTCGATCCGTCGCACGGACAGAGCAAGGAATCATGTTCTTTCTGGTGACCAAGAGGAAAACAAAGTGCAAATTTGATTGAACCTGCCCTCAAGCGTAATAATAAACCCCGCACCCAGGGGCTCATTGGAAGTGTCAGATAGTGGGGCATGGGCGAAGTTAAAAAATCAAAAGCCAGATATGTAGAAACAGTGATCTTAGGAGATTCCCTGTCCAGTCTTTCTTCATCATACAGTGTGTATAGAGCAATTCTTATTTCATTTTTATGTGGGAGATTATCAGCAGTGTTCTTAATAAAAACATTCCCATAGTTGATGCTACAAAAACTATTATACACTCCAGAAAGCCAGGGGATACTCATACATTTATCACAGTTCCGACAATCAGTAATATTATCTCTGGAAAGTGAAGTCGCCGGGTTCTTCCAAATAGAAAGCCAGAGCAGGGCAGGACGAGCACGAATGAAGTTTAACTCCTTGTGACAGACATATTGTGTAGTAGAGATAGGAACACAGAGCATCTCCCTGAGAAATCTGTTCTCTTCCAATTGAATAGGTCCACACTTGGTCACACCCCAAACCTCCACGCCGTAAGTGGCAACGGGGGTACACTGGGCTTTATACATTTTTAAAATGGCAGATAAGGTACCAGTGTGTTTAGAACGGGGTAGGCTGAGGATTGAGTTGATGGCCTTTGAGAACCTACTCCTGGAGTGAGCAATATGCTCAGTCCAGGAGTTGCTCGCAGCAAAGACCTCCCCTAAGTAGGGAAAACTATTAGTGGACCATAGTTTGTCTGCACATACCAAGATACTACCTAACTGTCGTTTATTAGGGCCACAAGACATAATAAAAGATTTCTTGAAATTAGTTTTTAAGTCAAGGGATTCCATATAGTCAACAAATCTATGTAAAGCATTCGGGGTGCGGCCCATAAGCACTGCATCATCTGCATAAAGCAGAACGGGAAGGGAGTTGCCCAAGATTTTCGGCACGTCGTGAGTAAGAGGGGTGAGCGTTTTATGCAGACCATTAATATAAATAATAAAGAGGAGGGGAGCTAAAACGCAGCCCTTTCTGACCAAACTAACACAGGCTTCCAAATCTTTGTGCAGATAGGCCAGGAAGTGCACAAGGTGCTCATCTAATCCGTAGTTCAAGAGAGCTGTCCAGAGCTTTGATCTATTTACAAAATTGAACGCAGAGGACAGGTCCATGAAGGCGAGATAGACTGGCGATCTGCGTGCAATATTATATTTCCTCAAAATTAAATTTAAATTGAGACACTGCTCAATGATTCCGACCCTATTACGGAAACCTAATTGGCAGCGTTCCAAGATACCATTATCCTCGGTCCAACTCAGGATCTTATTGTATAAGATCCTGCCAAGTGTTTTTAGCGTATTATCGATAAGGGAGATGGGCCTATAGCAGTTTGGTTGTGAACAATCTCCCTTTTTAAAAATAGGGACGATAATGCTTGTTGACCAAGTACGAGGAAGGGGAGCAACAGTAAGGTTATTGAACACATTTAAAAGAAGTGGAGCCCAGACGTCTAAGTTTATTTTGATAATATCAATGGGTAGGCCGTCAGGGCCCGGTGCCTTACTCCCCATGCTCTGATTAATAGCATCCTCCACTTCAGGTAAAGTTATTTCAACCCTTGGTGGATGGCAAAAAGACAATGGGGTCGGCTCCGGGCAGGGCGCGGCATAGATGGCATTAAAATGATTCACCCATGCTTCACCTGTGATGGTACAACTGATCGGGGTCATGAGCTGTCCAGAGGAGAGTAAATCTATAACAGCTACCAAAAGGTATTACCCTTCTTTAGGTCAGCGGCTCTGGCTAAAACAGCCCCACGACCTTCTAAGATCTCTGTTTTCCTTCTACTAACAGCAGCTTTTTACCTGGATCTAGCTTCTCTTATTTTAATGGAACAGATTGGTTTAAAAGACAGTGCCCTTCGCACTTCCCTGTTTGCCTTGGAGCATTCGTCATTAAACCATCCGGGATCTTGTGCAATATCCCTGCAAGGTACAGATAATAACATTTTAGAGGCTGATCAAATCTTGACAAAATCACAGACGGCCTTGGGATGGGGGGCTGTGTCTAATAAGCATGAATTGAAGAGATATAAATTATCTCTGACTATGGCAGGAAACACTTCCCTAATGTTAATCCCCTGCCATCTGAGTCAAAGTTTGTCTATGGAGGGTGAGAGATTCCTAGCACCACACTCCTTATTAAAGATGGGCCGTGATTCCATACTCATGACAACCCTAATAGGGTTGTGATCCCCTTGGCTCATTGGGATAACAGCACCATCCAGTAGACAGTCCGCTATACGGGGTGAGGCAAAGAAATAATCAATAGTTGAGGAACACCCCCTGCCTCTAAAAGTTGGCACTAACTGGGCATTAGGAAGGAAATTAACAACGGTGTCCATGACATTTTGCAGGTTATGGGTATGTAAAAAGGAGGACAATTTAGTTCCCCTTTGACAAGAAGTGCTTTGCCCATTCCGCCTGTTGTGTGGGGCCACACTCGTCAGCATAGCATTAAAATTTCCACCCAGAAGAATACCACAAGTCTTATGAAAATCTGGCCTAGACTCTAAATTAGTAATAAAATTGAATACATCAAGAAAATTCCTAGTAGGAGAAGTGTTAAAATCGTTGTTATAAAAATTAATCAAAAATAATGAAACTTTCCGTCTATATAAAAAAGCTTGGAAGTGCAAATTGTCAGTTGGTATGTTCTTAACACACCCTAAAGCAGAAATGTTAATCCAAGTTGATAGACCGCCAGAAGGGCGATCCAATCTTGGTTTAACAGCTAGGGTGTTATGGCATTGGAACCCATTAAGGTGCAATTCTTGTGTGGCCCAGGTCTCCTGAAACATCACAATATCCTGCTGGTTTATTAGGCTGAGCCACTCCACATCTTCTAACCTGGATTGATGACCAGCGACATTCCAGGTTAGGACTTTTAGGTTGTTAGCTCCCGCTATTCTAGTCAGTCTGGGTGGGTTATTAAAGTTCGACAAAAGAGATAAGGCACAGGAGACATTGGCATGCTCTAGATGGTAAGTTTGTAAAGGTGGTTATCAGTCAGGAATATCCAGATCTGACAGAGCAGAAAAGCGATTAACCAAAGGTAGGTCTGCAGGTGTGTTAGAATGCGGGCGGTTGGGGGGTTTGTAGAAGTAGCCCAAAGGAAGGGCGCCATTGTCAGTACAAGCACTGAAAATGTGCTCCCGTGAGGAAAGGATGTTACGCACCGATTGGGGCTTACTAAAAGTTAATAACAATACAGTCCCCCATTATTTTTTGTGGGATAAACCAACCCACCCCACTCTACGCACCATCAGTATTTCATGCAAGTTAGCGGGGTTGAAACCTTTATGTTTCTTAAGCCAGTCCACAAACTTGTTCCGTAGGTTGACCCATGACTCCCTCCCATTAGATGACAAACTAGGATCGCCTGCCAGAACCAAGACATAGGGGCAGGAAGCCGGGGAAGATTCAAGACATCAGTATTAGGCTGTTAACAGATGGGCAACACTCTAGTATTAACCAATTTGTTCTTAAGCGTTAGAAGATATACAAGAAGGGTGCTGTTTATTACAATCCTCCAACCCAGGGCCAGTAGCAGCAATGGGTTTTAAAGTGGTGCCATCTTGACAATTAGTACATGAATTACTGACACTAGCTGCCATGGTCACCAAGGTATGATCGATAATCGGAGGAGGAGCACAGTCTCTGAAATTATTTATACCAGGCTCTGGTGTAATCAACCGTTCTAAGTCATCCAATCTTTTTTGTAGTATACCAATGTTCTTTTCAAAAAGAGCTTTAATATAACTCATCATGGTTCTCAAGCTAGAGTCCAAAACATCAATAATGTTACCTGTTCTTAGTGGGGGTGGTGCGTCATCAGTCTGAATACCAATAGAAGAGGTGGTCAGTATGGATGCAGAAGGAACGATGCTTCTTATATTTTTAGGAGGAATTTTGGGTTTCCTTAAAACAGGTGGAATGAATCGTTTCCGTTTTGCTGCAGGCTCCTGTAGCTTGGTAGAGGCCATGGTTTTGGGGGCGCGTGCCCGGGCAACGAAATTTGAGCCATTAGGTGGAACAATAGGTGGAGTCTCCGTAATCAATCATGTTGGCGAGGGTGATGCCTCAGACAGTGGCTGTAAGTTTGGCGATAAAGAAAGATGAGGATAAAGGGTATCGCCCTGATTTAACGTCCAAGGATGCTGGTTAGAACATCCAAGGACAAACGCCGTACAGTAAGCTCAATTTCGTGTGGTAAATAGTTGTCAGCACTGACAAGAAAATCATCCAGAGTTCCTGCAGCTCCCTTGCGTTTAGTCATTGTCAAAAACTTCTTGGCCCCAATTAACAAGAGTTACTAATAGGTATATATGCAATCGGGGTATTTGTGCTACAATATTAATAATCAGTACCTTCTGGCCGATGAGGCCCAAGTAGCAGATGTCAAGGGATGGGCCCAGCCCGGCCTCCTCCGGACTGTGACGGCCTTGGACGGTCCCGCCCTTGTCCCGGGCTTCTCCCGGGATGCTCCCGCACGCTCCATGCAGCGGGTGCCCAGGCTACTAACATGTCGAGGGAGGGATCCAGTGGGCAGAGTCACAACGCGGGACCAGGTGGTGTTGATGAAGCAGGGACTCCTGGTAGAGTGAGTCCCTGCAGGCATTCTCTGCGTAATCTCCTTCAGTTGAGGAGCTGCCCCAGGTCGCAGGCGCCAGCAAATGCCCAGGGAAGTGTATATTCTCGTCCAGAAACCGCGATGCGGCAAGCAGTGGCGGTAATTAGCGGTAAGATCTCCCCAAAGCGGCAGCCAGACAAGGACAGTCAGTACTCCTCTCACAGCAACTACGGCACCCCTGTGTTAGTTTAGAGATTGTGGGAGACAATGCTGGACACTATTACCTTACTGTTACATGTCATGGCAAAGTCGCTGGAGTGAAGAAAGAACAGTTACACTGATAGTTTACTGTAAAAATACTTCAGTTCTTAGGTGTGCAACCTAGAACCATTAAGACTGGATCATGCCAGGTATTCCAGATCTTCCTATAAAACAAATATACATAACACATTCGAAAAGAAGATCATTCCAACACTGTGGTTAATCCAGGAATCTATCCTGAAACTTGCCTTGCGAGACCTTTTTGAAACCCCCTGATCATGATTAAAACTAATATGTGAATAGAAATGTCTCATCTTTAGCTATTTTAGACCTAACAATGTTATGTTGAGTGTCATATAAAGGAGAAATGTCTGAAAGAGCAAACATTCATACCTTGTTCCTACTCTGGGTATGGACAGTTGAAAAAAATAAAGAAATATGGCACCAGGAAAAGGTTAATGATTACCAATGCAAAAACAATAAGGGACCTATTCACAAAAGTAAATTTACACACATGTGTACATTTACTCTTAGACTTTGCAGTAACTTTACTGCTTTTGCCACGGCACCATTTCCCTAAGCGTATATACATATACAACCATTCTCCTTAGTAGCAAAGATTGGCCAGAGACACTACCATTGCTTGAAATCTGCAGAGGTTGTTTACTACAAGTGATGACTCCACACACTACATATATATTGAAATTGAGGGAGATCAAAATTAAGGGGCTCATTACGATGGCGGATAGTTGCGGTGCTGGGACTACCCGCCGGTATGGCGGCGGTCCCACTGAGTGAATTAGGAGGTGCCCGCCACTATGGCAGGCACATTCAGGGCCCTGATCATTGTGGACACACAATGCCAAAATGCCACGTAGCGCATTTCCATACACAACGTGGCAGGCACCACGCGGTGCGTGCCACCTTGTGAATGAAAATGTAGGGGGTGCCATGGGTACCCCCAGTGCACATACATCCTCCCCCCATACAGAGGGGGCCCGCAAGGGGTCCCCAAACCCATCCTCCGCCAGCCTTTCCATGGTAGAGACTGGCTGACGCTAGCATTGTCATCTGGTGGGCTGTGGCGGCTAGGCACTGCCGCCATTTTACCCATGCTGACCGCTCCGCCAGGCAATCGTGAGGATTGTCTGTGGTGAAAGGGTGAAGGGCGGTCTTTGTTACCGCCGCGGTAACAAGGCTGATTTCACCTGCCATTCTAATGTGGCTGGGGAAATGGGAGTCAGGTGGCGGGAGGACCGCCACCGCCGGCCCAGCGGTAGTGGTCCTTCCGCTATCATAATGAACCCCTAAGTGCCAATTTTGTTAATTGATGCTGCTGTTGTACATTCTCTTGGTACATGCCATGGTTTGTAAGTACCGGAAATAAACAAACTGTAGGATCTAAATACGCAGCCTATACAATGCTAGACATTTAGAGCAGCCTCTTTAGGAAGTTTATACAAAAGAGGTTTCACACATGATAAGCATGCATGTTTTATATAGGTTGCACAGCAGTGTTGGGAATGGAATGTCCATTTCACGATGACTAGCATCATTGAGGGATTACAGGCATCCTTGAAGTACATTTTCGACATTTATTTATTTAATATAACATTCGTGCTTTAGAAATTGGGTAAATAGATACATAGATTAGGAGACAAGTATTTATTTAAATCATGATAGTTGATTCTGTAAACTGTACGCGCAATCATGTTTTTATTGTGAAGTTTATGGTAAATGGCAAATCTATTCCGATTTATTAAGAAACATTAACATTAACTTTAAATATTAATCATGTGCAACACAAAAGATTATGTATTCTATGTCTGCATGTGACTACAAAATGGCTGCCTCGTTTTTAATCTTTTGAGATTGATTTGAACAGTTCTCTGTTTATGTATATGCTTTAAGATTCTGCCAATAATAATGCATTGTTTTTAGATTGAACATATTTTGTCACTATGGGTAGCTGACATTGACAAAGGCCAGGGAGCCGAAAAGTGTTGCCAGCTGTAGTTTGCACGTACAATTGAAAATGAAATATCAAGAAAAAAGAAGCCTTGAGTGACCAGCGTCTTTCTGAGGGAAAACAACATATATATACTATATATATATATATATACAGGAAAATGGCACATTTTGATTCTGAGCAGCCCCTGAAAATTTGGGGGGGTTTCGTCAAGGGGGGGCCGAGAAAAAAGGGGGGTCCCAAAACGCGTTTTTCCCATTCATTTTTCCATAGGGCGGTTGGAATCACTTTTAGCTCGAACGGCTGAATGAATTTACACGAAACTTGGCAAAATTGTAGATATGGTTTGCCCGTCGTGCCTTTGCTATGTCTCAATATATGTGCTCCAGTGGATTTTGAGAAATTAGCGTTTCAAAAAACAGATATATCTGTAACAGCCCTCCGGTTAGCGCTCCGGTTCGCGTACCTGACGCGTAACGGAACTTCGCTAGGAGAAGCCGATTGGCTCCCCGGTGACTGTGAACATTCTAAACAGTCCGGAGCGGCCGCCATCTTGTGTCTCGGTAGGATCGAGACACAAGATATGGCAAAAACAAAGGGGGAAATGAGCATAAGGGGGCAGAGTACATCCTCCCTGACCCCCTAGGTTTGATGAGGGGGCTTTAAAAGGGCCCCGCGGGGGGGGGGGGAAATGTTATTATCGTTTTTGCGCGGGGGGAGCGCTCGGTACGCGCACCGGGAAGCGGTCCGGGAAGCGTAATATTGGGAAAATAGGATAAAAGAATGTTCAAATATTTTATGTTTATTGATTGTCCTTTTTGTTTTATTTTTTTTTAATTATTTTTATTTAAGTACCAACATTTAGGTACCAATGCAGAGTCTAAAAATAAAAATACACAGTTTTCTTTGTAGATATCTTGCATGTTGTTTCAGAAGTTATTGTGGTATATGGAATTCATAGCGTAGTCTGTCAGGAAAGCAGAAACACCATGGAGGCAGAAGATGATAGAGAGATGTTAAATACACATTGGAGATAATATAGTGGAAGAAAGGAAGTAACTATGAGCAAACTTACTATGTAACACAAAAAAGTTGCACAGTATATTTAAAGTCTAATTTTACATTATAATCAATTTGCTACTAGTTTAAAAAATACATATAAAAATGAACAATTTTTGAATTATTAAATATAAATTTATTTTTCTGATTCGTTTTCAAAATTAAAAAGAACTTCTAATAATTCATTGTCAGAAATTTTCTCATTTTCAATTAGGTAATCTACTGATTCTACACATTGCAGAAGTTCAAAGTCCCGTGTTTCATCAAAGAATTCAGAGTCAATTTCTGTATCTTTGTTGCTTTCTGCAACAATTTCGAAGTTATTTTTTTTCTCTCCTTCCATTTTTGTGCTGTAAAATGAATTTTAAAAAAATATATCAGTACAGATAGGGCACTGTTGGGTTTAAGTACAGACAGGTAGTTTGGTTTTTTAAACAGTGATTTTATCTTTGGGCAGTGTATGGTATCAGACTGGAAGTAGAAATATAAAAAAATGTATGTGATAAAGCCTAAGTCAATTCTTAATTATACAAGACAAGCCTAACTCCATCCATAACTAAAACAGAGAAGTCTATCTTATTCTATAAGTATTACAGAGGGATAGTATATAACTATCAGAAAATGTTTTCCTAATTAACTTAAAGTGCAGAACATACTTCAGTTTTTAAAATAACATCTTACCTTTCCAAAAGAAGTTTAAGTTCTCAGTTGAAATGCACTTGATATGTACTTCAGGAAGTAGTAGGCAAACTGGCTGTGTTTCTCTCTCTTTCTTTATATATATTCAGGTCCATAACCAATCAAATGTCATGAAATAATAGAAGATATTGAAAGTAGTATTTTGATTGGTTGTCAATTCTAACACTTTATAAGTGTTTTTGTTAGGTAATTTACCTCAGGATATTTAGTCAGGCTTACAGTATAATGTTCTCAATGGAATTCCATCAAATTTGGGTAAATGGTAGGGACTGCTATGTAGTAGGGCCTATTCTATATTTGATGAAAGTGTCTGTAGTGGTTTTTCTGTAAATTACTTTCCCACCTTTTTTTATCGAGCGCTTACCGGTGCGCTCCTCGGTACGCGAACCGGCAGCATTATGGGAGTCCTCCATTTTGTGTATCGGTAGAATTGAGACATAAGATGGAGGACAAACAATGTTCGGAATGGGTAGAAGGGGGCACAGTAGACACTTTGTGACCGTCTAGGTTTTCTGAGGGGGGATTAGGACGCTGATATATGCAAAAATAAAAAAATAAAATTTTTGAAAATTTCGCGGGGGAGCGCCCGGTACGCGCACCGGTAAGCGAACCGGGGAGCATACTTTGGTGAAAAAAAAAAAGTTTGAAAAATATAAACGTTTTGAATGATCAGAGGTAGGGTAGCTATGAAAAGAGCTATTGGGTTCTGTGGCTAATTTAGGTACCTACAAGTAGGTTCCAATGCACACTTTTAAATAAAGGACGAATATTCTATTCCCTTTATCGGAGAAGTGCACACCATCTCTTCTGTAGATGTCTTGAATGTTGTAACGCAAGTTATTGTTGTATATTAAACCCATTCCATAGTCTCTCATGTAAGCAGAAACAGATTTATTCACATGTTTCCGTGCTTTCTTAAATTGTGGAAAAAATTGGCTGGACCACTTACATTTCTGTCTTTGACATATATTGGAATATACCAAGGCAGTTTGGGGAAAAAGTGTCATCAATTGAAGAAAGGTGTTCTTTAAAAGCATTTCCAGACCAACCCCAGTCATAGTGCCCAAATCATTTCCACCACAGTGCACTATTAAGAGGTCAGGGTTTGGCAGATGCATACATTTTTTTTATTAAAAACATATAAAATATATTTTTGCATTAAAATAAGAATACATTTTACAGCTTTTGATATTTACTATTAAAAAACTATTGAAATTCACTGAAAAAACCATAGGTTATAGACCATATATAGTTAGGAATTAGCATTTACAAAACCTTAATAATTCACTAAAAAAACCATAGGTTATAGACCATATATAGTTAGGGATTAGCATTTACAAAACCTTATTTTACTCGCACAAAACCATTGAAATTCGCATATATAGTTAGTTCCACTAACTATATATCGCGCACCCGCAATCCACTGCTAATGATGTCACATATTACATCATTCATGACATGGTCAGTGACATCACTGATGACATCACTGATGACATCTCAAATGACATCACTGATGACATCACTGATGACATCTCATTTGACATTACTGATTACATCACTGATGATATCATTCATGTGATAATACGTTGAACCTCTTCAGACTCTAATATAACCTTACATACACTCAGTGTAAACAGACACTCACAGACTGTCACTCATCCATGGAGTTACTCACACACCTAGTCAGTCATGCAAAGAATCAATCACACCTCCATTTCCTCAACTATACAGTTATACACACCTTACTTATTCAAACATATACTAACACATATTTACTCTTTTATACAATCCTTGATTGAAGTTCACAATGATCCATACAGCCACTCACACATTCACTGGCTCTTATGCACAGTTATTTATATATGTCAACTCTCACATGTACTGTGTTTTACATATGTACTTACTTTGACATGTAGCACTGAGATATCCATTCACTCACCAATACACTCATGCACACAGTCAACTGCCCATATAGCTGTTTCCACATGCACTTTTGAACTCATACATCTAGTGAATCAACTGCTCACACATCTATGTACAGAGTCATACCCCTCCCAGCCACCCACACACATACTCAGTCTCCCATACAAATACTTGGACAACCAATCAATAACCCATATAGTTACTCATATAGCTACTGATTAACACATGCAGCAGTTTACAGAACAACAGACATAATGATGCACAAATTAAGACAGTTTAGTCACTAACCCATGCACTCAGTGAGACACATTTAATCACTCACTCATACAGTCAGTCATGCACCTACTAAATCCTTCATCCAGACACTTATACATCCACTCATTCTTCAATATGTAAGACACATTTTAACTTTACAGAAACATACAGTCACTGGATGTTGTCATCAGTGATGTCATCAGTGATGTCATCAGTGATGTCATTTGAGATGTCATCAGTGATGTCATCAGTGATATCACTGACCATGTCATGAATGATGTAATATGTGACATCATTAGCAGTGGATTGCGGGTGCGCGATATATAGTTAGTGGAACTAACTATACATGCGAATTTCAATGGTTTTGTGCGAGTAAAATAAGGTTTTGTAAATGCTAATCCCTAACTATATATGGTCTATAACCTATGTTTTCTTTCAGTGAATATATATATACTGTTTTGAAATATTTCATCTGCAAGCAAATTACACAGACCCCACTGGAGGGGAAGAATTGGGCACAGCACAAAAACTTCAAACCCCAGAATGCACATGAATTTCCACACCTGTTTAAGTGAGGCCTCTGGAGAGGTTAATTGAAAAAGAAAAAAACGAACTGAAGGCTGGAGGGTGTGCTGTGCTGATCTGTGGCTGACAGACTGTGTTTTCCCTTTGAAAAAGAAGCATGTTGCTTTGAAACGCGTCAGGGAAGGTAATGAACAATTGGAAAGCTGAGCTGGTTTCAGAAAATAAAGGGTTCGTTGAACTTATTTTTCGTGGAGTGGCGTCCTTAAGCAGCGGGCACTTTTGTTGGAATATATATACTGAATATATATAATGAACAGGACTACAAATTGGGGCAAATTTATACGTTTGCGAAAAAATATGACCATTTGCGCAAACAAAGAGCGACAGGAACTAAACAGCTCAAACCTGCACCAGCACCCCCGCAAGCCCAATCAAGTGAATCAGGAACAGGGAATCTCACTGCCTCAAGTTCAACAGAGAGCCTTGTTCCAAGTAGTGAGGAATCGGATGGAGGACCCCAAGGTTCAGAGGAAGGGGATTTGGGGCAACTCACCCTGGAAGAAGAGATGGAGTTCGTGAGGACTCAAAGAAAGGGCACTCTACGCTCGAGAAACGCGAAAACAAACGTCGCAGAAACAAAAGACGTAAGGAACGTCGCAAATGCGCCAAAAAACAAAGGGCGGCCACAAAAGAAGAAAAACGCAGTGAACAAACAATAGCGATTGAAAAAACCATTGTAAATCTGACCAATGTACAACTAGATCAAGCGGAAAAACAACTGTTGGCTTTAGGACTATCATATTGCCCTGAGAGTAATTTTAACTATGGGAATACGCGAGTAGATGTTTTTAAATTTATCAGAAAATTAAAATTGCGAAAATACTATGCCATCAAAGGGGGTCTGACTCAAACTAAGAAAACCGGCCCGACTACACCCAATCTGGAAAGAAGTGGGCTACAAGCCAGAGACATCCCCCTTTTAAAATCTATGCATGGTTTACGCAATGAATTGACATCTACCCCCTGCACTCAGGAAGTGGCTGGTGATGAAAACATTGAAATTGGCCAAAGTGAACCTAGTGGCTTCAAACCTGCATCAACGTTCATTCCATCCATGCCCAAGGATGCCATAGACACCTATGCAGATCTATTAACTGACGGTTTAAAGAAATTGCATGCACAAGTCAGCAGGCAAAGAAATAACACCAATGCGAAAACCAGAGCGTACAATGATCTGATGAAAAAAAAAAAAAAAATTACAATCGGACAATACCATCATAATAAATCAATCAGACAGAGGTGGCAATGTGGTACTTTGGAGCAGAGCTGAATATATGGAAGAAGCATACCGCCACCTCAATGACACAGTTTGTTATGAACCTTGTGATTCTAGAACAGTGAGAAATATTCAAACAGCTTATTGGAAACAACTGAATGGATGGAAACGGGGATGGTCTTCTTACCAAGGAAGAAATGAAATATCTGTATAAAGATCATCCTGTTATACCGAATCTATACTTCATTCCAAAGGTCCACAAGGGAGTAAGACCAGTGCCTGGTAGACCAATAGTATCAGCCATCCACAGCTTGCTTGAGAATACGTCAAAATACATTGATCATTATTTGCAAGACTTTGTGACCACCCTACCAGCATACATTAAAGACAGCACAGACTTTTTGAGAAATTTGGAACAATGTGAATGGTCTGCAGATTTTCTACTGATTACTATGGACATTGCCAGCCTTTATACCAGTATATCCCATCAAGACGGTTTGAAAGCTTTGAGTTATTTTCTTGGCAAGAGACCAGTAGAATTACACAAACACAATGCAATGCTGCTAACCATGGTTGAACTATGCCTCAACAATAACGTTTTTCTGTTTGATGATAAAATGTTCAGACAGCTAAGAGGAGTAGCTATGGGGGCATGCTTCTCTCCGACCTACGCGGGGCTCCACGTGGGTTGGTGGGAGGAGCATGTCCTCAAGACACAATATGCGACTATTTGGCAGGAAAATATTATCAAGTACATGAGATACATTGATGATATTTTCATCATTTGGCGAGGGAGCAAGGAAGAAGCAGAAAGTTTTGTCAATGCCATCAACATTAATAATTCCAACCTTATTTTTAGTGCAGATATTAGTAAGACCAACATTAGCTTTCTTGATGTTCAAGTCAGTATAGTCAATGGTACCGTAACAACAGGCCTGTTTAGAAAAAGTACAGCAGGTAATACCATTTTGCACGCTCAGAGCTTTCATCCGGGTCATACTATTAGATCTATCCCCTATGGGGAGTTCCTCAGAATACACAGGACGTGTAGTTCATTAGAGCAAAGGAACCTCCACCAATTGGAAGCTATGAAAAGGATGGAAAACAGGGGTTACAAATCTAGTGCCCTTAGATTGGCAATGAACAATGCCAATAAACTGGACAGATCCAAACTTCTGCAGGCTCCCGCAAATGCCATATCCACAGTTGACAACCTGGATGTGAATAGCAATGCTTTAAGGTTGATTACCGGCTTCAGCCGACAGGCCAGCCAAATTTCGAAATTGGTCAGGAAACAGTGGTCAGTTATACTTACTGACCCCATTTTGAAAGAGATTATGCCCAACAAACCAGAAGTGACCTATAGGCGAGCCTATAGCATGAGAAATGCTTTAGTGTCCAGTTCTCCTGAAACAGCTAACAAGGCAGATTGGTTGTCACCACGGAAGGGTTTCTTCCGTTGCATATCGTGTAGGGCGTGTAAATTTGGCACCAACACCAAATCGTACACGACGCCATTTGATGATAAACCAATTAATATAAGAGCCCATTACAACTGTAAAACCGAGTTAGCAGTATATGTTCTCACGTGCTCGTGCAATTTGAGGTACGTTGGCAGCACGAAATTGCCAGTGCACCAACGTATCCTACAGCACTTGAGAGCTATAGTGAACTGCGACAAAAGTTATCCAGTAGCTCGCCATTTCGATCAATTTCACAATCGAAATCTTTCCCATCTTAGCTATTTTGTAATAGATGCGGTAAGAACCAGCAAAAAAGGTGGTGATTATGAAAAACAATTAAGACAGATGGAGTCCCTATATATAGTTCGCCTCAACACTAAGATCCCGGGAGGGTTGAACATGGGAGAAGATCTGAGCACCTTTTTGTAATATGTGATCGTTATATCACCCAGGTTCAAGTTATGTGGGCAATCTGTAAATCATGTTGTATGGCATTTCCTGGTCAGTTTATAATTATCTGAAACTGTATGATAGTGGATGTGTTTCCGTTCCTTACACACCATAGGCACCACGTAGAACAGCCTATCTCATTTCATCAATTTGTTACATATTAGGCGATGGTCTCTGTCAGGGACTATAGGCTAGTATTATGTATGAAATGTAATTTGTCATTCTGTTTGACAAGTGGGCAATGATGAAATGTTATGCGTTTGCATATTTTAATCACTGAAACGGTTTAGTTATGGAAATTTTTTTCCCCTTCACCCCCTGATGTCTTCCTGTGTATTAAGTAGGACATCTCAGCACTCCCTCACCCTTTGGTATTTACATTTTTTGCTAGCGGTAGACTACTACATAATGTTAATTGGGTATACTCTACACGTGCTTAAGCATTGATCTCCTATTATAACTGTGGAAACCCATCCAATAGAGCTCAATAATAGAAAAAATGAATTTTCATTTGACGAAGGTATGACATATCATGGAACCTTTACATATTTTCCAAATGTTTTGGTTAGAACCATATGAACAGCATATATTGTGGTATAAGCAATCGAACGTTAGGATATGACTCTAGATTTGTGTATATATATGAAATGCCATTATTTGTCAACTAATGTATTTGTACGATTAATATGTTGCGTATTTGCACAGTTAATAATTTTGCGTATTTGCACTCGTAATATTTGCACAATAACGGCTGCTATGCATTTGCACTTTATATAATGAATTCCTTGCGTTTGCTGCAAAAAGTTACACCACAATCCTATTAGGAATGTTAATATCTCTAAAAGTTTGTATTTACCATTTTATGTCATACAAATTTTCAACTTTGCTCCGTCTTAAAATGGCCGAACTATTAATCACGCACAATATGAATGGGTGCCTACCTTAGTCCTCTTTCTAGCTCAATGAAACTGAAGAGGATTTTTTGGCGCGTTATTGCAATTAACCAATGTACTTAAATGAGTTATGTACCGCTTACCCGCTGACAGTGAGCAAGGGCGTTCACGCCCGAAACGCCTCTGTTTGGCAGTGTGTTGCACCTCTGCACTTTATATGCAATAAAGGACGAAAAAATATCCTAAGTAAGTCTGGCTGCGGATTTATTCATCTGTGTCTGCGCACTGGGTTCGGTGTGGAAGCGTCGCACGAATTTTCCGGTTGGAATCTATATATATATATATATATATATATATATATATATATATATATATATATATATATATATATATACACTTTCAGAGTATTTGCCTGCTTTTCCGCCCAGAGGCCCAGTAGAATTCTAATGTACTTTCATACAGGGCTGAACTACAGTGCCCACTGTGGTAGTACTGCGCTATTCATCATAAAGAGTCTACAGGTACCAGCTTGCCATCAGAGAAACACACAACTGTGAAATAATTAGCGCATGTGCTCAAGTATCGTAGCAGTAGCTTCTACTGTTGTTCTTCACTGGCCTCAAAACACGTTAGGAAGATGTCGTAATTAAAACTTTGGACGGAGCCAGCATGGTGTGAGTTTTTTATGTCCCCCACAATGGTGAGATCCTACAGCAGGCGGCGGCGCAGGTGACACATCAGGCCGACGAGGAGGCCCCAGCCACCAAGGCATTCATGATGGAGCTCTTTGCTGCTATCAAGGAGGACATTCTGAAGGTACGCTACCAGCTCTCCTCGGACATGCGGGAGATGCGCTGCGATGTTGACTCTATTGGGGAGCGGGTGGCCACTCTGGAGGAGCATGATGTGGGCACCACAGACGAATTGCACCACCTCCAACAAGACATCAGTCGCCTGACGGAGCAAAATCTGGATTTACAAGCGCATGCGGAGGTCTTGGAAAACCGCTCGAGGAGGAACAACATCAGGTTTAGAGCGGTGCCCTGGAAGGGTAAGGGGGGAAAGCCTCCGAGACTACGTCTTGGCTCTGTTCCACCAGGTCCTGGGCAAGGGGGACGACTTCGAGCTCAAACTGGACAGAGTGCACAGGGTTGGCCTGCCAAGAGGGGCACAGGCCCCGCCACCGGACGTACTGGTTTGCGTCCATGACTTCCAGATTAAGGAACAAATCCTGCGCAAAGCAAGGGACCCTGCGGGCATCCAATTCCGTGGGCACCTTCCTGCCCTCTTTCAGGATTTGGTGACCTCCACCCTCATCAAACGCCGCAGTTTCAGGCCTATCACCTCCTTTCTACGAGAGCAGGGCATCCCTTACTGTTGGGGCCACCCGTTTCGCATTATCTTCAAATACAAAGGGAAGCTCCTGCAGCTACGCTCTCTGGAGGCAGCATTTGAGGCATTGGGCCTGGCTCGTCCGGATCCAGCAGTAGCCACTGACAACTCCCCGCGCCGACGGCGCAGGCAGTCTAGCGAATGGCAAACAGTGGGGAGACCACTACTGACAGGGAAGCCTGACCCCTCTGCAAGCCTCTTGGAAAGGGAGGCGGCCGTCTCCTCTGTGGCGCTGGTGACTGAAAATGACCCGGGTCCTTGACACTAATATGAAGACCAGGTCTGTTCTGCAGGGTGGTGTCGGGAGGGTTTACAGTCTTGAGCTCTAGATCTTCGCTCATGACGGATTCCTGCACTACGACCCGGAAACCAACTGTCGGGTACCATGCCCGCCTTCCTTTGGGTCTTGTTTCAAATTGGTTTCTATATTCTGTTTTGCTTTTGAGGGGTTTGGGGAGAGTGGGTGGGGGGGTTAGGGTGGGACGTGGTGGTAGCAGGGTATTGTTCACTGAGGGTACAGAACTACTGATGGCATCCTACATACGAAACGGGCCGCAGGGGGTAGGACAGGAGGGCCGGGGGTCTGCGTACTGGGAAATGGCTTGATCCGGGTTGGATGGTCCTATGCCGTTACTGCCAAGGGGAAAGAGATACGCAGTGGAGAAACTATGCTTTCATGGGCTCAATATGGAGGTAAGGGGTGGATGGCCCCCACAGAGCAGTCCCGATGGTTCCATAGACGATGCCGATAACACTGGGGACGTGGAATGTAAAGGGGCTTAACTCACCCCAAAAACGCCAAAAGGTCTGGAAATATATTATTGACCACCAGTTGGATATCGTGGGCCTACAGGAGACACACCTAACTAAATTAGATGACTCCCGCCTTAAGCATAAACAGTTCCCACTTATTTATAGGTCCTCAGCCTCCACGAAACAGAGAGGGGTGGCCATTATGTTCCGCTCAGCCCTGCACTTTTAGCCCATGGGGGTCCAAGGTGACAAAGAGGGGCGCTGGATCATGGTGAAGGGGCTTCTGCGGGGTAGACCATGCACTTTTGTTGTATTGTACGCTCCAAACACAGGCCAGAATGGGTTCCTTCAGACTCTACTGGGGCAAGTGGTAGACTTTGCTGAAGGGCCGCTGTTCATTATGGGGGACTTTAACTTGATATGGCAGAAAGACCTGGATAGTACTCACTCGCAGAGGTCTGACATGGGCTCCTTTTCCCCTGAGACACAACAGAAGGTCAGGGATATGGGGCTTTTCAATGCGTGGCGCTCCCTACATCCCCAATCCAGAGACTACACCTTTTTCTCACATGTTCATCGCTCTTACTCCGGACTAGATCACTTCTTCCTGAGTCAGTCCCTCCGAGGCGATCTACACAAAGCCAAGATTTTCCCATTGTCTGTGTCCGATCATAGTTTGCATGCAATAGGCCTACACTGAGGTGTGAAGAGTGGGACAAGCCCTAGATGGTACTTTCCGGCATCCCTGGTTCAGGCCAAAACCTCCTGTACTGCGCTGAGGGGAGCTATACAGGAGTTTTTTACACTTAACGACACGGGGGACACTTCCATCTTTACCACCTGGGACGCGTTTAAAGCATGCATACGGGGACAGTGCCTGGGCCTGAATGCTTCCCTAAATAAACAGCGGGGTCGAGAATGGGAACAATTAGAGGAGGAACTCTCCACCCTAGAACAAGCTCATAAGGCTAACCCCTCCAGACGCGCAGTGCGACAACTCACAGCAGTCAGAGGGAAACTCAGAGCACACTACAATAATAGGGCAGAAGACACGCTGCTCAAACTGAGGCGTCTCTCCTACTCCCAAGGCAACAAAGTGGGGAGGCATCTCGCCAGGCAGCTCAGAGACAAAAGGGACAGAGAATATATAAAGGGGGGATTCTGGACAATCAGGGGGAACTGACACACATGGACAAGTTAAAAGCCGAGCTTTTTGGTACCTTCTATAAATACCTCTACTCGGGGGAGACCCATGATACCGCCCAGCAAACGGAGTACTTACGAATGCTACCGCTACCCCAGGTGTCGGCGGAATGGAATGAGACGCTTTCTGCACCCTTTACCAGAGATGACGTGTTAGCGGCCATTAAGGGTCTGAAATCCCACAAGGCCTCGGGGGCAGATGGATACACAGCCATCTTCTATAAGACCTTCGCCTCTGAACTTAGTCCATTCTTGGTCAGATTTATTTATTTATTTATTTTGAAGTTTGTAAAGCGCGCAGCTACCTCCGACGGAGGTGTCCCGGCGCTGAAGACAATATCTTGTGAGGTTCAGAGGGGTTCAGGAGGAAAAGAGTGGGCTAGATCAGAGAGAAGAGCCAGGTCTTAAGTTTGTTCCGAAACAGAGGCTCAGAAGTCAGTAATCTCAGTTCTGTTGGGAGGTGATTCCACAGTCTGGAGGTGGCTACTGCAAAGGCCCTTTCTCCCGTTCGCGCTAGACGAAAACGGGGGCAGATCATAAGGCGGAGATGGTTAGATCTGAGATTTCGGGATGCCTGTGAGATCTTCAGCTTGTGTCTCAGGTAGGGGGGGCCTCGGCCATTAAGAGCTCTAAAAGTAAGGGTAAGGGATTTAAACTGAATACGTAGTCTCACTGGGAGCCAATGGAGTTTGATCAGATGGGGTGAGATGGAATGACGGTATGGGATATTACAGATCAGCCTGGACGCTGAGTTCTGTACTGTCTGTAATCGATTGATGAGATACGCCGGGGCTCCAACGTACAGGTTATTTGCGTAGTCCAGATTAGAAGTTATGAGGGTGTGGACTACTGTCTTGCGTGAGTCTAATGGCAGGAAAGGGATGATTTTTTTAATCATGCGGAGCTTTCCAAAACAAGATGCTGTGACTTTGTTAATTTGGGTCTTGCAGGGGAGGACAGTGTCAAATTGGAAGCCCAGATTGCGAGCAGCTTGGACAGGTACAGGGGGAGGATCTAATTCAGCCGGCCACCAGAGGCTGGAAGAGATGGGGGATTTCTGGTTAAACAATAAGACTTCTGTCTTATCTGTATTCAGTTTTAAATTGTTAGAGGACATCCAGGTGGCGATGTTCACCATGCAGGGGCGAAAATTTAGCAACAAGCTTTCAGAATGATCTTTGAAGGAGAACACCAGCTGAGTGTCGTCAGCATAGAAGATCACTCTGACGCCCCATGATTCCACCACTTTTGCCAAAAGCTTCAGGTATACATTGAACAGGAGCGGGCTAAGGGCAGATCCCTGTGGAACCCCCCATGTCAACGGTTTCTTGGTGGAAAAGAAGGAGCCCAGCATCACTTGTTGGAATCTATCCGAGAGGAATGATTTGACCCAGGCGAGAGGGGTCCCACCAACTCCCACCTCTTGCAAGCGTGTGAGTAGTGTTTCATGGGAGATGGTGTCGAATGCTGTGGATAGGTCGAGAAGGACCAGTATGGCATCCTCTCTCCTATCCGTGCACTTACGAATCGACTCGTACACTTCTAGTAGTGCTGATTCGGTACTAAAGTCCGGCCTGAATCCTGACTGAGAGTCGTGGAACAGCGAATTTGACTCAAGATAGTTGGACAGCTGTTCTTGTACCGCCTTCTCGAGCACTTTGGCTGGCTTGGGTAGGAGTGAGATCGGTCGGTAGTTGCTCAAACATGTAGGATCTACACCGGCTTTTTTTTGAATGGGGATTAGTAACGCGTGTTTCCATATGGAACGGACAACACCTGAATATAAGGAGGAGTTCCAGATTTCAAGCAGGGGGTTAATAACTAGTGGGGCAATCTCATTCAGAATCAGAGCCGGGGCTGGATCCAATGGTGAGCCTGATTTGCATTTTAGAAATAGATTCAGGGCATACTCCTTGGTGAGTGGTTTAAAAGTTGTAAATGCTTTAGTGCAGGTGGTGTCAGAATCTAAGGTGGTTTCTGTACGATTCTGAAGGATTGTTGCCGTGATATTGGCAATTTTTTCCGCAAAAAAGTCAGATAGGCCTTCGCTAAGTGCTTGGGAGGGGATGACGGGAGCGGACAGAGCCGTGGGATTGGTGAACTCTTTAACGATGGTAAAGAGGGCCTTAGTGGAGTTTTTTGCGTTGACAATAGTTTCTGCAAAGTATACACTCATGGTATTACGTTTGAGTTTATGAAACTCTTTAAGGGCCTGTCTGTAAAGAGATTTGGTTGCAGGATCATAGGTCCGACGCCATAGGCGCTCCAGTTTTTTACATTTGCTTCTGTTTTCCCTTAATTCCAGGGTAAACCAGGGAGCTGAAGGTTTAGATCTGAGGGAGGTAAGGGTCTGTAGGGGCGCGACTTTCTCAATGGCGTTCATGAGATCTTTATTAAATGTAAGAACCGCTCCATTGAGATCGTCAGGGAGTGAGTCTGAGCTATTATTGTACGATTTCTCTAGGGCAGTACATGAGATCTTGTGCCATTTTCTGCCTTGTGCTCTGATGGCAGATTCCTTCTTAGGAGATTGGGGTAAGGACACCTCGAACGGAATCAGGGAATAGTCAGACCATGGCAGAGGTGTGGAAGGAAGAATTTTAAGCTTCGTACAATTAGAAAAGATTAGATCAAGGGTGTGTCCCGCAACATGTGTGGGGCCTCAACCCCTTGTGTCAGATTCATACTTTGCATGGAGTCGAGGAGATGGGTGGCGCGGCTGCAGCCACTTACCTCTACGTGATGGTTAAAGTCTCCCAATACCGTGAAATGAGGGTGCTTAAGAGACAGATCTGCGGTGACTGCTTATAGTTCAGAAATGGCAGACTGTGGGGTGTTAGGGGGGCTGTAAACCAGGATCCCTGACAAGATGGCTGTAGTAGTGTCCAAGATGGAGAAATATAGTGCCTCTATGGGCCCTATATTTGTGATTTTTCTCGACGTGATCGTCAGGTGAGTCTGTAAGATTACCGCGATTCCACCTCCCGTCTTGGGGCCTTCGCGGCTTATACCTGTAAGGCGGTATCTCGGGGGCAAGGCAAGGGAAATGTCTGGGTTGGAGGAGTCTTTAATCCATGTCTCAGTCAGGAACAGTAGGTCCCAGGACATGGAAGACAACAGCAACCAAATGTCACTAGCGTGGCATGGTAAAGAGCGACAATTTACCAATCCCATAGAATATGTTTTTATGGGTGTGGGATGACTAACTAATGAGTCATGGGGACATTTTGTGTAAGGGGAGAACGAAAAAGGGCAGCTATGACATTTAAACAGGAGGGGGCTAGTCAGAGAGAGGTTGCATGGTGTTGAGGGAGTGCAAGTTGACTTTCCAAGATCAATAAGCTGTGATCTAGTCCAGACCTGCCTCTGTGCGGGGTGGGAACCGGCAGCATGGCTGGCCCTTGGCCCGGAGCTGGCGCGGACGGGCGCATTATTTAACAACCTGGCAAGCGAGGGGGAGACGTCGGGCACAATGGCGGAAGCTCTGATATCCGTCATACCCAAACCCGGGAAGGACCCCAAGAAGTGCGCCTCTTATAGGCCAATAGCCCTCCTGAATCTGGATGCAAAACTCTATTCCTCTATCATCGCCCGACGGCTCAATGACCTGATGCCGGCTCTCATACACCCAGACCAGTCAGGGTTCATCAAGGGTCACCAGACCCAAGACAATATGAGGCGGGTACTACATTTGATCGAAAAAGCCAACAAGTTTAAAATCCCAGCGGTCCTGGTGGGGCTCGACGCTGAAAAAGCGTTTGACCGGGTAGACTGGGGATTCCTCTTCCAGACGCTGGCCGCCTTCGGCTTCTCCTCAAGGTTTCTGACGATGATTCGGGTGAACTACCTCTCCCCTAGATCCAGAGTGGTAGTAAATGGGCACCCGTCCTCCTTCTTTGAGCACTCCAGGGGCACTAGACAGGGTTTCCCCCTTTCTCCCCTGCTCTTCGCCCTCAGTATAGAGCCCCTAGCGATGGCAGTGAGAGACAATCCCAATATTCAAGGCCTACCCTTCACTGGGGAAGCACACAAACTCACGCTCTTTGCAGACAACGTCCTCCTCTCCCTCTCGGGCCCGGGCCGTTCTCTCCCCCACGTGCCGACGGAACTGGAGCGCTTCGAGGCGGTTGCCGGATTCAAGGTTAACTATGACAAATCATGCGTGTTGAACCTCACACTACCCCACTCTGAAGTCCTCCGTCTGCAGTCATCAACACGTCTCTCATGGGCCAACTCCTCCATTGTATACCTGGGGATCCACTTGACCCCCACACTGGGGAAACTCTACTCAGCCAACTTTCCCCCACTTCTCGCCCAGATACAGACCGACCTGAACCGCTGGAAGCCCATGTTCATATCATGGTTGGGGAGGGTCCACGCGATTAAAATGTCTCTTCTTCCCCAACTACTTTATTTATTCCAGGCTCTTTCTATTGACCTTGACAGGGAGTTCTTTCGACGAGTAAAATCCATGATGCTACGGTTTATCTGGCAGGGGGGTCGTGTGCGCTTTTCCTTCACCATCCTGCGCTAACCAAGGAAAGAGGGAGGTGTGGGACTACCTGACATTCACCTGTACTATAAAGCTGCGCAACTCCAAGTGCTAGTAGAATGGTCGCAAAAGGAATCCGAAAAACACTGGCTCCATATGGATCAAAGCATAGCGGGAAGGACGATCTGGGATCTAGTGTGGTTAGCCAAGAGCGACAGACCTAAAAATGTGTAACTCAGTACCCCCACTAGCACTACGTTGAAGGTCTGGGACTCGGTTTACAGGGACGAAAGGTAGACAACATTCACCTCCCCCTTCACTCCCTTGCACTTTAACCCTGATTTCCAACCAGCAATGACGGAGGGCCCCTTTGATACTTGGAGGGAAGGGGGCTGTTTAGCTCTAACACATCATTTCCATAACTGGGACCCACTCACCTACGACAACTGTAAGAGGGACTATGGGGTTCAGGAGACCAAACGCTACCACCACACACAGCTACTACATTGGGCACTATCTCCTTAGGTGAGAGAAGCAGCTACACATCCCCTCACCAAGTTTGAAGCCTTTATGACCAAATCCTCTTCCATAAAGGGCGCTATCACCTTTATTTATGGGTTCCTTCTTTCCACCGCCATTTCCCCTCGGCCTCACTACATATCCATGTGGGAGGGGGTGCTCCAACGGGATATTCCTGACACGGAATGGACACACTTATGGTCGGATATAGCTAAGTTTAACCACTCTGTGGAACTAAGGGAGGCACATATGAAAACCATGATGGACTGGTACTTGTACCCGGCCAACCTGCGACAGATATTCCCCGACACTTCAGATAGATGCTGGAGGGGGTGTGGAATTTTGGGAGACTTCCAGCACATATGGTGGGATTGCCCTATCATACGACCATTTTGGGAGGAAATTCTGCCCCACATTAAGGAGATGCTGGGGTACCCCATTCCTACCTCGATAGCCACTACCCTCCTGGGTCTCCGTGATCCTAGTCTCGACCATCAAACTAGGGCGGACAAGAGGATCATGTGGCTCAGCATCGGGGCTGCCAAGCTCACCCTCACTGCTGCATGGAAACAGAGGGAAGCACCGGCCATCTCTCTTTGGCACTCGCGCCTTTGGAGGCTATTAAGTATGGAAAGAATGGCCGACATATTCCTAGACGACTTTAAGGATTTTGAATTCCGCTGGGGCCCCTTGGTTGCTTTCCTCTCCAAAGGACTGCCTTCCGCAGTGTGTCCTGCCAGTGTTAGAGCCCTCCACTTGTTTCAACTGTGATCTGTTCACACTGTGCGCCTGTCTTTAGTACCTACGAGTTGCTACCACCATGGGGGAGGGGGAGGGTTGTGGAGGAGGGATGGGGGGGGGTTCCTAATTTTGTTATCATTACTGTGTATCCCGCTGATCGCTTCTTCATGGCGAACCCCACCAGGGTGCCACGCGAGGATGTTCGCCTTTGACCCACCATGAGAGGATGGTTATTGACTTTATGTTGGACAATACCGGTCAGACTTTGATTGATTAGCACTGCAGGGGTCTGGCCTACCTGCCACTGGTTGTGCATTTACCCAGCGAGCCGGGAGGCACCCCTCTTCGTCAAGCTTGCACCTATTTGAACCCTAATTGATGTGCCTGGGGCCTGGTTGAAATGAGTTCGGTCCGGTAAGGTGGGTTGAAGGTGGGCTCTAATTTCACAGCTAACCCCTGTGTGGGAGATGCGCGGCATTGTCGTAATTTCATCCTTTTTTCTGTGTTTTACAAAGAAATGCCAATAAAAATACTTTTGAAAAAAATATATAATTTACAATAAAAGCATATAAGAACATTATTAAAAACGCCCAATATCTTTTAAAACGTCCATTGTCAGTGGACCAGCCGGGAGGAGGGAACTCTATCTCTCACATAGATTTAACTCCAGATGCCTTGCTGCAGGGTTAACTATAACAGAGTGGAGAATCACAGGTAATAAAAAAGCAAAACTAAGTGCCAGTCTTTAACAAATACCTTCGTTTAGACCACATAGCAAGGAGCAATTTCGAAAGTAAAGCAACATAAACTGGGTCAGTGTCAGATTTTAGGATCCTAAAGAATTCACGGTGGTTCCTAATGCCCAGTTTTCTGCACAATAGTATAACCCATTTAGACCTGGCCTGTTTGTATGCCGAGCATAAGAACAATACATGAATTACTGTTTCCTCCTCCACTAGGCATCCAGGACAGAGGCAATGGGTTGAGCCCGCCCACTTATTAGTTATTGCATAGAGCGGGAGCGTCCCATATCTAAATTGCAGAAACAACTTCCTTGCTAATGGGGGCTGTATTAAATCTAGCACCTGCTTAAATTGATAATGTGACTTAAAATCCAAGAACCCATGTGTTAAACTCATAGTTTTGACTGCCTGTATAAGGCTAGTCAATTTAAACTCTTTCACTACTTTAGCTAAAGTTTTTTTAGGGATGGCTAGACAAGATTCTTCGGTAGTGATCTATAAGTCCTCCATGCCCATAGCTCGAAAAGAATCCCTAACAAAGGACAACCAAGGTATACTAAACACAGCCCCAGTGATGACATTACCGCTTTTAGTTCTTCCCTATAGTGTCTCAACTCTGGTGTACTCCACAGCCGTTGCCAATAAAGCAACGGTCGGGACGAGATTAAATCCACCATTGGGAGGATACCCAAATTCATCCTTAGTGGTACTAGGGGTGTGTTTGTTGGCAAAGCCAGGATTTGTCTAATGAACCTATTTTCAGTGAGGGTCAGGGCATTAGATGGACTGTGCCCCCACAATTCTGACCCATTGGACTCTGTATATTTCTAGCGGTGGGCTTATGACCTTTAATGCACAACTCTTCTGGACTTTTAGGATTCCCCCAATTGCCTGGGTTAGCTTCAGATTGGCCTTGTTGATTTGGGGACCCCAACCCATTTTATCATTTAGGGAAAGGCCCAAATAATCAAAGATATGGACCCGCTCGAGCGGCCTGTCATCCATCATTGGGTGTGGGCAGTTAGTGGAATTGACATTGAAGACCATATATTTTGTTTTATTGATATTTACTACAAGGTTCCTCTTTTTGCAAAACTGCCTAAATTCCTTTAACACTCGCTGCATCCCCATCGGAGATTTCGAGAGGAGCAGGGTGTCATCCGCAAACATTAGTGCGGGAAATTTGCGGAATGATATTTTAGGGGAATCCAAATCCTTGGCGGCAAGTAGATCTTCAATTAAACCGTTTAGGAAGAGGCTCTGCGCAAGCACGCATCCCTGCCTCACCCCCTTACCGACAGGGAAGGGGGCTGTTAGTTGGCCATTCTTGTCTTATCTTACTCTAGCGTATGTGCCCGCGTGGAGGCGTTTAAGTTGGAAACAAAGATATGGTGGAATTCCCATGTCCAGCAGGATGCTCCACAGCTGGTCACGGTCCACCATATCAAACGCTGATTTCAAATCCACGAAGGTAAGATACAGGCTCCCACCTTCCCGAACCGCATGCTTCCAATAGATCAACTGAAGGCTAAACAGCTGATCTACAGTTGAAGTTTTAGCTCTAAAGCCTGCTTGCAACAGAGTTAGAACATCACAGTCTTCCATCCAATCCTGTAGTCTTTCTAATAACACCCCTGCAAAGATTTTTTGAGTAACATCAAGGAGGCTAATTGGCCTATAATTTGCAGGTTCAATGGGGGACCCTTTTTTATAGATCGGAATGATCTCTGCACCAGCCCACGTGGACGGTGCTGGGAGGCCATGAAGAATTGCATTAAAAAGTAATAATAGATATGGAGCCCACACAATAGATATGGAGCCCACACATAGATATGGAGCCCACAAATAGAATGTTGCGGATTTCCTATGGAAAATAGGTCCTAACTATAACTACCTACTGGCGACCACCAGTTGGTAATATATATATATATACACACACACACAATTATATGTGTATATACGTAGGTTTTAAAAGTCAAAATAAGTTCATGTATTTTAACATTCATTTATATCTCCATTATTTGCAATGGAATAGTGTTGCAATTTCAATAGTTTGCCTTGTGTGACTGCACTTTCTCCAGATATGGCCCGAAAAACATTTGTAACTACGTTATGACCTGTATGGCTGAAGTAATAACATTTGTACAGTTTGTAAATAGCAAGAAGCTTAAGCCTTTGGCGGTGGATGTTTGTCTCTTCCTAAACACATCAATAATTCTTCCTTTTCCCCTCCTTACCTTTTCCTAAACCTCTATCATTTTGTAATAAGAGTTCCCATTTTCCAGCCAGGAACCCCTGTTCTTCCCACAGGTAGAACAAAACGGTAGGTGTACATGTGGGGTAGATATCTCCTTGTAAAAAAGATAAGAGAGGTCTTCAGATATAGGTTTTGGGGAAACATTTTGTAGTATGTTGCACTTTGTGAATAAGTCCCTGATTCATCCTGTTGTTCACATGTATGAAATGTGCTTTTTCTCCCAGTTAACACCCCTGCAGGAACTAGCCATTGTACGTTGTATGTATACTACCATCACTCAAAGGGAGGTGACAAAGAGGACCATGTTTGTGACAGCTGACACTCTGGATCGCATCCTGACAGGCTCGGTAAGCAAAGGGTCTCACTGACAGATGGTGATCATTCACTCAGTCATGGAAAACCTCAGGACCTTCGGGCAGGGGCTGCAAAGCACTGCATCTTTCCTGACACGGCAAAGCAGAATTACTGCTGATCATTCAGTCAGACCTTTGGTATCCCAGATAGTTCCGTCATGGTTTGCAGCCAGTATAGAAACCAGCAAAGGTGTGATTGGATGGTTAACAGGGTTATACAGATGGCTCTCTTAGAGTATCTGCAATAATTAGCACTGGAAGATTAACTTGTCTCTGCAATAGATGTGAGTTAAGAGCCCAGCAAAAGTAGTACATGGGAGATACAATGAGGCATACAAAATAGCAAGATCTTCTTGACATGAAAAAGTCACATTTTTTACCCAATGGGAATAGGAGGGATTTTGTAGGATGTACCACAGGATGTTAGATTGGAGATCTCATTGAGCTGCAAGAAATGTGGCAGCTCTTTGAAAGACAGCACAGACTTAGTTTTACAGTGGGTGGGAATGTAATAATCAATAGGACTATATATCAGAATATTATATATAGAATATCATTTGACATCACCATCATGTCCTAAATGTGGCAAAAACGTTTTTGTACAACGTTTGTTAAAATTTTTTATTTCAGACAATATACTGACGAAGATATTCTGGTACCACACCTTCAATAGAATGTGGCATAGGATGATAGATTAAAAATTATAAGGGGTGATAGCGGGTAAATCCGTAGCACTCAGACAGGCAGGTACACCATATGAAAATCCAGTTTGTATGGCCATACTTTGATCTTGTGCATGGGCATGTGCATTGAAGGCAGAGCAGAATAACTATGCATTGACACCAGATGCTTCTGCATCATCAGATTATGTCAGGTGGACCTATACGATATATTAGATGCTAGTCCAGTAGTACTTGCAGTAAAAAGGTATATTTGGTTTCACATAGTGTAAAATGCAGTCATAGTATTTCTATTTCAATTAAAATGCAAACGCTTAACGCATCACTGTGTGCACACACATTATTTTTAACAATGACCTTTTCAACTGAGTAAGTTTAAGTATGTAAGTTTTATTTGTAAAGTGCATGGTTATTCAAAACCATTACATGGATAATAAAATCAGAAAAGTAATTAACTATAAAATATGGCATTTTCCAAACAGTTTTGTCATTTACACACCAGTTTCTCATTTATTTCCTTTAAGGAGGAGTAAAATACAAAGTGCTGCCTTTTTTGTTGCCATTGCTGATACTATTGTGGGTGCAATATTCTATTATTCCCATTTCAGAGTTTTAGTAGAGAATCTCTCTACAGAAAGCACTCACAAGACAACAGTTAATCATTTTGTTACCTAGTATTTGCATGTTATTTTCTGTGATCCTTCTAGGTCCTTTATTCTGGTGTAGTGGTAATTTAGAGTTGATAGGGATGAATTATTATATTGATAATGAGGCGTGTCCTGAGGAAGGAAGTAATAGTGTGCCTCAAATGGTCTGCCTCTATAGAATGAGTGCAGTGAACATCAGGTTGCAATACAAACTAGTGTAAACATGCCACTCTGATACATGTTTAGGGACATCTGACATCACCAGCTAAACTCTAACCTGCACCTACACTGCACTTACACACCACACCTTCACTACCTACATCATACATGAAACCTACTTCCTAATGTTTGCTGTTCTACACTCTTGCAACTACATCAGGTACGACTAGCTAACATGTACATCCTTCAGCACCACATGCAGCCTACACTGCCGTCAGCACTCTTTAAAACAGGTGTCTTCAACCTTTCCTGAGCTACTATCTAATATAGGGAGTTTATACATGTACATAGATACCAAGGGGCGGATGTATCAAGATTCCAATTTGCGAATTCTAATAGCGATTTTTTGGGAATCGCTATTTAGAATTCGCAAAATGGAATGTATGTACAAAATCGCTATTTTTTAGCGATTCCTTATTATTCTTTATTTGCAAATTCGCGAATAATTTCCAATGCATTCCTATGGGCCAGGAGGCCCATAGGAATGATTTTGAACTAATTCTCAAATTGCGAATTCGCAATTTTCTAATCGCAATTTGAGAATTAATTCAAGGGTGCTGGGGTGTCTGAAAGACACCCTGCTGCACCACTGAAATGTACATATGTGTGCATATGGCGCACATACATGCCCCATGGGCATGTGTGCGCGTCACATGCCACCTTAAAATTTTTTAAATTGTGCATTTGTTGAGGACTTCGCAAATTACCATCAACTACAAGTTGGTGGTAATTTGCGATTCCTTAACCAAAATTCGCAACAGAAAAATGCTTCATACATAGCATTTAAGGAATCACAAAATTTGGGATTCCTTAAATGCTGTGGCAAATTAAGGAATCGCAAATCTTTGCGATTTCTTAATTTGCAAATTCTTGATACATTCTAAATCATGCAAAATGACTATTTGCTAAGTCGCAAAGGCCAAAATTCTGCGAATTTTGGCCTTTGCGAGTCGCAAAACGGTTGATACATCTGCCCCCAAATAACTTAAATACTTCCCCTAGAGTACCTCATTCCAGATACAGGGAACATAAAGTATTAATAGAACAGGAGATGCATTGCAAAGGTTTACTTTTGGGATCCTTGGGGATCAGCTGTGTCCCTTTGCCCTTGAAAGAACAAAAGAGAGTGAATTAGAGAGAGTGAGAGAAAGAGAGACAGACAATGATCTGAGAGAAAAAAGAGAGGAAGTGAGAAGAGAAAGAAAATAAAAGGAAAGAATGAAAGAATTAGGGGGAAACGGCAAGAAACAAAGAAAACAAATTAAATAGGAAAGAGGAAGCGATATTCAGAAAGACCGCAAAATAAAGGTGAATATCTACATTACTAGAGAAAAGAGCACAATACAGGAAATGAAGGAAGAAAGAAATTAAGAAGAAACGAAAAACGAAGAATCAAACTGTGAAGGTATGAATGAAAAGAGGGTAAGAATAAAGAAGGCATGACAAAGGAAGAGGTAGAAGGAGAAAGAATAAAGAGCACAACAGAGAAAGAGTAGCGAAAGAAGGTAAGAGAAAGAAAAAGACAACGAGAAAACAATAGAAAGGAAAGAAAGGAAAAAATAAGAGAACGAAAGTAGAAGAAAAAAGAATGAAGGAGATCAGGTCACTAGGGGATGAAGAAAGGAGAAAAAGAAAGAAAAAAGAACAACAGGTAAATACAACAAAAGGAGGAAGACAGAAAAAGAATAACAGAGGAGGAAAAGTGAAGGCAGAGAAAACAGATTGAACAAAAGGAGGGATAGAAGGAAACAACAAGAGAAAAATACAGAGAAAGAAAGACATTGAGAAAGACAGAGATAGGACAAAAGAAAAGAAGGAGAGGAGAGAAATCAAGTAAAGGTGAAAGAAATAAAAATAAAAATGGAAAAAAGAAACACAGAAATGGGAGAAAAAGAAAGAATGAAAGAACAAAGGAAAGAATCACTGAGAGAAACAGGGAGAGAAAGAAAGGTGGAGAAGAAGGAATTAGTTGGAAAAAAGAAATATGCCAAGAAAAAGAGAAAAAATAAAGAGATTTAAAGAGGGGGAAAAAAGTAAGAAAGAGACAAAGAATGGGAAAATGGAGGAAAAGGACCAAATAGAGATGGAAATGAGAAAAAAAGGGAAAAGAGCAAGAATAAAAATTAAGCTTAGAAGATAAAAGAGGTAGAACTGAAAAAGGTTGCACAAAAAGTGTTAAAGAAAGAAATAGTGCAAACAAATAGGAAGAAAGTGAGAAAGATAGAGAACGAGAGAGAACAAGAGAAAGCAAGAAAGAGGGAATAAAATACAGTGAGAATGGAAATGGAAAGAGAGACAGGAAAGCAAGAAAAAAGAAAGAAAGGAAAGAAGGTGGAAATAAAGTAGAAAAAAAAGAAATTATTTTTCAGAAAAGGATAGTCTGCATCATCTAGTACTGTCAGCTTTTGCCTAAATCATAGAAACAGGCACAGTGTTTTTAATAGCTGTGTTATCAGGTGGGCACCTGCCTTTTCACAAGCCTGTTGACAAGCAAGTATCATATGCGAGCCCAGATTCCACATGTAGGCAAGAGCTGAGAACACAAAATATATTCAATCTGTATGTAACAGACTTATAGATTCAAAAGCAAAGCTGTCTTGTAGATTTTGATTTGTGTTTTGTAGAATTACTTTCCTATTTTAGTGCCTGACGTGCACACAGAAATGTGTGTTCATGTCCGTATGTGTTTGTTTGTGTAGTTGTGTATGTGTGTGAGAAACAGAGAAAGGAGAGAGAAAGAAAGGGAGAGAGAGATGAAACCGCATTTCTTTTCACAAAACACACAATTATTGCTGGACGGAATGCAGAAAAAAATCAAAACATTCACCCCAGTCAAGGGATCTGGGTTAAATCCATCAAGCTTTTGCTCACCATGCCACCCCAGTTTAGACCTGACCAGTCATTTTCACCTCATGGACTAGGGGCCAGATGTAGGTAGACCTTTACCGATCGGAATCGGCCGAAAATACCAATTTTCGGCCGTTTCCGATCGGTAAAGGGCTAGGGAGATGTAGGTGCACATATTCGGTAATTTTACCGAATCGTTATTATTACCGAATCGGTAATAAGTACCGATTCGGTAATAATTACCGAATCGGTAATATTTACCGATTCGGTAATATTTACCGATTCGGTAAAATTACCGAAAATGCTATGTGGGTAGCCAATTTTCTATTGGCACATGGCTTACAGAATCGGTATTTTACCATGGAATACAAATCCATGGTAAAATACCGATTCCTGTGTACATGCACATTTGTGCATGTACACATGTGCCATGTGACAGACAGACGTGCCCTTAGGGCATGTCTGTGTGCCACATTGCACACATGCCCGTTTTGGGGGTGCTAGAGGGTGTCAAAGTGACACCCCCTGCACCCTTTAAGGATTCGGTAACGAATCCAGATGTTGGGACCTACATCCCATTTACCGATTTTGAAATACTGAATCGGTAAAATTCGGTATTTCAAAATCGGTAAATGGGATTTACCTACATCGGGCCCTAGATCAGCAAAGTGCACAGGAAATAGGTGGTGCTAGCTCCTTTTTTTGCACCCCATTGAGCCTTCTGTTTTGCAGCAGATGCTGCCAAGGCATGTGCGGGTCCTTTTTTAACAAGGTTTGTACTTACACCCATTTCACCCCCTCAGTGTGTCAAGATGCATTAAACCACTTGTTAGGTTTAGCCCCATACAAATGAGGGACCACTTTTGTCCAGGTTTTTCTGTCAAATTACTAAGCACTGACAAAGGCAAACTGGATCCCAGAAGATGTCTTTGGGAAGCGGTGCAAAGCTAGCACACCTACCCAGGCACACTTTGGGAGGAGCCATGAGGAGTCTCAGGGACCCAGTCATTCCCATAAAGAAAGATGAAGTTAAGCAATGTATCCACTTCAACATGCAGTCCGATATGCTGGCAGTACAAAACAGAACAGCATGGAAGTGCCACACATCCTCAACTCTTTGGCCTCTGAGAGTTCAGAACTTCACTGGAGAGGTCAACTTTTTAACAAAATATACAAAGAGACTAAGCAGTTGTAGACCTATTTTGTAATACATCTCATGGTCATTAAGATGCAGTTTATGTATGTTATTATTATAGTACTTTTGATTTATTGGCATGATGCTTTATCATGTATTTCCCGTTATTGCTACCTAAAACAGTCCATCATTTTTAGAGTGTTAGTCCTAAAATAAGATAAATGTTTGTTAAAATAATTATTCAGTGTTTTTAAAGCCTGTTTACTATTTGTTCTGATAAAAAAAGATATTGCAGTCTCTATGTCATATATTGTGTTTGAAAAGAAGTTAAATATTTCACAAAATCACACATTAAAGTACAGCTATTTTATAGGTAGAAAACACTAACAGTCACATGCATCAAAGGATTTTGCAATCGCAAACGGTGCGATTCGCAAAAATCGGCCGTTTGCGATCGCAAAATCTGCTTTTGGAATGCATGAAGGGTGAAGGCCCTTGCAATTAAAGAATTCGCAAATATTTGCAAATTCTCAAATTGCGATTGCATTTAACGAATCGCATTTTGCGATTCCTTAAATGCAATGCATGAAACTTAAAAAACATTGCAAATTCGCAATTAGGGGGAGCAAATTACCATGAGGTTGAACCTCATGATAATTTGCCAAAACTTTGAAAAATGCACTTTTGTGCATTTTTCAAAGTTTCATGTTGTACGGACACATGCCCTAAGGGCATGTGTGTACACAACATATGTGCATAGATTGATTTCAGGGGTGCAACAGGGTGTGCTTTGGACACCCCTGCACCCTTGAAAAAGCATTCTCAATTTGCGATTCGCTAATTGCTAATCGAATATTGAGAATATCTTCCCATTCATTCCTGTGGGCCACTAGGCCCATAGGAATGAATGGGAAGGTATTCCTTAATTGGGATTCGCAATTTGCGAGTTGCAATTAAGGAATTTTAAGAAATCGCTAATTTTTCAGTGATTTCTTCATGCATAGGCTTTTGCGATTTCTTAATTGCGATTCCTTAAAAATCGCAATTAAGAAATCGCAAAAGCCAACAATGATGCATGTACCTGTAAGTTAATACAAGTCTAGAGAATAGCCACATGCAATTAATTACTTTTGATTGTAATGCCCATTTCAAGTACAGAAAGTGGCTATGAAAATAGTTCACACCTCCCAGCCAGTCCCTAGAAATACATTTGGTGCACACTCTAAATGGTATCAATCGCTTTTGGTATTCTCTGCAGTGCAGAAAGACATACATTTATAAAAAATAAAACTATCTTGGATGTGAAATAGAGGCAAGAATTTCTGATATTGTTAACGGGTGCACCACTATATTTATTCTATATATGACCCATCTTTATCCTATACACTTTCTTGCTGTTAGTGCTCAAGAAATCTTAGGCTACATCCTTATTTTCAATCTGTTTTGGCAACTCATGGTTCTACTTGGTGTATTTCAAGGAGTGAATATATTTCTCTTATCTGCTCCGGTTCTGTCTTATTGTTGATTGAGTCGTAGGGCCTGATTCCGAGTTTGCCGGAAAGGGTTAGTGTGCCGCAAACTTGAGGGATAGCCTGTCTGCAATATTACAACTTCATTATATCCATGGATCTAATTAGGTGGACGGGATATCCATCATGTTTGTGACTAAGTATCCCAGCCACCAAACTCATAATCAGGCCCTTAATGATGGGTTTAAGCCTCTCCTGTGTCACAATAACTGCTCAATGCCTGATACGTTTTACTTAATTCTTGTTTTGGGTTTGTTGTCTCTTCTTGTTTGTCATAAATCATTCAAATTACCAATATTTCCTTTTTCTGCATATTTAGGAGAATGCAGCTGAACTTGAAAGGATGGCATTAATGTGTCAAATTGCGCTTACCAAGGGGATACCACGTTCAATATCCTCTAGGATTGTAAATCTATTTACGGTGCCTTCTATTCCAGAGGAGATTGTATTTTGGGCCATCCATCAAATGGCAATTCTATACGGTAATTTGAAATAATGCTATTTAGTTGTGGAACACTGTGATCTGTGGCAATCTACTGGAATTACTTAACAAAAGAAGAAAAGTGAGGAGGGAACATAGGCGCTCGTTCGTCTCCACTAACCTTGAATTAGACTAAGAAAGAGAACAAACTCAAAGCTAAGCTTCAATTATACCAGTCATCAGGGTCACCAGAAAAACTCTCCAGTGCAGGGAACCCATTTCGTTTATGGAAGAACCCTCACCCACCAACCTAGTTGGTGTCATGTTCCATCATAGGGTTCCCACCCAGGGGGCCGAGTATCTCCTAGGTGTGCTTCGATGCCTAATTACAGCGGATATTTTTTTTTGTTGAGTTTCTTTTTGGTGAGGAGTGAATACCGTGAGAGTGAAAAATTAAGGTTAAAACTACCTCCGCGGTACCAAATTATTTATTATGTGGTCTAAGGGGTAGTGTTAAACGCAAGTTCTTTGGACATGAGTGAGAGATTGTGATCTCACACGTCTCTTAAAGGGTGTTCAATAGTCTACATGTTTCAGCCAATTAATTTTGCAATTGATTGGCTTTCTTAAGGATCTATGCTTCAGAGTAAATATAGCCCTGAATCTGCATGAACTATGCATACACGCTAAGGTGTGCATAGGTGTTTAGGGTGCATAACTTACCCTGAACCGCTTTGGTTCTATGTCCCAAAGGATGACAAAAGTGCTTTTAGATGGCTTGTGATTTTCCACTGTCCTTGAGAGGTAAAGGTTAATTCACCAGAGGGGCTCACCCCAACTGATCAGAAAGCCTCATCCCCTTGTCAATGTGCACCGCTCATTACTGTAGGAAGGATGATGTAGTCTTTTAAACCTCCCGGGAACACTGCTTCACCGAGATCCCAGAAGAGACGAATGAGTATGTAAGTATGCAGGCGGCTGACCTTGATGCAGTGAGTAACTAAAGCACAATACCACTCACTTGAGATGTCACATGACAGGTACAGCCTGTGTTAAAACCATTTTTTGCCTGTTTTTTTTACCCTTACTACCATGTACAGAGTGTGACAATAGGCACCGCCTCCCACCGGGAACTATGTTGTGAAAAAGTTTAGTGCATTAAGTAGTTTGTACTTAAAAACCATTTGCTGACACTTGCATTTTATTCTGACAGTCTGCTATAATATCCTTATGCACCTTCCTTGACTCAAATTCAAATTCAAAAGTACTTTATTCGGTTTTCATTTTCAGAAACCATAAAAGGTAAATAATCCAAGATACAGTACAAACACATAATACATTTTCGTTACCCTACGGCAAGACATTAACAGGAAATTGATTACTTCGTTGTAGAGATGTTGGTGACATAAAAACATTTTCATATTAAAAAGAACCTTAAAAATACAATATCCAATTAAAAATCTAGACTTTTTCTACATTTCATTGCACTTTTTAAAAAAACGGCCACAAAAGGGACACATTTGGGATTCAGCAACTGCAGGTAAAAAAGAGCTGGACGTATATGCCGGAAATTTAACTTTTTTGAAATGGGTTTTAAAAAAAGGGATATGGGCATTTCATAGTATTTACAGAGGAACGTAAAGTGGAGCAGATCCTGTGGAGACTTGTTGTCGCAGCCACAGGATGCTAACACTTTCCCTTTGTGACTTTCCCTTGGTACTGCTAATAACAGGTGGAAAAGATTTAGTCTAAACCTAGTAAGTAGAAAACGATCATATGCAGATATTGGCAAGGACAGATATGGTTCCATATCTGGGGAGGTTTTAAGCGTCAGGTTTTGTTGAGAATAAAGGAGTGTTTTACGAACGTTATATCCTTTCTAGTTATACCTTCAGGTTTTGTGAATAAGTCCAGACGTCCCAGATCGTTAAAACTAGGGGAATATTACCAACAACTAGCAATAATTATCGGTATGTTGGTTTAGCAGCGATATTTTTATCGCCGAGCTGCGGCGATTTGTATCGCTAAGGAACGTTGCTATTATCAAGGTTTATCTTCTAAGCGATAAAAATCGGCCGAAATGCATGAATATCGCTGAAAAGTCAGCGATATTCATGCATTACCGAGCTAATGCTCTTAGCCATGTTATCCACCTACCATTGGATAACATGGCTAAGAACTGCTCAGGGGCAGGTGTTAGCTTTTTGAGATATTCGCGCTTAGCGCGAATATCTCCAAAAGTTGGTAATAGGAGATAGTGATGTTAGCGACTGTTTCCAGTCGCTAGCATCTTGGCACGCCCACTTTGCATGTCATTAGTGATAAATATCACTGACATGCAAAGCGGGGCCCAAGATGGTCGCTATCTCCTACTAGCTGTCGCTAACTGGTGTTAGCGACAGCTAGGTAATAGGGAGATAATTTAACTCCTCTTTCTTGGCTTTTAAAGCCAAAAAAGCGGAGATAAACCCCCTTGATAATATGCCCCAAGATTTTGAATACTTGATCCAGGGCATTTTGGTCCTGTGATCTAAGTTTAAAATGTCCCTCATAAGGTTATGTGTAAGACCTAGGTGCTTGTTGAGCCAACATTGAGGCCAAAAGGTCAACGGGCGTAAGGCCAGCGTGTCACTTACATAGGGTAAACCAGTTTCTTCGTGGACTGACAGATTCGCTGTCCCTTTTGGGACGCTCAGTAGTTGTTTAAAAAAGTTATTTTCAGTCACCTGTAGGCCTACAAGGCCAGTGTACCCCATGTGTCACTCCCGTAGCTGGCTATCGATAGACTTTTGGCTCAATATATTTTTAACAAAGCTGCCACTGGTCGACTGCCCATTTTGTTGGCAAATCCGAATAAAGCGGCATTTTCCCTTGTAAATTCGCGCCTTTTTTTATTTAGGAGTGCTACCCAGTTAAGCCGGTGATCTAAAAGAACACCCAAATAGGAGAAGGTTGAACAGGTGGGCACTCTGGTTCCATTCACAGCAAAAATGTACTTACTTTTGGAACTAGACCCCACCTGCATCATGTAGGATTTGGTGTTGTTCATGGCCAGATCTCGCTTGGTCATGAATCCATTAAAGGCGTCAAGTAGGGTTTGTAAACCCTTAGGGGTGCGTGTGCGGAGGACTGCATCGCCTGCATAGAGCACGACAGGCAGTCCTCTCTGTCCTACATAAGGCTAATCATCCCCCGTGTCCAGCAAAACTCCTTCTAGGTTGTTAATATATAGATTAAAAAGAAAGGGCGCTAAAATGCACCCTTGTTGTACCCCCCGTTCGGTGTTAAAATTCCTGTATACCTTCAGTTCTATTGAGTATCGGATGTTGGCCTTGGTATCTCTGTGAAGGTCCCTTAGGAAATTCACCAGAGATCGCTCCACCCCCATGGCCTCCATGGACTGCCACAACCTTCCTCGGTTGACACAGTCAAAGGCCGAGGAAAGATCCATGAAGGCCATGTAGATCGTCCCAGGGCGGGCGATGGTGTATTTACCCAGGATCAGATAAAGGTTGAGGCACTGGGCCATTGTCGAGTGACCTGGGAGGAACCCGTACTGGATATCCAAGATTGTCTTATTCTCCTCAGCCCAGGTACTCAGTCTATTTGACTCACCCTGCCTTATTAATTGACGTGCTGGGGCATTTTGATGTTTTAATTTTAAATGGTAATAAATGGTAATAACAGGCTAATTTATAATCGGATGGCACACGAGTGTGATTCGGATTTTCTCAAAAATCTGAATTACCATCTGATAGCCCCTATTTACTAGGCCATAGGCCTAGTAGAGCCATCCTGCATTCAGTGCTGCATGCCAGACGATGCAACCACTACTCTCACAGGCACACCTATCAGTAGAGGATAATTAACTACCCGGGACACATGCATGGATGACAGGTCCCTACCATGGGGGACCTTTTAATTGTTTGTAATTATGTTGTGTCTCCTTTTCTCATGCATAAATGATCAAATCTGACGGTGAACCGTAACCGTAAGTTATGTACCTTACACACCTATGCACACATTAGCATGTATGCTTAGTTCATGTAGGTTCAGGGCTATTTTTACTCTGAACCACAGGTCCTGAAGAAAGACAATTAATTGGAAACGCATTGGCTGAAACATGTAGACCATTTCACACCCTTTAAGAGACGTGCAAGATCACACTCTCTCACTCACATCCAAATAACTTGCTTTGAACCCTACCCCAGGGACCACATAATAAAGAATTTGGTACCCCGGAGATAGTTTTAACCTTAATTTTTCACTCTCATGGTATTTACTCCTCACCAAAAAGAAACACAACAATAAAAACAGCTCAGCTGTAATGAGGCGTCAAAGCACACCTAGGAGGCACTTGCCCCCTGGGTGGGAACCGTATGATGAAGCATGCCACCAACTAGTTTGGTGGGTGAGGTTTCTTCGATAAACCAAATGGGTTCCCTGCAAGGCAGACTTTTTCTGATGACCATGATGACTGGCTTGATTGAAACTTAGCTTTGATCTTGTTCTCTTTGTTTGTTGAATCTACTGGAATCTACATTACTTTTAGGTCTGGCTGCAAATAGTGTTATCTTACTATGGCTCATGCCATCACCACACTCAAATACACAGAGAGTGGGCTTTGAAACATGTTCCAACAGATGTTGGCTTGTTCATTTAGGTCCCTTAATACATTGCTTGTGAAAGGTTTTTCACATATTGAATAAACCAATGACAGTATTGTGGATTTATACATTTTATAGTGGTTATTGAAAATGGGTCAATCACTAGCATTGCATATACAATACAAATTGAAAGCAGAAAAAAGCCATACACAGTAATTTTAAGTTCTCTCCTACAAATATTTCAAACAATGGTGGCATTGAGAATAGAGGCCCGTGCATTTTTGTCATTTTAACCTGCATATTTAAAACACTTCATTTGTGAGGAATGTGACAACTGAAATGAAGGAAATAAAACATCACTACTATGCTTTTCTACCAAGTGTCATAATGGGTATACACATAAACTCTAAAATGATTCCTTTTTAGACAGTGCTCATGAAAGAAACAAGCATGCCATCAGGAAGCTTCAAAATATGCAACTCCAGCAAGAGGCCTTAGAAGTGTATGGTTGTAACTTTAGCTAAATACAGGTCCACTGACAGCCACTTTTGAAGGACAAAATGTATTGCTGCTATTTTGGGTATTATGTTAAAATGATGAATATTGTTTTAGATTTGTTGACGTTTGTGGTCATTTCAAATTGCAGATACACATTTCAGCACCACATACCAGCAGAAGATGTTCCTTACAAGTGTTATTTCATTATGTCGCTTGCTAAAAAACAGTTAAAAAGTAAAACAGCTCTACACCAACTAGCTACTTAACTATTATTATTAAGCCTTTATTTGTACAAGGAAATGCAGCAACTCTGCTATAATTCTGAACTCCTTAATCACCGTCATAAAAAGGTGCAAGTGAATCCAGGGAAAAAACAATGTGAAACTGTGGCACTTCGGGGTTATCTTGCTCACTAGAAGGGTTCGTGGCGGCAGATACCGCACTGTCTAACAGACTTACAGACACGGGTGCTTTGGGTAACGCTGGTTTTATTGCTTTCAATAAACGTTTACGTCGTATTGCTTTCTGGTAATACGGTAACGTGGAGTCAAACTCGTTAGAGAGTCTCTGATAGCGTTTCTCAGCAGCCGTTCGGCGTGTGTCCCGAGGGCTTCTGGGACTGGTGGTCCAGGCCTTCTCCTCCACGATGTCGGGTAAACTCCGCCGGCAAGAAAGGAAACAAACAGCGTTTTAGTTTAACTGGTTGTGGACCATCGTACAGGGTGGGGAGTGAGGACTCACACGTGCACACTTCTTTCACTAGAGTTGGATAGTGAGGGGAGGGTAGTGCATGGGGTGAGTGATAGTTTTACTTCCGTGGTTTAAACCACTTAAAACCCCCCCAGCCTGAAAGCCGTGATCGTACCTCTGGTAGCCACACTTCCCTCGATGAAGTGTGGCTGGGCGAAGCGCCTTCCTGTTGGCCTCCTGGCTTGTCGTCTTCCTCGTTCTTTCGGTCCGCTCCTTGATTGTCCCCGTCGGGTTTTGTAGTCCGTTGTTGCTCCGTGGTCTTTACTCCTGGACTCCTTTCGTCTGCTTCTATTCCTTGTCCGTAGGGTGGTCCTCGGATACCGTCTGCTTCTCGTCCGGGTCCGAAGAGCAGTCCTTGGGTACCGTCTACTTCTCGTCCTGGTCTGAAGGGTGGTCCTCGGATGCCGTCTGCTTCTCGTCCGGGTCCGAAGAGCAGTCCTCGGGTACCGTCTGCTTCTCGTCCTGGTCCGGAGGGCAGTCCTCTGTTACCGTCTGCTTCTCGTCCTGGTCCGAAGGGCAGTCCTCTGTTACCGTCTGCTTCTCGTCCTGGTCCGGTGTGTAGTCCGGCGTGCAATCTTCCTTCATCTCCGGGTGTAACACACACCTGTGCATCGTCTGGGGCGGCTTTTAGCGGGCTTGAGTGGGCGTAACCAACATCGTGTTCGGTGTCCAACTCCGCCCAGTTAAAGTAACAGGATTCCGCATCGTCCTCTGGTTCCGAGTCGTACGGTTCTTCGCTGCGTCGCCATGTCCCAGAATGCTGTTCAAAGAGAGGTGAAACAGGTAAGTCTGCAAAGCCATATTCCCCGACCCCGTCACATACCTCCCCCCTAGGATTCTCCCGTTCGGGGAGAGGATATCTGGAGAGAAAATCAGCGTTGGCATTGTCTTTCCCCTTACGATGCAACACCTGGAAAGAAAAGGGCTGTTAGGACAAGAACCACCTCATGACTCTGGGATTGTTGGAGGCATTGCGACTCATCCATTGGAGTGGGGCGTGGTCAGTGTACAATCGGAAGGTGCGGCCCTCTAGGTAGTATCTCAATTTATCCACAGCCCATTTAATCGCCAAACATTCCTTTTCGATCGTCGGGTACTTCACCTCCCTGGGAAAAAGTTTTCTGCTAATGTACAGGATGGGATGTTCAAGACCTTCTTCAGTTAGCTGGGACAATACAGCTCCAACCCCGAAGTCTGAGGCGTCCGTGTGGAGGATGAATGGTTTGTTAAAGTCTCGTGACGTCAACACTGGGCGCGAAGTTATCGCCTTTTTGAGGCTTGAAAAAGCGGTCCTCATTTCCGGTGTGGGATACAAAAAGTCCGTTTTCGAACTGTGCTTCGTTAGAGTGTTGGTCAGTGGAGCTGCAATGTCGGAAAAGGAAGGGATAAATCTCCTGTAATATCCCACTAATCCGAGAAAGGCCCTCATCTCGCGCACATTGGAGGGAAATGGGGTGTCTGCAATGGCTTTTACTTTTTCATCTTGAGGTTCAATGAGTCCACGGCCCAATACATATCCAAGGTATTTCACTTTCTGAAATCCAATCCGGGACTTTTTGGAATTGATGTGTAATCCTGCTTTGGCGAGTTGTCGTAGGACTATCTCTAGGTGGCGAAGGTGACTCTCCCAGTCTGGACTGAAAATGATGATATCATCCAGGTAAGCAGAACTGTATGCCTGGTGTTCTCGCAAGACTTCGTTCATTAGTCGCTGGAAGGTTGCCGGGGCTCCATGCAATCCAAACGGTAATACCGTAAACTCGAACAACCCGTCTGGTGTTGAAAACGCGGTTTTCTTGCGGTCTTCCTCCCGTAATGGTACTTGCCAGTACCCTTTTGTCAGGTCTAAGGTGGTGATGTACCTGGCTTCTCCCAACTTCTCGATCATTTCATCTATCCTGGGTATGGGGTAGGCATCAAACGTGGACACAGCGTTGAGGGCGCGGAAATCCATGCAGAATCTGCTACTCCCATCGGGTTTCGGAACCATTACGATCGGCGAGGACCATTCACTCCTTGAGGGACGTATGACTCCTAGGCGAAGCATCTCTTTTACTTCCTTGCTGATCGCTTCTCTTTTGGCGGCCGGTATCCTGTAGGGCCGTTGTTTTACTATGGTTCCTTTAGGCGTTTCAATCTTGTGTTCAGCCATAGTCGTGGAACCTGGTAGGTCTGAAAATATATTTTCACAGTTCTGTAGAACCACTTGTAAGCGTTCTCGTTGTTCCTGGTGTAGTTCATCGTTGATTACCAACTGGGATACTGTGTTTTCCTTTCGGGTTTTGTTCTCGGCAAAGGCTATGAGTGGAGGAGCTCCGAGCCATTTCTTCAAGACATTTATATGGAATACCTGGGTTCTTCTGCTCGATAGTCTTAGTCGATATGTAGTGTTCCCGATAGTTTCAATGACTTGATAGGGTCCCTGCCATTCCGTTTGAAACCGTTTTGAGGTGGAGGGTAATAGAACAAGGGCCCAGTCGTTTAGCTCGAGTTTTCTCCATTTCTTCCCCTTGTCGTAATTATGTTTTTGTTTAGATTGACTTTTCTCTAACTCTGCAAAGGCGAGTTCCCGGATCTTGCCAATCTGGTTTTTTAGAGACTGACTATATTCAAGTAAGGTTTTCGTTTCTCCAGTAGGTTCAGCCTCCCAATATTCCTTCGTCATGTCTAAAAGACTCCTTGGCTGTCGTCCATACAACATTTCAAAGGATGAGCATCCAAGACTGCTTTGTTTTTGGCCTCTGATAACGTACAAGGCCAAAGGAAGGAGACGGTCCCAGTCTTTTTGGTTGGCTGTGAGCATTTTTTTTAATATGCCTTTCAGAGTTCCATTGTAACGTTCTACCAGACCGTCTGTCTGGGGGTGGTATATCGACGTCTTGATCTGGTGTAGGTCTAACAATTGACAGACCTCTTTCATGACTCGAGACATAAATGGGGTCCCCTGATCCGTTAAAATCTCCTTTGGAAATCCAACACGTGAAAACAATTCAAGGAATTTCTCTGCAATGTTCTTAGAGGTTGGATTCTTTAATGGGAACGCCTCTGGGTATCTGGTGGCATAATCCACAATGACAAGAGCATACTGATTACCCCTACTTGTCCGTGGAAGAGGTCCGATAAGGTCCATTGCAACTCTCTCGAATGGTGTCCCTATTATGGGTAACGGTTGTAATGGGACAGCCGCAGGTTTCTGTAAGTTTTTCCGCTGACAAACGTCGCAGCTCTGGCAGTGTTTCTTGATGTCTTGATAAACTCCTGGCCAGTAAAAGTTCTTCAAAATATTCTGAGTCGTTTTTTCACTACCTGTGTGTCCAGCTAGGAGATGTGTGTGCGCATAGAACATGATTTGTTCTCTAAAACACACTGGGACTAGTAACTGTTTCGGTTCATTCTCTTTTGCTTGTCTGTACAGCAAGTCATCCTGGATTACAATCCGGGGATACCTGGGGTTTGGGTTACCTTGATCGGCATGGGCTTGTTCCCAGGCGTTGTGCAAAGTGTTATCGTTTGCTTGGGCAAACCGGAAATTTCGATCCCCCTCCCAAGGTTCTGGAGCTATTAGTACTGGTTTGACATCGCTCTCATTACTTAGTCTTTTCGAGAACAGATCTAAAAAATGTGGATTATCAGTTCCGAGTAATAGTTCCTCTGGCAGATTGTTCATTATTCCAACTTTCACTATTACCTGTCGTCCTTCTTCCAATTTTAATGGTACACAAGCGACTCGGTAACTTTTCACATCTCCGTGCACACACTTAATGTTAACTAGTGAGTCGGGTACTAACTGTGATTCACACACAAACCTGCCCTGTATTACAGACTGCTTACACCCTGAGTCTAACAGAGCTTTAACGGTTTTGCCATTGACTTGAACACTCACGTGATATGCGCCTCCGAGTTCTGCTGAAAACATGACGGGTCGGGGTAGGTAACCGACTTCCATGGGTTCTTCTTGCATTCTTTTCTTGGGACAAAACCTGGAAATGTGACCCCATGTCCCACATTCAAAGCATTGAGGACCTCTTAATGGGGGGGCCTCTTGATTCGGTGGTCGGGGCATAGGTACCCCGGGAGGTGGTTTAACTTTTCTGTCAATTCGCATCGGAGGTTTGGTATTTTTTTCTGTTTCCATGGGATGTAATTTCGGCTGTGCTCTCGCATACGTGGAAGCCATCTCCATGGCTTGTGCGGTTGTCAGATTTGAATGTTGCCGTAACCAGCGTTGAGTACCAAACGGCAGGGCTTCCAGATACTGTTCTAAGTAAATTTTGTCCATTATGTCTTCTTTCGAACTTTGAACTGGAGTTAACCATTTATCAGCTGCGGCCTTTAAACGAAAAAACAGGGTCTTTGGATTTTCACCTGGGTTTCCTCTCTCTTTCCGAAACCGGACTCGATATGCCTCTGCGTCCAACCCCAGGTGGTCTAAAATGATAGTCTTGATTTGTGCATACGGTGTCTGACCGTTACCGTTAGCTACTTGGTATGCCGCTTGAGCTTCTCCAGTTAACAATGGCGCCAAAAAAAACGGCCACTTCTCTAACGGCCAACCACAAGCCAGTGCCACTCTTTCAAAATTAATTAGAAAAGCGTCTGGGTCTTCTCCTGCTACATATTTTTGTAAAGAAATTCCTGAAGGGGTAGGATTTGTTTGTCTTACTTCTCTCACTGGAGTTCCGGTGGTATCGATCCTGATTGGCTGTAATTCCCCGAGGGTTTTTACCACACTGTCTCTGAGAGCGTCTCTGTCGGCTTGTGCAGTAGCTAATTGTTGTTCTACAGCCCAGCCCAACTGTTCTTGGCCTTTCACTAGGCGTTGTAGTAGTTCCTCCATCTTTGGTTCACAGATGGCTATCGGCGTGCCCGCATTCTCCACCACTTGTGGCACTTCGGGGTTATCTTGCTCACTAGAAGGGTTCGTGGCGGCAGATACCGCACTGTCTAACAGACTTACAGACACGGGTGCTTTGGGTAACGCTGGTTTTATTGCTTTCAATAAACGTTTACGTCGTATTGCTTTCTGGTAATACGGTAACGTGGAGTCAAACTCGTTAGAGAGTCTCTGATAGCGTTTCTCAGCAGCCGTTCGGCGTGTGTCCCGAGGGCTTCTGGGACTGGTGGTCCAGGCCTTCTCCTCCACGATGTCGGGTAAACTCCGCCGGCAAGAAAGGAAACAAACAGCGTTTTAGTTTAACTGGTTGTGGACCATCGTACAGGGTGGGGAGTGAGGACTCACACGTGCACACTTCTTTCACTAGAGTTGGATAGTGAGGGGAGGGTAGTGCATGGGGTGAGTGATAGTTTTACTTCCGTGGTTTAAACCACTTAAAACCCCCCCAGCCTGAAAGCCGTGATCGTACCTCTGGTAGCCACACTTCCCTCGATGAAGTGTGGCTGGGCGAAGCGCCTTCCTGTTGGCCTCCTGGCTTGTCGTCTTCCTCGTTCTTTCGGTCCGCTCCTTGATTGTCCCCGTCGGGTTTTGTAGTCCGTTGTTGCTCCGTGGTCTTTACTCCTGGACTCCTTTCGTCTGCTTCTATTCCTTGTCCGTAGGGTGGTCCTCGGATACCGTCTGCTTCTCGTCCGGGTCCGAAGAGCAGTCCTTGGGTACCGTCTACTTCTCGTCCTGGTCTGAAGGGTGGTCCTCGGATGCCGTCTGCTTCTCGTCCGGGTCCGAAGAGCAGTCCTCGGGTACCGTCTGCTTCTCGTCCTGGTCCGGAGGGCAGTCCTCTGTTACCGTCTGCTTCTCGTCCTGGTCCGAAGGGCAGTCCTCTGTTACCGTCTGCTTCTCGTCCTGGTCCGGTGTGTAGTCCGGCGTGCAATCTTCCTTCATCTCCGGGTGTAACACACACCTGTGCATCGTCTGGGGCGGCTTTTAGCGGGCTTGAGTGGGCGTAACCAACATCGTGTTCGGTGTCCAACTCCGCCCAGTTAAAGTAACAGGATTCCGCATCGTCCTCTGGTTCCGAGTCGTACGGTTCTTCGCTGCGTCGCCATGTCCCAGAATGCTGTTCAAAGAGAGGTGAAACAGGTAAGTCTGCAAAGCCATATTCCCCGACCCCGTCACAGAAACTTTCTTTTCTGCCTACTGATAAAGGTCGATTGCGTAACGTGCGTTGTGAAAAGATGCATTTTGGGAACATTGTTTTGGCTTGGCTTAGGCAACAGAGGCTCCCTTGGCTAGACTCCCTACTTGCTTTCTCCAGAACTGTTAGTATAAACGTTGCTGTACATGCAGAAAAGTGTCGACTACACCAAGATGCAAAAATTGTAGTAAAGTCTTACTTGTGTGAGTCATGTTAAGGAAGAGTTGCAGTCATTTTGTCAGAAAAGAAAGGTCCTCATTTCTCTGTATCAAAGTTGGTGAAACCTGGTTCCCATATACCTTGAGGGTTTGAAGTTTTATGGTCTGCTGAGTAGAACATTTAGAAAGCAATACATCAAGTTATTTTACAAAAATGTATTATAAAAAAACATAAGCTTTACAGCACACTCTTCATTTCAAGTTTTTATTCATCTTTTTTTTTTATTATTGATGTTTTTTCTATTTTCTCTTTTAGAACCAGAAATGGAACAATGCCTCAGTCTTATTCTCAGAACATTCTGTCCTGTAATGAAGACTGCTTCTACAGTCAACCAGAAATTTTGGTTTAGCCTTGGTGTGTACTTGCAATGGTGTAACGGTGGGGCTCTGTTTGATGCTTGGGGAGTGTGGGGAGAGTACACCTTTATTAAGTTCGTTTTTGTAACATTACCTGAGAACACCCTTCATGCAAAGAGATGCAATTTCTGTTTGATGCAGCGAATACCAGTCCATATTCATCTTTTTTTTAATCTACATTGAACTCTTATTTGTTGCCCAAATCAGAATTCAACTGCAACATTGGTCTGCATAAAGTGTAACTCCCCTACTTTCTAGTACATCTGCATATTGAACTGGCATGCTGAGCTGCTGTGTCAAGTTTGCTATGTCATGACTGGAACACATCTCTTGTCTGAAGAGTACACCTCTGAGAGACACCCTATTAATTTCTGTACCAAAAATCTAAGGGTCTGATTTAAAGTTTTGGGGGACATGTTGCTCCATCACAAATGTGACGTATGTTCCATCAACTGATTTATTATAAGTTCTTTATAACATATTGTATTTGTAATAAGACGGAAGGGGCTATCCCGTCATGCTTTTGATGGGATACCCATCTGTAGAGGATGTATCCTTATGGCTAGATCAGATGATCTCGAAGCTGGGGAACAGGGTTCAAGTCTCGGCAACGACTCTGAACATCCTGTGATTCTGGGCAAATCACTTAATCTCCCTGTGCCTAACAAAATGAATATGTCCTTGTGTAATGAAACTGGTGCTCATGTACAGCACTCTGATACCTGATATCTTCGGGTCTAGTATGCGCTATATAACACTAAAAAAATACAGGCCTTATGTTGTGAAATCACATCCATGGAAAGAGGAGAATTAAAGCCTGTAGAAATTGTACATACATTTCAAGAGGTCATTGTTCATTTCCATGGCACAGACATCTAGTTGCAACCTACAGCTCGCACAATTGCAAACTCGGCACCATATTAAGTAAAGGTTTAGACTGGTGCAAATCAGGGAGTACACATATTTTAACCATTTTTCCCACAGGAAAAATAAAGAATGCAGGAAGCAAGATCTGCACCCAAAAAACATGTGCAATAATAGGACATAAAAAGGAGAAATGTAATTTCACACTTTTTGCTATGTTTAAAATAGGAAATTGAGTGAATTAGTGTTTTTTCAGATATGTGATATTAAATCAGTCCAGTTTCTTCCTGCCTGAGCAGTAAAATAGTGTATAACCACTATACCACATTTTTACTCTGAATCAGCACTTCTTTGTTAACCACATAAAATGATTCACAAAATTACTAATAAGGAATGTTTTAATGCATCATCTTTTATATTTTTACATGCACTTTTTTTATTTTGCCCAGAGGGCCAATATCTTCATACACTATGAACTTGTGCAAATCTGATTTATCCACTCTTATTTCAAAAACAACAATACTGTGCAAAATGGAATTGCTTTGCAACAAATTTTAAGTAGAAAGCAACCTGGTGACACGAATTCGGCCTTTCATTTCCTTTGAGTTCAAAACAATGAGTTGCATTAATGTGGAATTATTACCATGTATTGTCTAGAATGCTACAAAAGTGCAATAGGATGCAGAAGCGAAATGGAAACCATTACATGACCCATGAGAGTCAGAGAAAAGCTATGTGTATTGAGACTATTACCTGTGAATAATCGTTTAATATCAGCAGACACATTGCACTGTGTTTGCTCAGTATGTCCTATGCACTACCAGGCAAGGTGGGAAATATGTAGATAAATGCAACACTTAAGCCTTTGAGCTTTAACTGTGATTTTCTGTTTTTCTGCAAGTCATTGAGATGTTATCAGGCCAGTTTGCTGCCAGTGTAGACACTCCTGTAGTCACACTTTTCTTTGAAGCCTACTCAACCTGTAAGGCATTTCTTCTAGAAACCATCCCCAATCTCCAGGAGGTAAGTTGGGAAAGTGGGAAAAGAACAGAGCGCAGTGGATGAAGGTTGAGAGCTGTTACGTTTTGTGAGATGACTGATGCATACACATTGACTGCCCCTTCCTCTACCTTTGCATATGTACTTCATTTGATGAAATACAAAAAAAGGAAATTCATTCTCTTGACCCACATTTGTGATCTCCATTATTGTAGATAACTAAAATGTGTAAAAACCTTTATTGTACCACACCAAGTATCAAAAGAATATCAGGTCCGCTATATCAGACAAAATCAAAGCTAAACCATGTTATAATACTAAAGTATTAAGCAACACTTTTAAGTCTAATAAGCATTTTTGAAAAACGAAAGTGCCATAGAGAGATTCTATGGCAATTTAATAAAATCAGTGTTACAGTAGTCTCTTTTTTATGTCTACCACAGCCTGTACATGAAGAGGAGTCAGAGAGGACATTGGGATAAAATGATGGCACAGCTGAAAAGTGGTTGTGAGGGTTAATGGCAGGAGTTGTAATGAGGAGCTTCTGGGAAGAGATGACTTAAGTAGGGGAGTAGAAATTGTTAAAAACAGCTGAGAGACGTGGTGGAGTGGCAGGGGAAATACATACATTTAAAGAATGGATGAGGGGGAGAAAACAAAGAGGGTGGGTGGGGACCCTCATCCAAGTAAAACAAGAGAGGGTTGTGAGGGGTGCAGCATAGGAAGGTATGGTGGCGAACAAAAGGATCAATGCAATTTTAGCAAAGGAATATGAGGCAATTACTCTGATATTACATTCAATAATTATTATAAATATAACAACTTGGTACTATAATTTATTTGAAATATTTGTGGAAACAAATTCTTGGATAACATTTCAAATTTGTCTTGTAGATTATGCTGCCAGTAAAAACAAACCACTGCCTTTGCATGGCAGAATCACCTCCTAGGTAACAGATGTCTAGTGCAGCTGCCTCTCCAGGGAACCCCCACCTTCCACATGTGGCTCATGTTTTCTTAGTAGTTAATGTCTAGTGTGTGGAACTGAAAACCTGCTGTGATTTATCTTAACAGGTCTGGGGACAGGTCATCACCACTCTGGGACATTTGGCCTCCGTCCTGCCAGAGGAGAAACTAGATAAAGAACTTCCATGGTTGGTCAATGAGGTTAAAAGGCTCCAGCCCCAACTGCCTGCTGATATGGCATTTCGTTTGCTCACGGTGAGTGTGACCTCTATTTGCTGTCCATGCATGTCACTGCAACCAATCCCAAGTGATCCACTCATAATGAACACCGTATCCTATAGTGAGTGATTAGCTGCAATGAAACAATACATTATTGAGAAATGAGGGCTGAATACAGAACTAAAGGGTTCTATTGGTGAGTCAGTTACACCACATTTAGAGTCCGAGATGGTTCAGGCCTCCATCATGTGACTATTAGGTCATCACATTGGTATTCCACACCTGACAGTACAAATGTTGCGGGTATCAATAATTTTGAGATGTAAGAAAAATGCATGATTCCAAGCTTGCTCCTTAGGTACCCTTGAGAAATAGAAATACTATACAATTCAGACTGTAGTACCCCACTATTTGACACATTCAAGCATGGTAGTTTCTTAAGCATTGATCTGGTGTATTGTTTGGGGAGATTAAGGGATTAGGGGAAATATAGTTTTCCAGCATTCAGTCTAAATACTGAACTAAATACATTTTGATTTGTACACAATACGTGAAGGCAGCCTGAGAAGCAAAACTAACATTTTTATTTGTTACATATGAAATTGGGATAAATGAAAAATAAATATGAACCAAACAGTGGTGTTGAAATTTAAATAAACATTAGCATTGCAGTATTTTCCTCCACCTGTTGTTGTGATACTGAGTAAGTAAAATGTGGTTATGGAAGTGAAATCAAGCATACTGACGCTCCATATTGGTGCGTTGATCATAACGGAACAGCAAATCTTCAGACACTAGAGCCCTGTGATAGATCCTGAGCAGTTGGGAGGCTTACTGAAGCCTCAGTGTGCTCTTGAAAGTATGCTGTTTTAATTGTGCATACAGCAAGATCATTACAGCAGCATTTAACCCTTGTTGTTGTTGTTGATTTTATGAATAGCTTGGACCTGCGACCAATTTTATTAAATCACATGTTATGAACCTGACACTAAAGTACATAAAAAGTGCCACTTTTTGCCCCAGGGCCATATTTAAGTAAGGCGGACAACTTTCCGTATTTAAGTATCGTATTAGCTGGCAACCATTAGTTAAAAAGAACATATGTTCCTTTATGAGAGCATGTGCAGGTGTTAATGAATTCTCCTCCTGTTTGTGCCACAAACCTCTGAAAATTATTCTGGATATATACAAAGGCAAATGCATACCAATTGCAACCTTTGGCAGTGAAATATGGGGTAATCGAATATAAAACAACTAATGATAGCAGAGAATAACAATCTCAGAGGACTTTTGGCATTGGGACAATATATCTCCACTGAAATTATACATGAGGAATTAAGTATCAGTTGCATTATGGATTATATTAGGTCACAGCTCTAACAGCTCTGGTGTAGCGTTTGGTTAAAAGAAGTTCTACGCCTGAACAGATTAATCATACTTGATTGCATGAAATTAGGCAATATATGCAATATACCATGGCTAGCTTACATCAGAGATAATTTTATAAACTTAGAAAGACCAGGGTTATTTTCTAATCCATCCAATATTACCAAACAAGACAGGACCTGGTTAAAGGAAGCTTTTAATGTAAGAATGGCTACTGAGCGAGAAGAATGTAATCTCTTTATTGTTTAGTTAATTAAAACCATACCAATATTTTCTACATGTATCAACTTTGATTAAAAACATACATTGAAATTATTTCATCAAGCCAATATGTCACAATATAATATCACACAGTCATAAAACAAAGATCCTCAATTATCAGTGTTGGCAGAAACTCTCAAAATTGGTATCTAAATGATGTAAGACTATTGATTTGTTTGGCACTGACATGGAAAACCATCAAATAATGGGTGACAAAAGTATTAGTTTCATTTATGATAGGAGTAATTTATAAATTAAATGTTGTAGGTCTATTATATTAGTCATTAGGACCGGTTGCTGTAGGCATTATTTCTTCAGTGGATGAACCCTCACATGGTGGCTTAGACTTCAGAGCCTGATCATGTATATGAAGAAACTTAACCAGTTTTCAGTTCATCTGAGGGTCAGATGGATCAAGCCCTGTAATAACAGCAGCCCTGCGGGATCATATTCCTCTAATCCAGAAGGCTTCCTTTAGTAAAGTGACACATTTTGGATGAAGTTTCTGACAGGTACATATCAGGTGTGTAAAATCTTCCTGATGACTACCACACAAGCAACACATTTTTAAGCCAATGTTTTTCCACCTGGGAGCGCCTGATAGTGAGGGATAATTTCCAAACCGTAGTGCCATCAGCCTTTTTTTGTGGACTGAAAAAGTGAGGTCTAAATAGGCCGCTGGTTTGAGGACGTTATAGTTGTTGAGTACTGTCCAGGAATGAGATCTTTGACTAAAAGTACTTTTGTTCAATCATAAAGAATGGAGTTTTGCGGCTTTGTTTGGTGCTAACTTAATTGTTAAAAAGGAAAGATTTTTATTCCAAAGGCCCAAAGTACAAGAGGATGTAAGTGCGTTGTGCAAAAAAACAGTGTATGGTGATTTATTCCCTTTCTCGAGTTCTTGCCACAATGCCTCATTAAGGCTAGCGTTCTCCACATATTGTTTTATCCAATACCAAACTTTTATTGATGAGTAAAGTCGGCCCCGTGTTTCATTAATTAGGCCAAATTGTAAGGGCATTTGAGCTGGCGAAGCGGTTTAAGGGAGTTGGAAGACCTTTTTAAAAATAATAGTTATTAAGTTATTCAGAAAAGTTGAGTCTTTTCGTAATGGGCAGCACTGGCATACATTAAAGTTGGGAGTGTTTTGGCTGCCATTACTGAAATCAGTGGTCTGAATGATTGGCCCTCCAGTTTTTTTGCAAGTGAATTATAAGCAAAAGTTAGTGCACTTTCCTGTTGAGCCATATAATTCTGCTGTTCGCAATGAGTCAGTTTATTGCCAATGTAATATCCTAGATATTTGTAGCTAGACATATTTTCTAAGGATTTTTCTTTCAGACAGATGTTATACAGGCGGGCTACCCGATGACTAATAAGCATGGTTTTTGTTTTTGTTGTGTTGGGTTCTAACTTGTTTGCTGTTAGAAATTGTGGAAGTTCGGGGGCGGAGCTTGCGGCGAAGAAAATGGCCGCATAAACCCCGAGCTCCACTCGGTGATATCAATAATCCTGCACTAATCCTACATTAGCTGTAAATATAGCGTGCAAATTCTGACCTCCTGCCCGGAGGAGAGCTGTGCTGTGCCGAGTGGGAATCCCGACTCTGCGCCGACCCTGTATCCCTGCGAACAAGAAGTAGGCGGGACGAGCTGCGGTGGGCCGAGAAGCAGCAGCCTCGAGTGCTGAGGCGATCCGCACGCTGTAGCAGTGCGTGCGGCCGAGGAGTGACGTCCACCCGGGAGTGTTGCGGACCCTAACCAACTGCCCGAAACGGGTGCTGAGGGACAACGGCTGAGACTGCCTTGTGACGGCGCCTCGCTGCCGCGAAGCCGGAGGACTTAATTTGAGCTTTTTCGCCCCCCCCTCCCACCGCGAGATAGACCGCGTTTGGCGGCTGTGGCGATTCAAGAACAAAGGAGGCCTGGCAAAAGGGGGAGCGTAGCACGGCGCTTGCTGCTGTCTGGTTTGGGCGCCACATTGAGGGGTTTGACTGCGGGGCCCCGAGTCAACTAAGGCGGTCGGCGCTGGCAGTGTGCACCCTCAAAAGTGCCCAGGGGTAGTAACCCATAACTTGGAGATTGCTGGGCACCTGCTAAGACAGGACGGCGGACGCCAGCGGGTGAGCCCAAATTGACAGCCTTACTGTGCTTTGGGACTGAACTTCTGGAGCTTATACATAATAAATTGGGCATAATTTGGCTGGAGGTGAAAGTCGGGCACTAAGGACGGATCTAGCGGGTGCGTGCTCTGGAATGCGCATGGGGTGCCTGACCCGAGCCTTCCACTCCTCGATAGCCGAAACAACGGAGGTGTGGAGCCCTGCTGGATAGTTGCCAAGCACTAGGGCAGTAGTTGCGACCTAATCCCGCTGATAGCCCGATACTAGGCTGTAACGAACCCGGATCGTTATCCGGAAGACGGAGCCGCCCGACAGAGTTGGGGCCAACATCAAGGCGAGGGCACGACAGCACCAGATAAACACCGCCCTAGCCCAGAGTGCTGCACGGCTATTGTGCGTTCATCAAAGGTACACATTTTGCATCGCAGGGAGGGCTACCCCTGCAGGTGCCATACATGATGGGTCGAGGAGACAAGTCTCAGACTAAACTTTCCTTTGATCAACGGCGGCCTAAGTCACAGGACGCAGTTCACACGAAAAATGGCGCTTCACAGGAGGGCAAAGGCGCCGACGGAGATGCTGACATAAAATCTATGCTGCTAGCGCTGGACAAGGGCCTTCAAAATAGCATAGCGGCATTGGGGTCTAAAATTGACGCCCTTACATACCGAATGGACCGAATGGCTGAAAGAATAGACAAGCATGCAGAAAGACTTGATATGTCGGAGCGGAGGCTAACTGAAGTGGAGGAAGCGCACATGGAGCTGAACACCGGGCATCAAAAAATTGAATCATTGATGAAGCCCTGCAGGACAAGACCGAGGACTTGGAGGCGTGGTCTCGACGCTGTAACCTACGGATCACGGGTCTTCCGGAAACAACACAGACGGGAAACATGGAGAGATTTGTGGACTAGCTACTCATCACTCTGCTTGGAGAGGAAACTTTTTCTCCGCTGTTTGTGATCGAGCGCGCCCATCGATCCTTGGGACCGCGACCGAAGCCGGGTGCCCCCCCACGCCCAATTATTGCTAAAGTGCTGAATTACAGGGACAGGGACGTGGCTCTACGACAAGCCAGAGACAAGAAAACGCTCCAATATGAGGGATCGGAGATCTCGTTGTACCCGGATTACACCGCCAGAGTACAGGAAGCTCCCAAACATTTTGCCCCGTATAAGAAACAGTTGCGAGACTTAGGCTTGGACTACGCAATGTTGTACCCGGCGAAGCTAAGGGTCAATAGTAATAGCACTCTCACCTGTTTACGGACCCACGCGCCCTGCAGCAGGCTCTAAAAGGTTGGTCGAGGGAAAATCGCAAGGCCGCTGACGTACCTAGCAGCAAGGCTGGAGGGAGCAGTCAACTGGACGAGCAGGAGTGATTCGCCGCCTACAACTGTTCCTGTTTTACGGTGAGGTACAGGGGTAGTGCCTCATGGAGGAGCAATTCCAGACTGCCGGGGATTGAGGGGAGGGGGGATTTCGCCTGAAGGACTGCGCAGATTTCAAAGCTGCTGTGGAGAGACTAACGTTACAAGTGAATTTACAGCAGCAGTCACAAGAGATTAAGGGTCCGGGAAGTGCTCTATGCGCACAGGTTACGCACTGTTGATATGGGGTCTGAAATGCAATATTATGCTGTAGTTTTGCTATGATTACTCACAAGGATGGGGGTTGTTGCACTATGCTTGCAGATTTTTCTTTGCACTCACCTACTCTGAGCGTGAGTGACCAGTTCCCCCCTAGAACTGCTTATGTGTGATTAACACCATTGCGGGCGGTGGGTTTCATGTCTCCGGCGTAGTGCGACTTAGCACTGTTTGCTGACAACATGGCAACCTCGGCCCCAGCGCTTAATGCTCTTATTTGACTCTCAGGAGTTGGAACCAGTTGGGGAGGGAAAGAGAGGGAGGGGGGATGGGATAGGGTTCGGCAAGATCAGGTTTTGGGAGGTCTGCTGTGGGAGGGGGGAGGTTACTGCTGGTTATTGTTATTTTGAGGGGGAATTTATTGTTTGCGCACACTGCCTGCCCTGGGCTTAAGCATCTCTCTGCCACCTATGTTACACGTGCTCCTGACAGATAGCAAATTCATTGTTGGGGTCTCACGACACTGTCTGCCACTCAACTCACACTTCAAATGACCTGATGTTGGGTGCACTTAACTCGAACACACACGACTCACCTACTAGGCTTCGGGCTCTTACGTGGAACGTACGTGGCCTCAATGACTATCGGAAGCTTAGGAAGGTAGTCAGCTACTTGCAGCGACAGAGGATAGACTTAGCACTCTTGCAAGAGACACACCTACCACTCACAAGCAAGATGTTACAGAGCAAAGGTCTGGTGGGTTGTATAGTGGCGGCAGGATTCACGTCGCACTCCAGGGGAGTGTTAACCTGGGTCAACCCTAGATCGAAGCTGACACTGAAGCCACTACAAGCAGACAGGGAGGGCCGGTATGGGATCACACGGTGTACAGGGATGGGACTGGATTTACTAGTCATTAATGTGTATGGCCCTAACTACGGAGTTCTACCGTAACTTGGCCGGTGTGGCTCGCACCTTTCCCACGTCGCAGTCGCTGTGGGGGGGATATTTAAACTTAATACTAGACCCGGCTCTGGATAGATCAGCTGGCCCACCACGTAGACCTTCTGCTGCAGCGCAGGCGCTGCAAGCTGAAATGATTAGCCATGACGTGGAAGATGTATGGAGGTATAAAGACAAAGCACAGGGTGGATTTACGCACTACTCTGCCTACCATGACATTCACACGTGAATAGACTACTGGCTGGCAAGTTCCTGTTTGCTGCGGCGCGTCAGTGCTTGCACTGTGATGGCGCGCACTCTCTGAGAACACTCTCCGCTTCTACTGGAGTTGGAGTCCCCTAAAAAGGCGATTCCCCCGTTCACATGGCGCTTCCCCCCGTTTTCGCTTCTAGACCCACAGTTCCGAGGTGAGCTTGCAGAAGAAATCGATGTCTTTTTTTAAGCTAACATAGGGTCTGTAGACAATTTCCAATCAACCTGGGAGGCCTTTAAAGTATACATTAGGGGCATAGCTATGTCCAAGCACTCGAGCGTCCTTAAATCCATCCGGCAAAGACTGTCATTGTTAGAAAAGAAACTATCTATATTGGAGGAATGACAAAGGAACACCACAGACTTAGCGATAGTTGAGGAAATTAAAGCACTTATAATCGAATACTACAAGGAGGTGGACAGAGAGGTACAACACATGGGCAAATATGCCACTGCACGAACGTATGGAGAGGGAGACCGACCTAGCTCACTCCTACCCAGAATACAGAAGGGCAACAGGGGGAGGTCTCAGATTTCGGAGTTGAAGACGACAGATGGTAAAGTAATTACAGACGAGAGGGAGATAGCTACTGAGTTTAGGAACTATTATACTGACCTGTACTCCTCCAGAGGCTGAGACCTATTGGATGAAATCTCAGACTATCTTGAACACATATCATTGCCCATGCTTACTAACGCGTACCTGGAGTTCCTCATGCAGCCCATAGACAAAGATGAAAAAGTTGAGGCCCTGTCGGGTATGCGCTCTGGCAGTGCTCCGGGAGCGGATGGACTCAAAGTGGGATTTTATAAAGCATTCCAGGAGAAACTAATCCTGCACTTGTCCACACTGTTTGACGACATCTGCGTGGAGGGGAGCATGCCACGATCAATGAGAGAAGCTCTAATAGTCACAATTCTTTAACCCGGAAAAGCTCCCAATGAGTGCAGCTCCTATAGGCCACTTTCGTTATTAAATGTTGAAGCTAAGCTATATGCAAAGGTATTGGATACTCGCCTCGCACTTCTGGCCCCCGAGCTGGTCGCACCGGAGCAGGCGGGTTTCATACCGGAGAGAAATTTGACCTATAATATTCGAACAGTGCTAGATACTATGCAACACATCAGGCAGGACACTGAGGCCATCGCGGTCTTTCTCGACATGGAGAAGGCCTTCGACTCCGTCGAGTGGCCATTCTTAAGTGGAGTACTGCGACGAATGGGACTGGGCGAGCCATTTCTCCAAATGCTAGGCGCTCTATATCACAAACCAACGGCCAGGCTCCGACTGGGGGATCTGGCGACAGACTCGCTCCCTATTAGCAGGGGTACTAGGCAGGGCTGCCCATTGTCTCCCCTGTTATACGCGCTGGTGGCAGAGCCTCTTGCCTGTGCGCTCCGGAAATACCATGGGAATGAAGGAGTCAGCTTTCCAACATATAAGAAAGTTGTGTCGACATACGCAGATGACACACAGCTGTATGTTCGTGACCCAGAAAATAATTTGTCATCAATGTTGAGAGACGTGGTACGTTTTGGAGCTCTATCGGGTCTTAGAGTCAATTGGACGACATCAGTAGCATTTCCCCTCACCCCAGTGACCTATAGGGTTGACATGGAATATCCATTGCAGTGGTCCACAGACCCGGTTCGATACTTAGGAGTCAAGCTGCACATAGATTCGGAAATATTACTACAAGAAAACTATGGGGTGGCATATGGTAGGCTGGAGGACGATGTAGAAGCGTGGTGCAAGCTCCCGCTCTCCCTCCCAGGACGTATAGCCATCATGAAAATGGTGGTCCTCCCCAGATTCCTCTTCTTGTTTAGCGCCATTCCAATGGTACTCTCTAAAACCTTCTTCCAGACCATGACACAACTCATGATTAAGCTAGCGTGGGGAGACAAACAACCCAGAGCGAAGTGGATTCTGCTTACGCTGCCGTGCGACATGGCGGACTGTGTGCCCCTGATCTAGAACTATATTACAGAGTGGCACAGGCATCCCACCTTCACACGTGGATCCACGGAGATGCAAGGATCCCCCACCTCTGCATGGAAAGGCTCTTGGCGGACCCTCTGCCACTCACAGCCACGGTCTTCAGACCAGTAGATCAAAGAGCGGGTGTCTTGGACTCCATTGCAGCTACCAATCATGCATGGTACTCTCTTTTGCAGGCTCGGAGGGGAGCGCTTTTATATTCTCCTAGCATGCCCATTGAGTGTGCCTTGTGGATAGCGCCGGGGAGAGAAAAAGGCGTGGTGCAAGCGTTAAGCAAACTGCACATCAAGATGGCGGGAGACTTATTTGTGGATGGGACAGTGAAAATAAGCGAGCAAATAGCAATGGAGGGAGGTGAAGTACCCCTGCTATACCGCTTCCAATACCATAGGGTGCATAGTGCATTAACGGACCTGTTAGGCCCTGACATGGAGGAACCGCCGGAGGTCCCGGAACTCACATGTGTGATCAGAGCGGAGACCCCCAGGAATTTGATCACTAAGCTCTATAAACTTGCTCTGGAGCACAAAGGGTCTCAATTCACGAAAGCGAAAACGGCATGGCAAACTGACCTGCAAGTCGATATCAATGATGACATGTGGAGGTACTGCTGTGCGAACACTAAGAAGGTGTCGCTGAATGGTAGGCATAGGTTGGTGCATTTCAAGTTTCTCCAGAGGGTTTATTACACCCCGGAGCATCTGGCCTGAGACAATCTGCTGAATGTGAAAGATGCCATGAGCCGGTTGCAAATTTTATGCACCTAGCGTGGTATTGCCCAGGGGTACTGCAATATTGGGTCAATATCTTCACAGCCATAAACACGATCCTGGACCTTCAGCTGACCCCAGACCCGGCGCTTGCGCTGCTAGGATATTCCAGAGGCTTGCCGGTAGCAGTCAGACGACTCACAGATATGGCTATGTTAATAGCCAGGAGAGTTGTGGCGAGGTGCTGGATGAGGGGGCCACTACCAACAGCCAAAAGATGGGCTAATGACATGCTGTATTGCTGTACACAATCTGAGCTTTATAGCGACCTTCTCCCCCCCACGTCCCGACCCAAGAACTTCTGGGGCCTGTATCTGATGCACTTTAAGGCTGGGGATACAAACGATGATGTGGGTATAGCCCAGAACGGGGAAGGACAGAGTCCTGATGTACTTACACACACAGGGGATGCACAACACACCAACGCTACGGGGTAACGTACTTGAGGCGACACATGGGAGCAATTCGCAGATAGGGGGTGGCGGTTTTCAGCAACTCGGAGAGGCAGACAGAGACCAACAGGTCATGATCACATTTAAGAGAAATGAGTTGGCTCGTGCTACACTGTGCGGCACTGTCCGGCTGCAGACATAAGCAAGAATGCTACTTGATTACACAGCCAACACAGGGATATCTGGGGGCACTTGGACTCCAATCCTAGATGGAAAGTCCACAGGGAGGGAGTAGGTTAGTGCAGGGCAGTTGGGGGGAGGGGATAGTTAATACATGCTACATGGTTTTCTCTAGACGGGAACATAACATGAATGCAATAGCACCTAGTGGGCTAGATTTATACGCACTGGGGGATAAGTTCAGTGTGACACAAGATTAACCCCTTCCCTGCTCATGACGAGCTCAGCTCATCATGAGGCACAGTGGAGCTGTGCTTATGACGAGCTGAGCTCGTCATGAACAATGGTAAATCTGGAGTAACAGCACATTAGGGGAAAATCCATAGCAGCCAAGGTGTTAACAGAGGGGTAGGGATGCCCCATTACTTTTGCAATGGCAGCAGAGACTTGATTTCTGAATGAACAGTTTGCCGCCGAACCCCAGGGTTGTCGGCTAAATGGCTGTGTCATGCTACTGTAAAATTTCTTGTTTCGGATTCGAGATACTCTGCCGCCGGCCCCCCTGGGTTGTAGGCTACAGGCTGTGTACATCCATTGAAAGAAAACAATAAAGGTTGTTTGAACATTAAAAAAAAAAAAAAGATATTGTGCAAGTTCAGTTAATATTCTGGTTAGGCCAATCTTGGTTAAGCTGACTAACACAATGTCATCAGCGTGAGCAAGGTGTGATAGGGCTAAGGTGCCAAGATATGGGGAATGAGAGTTAATTGCATTAAGGTTTATTGACAGATCAGATATGAAAAGATTAAATAGATGTGGGGCCAGCACATATCCCTGCATCAGGCCTTTGTTCATATATATTTTTCTTGAGGCTCTTGAACTGTCCCCGAGTTATACTCTGTATAAAATAACATTTAGTCCGTTTAGAATTCTTTCTAGAATGTTCCATGCTCGCAGTTTAGTCCACAGAAGATTCCGGTCAACGCTATCAAATGCAGCTTTTAGATCAATAAAAACGAGATGCAGATTCTGTTTGTTTTGTCTTGCATTTCTCTGCAATTAGGGAGATGGATAAAATGTTAGATATAGTTCCTATCCCTTCTCTAAAGCCCGGTTGATTTGCAGGAATCAGATTGAGTTTGTTAGACCAATTAACCAGATCTCCCAGGATCAGGGAGGCAAAGTAATTTAATTCGACTTCCAGCAGTACTATTAGCCTATAGTTGGATGGGTTTGTTTGTTCTCCTTCTTTGTATATTGGTGTAAAAATAGATCCTTGCCAGCTCTCTGGAATTTGGTTTAGGAGCTCAGCCTAAAAAAAAGGTTCTCTAGTGTTGAGCTCCAGAAAGCTGGGTCATGTTTAACAAAGGCTTGCGGGACACCATTGTGCCCCGTTGCTTCATCTCTTTTGCTTTGTTTTTTTATACTTTTTATTGCATCTGCTGTGTAAGGGGACTTGTTTGTATTAGATTCCGTTATTTTGCCAAAGATCTTGTTTGTGGCATATGCAAAGGTGGTTGGTTGTCAGCACCTGGTTGCTGTGGATGACTTATGTGAACCTGCACTGTCTGTGTCCGTTGGGAAATATGGTGCTGTATTCCAAATTTCTGATTTATATAGTTTGTCCATTCCTGTTCCTGCATATTTAATGTTAGAGTGTTCCTTGGCCGATTCAATTTGGTTATTGTTTGCCAACATTTGTTTGAGTTATGATTTCTTGTGTTGTGTAATAGTTTTACCCAGAAGTTATCCGCTTTTGATCTTTTGTTCCTCCATAGCTTTTTTAATAATGTTTTCTCTGCTCTCATAATGCTTCCCATGCAGGGCATTACTGTTTTTTGTTTGTAGCTTCCTTAGTGTTTTATTTAAAGCTCTTCTTAATTGTTGTACCTCACTTGTTAATCCTTTATGTGGGTTGAAGCATGGTATCTAGTGACAAGGTTTAATCCTTACAGTTGCTTGAGTAGACTAACCGAGTTGCACTTTCGTTGTTGTAAATTGCAGCTGATTGCTTCCACTTGACGAGGTGAGGCATTTTAGTTTTATTGTGTTCAAGTTGCCTTACTGAGATGTAGAGGCTTGAAATCGTGTCAAGTTCAAGTTAAAAACAATGTGCTGAATTGAATGGTCGCTCAGTGTGGTGTATTCAATATAATAATGAGTAAGAAGTGGCGTTAATGGTAGCGTTATGATCGTGTAATCAAGTGTCGGCTGTGACATTGGGCCGTTGTATGTGTATTTGGGTGGGATATCTTCTTCCGATCTTCCATTAATCACACACATTCCCTGGTATTCTAGAGCTTTTACCAGCTGTCGGCTGATTTTGTGCTGTTGAGTCGGTCTATTTGAGAGCTGTTGCAGTACGCTCCAAAAAATATTGTCAGATCCCAGAATTTCATCTTCTTCAGGTGTGTGGAACAAGTTTAGTTGAAATCCCCAGTTAGAACTATATCCCATGCTGGTTCAGCCCAATGTTATTCTGAGATGGTTTTAAGTAAAAGTGCGTTGTTGTTCTTTTTGGGGGGGGCATTCGGCTGCGTGTAGTAGTTGATCAATATTACTGATGTCTTTTTCCCAAGCAATGGTATGTAAGTTTAATATGTTGAATACTCTAATCTGGAGAATTTAACTATTTAGAGGTAAAGTTTAGAGCTAATGCAAACTGTCAGGACCCCATTGTTCAGCCAGGACCCCATTGTCCAGCCATGTTTTTTTTTTTTTTTTACATTTTTGGAAGACCTTTATTGACAAAAATCGCACATACAATCCAGCAATGAGCCAGAGGGCTCGCAAATACAGTACATTGCAACAGAGAAGGCGCAAAGGATATGTTACAGAGATACTGAGGTCTAATTTTTAAAGATTTTTTCTGAAGGATACACAGGAGCAGGATATCGAAGAACAACGAGTTGGTTCCGGCTTCGTAGGAACAGGATAGACAAATACAAAACGTAATAAAATGCCAGAATCGCTGCTTACCACACATGTAGAACGTCTAAACCCAGAAAAGAAAGTAAAAAAAAAAGAATAGAAGGCCCATAGAACCAAAAGGAAAAACACAAAAAATCCCCCCGTCCACCCCCCACCCTGCACCCCTGCAGCTGGCTACGGCCTAACCCCCCCCCCCCTAGCAGTGTGCCTGTCGCCCAGTAAAAGGAGTCCCGAAATATAGAGAGTAAGAAAAGAGTCCTAATCTATAACTCTCAGCAAATAAAGAAAGGCGGGGAGGAGCCTACCACCCGTCCCCCGGCCACACCATCCCGCAAGTTCAGCAACAACGCAAAGTAAAAAGCCCGTTGATATTAAGCAGTACAATCAGGATAAATTAGAGGTACAGAATTGACACACAGCGCAGTCAAAGGCAGCGACACACCACCCACATGCCCAGGTCAGCAACAGGAAACCACCAAACCATAAGCATAAATGTTCACCCCTGGCCCGTTCTCTCTCCTCCACCACTGCTAACCATGGAAACCCAGATAGTCAAGGGAGATGTGCACGATAGTCCAAACGGGGAACATTGACTTGAGCACTCAACCATGTCGCGTATATACAGGGCCACTGATAACAAGCTGGGCCAAAAGTACACCACACCTGTGGCACAGAGCGAAACCGATCCAAGGAAGAAAGTCTCAATGTCCGGCCCCTTCTGGAGCGATCTCCGGGTAGAGGGAGACACGGTGCAGGGAGAGAACTCCCATCGTGATTGCAGTCCGTGCTTTCCACTTCGGCCAGGGCAATAATCAGCAGTAGCAAGAGGCACCCCGGGGCCTGGGGTCTCTGGGCCAGCACCGCTACGCAACGCCGCCATCTTGTCGCAGTCAGACGTGGAACAAAGAACAGCGCTACAGTCCGGCGAGGCGGCCATTTTGGAGCATCCACGAGCACTTATTATAATGTCCACCTTGTAGATCAGGGTTCTTGCAGAGTGTAGCACTTCGTAATGAAGGGAGTCAATAGCCGCCAATAGGTCTCCATAGCCCCGAGCAGTTCCACGCTCCCTTCCGGTCAAGTCCTCTTGCACCACACGTCCACGATCACTCTATGACACAGGCTCTCCAAAGCTGCCCTCCATTGTGCGCTTCGCGATCACCAATGGAAACACCTCGAGTGATGCAGGGCTGCTGGCAATGGGCCACAGGTTTACAGCTCAAGGAAAGGCGTTAAGCAGGTCCGGAGAGTGGCCGTAAGCATTGTCCCTGAAACAAGCCGCCCCGCTCGATATTGAGGGAGTAGAAAGTTCGGGAGCCTCCCGCCGCTAGCGGGGCTGTGTTCAAGCACTCTTCCACAGTCGCAGTGTGGGTTTCTGCACTCGTGCAATATCTCCGGATAACTCGCCAGGCACATCCAACACAGTTAAACAAGAAGAATCCTACTCAGGGTGTACACCTCAGGAAGTGGGGGACACCCAGTGTTGTGTTTAATACCCCTCACACACCAACAGGCCCCTTGGTGTCATGCTTCATCATCGGGGTCTTCGCACCCCGCTAGAGGGATGCGGCGTGCTACGACCAGCGACTGCGCGGGAGCACTAGAGTGGTTGACTATGTGTGGTGTGTGTTATGTGCTTGTGCTGGGGTATATGGGAGAATGTGAGTGAAGGGTGTGGTGAGGATTAAAAAGACACCTGGCCAGTAGGTTTGTGAGAAAATTTTTATTCGAAAACTCTGGCTGGTGCTATTAAAAAGGTGCAAGGCGAGGTTAGTAGTCTTAATTATGGACTCTACCTCTGGTGTGCGTCAACATGTTTCGGAACTCAGTGTTCCTTCTTCAGGACGGGTGCACAACTTCCCAACCCTACTCACGTGTTTTTTAATAAAAAGTGTTGTTTTCTAAACTTTAGAAAAAAGTGAAAATTATTTACAGTGGGAAACTAGGCTATGGTGTGCCTACAGCGGTTTGTCCGGATCATGCAGTTGCATGTCCTGAAAAAAAGAAAAAAGTTTTTGAGTTTGGTTACCACTCGGGAATGGCTCAAACAAGTGCAGTCACTTGGAGCCCCAAACGGTTAAATAAACCTGTAAAAGAAACACATACACAAAAATATATACAAGACACACTTTCGGTTATTAATATTTCTGAATTCATACTCATTTAGACTGTCATGTTTTGCCTCACGAGCATGTCCAGAAAGCCAGGGTAGGTAGGTGGACTCCTAATCTGTAAAAGGTTTGAAAAGAAGGATTTAGTCCTTTCCTCACTATTCTCAGTATGTTCAGTGGGTTTCGTTGTAAAGGAAATTTTACTCATACTCACAAAGTCCGCCAAAATAGGCCTCTTTCCTCCCTGCAATACTCCGCTGGTAATGCTTAGCGTGCAGGGTTGTGGTATATATGGGGCCTATGGCGCTCTATGATTCGTTAATTAACGGATGTGATTTTTAAGACCATATATGGGACATCCGCCTCTGTGCCTATCATGATCGTTGACCTGTTGGAAGGAGTACCATGTGTCGATCTGAGCATGTAAAAAGGGTTAGTGACTCACATACTTAAAGCGCATGCGCATGTTAGGTTGTCTTGATGGGTTTAACTGCTATGCGCATGAGTAAAAGGTTGCGTGTGATCGGGTACACTACTCCTCTGTTTACATAGATCTGGCACGGTTCATGATCTGGACACACAGTATGTAACTTGTGAGTATTTTCAAAAACACTTGTACTTGATAAAGTGGTGGGGGAAGGTGTGAGCCTGGCTACCATTATTTTGCGGATTCGGAAGATAAGTTCTATCCGGACAATTGACCCCAAGGAATGTCATCATTCAGGCCGTCCAGATGGGTGCCCAAACGGAAAACCCAGCGCTGTTCTTTTTGAAGTAGGCCAGTTTCAGAGGGCAAGCGTTCAATTACGGTCCAGTGTAGATCGTTGACACAGTGTTGTTTGTCTAAAAAGTGAGATGCCATTTTTATAGTTGTTTTTTTGCATCGGATGTTACTTTTGTGTTCTCCAATTCTTACTTTCACTGGTCGGGATGTCATGCCTATGTATTCAAGGCCACAGGGGCAGGTGATCATATAGACAACATTTTTTGTGTTGCAGTTCGAGAATTGTCTTTGCTCCCATGATGTGCCATTTCTGAAGTGTATTTCTTTGCTTTTGCGTGTCAGGTGGCAGCTGTTGCAATCTCCGCAGGGGAAGTGTCCTTGTACCCCAATGCTGGTTTGTCTGCCCGTGGGGTTTTGGCGAGGTCTTGTGTGGACCAAGATGTCTTTGATATTTCTGCCTCTACGATGTGCATACATCGGTTTTTCAAAGTTCAGCTGGCCACAATTCAATATTCTCCAATACTGCAGGAGTTCTTTCGTAAACTGAAGCTCCAAGCCTTTTTCAAGGACAAATCACCACCGGAGGACAATACAGACACCGGCTTGAGGTTAAAATCAACTTTCAGCCCACCAGACTCAGCAATACCGGTGGAAATATTAACATTTGAAAAAGCAGTCATTACGGAGGTGAATCAGATGAACCCCAATGGCCGGAGCATTTTTCACAACACCAGCGGTGAAGAACACCGAGCCCTGAGGGAATTAACAAGCAACCACGAACTGATAATAAAACCAGCGGACAAAGGGGGAGCCATCGTCCTACAAACCCTTGAGGCCTATGATATGGAATGCAAACGCCTATTAGCTGACGAGCGCAATTACAGAATCCTTCAAGAAGACCCTACGGAAAGACTACGCGTAAAGATCGGAGGAATGGTAGAGGAAGGTCTAACCCATAACTGGCTAAGTAAGAAAGAGGCAGACTTCCTACAACAACCATCACCGAAAATACCGTACTTTTACTGCATACCCAAAATTCACAAGAACATCAGCAATCCACCGGGGAGGCCTATCGTCTCCGGGATAGGGTCGATCCTCGAACCACTATCTAAGTTTGCTGACGCCTTCTTGCGCCCTCTGGTTCAATCCACCAGTACCTACCTCAAGGACACCAAAGCCGTATTACAACTCCTCGAAGACAAACAATTCGACCCGGCTAGACAGTTCCTACTAAGCCTCGATGTAGAGAGCTTATACACGAGTCTTCCGCACGACGAAACATTACAAATTATTGAAGAAGTACTTTTCAGCGAGAGATGGAAATACCAAACCCCACGTAATTTGGTCATGGAATGTATCTCCATAGCCTTGCAGGAGAACTTTTTCCAATATGACCAAACGCTTTACCTACAAACCCATGGGACAAGCATGGGCAGCACTTTTGCGCCGAGTCTGGCTGGCCTGTATGTGTACCATCTTGAACATACAAAAATCCTCAACATCAACAACCCATACCATTCCCAGATCAACACATGGAAGAGGTACATTGACGATATTTTCATCATCTGGGATGGAAACATGGAGAGTGCCCAAGAGTTTGTAACATGGCTGAATAACCAGAATCGATTTCTAAAATTCACGAGCACAATATCAAACACCAACATGGTATTCCTGGACCTGAGCATATACAGCGAGGAAGGTAGATTGAAAAGTCGAACTCATTTCAAAGCCACCTCGAGGAACTGCTTACTGAGGTACGATAGTTTCCACCCCAGGCACCTAAGGGAGAACCTACCCTATGGACAGTTCTTGCGCCTCAGACGGAATTGTACGGAACTGAACCAGTTCAACAACCAGGCAAAGGACCTCAAGAAGAAATTGATACAGAGGCAATACCCAGTAAAAACAATAAACAGGGCATTGAAGAGGGCAAAGAATAACCACAGGGAAGCACTCCTAGAAGACAACCCCAAGTCAAAGGAAGTAGAGAAAAGACCAATATGTGTCACAACATACACAACCCTGTCTAATGAAGTGTCGAAAGTAATTAATAAACATTGGAGAATATTGAATTGTGGCCAGCTGAACTTTGAAAAACCGATGTATGCACATCGTAGAGGCAGAAATATCAAAGACATCTTGGTCCACACAAGACCTCGCCAAAACCCCACGGGCAGACAAACCAGCATTGGGGTACAAGGACACTTCCCCTGCGGAGATTGCAACAGCTGCCACCTGACACGCAAAAGCAAAGAAATACACTTCAGAAATGGCACATCATGGGAGCAAAGACAATTCTCGAACTGCAACACAAAAAATGTTGTCTATATGATCACCTGCCCCTGTGGCCTTGAATACATAGGCATGACATCCCGACCAGTGAAAGTAAGAATGGGAGAACACAAAAGTAACATCCGATGCAAAAAAACAACTACAAAAATGGCATCTCACTTTTTAGACAAACAACACTGTGTCAACGATCTACACTGGACCGTAATTGAACGCTTGCCCTCTGAAACTGGCCTACTTCAAAAAGAACAGCGCTGGGTTTTCCGTTTGGGCACCCATCTGGACGGCCTGAATGATGACATTCCTTGGGGTCAATTGTCCGGATAGAACTTATCTTCCGAATCCGCAAAATAATGGTAGCCAGGCTCACACCTTCCCCCACCACTTTATCAAGTACAAGTGTTTTTGAAAATACTCACAAGTTACATACTGTGTGTCCAGATCATGAACCGTGCCAGATCTATGTAAACAGAGGAGTAGTGTACCCGATCACACGCAACCTTTTACTCATGCGCATAGCAGTTAAACCCATCAAGACAACCTAACATGCGCATGCGCTTTAAGTATGTGAGTCACTAACCCTTTTTACATGCTCAGATCGACACATGGTACTCCTTCCAACAGGTCAACGATCATGATAGGCACAGAGGCGGATGTCCCATATATGGTCTTAAAAATCACATCCGTTAATTAACGAATCATAGAGCGCCATAGGCCCCATATATACCACAACCCTGCACGCTAAGCATTACCAGCGGAGTATTGCAGGGAGGAAAGAGGCCTATTTTGGCGGACTTTGTGAGTATGAGTAAAATTTCCTTTACAACGAAACCCACTGAACATACTGAGAATAGTGAGGAAAGGACTAAATCCTTCTTTTCAAACCTTTTACAGATTAGGAGTCCACCTACCTACCCTGGCTTTCTGGACATGCTCGTGAGGCAAAACATGACAGTCTAAATGAGTATGAATTCAGAAATATTAATAACCGAAAGTGTGTCTTGTATATATTTTTGTGTATGTGTTTCTTTTACAGGTTTATTTAACCGTTTGGGGCTCCAAGTGACTGCACTTGTTTGAGCCATTCCCGAGTGGTAACCAAACTCAAAAACTTTTTTCTTTTTTTCAGGACATGCAACTGCATGATCCGGACAAACCGCTGTAGGCACACCATAGCCTAGTTTCCCACTGTAAATAATTTTCACTTTTTTCTAAAGTTTAGAAAACAACACTTTTTATTAAAAAACACGTGAGTAGGGTTGGGAAGTTGTGCACCCGTCCTGAAGAAGGAACACTGAGTTCCGAAACATGTTGACGCACACCAGAGGTAGAGTCCATAATTAAGACTACTAACCTCGCCTTGCACCTTTTTAATAGCACCAGCCAGAGTTTTCGAATAAAAATTTTCTCACAAACCTACTGGCCAGGTGTCTTTTTAATCCTCACCACACCCTTCACTCACATTCTCCCATATACCCCAGCACAAGCACATAACACACACCACACATAGTCAACCACTCTAGTGCTCCCGCGCAGTCGCTGGTCGTAGCACGCCGCATCCCTCTAGCGGGGTGCGAAGACCCCGATGATGAAGCATGACACCAAGGGGCCTGTTGGTGTGTGAGGGGTATTAAACACAACACTGGGTGTCCCCCACTTCCTGAGGTGTACACCCTGAGTAGGATTCTTCTTGTTTAATTATCAGTGCCCGTGGAGTGAGAATCCTATCTCTATACTCTACCTCCCTCTGTTGATACTTGTTACATCCAACACAGTACCTGCAGTCCAATGGGGCGCACGTTCCAAATTCGGCCGCGTCTAATGGAAATGGTCCGACCGGGTCAAAGCAGCTGCTGACGCCCGGTGTTGTTCATCCGGCAGCCGGCCCCAGCTTCCACTCGAGGCCCCGGTCTCGGGTCCGCTGTGGCCCGCAAACTTCAGTCGGACATTACACCCGCTTGCAAGGAATCGCAAGCCTCAGGATTTCACCGCGGGCCGCCTGAGCACATCAGCTTCCTCAATGTGCCTTCTAAAAACAGGATCACCGGCAGGATAGACACAAAGAAGGAGGTGATCTCCGGAGCCGAGGGACTACACGTCCGATCAGGTCGCCATCTTGGCTCCACCCCCATTGTCCAGCCATGTTGTTTGCATTTCTTTCTGCCGCCACTGTGTAATGAGCAAATCCAACTATAGGAAGGTCTTCCAATGCCCATGTCCCCTGTAAGGTTAATTATGTCACAGAAGACCCACTCTTGTAGTGGAAGACCTTCTTCAAGAAATGTATTTGCTCCAGCTATATTCCAGGATAGAATGTGAATCTCGTCCTCGTAAGGATTTCTAGTTTTGTTTGTTCTTTGTCATTCTCTTTTACTGGGGGGCTAGTGTACCCGGAAGCCAGTGTCATTCATTTAAGCTTCAGTTGTTTACTGGATGACGATCTATGGCTATTCTGTCCAATTTCGCATGTGAACTGCTGCTTCCCTTAGCGCTCTGCAGTATGGAATAAACTTGTTTAGTAACCAGAAGATTGTTGAGATCTTGTTTAGGTTGATGTAAGTGATTATTAATCAGTGGAGAGGGGTAGCAAGGGCTTGTTGGTATAGATAGTTTTATACTGCAGTCCGCATATTGTTGGGAGCTGTTTATTATTAGCTGAGATATTTCTGCTGATTGCCATGTAGTTAATGTTTGTTCCCTAGAGTCTTTTCGGTCTGCTGTAAGGAACTGGACTGTCAGAATTTTGGTTGTATGTATCAGTTTTAGGTTCCGGGATTACAGCCATGAGTCTTAGTATCTTACTTCTGTTCAAGATATCATGGCTGCCTTGTAAATTATATTATCTGCTGAGTTGTGCTGTTGAGCTTAGTTATGTCCCTTAAGCTTTCCTTAAGTGTACTCTCCTCTGACACAGGGTTTATCTGGCTTGCAATATGATATCGTAGTGGTACTTGTGATAGCTGGGTTCCCTTTATCGTTTCTTGGCTTACGGCAATGATTCCGGAAATCTCTGGTGGGTCTGTATTATTATTTATTTCCTGCTGCTGGGAGCCCAGTGTATCGTCGTTGATTAGTTGACAGGTTTAGGACCTACTGTTATTCTGGGTAAAAGATTCCGAACTGGAGGCAGTGAGTGTGCGGTTGATCAGAGATGTGAGTTTAAAGGAGCCTGGTTTCCCCTTTTTTTGGACCCTTCTCTGTCTGTTCGCCTCTTGAGTTCTGATGCACACAAACCAGCTCTGTCAACTGACTTGTGTATTTCCATTTCCTCCTGGGGTTATAGCATAAACCGAGACAGTGGTATCAGCAGTTTTGTTTTTAGGAGACCCAGAGCCTTCTGTATTCATTCCTCCGGTCTCTTGTATTGAAATGGTTTGGATTAGCGGGGGATTTGCAAGTGTTGATGACGATAGACTCTCATCTAAGTTTTTATTTTGACATGATGTAGTAAAGATTGGGTATAGTTTGGTGAAGCTTTCAGTAGGATGTTCCTTTATTCTATTTCTTGCTTTCCTTACTCTCTTTTTTTTGCCTTCTGGATTGCAACAGTGTGTTTGGTTGACCTGGATATAGCAATGGTTTTGTTAATTGCTCCGCATTTGCATATTCACCCGTCTCTGCGGTAGAAGATTGGGTTGTGCTATTAATTCCAAGTGCGGAGACTGGCAATACTTATGAGGCTGCTTGTTTGAAGTTGAATCGGTATGATCTGTAATGATACTCTCCGGATGGGGGTTAAAGTGAACCATGTGTTTGTTAAGACAAAGAATCTGTTCCATTAAAGTTGGTAGAAAACTTAGCTTATCTAGTATTGGGCCGCATGCACATGAAGTGGGCTGGGTGGAGTCAATGGATGGTTTTGACTTTATACCTGTAATGTAAGATGCAATAAAGTTTATTAGGTCTATTTGAATGTCAAGCCTGTTTGACTGCATAATCAGAGTTTCTGTTGATGCTTGCAGCAACAGGGGTATGAGTTCCATCAGAATCTGTGTCGTGGTCCTTGCCGAGCTGTCTGTTAGGGGAATTTGTCTGGCATTTTCCTTAGGTCCGAGTGGAAAATTTGTACCTAAACTGGCAATTACAGTGAGCTCTGGGGGTGGGCAAGACTTAATAGCGCATTTTTGAGGCAACATTATTTGTTGAACTGGCACATTGTTATTGCTATGTAGAAGTTCTTCCATGTCCTCTCTTCGCCACACCTCAGGCAAACTATCTTGCGAGTTTTGTTTGAACTTATTAGTGTGCGAGTAAACCTTGTCAATTTCTGGGATATGTAGGTTTAGCCATAAAAGATCTAGGTCCTCGTTACTCAATTGAGACGTTTGGGAGATAAATATGTGACCTTGGTCTTGAGTCCTAGAGAGTGCCCCAGGTGGGATGTCTGGTGCTTGTTTCTCTTGTTTAGTGACTAGACTTACTGGGATATTGTCTCCTTCAGTTTTTATTAGCCTAAGTGGCTGCACATGGGTTCCCCTTATATTGTTTTCTTTGCAGTCTGTGTGTACAAGAGCTGTTGTTGTTGAGATGTTATCTCTTGTTATAATTGGACTGAGTGGCAGCAAATGGGGAGTCACCAACCCTGGAGTATCTCCTGTTGCTGCAAAGATTACTAAACCCGGGTCCTTGAGCAATTGAAATATGAGGTGTTTCGTATTGCCTGAGTGCTCTTAGTTGATCTTCCAAACATAGTGGCTATTGGTGAGATCAATGGACTCCTTCATGTAGTACTAGCGCCGGTTGTTTTGGATGCTTCCCCAGTGTTTTGTTTTCCTTTAGTTCCTTTTTTGTGGGCTCCTGGTTTGCCACCTGGTCCTTCCTGACCTTGCCAGATCACATATTTTTTTAAGGTTGTTACCTTCCTTGAGTTCCTGTTGAGTTTTCGTATTTGCCTTAATCAGGTTATGTTTACTCGTTTCTGTAGGAGAGTAGGATCTGCTTACTATGGCACTTTTTGCTGGTGTTTCACAGTTTTTCAACCTAAGTCTAGCTGGTACCCTGCTATTTAGGACCCCAGCCCAGCTGCTTCCTCTCTAACTTGATTTCATGTAATTTAGGTACACTCCAGATTGGTTACTTGTTTACCCTTGTGAGTCCCTAGTATGTGGTACCTAGGCACCAAGGGCATATGTACCCAAGAGGCCTACCAGGGGCTGAAGCATGTACTATGCCACTCCTGGGAAGCCTTCCAAAATGGCACCACAAGTCTACTACTGCAGCCTGGGTAAGGTGGTGCTTGCACCCCTTACTAGGATATAGGTTACCTATATCTACCTTCAATCACTGACACATATAAAGCTATAAGTCACTCCTATGGCAGGCCTTATCAAATCTGAAGGCAGAGTGCTTGGTTTTGTGTGAAAGGGTGCCCAGTCATGAGCTGAGCCACTCTGCAGCTTTCTGAATCTATTCTCTGAGGCTGTTCTGTGATGCAGCATGACCATATATTCTTAAGCTCATTATATCCTTGCGGTAAATGCTAACTTTGAAATGGCTGCATGGAAACATGTGTCAAACACTTTGGAATCCTACCCCCCCCCCCTCACCCCCACCGGTCCTGGTGGCGGGGGTAGAATTCCACCCTTCTAGAGGGAGAAGACATGTACACACTTACCTAACCGGTAATAGTTTAAAAGAGCCTCAGTATCACAAAACGGATGCTGCAGCCACAGACACGGGTCTAACCTCCTGCTGCTGGATGAAACCCCGGCAGGGGAGGCCTAGACAATAGGTTTCCTGTCACAGGGAGGTGTAACCACCATCCAGACAGGCTGTAGAGTATTGGGGCTGGATGGGTGCATTCATAGAATGCTTTTCAGACAGTGCTGGGGGCATACTTGGTGTCCCTGTGCATACCCCAGTTCAAACCAGTTGCAGGGGCACTCAGCCCCTGCTCTGGTGCGCAACTGGACAAAGGGAAAGGGGTGTTACCACCCCCTCCCTGGGTCCTCCCATAGGTGGGCCCCTAGAGTAAGTCCAACCCCTAAACATAGTATGAGATTAGGAAACCAGTCCTTAAGACTTTAGATTATATCTGGACGAAATTCTGCAACATATATCCTGGAAATTCGACATTCTATTTCGACTAGAAGACAGACAGATCTCCCTTGGGGGTCAAGGAGTGACTCCCCTGTTCAATCAGGCACCAAAGAAGCATCTTGCCAGTCTGCATTTCCTAGGCTTCCGCTGGATCCCGATGGATTTGCGACACAAGACATAGAGTTGCAGACTTCTCCAAAGCCAACACGAGATCACAGCAAAGCTGAGACCCGCAGCCCTCACATGTGACGTGGAACCGGAACTCCTGGACACCATGCGCATTTGCTAATGCATCGACTTCTCGAGCTTTCCCGAAGTTGCGCATTGGGCTAAATATAGTACAATACCGAGACCATCTGCACCAAAGATTGTGTGCCTACACTCCACAATTGTTCAGAGAGCCCGCTTCTAGCATTTCTGCTCGGGCCCCTTCGCGATCCCTGGTCCATCGACTGGTGGGTCCCCACAAAGGTAGCTCTTTTGTTTCTTTAGCTTCGCTGTTTGCTCTAGACGTGCCCTGACTCCCCTCCAAAGGGTGAGTCCCTTAGACCTTGCTGATCTGCACCAAAGCCAATCTTTGCTTTCTGCGTGGGATGCTGTTGCCAAGGCTTGTTGGGTCCAATCCGGATACCGACGCCGCAGTACTTGACATCCTTCGTGGGACAGCTCCGATCCAGCTCCTGGTTGTTGTTGACTTCTCCTGGTCCTCGTGGCTGAAGAGTCAAGCTTCACCTTCTGTACCTGAAATCACCCGACATGGGTGGGCATCTGCTCATCGCCTTTCTGGTCAATGGCTAGTGAACCAGACTCTGTCTCCTCTGCTTTTAGGTTCTTCAGATCTCCAATCCACCCTTGGATCCATTCGGACACTTTCTACTTGGTTGCCTGCAGCACTTTTCTGTAGCTCGCCATCGAAAACGACGACAAAACCCGACACGAAAAGACACCTATGCACCCGGCTTCCCTGGGTGAGATAACTTGAGTACTCTGGTGCTCCCATGGGTATTGACTCTAGAAATGTCTAGTTCTAAAGGGGTTTGCTCCAAGTCCACTTCTAAGTGTCCATAATCTTTAAAATTCTAATTGCAACTTTCTCCATAGAAATCAATGGTGATTCTCTCCTGTGTCACTACCTTGGGTAGTTCCGGGTTGCCCCAGCGGTTCTACAGGCCTGAGGCCTTGTCCCTATGTCTATCTTGGTTCTTATACCACTTTCTTAGTATATGGTCTGTTACGCCCCCTAGGGCTAGTCAAATATTGTGCTAATTTACTCTGTGCTAAATAAATTTACCGAATGTACTTTTGCCTCTAGCCTCATAAGGAGAGGGATGTGTTTAGAATAAATGCATATATTTTATATACATATGCCTAGTGTGGTTCTCCTTTTATTTTGTCATTCATGAGAATATAGACTGGTAAAACAAGCTGCTTTACATTCCTTCACGACTTAGCCTGAAGGCTGCTCCCCACAGCTACCACTAAGATAGCTTTCTATATAGGTTGTCTTTAAATCTACCATCAATAAGGGTCGTTTGGACTAGTGCAAGGTGCCCAATAGAATAGTGGACAGCATATGACAGGCCAACTTCTCACATTGATGTGCAGTGTGTGGATTCCAGCTTGCCATTGTTTTACCAGAAAATCATAATCATTTGAAAACCACTAAAGGTACCAGAGGTACATATAATGCAAGCTTAAATACAGTAAGTTTTACTGAACTTAGGGTTGTCTCTCAAGGTCTTAAGTACACCCTTTCTACAACTCAAGAGAGGTTTAGTAGGTAAACAACTAGAGTAGGTAGTGCATACACCACACCTCACTAGTCATGACCTCAAGGACAGGGCCCAATGGGTCTCTGCCAGATGTCAGTCAAGTCTAGACATCCAAATATGACACATTCCCTATTCAAGAGTTAAGGGCTCTGTGTGCTATGAGGAAATTGAAGCTAGGACAAAATCCCAATACCCAAAGCCTCATTGAGGCATTGCTGCTTGAAGACTTTAGACAGGCCTCAGAGCCTGAAAGGGTAGGCAGTGGGATGGGGACAGCAGAGGAAGAAGGGCCCAGTGGGGCAAACCAACAGGACCTAGACTCTGATGCTGACCAGGCAGGTAAACAGGACCTAGACCTGGACAATCCAGCTCTAACTGGAGATGAAGAAGGCCATAGTGGCCCTCTCTGTGTCCCCCCAGGAAGAGTTGAGGGTGTGCCTAGAAGACCCAGGTCACTTTCAGTGGAATCTGACCATTCTGACGACTATGTAGGGACTTCTGTCTCTTCTCATAGGAGGGACACCTCCCAGGAGAAGAGAGAGACAGCTGAGGCTTAAAGAAGCTCATCTGAGAATAAGGAGACAAAAGTTAGCCTTAGAAAGGGAGTCCCTAGAGCTTGAAAAAGCTAGAAAAAAGATGGGACTAGAGTCCCAGGGTGACAGCAACTTCCCTAGTAGTAGGGAAAGGTCCTATGAAAATAGACACTTAAATAGATTCTCCCTCTCTACCAGAGTGGGGATGACATCCACAAATGGATAACTGCACTGGAAAAGGCCTGCAAAGTAGAAAAGGTCCCCGAGGAGCAGTGGGCAGCAATTTTGTTGCTCTCCTTTGCAGACAAAGGTAGAGACACGCTCCTCGCTAAGGAGAAGAGGATGCTGATGATTACAAAGTCATGAAGAGTGCTCCAATAGATGGGTTTGGCTTAACCACTGAGCAGTATAGAATACAGTTCAGAGATACCCAGAAGACACAGACACAGGACTGGGTTGACGTCGTTGATTGTGCTACTAAGGCTCTGGAGGACTGGTTACTGGGCAGTAACGTGTGTGATTATACAGGATTGTATAACTTGATCATGAGGGAGCAGATCCTTAATAACTGTCAATATCAGCTGTTGCATCAGCACCTGGTAAACTCTGATCTGACCTCTCCCCAAGAATTGGGAAAGGTGGCAGACAAATGGGTCAGGATCATGGCTACTGATGAGGGACAGGAGGAAGAGAGTGACCCTCTCCGAGATTTGCTCTCCCAGAACCCTGATGATGGGTCAGTTGATGGTGTAACCTTGGCATGCAGCCTCACTGACCAGCAGCAAACTGATTGCAGACAAGTTCTCAATCAGTTCAGACATATGTTTTCTCTGACTCCAAGTCAGACCACCTGGTGCACTCATGAAGTGGACACTGAGGACAGTCTGCCTGTTAAAAATAAGATTTACAGGCAACCTGATCATGTCAGGGACTGTATCAGGACTGAAGTCCAGAAAATGTTGGATTTGGGAGTTATTGAACCCGCAGATAGCCCTTGGGCTAGTCAGTAAACTTGGTACCTAAACCTCACACCCAAGGTGGTAAGAGAGAGATGAGGTTGTGTGTTGACTACAGTGGTCTCAATGCAGTCACTAGGACTGATGCCCATCCAATCCCAAAAGCAGATGAGTTTATAGATATGTTGGCCTCAGCCAAATTTCTGAGCACATTTGATCTTACAGCAGGCTACTGGCAGATCAGATCAGCTGATGATGTGAAGCCAAAGACAGCATTCTCAACCCCTGTGGGCACTATCAATTTGTGGTAATGCCCTTTGGTCTGAGGAATGCACCTGCCACTTTTCAAATGTTGGTGAATAAAGTCCTAACAGACCTGGAAGACTATAGTGCAGGATATCTAGATGATATTGCTGTCTTTAGCTCCACCTGAGAAGATCACCTGGTCTACCTGTGAAATGTTTTCGAGGCCCTGCAAAAGGCAGGCCTAACTATCAAGGCTACTTAGTGCCAGATAGGGTAGAGTCCGGTTGTGTACTTGGGCCACCTTGTAGGTGGAGGCCAGGTTCAACCATTGCAGAGCAAAATCCAAACCATCATGGAATGGGTTGCTCCAAATACCCAGACTCAGGTCAGAGCTTTCCTGGGCCTGACTGGGTACTACAGAAGATTTGTCAAGGGGTATAGTTCCATTGTGACACCCCTGAATGACTTTTGTTTAAATCTTTTTATTAGGGTTTTACTTTACAGATTCCCATGTGGGACGTCAGACAGGTCACAGGTCAATCATCACATAAGTTATTGATTACACATCAGCTACAGTTATAGCACATCATTATCATTCGGGTTCCATTCCTACAAATATGGTAACACATCATCTCTCAGGTATCTGTTAATAAATCGTCTTGTTACATGATGCTGTGCAGGATTGCGTCCGGTCCCTTGTGTTGTATAATGGCGAGGGCTGGTGTAACTTCCTCCCCTCTACCTGTGTATGATCATCCTTTACTGCGTGTTCAATCAGTAGTGCTCTGTGAATAGGTCGGCTTCTGAATCGCCGCCTGGAACTTAACTGGAAACTGTGGGAAGAAACGTCTCACAAAAGAGAGGGGAGGGGGAGTACAAGGGGCGAGTGAGGACAGGTGGCCATGGCAGGCGGTATGTGAGCCTGGTACTGGCCTAGGGGGTGGGGTCGCGTGCCACCCGTGATGGGGAATGAGTGATCTGTCATGGGAGCAGACGATAGTCTCAGTAGTATTGACTGCCTGTCCTATTCTATCCTCTCAGCGGGGGCTTCACTCGGCTGGCATTGAGACCTGTGACCTGGGGTGTTGGGAAGAATTGCGGGGTGGGGGTTGTGTCGGCTCCGGTGCCTTCTCTACTGTTGTCTCTTGTTTAATTGTATTAATAGTTGCGCCCACTCCATAGAGATTGGGTGTTTAAGTGTGCCTTTCACCTCTTCCTCTCTCAGGGTCTCTTCCTCCGCTGCCCCCCATTTGCTCACCGCTCCCACCCAAGCTGCTTTTGGGGGTCCTGTAGGGGCTCTCCAGTGCATGGCTATGTTTCTTTTTGCTAGGAGGATAGCTAGGGATGCGAATCGCCGCTGCAGCTTATCAGACTTTTTTTCGGTAAATTCCAAAGGCACACTCCTCCTATGTGGTAATGTGTGGCAGGTTGACTATTGTTTGTAGTGTACGATGTATTTTGTCCCAATAGCCTTGTATGGATGGGCAGTCCCAGAACATGTGTCTGAAGTTCGCCTCTAGTGTCAGGATATTAAACTGTATGTTTTTGAAACGTCCATTCCTGTAAACCTTTTTAGGGTATTCTGAGGCCAGGGACCATTCTTTGTCGTGGAGGGCTCGACCCACTTCGTCCTCCCACGAATGTCTCAATCCGTCCAGGGAGACATTGGTCAATTCCCCGATCGCTTTGTAGTGCCATGTTACCAGGTGTCTGCCTGCCCCCATTCGTAATATCGTGTGCAGTACCGGGTGTGTTGGGGGTTCCCCATCTCGTAGGTCCCAGCATTGGCGACCGCTATCCAAGAGTTGCCTATCTGTTAAGAATTGCCCCTGCGGGAGGTCGTACCATTCAACCATGTCCTCATATGTTTTTAGTTGCCCTTCGTGGAACAGAGCTTCTGCTTCCGTCACGTTGTGATCGGTCCATACCTGCAGGGCTCTCGCGGTGTAGTAGTCTTCCTTTCGGGGGAGGCCCACCAAGGGAAGCAGTGGGGAGTATAGCAGCCGCCCTTTCAACATTCTGTGCACTCGCATCATGGGAGGAACGAGGTGGGATCACTGGAAGATTTGTGAAGTAATATAGCATTCTGGGAACCATAATCATTTTAGCTATAGTTACCCAACCAATAGGTGTCAGGGGTAGTGTCTTCCAGAAGCCCACCGCTGATCGTAGGCCTGCTAACACTTTGCAATGGTTACCTTCGTAGAGGTCCTCCGGGGAGTGATATAGGCGTACTCCCAGATATCTGGGGTCGCTTCGCTCCACTTCAATGTCTGTGTGCCTATCTCTATGTTCTGTGGCGCCAATTGGGGACCGAGTGGGTAAACTGTTGATTTTCCCCAGTTGACTTTGAGACCGGAGGTCTCTCCAAATTCCTGTAAAGCTGCCCATATTGAGGTGAAGCTGCCTGTTACGTCCCGAACGTATATCAGCAGATCATCTGCATATAGCGATACGCAGTGTAGTGTTTCCGCTATCGGGATACCCCATGCTTCCCCCTCTCGTCGTAATCGTATGGCCAGGGGTTCCACTGCCAGTGCAAAAAGGAGGGGGGAGAGGGGGAACCCCTGTCTAGTCCCCCTCTCCACCGGGAATGGGGCTGAGATAAGTTTGCTGACTCTCACCCTAGAGGTGACGCCTCTGTATAGGAGCTTTGTGTATGCCATCAGTGTTGGGCCAATATTTATTTTCCAAGGGACTTCAAACAGAGGGGGCCATGTCAGTGTGTTAAATGCCTTTTCTAAATCAAGGATCAGGCACGCCGCAAGTGGGAATCTGTCTTTTACCCTGTCCTGTATATGAAACAGTCTACGTAAATTATGCGAAGTATTAAATCGTGGCACGAAGCCGCATTGGTCAGGATGTACCAAGGCTGGGAGAATTTGACTGTAGCGATTGGCCAATAGATTTCCCAGGATCTTGCAGTCTGCGTTCAGAAGTGTTATCGGCCTGTAAGAGGCCGGGAGTGTTGGGTCTCTATGGGGTTTCGGAAATGTCACCAACACCGATTCGCAGAACGACTCCGGTAAAATGCCTCTGGTTAGGGTGTCGTCGTATGTGGATGCTAGGTGGGGCACTATCTGGGCAGCGAACGTGCTGTAGTACTCTAGTGGGAATCCGTCCATACCCGGCGCTTTTTTCTTTGCTAACGGCCCGATTGCATGCTTTATGTCGGAGGGTGTAATTTTGCTGTCTAAATCATTCCTATCTGCTAGGGAGATTGTGGGCATAGGCGATGGGCCCATAAATTGTGCCAGCTCACTTGGTGTCTCCGGTGTCGGGGCACGGTATACTTCTGTGTAATAGTCCTGAAATATGTGCAAGATGTCGATTTGGGAGTGTTTTAGGTGCCCATTCCTGACTGTGAGCTCTGTGATGGGATGTGACGCTGTTTCCTGTTTGACTACCCATGCCAGTAACGCTCCCGTTCTATTGCCCTCCCTGTGTGCCCTGGTTGCATATGCGCCGAAGTTGTATTTGCGTAGGTCTCGTAGCGCCTCTGCGTGTAAGAGTTTTGCCACTGAGAGCTGCACTAGTGTGGCCATCCCCTGGTCCGTGTCTCAGGACATGTCTGCCAATCTTTTCTCTGCTCCGTTTAGTGTCTGTTATAGTGTTCTCCGTACCCCCACCACCTGTTGGATACATTGTCCTCTGGCGCTGACCTTATATGTATCCCACTCTATTGCCCTGGAGGAGGCCGAGCCAGCGTTCCGTAGAAAATGTTCCTGGATATATTCCCCATGGATGTGGCGAAAGGCCTGATCAGTGAGACAGTCTTGGGGCAGTTTCCATGTTGGGACTGGGGGTTGGGGCGGTCTCCATCTAAGGGTCCCTATGTGTGCATCATGATCCGACACTATCCTTCCCATAGAGTAAGCGTATTGCATCTTGGGTAAGAGGTCTGTGGAGCACAGGAATCTATTATGTATAACTCCCAAGTTGTGAGGGATGGAGTGAAAGGAGTACATCCTGGCGTCTGGGTTCCGCGCCTCCAGGCATCCACTAGTGCCCAGTGCTCTACCCATCTACGGAAGCGGTCAGTTTGTTTATGCGCAGGCGAGTATAGTGGTGGGGAATGTGATCTATCTAGGTGTAAATCTAGTACGCAGTTGTAGTCTCCCCCTAGGAGCCATGGGATGGCTGTGTAGTGAGCTAGCACGTTTGTAAGTTTTTCCCAATACTGGTCTTGTTCCACATTGGGGGCGTATATACATCCTATGAGTATAGGTTGACCCTCTAATAGCCCTGTCATGCTTACATATCGCCCTTCCCTATCTATGTGTCGAGTTTGTTCCTTAAAGGGCACCCCTGGTCTTATCCATATAAGTGTACCTCTGATGAAGGCGGAGTACACAGTGGCACAAGAGTATGCCCGCCATTTTTTGTGCAGGCGGCCTACTACCTGTTCTGTCAGATGTGTCTCCTGTAGGAGGGCCACTTGGGTCTGTTGCCTCTTAACATAGGCGTAGACAGAGTAATGTTTCGTAGCTGTATGCATACCCCTGACGTTCAGTGTGACGAATTTTATGTTTGTGGTTGGTGTTTTATGTGTCGTGTCTTACGAACAATCCGCGTTCTTCTCTAGCTGTATTGTCCCCTTCCCCCTACCCACCCCACCCTGCCCCCCACCGCTCACCGTCTCTGAGAACTCTGTATTGTCTAGTCTCTTCACATCTCACCCGCTTAAGGATATCTGGGAAATTTAGGAAAGAAAGGGAGACAAACTGCAACTCTGGGGAACTGTCCCAACTTGGGGGACCTACTGCTGGAGGCAATACGTTCAAACTGGTCATCATAGGTAGACTTTAGTTCATTGTTGTGGGGTAGTGGCGGTTCCTCTCCCTGACTTCTGCCGGTGCGGCCGCACATTCATAAAAGACTGCGGGAATGTGCCCCCTTGCATCACAGTGAGTGTTGATTGTTTTCACTGGATTAGAGTGACTTTGTGTTATAATCATCATAATAAGTCCTGACGGTCGCCGCTCTACATCCCGGTGACTGGATGCCATTGCGCATGCACGCGGTTCAGTTTCAGGTCATGCAACTCTCACTGTGTGTCCTGGGCGCCCACTAGACTGTTATATCAATGTGTCAGCTGTTTGAGGAGTCACTATTGGAGGCGTCATTGAGCCTTCTCAAGACGCAGGTGCGTCACTGCCCTCATCGTCAGAGCTGAACAGGCGAGGGCCTCCCTCCACGTCCGACCCTGACCCGGAGGCACTTAAAAGATCAGGGCGCCTCCCGCAGCGCGAGAAACTTTTACTTGCATTCTCTGGAAAATCCTACCTTTTGGGGTACATCAGCAGTATCGCCGCTGGTCCGGCTCACCTGCCGGAGTGAACCGCCGCCCACGCAGCACCGTGACTCACAGACTACACCTCCCAGGGTGCTTTGGGGGCCGCGCACTTGATTGACATCACCTCTAAGCGCCCGGAGGCGCGTAAAAGATCAGGGCGCCTCCCGTGGTGCGGGAAACTTTTACTTGCATTCTCTGGATAACCCTACCTGTTTGGGGACATCAGCAGTATCGCCGCTGGTCCGGCTCGCCTGCTAGAGTGAACTGCCGCCCACTCACCACCGGGACCCGCAGACTACACCTCCCAGGGTGCTTTGGGGGCCGCGCACCTGATTGACATCACCTCTAAGCGCCCGGAGGCGTTTAAAAGATCAGGGCGCCTCCTGCGACGCGGGACACTTTTACTTGCATTCTCTGGATAATCCTACTTGTTTGGGGACATCAGCAGTATCGCTGCTGGTCCGGCTCGCCTGCCGGAGTGAACTGCCGCCCACGCAGCACCGGAACCAGCAGACTAAACATCCCAGGGTGCTTTGGGGGCCGCGCACCTGATTGACATCACCTCTAAGCACCCGGAGGCGCTTAAAAGATCAGGGCGCCTACCGCGGTCCGTGTTTAAATTGTATTAATAGTTGCGCCCACTCCATAGAGATTGGGTGTTTAAGTGTGCCTTTCACCTCTTCCTCTCTCAGGGTCTCTTCCTCCGCTGCCCCCCATTTGCTCACCGCTCCCACCCAAGCTGCTTTTGGGGGTCCTGTAGGGGCTCTCCAGTGCATGGCTATGTTTCTTTTTGCTAGGAGGATAGCTAGGGATGCGAATCGCCACTGCAGCTTATCAGTCTTTTTTTCGGTAAATTCCAAAGGCACACTCCTCCTATGTGGTAATGTGTGGCAGGTTGACTATTGCTTGTAGTGTGCGATGTATTTTGTCCCAATAGCCTTGTATGGATGGGCAGTCCCAGAACATGTGTCTGAAGTTCGCCTCTAGTGTCAGGATATTAAACTGTATGTTTTTGAAACGTCCATTCCTGTAAACCTTTTTAGGGTATTCTGAGGCTAGGGACCATTCTTTGTCGTGGAGGGCTCGACCCACTTCGTCCTCCCACGAATGTCTCAATCCGTCCAGGGAGACATTGGTCAATTCCCCGATCGCTTTGTAATGCCATGTTACCAGGTGTCTGCCTGCCCCCATTCGTAATATCGTGTGCAGTACCGGGTGTGTTGGGGCTTCCCCATCTCGAAGGTCCCAGCATTGGCGACCGCTATCAAAGAGTTGCCTATGTGCCAAGAATTGCCCCTGCGGGAGGTCGTGCCATTCAACCATGTCCTCATATGTTTTTAGTTGCCCTTCGTGGAACAGAGCTTCTACTTCCGTCACGTTGTGATCGGTCCATACCTCCAGGGCTCTCGCGGTGTAGTAGTCTTCCTTTCGGGGGAGGCCCACCAAGGGAAGCAGTGGGGAGTATAGCAGCCGCCCTTTCAACATTCTGTGCACTCGCATCATGGGAGGAATGAGGTGGGATCACTGGAAGATTTGTGAAGTAATATAGCATTCTGGGAACCATAATCATTTTAGCTATAGCTACCCACCCAATAGGTGCCAGGGGTAGTGTCTTCCAGAAGCCCACCGCTGATCGTAGGCCTGCTAACACTTTGCAATGGTTACCTTCGTAGAGGTCCTCCGGGGAGTGATATAGGCGTACTCCCAGATATCTGGGGTCGCTTCGCTCCACTTCAATGTCTGTGCGCCTATCTCTATGTTCTGTGGCGCCAATTGGGGACCGAGTGGGTAAACTGTTGATTTTCCCCAGTTGACTTTGAGACCGTAGGTCTCTCCAAATTCCTGTAAAGCTGCCCATATTGAGGTGAAGCTGCCTGTTACGTCCCGAACGTATATCAGCAGATCATCTGCATATAGCGATACGCAGTGTAGTGTTTCCGCTATCGGGATACCCCATGCTTCCCCCTCTCGTCGTAATCGTATGGCCAGGGGTTCCACTGCCAGTGCAAAAAGGAGGGGGGAGGGGGGGCACCCCTGTCTAGTCCCCCTCTCCACCGGGAATGGGGCTGAGATAAGTTTGCTGACTCTCACCCTAGAGGTGACGCCTCTGTATAGGAGCTTTGTGTATGCCATCAGTGTTGGGCCAATATTTATTTTCCAAGGGACTTCAAACAGAGGGGGCCATGTCAGTGTGTTAAATGCCTTTTCTAAATCAAGGATCAGGCACGCCGCAAGTGGGAATCTGTCTTTTACCCTGTCCTGTATATGAAACAGTCTACGTAAATTATGCGAAGTATTAAATCGTGGCACGAAGCCGCATTGGTCAGGATGTACCAAGGCTGGGAGAATTTGACTGTAGCAATTGGCCAACAGCTTTCGCAGGATCTTGCAGTCTGCGTTCAGAAGTGTTATCGGCCTGTAAGAGGCCGGGAGTGTTGGGTCTCTATGGGGTTTCGGAAATGTCACCAACACCGATTCGCAGAACGAGTCCGGTAAAATGCCTCTGGTTAGGGTGTCGTCGTATGTGGATGCTAGGTGGGGCACTATCTGGGCAGCGAACGTGCTGTAGTACTCTAGTGGGAATCCGTCCATACCCGGCGCTTTTTTCTTTGCTAACGGCCCGATTGCATGCTTTATGTCGGAGGGTGTACTTTTGCTGTCTAAATCATTCCTATCTGCCAGGGAGATTGTGGGCATAGGCGATGGGTCCATAAATTGTGCCAGCTCACTTGGTGTCTCCGGTGTCGGGGCACGGTATACTTCTGTATAATAGTCCTGAAATATGTGTAAGATGTCGATTTGGGAGTGTTTTAGGTGCCCATTCCTGACTGTGAGCTCTGTGATGGGATGTGACGCCGTTTCCTGTTTGACTACCCATGCCAGTAACGCTCCCGTTCTATTGCCCTCCCTGTGTGCCCTGGTTGCATATGCGCCGAAGTTGTATTTGCGTAGGTCTCGTGGCGCCTCTGCGTGTAAGAGTTTTGCCACTGAGAGCTGCGCTAGTGTGGCCATCCCCTGGTCCGTGTCTCGGGACATGTCTGCCAATCTTTTCTCTGCTCCGTTTAGTGTCTGTTCTAGTGTTCTCCGTACCCCCACCACCTGTTGGATACATTGTCCTCTGGCGCTGACCTTATATGCATCCCACTCTATTGCCCTGGAGGAGGCCGAGCCAGCGTTCCGTAGAAAATGTTCCTGGATATATTCCCCATGGATGTGGCGAAAGGCCTGATCAGTGAGACAGTCTTGGGGCAGTTTCCATGTTGGGACTGGGGGTTGGGGCGGTCTCCACCTAAGGGTCCCTATGTGTGCATCATGGTCCGACACTATCCTTCCCATATAGTAAGCGTATTGCATCTTGGGTAAGAGGTCTGTGGAGCACAGGAACCTATTATGTCTAACTCGCAAGTTGTGAGGGATGGAGTGAAAGGAGTACATCCTGGCGTCTGGGTTCCGCGCCTCCAGGCATCCACTAGTGCCCAGTGCTCTACCCATCTACGGAAGCGGTCAGTTTGTTTATGCGCAGGCGAGTATAGTGGTGGGGAATGTGATCTATCTAGGTGTAAATCTAGTACGCAGTTGTAGTCTCCCCCTAGGAGCCATGGGATGGCTGTGTAGTGAGCTAGCACGTTTGTAAGTTTTTCCCAATACTGGTCTTGTTCCACATTGGGGGCGTATATACATCATATGAGTATAGGTTGACCCTCTAATAGCCCTGTCATGATTACATATCGCCCTTCCCTATCTATGTGTCGAGTTTGTTCCTTAAAGGGCACCCCTGGTCTTATCCATATAAGTGTACCTCTGGTGAAGGCGGAGTACACAGTGGCACAAGAGTATGCCCGCCATTTTTTGTGCAGGCGGCCTACTTCCTGTTCTGGCAGATGTGTCTCCTGTAGGAGGGCCACTTGGGTCTGTTGCCTCTTAACATAGGCGTAGACAGAGTAACGTTTCGTAGCTGTATGCATACCCCTGACGTTCAGTGTGACGAATTTTATGTCTGTGTTTGGTGTTTTATGTGTCGTGTCACACGAACAATCCGCGTTCTTCTCTAGCTGTATTGTCCCCTTCCCCCTACCCACCCCACCCTCCCCCCACCGCTCACCGTCTCTGAGAACTCTGTATTGTCCAGTCTCTTCACATCTCACCCGCTTAAGGATATCTGGGAAATTTAGGAAAGAAAGGGGGACAAACTGCAACTCTGGGGAACAGTCCCAACTTGGGGGACCTACTGATGGAGGCAATACGTTCAAACTGGTCATCATAGGTAGACTTTAGTTCATTGTTGTGGGGTAGTGGCGGTTCCTCTCCCTGACTTCTGCCGGTGCGGCTGCACATTCATAAAAGACTGCGGGAATGTGCCCCCTTGCATCACAGTGAGTGTTGATTGTTTTCACTGGATTAGAGTGACTTTGTGTTATAATCATCATAATAAGTCCTGACGGTCGCCGCTCTACATCCCGGTGACTGGATGCCATTGTGCATGCACGCGGTTCAGTTCCGGGTCATGCAACTCTCACTGTGTGTCCTGGGCGCCCACTAGACTGTTATATCAATGTGTTAGCTGTTTGAGGAGTCACTATTGGAGGCGTCATTGAGCCTTCTCAAGACGCAGGTGCGTCACTGCCCTCATCGTCAGAGCTGAACAGGCGAGGGCCTCCCTCCACGTCCGATCCTGACCCGGAGGCACTTAAAAGATCAGGGCGCCTCCCGCAGCGCGAGAAACTTTTACTTGCATTCTCTGGATAATCCTGCCTTTTTGGGTACATCAGCAGTATCGCCGCTGGTCCGGCTCACCTGCCGGAGTGAACCGCCGCCCACGCAGCACCGTGACTCACAGACTACACCTCCCAGGGTGCTTTGGGGGCCGCGCAACTGATTGACATCACCTCTAAGCGCCCGGAGGCGCTTAAAAGATCAGGGCGCCTCCCGTGGTGCGGGAAACTTTTACTTGCATTCTCTGGATAATCCTACCTGTTTGGGGACATCAGCAGTATCGCCGCTGGTCCGGCTCGCCTGCTGAAGTGAACTGCCGCCCACGCACCACTGGGACCCGCAGACTACACCTCCCAGGGTGCTTTGGGGGCCGCGCACCTGATTGACACCACCTCTAAGCGCCCGGAGGCGTTTAATAGATCAGGGCGCCTCCTGCGACGCGGGACACTTTTACTTGCATTCTCTGGATAAACCTACTTGTTTGGGGACATCAGCAGTATCGCTGCTGGTCCGGCTCGCCTGCCGGAGTGAACTGCCGCCCACGCAGCACCGGAACCAGCAGACTACACCTCCCAGGGTGCTTTGGGGGCCGCGCACCTGATTGACATCACCTCTAAGCACCCGGAGGCGCTTAAAAGATCAGCACGCCTCCCGCGGTGCGGGACGCGCACGGGCGTGCCCGGGCAAAGCCCGGGCCAAGGGCGGGCCCGTCCGCGCCCGTCAAAGGCCGGAGGAGGCTGGGCTGGGCTGGACCAGGTCTTTTGGTTTCATCACTAGCTTTGGAGCGGATTGAAATACTTAACCACGGGTAAATGACACTATAGACTTTATTGTATGTAATCCTTGCTGTCTGCAATAACCCATAATCGACTCGGGGTCTGCAACCCCATATTCTTATTGGGTCTGCTAATCAACCTAGAGGGCCAACAGGGGGACCAGGAAAGAAAGCTGGTGATAATTATCAACCGCACTGTAAGTTAAATACCCGGATATTTACTTGTGCACTCTGTCTATTGTGTCTAGTTTGTACATGTAAGTGGCGAGGGCGTGCAGGGCTGTTTACTCATAAGTACGTACCAACTTTTTGAAACAACAGCAAGGGTATAGTTCCATCAACCGATCAGGGTATAGCAGTTACTAACTGGCCTTTTGTTAAATGGGGAAAAGAAAGCTACACACTAGCCCACCGGGCAAGAAAACGTCTATTGTTAAAGAGTCGAGTACGACCCTAATGAAATATTTGACGGGTGCAGTAGGAGCCATAGAGAAGCGAATTTCTAACGTAGAGGAAAAACTCAATATAGGGCTGTCCGCAACAAGCATCATTGAACCTGTTAGAAACGAGTTGTGTGATGTACCTGCAATTTTTATAGCAAATGTATCTCCCCTGGATCACCACAATGTGTGTTTACAGCAGGGTAGCGACGAGATTTCTGTAATTGACCTAGAGGGCTCTGATCTCCCCTGCCAAAAAAGAGTATGCATGTCCAAGAATCCTCCCCACACTATTTTAGTACCTCAGATCCATGAATTTCCAGCAACCCCAAATGTCCTAAAGAGTAAAAGTAAATCACATATAGGGAAAGAGGTAAGAAAAAGCAGAAAGGAACAAAAGAAAAATGTGTCCAAAATCCACTAACGATGAACGCTTAAGCAAGGGCCAAAACTACACTGATTATGGAGACATCATGAAGTCAATAGTTGATCTCACCATATTCGTGTTTGACAATACTCACAGTGCAAGGGAAAGAGGTACACAGTAAACAGGTTGCTCCTAGTAGTACTAGCAACACTCAGCCTAGCCGGCCTTGCAGTCCGCACAAAGTTAGGCCGCCCACTTCTGCCAGTCAAAATAATAGTGGGCATCGTTCTTCCATGCCCACGGTAGATGGACCTGGAAAAACAGGGAGTAGTACACTTCCTTACCAAGATGACGGCTGTTTTTTGCCAAATCTGAACCTCCCACCCGCGGCAGCTCCCTATACGTTGGTTTTGGCCAACGTTCCCATAGTGGAGGACGGGGTGAGGGAAAACTGGGAAACACTGAGAAACAAAGCTATTGATTTCCTGGGTCAGAAAACGGGATTAACACGAGATATGTTACATTCATTTAAAATGGCAAGCGAGTAAGGTGGCTTGCCCCAAATAATAAGTCCTTTGTTGGGGATTGCTTAGTTTTATCATTTGCCTCCCCACCCTTAGTCAAAGAAATCTTGGATCGGGACGGGGATAATAGAAGGCGGACGGCGGGCATAAATGTGCTCCCACTTGGTTTTTCTACTATCCCAAAATGCCAAATAAGTTTAATATTCACCCCTTTGGTCACCCTCTTAACAATCCACCGAGGTATAATTTGGAAGTTACAAATAGGTTTGCCCCTCTACACTCGCTAGATGAAGTAGATTTACCTATACTGGCAAGGGTCTCCCGGGAATGTAGTATTTCAACCAGCTACCCAACGCCCCCAATTATAGAAGACCCAGGGCATGAGGGAGTATTCATTTACGAGGTTAGGAATGCTAACGACAAACCTTAAAATTGGTTGCTCCCCATTTTCTACCCCCCGTGGATGCTGACACGGGAATGACCACCTCAGAACAGGCACAAAAAGTACTGCTGAACAAACTGCCGCAATTAGGCCCTGGAACTTCTGGCAGTGATGGAGGTGTCACCCCGGTTTCCATAGTAACAATTGGGGAGGAACACAGGGCAGGGAGTGTGGTTACCCATGGCACCCAAGAGTCGTTTGTAAAGGGACGGGCGAGGGTAGTATTTTGGAATATTTCCGGTCTTCGTTCCAAGACTATTAACCCAATTTGGGTAGATTTCATTAAAAATGTTGACATCCTTTGCCTGCAGGAGACATGGTCTTTGGAGGAAATTCATCTTAGCGGTTTTAAAACGTTTCATGTTCCTGCGGGTTACTCAAGTCATGGAAGGAATAAAGGTGGGATCTGTGTGTATGTCACAAATCTTTTGGGGGCAGTTGGGATAAAAATGGTGAAAGCATCCAGTTATTACCAAATTATTGTCATCAAAATGTCCTCACTGGTTGAGTTAACAATCATTAACATGTATAATAATCTGGATAAGGGCCAAGGTTTGTGATAGGCTCCGTGACTCAATGAGGACGTTAAGAGTGTGAGCGATAACTCAGGGAAGGATTGCATCCTCATATAGGGCTGCGATTTTCATCACAACCTCTGCCAACAGTTCTTGAGTGGATGTGGCGATTGTGAGGTTGATGATGATGACAACCAGCCCCACTTTATTCACACTAATGGGGGCGGCAGCTTTAACGAAGTCATGGCAACACATAACCTAGGTTTCTCTAACTGTTGATTTTAGTCCAACATTTGTAGGGAGAGGACTCAGTACCCTGATCGATTCATTGTTTGTTCAAACAGCTACGCAACCTGGGTAGCGGATTTCGCTACCCATACAGTTGGGATCAGTGACCATCTCCCGCTCAGTATTAACATTTTACTCCCTCATAAAAAGGCAAGCTCGCTGGTAGAGAGCTTAGCCTGGACTCAAGGGTGGGTATTGTATAGACAAAATGGGTATTCCCTTCGATGGGCTAAGAGCAACCCTGCGGTCACTAATAAGAAAATAATCATGGAGGCTATAACTCCAATTTTAAAGTGTCTGCAGGAAGAGGCATCACACTTAGACATACTGGGTTCTTTTGCCGATATTACAAGGATAATCCAAAAAATCTTACAGCGCCCCAACAGAGATTTTAAATCCAACAAGAATGGATGGTTCGACTCTGACTGTACAAAGGCCTACTCCCAACTGAAAAAGGCCTCACATAGTACGAGGAGGGATTCTGAAAAAGTTAGGAGTTGCAGGAAGGAATACTATTTAGCAAGAAAGAGATGCAAGCTGGCTTGGACCAATCTATATGATGCTTCGTTAAAGAAGGATAGCTCACTCTTTTGGGGAGCAGTTAAGGCACCGTTTTTTAGCACGGGGGATGGGGCGAGAATTGAGGTGGCTATATCAGAAGATCTGTGGGTAGACTTCTTCGCAGAAGTATATAATCCTGGGGGGACTGATAAAATTGCATACACGGGGATCGCAACCCAGGAGGGTCCAGAAAAATTTGCACAAATTAAAATTAATATCAGTAACAAGGAAGTATTAGAAGCCATAAAACAAAGTAAGGGAGGTAAAGCGCCGGGCCCCGACGGCACCCCGATCGACTTATTAAAGTACTTGGTTGAACTTTGGTCCCCACTATTAACCCGAGTTCTTGAATCAAGTTGCAAGTTGGGCTTCATTAAAACCTGGTCCGAATCAGTAATTATCCCTATATTTAAAAAGGGGGACCAGGATAATCCTTCCTGTTAACGTCCTATATCCCTGCTTGACTCCTTTATGAAAGTTACTGGCAGGGTTATTTTGAGCAGCCTCCAACAATGGGCAGAAGATACTAACGTATTAAGTCCAGTACAATACGGGTTTAGGGAGGGGCGGGGCACTGTAGAGCAGGTGCTAAATTTTTCCATTTTACATGGAAAACATACTCAGGCTAAGGGAGGCAAATTATACTCAGCGTTTGTCGACTTAAGCGCTGCTTTTGACTGCGTAATCCATAGTCGTTTATGGCAGATTTGATCAGGCATGAAGGTGGATGAGGTACTTATATTATTTTTAAGACAACTCTATGCAGGTGCTACAGCCAAGGTGAGATTTGGTTTAAAAGGTAAATGTACCAAGCCTTTTCATGTGAGGAGAGGCGTCAGACAAGGCTGCGTACTCGCCCCTTTTCCTTTTTACCTTATATACCAACGATTTGGAAAAAGAACTGGTGGCCAAAGTACGAGACTCACCCCAGGTTAACCATAAACAGATTGTTTCACTCCTGTATGCCGACGAGGCCGTCTTAATGGCGAGAACACAAATTGGCCTTCAGACGGCACTAGACACCTATATAAACTTTATGGATAATAGGGGTTTGAAACTTAATGTTAAAAAAAGTTTGTTATGACCTGTGGGAGGGGCAAGGATAGATCCTGCGCCCTGTTCGCCGGGAATGAAAAAAATTTGCACCCACTAAAACATTCTCCTATTTAGGCATCATTTTAGAAGAATCGGGATCCTGGGGACCAGCTATTAGAAGCAGGACATTGTCGTTTAAAAGAGCAATGGCAGCACTCATGATATTTGCAAGAAAAATGGGGAAAAGGCCACCAGAAATCCTGCTAAAAATCTATCAGGCTAAGTGCATAAGCACAGCTATTTATGGAGCAGGCGTTTGGGGAGCCTGTGATAGCTCAGCCATTCAAAAAGTAGAAAATGCTTTTTTAAGATTTATTTTAGCTATTACTCAATGTACTCCTGTTTTTAATTGTCATTCTGGACTGGGCATCGGCCATGTCAGTGACTTGATAAGCATGCAACCAATACTGTTATAGCACAGAGCCTGGACCTCACCTGTCCTAGTTTTAAATAGAGATATAATTAAAGATTCCTTGGGTTTGGATCAGGCCGCCAACATTCCATGGTTGTGTTATATTCGCAAGTTTACAAATGACTTGGGGAGACCAGAGTTTTACCATAAGCCAGACTCCCTAAACAACATAACGAGGAAAGATTTAAAGTCACTTTGCTGGAACCATCTAGAAACATTAAGGCTAGGAGTGGAATGAAATAAAAAAACGGTATTACAACACCAACTCACCCTGGTCTTGGCCTCAATTCAACCCTATTTGGTTTAGTGTCAGGAGGGCTATGATAGGTATATCCTGACAAGATTTAGATTCTACTATTTCTTTCGCTTAACTACATTTTCTAAAGTAAACGATTGGTCCAGAATGCTCTGCAAATGCCCGTGCGATAATATATCAGACCAATCTACTCTGCATGTAATATGTTTTGGTAAATTTTATTCAACAGAAAGGACAAGATGGATCAAACCATTTTTAAAAAAACAAGGTTCATGGCATCAATGTCGCCCGGCTCTATTGTTTCTACAATCCTTAAATGATACATACTGTGTTGGAATAATGACAGGTTTTTTAAAAAGTATCTTGAGGAAAAGGAAAAGTTTAATTAGCTCTTAAAACTTTTATGAACCTATTTACTGTTCTCATCTGTAATTCATTGGAATGTTTGACTTAACAAATGAATTGTCGCTTTTATGATTTTATATTTTGTGAAATCGAATAAAGCTTTTCTACTACTACTACTACACTGCCACCTATAAACCTATAAGTCACTCCTTGGCAGGCCTTATCAATCCTGAAGGCAGAGTGCTTGGTTTTGTGTGAGAGGGTGCCCAAGTATGAGCTGAGCCACTCTGCAGCTTTCAGAATCTATTCTCTGATGCTGTTCTGTGATGCAGCCAGACCATATACTCTTAAGTGCATTATAACCTCGCGGTAAATGCTAACTTTGGAATGGCTGTATGGAAACATGTGTTTGGTGTCAAACACTTTGGAATCCTACACCCCACCAGTCCTGGCGGCGGGGGTAGAATTCCACCCTTCTAGAGGGAGAAGACATGTACACACTTACCTAACCGGTAATAGTTTAAAAGAACCCCAGCATCACAAAATGGATGCTGCAGCCACAGACACGGGCCTGACCTCCTGCTGCTGGACCAAACTCCAGCAGGGAAGGCCTGGGCAATAGGTTTCCTGTCACAGGGAGGTGTAACCACCTCCCAGGTAGGCTTTAGTGTATTGGGGGTGGGTGGGTGCATTTATAGAATGCTTTTCAGACAGTGCTGCGGACACACTTGGTGTCCCTGTGCATAGCCAAGTTCAAACCGGTTGCAGGGGCACTCAGCCCCTGCTCTGGCGCGAAACTGGACAAGGGGAAAGGGGTGTAACCACCCCCTCCCTGGGTCCTCCAGTAGTTGGGACCCTAGAGTAAGTCCAACCACTAAACTTAGAATAAGTATAGGAACCCAGTCCTTAATACTTTGGATTATACCTGGACGAAACTCTACAACATATATTCTGGAACTTTGACATTCTATTTCAACTAGAAGACAGAAGGATCTCCCTTGTGGTCAAGGAGTGACTTCCCTGTTCAAACCGGCTCCAAAGAAGCATCTTGCAGGTCTGCATTTCCAAGGCTCCCGCCGGATCCCGACAGATTTGCAACACAGGACACAGACTTCCAGACTTCCCCGAGGCCGACATGAGATCCCAGCAAAGCTGAGACCCGCAGCCCTCACAAGTGACTTGAAATCGGAACTCCTGGACACTATGCACATTTGCTAGTGCATCAACTTACCAAGCTTTCCCGAAGTTGTGCATTGGGCTAATTATAGTCCCTGGGCCGTCGACTGGTGGGTCCCCATGAAGGTAACTCTTTTGTTTCTTGGGCTTCCCTGATTGCTCCAGATGTGCCCTGACTCCCCTCCAAAATGTGAGTCCCTCAGACCTTTCTGGTCTGCACCAACGCCAAGTTATTTGCTTTCTACATGGGTTGCTGTTGCCAAGGCTTGTTGGGTCCAATCCAGATACCCACACCACAGCACTCGACATCCCTCATGGCACTGCTCAAATCCAGCTCCTTATTGTTGTTGAGGCATCCTGGTCCTCATTGCTGAAGAGTCAAGCTTCACCTTCTGCACCTGTAATCACCGGACATCGGTGGGCATCTGCTCATCGCCTTCCTGGTCACTGGCTAGTAACCCAGACTCTGTCCTCTCTGCTTTCAGGTTCTTCATCTCTCTGATCCACCCTTGGATCCATTTGGACACTTTCTACTTGGTCGCTGCAGCTCTTTTCCGCAGCTCACCATAGAAAACGATGACGAAACCTGACACAAAAAGACACCTATGCACCCGGCTTCCACGGGTGATGTAACTCGAGTACTGCACGTGTGCCCCGTGGGTCATCTCTGTCACTTCCTTGGGTGGTTCCTGGTTGCCCCAGCGGTTTTACAGGCCCTAGGCCTTGTCTCTATGTCTATTGTAGTTCTTATACTACTTTCTTAGTATATGGTTTATTACGCCCCTAGGGCTAATCATATATTGTGCTAATTTACTGTGTGCTAAATAAGTTTACCAAATGTACTTTCGCCTCTAGCCTCATAAAGAGACTAGAGGGATGTGTTTAGAATAAATACATATATGTTATATATATACCTAGCGTGGTTCTCCTTTCAATTGGTCATTCATGAGATTATAGACTGGCAAAACAAGCTGCTTTACATACCTTCAAGACTTAGCCTGAAGGTTGCTCTCCACAGCTACCACTAGGATAGCTTTCTATATAGATTATCTTTAAACCTACCATCAATAAGGGTCGTTTGGACTTGTGCAAGGTGCCCACTAGAATAGTGGACAGCATATGCCAGGCCAACTTCTCACAGTTTCACTTCCAGTGGATCTGCTTGTTGGCTCTAGTTGCATCTTAGGGTACCAGACAGTTTCACCAGCAAGGAGGAATAGACGCTGAGAGCAGAGGACAGCTGGTCAGCCACCACTAAGTGCACTGAGAAACACCTACTGGAACCCCTCTTGGACTAGGTGCAGTAAGAAGCCGGGGGCCCGAGTCTCTCAACCCCCAGCGACAGGACAAGAAAGAACTCTTAACCCCACAGGGCTGCTACCATCTCTGGTTGTCTTTGTACACCGCTTTGCCCTTGTTTTATTCTCTGCTGCTAATCTGCTCTCCTTTCTGTTTCTGCGATGCTGCTCCTGAATGCAAGAGGAGAAGTGGGAGGCAATCGGGGCCAACAAGTGGGGACAATGCAGTTCGCTTGCAAGCTGCATCCGGTCCTGTTCTGGCCGCTTCTGCTGGCTACCGGGTCTCTCACTTAGCAGCCACCTACTAATGGTGGCTGCGCTTGTGCTTGGCTTCCCAACCTGCTGGTCCCGCGACCCGTCTAATTAGCCTGACGGCTGCTCTACTGTGGCTGATGCTGCATCTCTGGATTTCAGGGGGCTTAGTCCTCCTGACTACCGTTTACTCCTCTGCACGGGTCCCCAGGCAGGAATTCGTTAAGAGTTGAGGCAGCAGGACGAGAAAGAGCAATAGGGCCTTATGGCCATCAGGGTTTGAAGAGGGGCTGGGCAGAGCCAAGAGGGTCAAGTGGGAGTCAAGAGGGGGCCGCAACTAAGCGAAAGTAAGTACTTGACCACGGCTCTCCCCTCAGCTTAGCTCTCCCCTCTCTCTTCTCCTCACCTCCAGATGACATTGATGCTCCGTGTTCTTTGCCGGCACAAGGGCTCTTGGCTCATATCACTTCAGCTGCAACTGCAATTGCTGCCGCAAGAGGCTGCAAAAGGCCGTGAGCAACCGTGGCACACACCGCCTGGTTCTTGAAGGAGCAGCACCAGCAGTGGGAGCGCCCAATACAGCCCTCAGAGGAGTGGCAGAGGAGTTACGGTTACGGCTACGGCTACAATGAGGCAAATCCAGCAATGTCACTTCCAAACGGCCGTTCCACTCTCCAACACCGCAGCCTCACTCGCTTGCTGACAAGAATGCACATGACCGCAGGGAGGAGTCCAACAGACAGTTAGTTCCAGGCTGCTGAGAGAGAAGCTCTATCACTGGCCAAACCATTATTTAAAAAAATGATCATCTTTAAGACAGTTCCAGTCATACTTACTCTATGGGATGCCTGTTCACCAGTACTGTCTTTTAACTTTTTTAGGCTGGGTCTGTTTCATCAGTTGTTAAATCCAGAGGAAAAATGGTTTAAGTATACCGATTCTCCATTTTGTTCCTGTAATTTGTCTTTTAAAAGTGATATTTTGCACATCGTGATGATATGTCCTATGTTTGAACATCTCCATCACAAATTTTCAAATCCACTTCTTTTAATTGGTTCCTTTGATTGTGACAGGGCAACTTTTTTGTTTTACAACTTCTAAATTCGCAATTAATATATTATAAAGTATCAATGTTTCATATGAGGGGTTCATAAAGTGATACGATAGGGGACAATGCCACTTGTATTGTATGGCATATGAATCTATTCATATACTTTTTTTTACTGTGATGGATTCTCTTATGTACTTGTATGATTGTATCGCAAAATCGAATATAAGTCTCCTATCATTATATTAGGACGAGCAGCTAGGTGAAATGTATCAGTATAATGACATCCATTTATGTTTTATTGCTTGAAAATTATATTATTTCAATCATTGCAGGGCTCATTAGTACCCCACCTATTTTAGTGAATATTTTTGACATCCTCATACTAGACAATAATATAGATAACACAGGTAACATAGGCGACCCCTAATGAGCCCACTTCCTAGAACTTTTTTCTGAGGTTTTTGTCCCTTCGGCTTTCGTCTTAGTATTGTTTTAGCATTTTCACAATCAATGTATTATTAATGTAATTGTTTTATATATTACACTGCTATGACCTGTAATTCGTATCTATTGTGCTTTTATGTATTTATATTGCTTTTGTCCTGTGCACTTTTATGGTTTCTTGAAACGAAATAAAGTTGGTTGAAGAAGAAGATCTCTTAGAACAAACTGTGTGCCATTGTATCTTCTCTAGTCTGAGGGGCTGCATACACCCTTTGAAATAAAAGTTAGACAGTCCAAGTAAATGTAAAAATGACCTTCACTAAAGATCACAATGACTTTGCATTACACTCCTGGTGACCAAACAGGTAAAACAAAGCAGTCTTAAGAGGAGCCCTTGAAATGTACCATGTTGGAAATCAATAATGTGTTTGCATTATTGAATACTATTTGTGGTTGCGATGTGAACTTAAAAAATATTTTTGCAAAATAAATAGTCTACAGTTACTGGGGTGTGAATTATATTTGCTGGAAAAGCAAGAGAGACAGACCTTGGTGGACTCGCTATTGGAATCATTACTTCTTCAATCTGCCAATTTTCATTTGCACAGAAATATACTTTTATGAGCCTTGAGACTAGAAGATTAATGTTGAGGTCCAAAGTGATTCAGTTTCTGCCTGGTCTGAGCTCTTACAGTTCAAAGGACAGGGTGTTACGATTCCCTTATGGGCCTTCTTTTGAAAGCCTCCACTTAGAATAAAAATTTTAAAGCCAGTTACAAACCAAAAACAAATGACAACATTTTGGTGTAAACCCTACTGGCCATGCACATTTGAGGCTGTTCCCCTGATGAGTCTTCTGAGCCTTCACTGAAGGTGATCATTCTCCTCATTAACATCTGGGAACCTAAATGTGTTCCTAAATCTACTTTCAGTCACCCATCTTATGTGCTGCAGCTACTGCCTCTAAGTCACCTCTGTGTCTCTTCTAAGCAACCCCTCCCCCTATTAGGCACATCTGCACTCCCTTGGTTCACAATGTGCAGGGCTGCAAGAGGGACATTGAAAAATCCCTTATCCACTAATGCTAATACTGAAACAGGTGTAGTGGCACCTAGGTCCAGGGTTTAGGGGAACATCCAAATTATGACTGTATTTTACTATCTAAATGTAAACAGGGGGCTAATTTCCTTTCAATGGTGTCCATCTAAACATTCTCAATCTCAGTGTGTCCTCTGACTGGAGGCTGTATCTGGTTGACTTTGGATGAGGATATATTGGTGAAGCACTTGAAGAATCAGGCAGATACCCAGAGGACCTGTGGGATGAAGAGGGAGAACTAAGGGGTGAAGAGGTTACACAGACGAGGAGGACAAGGGTACAAGAATCTCACAAAGGACCAGAAAAAGGGCCAGTACAACTGAATGGAGGAGGAGGCGAATGACCAGGTCCACCAGTAGGGTTAGGAACTGGATGTCCAAAAGAAGGAAGAGAAAGCAATATCAGTAGGGCCATGAAAAAGACCTGGAGGATCAGGCACCAAAGACCAAGTCTGCTAGAATGACTGATGCCACAAGGACATGAGGACCAGCATGCCCAAGACAAAGGGAAGGATCAGTAAAACCAGGAGGAGAATTAGAATGAGGAATACCAGAACCAGGAGGCCAAAGAGGAGGAGAATGATTGGCAAGTGGAAAACGAGGGGCATCAGGAGGACTAGGACACAAGAACAAGAAGGAAGAAGACGGCCAGATCCACAAGGAGGACTTAGACCACTACAAAGACCACACACAGGATGAGGAGAAGGAAGATGGCCATGAGGATGACTAGAGGAGTTGAAGGGGGTCCAGGACCACTAAGAAGTTTATGAACTCCAGGACCACCAGAAGGATTTGGGTCACTTGACCAACAGGGGGCCAATACCTTGTCCAAGTACTAGGGAAAACAAGAGGATCAAGACCAGGAGGACTGGGAAAAGGACTTCCAAGAGGACTAGGAGAATAAGGAGGAAAACCAGGAGGAGCAGGAACAGAAAAAGGAGGAGAATTACGAAGAGAAGGAGAAAGAGGAGGCCAGGAGGAACAGAACAGCAGTCACCGCCATGATCACCATGAGGGTCAACATCAGGACCGCTAGGAGGAATGGCACTAGAGGATCCAGAGGACTAGGAAGAGGATGACCAAGACTAGCTGGACCATAAACACAAGGACAAGCAAGATCATGAGGACCAGCAGGACTGGGAACAGAAGGATGAAAAGTTCCAAGAACACCAGGGCAAGATCACCAGAAGAACAACAAGGAGGGACACAGCAAGAAACACCATGGTAAAGATAATATTTACCAACAGGACAAGGGTCTCAGGAGGATGAGGGCCACTTATGACCAATTATCAATACCCAGAAGATCAGGACCAAGAATATGTGGATGAAGACCAGAAGTATGAGTTTGAGGAAAACTACGAGGTGGGACAGGGTAAAGAAGATTAAGAAGATAATCAGGAGGAAGAGATCTAGAAAAAAGGATAGCTTGAAAACCAACATGAAATTAGGAGAACTAGGAAAAGGAAGAGCTGGTAAACCAGGAGCATGAAGAGGAAAACCTGCTGGTGGAAGACCAGGATGAGGAGAATGACCAGGAGGAGCAGAGGGACCAGGGCAGCCGAGAAGACTAGGAGCACTAGGATTACCAGGTCCCCCAAGAGAATCAGTGGACCATGACCTGGAGGACCAGGATACAAGCAACAAGAGAATCGTGAGAACAAGCATTAGGAGGAATAGGGATGGGTGTAGCAAATGCAGAATAAGGATTTGAAAAAGGAAAGGGAGAGCAACAATACTAGTTAGTACCATCAAGACCAGCAGGAGGATGAGGAACAAGAAGACCATGACTGGGGGGAGGGACTAAAATGGCCAAGAGGATCTAGACAAGAGTGCCATAAGAAGCAGGCATAGCAGACAACCCAGAAAACTAGAATCACCAAGAGAACTAGGACAACCAAAACGAGGGCCTTCAGCAACTGTGGTTAGGAATACAGGGCCCACAATGACAAGAAGTGATTCTAGGCTACATGCGTTAGGGCATGCCCCAGTTAAATGCAAAAGAAACAATTGATGGACAGAATTCTGGACAATCCAAACATTCACCCACAGTCACAAAGACCTGGGTTAAATCCATCATTCTTTTGTTCACCACACCACCACAGTTTGGACCCAGCCATATGCAATTCAGTCTTAGACCTGTTCCTTGTGGGAACAGTCCAGCCTGAGCTACCAAGCCAGGTCCTCCCTGGACTGGAAGCAAGCATCCTAGGACCAGTTTCAGGGCATCACCCTTCATCAGCCAGGCTAGCTTGAATCCAGTGGTGAATTGAGCACGGCGCCCACGTCTGGGCATACCCTTCCCACTTAGGGCGACATTTGCAAAGGAACAATTGATGAGCGGGCTGCTGGGCAATGGAAACCTTCAAGCCCAGTTACAGGGATCTGGGTTAAATCCATCATTCTATTGCTCACCACACCACCCCAGTGTGGACCCAGCCTTAAGCAAATCAGTCTTCACCCTGTTCCTTATGGGAACCATCCAGCCTGAACTGCAAAGCCTTTCTTCCCATGGACTAGAAACAAGCATCCTGGGACCCGTTTCAGGACATCACCCTTCATCAGCCAGGCTAGCTTGAATCCAGTGGTGTAATGAGCACCAGACCCACGTCTGGGCATACCCTTCCCACTTGGGGTGACATATGCAAAGGAGCAATTGATGGACGGAATGCTGGACAATGCAAACAGTAACCCCAAGTCACAAAGATCTGGGTTAAATCCATCATTCCTTTGCTCACCACACCACCTCAATTTGGACCCAGCCATATGCAAATCAGTCTTGACCAAGTTCCTTGAGGGAACAGTCCAACACGAACTGCCAAGCCAGGTCTTCCCTGGACCAGAAACAAGCATCCTGGGACCGGTTTCAGGGCATCTCCCTTCATCCTCCAGGCTAGCTTGAATCCAGTGGTGTAGTGCACACAGGACCCACATCTGGGCATACCCGTACTACTCAGGACGACATATGCAAAAGGAACAATTGATGGATAGAATGGTGGACAATGCAAACATTCACCCCAAGTCACAACAATCTGTGTCAAATCCATCATTCTTTTGCTAACAAACTACCCCAGTTTGGACCCATCCATATGCAAATCAGTCTTGACCCAGTTCCTTGTGGGAACTTCCAGCCCAAACTGCCATGCCAGGTCCTCCATGGACTGGAAACAATCATCCTGGGACTGGTTTCAGAGCATCACCCTGCATCAGCCAGGCTAGCTTGAATCCAGTGGTGTAGTGAGCATGGGACCCACCCACTTAGGGCGACATATGTAAAGGAACAATTGATGGACGAAATGCTGGACAATGCAAACATTCACCCCCTGTCACAAGGATTTGGGTTAAATCTATCATTCTTTTGCTCACCGCACCACCCCAGTTGCGACACAGCCATATGCAAATCAGTCTTGACCCTGTTCCTTGTGAGAACCATCCAGCTCAAACTGCCAAGCCAGGTCCTCCGTGGACTGGAAACAAGCATCCTGGGACTGGTTTCAGGGCATCACCCTTCATCAGCCAAGCTAGCTTGAATCCAGTGGTGTAGTGAGTTAGGGACCAACGTCTGGGCATACCCTTCCAACTTGGGGTGACATACGCAAAGGAAACCCAGATCTCTTGACTGGGGGAGAATGTTTGAATCATTCAGCATTCCGTCCATCATTTGTTGCAGTTACACTTATCGCCCTAAGTGGGATGAGTATGCGCCAGACGTGGGCCCCTTGCTCAGTGTGCCACTGGATTCAAGCTAGCCTGGCTGATGAAGGGTGAAATAAAACCGGTCCCAGGATGCTTGTTTCCTGTCCAGGGAGACCTGGCTTGGCAGTTCGTTCTGGACTGTTCCCATGAGGCACAAGGTCAAGGCTGATTGCATATGGGTGGGTCCAAACTGGGGTGCAGCAGTGGGCAAAAGAACAATGGATTTAACCCAGATCTCTTGACTTGGGGAGTATGTTTGAATCATTCAGCATTCCGTCCATCATTTGTTGCAGTTACACTTTTCACCCTAAGTGGGAAGGACATTCACAGACATGGGTCCCTTGCTCACTGTGCCACTGTATTGAAGCTAGCCTGGCTGATAAAGGGTGACATAACCTGGAACCGGTCCCAGGATGCTTGTTTCTGGTCCAGGGAGGACCTGGTTTGGCGATTTTCTCTGGACTGTTCCCATGAGACACAGTGTCAAGACTGATTTGCATAAGGCTGCGTCCAAACTCTGGTGGCATAGTGGGCAAAAGAATGATGGATTTAAACCATATCTCTTGACTGGGGGAGAATGTTTGAATCATTCAGCATTCCATCCATCATTTATTACAGTTACACCAGTTAAATGCTGCATGTGTCCTCTTGTGGTTCCTTGAAGGTCTATAATCCAAAATCTGACTCCATTAGGTAACCTCTACAGAAATCCCTATGGACATTAGAGATCTTGATTGCTGACAGGCATTAATTATAAAAGGGTACTCCTGTGTGAGGCACTGTGAGTCAAAAAACAGAGCCATCAATGAAGAAACAATTAGACATATTAATGGTCACCTTTCAAAAAATACTTGTGGTCATGTGTATTTAGAATTAGTACATAAGAGAGCTTGTTCACACACAAACTCACTCTAGCATTCATACAGAATGTATAATTTGATGTTTGTCATTTACCATTGACCCTCACCATGTCCTCAATTTTGCCCTTTGGCCTCATCTCAATTGACTTATCTCCTTGCAGACCCTTGAGTTATGCATGAAGGCAGCTGTTACCAAGAGTTGCAGAGCACTGAAGGAAACTGTGCCAACCGTGCTTACGGCTCTGCATCACCTGGTAAGTATATACATGAGGACATGCAAAGTATTTCAGCAGGAGACAACTGACATTTCCTAACAAAGAGGGTCCTGCATTAATCCAATTTATAGTAAGAGTATTTTTAGAGGGGAACATTTGGGAACTCGCTTGTATAAAATATTAAATGATCACCCATAAAGAGCCTACATGAACCAATTTGCTTCAAGGATGCAAAGAAAGAATACAATGCAAATACCTCTGTCAGATCTTTCAGCGTTGAGAGGTCATCAGCAGGAACCACCCATAAGTCTACCTCTCAGCAACTCTGGCTCTGATAATAGGTAGCAACAGAGTGGCCTGACAAGGGAAGGGACACAGGGAGGTACACCAAGGATGGAGACATGAAAAAGAAAAGATTTGCCCAATAACAATGGTTTACAAACAAATATATAATCACTAACAATGATTATCTCTGAGGGTCAATTGTCCATCTAGACTTTACTATATAACATATACTTATATAGATAATGATAAATAGTATATATCATATACATCTGATTAATGTCATCGATCAAAGTAAATTCATTATTTATCCAGCTGGGGTTCCTAAAGTCAATATGTACAGAAACTACCCTACAAATAAGTTCAAACAATCCAAATGCATAATTCAAAATCAAGTTAAAGCCATTCGCTTTGCTATACAATAGCATTAGCAAAGCTAATGCCTATAACTTAATCAAAAGCAAGACCTATGCATTTTCAATGCTTCTTTTTTTATTGCTGCTATGAGTACTTTCCAAGAGACTGGGAGCATACTACATTTACTCAGATCCTGCTTAATATCTTTTACTAATGCTAACCATTTATCAGGGACCATCTTTGGCAGTGATGGGGTGATGCAAAGTCTTTAATATTTAGTGTAATAGAAGTTATTTTTTAAATCCCTTCACTTCTGTTTGTGCAGGCATCAGTGCAAGTGTTTTAGATTTATTTATATTTAGACAAAACCATGCTATCCCATAAACAGTCTACTTGTTCCGAGAGTCGTGTATCAAGTCTTGGAAAACCATCCCTTTACAGGTTCCTCTTTGAATGGTCTTCTGTTTGCTCCTCTCTGCAAGAATTAATATATTCAGATGGTATGTGGTATCTTGGCAAACACAAGGAGATCTTTGCCACAATGTCCTGAGGTCTAGCTTTGTCATAGAGCTCTTTCTCCCCCTTTGTGGTCTCTTTCAATCCCTATAGGGAAGTCTAAAGAGCTGTTCAAGCACTCCACCACATATTCTCCTTCTTCTCCCTTTCCTTTTCCATATTACAGCCTCTTAGATTGCCTGTCTGGACCTATTTTCTAGGTCTTCACATCTATTAATTAATTATATGCTCTCGGTCTCCGGAGTAACTATCGACGTGGTGGCAACCTGGCTCATGTTACATGAAAATTGCTCTTCAAAGCCATGCCTCCAGCCTGGTAATATAGATTCTACCATCTAGTGCAGTGGTTCTTAACCTGGATTCTGCAACACCTACTCAGGCTGCCCAAAATAGAAAATCAAATCAAATAGCAAATTAATTAAGCAAACCTAGCTAAACATCGAAAATGTATTAATGTTCTATAAATTAGTAGGAATTTGCAACTGGGAGTCTACAAATTAAGTTGGTACTGTTAGCACGATTCGAGGGAGCAGCACAAGAACAGCAACTAGAATCCAGTTGGACAAATAGTGGTCTCAACTGGAGCACTGCTAGACACGAAAAACGCCAGCAGTAGGAACGAAAAAGAAAGTGATTTGCAACAGTCTAGCATATTGTTTTTGAATCTGAGAAATAAAAACACATTTTGAAAAGTTCCAACCTTCCAATTAAAATGTCAACTTTTTCATAGTTTTTTATTTGTGAGTGAAAGAATTGCATATGTTGTGTATTTTGTTTGATGTACACTTGTTTCTTTATTTTCCTGTATTGTTTAGATGTTTGAATCGAAGCAATTGTGCTCAGGCAGGGTCCAGCTTCTAGTAGTGATTCAGTCGGTGTCTGTTTACAGATGTCAAAAGTTTAAACACCACTTAATTGTAGTGGCAATTCCGCCTCACTTCAACATATGCAATGTTCCTAACCCCTTCCTACTAGTGTCATGCTTATCACCCACTTAAAGTTGTTCAGTATTTTCATGTGTCACGCTGTGTCTTCCCGGTAGCAAGCCTCAATTTGCAGGTGTTCCGCTACTAGCAGTTGTCATCATGCATCAAGCCGTCTCCCTTACGCCATGTCAAAGTCCTCATGCCCTAGTCTCTCTTCCTCCACCCATAACAATACATATAACCCTCATACACTGCCTGTCATTCTTCATAACCCACCTTGTCGCACACCATACCCGGATGGTGTCAGGCTTCAATCGGGGTAGAACGCATCTGAGCTGGGTTTTGCTTCTAACATCTGAAGTCACAGGTCTCGCCTTTTCAGACGAATAGCCAAGGCTATTGTGAAATATCCTTCAGGCTTAAAGAGCATCTTCATGCGTCCCAGACATACCAACTTTCAATGCATGTACCTGTCTTGTCATTCTCTATATCTCCTATTGTGTCACAATCCTTGTCCCCGTCTCGGACTTTAACCTGCAAGCAGCATACCTACATTCAAGTTGTCAAAATTCCATGATGTCAAACTCCTAGAATCAAGTTCCCTGCAATGAACCTCGAACCACGAGTATCATAGGGTTTTACCAATTGTCTCTAGAAGGAAATGCCACTGTTCAGTGGAGTCGCTCTATCCATTACTGTTTCGGTTTCATCCAATCACCTACAAGATGCTGCTTTAGGTTTCACACGTGTTCAAAGATGACTTACAAAGATGTCGTGCTCATGTCAAAACATACCTGCTGTTATCATGGAATGTATGACCTTACAACGCGGTCTTTACACCGCGATACGTTCACAACGCGGTCATTACAATGCAAGTTGTTAGAACGACTTGCGCTAGAGGCGAGGGACTTAGGAATAGTATGATTTACTATTCCAACTCCAGCTACGTAACAATAGGGAAGGTATTGGAATAGTAAATCATACTATTCCTTACTATATAGCGCCATCCAGCGCAAGTCGTTGTAACGACTTGCGTTGTAATGACCGCGTTGTAAACATATTGCGGTGTAAAGACCGCGTTGTAACTGTTGTCTCCCATTATCATGCTCTTCCCTACTAACAGACCTACATAGTCATCTTCCGTGCGGCTGCTCACCCGCAATTATGGCACCAACCAGTCATCAGAATGGCTGGAGTCGAAGACCAGTGTCACAACTCCTTAAATGACCGGTTCAGGTGTGGCACGTTCAGCCAGAATAATTGATGACAAATCACCCTTAAAGTAATATTCAGTATTCTCTTCTACAAAAGTATGTGTCACTTAATAGCTACTACATAAAACAAGCTTACAAAAAAAAGTGCTGCAATGAACAAAATAAATAATTATGAGAAGCATACGCTTACCGTCATGGCGGCAGAGAATAAAGAAGCTTACAAAAAAAGTGTGGCAAGCTGATAATATACCTACTGTGTCACGCCACGGGTAAGAGATCCAATCCCGCTAGGCATGGCTAAAAGGAGACAGGATGGCAACAAGCAGCGATTTACATGCCTTGCATGCAATCATTGCACTGCTATCGGCATAATTTTGATGCCAAACGTCGCGCACAAATCAAAGCTGAAGGTGGAGCTAAGACGAGGCTTTTGGAATTGTATCAATTCCAAGAAGATTCGTAAGACGAGAGCAGCACATGCGCTGCCTATGTCACAAGACCTAAAAAAGGAAGTACACAACTTGACGACCATGGCATGAAATTCTAAATAGCAAGCTGGTGTGTGGAATTTGCAATGAACAGGAACCAAAAAGACATGCAGCTCTGATGGGGACCAATCTGCGAGAACTGAATGCAAGCAAAGAACAAAAAAAAGAAATTATTGCTAGCGGTACGGCAGAAGCAGCGAGTGGCGGTGAGACCTGAAAAAGACCCTAATGCAGGCACCAACAGAAACACTCGCTCACTACTCTGCCAACCAGAAACTGGGGACACAAAAGGGAGGAAAAGTGCACAAAAGAGGCCCGCTCTGAAAAGCATGCAACCCACCTTGCTAGCCAGACACTGTGAGATGCAAAGGGGGAACGCACTTACAGTCCCTGGAGATAAACTAAGTTGAAGTGCAACAACAGCCTCTGTCTTGATTTCCTTGAACAGCAGACGCTGTCACTAGTGCCAACTGTGTTAAATAGCATTCAGTACGACTGCCTGCTGCAATGTTGTGAGACTTCAGTCTCCAAACCATGCAGAAACCATAGGAAACTAAGGCGTTAATCTTAGAATGGCAACTGAGAATTTGCAATTCCACCATCATGGCCCCACAAATCCTGACAAACTCTTATGCCGTCATTTCCCCACTGAATGGAATTTGCTTTCCAGATGTATAGGGTTGGCTTTCAAATAGCCTAGCTTCCATTATTGTTTAATATGGCTTTGTTATTGACAGATCTGCACACCCTACCGTGGAGGTTCAGATGAAAGGGAAGAGTCAGTCAAGGTGTCCACGGCCATTATCCTGTCACTGGGTGAGTTGGTCATAAATGTATATATGTATATATGTGTGATACTGCAAGTATATGACGGTCTTTACCAGTGATCGGGTCCTCCGAAACATTAATTTCTGTCCACTGCTCTGCACATCACTTGATCTTCTTAAAAGCTATTGTTGCTTCAGTAATTACCTCCCTTCCCAGTGCATTTGTTAGCTTTCTATTAGAACACGTTGTCCAATTTACTATATACAGCTATGGTAGTCACATGAGTACCATGTGCTCCACCGATCATCATTAAATGTTGTAAACTATTGATATTGTACCTCCTGGATATGCGTTGAAAATTTCCTTACATTTGGCCTTGATGACCTGCTCCCCTGCGTTTAGTTCCTCCGTGCATGATTTTATTGTATGTCATTTTTCATGTATGTCTATTTTTCTCTTCACTTTACTCTTGCAGCCCATTCTAGCTCTAGTGAGGTCCTTAAATATTTTGGAAGTAGCTTGATCCATATGGGTGCAGAGTCCCGTGCCACAACAATAAAGCTGCTCTGCAAGCTTCTTGCTGAAACTGGTAAGCCTCTCAGTGGGTGGGTGGCAGCATGTGATTTCGATAGACATGGAAGATAGTTAAAGGACTGAATGCTTTTCATGGAATGTGGAGCCCTAAGTTATAATTCCAACTTACCCTCTTACTTAACCAACATGGTGCAGCTATGAGCAAATCACCTCAATTTCATATTCCTCAGCTACACTGACTGCCAACAGTTCCTGGTAGAGCACTGTAATTTAAGAATAATAAATCCTCCCATCGTTAACATGAGTCGTGGTGAAGAAATAAAGTAGTGGTCAAACATTTCCACATCTGTCTTTTTGATAAATTGTTCCCACTGTGAGCCAATAATGGGACAGGGACACTGTGGAAAGAGATCCTGACATAGACTTCGGTGAGGAACAAAAAGGGACATAAAATATGGGGCAGGAAGACACAGACCCACTCAGTGGTACATGATGACACAGACATGCACAGTAGAACAGGAAGACATTGATAGGCCCATGAGGCTCACAGTCACAGACACACACACCAAGACTTGACAGGACCCTCAGGTAGGTAGGCACATGTAATAGTGGAAGCTTCATCTACTTATCTATTATTCCTGATCGTACTAGACAAAGACATTATCTATGTGTTATGAACATTTGATGTATGGCTTCATTTCATAGATTCAGAAGGTGCCTCTTATCTGGATGCTGTCCGTCACGTTCTTGAGGATGACAATCACAAGGTACCATCAAGTTATTATGTGTGCAGCATTCTGTGGTCAAGCAGTTTCATAATTAGCAACGCAATCTAATTTAAGTTATGCACTTTTTGAATAGTGCAGTATTCTCTACTTACGTGGACTCATTGCAGTGGTGCGTATACCACAGTCTGTTGTATTTTTCTAAGGCTGGTCTTTCGTGCAGGTGTTCGGTCATGCAACCTCCATCCATGTGTGTCTCCTCAGTGTCTTGTGTCTACTGTTTCCCTGTTCAAGTGGACATATCCAGGTTTTCCTGTCCTTCTCTGTGTCAACTCATTTTCAGACCCAATCCCATAGAAAGTCCCTGTTCCCTAATTGCTGAATAAGTGTGTGTTAAGAAACAATTCTCACCAAACATGGTTCAATAATACAGGATAATATTCAATGTGCACATTTGAAAAGTCTGATTGTGATATAAAAGATGTATTTTGTGTAGAAATTGGAATATATGTAACTCTGTTGACTCCGTGTATGTCCACAATGTGCCCAATGTCAGTGCAATTGAGAAAGCAGGCAACTTCAGCATCAGCATCACCGTGTTCAGCATGTAAGCAAGCACAGGATATAGGCATGAAGGAAAATCAACAAAGTCATTTTCTTTGGATAACCAACAAAAACTTGTATTTCCATGACTGGGTCTCTAGTGTATTCTCTTTGAGAGGTTTATTGAGGTGACCATTTTTTAACCTCAGGGCATGATATAAACCTTAAATTCTTGGTAGACTAAACCAGAAACATCAGACACAGAACTCTACCAGAAATATAAGAATCAAAGAAATAAAACATGGACGTATTCTTTGGAGGTTGAAGCCATTGGGTCCAGCCTGTGCAAATATGCAGCGAACAGAGTCATGTTAGGGATGTGAATTTTAACCCGGCTACTAGAGGAGACTGTGACTATATACGGTCTTGAGCCAAAATGATTTCTTGAAAGTGACATGGATCAACCAAACAACAAGGTGTGGGACAATGGACACTGAGTACTTTAACCCATTTGTTATCTGCTGGCCGTGTTGGGATAGTGTAGGTCTGCTAAATCCTGCAGGTTGAGTTAGACAGTGGCCATCATTCTTCCCACAGACTACTCTAGGTTTTTTTCATTTCCACATTATTGGAATCTACAGCCTACTAATTTCTCATTTGCATTTTTGTAATCAATACAAGGTCCTGAGAGCTTCTTTGCTAGTTGTAACCTACCTAGACATCTTTTGCAATGTATCTTTCAATCTTTTACCAAGTTCCAATCACCTATAGAAGGAGTACACCACCTGGAATGTTTGAATATTCCCTCAATCACGCTTTGGTCAGACATTCTGTAAAAACAGTTTAATTAAATTGATTCAGGTTTTATTCTCAGAGTGTCTTAATAACCATTTTCCAATATTTTTTCAAAGGCTATATCCAGGTACTAGCTTTCCACACATACAAGTGCATTTCTATTTCCTCTATGAACAAAAAGGAAGGAGAGATTGTATGGTTTTCTCACACTCCCGTGCTGCTCCCTCACCAGAATGTGGGATTTGGTTTTATTTATACATCAAAAGGGTTTCTCACTAACCATGTTTTGCTTCATCACAGGTTATTCTTGCCACTTTAAGTTTAATATCCAATTTAACAACCAAAGGATATTATGATATGAATGGAAGAGCTTTGATGGAATATGTGCTTAGGAAAAACAGTCTCATCATTGAAGAACAGGTAAGTGGCAGATGTACATATTTGGGTGGGTGAATGTGTTAGGGGAACAGCAACCGTAGTCAGCCCAAAAGAAATAAGTGGACCTTTTAGCCCCCTTGTGCCCCAATGTAGCTTGTTTGCCACGTAATACAGATCTGCAGTGTTCCATATTTGCCCCTGGTGGTGGAATATAGGCCTTATGTACCTCTATTTAGTTCACATAGGCCCACTTAACATTCCATGTTCTCCATTTGAGCCTGATGTTCCCCACTTGCATTCCAGTGCGTCTTTCACCCTCCCTCAACCGTATGGGTCTCCCTTGCTCCATCAGGCTGATTACATTTGAACCTGAAATTGAGCTGCTGACTACCAGTGTCAACACTGTATATGCCTTTTCTTTATGTCTTGTTCTTTCAGGGTGCCCATGACGTGAACCAAGCCACTCAAGTGCTTTCCAGTATATTTACTTGTAGCTTCACTTGGACAGTCATCCTTTCAGTATACCTAGGCTTTCCTGTTTTCAGTTTCTATTTGTGGTCCATTCTCGTGTGCATGGCTAAACACTTATAAGGTCCCAAAGGAAATACCTATTGGCTATGCCAATGCTTGTTTTAAAATCCCTTCTCAACGGTTTATACAATGATCAAAATTACAGCTTTCCTAGAAAATCTCATATCTCCACAGGCTGTTGACGAGATAGGACTGGGCAAATGTGTCGGAATTATTATGATTTATGGAGTCCTGCAGCAGGGTAGCAGCACCGGCCCAGCTCCGAAACAACTATCTCGCACTTCCATGTAAAAGAAGATGTGTGCCCACACTTTTCATCAGTTGTTCATGATAAATGGGCAGATAGTGCGGTTTTAATATTACATAAAGTTCCATGCAGCAGGACCATGACTCGCATAAGGCGAAATGAGGCAGCAATGTCAGGGTATTAGGACTAGGTGGTGCAATAAATCAAGGAAAGGCCATTAAAATAGACGGCTTTCCTTCTTTGCCTGGAGCACTGAGTATGCTAAACAAAATGGACTACTAGTGAGGAACAACAGTGGCTTGTGAGCTGCACTGCTTTAACAATGCTTTTGTTTACTTTTAACAATAACGGGAAAAATAGAGACTATGGGGATACGGAAAACAATATGGTTTATCTGTTAAACTTTTGTAGATCAGAAGTTGGCGTTGCACCTATAAAGCACTTCAAAATCCTAGAAAGGTGCAAAGACGCGATTTGACAGACTGGTACCCCAGTACTCATTTGCTTGGGCTTGTTTGGAAGCTCTGTGGGATCCAATATTTAATTACTTCCAGGGCTTACCAGCCTAGCAAACACATTACAAATCTACAGTCACACATCCTGCACAGCTAGAGTAAATATCTATTGCCAGTCTTTTACAAGACATACGTTAAGCGACGAGCGACCACGTTTACCCAGTCAACTGCAGCACTGAATAATCCAAACATACCAATGCTCGAATTGATAGGCAGGTTCTCTCTGCTCGCTACCTCCACTAGGTGGAGCCTAACCTCCATCACAGCTTCCTTGTGGTTCAGACTAAGCATGGACTCCCACAGGGCCTTCTCGCCAAAGAATGTAAGAAAACTAGAAACAACCGGAACTAAACAAAACCATGCATTTGTATTCTACCATTTGCTTTAGAATCTGCCCGGCACATAACAGAGAGCATACAGCTGCATGCTGGAAGAAACAGAGACGCCACATGTATCTCACTTGGTTTCATTATAGATGAACATTGAAAGTATAATAGTGAAAGAAACAGAAAAAAATAAAGCTTCAGCAGCACACGAGTGGTGCGCGCACGAGGCAAGAAGTAAACGAGAGGGAGGGGTGGGAGAGTGCCCGCGCGCATGCTAAACATCTAAAGGACATTTTGAAAAAAGCACGTAGGTGGTGGCCGAAACAGCATTGTAGGTGCAAATGATGTCTAAACATGAAGCACAGCAACCTAATGTGGGTCATCGCGATCGTTGTGAAAACGAAAGTGATTGCGATGACGTGCCAAAACACGTAAGGGATACGCGCGCAGCAGGCCGCATGCTTGTGCGCATTCTAGCAAGCTGGTGGCTGCTTTGGGAGCACTTCCCAAAGCCGCTACTATATGGACAGCGCATGCGCGCTGACTCATCGAGACCTAATCAGTGGTGTCAGGGGTTACAACTTTTTCGCGCCATGAAAAGCAACAGAATCAGTGTTTTTCTGGTGTGTATGGAACATTTTGCTTTTATTATTGCTTGCTTTCTACACTGATAATGCATGGTATATAGACAGTGTATGTACAGTGTATATGAGGTCCAAATACATTTTTGCAAATCAAACGTATTGTAGTACACCATACAATACTTCTTCAATGAGTCTTTGGTCATGTGCGCTCGCTTTTTCCTTCCCATGTCCCTTTTTTCTGTGAAAAGGCCCTCTCAACATTGGCACTTGAAATGGGCAATGACAAGACAGCCAGTACACTATTTGCTAACGCTGGCCACTGACATAGCTTTCTATACCTACACTGTGCCCTTGAAGATTGCAATTCTCTGGACAGGTTCTGCAGCATTTGCTTTGAAGTGGGCGATTCTGCCCTCCAAGTTATTGAAGTGGTCAAAATAAAGCAGCACTTTTGAAACTACTGAGAAAATTCCCCTTTACTGAAGGGAACTAGAACTTGCACAGTGTACCACAGTGAGGATTTATTGACTTCAAATGCCATGGTTGATGAAGGGACATTTCTATGTCAAGCCGTTTCTCGTACATTGTAAAATAAAAGTTCCTGAATTGCTCTTCAACACTGATTTGTTTACCATATGGCAAGCACTCTAACATGGAACATGTTGCAGTGCCAAAGTCAATTTAAGGTGTCACCCAGACAACTCTCAAGACGATGTTTCACATTTACACCAAGTATGCAGAACACTTGGCAGACCAGGGTGTTTTCCGACTCTAGTTTTTTTATGTCCACTACAGCAGTTATGTTTTCCTGTAAACATCTAAGACTTTAGTAGAGTGTACTTCTTTTCACATCACTAGTAATTTGCGAACAAATATCCTCACATTTCTTGCCTTTGGCATCATCATTCAGCAAACATGTTGTAAACGGTTTCCACATGGGTACTATAGCATTTCACAGCCCCTTGGTCCAAGAACCATCAGCTAAGTGGCACAGTTCACAGTGGGATGACTTTTTCTTTGATGCCACACAAAGCACAAAATGAGAAATATTTGTGTTTTAGTCCCCTCGCACAACAAAACAGTGCACTAGGATGGACTAAAAAGTCAATAGCATTCTTCATTAACTCTGAAGATTGTAAAGATGCTTTTAGCATACCATCTAACAAGTGGACAGGATCTCTTACAGGTATCAATTTTGAAAGGTCATTACACAGCTTTTTTATATATGTAGCTGAATCACTGCAAGTACAATCAAAATCACTCCAATCTTTGTTGAATTTAGAAAGAAACATTTTGCAGCGGCATACCGAGTGACACTGCGATCCATGTTTCATCCTGTCATGTTTTCACCACTATCCCAGATGCTTGGCGATAGCACTTTTTTCACATATACTTGTCATTATACATTGCATTGAATGTTTAAAGCCTGTGGTGTTGTCAATTCACCTACTATCAATACTGACTCACTAGAAACTTGGGGCTGATCTATCAAGGGCTTTTACCCATTCTCTGTGGATAAATGTGATGGCACATTTTGGGACAGATTTGTATGAAACCAGCCATTTTACCTATCAGTAAAAGAATCAAACACAGCCAAAATATCAAATATGATTTTGATATTTCCTGATTCTCTACAGTTTATCAAATTATTAAACACGACCTAAAACATGCTTCTAAACTCTGCATCTTTAGACCAAAGACCACAAAACTTCAAAAAGCAAAAGGAAGAAAAAACATTATTTCAGTGACATCCCTCAACAGCAAAACTCAAGCAGAATAATGTTAGCCCAGTCTTTCTTGCTGCCACCTTATATAACAAAGTTATATTGTATAGGCCCCCTCAGGAAAAAATGACTCTTTCACTCTCCTTTTCCTTTCTTTGAATGGCATTTAATTAGTGGTACGCAGGTGTTTTTTCAGTGTTTATAAGTTTAAACTGGTGAGGGTTTATCAGTTATTATAGGTTTAAAACTAAGACAGCCAAAGTATACCCTATCCATGGTTTTTCAATTATTGCGAAACGATTAACACAGTGTACCCTTACTATTGTGGGGTCCGAGTTTTGATGTCAAACACAAGTGCAGTCAGTGTCCCCAAATAAGAGTCATTGCCACTGGTTTGAGTAGGACTGTGGCCCTTCTGATCCTTTGATGGCTTTCATCAAGCTCTTGTGGTGTGAAAAATTGTTCAATGTTGTGAACAACGCACATCAGAAAAGGGTCCAATAATATCCTTTAGTTATTCTCATTCTAATTATTTGCCCTCCTCTTCCTCCACAGATCCAATGAGTGATTTTGTATTGGGCACGTCTTCTGCCTCTTCTCTTTTCTTGGACCTTCTCAAGTCCTATGGACGCTTACACTTTGATCATATCTCTAGACGCTGTAGAAACACCTGTCATCTGACTAGGGGACAGGAATGAGTTTTGGATCAGTGCCCTTCACCAGTGTTTGTGGGGCTGCAGGTGATGGTGTGAAAGCATGGGCAATGGGAGGTGGCATGGTGCCTGAAGGCTGCAGCACACTTGGCTTTGTCAGTGTCCCTGTGAGAGTAGGCCACAGTTGCTTATGCTCTCCCCAATCCCTCCAGAACAGCAAACGTACCATGTCCTTTTTGATCACTGTGAAAGATGGCGGGACCTTATTGAAGCTTGTAAGGAGAGGAACATGCACCACTTTTGGAGCCTGATAAAATGGGGTGCAGGAAGCACATGTAATCACTGCAAAATCATGTGGAGCCTGCTCTGTAGGTTACGTTTTTTCAGATCAATATGCATCTAATAATAAAATGGATTATGACCCTTCTTGGGTTTATTTTAAATCATCGGATACTGTCTTCAACTTAGCTGATGTGACAATGGCGCTGAGCACTGTTACCATTGGGAGAGCGCCAGGCATAGTCAAGGTCCCCGCAGATATTTTTCTCCAGGATAAAGACAATGGAATCAAAACATAATGTTTTTAGCAAATGCAATTGCTCATGGAGCTCTGATCCCGGATACCTGGAGAGGGGAGGAAATCATCCCGATTTATAAAAAAAGGAGATACATCCTTACCCGGGAACTACAGGCAAATAAGCCTGTTAAACTCAATCCAGAAAGTCGTAGCTCAACTTATCTTGGCAAAAAATTAAAACCTGTATTGATGATAATGACATTTTGAGTCCTCTTCTGGGCTAATATGAGCACTATTTATAAAGTATTCCGATTAATTAAAATTTATCGGTGGACAGTAACACTTGGAAAAGGAAGCCTTTATGCAGCCTTTGTTGATCTTAAGTCTGCTTTTGACTTGATATCACGGCCCAAACTGTGGAGGGTACTGCAGGAACTCAGCTTGCCCCCACCTACTTTTCCTAATTGTGCGCCTCTACGAATACAACTATGACCACATTTGTTGGGGGGCGCTAGGAAACAAGACTGACCAGTTCCCGGTAAAGATGGGAGTACGTCAGGGTTGCGTTTTAGCACCTATGTTATTCTCACTCCTTATTAATGGTATTATTAGCTTTTTAGCTTCCTTTTCCACAGATGCTCCAGTTTTAGCAGGCACAAAAATTCCCATAATAATGTTTGCGGACGATATGCTTATACTGTCTAAAACACTGAGTGGGCTACATCATTCGCTGTTGCATTTTGAAGGATTTTGCTTATTGCCTGGCCTAACAGTCAATAGTTCAAATAAAAGTTCATGACCTTTAAACCACATAGGTCATTTAATGGGGGGTAATGGATGGGCAATCCGTGGATCAGGTTGATGCATTACTTATCTAGGCATCACCCTGCATAAACGACTTAGCTGGAGGCCGCATATTGACACCATGGCCTTAAAGCACATGCAGTTGGCCGGAGCCATGAAAAAAAGGAACATAAGACATCACTGACTAAGCCCCTTTACCCCGGCACTGCACATCTATATTATGGGGCTTAGAGAAAATGCATCCTCTAGCTTTCTCCGAGAATAAGTTCCTGAGTGGGATAACAAGCCTACATCAAAGTACCCCTATGATTTAGGCAGAAAAGCCATAGTAGACCTTGCAAGGCTATGCCCTATTCTCTTCTGGCGTAGAATCTGGCGTACCCCAGAATTGGCCATCTTTGCAGACGGTCTTAAAGATATAATGGAGGCAGATCACTTCCACAAGATTGGCTGGCTATGCAACATCAGATCATTACTAATTAGCATGGGTATGCCATCACTGTGGGATGATCCTAGTGCTACTGGGTTCCCACCAAAACATTTAATTAAGCAAAAGTACTGGGAACCGATGGTGCAAGAAGCAAATAGAATGAGCGATGCCACCTCTCTAACAGGGAAGTTCTAACAAATTAAACCAAATCCATGTTTTACTGTGACGTAATTAGTACTAAGCCGCTAGATCGCAAACTGTGTTTTCAGTTTAGAGCAGGCTGCTTACCTTTGAAGTCCTTTACAGCTGCATGGTCCACTGCGGCCGATGACAAATGTCTAAACTGCACTGACACTGAAGAATCATACGCGCATGTGCTGTTTGTCTGTCCGGCGTACGCTGCTCCCCGCAAAGCCTGGCTGACACCCATTTGTAGGAACATGGGTACTCACTTGTTAAGTGTAGCAATGAGAATATTGTGTTCTGATCCATCAGTCCAGTGCGCAGTATCAGTGGAAACGTTTTTGAGATGGATGTGGACAATTAGATCTAGGCTCCTTTTGTACCTCTGTAAATGAAGTCTCCTACCGATAATAATAATAATATGCTATATTTTTAAACTATCTATCAATTAGTAGCATTAATTTTGTCTATCAACATATAGTATATGCTCTTTTAATGTGTTTGATTATCTCTTTTTATTGAAATTTTCAATTTATTGTATTTTTTTTATAACTTGAAAAATCGTTTTTATGTGAATTGCTTTTGTGACATCTGTCGAATAAAGCTCATGTTGACTGACAGTTAAGCAAGGCCCAACCTTAAAAAAACAAAACCTATGAAAAGCCATTTTTTGGAAAGGCAAGGGTCAGTTTTGGTCATGATTCAAAATGGTGGCCAAAGATAAAATGGTTCCGCAAATGCAAATTTTTACATGAATAAGTGCATAATCAAAACAGCAAAAACAATTTTATTCTAACAAGGTCTGATGCTGGGGACAATTCAGATGTCTGTCCTTGTGTTGCATCGCACTGTAAGAATGATGCTTGTACACCTAGATCCCATCTTAGTTAACCTGATGCACATGTTGACTGGCTTAAGCGCAAAGAAATAAAATGCTCAGACAATTTGGGAATGGGACTGGCTCAACAGCAGTGCTCACAGGCAGTACAGAGGCCAACCACACAATCCAGCCTATGAGATCCAACTGCCCCTTAGACTTTACCAAGGCTAACTGGGCTATTTCTGGGGTGATTGGGGAAGGCACATGGGCATTCAGCTACTGCACTGATAAGCTGGGCTTTTCACTGACAGTGCATTATCTAGTGGGTTATTTTCTGTTGCATACCCCACTTTACAGTTTAAATGCCTAACATGGCAAACCACCAAATCCAGCGCAAAGTAGCATGAACATACTTCAAATCAGTATTTCATATCAAAACTGCCTACCATAAACGTGGTTCCTGGTATTCTTTAGTCTTTATTGAGTGTATTAAGTCCCATAAGGTATCACATACTTCCTCATCAAGTCATAGGGGAAGGGCAAATCTGTGTGGTGAGCAAGAGATACTACTGTGTGGTGCCAGAGGCGCAATTTCTCAGGGGTAGTGTCCCATGTATCAGAACCTTATATATTATAAGTGAGTCCACCGGTATTTTGACAGTATATGAATGCTATACCCTCCCACGCCTAATGGCTGGGTACTTTTACACTCAACAGAGCGGAGCATGAGAGCATAACCGCATTTGTACATTTCTATTTACATGTTTGAGGCTAGTAGTTTTGCTTTCACATTTGGATTTGTCAAGAGGTTCTCTTTGTGCTTGACAACCTTGATTAGAAAGTTGTGATGTTTTAACTCTCAAATCTCTTGTCCCTCCATAAGGAGAGAAAACACAATTAAAATTATGTGCAAATACATCGTATTTTACTTTGCTTTCTTTTCCACATTTCCACAGATCGCTAGTCACCTGGATGATGAATCTGATGTTGAGGAAGAGACCATCCTCATCCAAATCTCTCAGCTCCTCAATACAATTGCATTACACCATAGAAATACTGATGAGGTAAGCGAGGGGGATGTGAAACAAGGTGGGTTATTTAGGTGTATAGAAAATATAACTTGCAGAATGTCCAAAGACTCCTAAATTCCCGGGTGTTCTTCATTATCCTCCGGCTCAAATACAAGCACATTTTTGTAAAGCTCCCTCTGCTGCAGGGTTGTATGTTGGAACCATGCAGGCATTTATCACACCTGCCTTAACAACGTGTTCTGAACCACGATTGCATGTTTGAAACGCATTGCTTTACCAGAGAAGTTGTTACAATGAATTGCCTTAGGGAAAGCGCTGGACTTTGGAATAGTAAAATTTACTATTCCAACTCCATTATGTGCAACAGTAGGGAAAGTGTTGGCCTTAAAGTCCAAAATTAGTCCAACAACGCTTTCCTTTAGGCGAGGCATCGCAACTACCTGTGTGGTAAAGGAATACATTGTAAAGATGCATTAGTGAGTTGGATCACATTGTTAATGCACACAGTGGTTCGAGATACGATGTAAAAGTTGTGTCCTCTGATGGAGGAATGGAGGTCTGCTGTCCCATGCAGAACTTCCCAGGTTTTGGAGCATTTGTACAAGAGCACCAATTGAATCCTACCTCATTCATTAGAATGAGGCAGAAGGGTTTGCAGCTTCTTCTAAATAGACTGAAATGAGACTTAATGGTACATCGGTTATATTGCATAACTTTTCTCAATTTGCATCTCCTATTTGCTACCTGTCCCATGATTCATCAGGCACCAATATTTCATATCAACATGGTTTTTCATTCCCAGCCATTGCTTTTCGTATTCTGGCACATTCCTAAAGATGATTCTATGAAGATTCCAACAGATAATGAGCTAATTTGCAAACTTCAGCTCACTTGTAGGGTTTTTGGAAAGTAACATGTTTCACACATTCTCTGCACATAATGGGTTCATTTTGATTGGATGCAGAATCCCAGATTGTAGCATTAAACACGGTTAGTGCTACATCAGTGTAATACTAGGCATCTGCCTTGGACCCCATCAGCGAGGAATTGTATCAGCAAGGGGATGAATCAAATATTGCCCCATCTCTTGGATAGGGGAGCTTGCAAAATGCCCTATGAACTAAATAAAATGCCAAAAACCCTCCCACCAGCCATGATTGTTTATCTGTGGGAATAAAGCCTTATTAAATGCTAATGATACAAATAACACGTTCACCACTCTTTCTTGCAGGAATTTTGGAAAGAGATTTTGCTCTACATGCTGGAAGAGGGCTATACTTCATCTGTGCCAGCACTGTGCCAGATGGTACTTGTTGTAGATAAGAAAGCAAGCATCAACTTTAAGGAATGTGGTGAGTCTTAAACATCCTACTCATTGATGCCGTGGGATCTACCATTGAAGGTGGTTAATGCTTCCTCCTCCTCTCCCCAGATTCCCTCATATTTAGTAATGATCTGGCATGAGGTGAAGAACCAGTCCATTAGCTCAGGAATTTGGTTAATTTACTATAGTATGTTGGTGTCATTCTTTCAATAACAGTTTTTGCTCTCACTTTAGTGATATATGTATCTGTGTGGATGTTGCTGCTTTCTATATAATGATAAATCTTCATTCGGAAGTAGTCACATCCATAAAAGATTCAAAAAAATATAAAATATAACTATAAGAAGAACTTCATTACATTAAAAGAGATACTGTGCAAATTTGCATGGTCCAAGCTGACGTCAGTCGCATCTTGAGCTTCTTGATCTAAAAGAATCCCTCAGGAAATTTGTGGCAACAAAAAGGGTATGGTTGTTAGGCAAAAGCTGCAAATGCATTACTACAACCCAGGCTTGTTCAAGTTTCATGGCTTTTAAAAGGAGCCTAAGAATCAATCTCCTGGGGTGGGGAAAATATTTACATAAGAAGACAAAGTGTAAGGTTTCCTGTGGAGACCTGTCATTGCAGCCACAGGACCCTCTTACATTTTCAGGTAAATAACCAGACAGGGACACCAGTAGATGGTGGAGCAGATTGAATCTAAAACGGGTTACTAAAAATCTATCTAAGGGGTTTAGGGGGGTAAATAGATAGTTCTCCCTTCCCTGCACTGACTTATCAAACATGTCCTCTCACGGTTGGTTGCATAAACTCAGTATTTTCGCGATGAGCAGCGGTGTGTTTAAAAAAAGCTCCTTGACTATTCTCAGGTCCTTTGGCCACACTGCAGCACATTTCAGAAAAATATCCGCCCTGCCAAGAGCCAGAAAGGACTTTTTTACATACTGTAGCAAGGGAATTTCAAGTGTATGATCTAGTGACAAACAGTATAAAATAATCAAGGGGTTAAACTCTGCCTCAACCCTAGATGTTGCTTGAAAAATATATTTCACTAGTTATGAAGACCCTATTTATGAAAAGTGAGTTTTTAAACATGAATTGGGAATTATTACTGCTCCTGCCCTAATGACAATGCTTTTAGTTAACTAAAAGGCAAGCCAGGCATCATGTGCACCCTATTAATGGCCTTGCTTTTTATTATACATCGAGAAAATATTTTGTCTAGTAAATAAAACTTTTTTTAGTACATCAGAAAGAGGGAACTTGCATATTTGGAGCATATTTGGACCCGGTGTTCACTAGCTCTTCCTCGATGCAAGCGAAGGAGGCCCTTCCCCTTCCCTGGACAGACCACTTCCTAGTCCCCTTCCAACTACCTGGAACTTTCAGGAAACACCAAAAACCTCCCACCTACAGCAAGGACAGGACCTGGTCCAGACTCCCCACGGAAGAATGGGCTAAGACCCTTGAAAGAACCACTCCTACACACGCAGAAGACCCGGCTACCGCAGACAAAAAATTCAGAGACTGGATCACCTCCTCCCTGGACTTAGTACTCCCACTTAGAACTAGAGAAGACAAAAACGGCAAACCTGGCTCAGCTCCATGGTACACCGCGGACCTCCGAATACTTCGCAAAAATTGCAAACAAGCCGAACGACTCTGGAGGAAAAACTGGCAACATGCCAACAAAGAAGCTTACCAGACCACAGTTAAACTCTATAAAGAGGCCATCAGACCAGCTAAAGCCTCATACTATGATACGCGGATACAAGAATCATCCAACTCAGCCAGAGAATCCTTCTTAATCGTAAAGGAGCTGCTCAAAGTCCCCATCACTCCCCCCTCCACCACCCCTAAAGTTGACAGAAGTAATGAGCTAGCGAATTACTTTAATGACAAAATCACCCGCATCCTGACCTCTCTCCCACCCCCTGTCCCCCCAGCCACACGGAAAGCCATTTATCCCCCGACCAGGCCGAAAGTAACTTACGCCCCATACTACCGACATTCCGGCCAGTAACCTGCCTAGAGGTCGAACGAACCTTAACGAAAATGAAAAGTGGGTCACCTTTGGATCCAGCACCAATCAGGTTCCTCAAAACCGTAGCCTCAGTCATCGTACCCACTGTCACGGATCTTATCAACAGCTCGCTCGCCCACGGATCTGTCCCCGACAGCTGGAAGAGTGCGGTGGTGAAAGCACTTCAAAAAAACCTCAGCTAGACCCAGCAGACTTGTCTAACTACAGACCAATATCTCTACTTCCTGGTATCAGCAAAGTAACTGAGAAATTGGTAAACACACAATTGTCACAGTTCCTTGAAGCCAACAACTTGCTTAGACAATCCCAACCTAGATTCCGCCCAGGCCATGGAACAGGCACCGCACTTCTTGCAGTCATTGAGGAAGCAAGGCGCATACTGGATTCAGGAGGATCAGTGGCAGTGATCCTCCTGGATCTAAGCGCAGCCTTCGACACAGTCAACCACCGTGTCCTTCTGCATAGACTGGCGGATGCAGGACTTACCGGGACAGCAATCAACTGGATTGAATCCTTCCTTACAGGGTGCACTTTCCAAGTGTGGGACGACAATCATCACTCATTCACTCTCCCACTCACAAGCGGCGTCCCTCAGGGCTCCTCCCTGAGTCTGACGCTTTTTAATGTCTACATGGCCCCTCTTGAGGACGTGGTAACACCATTTAACATAAAAATGGTAAGCTATGCTGACGATACTCAGTTGGTCGTCTCCCTGTCCCAGTTGATCGACCATCCAGAAAACCTGACCAACTGCCTTACAGGAATTCACAACTGGATGAATAACTCATCATTAAAACTAAATGGGACAAAGACGGAGGTGATGCTCCTAGGAAAACAATGGACGACCATCCCTCCAGCACTCTGGCCCGATGTGTTCGGGGAAATCCCCCCCCCCCCCGAAACGTGAAATTAAGACACTCGGTGTGTGGCTCGAACCAGAGCTTACTATGAAAACACAAGCAACCAAAACCTCGGGCACCTGCTTCGGGCTCATGCGCACGACCCGCAAGATCCTGCCCTTACTGCCACCTACTTCTAGGAAACTACTCATTCAGGGACTAGTACTGTCCCGCCTGGACTACAGCAATCTGGTTTATCTGGGAGCCCCTGAGGCCACCCTAACGAAACTCCAGCGGACACAAAATGCGGCGGCACGCCTGCTCACTAACATCCCCTCCAGAATGTCCGCCAAGCCGGCCCTCAAAGCTCTGCACTGGCTCCCTGTGTGCCAAAGGGTGCAATTCAAAGCGATGTGTACGACACATAAGCTGATCAACGGATCTGGCCCGGCGATCCTCAGCAAAATGATCACCCCCTACACAGCAACCAGATCCCTACGATCCCAGAATGAGAACCTAGCTAGCATTCCTAGATTCGAAAGAACCCGCACAGGAGGACGACAATTCTCCGTTCAAGCAGCCACGGGATGGAACGCTCTTCCCCGCTCCCTCAGACTTGAACCTAACTACCTAGCATTCCGCAAGAAATTAAAGACTCATCTGTTTCCTAAATGAAGTCCCCTTGACTGTCTCCCCTCCCTCTCCTCCCCCTCAACAGGATCACAAATCTTATAGCGCGGGGATGCCCTTGGGTCACCAGGCGCTTTAGAAATCGTTATTAAATTAAAATAAATTAAAATGTGATAATAATGGAAAAGGCGGCTCCTTAAGACAAAATATTTGCCCAGGATCACACAATTGAGACCAGTTCCCGGGTCAAGTACATCATAGTTAGGTCGAGTAGATTATTAAAGTTACTTGACCTGTAGTTCTAGTAACATTTTTATGATTTTGTGAGCCCTGCTAGACCATATCTTCACCCAACACAACAAAGGTTTTACTGCCACCAAATCCGTGATGTAATTAACTTCTAGATGTTCATGTAATGTAAACGAGTGGGTGCCCTGTGGGACCTTCAAAATTTGTCTCAAAAACGTATTTTGAGCGACCTCTAACTTGATGGCCGCAGTACACCACCAAACCTCACTACAGTAAAAGACCTTGAAAACACATATAGACTGCTATACCTTTAAAATCACATCAGGGGACCAAGAACCCAATCTGTGGACATAGTTGGCAATAGCTCCCAAAGCTTTGTGCATGTCGCACAACTTTCCCTCCATCAGTTGTCCCCAGTTGTGTTTTTTGTCCAATAAAATTCCCAGGTACGAAAAGCCGGGACCTTCGTTGAGGTGTAAACACCTGCCTTAAAAGTTTTAGATCCAGTTGCCAGAGAGCCAACTTCCAAAATATACGATTTTGTGAAGGTGGCATACAGGTCCAGCCCATCCATAAAAGAAACAAACCCATTGATAAAGACTTGGAGGCCAATTGGTGTGTGGTCCTCCAGCACCGTATTGTCAGCGCATAAAATAACCAACTGCTTTCCTGCCCACTGGCAGGCAATTAGGCTGTAAGGACGAAAGGGAGGCTTATAAATGATTAATATAGATAGTAAAAAAAAAGAAGGCAAGAATTCCACCTTGGTGGACCTCCCTACTGCAGTTTACGTACCCTGAGAGGCCCGCTCCCTGTGAATATCTGACTGCTGCTGTAGTGTGGGCATGAAGGTTTATTAGTAAAGTTCCGATTGTGGGCTTGACTCCCAAGGAACTAAGTAGATTCCACAATTTCATGTGGTTGACCCGGTCAAAGGTGGACGTAAGGTCCATGAAGCCTAAAAACCTGCACCAGGGTGAGCTACCATGTATTTGGACACTATTAAATAGAGGTTAATACATTGAGCAGTGGTTGAGTTTCCCGAACTTAAACCAAACTGCACCTCAGAGATTATTCTGTTTGTGTAGGCCCAGAAAAGAAAGCCTAGTCAGTAAAACCCGACCCAGGCCCTTAACTGTGGAGTCAATGAGGAAAATGGGGTGATAGCAGTAGGGGTTATCCTTATTCCCCTTCTTGAAAATCGGTATAATGGTGGCTGTTGGCTAATAATGCGGCATCCCTTTACTTGCTGCTGCTTTTAACACCCTGGTCAAAACTAGGGCCCACATGTCTATGTTCTCCCTGAAAAGATCTGGAGGGATCAAATCGCGTCCAGGCACCTTTATCCAGGACAATCTCTCGATGCCCAGGCATACTTTCTCCAAAGAGAAAGCACTTGTTGTATCACCCAGGCCGGGTTCTATCTCATTAAGGGGCAATTCAATATATCCAAAGAAGTACACCCTTTCAAAGTGATCAACCCATTATTCCGGGGTAATGTGAGGGCATAGCACAGGCCTTGATGGCTCCGTAAAACAGGGCCTATTTATGATCGGCCAAAAAAGTATACTATCACCCAGCTCAGTCAATTGGGCTAATTTGTCCCATACCTGTCTTTGTATTAGACGCCTCCGCTCTTTCAATGCCTCCTTGCAATTATTACAGCAATTTGCCACCCATACTCTATTTCATGGAGGACTGCTTAAGAGCTTTCTTAGGAGGCCAAGGGCCCATGAACACTCAGCATCAAACCATTTCAGGTGTTCTGGGGCAGTGCTGAATAAGGTCGCCATAAACAAGTCAGCGACCGACTGGGCGATGTTAATAAATGAGCTTGGAGTCTCTTCACCAGAGGCTAAGGGGTCTAAGGAGGTTAATATCTCCTGGCGTCAGGTTTTAAATAGGGTACAATTAAAAGCCATGGCTTCTATCTGTGACTCAAAAGGGGGTGGTGATGGACGGAGCATCTGAATCAATCAAACACTCACACCCAGTCAAAAGATCTGGGTTTAATCCATCACCGTTCTTTAGCCCACTCTGCCACCCCAGTTCAAACATGGCTATATGCAAATCAGTCTGACCCTGTGCCTCATGGGAACAGTCCAGCCCGAACTGCCAAGCCATGTCTTCCCTGGACCGTAAACAAGCTTCAGAGGACCGGTTTCTGGCATTCGAGCCGTCTTCAGCCCGGCTTCCTTGAATCCAGTGGCAAAGTGAACAAGGGACTCACGTCTGAGCATACCCTGCCACACTTATGGTGGCCAAAAGCGGTACAAAAGGGGGTGGTGATGGACGGAGCATCTGAATCAATCTAACACTCACACCCAGTCAAAATATCTGGGTTTAATCTATCACTGTTCTTTAGCCCACTCTGCCACCCCAGTTCAGACACGGCTATATGCAAATCAGTCTGACCCTGTGCCTCATGGGAATAGTCCAGCCCGAACTGCCAAGCCATGTCTTCCCGGGACCGGAAACAAGCTTCGGAGGACAGGTTTCTGGCATTCCAGCCGTCTTCAGCCCGGCTTGCTTGAATCCAGTGGCAAAGTGAACAAGGGACTCACGTCTGAGCATACCCTGCCACACTAATGGCGGCTAAAAGCGGTACAAAAGGGGGTGGTGATGGACGGAACATCTGAATCAATCAAACACTCACACCCAGTCAAAAGATCTGGGTTTAATCCATCACCGTTCTTTAGCCCACTCTGCCACCCCAGTTCAGACATGGGTATATGCAAATCAGTCTGACCCTGTGCCTCATGGGAACAGTCCAGCCCGAACTGCCAAGCCATGTCTTCCCTGGACCGAAAACAAGCTTCCGAGGACCGGTTTCTGGCATTCCAGCCGTCTTCAGCCCGGCTTGCTTGAATCCGGTGGCAAAGTGAACAAGGGACTCACGTCTGAGCATACCCTGCCACACTTATGGCCGCCAAAAGCGGTACAAAAGGGGTTGGTGATGGACGGAGCATCTGAATCAATCAAACACTCCACCCAGTCAAAAGATCTGGGTTTAATCCACCACTGTTCTTTAGCCCACTCTGCCACCCCAGTTCAGACATGGCTATATGCAAATCAGTCTGACCCTGTGCCTCATGGGAACAGTCCAGCCTGAACTGCCAAGCCATGTCTTCCCTGGACAGGAAACAAGCTTCCGAGGACCGGTTCCTGGCATTCCAGCCGTCTTCAGCCCGGCTTGCTTGAATCCAGTGGCAAAGTGAACAAGGGACTCACGTCTGAGCATACCCTGCCACACTTATGGCGGCCAAAAGCGGTACAAAAGGGGGTGGTGATGGACGGAGCATCTGAATCAATCAATCAAACACTCACACCCAGTCAAAAGATCTGGGTTTAATCCACCACTGTTCTTTAGCCCACTCTGCCACCCCAGTTCAGACATGGCTATATGCAAATCAGTCTGACCCTGTGCCTCATGGGAACAGTCCAGCCCAAGCTGCCAAGCCATGCCTTCCCTGGACCGGAAACAAGCTTCCGAGGACCGGTTTCTGGCATTCCAGACACATTCAGCCCGGCTTGCTTGAATCCAGTGGCAAATTGAGCAAGGGACTCACATCTGAGCATACCCTGCCACACTTATGGCGGCCAAAAGTGTGGCAGGGTATGCTCAGACGTGAGTCCCTTGCTCACTTTGCCACTGGATTCAATCAAGCCGGGCTGAAGACGGCTGGAATGCCAGAAACCGGTCCTCGGAAGCTTGTTTCCGGTCCAGGGAAGGCATGGCTTGGCAGTTTGGGCTGGACTGTTCCCATGAGGCACAGGGTCAGACTAATTTGCATATAGCCATGTTTGAACTGGGGTGGCAGAGTGGGCTAAAGAATGGTGATGGATTAAACTCAGATCTTTTGACTGGGTATGAGTGTTTGATTGGTTTAGATGCTCCGTCCATTACCACCCCCTTTTGTACTGCTTTTGGCCGCCATAAGTGTGGCAGGGTATGCTCAGACGTGAGTCCCTTGCTCACTTTGCCACTGGATTCAAGCAAGCCGGGCTGAAGACGGCTGGAATGCCAGAAACCGGTCCTCGGAAGCTTGTTTCCGTCCAGGGAAGGCATGGCTTGGCAGTTTGGACTGGACTGTTCCCATGAGGCACAGGGCCAGACTGATTTGCATATAGCCATGTCTGAACTGGGGTGGCAGAGTGGGCTAAAGAACGGTGATGGATTAAACCCAGATCTTTTGACTGAGTGTGAGTGTTTGATTGGTTCAGATGCTCCGTCTATTACCACCCCCTTTTGTACTTCTATCTGTGACTAGCATAGATGCCTCCCCTGGTCGCTTAAAGATAATGTGCCCGGTGATATGGGAGGGTCCGCCGCCTTGTTCTCTATATACTTATTGTAGTTTGTCAGCCATAAAGTTACTTTCTGTTGGTTTCAGCTCTTCATCTGGTTATTACCCTCACCACTTAAATGCAATGTGCTGACTGTCTCAGGTTTCCACACTCTGTGAGACTTCTCAGGCCTCTAATGGTCCTCTTCAAACCTTGGAGTATTCTTGCTCTCCATGGAGTTACCTATCTCTGGTATGGTGATCAGACCTTTCTGGGTATGGTACCTATTTATACGCTTTTACTTTAGTCAGCCGCAACATGGATGTATTTTATTTCTCTATGGAGTTACTTTTGGTTATGATATTTGTCTCTTCAATGTTTCTGGTTCATTATTTTGGACTTCAGATCCAGACTAAATTGCTAGTTATTGGCTCTCACTTGACATATGGACTTGATAGACAGGGAGGCCTACTCAATGAGGGTAAGTGAAAATAATTATTTGGACTGACTCCAAGGTCAAGAAGTAGATTTGCATCATGTGGTGAGAACCTGTAATTGAAAACTACATTTCCAGAGCTCCAATTAGCAGTCCCCACTCAACTTTCCAATGAATATGTTGATAAAGTACAAGTAACCTGGGCAGATGGTATCATAGTCTATTTCTTTGTCACTCATGTAAAGGGTCCTAAGCAGAACAGAACAGGCAATTATGTATTCATTATAGCCTGCTCCCCAGGTGGTTAACATTATTAGAAAATGGTTATGCAAGAACATGTTTTGGTGTCCTCTTTCTGTTGGGATATCCGCTGTCGCAGTATGACTCCTCTTTAGCATGGTCCATTCAATATGTAGGGCGTGTCCACGGCTCCTGTTGCATCCTCTCTTATCCCACTGTAGTCTTCTGTCACTCAATGACAGCTGAAGCAGGACCATTGCATGACAGCTTAGGTAGCATCTTCTGCGGCTGTCATTCCTTGACAGCAATTGTTGGGGTAGGGAGGTGGAGCATTGTAGCACAGACCATTGAGGTACTGTATACCACTAGCAGCATCCTTTGTGGTGGAGTTGTCTTTGTCAGGATCTGCAGGGACATTAAAGCATCCTCATGACCTCTAGTGCCTTATTGAAATACCACCCATCACTCCATCCTCTTCTTTGCAGATACTACTGAGTGTCTTAAGTGTGTTTGTCAGCCACATGTCTTCCTTTGGCAAGTGTTGCTCAGTATTTTATGGACTGAGTATGACATGTCTTCTTTCTTTTGTATCTAAACAGCTAAAGGAATTCCAATACACAGCCTCTTCATAAGATTGCTTGTGAGTATCCACCCCCACCATATTCCAACAGATCCCTCTCCTCAAGTTCTTTGCTGGCATTTCTATGCAACCTGCCCATGGAGAGCTTGCATTCAACTCGGCTTTTATCCTTTTGAACTTGATGGTTTTATTTCTAGTCAATTGGTTATCAGTAAGACATACTATTTATATCACACAGAAACAGCCAAAATGAGGTATTAAGTACTGTATAGAAAACAAGGTAGCATTTCCAGATGCTTTAAAGACCAGTGAGTATTCTCTTGCTGAATTCTTTGTTGTGGGTTTTCAGGTCATTTCTTCACATCCTCGCTGGGATGTCGAAAAGGGAACCGCTGTCTTGGCTCTTCTCGAACGCCTGATTCCTGCAAACTACCCGTTTTTAGCGAGGCTCATCAGAATGAAGATCCCCCCATTGATAACATATTTGGAAGGTGAGTTCCCAAAGCACAAGCCATTGAGCACCCAATTTAAACAAGCATTAATGGTATTTCAAACAAGCATTGACAAAGCTATTAAGCCTGGTGTTGGCTGCTAGTTTTTAGGCTTTGTCCACGCTTGGTTTTTTTCACAGTTTTTGTAAGCCTTTACTGTGGGAGGAGATGCCAGGTACTCAAAAAGCCCACATTTCCCTAGTAGTCCCTGGAACTAAAGAAAAATACTTTGTGGATGTGCTCCTTGTGACCCTCACGGGTGAGTAGTGCGCTCTACAAGTGTATTGATTGATTGATTGAAAAAGCAGAATGCCATCACTTACAGTGAAGTTAGCTTAAGGCTGATTTGGCCCATGATGAATGCTGTGGAGGGCAGAAGAGAATGTGAATGATATGAAACAATAGGTCAACAGATGAGGAGGTCGAACTATGAAATGTTATAATCATTTTGGTCTTGGTTATAATAAAGGAGTATTTTTCTATATGTACATAATTTTAGAGCAGGTATGCACTTTTTATCTCTGAACCACGACAGCCATCCCCTATGTGATCAAGGCTGCATCTGACAGCCAAATGCTTTCAGGCTAAAGCTCTGTAAAAATAGATCTTCTGCAAACAAGTGGTGTGGCAGCCTCTTGGTTATATAAGAAAGGAAACCAAAACATATAAACCTAAAATTACAACCAGATATAAGGATGTAAGAGTTACATCAAGGGCACATGAACAACTGATGACATTGAATTCAATTCCCAGGACAGGCTGAGCCAACAGCCAGATTTTTCACACTTTGAATTGTGTGACTCTACTTCTGCTAGTGCTTGGTATTTAAGCCCATGGCATTTGAAATGTTGCCTGCTGTTCACTTTTACTTACATATTTTCTTTTTTCCCAACTGCTATTTCAGCTGCAACTGAAAGAAACTTTGACTTGGAACAGTGGAAATGCGCGCTTGTTTCAGTAAGGATTAATTGCTAATGAATGTCACACATGGCTCTTAACGCATTGTCTTTCATATTCACTCATTTAGAGTGAATTAATGCAGATATTAAATTCATCCCATCATAGTGCTGTTCTGCTATGTGGTTGCAATATGTTCACCATATGCCTATTGTTTCTCTGGATTGTGAATGGGCACGGTGAGGGAGAAGCCAATCTCGGTACACAACTTTTTCCTAGAATGCAATATTTACCAGAACCATTTAAAACCTCATTGGCCATATTCACATTCAGAACCTTGGAATTACGTGCTTACTGCAGATAGTCCTGCATGTATAGGATTTTATCTCCATGTTTTACCTACATAAATTACAGGCACTGCAGTGATTATTGCATTACATCAATCTGACTGTTTTTACACAGGGTTAGAAATGTAGCCCCGTGTTGGAAATCAGGTCCTCTAACTCATTTTGTCCCCAGGATAGTCACACTAGCACAACATTTTTCTTTCCATGGATTGTACCAATATCACTCTTCCAGGTCTGCCAACTGCTTTTCACATCATCAGAATGTTTATATTCTGCAATCAGTTTGGCATGTGATCAGTGCTCCCCATATTCATCTGAATTGTTACTCTGTCACTGTTCTAGTGTAACCTTGTAATGGCCAGGTTATAACTGTCTCTATTCAATCCTTGGTTGTCGCACTCCTACTAGGTTCCCGTGTAACAGTGTATTCTTTGCCAGGTCATCACACTTCACTTTGCTTTTATTGTGCTCCTGTGAGGTAATTTTCTTTTCCTTGTGTTCAGTCTTCACCCTTATTAACACTACATTTTCATTCAGCCCTAACTCTGGTGATCTAAGAGTATATGGAGCAGATTTACAACCCTGTCCGCCCCTTTTGCGTCACTTTTCCCACTTTTTCCATGTTAAAAGTGGCTCAAGGGGCTTGTAAATCAGCACCTAGAGGTTTGCATTCTGCTCCTAAGTATATGATATAGCTGCAAAATCCCCATGTGTTTTCTGTCTGGATGGCTGCACTGTAAGCCTATTCACAATAATTTGCAGGCAGCATGCTTTTGGTGCGTATGTTTCTGTGTAAATCACTGCCACTGTAAAGGCATCCTATTTCTTCTGACCACTGATTTCACACCACACTATTTACGTGCTGCTCTATGTGTTCTCTGGTTCTTCTGTCCACACATTATTTCATCATTGCTGAGGTTGTTGTCAGCTGAAGTTTGTTTTCCCATATCTTCTCAAAGTCACTGCAAACATCAGCTGTGGATACTGCATTAATGTTTATATTACTGCATTAAAGTCTTTCACTGTTTTCTTTTTAGTTCCTGGGGACTATCCTGAAGCACGCACCATACAGAAAATGGCATGCCTTTTTTATGGAAGAACTCACCGCACAAATTGACAGTTTTGCCCATCATGAGAATGAGGAGGTTAGTGCTCTCAAGGGTCATTTGGAAAGGCAGTTTAATACAAAGTCAGAGAAGGATATAACTTTGTATTCCAATCGCACTGTGATTGGTAAACTACACTTGTATACTATGGGTGCACAGCACTGGAATTAGTCAGTCGGGAAAATCAGGTATGGTTCTCCAACTCCCTGGAAAAGCCAACCTTCTTAGAGTCAGATGGAGATAAACACCATGAGGTAATTCCTCTCCACCTGGCTCGTTAGGAGACACCACATACCAGGGCTATACTCCTTGACCTAATGGATCTTCTTTAGCCAATAGGTATTCTTCATTAGAGCCACTCCCCATGCAGTGGATGTAAGGTCATATTCATGCAAAAATTAGTGGAGATATTGTTCCTATTGAAAAGCAAGGATGAAAGAAAGGCAGACAAGAAGGGGGAACCCTAAGGATTATTTCTTGGTGCCCTCACACATCAATGAGGATGTCATGCTTCATAGTGGGCGTGCTCCTTGTAAGGCCATCACTGTAATGCTCTATGGGCCCCACAAAGAGTCGCTTTAGCGGGGATCTTTTTATTTTTGCTGTCTGATGAAAAGTGTCTGTGTGAGGCCATTTTGAATGTGAGGGGTGGAGTGAAAGTCTAAAGTGAAGGGAAGGGAGACTAAAACTATCTAAGAGATACCAAACTGGACCTTAATGTGATGGGTCCCTTACAAGGATTAAAAAACATAATTTAGTAGGGTGATGTACCCAAGTAGCCTAAAGTGTGGGCAGGTCGCTATGTTTCACGCCCAATGGCCTAAAAAGGATCCACAATGCTTCTTCAGTACCTAAAAAACGGGTGGATAACCCTTTCCCACACCTAAGGCGTGACATCCAGTATAGGTATTCCCTCAAAAGAAAATACCCGGTTCAACAAGTTAAAAATCGATCATCCAATCTAGAAAATAAATGAGAATATAAAAAAACACACAGTAAGCAAATGTTTTGTATATATGGTCCAATGATTCACTGGAATCGCTTTTCCAGCTCACTGTATCACATTGTCTCCAAAGGTACAAATGTTCATGCTAATATTGGTGCTGATCAGTCACCACAATGTGAAAAATGTGAAAAACACACTTGTACTTACAATATAACAGATAAAGCAAGTGGACATACGTGGAACAGACAACATAAAACCAATCTCTGGTGGTGTTACACATTGCTTCATGAGTGATTGGTTGTCTTCAGGTGTGAGTGCAGGGTCTTACACTTTGATACAATGTATTATGCCCCATAGTTCAAAAGCACAAGAGTCTATTCTCCTCTGCTTTAAGGTGCAGGTAATTGGAGTGATTTTTACAGGTGTGGTGTGTGCATTTGCGGGAAGAAGTGATGACCAAATGGCCAATGAGGAGAGGAGGAGTAACCTTGAGCCAGTAGGAGCAAGCCCCTCACATGCTAGTGTAACAGAGGTATCATCCCTCATTGGCGGCCATCTCAGAGTGTGTAGTGCTGAAACGCTGGCCGACCCAAAGTCAACCATGGTTTTTGAAAGGTGGCATCTAAGCAGTAAACTAAGACAGTTGAAGGTTTTCTTAATGGAAGGTGATGGTAAGAGAAATGTATGGGGCACCTAAGTGCTCATGCATATATAGTGACGGAAAGCAAGTCAGGTGCACACAAGTGCCTGCCATCCCTCATGGATTATTCTAGGCACATTGGCGTCTATGTTCATGTTGTAAATATGGGCGGTCACATTTAATAAGTAACAAGGGTGGCTAAGTGGTCTACTGCCAATGGATTTGCATGCTTGGAGAGCACTATTGGGCAAATGGCTAATGAGGATAAGAGAGAAGAGTAGGGGTGTGCTAGAAGTCATAGGAGTGAGACCCTCATGTGCTGGTGTAGCAGAAGTATCATCCTTCAGTGGTGGCCATCCTGGAGTCTGTGGTGCTGTTAAATGTGGGCTGGCCCAAAGTCATCAATTATATTAGTAAAACGGCGTCTAAAACAGTAGACTAACACAGTTACATGTTTTCTTATGAAGGGTACCACCTCATTGTTTCCACAGAAACATTTGCAGTAATGAAGAAGATACCCATGGCAAGTTGCAAAAGGCTTATCATAAGCACTGCTTTTTGTGGTATATGAGACTCTAAAGCAGGTATGTTACATGGTCTCAATGGTGAAATTGTAGATCAGGTCCCCTGTATGACGGAATGTCAATAAATCCATTGTAAGGGAGTATCTGATTTAGCAGGAGACTGACATGGGAATTACACCTTGCACCGAGGGATTTCATCATTCAGACCTTTGCTGTTCATGGAGAGGCAGAAAATACACCATTGCTCCCTTCTGAAAAGTTTAACAGGACTACATGAGTTACTTGCCATACATGAAACAAATTTGTTTACAGTGTGTCTTCTTTATTTTCTAATTTAGTTTCTAGGTTGGATGATCAATTTTAAAATTTTTGAACAAGACGTTTTCTTCTAGGGCAATACCTACACAGCATATTACGTCTTAGGTGTGGGGTAGGGTTATCCCCCCTTTTTAGGTTCTGAAGAAGCACTTTGGATCCTTTTTGGACCATCATGCGCAAAACATGTTGACCTGACCACACTTACAGATTTAGGCTACTTGGATACATCACGTCCCTGTAATAGCCCCTACCAAATTACGTTTTTCAATCTTGCAGAGGGAACCATCACATTAAAGTCCTGTGTGGTATCTCTTAGACTGTTTTAGTCTCCCTTCATTTCACTATACCCATTCACTCCACCCCACACATTCAAAATGCCATCAAACTGGCACATGTCATCAGATAGCAAACCTAAAAAGGTCTTTGCTAAAGCGACCCTTCGTGGGGCACTGCAGCACCAGCCCTATGAGGAGCACATCCTATGATGATATAGTACATCTTCATGGATGTGTGATGGCACCAAGATATAATCAAAGGGATTCTCCCTTCTTTGTCAGCCTTTCTTTCTTCTTTGCTTCCTGAAAGGAACAGTACCTCAACTGCTTTTTGGATTAGCAGTTTCGGAGCATAGGTACTGGACCTTTACTGGCTCCCAGTCCTCCCTCTTCATTGTTTTGAGTCATATTCATGGCCATATCCAAATCTCTACAATGTCCAGAAGATATAACATGACATAACATAACAAACATTTCGCTCAACTCATTAAGAGTTGTTTCATAGTGTGAGTTGAAGACATGTGTAGAGTGAATCAAAGATAAATACTCCTCTATAAGTATTACTCTCATAGAGTGGGCAGGAGTTTCTTTTCATTCTTAACTCAGACTGTCTTTAATTTACTCCTATATTAGGGTTTTATTTTCCGGTGCCTCGGGAAGTGCCTCGCCGCATGCGATGATACTGAGCTGATCTTACGTTACCTTCGAAAGATGTTCAATTCTACTAAGTTTATTACAACTCCTCACCATGCAGTAAGTATCAAGTGTATTTCTATTCCCCTTAGGTAAAATTTGACCCTGTATGACCAGAACAAGCACATGGAGTCTTACGGGACTGAAGAGCATCTGGGTTATATTGTTCTGGATTGTAACTTCATTAAAGGAGCTTGATGGTAAATTAATGATGACAGGAAACACCTTCCTCACTCAGCACATCCTGTCACCCAAAAGTGTAATATCTACCCTATGGATAGCCAAATCATATCAGAGTGGAAACCCTCCGCAGAGTGGATGAAGAGTAAGCTAGCTGAAACTAGAAGTGTAGCGCCTTTGTTCGGGTTACTACTGCTGCATTTCATCAGGGATTATTTTTGCCTCTTTAGGTGATCCGTCTTGATGGACACAAGTGAATTAATTATATAAATCAAGCTTAATCAATGCAGCAGATAAATGGGATGAAGTTCTAAAGCTTTGTGAAGCTTTCAGAAAAGCCCAAATAGATAACAGAGCTGTCTGTTTCTACCTGTTGTCAGAGGGGGGCGATTTCTCAAAGAATGAAGGACAGAGCAGAATCTGGTATAATCCCTGCACAGTACCCTTGAGGAAGAGAGGATAAGCATTCCTTCTAAAGAAAGTGCACTCCTTCTTCCCAAATGCTTGTGTACTCAAAAGTCCTTGCAGTTTCTTTAGGTGAAAACCAGAAAGAACTAAGTTACAGAACACAAATAGTGACTGAACTCTCATCTTATTGTCCATAGATGTTTCTTCAGTAGCATGGTAAGGACACTCCAGCATAGTTGTATAGGGGGTATCCTTAAATCATGCTTTCTGGAAACTGAATATATTTGCTTTACTAGTGGAGAACCATTTGTAATTGCCAGTTGTAAACACTGAAGGTCCAATCAAGAACCGTATCATTATAATTTCTTTCGAATATGGACTCTCTATTCCTAAATGCCTGTGTTTGGTTAATGTTTCCCTAATGCTGTGAGTTGTCTTTCACTCTTTGCAGGATATAATAATTGGATTTCAAACATGTGCCAAGACTCATCCATTCGAAAGCCGTCGGGTGATTGAAGAGTACAAAGGCTATCTTTTTGCTATTGACCTGGTAAGAACCATGCATCTCTTTTTGTCTCATATTTCCAACTTTCCTCAGCAGTGGCGATTCACATCTATAAAAGTGTAATTTGCAATTAGATAACAGTTTACAAGAAAGAAAAGCAAAAATATGTCTAAAGGCGTAGGTGGTCTACAATACCGAAAACAAAAGAAATTTAAATATTTATTTTGAATGGGCTTATGATTCCAAATGCAACAATGTCTTAAATTCACTATAAACAACAAGAACATTCAACCTTTACTTCCTCCTTTGCATTACTCATGACTTCAGAAGTGATAGAGCACAGAGGGAAAGGCTGCCCTCCAAGGCGACTCGCATTTAGGAATCAATACAAGACAGGGTCTAAGACCGGTCCCTGCACTCCAAGGTGGCGGAGTACTCAGGATCAAACACCAGGCCTGGCTAAAGGCTGGGCTCTGTATCCACAGGATACACAATACAGTTACATTGAGGAAAGGGGAAGGGCTCTGTTCATAACTCCAGTTGAAATAGTGACTGGCTTAAGCCAGGAGGCAACCTTCACTGGCCCTGGTGTGTTGTGCTACATTCAGGACATCCTGGGGCCGAATAGCAAAGGCAATCTGAGACAAAAGTCTAACTTTACAACTTTTGGTATTCACAGAAGTTATTTATGACTTTTGGTATTCAAAGAGGTCATTTATGAGTCGTATCTATACGTTTGCAGTCGGGCCGGAATCTTCGCCTCTGTCCCAAACTCTACACACCCAGGCCTTACTCTCCGGCTGGGGCCGTACTCTCCAGCTGTGGCATTACTCTCCATTTTGAGTCGTTCTTTCCAGCTCAGGCCGGATGAAGTGTAATAAATGGGCTGGAATGCAAAATTTACAAAAAGGAACATTAGGAACATGTGATAAATTATAGAGGAGGCCATTTAAAACAGTCTGGCAGGGAAAAGGGTATGTAGCCCAGATCGAACTGGCTAAGTTTTTCCGAAGAATAAGACTGCACTACTTCTTTTCTAAACCAGAACAAATAAGCACTGTCCCTGAAAACAACAATACGGGATTGAGAAAACCCTCCAATTTTAACCCACCTGCTGCGGTTCTACCTCCGAAGGTCTTGACCTTTGAAGCGGCAGTGGAAAATGACGTCAAACGCATCTATGAAACAGAGACTAGACCATTCATGAATCTTTCAAAAGACGAACAGCTTGCTCTACGTTCACTAACATCTAACGACAAGATCATTATTAAGCCAGCTGATAAAGGTGGAGCAACAGTCATCTTAGATACTGAGACATACCGGAATGAGTGCATCCGGCAACTTAGTGACCAGAAGTCATATCTCCCATTGAGAGAGGATCCCACAGAGAGATTGCTGACTAAAATCAGCAACCTGGTAGAAGAAGCAACCGGTGAAGGTTGGATAACGCCTCAAGAAGGACAGTATCTAATCACAAAACACCCTATAGTTCCGTACTTTTACTGTCTTCCAAAAGTGCACAAACCTCAGAGACTGCCACCTGGCAGGCCCATTATTTCTGGTATTGGCTCCGTTTTAGAACCATTATCAACTTTTGTTGATCATTTTTTGAACCCTATGGTCAAGGCCATGCCTACCTTTCTGCAGGACACAAAAGATGTCCTTAGACTACTACCAACAATACCATATGACGTCAGTACTGATATCCTGGTATCATTTGACGTAGAGTCTCTATATACGTCTATTCCACAAACTGAGACCCTAGAGGTAGTAGGTGCCTTATTGGAACAGAGTGATCATCAATCTATCACGCCCACGAGTTTCATTATGCAACTTGCCGAGATTGCGATGAAAGAGAACTATTTTCGCTTTGAGGAGACCATCTACCTGCAGACGTCCGGGACCAGCATGGGCAGTGTTTTCGCGCCGAGCCTGGCGAACCTCTATGTTCACCATTTTGAACAGCAGGAGGTTCTGACGTCCACCAATCCATATCTTTCGTCATTACATATATGGAAACGATATATTGATGACATCCTGGTGGTGTGGCGAGGCACGGAAGAAGATCTACTACTATTCCATGGCTGGTTGAATAGTAAGAATGCCTACTTGAAGTTCACCATTGAACACAGTAGAACATCTTTAGCCTTTCTGGATCTGAGGCTACATGCAACCATCAATGGCATTGAATCAGAACTCTATCGGAAGCCGATGGCTAGAAATGCACTACTAAGGTATGACAGTTGTCATCGGCGAGCCCTGAGGGACAATTTGCCCTTTGGCCAATTTCTAAGGGTACAAAGGAACTGCTCCAGCAAAGAAGCCTTTGAAATTCACTCTAAGAACCTGGAAACCCAACTGAGTGAAAAGAATTACCCGAGAAAGATCATTCGGAAATCAAAAAAGAGGGCGTCCAACAATAATAGGGAGTCCCTATTGGAAATACAGCCACCAAAGGATAAGACAAACCGCATTGCCTTTGTTAATACATTTAACACACGCTCAAACCAGGTACAGAAAATCATAAAGAAGCATTGGTCTATCCTGAAAACTGGAAATGATGACATCGCTCCACCCATTTTTGCCTTCAAAAGAGGACAAAATCTAAAAGATCAATTGGTCCACACGCGCCCACGCAACAAAGAACCCAGGCAAGTTGGCACGTTGTGGGACTTACCTCCAGTTTCTGGACACCATCCTTGCGGGGCGTGCAGTGTCTGTCCCCAAACCAGAAAATCCACTGAGGTCGATATTGGGACCAATCGCCCTTGGACACAGAAGAGATTCACCAACTGCAACAGCAGTAATCTAATATACTTGATAACCTGCCCATGCTCCTTGCGATACGTCGGTATGACGACCCGCAAAATCAGGACAAGATTACAGGAACACAAAAGCACGGTGCGGTGTAAAAAACAAGCCACCCGTCTCACCGCACATTTTTTGGAAAAGGGACATGGCCCGGAAGATTTCTGTTGGACTGTTCTAGAACAACCACAAATACCCCTATCCTGCACTGACATCAGTCGGTTCTTGTTCAAAATAGAACAGAAGTGGGTATACCGTCTTAACAGTGATAAAGAGGGACTCAATGAACCCATTCCCTGGATGTCCCTATGAACTTTCAATACAATACACGAAGTTCAAATCAATTAACTACATGGGTTTTCGCTAGTTCTCTTGCTCTACCTCTAAGCGCCCTCTGGCTATAGATTACTCTTTTGAATTCCCTAGACATATACTTGTGCATAGATTTGTCTCTTTGATAGTCTATATTATATACTAATTCCGGTTGGGACTACAATTCCCAGCATGCCCGCGATCACGTGACCGAATCATGTGACTGCCATTACACTATGCACAACGAGGAAGTGCATATTAGTCCTGTCTAGAGAGACGTCGGTGCCCCCCCCAAGCAGTACAGCTGACTGCCAGGAGACATCGACGGACAGGTAAGCGAGCGCCAGTCCATTCTGAGCGCGCTGCCTGACTGAAACAGCGCTGCTAGATAACGATCGCGCTACCATGAAGATCAGCGCTCAAACGCGCTGGTATAGCTATCGCGCTCAAGCACTCCCTGCCTGCTCTCAAAAACGCCGAGCGCGTTGTCTACAAGTAATTAGTTTGACGGGTACTCTCACCCGGATATTACAATAAATACATTAACATCTGTAACAATGATAGATATCGATCGCGCCAGAAATAGCGCAGGATCAGTGCACTACATTTTGGCTGCCTGAAGTCCCCAACGCTAAGCATTTATACTGAAAGCGTGTGGCCTAAAGGCGGTCAGGCTGACACTTTTGGGGTATTCTTTATCGACTAGCGAACATACACGCTGACAAGCGTAGTCTTTAAAACGCTTAATTTCTCTATGACCATGCTATCTCTGACTTGGTCTGCCATTTTTGGATCGATGGAGTTGAGTATTAGTGGGACGCTCCACATTTTTAATGTGGACTGTGAAGGACACACCGAGCTTTTCGCCACCTTGTGAACTCATTTTAGACTTTTGATATATTGCTCTAAAGATGTAACTTGTGAATTCTTTGTAGAGCGGTGCTCCTCATACCTGCGCTGTGGCCAGGTGGGGTGAAGCCTCTCAACCATCAAATTTGGGTGAGTCTGCTAATTGGCAATGTTTGTCTTTATACATGTGAATGTCCTTTCGTCACAGTATATTAATCATGGGAATATGACACATTCATGTTCTTTTTTGTATTTTGTTTGTCTTTTTGTGTGGATCTAATATCGTGCGATGCAACAGTATTCGGTTGAGTATGTACCTGAAGATCAGGTGATATTGTTCTTAATTCCTTAATCTAAGTAGCAGTGTTTTTATATTTTTGGTCCTGAAGAATGCATTTGAAACTATGTTCAACACAATGCAGAAACATGTCGACCACCATGTAGTACGGTGATTATTTGAAACCCGCACTTACACTTGCTTTTTAAACCTTAGGGATTGGGAGACACTAATAAATGTTGTTCGTCCACCCGATCACCTAATTTTATATTTTTCCCTCACTTAACACTCTTACCACCACAACACTGCCTTTACAGTAGCCACGTTAATTTCTTGTACTTTATACACCACCCCTTATCTCACACATATCGGTTACGGTAACATCTGACCGGCCGTTCAGTCTCCTGGGTAAGGAGAACCCAAATGATGAGAAAAAGGGCGGTACAGTGTGGCTTCTGATGGGAACTATTTCTCCATTTACTCTTGAGCCTTAGTCTGGCCTGCATTTCACTATCGGAGCTTACTCACTGGTGTCTTTTGTGTTGCATTGGTTTTGTGATCCACCCTTTTCTGTGACCCCCAGGTGTATTCTGTTGTGATAATACTGTATTTTGGGGCATGCACCTGGTCGGTCGGTAAACTCGCCCTTAGACCCTACTCTCATTGTTTGTTGTGTATGTGAACTGTACAGCTAAGGCTGTGGGTCTCCTTTTTAACTACTGGTTGACCACGTGGTCTCCGGTCCCATTGAGTCTACTGAGTGGCTTTTCTTTGTCCTCTACCACTTTGCATTTCTCCTCTCCGACATGGCGACTAATTGGGGCTTAGCATTTGAGAGTGCTGAGGTCCAGAGCATCCTAGACGAAAACCCTAGTCTCCTAGACACTATTCCAGTTTCGGTCCAAACAACAAATAATGATGATGGATGGGTAAAAATTCTAGCTCTCAAAAAATCCCATTCAAGAACATCCGTACATGGACTCATTATGGCGCAATACCTTCGAGGCAACTGTGCACCTTCAGGTCTTATTGTCAACAATGCACCACGACTATTTCTTGATGACAAAGAGTTTCTCAAGGACTGGTCGATGATAGCCTGGAGGTGTACAAGGGACTGGCTAGTCCTGATCATCAAAACCGCAAAGAGAGTAGCGGATAAGATATTAATTGAGATCCAGGTTCTTGAGGGCCAGATTAAGACTACACTAAAAAGCGGAATGTTTAAAAAGGGACAGGAAGACAGTGACAAAAACAATAACGAATTTAAGGAATCCATTCTTTTTAGTAAATTAGAAAAGTTCAAGAAGGACTTAGCCAAATTCTCCATGGAACGCATATATCCATACACTAGTGACACATACACAGCACCAACATTCAACCGAGGTGGCAAGAAGGGTGGCTCCACGTATGGCACATCTAGTTCTGATGGAGCATCTAGTGATTCAGATACCTCACAACATGGATCTGCTGGTCAAACTCCCAGAGGCCGGGGTAATAGAAGAAACTGGAGAAATGGCAATCACTCCCAGAACTTTAACAATTTCCAACCTTGGTGGCCGGCTAATCCCTGGATGTTTGGACCTCAATGTCCCCCCCAAATGGGTGCTTTTGGCCCCCCTCCAATGCAACAGGGTCCAGGGTCGTTTCCTTTTTTAGGATTTGGCCAGAGACGAGGCAGGGGCAGGAGGAGACAAGGGAACACGACACCACAGGTGCACTGGAACACAGAAACTCCTCAACAATCGAGAATGGATCTCCGCAGCGGAAAGAAAGTCCCACAGGACACTGCAGGGACCAGCAATCAACAAGCCTTGTGATGAACCTCAGTTCACACACACTCTCTTCTACCGAAGAGCGGCTCTTGAACAAAGGCTTAGGGTTTGTGGCTACCCAGAAAGGGGATCCTTTTGTAGCCCAGATCGAACTGGCTAAGTTTTTCCGAAGAATAAGACTGCACTACTTCTTTTCTAAACCAGAACAAATAAGCACTGTCCCTGAAAACAACAATACGGGATTGAGAAAACCCTCCAATTTTAACCCACCTGCTGCGGTTCTACCTCCGAAGGTCTTGACCTTTGAAGCGGCAGTGGAAAATGACGTCAAACGCATCTATGAAACAGAGACTAGACCATTCATGAATCTTTCAAAAGACGAACAGCTTGCTCTACGTTCACTAACATCTAACGACAAGATCATTATTAAGCCAGCTGATAAAGGTGGAGCAACAGTCATCTTAGATACTGAGACATACCGGAATGAGTGCATCCGGCAACTTAGTGACCAGAAGTCATATCTCCCATTGAGAGAGGATCCCACAGAGAGATTGCTGACTAAAATCAGCAACCTGGTAGAAGAAGCAACCGGTGAAGGTTGGATAACGCCTCAAGAAGGACAGTATCTAATCACAAAACACCCTATAGTTCCGTACTTTTACTGTCTTCCAAAAGTGCACAAACCTCAGAGACCGCCACCTGGCAGGCCCATTATTTCTGGTATTGGCTCCGTTTTAGAACCATTATCAACTTTTGTTGATCATTTTTTGAACCCTATGGTCAAGGCCATGCCTACCTTTCTGCAGGACACAAAAGATGTCCTTAGACTACTACCAACAATACCATATGACGTCAGTACTGATATCCTGGTATCATTTGACGTAGAGTCTCTATATACGTCTATTCCACAAACTGAGACCCTAGAGGTAGTAGGTGCCTTATTGGAACAGAGTGATCATCAATCTATCACGCCCACGAGTTTCATTATGCAACTTGCCGAGATTGCGATGAAAGAGAACTATTTTCGCTTTGAGGAGACCATCTACCTGCAGACGTCCGGGACCAGCATGGGCAGTGTTTTCGCGCCGAGCCTGGCGAACCTCTATGTTCACCATTTTGAACAGCAGGAGGTTCTGACGTCCACCAATCCATATCTTTCATCATTACATATATGGAAACGATATATTGATGACATCCTGGTGGTGTGGCGAGGCACGGAAGAAGATCTACTACTATTCCATGGCTGGTTGAATAGTAAGAATGCCTACTTGAAGTTCACCATTGAACACAGTAGAACATCTTTAGCCTTTCTGGATCTGAGGCTACATGCAACCATCAATGGCATTGAATCAGAACTCTATCGGAAGCCGATGGCTAGAAATGCACTACTAAGGTATGACAGTTGTCATCCGCGAGCCCTGAGGGACAATTTGCCCTTTGGCCAATTTCTAAGGGTACAAAGGAACTGCTCCAGCAAAGAAGCCTTTGAAATTCACTCTAAGAACCTGGAAACCCAACTGAGTGAAAAGAATTACCCGAGAAAGATCATTCGGAAATCAAAAAAGAGGGCGTCCAACAATAATAGGGAGTCCCTATTGGAAATACAGCCACCAAAGGATAAGACAAACCGCATTGCCTTTGTTAATACATTTAACACATGCTCAAACCAGGTACAGAAAATCATAAAGAAGCATTGGTCTATCCTGAAAACTGGAAATGATGACATCGCTCCACCCATTTTTGCCTTCAAAAGAGGACAAAATCTAAAAGATCAATTGGTCCACACGCGCCCACGCAACAAAGAACCCAGGCAAGTTGGCACGCTGTGGGACTTACCTCCAGTTTCTGGACACCATCCTTGCGGGGCGTGCAGTGTCTGTCCCCAAACCAGAAAATCCACTGAGGTCGATATTGGGACCAATCGCCCTTGGACACAGAAGAGATTCACCAACTGCAGCAGCAGTAATCTAATATACTTGATAACCTGCCCATGCTCCTTGCGATACGTCGGTATGACGACCCGCAAAATCAGGACAAGATTACAGGAACACAAAAGCACGGTGCGGTGTAAAAAACAAGCCACCCGTCTCACCGCACATTTTTTGGAAAAGGGACATGGCCCGGAAGATTTCTGTTGGACTGTTCTAGAACAACCACAAATACCCCTATCCTGCACTGACATCAGTCGGTTCTTGTTCAAAATAGAACAGAAGTGGGTATACCGTCTTAACAGTGATAAAGAGGGACTCAATGAACCCATTCCCTGGATGTCCCTATGAACTTTCAATACAATACACGAAGTTCAAATCAATTAACTACATGGGTTTTCGCTAGTTCTCTTGCTCTACCTCTAAGCGCCCTCTGGCTATAGATTACTCTTTTGAATTCCCTAGACATATACTTGTGCATAGATTTGTCTCTTTGATAGTCTATATTATATACTAATTCCGGTTGGGACTACAATTCCCAGCATGCCCGCGATCACGTGACCGAATCATGTGACTGCCATTACACTATGCACAACGAGGAAGTGCATATTAGTCCTGTCTAGAGAGACGTCGGTGCCCCCCCAAGCAGTACAGCTGACTGCCAGGAGACATCGACGGACAGGTAAGCGAGCGCCAGTCCATTCTGAGCGCGCTGCCTGACTGAAACAGCGCTGCTAGATAACGATCGCGCTACCATGAAGATCAGCGCTCAAACGCGCTGGTATAGCTATCGCGCTCAAGCACTCCCTGCCTGCTCTCAAAAACGCCGAGCGCGTTGTCTACAAGTAATTAGTTTGACGGGTACTCTCACCCGGATATTACAATAAATACATTAACATCTGTAACAATGATAGATATCGATCGCGCCAGAAATAGCGCAGGATCAGTGCACTACATTTTGGCTGCCTGAAGTCCCCAACGCTAAGCATTTATACTGAAAGCGTGTGGCCTAAAGGCGGTCAGGCTGACACTTTTGGGGTATTCTTTATCGACTAGCGAACATACACGCTGACAAGCGTAGTCTTTAAAACGCTTAATTTCTCTATGACCATGCTATCTCTGACTTGGTCTGCCATTTTTGGATCGATGGAGTTGAGTATTAGTGGGACGCTCCACATTTTTAATGTGGACTGTGAAGGACACACCGAGCTTTTCGCCACCTTGTGAACTCATTTTAGACTTTTGATATATTGCTCTAAAGATGTAACTTGTGAATTCTTTGTAGAGCGGTGCTCCTCATACCTGCGCTGTGGCCAGGTGGGGTGAAGCCTCTCAACCATCAAATTTGGGTGAGTCTGCTAATTGGCAATGTTTGTCTTTATACATGTGAATGTCCTTTCGTCACAGTATATTAATCATGGGAATATGACACATTCATGTTCTTTTTTGTATTTTGTTTGTCTTTTTGTGTGGATCTAATATCGTGCGATGCAACAGTATTCGGTTGAGTATGTACCTGAAGATCAGGTGATATTGTTCTTAATTCCTTAATCTAAGTAGCAGTGTTTTTATATTTTTGGTCCTGAAGAATGCATTTGAAACTATGTTCAACACAATGCAGAAACATGTCGACCACCATGTAGTACGGTGATTATTTGAAACCCGCACTTACACTTGCTTTTTAAACCTTAGGGATTGGGAGACACTAATAAATGTTGTTCGTCCACCCGATCACCTAATTTTATATTTTTCCCTCACTTAACACTCTTACCACCACAACACTGCCTTTACAGTAGCCACGTTAATTTCTTGTACTTTATACACCACCCCTTATCTCACACATATCGGTTACGGTAACATCTGACCGGCCGTTCAGTCTCCTGGGTAAGGAGAACCCAAATGATGAGAAAAAGGGCGGTACAGTGTGGCTTCTGATGGGAACTATTTCTCCATTTGCTCTTGAGCCTTAGTCTGGCCTGCATTTCACTATCGGAGCTTACTCACTGGTGTCTTTTGTGTTGCATTGGTTTTGTGATCCACCCTTTTCTGTGACCCCCAGGTGTATTCTGTTGTGATAATACTGTATTTTGGGGCATGCACCTGGTCGGTCGGTAAACTCGCCCTTAGACCCTACTCTCATTGTTTGTTGTGTATGTGAACTGTACAGCTAAGGCTGTGGGTCTCCTTTTTAACTACTGGTTGACCACGTGGTCTCCGGTCCCATTGAGTCTACTGAGTGGCTTTTCTTTGTCCTCTACCACTTTGCATTTCTCCTCTCCGACATGGCGACTAATTGGGGCTTAGCATTTGAGAGTGCTGAGGTCCAGAGCATCCTAGACGAAAACCCTAGTCTCCTAGACACTATTCCAGTTTCGGTCCAAACAACAAATAATGATGATGGATGGGTAAAAATTCTAGCTCTCAAAAAATCCCATTCAAGAACATCCGTACATGGACTCATTATGGCGCAATACCTTCGAGGCAACTGTGCACCTTCAGGTCTTATTGTCAACAATGCACCACGACTATTTCTTGATGACAAAGAGTTTCTCAAGGACTGGTCGATGATAGCCTGGAGGTGTACAAGGGACTGGCTAGTCCTGATCATCAAAACCGCAAAGAGAGTAGCGGATAAGATATTAATTGAGATCCAGGTTCTTGAGGGCCAGATTAAGACTACACTAAAAAGCGGAATGTTTAAAAAGGGACAGGAAGACAGTGACAAAAACAATAACGAATTTAAGGAATCCATTCTTTTTAGTAAATTAGAAAAGTTCAAGAAGGACTTAGCCAAATTCTCCATGGAACGCATATATCCATACACTAGTGACACATACACAGCACCAACATTCAACCGAGGTGGCAAGAAGGGTGGCTCCACGTATGGCACATCTAGTTCTGATGGAGCATCTAGTGATTCAGATACCTCACAACATGGATCTGCTGGTCAAACTCCCAGAGGCCGGGGTAATAGAAGAAACTGGAGAAATGGCAATCACTCCCAGAACTTTAACAATTTCCAACCTTGGTGGCCGGCTAATCCCTGGATGTTTGGACCTCAATGTCCCCCCCAAATGGGTGCTTTTGGCCCCCCTCCAATGCAACAGGGTCCAGGGTCGTTTCCTTTTTTAGGATTTGGCCAGAGACGAGGCAGGGGCAGGAGGAGACAAGGGAACACGACACCACAGGTGCACTGGAACACAGAAACTCCTCAACAATCGAGAATGGATCTCCGCAGCGGAAAGAAAGTCCCACAGGACACTGCAGGGACCAGCAATCAACAAGCCTTGTGATGAACCTCAGTTCACACACACTCTCTTCTACCGAAGAGCGGCTCTTGAACAAAGGCTTAGGGTTTGTGGCTACCCAGAAAGGGGATCCTTTTGTAGCCCAGATCGAACTGGCTAAGTTTTTCCGAAGAATAAGACTGCACTACTTCTTTTCTAAACCAGAACAAATAAGCACTGTCCCTGAAAACAACAATACGGGATTGAGAAAACCCTCCAATTTTAACCCACCTGCTGCGGTTCTACCTCCGAAGGTCTTGACCTTTGAAGCGGCAGTGGAAAATGACGTCAAACGCATCTATGAAACAGAGACTAGACCATTCATGAATCTTTCAAAAGACGAACAGCTTGCTCTACGTTCACTAACATCTAACGACAAGATCATTATTAAGCCAGCTGATAAAGGTGGAGCAACAGTCATCTTAGATACTGAGACATACCGGAATGAGTGCATCCGGCAACTTAGTGACCAGAAGTCATATCTCCCATTGAGAGAGGATCCCACAGAGAGATTGCTGACTAAAATCAGCAACCTGGTAGAAGAAGCAACCGGTGAAGGTTGGATAACGCCTCAAGAAGGACAGTATCTAATCACAAAACACCCTATAGTTCCGTACTTTTACTGTCTTCCAAAAGTGCACAAACCTCAGAGACCGCCACCTGGCAGGCCCATTATTTCTGGTATTGGCTCCGTTTTAGAACCATTATCAACTTTTGTTGATCATTTTTTGAACCCTATGGTCAAGGCCATGCCTACCTTTCTGCAGGACACAAAAGATGTCCTTAGACTACTACCAACAATACCATATGACGTCAGTACTGATATCCTGGTATCATTTGACGTAGAGTCTCTATATACGTCTATTCCACAAACTGAGACCCTAGAGGTAGTAGGTGCCTTATTGGAACAGAGTGATCATCAATCTATCACGCCCACGAGTTTCATTATGCAACTTGCCGAGATTGCGATGAAAGAGAACTATTTTCGCTTTGAGGAGACCATCTACCTGCAGACGTCCGGGACCAGCATGGGCAGTGTTTTCGCGCCGAGCCTGGCGAACCTCTATGTTCACCATTTTGAACAGCAGGAGGTTCTGACGTCCACCAATCCATATCTTTCGTCATTACATATATGGAAACGATATATTGATGACATCCTGGTGGTGTGGCGAGGCACGGAAGAAGATCTACTACTATTCCATGGCTGGTTGAATAGTAAGAATGCCTACTTGAAGTTCACCATTGAACACAGTAGAACATCTTTAGCCTTTCTGGATCTGAGGCTACATGCAACCATCAATGGCATTGAATCAGAACTCTATCGGAAGCCGATGGCTAGAAATGCACTACTAAGGTATGACAGTTGTCATCCGCGAGCCCTGAGGGACAATTTGCCCTTTGGCCAATTTCTAAGGGTACAAAGGAACTGCTCCAGCAAAGAAGCCTTTGAAATTCACTCTAAGAACCTGGAAACCCAACTGAGTGAAAAGAATTACCCGAGAAAGATCATTCGGAAATCAAAAAAGAGGGCGTCCAACAATAATAGGGAGTCCCTATTGGAAATACAGCCACCAAAGGATAAGACAAACCGCATTGCCTTTGTTAATACATTTAACACATGCTCAAACCAGGTACAGAAAATCATAAAGAAGCATTGGTCTATCCTGAAAACTGGAAATGATGACATCGCTCCACCCATTTTTGCCTTCAAAAGAGGACAAAATCTAAAAGATCAATTGGTCCACACGCGCCCACGCAACAAAGAACCCAGGCAAGTTGGCACGCTGTGGGACTTACCTCCAGTTTCTGGACACCATCCTTGCGGGGCGTGCAGTGTCTGTCCCCAAACCAGAAAATCCACTGAGGTCGATATTGGGACCAATCGCCCTTGGACACAGAAGAGATTCACCAACTGCAGCAGCAGTAATCTAATATACTTGATAACCTGCCCATGCTCCTTGCGATACGTCGGTATGACGACCCGCAAAATCAGGACAAGATTACAGGAACACAAAAGCACGGTGCGGTGTAAAAAACAAGCCACCCGTCTCACCGCACATTTTTTTTTTTTTTTTTTTTTTTTTTTTTTGGGTAAGACGTTTATTGCACATTGTCACAATAATAATACAATCAATTATGCCTACAACCTGAGAAGGCCGGCTATGCATAGCACGCTCGATCGAATCATAGACTTAGTCATACACAGCCCATCAGCCGACAACCATGGGTCCGGCGGCGCTCGTTCGGTATCATGGTAGTCTCGTTCTTTATGAACAATGCATCTGCATAGAATATACGCCAGGTCAGTCTTACATTTTCCGTATTTTCAACCAGACCCCCCATAAACTAGGGAGGATGTAACTAACAACAGTGTAAGAACCCCTTACAAAACTTGAAGCACTGTGTCACAACATTCTCCCTCCCTCATCGCCCCGCCATAAGTATCCCTGGGTGGCAAACATCTTGCGACAGTTGAGCGCTCAGCACGCGTCATTGACAGTGGCCACTGACACCAGGTACTGTTGTAATGGTTCCCAGAAATCTCTGGGGCGGGACCCCATAGGCAGCTCTTCCTCATACGTGACTAAAGTGTCTCTGCAGTAGGCCAAGTCCTCCAACCAATTTTTTACTGTAGGTTTCCGCTTACTGTTCCAATGAATGGATATTCTCCTCTTCGCCATCAATAGTGCAATCACACAAAGTTTACGCCGTCTCGCCCTCAGTTGTGGCACTAATCCCAGGAGACATACCTTAGCTGTACACGGCAATTGTGCCCCCAGTATAGTGTTGAGTGTCCGCACCACCTGATCCCAGTAGCGTGCCACCGCATCGCAGTGCCATGCCAAGTGAATGAAATCTGCATGTTCCTGGCCGCACCTAGTGCAGTTAGAGTTGTCCCTCAGCCCATATTTGTAAAGCCTAGCAGGCGTGTGGTACATGTGGTGCAAATATTTGTAGTGAATCAGCCTAAGATTCCCGTTTGGTGTCAGCATCCCCGTTAGAATGCAGGTGGCCTCCCATTCCTCCTCCGTAATGTCATCCCCCAGTGCTGCGTTCCATTTCTCCCTGGCTCTGGTGGTGTTGCCCCCATTACTAGCTTGCGCACTGCGGTATAGTCGGGACACCAAGTGTGACGCTGAGGGGGTGTTGAGCACAAGCGTCAGTGGTGCGAGTGCCTGTGGTTCCGCTGGGAAGGTCACATAATGCTCCCTCACCGCCCTCTGCAATCGGTAATAGTTGAAACTAAATAACAGAGTTGGATTCTGAATGTATGTCAGTTGGTCCAATGGTACAAACAGCCCATCTTTATATAGATCACCTAGGGTGTCTATGCCAGCGCGTTTCAGGAGGTCTATCCCCACCCGTTCTTGCGTGACAGAGAGTGCCGGATGGTGTGCCAATGGAAGTGCCGGTGCGTAGATTGGTGTGCAGCGCGCCATCTTACTCAGTGTCTGCCATGCCGCTATCGTGGTGTTTACTGGGTTGATGTCATGATCGTGCAACCTGGGACGTTTGTGCGTTAGTATGCTGGTCAGTGGGATGGGATCAGCGTCTCCATGTTCTACTGCTACGTGCGTTAAAAAAGGGATCTCATGGAACCAATAGTGCGCGAATTGCGCCTGAGCGCACTGGTAGTACAGGTAAATATCCGGCACCTTGAAGCCCCCTTTAGCGAATGGGAGAGTCAGAGTTTGCAGGTCCAACCTAGCCTGCTTCCCCGCCCATATCAAGGAGAGCATGAGGGATTTGATGTTGCGGAACACCTCGGCCGGCGGCTTAATAGGTATATTATTGAAGAGATATAAGAATTTGGGCAGGAGTACCATTTTCACAATGGCAAGTCTGTCTGCCAGTGAGAGCGGCAGCCCAATCCATCTTTTGACCTTATCCTCCAGCGTGGAGACAGTCCTCCCGTAGTTGGTGCGAATGACCAGCTCCGGGTCTCTGTGGAACCAAACGCCCAAATATTTCGTCGGTTCCTCCTGCCATTCCAGGGGGTAGTCCAGCACGAAGGGCCGGGTTCCGTCCGTCAGCGGGAGTATGAGTGATTTGCCCCAATTGATGTGGAGTCCCGAGTATTGGCCAAATTTAATGTATTCCCTAAGAAGTGGATTGAGATTCGCCTCAGGGTTTTTTACGTACAGGACCATGTCGTCTGCATATAAGGCTATGTGTATGGGTCGCGTAGGCAACTGAATAGCTGAGTAGTGGTGGTGTTGTCTTATTTTACAAGCCAAGGGTTCCAGTATGAGGGCGAATAGCATTGGTGATAAAGGACACCCTTGTCTAGTGCCTCGCTCGATGGGTATAGGGGACGACAGATGCTTGTTAACCCGAATGCGGGCCGACAGGCCCGAGTATAGCATCGTAATCCATCCTATGAATAACGGGGGGAATCCCATCCGGATCAGGACTGCGTGAAGGAACGGCCAATCAATTGTATCGAATGCCTTAGCCGCATCCAACAAGACAGCGACAGCTTTAATATCTGGGGCCAAGTAGTGTGCCAGCGCGAAAAGGGTGCGGGTGTTGTGTGTGGTCGATCGGTCCGGAATGAAACCAGCCTGGTCAGGTCTTACCAACAACGGCATTAATGGCTTCAGTCGGTCTGCTAGGATGCTGGCCAGTATCTTGGTGTCTATGTTTATCAAGGAGAGGGGGCGGTAAGAGTCGCAGTGTTCTTCGTCTTTGCCCGGTTTCAGTAGGGTGACGATCAACGCCTCTCTCATGGACGGTGGCAGTGTTTGGGCCTCGTGTGCAGCCTCGTATAGATTTACCAGATGGGGTGCTAGCGTGTCCGCATAAGTTTTATAGAATTCTATGACGAAGCCGTCTGGGCCTGGCGCCTTGCCATTGGGGAGCCGTTTGATAGTGTCTATGATTTCTTGTGTCGTGAGAGGCCTAGCCAAATACTCCCTGTGCCCGTCAGCCAGCCAGGCGATTTCAACGTCAGCCATGTATTCCAAAATTTCCTCCCGAGATACTTGAGCTCTGGCCCCATAAAGTGTCCCGTAGGTGTCTCTGAATTCACCCAGAATGGTCGGCATGTCATGCGCACGGGTGCCCTGTTTGGTACGTATAGTCGCTATGTGCTGTTGCGCCCTCCCTGAACAAATCTTTTCCGCTAGGGCCCTGCCCGGTCTGCCTCCCTCCCCATATCTCCTAGCCGTCGTTCTCTTGAAGATATATTTAAGTTCGTCATCAGCAAATGTGTCATATTCTAATAGTAGTGTCTGAATGTCACTGAGCAGTGCCGTGTCTCCAGTGTTTGTGTACCTCCGCTCCAGGTCTTGAAGCAGCTCCTCCCTCCTTTTTAGTTGGTGACGAATATCTTTTAATATGCCAGAGGACGTGGTGATGCACACGCCCCGGATAGTTGCTTTAAATGCTTCCCATAGGAGGCACGGGTCCTCCGTGGTGGGGGCATTTAGTTCAAAGTAGTCAGTGATCGCTTTTTGGATTGTGTCGACATACAGCGGATCACGCAGGGCCTGTGCGTTAAAGCGCCAGGTGTAGGGTGGCGGAACATAGTGTGGGATTCGCAACCTCAAAAGAACAGGGCCGTGATCCGACAGTGTTCTCGGGAGATGCGTTATCTGTTCCACCCATGCAAGGACGTCCTGTGTAGCCAGCCAAAAGTCCAACCTGGACCAGCTTCTATTTGCAGCATTTATGTGCGTGGCAACCTGCTCCCCCGGGTGTTGTAGCCGCCACAGATCGCTTACATGTAGATTGGACATTGCGTCCAGGAGCATTTCCCTCGCCTTGGTATGTTGCTCAGGTGTGTGTGACGCTCTGTCGAGCCCGTCCCTGAGTGTCACGTTAAAGTCCCCTCCCCAGATGACATTGTCCGCTTGTACATCCGCTATAGTGTGCCACAACCGTTCAAAAAAACCCGCATCATCCACATTCGGACCATACACATTCACAAGGGCTAGTTTCTGGTGTCTTGTCTCGCCTGCCACTATAACATATCTCCCTCCTGCGTCAGTGTACGTGTCGTTAATCTTGAAGTGTGTACCCTTCTTGATCAAGATACTGACGCCACGGGAGTACGTCGAGTAATATGCGCCAGTAGCTGATTCCGCCCATTTTGAGCCCAGCCCGGATGTGGAATTGGGTGCCATGTGTGTTTCTTGTAGAAATGCCACATCCACCTGAAGTCTGTCAAAGTACGCAAACATCTGCCGTTTCTTTTTCGGATTCCCCAGCCCCCTGACATTCCATGTGATGAAATTGAGTGTGTCAGAGCGTGCCATTAGTACGTGGTCAGGTGAAATTGTGTGTCGCGTGCTCTATGTGGCCACCTGTGGAACAGCTCATTTACAGCATACATAATATAGGCAATAAAAGAGGTCGCAATGCTTCTCAGACACAGTGCAAACATATTAACTCTTCCCAGCTTCCCCAACCCCCCGCCTCCCACTTCAGCGCCCAAACTGTGCCAAAGCCATTCCCCCCCAAACATCAGAACTGCGATTAAGCATGTTGTGGGGAACACCCTCCTGGGGGTGCCGCCCGAAGCACACATCTCCACCCACATAGTGGATGTGGACGAGTGCGATCTCAAGTTAATGATAACGTCAATAAACATCCCCTAGTCCCCTCCTCCCGCCTCCAAACCCCCGCAAATATAACATGATCAGTGTCATTCACTCCATGTCCCTCCGAGGTTTCAACACCCATGTAGGCAGTGTCACAGCCCCTCGAGGTTAGTGTCTCAGGGTAGCACGGTGATAAAGCAGTCAGTATAGCCAGCCGGCCGCATGTCTCTAACCTGGCGAGGCCCAGCGCACTCGTCCGGGTTCTGCATCAACACTCCCCAAGTGTACTCACTGCGATACTGCCGATGGCGACTCCCTGCCATAGTTCATCAGCAGCGACAACACCAGTCCTGCGGGTCTCGACGTGCAGGTGCACTTTGTCAGAAGTGTCCATCGCCCGCTGCCAGTTCCGAGAAAGCACTCCAATTTCGCGCACAGAGCAGTTATTTTGTCTTCAGTCGTTGTCGCTCATTCTGGCCGCAGCCTCCTGATTTTTCCGGCGTTTGGTGAGGGTCTTGATGTAGTCCTGCGCGGCCTGGACCGTCGTGAGAACCACCGGTTTGCCATCCGTTAGGATTTTAAGTTTTGCTGGGTACAGCATCGCGTAACCAATGTCTAGTTCCCGTAGTTTCTTCTTCACAGGAGCGAATTCCTTCCTTGCCTGCTGTACCGCCATGGTGTGGTCTGGGTAAAACTCCAGCGAGTTGCCCTGGTGAGTGATGGCGCCTTTTTCCCTCGCCATTCGAAGTACGGCATCCCTGTCCCTGTAGTTTAGCACTCGAGCGATGATTATCCGAGGCGGAGCCCCCGGTTTTGGAGTGGGGGCCAGGGAACGATGTGCCCGTTCGACCAGGAAGACGTCGGAGAAGCTTTCAGCCCCGAAGATATCTTTCAGCATGTTCTCCACGTACGTCTCCATCCTGCCGGTGTTGGTGGATTCCGGCAGGCCCGAGATGCGTACGTTGTTGCGGCGGGACCTCGCTTCCTGGTCCTCCACCTTCGCCTTCAGGGTTTCCAGGGTCTTTTCAATGGCGCCGTGTGTTTTCGCCATGGATCTGGTGTGGTCCTCCACCGAGGAAATCCTCTGCTCTGCCTCCCCCAGCCGCTCGCCGTGATTTTCCAGCTCGTGCGACAGCGAGTCCACCCTTGCCACAACGCTGTCCATTTTGCTGTTCATGTCGTGCAAGCTCTGCTGGATGGCCCTCAATACTGCCTCCATGCCGGCGCCGTCTCCCAGGGCCTGGTCTCCGTCAGTGTCCAGGGCAGCTCCCGTTTTTGCCGTTTGCTTTTTCGCCTCGAAAGGCAGTTTCGTTTGCTGTCTATCGGGCTTCCCCATGGCGCCCGCAGGTGCGGCTGGGCTAGCGACTTTCGGGCTCGTTGGGGCTGCTGGTTTGGTCGTTATCCGTGTGCGTCGCGTTTGCGCTCTGGCCACCCCCTGCGTTGGGGATCTATTCATTTGAATGGCCACTTAGCCACATACTGTCCCAGGGCGGCGTCCGGTGACACGCTGGCGCGTCTCGCGAAGGTGGATGTGTTTAGGGGGCTGCAGTGCGCTTCATTCATCAGCCAGATCGTGTGAGGCAGTCCCGTTGGCGCCGGCGGTACTGGTTCGCGCCCACTGGTGCAGCGCGTTGAAGCGTTGGGAAGCCTCGCACCACCCCACCTCTGCCGGCGAGCCCCCTGCCGCCTATCTCCACCGCTCGCCCCCTTGGCAGCGCTGTATTGCGTTCCGGTACCTGTTCACTTGCTGGCGCCGCGGAACGGGGGGCCGGCAGTGCCTGGGGCAGAATCACCAATCTTGCGTGTCACCGCCGCCGCCATTTTGTTGCCGTGGAACGCACAGTGCATAATAAAAGATCTGTCCAGTGCACCTTCATATCAATACTGCTTTTGCCCCTGTTCCCGTGTCTCACCGACTGTGCGCCGGGATGGGGAGAGTCCTGTGGTCCTCCGAGGGCGACAGCGTTCAGTTTCAGCCGCGATCGCCGCGACCGCGCACCGCCATCTTGAACAGTCTCCCAACGCCGGGAGGATTTTCGCTGATTTCTTCGTCGCGTTACATATTCATTGTTCGGCGTCAACACATTACCGAGCCGGATCACTTACGCGTCCATTCCGCTGTTTTTCACGGAGAACGGGATGAAATCGGGGCCAAGGGGTCCGTGAACACGCACTCGTCCGGCGGAGCTGACTTAGCAGTCAGCCATCCCGCAGTGCGCCCTCTAGCGCCCCCTAGTGTCTCACCGCACATTTTTTGGAAAAGGGACATGGCCCGGAAGATTTCTGTTGGACTGTTCTAGAACAACCACAAATACCCCTATCCTGCACTGACATCAGTCGGTTCTTGTTCAAAATAGAACAGAAGTGGGTATACCGTCTTAACAGTGATAAAGAGGGACTCAATGAACCCATTCCCTGGATGTCCCTATGAACTTTCAATACAATACACGAAGTTCAAATCAATTAACTACATGGGTTTTCGCTAGTTCTCTTGCTCTACCTCTAAGCGCCCTCTGGCTATAGATTACTCTTTTGAATTCCCTAGACATATACTTGTGCATAGATTTGTCTCTTTGATAGTCTATATTATATACTAATTCCGGTTGGGACTACAATTCCCAGCATGCCCGCGTTCACGTGACCGAATCATGTGACTGCCATTACACTATGCACAACGAGGAAGTGCATATTAGTCCTGTCTAGAGAGACGTCGGTGCCCCCCCAAGCAGTACAGCTGACTGCCAGGAGACATCGACGGACAGGTAAGCGAGCGCCAGTCCATTCTGAGCGCGCTGCCTGACTGAAACAGCGCTGCTAGATAACGATCGCGCTACCATGAAGATCAGCGCTCAAACGCGCTGGTATAGCTATCGCGCTCAAGCACTCCCTGCCTGCTCTCAAAAACGCCGAGCGCGTTGTCTACAAGTAATTAGTTTGACGGGTACTCTCACCCGGATATTACAATAAATACATTAACATCTGTAACAATGATAGATATCGATCGCGCCAGAAATAGCGCAGGATCAGTGCACTACATTTTGGCTGCCTGAAGTCCCCAACGCTAAGCATTTATACTGAAAGCGTGTGGCCTAAAGGCGGTCAGGCTGACACTTTTGGGGTATTCTTTATCGACTAGCGAACATACACGCTGACAAGCGTAGTCTTTAAAACGCTTAATTTCTCTATGACCATGCTATCTCTGACTTGGTCTGCCATTTTTGGATCGATGGAGTTGAGTATTAGTGGGACGCTCCACATTTTTAATGTGGACTGTGAAGGACACACCGAGCTTTTCGCCACCTTGTGAACTCATTTTAGACTTTTGATATATTGCTCTAAAGATGTAACTTGTGAATTCTTTGTAGAGCGGTGCTCCTCATACCTGCGCTGTGGCCAGGTGGGGTGAAGCCTCTCAACCATCAAATTTGGGTGAGTCTGCTAATTGGCAATGTTTGTCTTTATACATGTGAATGTCCTTTCGTCACAGTATATTAATCATGGGAATATGACACATTCATGTTCTTTTTTGTATTTTGTTTGTCTTTTTGTGTGGATCTAATATCGTGCGATGCAACAGTATTCGGTTGAGTATGTACCTGAAGATCAGGTGATATTGTTCTTAATTCCTTAATCTAAGTAGCAGTGTTTTTATATTTTTGGTCCTGAAGAATGCATTTGAAACTATGTTCAACACAATGCAGAAACATGTCGACCACCATGTAGTACGGTGATTATTTGAAACCCGCACTTACACTTGCTTTTTAAACCTTAGGGATTGGGAGACACTAATAAATGTTGTTCGTCCACCCGATCACCTAATTTTATATTTTTCCCTCACTTAACACTCTTACCACCACAACACTGCCTTTACAGTAGCCACGTTAATTTCTTGTACTTTATACACCACCCCTTATCTCACACATATCGGTTACGGTAACATCTGACCGGCCGTTCAGTCTCCTGGGTAAGGAGAACCCAAATGATGAGAAAAAGGGCGGTACAGTGTGGCTTCTGATGGGAACTATTTCTCCATTTGCTCTTGAGCCTTAGTCTGGCCTGCATTTCACTATCGGAGCTTACTCACTGGTGTCTTTTGTGTTGCATTGGTTTTGTGATCCACCCTTTTCTGTGACCCCCAGGTGTATTCTGTTGTGATAATACTGTATTTTGGGGCATGCACCTGGTCGGTCGGTAAACTCGCCCTTAGACCCTACTCTCATTGTTTGTTGTGTATGTGAACTGTACAGCTAAGGCTGTGGGTCTCCTTTTTAACTACTGGTTGACCACGTGGTCTCCGGTCCCATTGAGTCTACTGAGTGGCTTTTCTTTGTCCTCTACCACTTTGCATTTCTCCTCTCCGACATGGCGACTAATTGGGGCTTAGCATTTGAGAGTGCTGAGGTCCAGAGCATCCTAGACGAAAACCCTAGTCTCCTAGACACTATTCCAGTTTCGGTCCAAACAACAAATAATGATGATGGATGGGTAAAAATTCTAGCTCTCAAAAAATCCCATTCAAGAACATCCGTACATGGACTCATTATGGCGCAATACCTTCGAGGCAACTGTGCACCTTCAGGTCTTATTGTCAACAATGCACCACGACTATTTCTTGATGACAAAGAGTTTCTCAAGGACTGGTCGATGATAGCCTGGAGGTGTACAAGGGACTGGCTAGTCCTGATCATCAAAACCGCAAAGAGAGTAGCGGATAAGATATTAATTGAGATCCAGGTTCTTGAGGGCCAGATTAAGACTACACTAAAAAGCGGAATGTTTAAAAAGGGACAGGAAGACAGTGACAAAAACAATAACGAATTTAAGGAATCCATTCTTTTTAGTAAATTAGAAAAGTTCAAGAAGGACTTAGCCAAATTCTCCATGGAACGCATATATCCATACACTAGTGACACATACACAGCACCAACATTCAACCGAGGTGGCAAGAAGGGTGGCTCCACGTATGGCACATCTAGTTCTGATGGAGCATCTAGTGATTCAGATACCTCACAACATGGATCTGCTGGTCAAACTCCCAGAGGCCGGGGTAATAGAAGAAACTGGAGAAATGGCAATCACTCCCAGAACTTTAACAATTTCCAACCTTGGTGGCCGGCTAATCCCTGGATGTTTGGACCTCAATGTCCCCCCCAAATGGGTGCTTTTGGCCCCCCTCCAATGCAACAGGGTCCAGGGTCGTTTCCTTTTTTAGGATTTGGCCAGAGACGAGGCAGGGGCAGGAGGAGACAAGGGAACACGACACCACAGGTGCACTGGAACACAGAAACTCCTCAACAATCGAGAATGGATCTCCGCAGCGGAAAGAAAGTCCCACAGGACACTGCAGGGACCAGCAATCAACAAGCCTTGTGATGAACCTCAGTTCACACACACTCTCTTCTACCGAAGAGCGGCTCTTGAACAAAGGCTTAGGGTTTGTGGCTACCCAGAAAGGGGATCCTTTTGTAGCCCAGATCGAACTGGCTAAGTTTTTCCGAAGAATAAGACTGCACTACTTCTTTTCTAAACCAGAACAAATAAGCACTGTCCCTGAAAACAACAATACGGGATTGAGAAAACCCTCCAATTTTAACCCACCTGCTGCGGTTCTACCTCCGAAGGTCTTGACCTTTGAAGCGGCAGTGGAAAATGACGTCAAACGCATCTATGAAACAGAGACTAGACCATTCATGAATCTTTCAAAAGACGAACAGCTTGCTCTACGTTCACTAACATCTAACGACAAGATCATTATTAAGCCAGCTGATAAAGGTGGAGCAACAGTCATCTTAGATACTGAGACATACCGGAATGAGTGCATCCGGCAACTTAGTGACCAGAAGTCATATCTCCCATTGAGAGAGGATCCCACAGAGAGATTGCTGACTAAAATCAGCAACCTGGTAGAAGAAGCAACCGGTGAAGGTTGGATAACGCCTCAAGAAGGACAGTATCTAATCACAAAACACCCTATAGTTCCGTACTTTTACTGTCTTCCAAAAGTGCACAAACCTCAGAGACCGCCACCTGGCAGGCCCATTATTTCTGGTATTGGCTCCGTTTTAGAACCATTATCAACTTTTGTTGATCATTTTTTGAACCCTATGGTCAAGGCCATGCCTACCTTTCTGCAGGACACAAAAGATGTCCTTAGACTACTACCAACAATACCATATGACGTCAGTACTGATATCCTGGTATCATTTGACGTAGAGTCTCTATATACGTCTATTCCACAAACTGAGACCCTAGAGGTAGTAGGTGCCTTATTGGAACAGAGTGATCATCAATCTATCACGCCCACGAGTTTCATTATGCAACTTGCCGAGATTGCGATGAAAGAGAACTATTTTCGCTTTGAGGAGACCATCTACCTGCAGACGTCCGGGACCAGCATGGGCAGTGTTTTCGCGCCGAGCCTGGCGAACCTCTATGTTCACCATTTTGAACAGCAGGAGGTTCTGACGTCCACCAATCCATATCTTTCATCATTACATATATGGAAACGATATATTGATGACATCCTGGTGGTGTGGCGAGGCACGGAAGAAGATCTACTACTATTCCATGGCTGGTTGAATAGTAAGAATGCCTACTTGAAGTTCACCATTGAACACAGTAGAACATCTTTAGCCTTTCTGGATCTGAGGCTACATGCAACCATCAATGGCATTGAATCAGAACTCTATCGGAAGCCGATGGCTAGAAATGCACTACTAAGGTATGACAGTTGTCATCCGCGAGCCCTGAGGGACAATTTGCCCTTTGGCCAATTTCTAAGGGTACAAAGGAACTGCTCCAGCAAAGAAGCCTTTGAAATTCACTCTAAGAACCTGGAAACCCAACTGAGTGAAAAGAATTACCCGAGAAAGATCATTCGGAAATCAAAAAAGAGGGCGTCCAACAATAATAGGGAGTCCCTATTGGAAATACAGCCACCAAAGGATAAGACAAACCGCATTGCCTTTGTTAATACATTTAACACATGCTCAAACCAGGTACAGAAAATCATAAAGAAGCATTGGTCTATCCTGAAAACTGGAAATGATGACATCGCTCCACCCATTTTTGCCTTCAAAAGAGGACAAAATCTAAAAGATCAATTGGTCCACACGCGCCCACGCAACAAAGAACCCAGGCAAGTTGGCACGCTGTGGGACTTACCTCCAGTTTCTGGACACCATCCTTGCGGGGCGTGCAGTGTCTGTCCCCAAACCAGAAAATCCACTGAGGTCGATATTGGGACCAATCGCCCTTGGACACAGAAGAGATTCACCAACTGCAGCAGCAGTAATCTAATATACTTGATAACCTGCCCATGCTCCTTGCGATACGTCGGTATGACGACCCGCAAAATCAGGACAAGATTACAGGAACACAAAAGCACGGTGCGGTGTAAAAAACAAGCCACCCGTCTCACCGCACATTTTTTGGAAAAGGGACATGGCCCGGAAGATTTCTGTTGGACTGTTCTAGAACAACCACAAATACCCCTATCCTGCACTGACATCAGTCGGTTCTTGTTCAAAATAGAACAGAAGTGGGTATACCGTCTTAACAGTGATAAAGAGGGACTCAATGAACCCATTCCCTGGATGTCCCTATGAACTTTCAATACAATACACGAAGTTCAAATCAATTAACTACATGGGTTTTCGCTAGTTCTCTTGCTCTACCTCTAAGCGCCCTCTGGCTATAGATTACTCTTTTGAATTCCCTAGACATATACTTGTGCATAGATTTGTCTCTTTGATAGTCTATATTATATACTAATTCCGGTTGGGACTACAATTCCCAGCATGCCCGCGATCACGTGACCGAATCATGTGACTGCCATTACACTATGCACAACGAGGAAGTGCATATTAGTCCTGTCTAGAGAGACGTCGGTGCCCCCCCAAGCAGTACAGCTGACTGCCAGGAGACATCGACGGACAGGTAAGCGAGCGCCAGTCCATTCTGAGCGCGCTGCCTGACTGAAACAGCGCTGCTAGATAACGATCGCGCTACCATGAAGATCAGCGCTCAAACGCGCTGGTATAGCTATCGCGCTCAAGCACTCCCTGCCTGCTCTCAAAAACGCCGAGCGCGTTGTCTACAAGTAATTAGTTTGACGGGTACTCTCACCCGGATATTACAATAAATACATTAACATCTGTAACAATGATAGATATCGATCGCGCCAGAAATAGCGCAGGATCAGTGCACTACATTTTGGCTGCCTGAAGTCCCCAACGCTAAGCATTTATACTGAAAGCGTGTGGCCTAAAGGCGGTCAGGCTGACACTTTTGGGGTATTCTTTATCGACTAGCGAACATACACGCTGACAAGCGTAGTCTTTAAAACGCTTAATTTCTCTATGACCATGCTATCTCTGACTTGGTCTGCCATTTTTGGATCGATGGAGTTGAGTATTAGTGGGACGCTCCACATTTTTAATGTGGACTGTGAAGGACACACCGAGCTTTTCGCCACCTTGTGAACTCATTTTAGACTTTTGATATATTGCTCTAAAGATGTAACTTGTGAATTCTTTGTAGAGCGGTGCTCCTCATACCTGCGCTGTGGCCAGGTGGGGTGAAGCCTCTCAACCATCAAATTTGGGTGAGTCTGCTAATTGGCAATGTTTGTCTTTATACATGTGAATGTCCTTTCGTCACAGTATATTAATCATGGGAATATGACACATTCATGTTCTTTTTTGTATTTTGTTTGTCTTTTTGTGTGGATCTAATATCGTGCGATGCAACAGTATTCGGTTGAGTATGTACCTGAAGATCAGGTGATATTGTTCTTAATTCCTTAATCTAAGTAGCAGTGTTTTTATATTTTTGGTCCTGAAGAATGCATTTGAAACTATGTTCAACACAATGCAGAAACATGTCGACCACCATGTAGTACGGTGATTATTTGAAACCCGCACTTACACTTGCTTTTTAAACCTTAGGGATTGGGAGACACTAATAAATGTTGTTCGTCCACCCGATCACCTAATTTTATATTGTTCCCTCACTTAACACTCTTACCACCACAACACTGCCTTTACAGTAGCCACGTTAATTTCTTGTACTTTATACACCACCCCTTATCTCACACATATCGGTTACGGTAACATCTGACCGGCCGTTCAGTCTCCTGGGTAAGGAGAACCCAAATGATGAGAAAAAGGGCGGTACAGTGTGGCTTCTGATGGGAACTATTTCTCCATTTGCTCTTGAGCCTTAGTCTGGCCTGCATTTCACTATCGGAGCTTACTCACTGGTGTCTTTTGTGTTGCATTGGTTTTGTGATCCACCCTTTTCTGTGACCCCCAGGTGTATTCTGTTGTGATAATACTGTATTTTGGGGCATGCACCTGGTCGGTCGGTAAACTCGCCCTTAGACCCTACTCTCATTGTTTGTTGTGTATAAGGGAAAAGGGTATGGCCAGACACTGCATCATGACCCAGATAAGTTTGCTCCTCTGTATCATGGTACAATTTGTGCTTACCTCAGTGTTGACTGTAGTGTAAACACTACAGTCAACACTTAGGGCGCTCCCCTTAGTGTTGACTGTAGTGTTAATACCAGAGAGTGTGTGTGTGTGTGTGTGTGTGAATAAGAGCTACAGTAGGAGTAATGGGACACATTAAAGTTAGGTGCAGTGATAGACTCCAGGTTGTGTATATTGTGCCAATTATGGAACAGTTTTTGTTTAATGTTAGTCTTAGGGATACCTTTATGGCTAGAGATGAAGTATGGGTTTGATACAGGGTATTGGTAAATGATTTTCTTAAGGTTAAGGATACTTTGCAGGATTGAACTAGGTTTAGGTTTATGGAATGTAGGTGTAAATTATGCTGCTAGTGTTAAGGGTTTTGTGTTTGGTTTACATTGCATAAGAGTAATGGGCAATTGATGAGGATAGCGTTATCGTTAGGCATAGGATTTGCAGTTCGTGTACCTGGTTCGTGAATGAGAAAATGAGCTGGGTGTCGGAAGCGTGGAATACTATCCTGAGTCTGTGTTTTCTGACAATGGTGGCAAGAAGGACCATGCAGATGTTGAGGAGCGTGGGGCTGATAGAGGATCCTTGGGGTACTCCGCAGCTGATCTCTGTTGGTTCAGAGAGGAAGGGCGGGAGTCTGATTATTTGAGTTCGGCTGGTGAGAAAGGAAGGGATCCATTCCCCTGAATGCCGGCGTCGCAGAGTCTGGCGGTTAGTGCACGGTGGGAGACGGTGTCGAAGGCTGCTGATAGGTCTAGTGGGATGAGGGCAGCCATGTGTCCTTGGTCAAGGAGGGTGAGGATGTCGCCCGTGGCGGCTAGTTGGGTAGTCTCATGCGGAGGTTGCTACGGAATACAGATTAGGAAGTGTAGAGGATCGAGTTGGATTCAATAAAGTTTGTGAGCTGGTTGTTGACGATCTTCTGTTTGACTTTGGCTGCGAAGGGGAGGAGAGAGGTGAGAAAGGAACGGATCCATTCCCCTGAATTCCGGCGTCGCAGAGACTGGCGGTTAATGCACAGTGGGAGACGGTGTCGAAGGCTGCTGATAGATCTAATAGGATGAGGGCAGTCATGTGTCCCTGGTCGAGGAGGGTGCGGATGTTGCCCGTGGTGGCTATAAGGGCAGTCTCAGTGCTAAGGTTACTACGTAATACAAATTGGGAAGTGTAGAGGATTGAGTTGGATTCTATAAGTTTGTGAGCCGGTTGTTGACGATCTTCTCGGTGACTTTGGCTGCAAAGGGGAGGAGAACGATGGATCTATAGTTCTGGAGGCTGTCAGCTCTGCGGAGGGCTTCTTGAGGAGGATCTTGACATCAGTTTGTTTCCAATCACCGGGAAACATGCCTGTTTTGAGGGTGCTATAGGGGAGGTGGCTCTGTGGTAGATGTACGTCGGGCTGGGGTCAGTGGGGGCTCCTGAGTGTATGCTTCTCATGGTTTTAGCTGTGTCTTCTGTGGTGACAGGGGTCCATGCGTTGATGGTAGGCTGGTTGGCATTGCTGGTTGTAGGTGTAGTAGCGGTGCCTAGGTTCCGCTGAGTAGGTCCCAGATTTCTACTGCATGTCTGTGCAGGGAGCGTATGCTGAGGAGTATGCAGCTCAGGGGAATGGGTGCACTGGCATCCGGTGGGTAGGCACAAATAAATATCACGTAGTCCCAGGGCTTTAAGTGGGCTGGGTCTTGACGGTGCACCAGCAGTACTAAAAAACAGGTGCTGAGATGGGTCCCTATTGGGCTTTTTCATTTGTATAACGTGCCCTTATTATTGCTCTCTCTTTCTAACTCCTGGGGCTAGGTACCCTCTCACACTCCAGTGGATTTGAAAATGCAAAAGCTTATGTGTCTCTTGCCACTGTCTACCTGGGCTCTCTGCAGGAGGGGCCTTTCACTGCAGTGTGGGCCGCACTGAAGCAACCTCTCAATCCGTGTGCCACCTCTTCAATAAAATAGGAACAACGCCTACTTTTCTCAGAACGTAACTGTGGGTCGAAAGGTTGGTATGTGATCGAAAAGAGTGGCAGATTGTAAGGTACTACACTATGAACATTTTGAGAACCATCGGAGTCATTTTACACTCATCTAATTTGAAGAAACCTGTTACATATGTTTCTTTTATTATATTGGATTACACCATATTTGCATGTACATGTGATTTTCCTAGGATTACATTTGTACACATGTGTGCTACTTTGTGTGCATACCCCCAAGGACAGGATGCCATATTGCACATTTATGTCTGCATCTACAAATTTGTCCACTACCCCTATACCGTGGCCAAAACACACGCAGCCATTTTTGTTGTCAGGCATACTGCTCCCACTTACTCATAAACCACAGTGTCTGCTTGGTCAGTCTATCTTGCTCTATGCCTCACTCTGAGAATGCGAAGAAAACATATATGCATTGGTACAGGCAAAGCCTTGCACCGCTATTCAGGTATCTCTCTGATGGTAAATTACACAGTTAGATTAAGTCATGTTTTTAGGTCTTGGCTTTAGACAGCACACATGAGCTGTCTCAAACCAAGAAATACTGCATCTACTACATAGGCTTCAGCCTGCCCATGGGCTTCCCATTTACTGAAACCTTTGTCACTCTTAAATTCTATCCGCATAATTCCACAGCACACCATGCCACATATTTCCACTACACAACTTCACACTACGCCACACAATTCCACAACAAACAATTTCAATCCAACACTTGCACTACCACCAAACCTGTCATCTCTCTTCCACATACCCACAGCCCCTCTCATCTCTCCCTCACACTCACAGTACCCGCTCTCATCTTGCAATACCACTGCCCTCTCATCCCTCCCTCACATACACTGTCTCCTCTCTATACTGCCTGCTCACACACGCTACCTTCCTGTACCTCCTCACGCTCTGCACTGGTCCGCTTCTCCCCCATGGGTGCCCCTTCCACTCATGCCTTTTTCTCTCTCTCTCTCTCTCACTTGTATTCTCTCTCACCCCTCTCTCTCGCTCCCTCACACACGCTTACCGCCTCTCTCATATGGTTCTCTTCAGGTCTTGAAGCACAGTTTCTTTCTCGTGCCTTTTCAAAATTTCAATCCCTCAAACCCATCCTCTCCTCCTCTTCTTTAGGTGTCTTCTGCTTACACATGTGGTCCCACTGTATGCATCTGTGGCCTGCTGTCCCCTTCTTTTTGCTACCCTATCTCAATATCAATCACCACTTCCTGCACAAACTACCTATTCCTCTCGATCTTCTTTTCTATCTATTCTGTGCAGCTCTCATCCCTATCTATTCACTATGCCACAACATTCCCTTTCACAAATACACAACACAATTTCAAAACTAACAATGTCCAATACAACCCACATATTTCCACTCTACACCACATACATCCACTTCACTCCAAACCAAAATATATAGGTAAAAGGCATTGTCATGTACGTCAATTGCTCTAAATATCAAAAATCTGAGTCCTAATGTATTGCAAATGCTTGTTAAATTATGCAATCCAATAACTGTGAAGGTCTCTGTGCATTGGCTGAGGGTTATGAAAGGGATAATGTAGATGATCAGTGGCTAATAAAGCAAGACAATGAAAGGCTCAGACTAGATGAAGAGTTTAGAGAAATGCGACAGCACCTACAAAGGCTGAAGTGAGGTGCCTACTTTAACCAATAGTTGTCAATCTAGAAACATGTAATTTGATTCTCTTAGAATACATCAGTCACAACAGCAGTCCCACCTCTTCCTAGGTAACCTAACACTCTACACTGATATTGCATGTATGTATGCATAGATATTTCTATAATCTGAACTTCATAAATATTGTAGTGTTGATGGATGGGCCAGACCATCAAATAGTGTACTCCGTTTGGACAGGACAGTGGTGGCATGTACTCTACTGACCTGGCAGACATACAGCCAACCATATTGAGGGATTTCTTCCCTCTGAAAATCCCATGCTAGTTTGTAGGACTTGGGTCAATAATACCAAAAGTTGTGAAGAAATTCAGCCGGCACATCTGCAGGGTCAGCTTTGACTGTGATGTGAACAGATTGGTGGAGATTCATTGCTGCATTTCACTCTGATTCGAGAGTAGCTATTGCACAAGAGATAATTCTTGTTGTATTTCCTGTAGCTGGATAGTAATTTATTTCTTTTAAAAAATTATTTTACTTAGTTTTCAACAATTTTAAGATCACAATACTGTGACACTGCTTCGCCATCCACCTGATTCTCCCCTTTCTTAATATCCCATTTAGTTCCAAAATACCATGAAGTAGACCACAGTCAAGTCCACTGCAACCAGTCCGGTGCACTATAGATGGGTCTGTGCCCCAGTCAACTGTGTGCTTTTCCCCAACAACTTCCTATGGGTGGGCCGCTCTGGGTATTTTGTGAAGTGCTTTTTACTGTCCCCAGATGTTATCATACTTTTGTGGTCCCCCTCTGGACCTATTCACTGCTTCCTCAGCTGAAAAGAAGAAATCCATCCCTCTTAGCCACTTTGAGATTGGGAGGGCGCCCCGGATCCTCAATGGCCTGCTATGTGATGTTTAGCCAAAATACAACTGATCCCAACCCTCAATTTTTGTCCCCTTACCTGTCCCAACCCGGGAATAAGTTCTGTGTAAATGGCATTCAGCTTTGAGATGGTCAGAGAACATCATATGGTGTGTCTGCCAGACGTCTCCCAATTTTGAGATCCCCAACTTATTTCAGTGTACTTGAGCCCTACTGTTTTCCATAGCCATGTACCCTTCCACAATGGCTTCTTCCTAGTGGGCACCCTCCACTTTCATATCCATTGCAATGCCTCTTTCCAGCTAATCACTGGAATGGCTGGAATGGCCGGGGGAGTGGGTAGGAGGGACTCCCCATACAGCCAAAACCCTGGTGCTTGCCTGGTAAAGTCCATGTGCGTCTCGTAGTGGGTCCCCGTGCACCAAAGATCCAATCAATAACCACAACCAGCTGGGCAGCCCAGTAAAGTAATACAGTCTGATGTCTACTGCCCCTAGTCCACCATCATAAGGGGATTTTATGCAGTTCTTATGGGAGATTCACAGCAACGATCCTCGCTACTTGTTGCTATTGAAGTTGGCCTCTAGGGTTGTAAACAAAAGGCTAGGGATTTTGTGGGGGTAGTGTTGCTAAACATACAACAGCTGTGACCAGGCCACAATTTTGAAGAGGGCTATAGACCCCATCATGATCAGGGGGAGAGAGTTTCATCTTGCCATATGTCCCTTAATTTTGCATGTCAAAGGGGTTATATTCCTGCCCCAGCGTTCCTCTGGGTCTCTTGATAAGAGCATGCCTCAGTGTTTGAAATTGGCTTTCTGGTTGGCACAGGTACGCACCCTGTCCAAGCAGAAGCCATAATCCTGGTCAGGATAAGCAAGATACACACTAAAAGATAACCTGTGCTCAGCTTGGCACAGAACACTCAGGGGTATCCAAAGAGACAATGTGCAAAGTATGTGTGCAACACACACACATGCACAGTAACACAATGAATACACCACAACAAGACTCTAGACAGGTTTAGAAAATGATAGACAATTATATTATAACCAAAACAAGCCTAAAATGACAAAAATCCAATGTATAGAAGTTGAGATATATAACATTTTTAAATGAATAAATGCATTAAAGCACCTAGAAGCAAGCAGCTCTAAAAAGGTTACTTCGGGGGGCGTGGCCAAGATGGCGGGGTGAGCGGACGCTTCCTCCGTAGCTCCTCCGGCCCAGCTCAGCTCGAGCCCCGATTCCTGCGCTTCTCTCCCCCCGCGGATGCACTGCGGGCGAGAGAACTGTGCCGGAGTTCTTGGGGCACGTTTTGATACCACTTTGACTTCTGTTGCCCCGGGGGAAGTCCCTGAAAAGTTTGTTCAACGATCGACCCGAGGAGGGGAGCCTGGGTCGCCCCGAAGAGAAGGGCCTGGAGGCGGAGCGTATTGCGGCGCTGTCCGCGCGCCTCGGCGGAGTCGAGTGCTGAAAGCTGGAGATCCCGGGGGACGGACTAGACGAACTCCGCGGAGTGTGGAAGCTTCCCGGCCGGCGCCCTGGTGGCCGGGACCATCGCTAGACGACAGACCTCTGCCCTGCGACGACGATCTACCCCCCTGCCATGGGTATCGGAGTGTGACGCCTTGCGGACCCCGAGCTTGGAGGAGTGGATCGGTGAAGCCTGAACGGAGCCCGGACCGGGCGTATTGGCCGGTGGTACTGGGAAACACTGGGTCCACACTTCCCCGACCCGCTGCCATTTGGGGGTCGCCCATAGACTAGCTGGCCTGGGCTGGCATCCTGGGTTCCGCCCTCCCGCCATATTGTCTTTGCGGAACTGATGCTGGTGACCCTCGCCCGCACCCAGGTTATACGAGCGCCTTGGTTTCTCCTGGTGCCTACACATCTGCTGCCCTCCTTGGGAGCACACAGCTGAAAGCCTCCGACTTGGACATTGCTGACCGCCCTGCCTGGCCCGGTGGTCGTCTCGCCCTGACCCGGGCCGCCATTTTGTCGCCTGTGACGCACTACCCTTGTCCTCGCTGAGGACTTCTCACCTGGTGCCCACGAGCGGCTGGACGCGTCTACAACGGCCGGCTCTAAGCTTCGACCACCGCGGAGACCAGGATGGCTGGAAGACGAGGCGCAGCACGGGGAGATCGCACTTTGCCGGACATGCTCGGCAGGGCCCAGCAACTGCGCGACAGGGCGCAACCATCTCCGGGGTCCTCCCGGGCCTCAACGGACGCCACCGGGGGCGAACCATCTGTCACGAGGTCCTTCATGGAGGACTTATTCAGCTCCCTCAAGGAGGAATTTCAGACTCTCAAGACCGAGGTGGCGGGTGAGGTCCGTGAAGTGCGAAGAGAAATCGAAGGCCTGGGCGAGCGAGTCGACACTGTGGAAACGGCGGCCCAGCGCCGTGACGAGGAGATAGTTCATCTCCAGCAGGACGTCCTCCGCCTACGGGAGCAGTGTGTCGAGCTCCAGGCCCACTCGGAGGACCTTGAGAACAGATCCAGGCGGAATAATATCCGGGTGCGGGGAGTTCCGTCCGCGGATGAGGGTGCGGACCTAGTGGCCTATTTGCAGGACCTGTTCCGCGACATCTTGGGAGAAGGAGCGGACTTCCCGATCCGCATAGACAGAGCACACAGGGTGGGCCGACAGCGCCAATCTTCGGCACCCCCGCCTGATATCCTGGCGTTCTTGCTGGATTTCCCCCTAAAGGAGCGCATTATGACAGAGGCCCGCAGGAAACAGCCGCTGTCCTTTCGAGAACGACCCGTGGCGCTCTATCAGGACCTGTCCGCCATCACGCTGCAGAAACGCAGGTCTTTCCGCATCGCCACGGACTTCCTGCGAGAGCATGAGACGGCCTACTCCTGGGGTCACCCCTTCCGTCTTATTTTTCGATGGAATGGGGTGTTACATCAGCTGCGCTCCTTACAAGATGTCTGTGGGGTACTGGGACTCACAGCTACGGAGGAAGAAGGAGCCACACCCGCATGGCAACGCCCCGAGCGGCGGGGCCGACGGAGATCGAGGAGGCGCCAATCGTCGGCGACGGCGAGTCGCCCTGACTCCCCTACCATCAGGGCGGATATGGCGGAAGCCCTGAGGACTGCGGCCAGGAACTTGCCCGATTCCAACGGCGTGGCCCAGACGGCCTAACTTTACTCCGGGGGGAGAACTCTTAGCTTCTTCGATGCTGGGTTGGGGCTGGGGGTTGGGGGGGAGTGGCTGGAGGTGTGTGGCTGGACGTCCACTTGACTGTTTCCTGCAGACTCGCCCATTTGGGCTAGACTGAGACTATGGGGTGTTTTTTCTTGTTTTTGGTTTTGGCTGGTTGCCATGGGTTGGTTTTGGGGGGATTTCACAGTTGGTTTGGTGTTGGGGGGGTCCCGTCCGATGCTGTCCGAACATATGCGGAGCCGATTCTGGCCTTCCCTGCACCCCTGCCCCGCGCGCCCCTTCCACTGATCCCGAGCTTGCTGCACAGCGCTTTGCTTCCCTGGGTATGATGCCGCCCCTGAAAGTAGTGACCCTTAATGTTAAGGGTCTGAACAACCCTGTGAAGCGTAGGGCGATTCTTTCCCTGCTAGAAGGGTCGCAGGCGGATATCTGCCTCCTGCAGGAAACCCATTTACTCTCTAAAGATTGCCATAGGCTGCGCTCTGCCAAGTTCCCCACGCAACTCTTTTCCTCGGCTGCGACTAAGACTGCAGGGGTAGCCATTCTTCTAGCCAGCACCTTCCGAGGTGAGGTGCTGTATAAACATGCCGAGCAGAAGGGGAGGCTCCTAGTGTATCGCATGCGTCTAGGGGGTGTAGCCTTTATGGTTGGTTCCGTATACAGCCCGAATGACCACCAGGATCGCTTCCTGGAATCTGTGTTGGTAGACGTTACTGCCTCGCCCGATCGCCACGTCATCTTGGGGGGAGATCTGAACATGGTCTTCGACTCCACCTTGGATAGGTCGGCCCAGCGCTTTCCGCAGACGGGGGAGCTTTCTAGAGCGGTACAGGACCGGATCGCAGAGATGGATCTACATGACCTCTGGCGCATAATGCACCCCGCCGATAGGGACTACTCATATTTCTCCCACGCACACCGCACTTACTCGCGGTTGGATTACCTCTTGGTGAGTGGGCCGCTCCGCTCAGCCGCCACGGCGGCTGACATCGGGGTTTTGTCCCTGTCCGATCATGCGCCGGTTTCCGGAGTTTTTGCTTGGCCGGTGGCCCCCCCCTCCAGAGGGATGTGGCGGCTTCGGGACACACTTCTCCATAAAAAGTCGGTGGTGAAGCGAGTGGAGGAGGTCATGCAGGAGTACCTGACTCACAACAGCAACCCCAATACGTCCCTGGCAACGCAGTGGGCAGCTTGGAAAGCGGTCATTAGAGGGGAGTTTATCTCCATCTCCTCGGCGGAGAACAAGGAGCGTCAACGCAAGAGGGAGGAATTAACGGCGCAGGTCAGGGAACTTGAGCAGGTTCACCGCCGGACAGGGGCGCCTCGTGTTTGGAGGCAGCTGAAGGCGGCGCGGAAACTTCTCTCTGCGTTGGACCTGGACCGGGCGGAGTATGCGGCGTTGCGCCTGAAACATGCCTTTTACACCGGCGGAGATAGATGCGGTAAGCTCCTGGCCCACCGGCTCAGGGCTGCGCAGCAACGCAACGTCGTAAAGGAGCTAGTGGGAGCAGATGGAGTCCCGGTTTCCGGTGACGCGGAGGTGCCGGACTCCTTCCGTGCCTTTTACGAGGTGCTGTACGCGGCAGAGCCCTCCCCACCGGAGAGGCTGAGGCCTATCTGGAATCAGTAACCCTCCCGGCCTTGGACCCCGCCCAGGCGGCCCACCTGGAGAGGGATATACACGTGGAGGAAGTCATCTCCGCTATTGGACAGCTGAAACACGGCAAGGCCCCGGGCCCGGATGGCTATACGGCCTTGTTTTACAAGACCTTCTGTCCCACTGTCGCGCCTCTCCTGGCTCGCTTATTCAACTCCTTCTCCGAACCAGGAGCTATCCCGCCGGACCTTCTTTCGGCGACCGTGTCGGTTATCCCGAAACCGGGAAAGGACCGGACTCTGTGCGGCTCGTATCGGCCCATCTCGCTTCTGAATGTGGACCTCAAGCTGTACATGGGGATCTTGGCGGCCAGACTGGGTCTACATCTACCAGGTTTGGTGGAGGCGGATCAGGCCGGCTTTGTACCCGGTAGGCAGACGGTCGACAACACCAAGAGGGTGACACACGTGCTAGAAAAGGCCTCACGCGTCCCGGGGGAGCGGATGCTGCTATCGGTAGACGCGGAGAAGGCCTTTGATAGGGTTCATTGGCCGTACCTCGAGCTGGTTCTTGGGAAACTGGGGATCGGCGAGAGGTTCCGCACTATGATCTTTAATTGCTATAAGAGGCCGTCAGCATCGGTGCGTGTCAACGGACACAGCTCTGGCAGCTTTGCCATTGAGCGCGGCACGAGACAGGGTTGCCCCCTTTCACCGCTCCTGTTTGCCCTCTATATGGAGCCGTTTGCCCAGAGGATTCGTGATAACCCGGACGCTATCGGAGTGAAGATGGGGCAATACACGCATACTGTTAGCTTGTATGCGGACGATGTCCTGCTGACCCTGGATGACCCCAGGCGGTCGCTCCCTGCCTGCGTCCGGGAACTGAATACCTTCGCCCGCGTGGCAGGCTTCAAGATGAATATGTCTAAGTCGGCCGCCCTGGACGTGTCCCTCTCTGTTGACACCAGGCGGGACCTCCAGCGTCTTTTTCCTCTGCAATGGTCCTACTCCACGGTGCCTTACCTGGGGATCTTGCTTGCGCCTTCCCTGCCTGCAATGGTCGCTGCTAACTATTCCTCTCTGGGCAAAAAGATCAAAGAGGAACTCGGCCGATGGAACAAGGGCCTGCTCTCGTGGCTGGGCCGTATCGCAGCGGTGAAGATGACCATACTGCCTCAGATCCTGTATCTTTTTCGCGCCCTACCTCTCCAGCCCCCTGTAGGTTGGATACGACAGGCGCAGGCAGACATCTCCCGCTTTGTGTGGCAGGGCCGTAAGCCTCGGATGAAGCGGGTCCTCTCCATGCTTGCCCCGGAGGCGGGGGGTCTCGGGGTCCCGGACCTCCGGAAGTACTTCCAGGCGGCACAACTTCGGTATCTGGTGGAGTGGAGCCGGTGGGAATCAGACAAGCACTGGCTCTTTCAAGACCAGGCAGTTGTGGGCCGTACACTCCAGGAAGTCCCGTTCCTGCGGCGCGCTCACCGTCCGCCGAACCTCTACGCCTCTTTTATCACCCGGGTTCCGCTGAGAGTGTGGGACGCGGTGTGCGAGCTTCGCGAGCTCACCACTTTTCCATCGCCGTTCACTCCCATTGCTGGCAATCCAGACTTCACTCCGGGCCTGGAACCGGGGGCCTTTTCCCACTGGGTGAGCGCCGGCTGCAGGGCGCTTTTCCAGATCTACGGGCCGGAGGGCGTACTCCCCTTCCAGCAGCTCCGACAGGAGTTTGGCCTGACGAAGGGGGACAGACTGCGTTATATGCAAGTCCGCCACTGGGCTCTTCAACCCCCGGTGCGCGACGTCGCTGCCCGTTCGATTACGCCCTTTGAGCGATGGCTGGTAACCCGGACCTCGGATGCCAAGCTTATCACCGACTTGTACAAGTTTCTCCAACCCCCGCCGTTCCATTACCATAACCCAGGGAGGGAGCGCTGGCACAGGGAATTGGGCAGGACCTTGAGCCACAAAGAGTGGGACAGGATTGCGTATCGGGCGAGGCACTCTGCGTACCACACTGGGCTGACGGAGACCTTTACTAAGGTGTCCACCTATTGGTATTACACCCCGGAACGGCTCTACGAGATGCGCAAAATCGGCGATAAAGGTTGCTGGCGCGGCTGCGGACAGGAGGGTACCCTCACGCATATTCTCTGGGAGTGCCCGGTGCTGTCGGCCTATTGGAAAGAGGTCTTGGATGAGGTGGACAGGCATTTTGAGATTGAGCTCCCGCGCTTCCCTGCGTATGTCTTGCTAGGCCTCCCCAATGACCTGATGTACCCGCTGAAGTCCCGCAGGGGTAGGCAGATTGCGATTGCGCTGGGCTCCGCGGTTCAAAACATCCCGGTGCTCTGGTGTACCCCCACTGCCCCCTCTATCACTGGTTGGTTACACAGGCTCTGGCAGGTACTGGGCATGGAAAAGATGTCGCTGACGGTGGCTGGGAATGTTGACCAGTTTGAAGAGCTCTGGCATCCCTTTTTGGCACTGCTATCCACGGAATTTCGCGAGCTCACATGCCCACGGTACCTGCGACTTCTTAGGCTGACGCCGCCGGCGGCTCCAACGGAATGAATGTGCGGGATTAGGGGTCTGGGGCTGGGGCCGGGGGGCGGGGTTATATGCTTCTAATGCTGACCTTCGGACGGGGATGTTGGGGTATTGTTTTCTTCCTTTTCTTTCTTTGCTTCTCTCTCTCCTAACTTTCCGGGGTTGGGGGGCTGGAGGGATGGTGTGTTTTTTTGCTGTGTTGCGGGACGCTATTTCAGCTCGGCCTTGCTGAGGGAGTGGGGGTCTACTAGGGGGTCATTCACGATGCCTTATTGCTTTAAGACTTATGCCTTGTTACCCTCGGGGGCTTCCTGTCTCCCTACTTTCTTTCTGTACCGCTGCAAACCTCGCTTTTTGTACTGTATGTTCGTATGACCTCCTATCCCCTTCCCCATGTTTTTTATACCTTAATAAAATACTTTAAACCTAAAAAGGTTACTTCAGGTTGCGCTGTATCGGGTCAAAGTTCAGGCCAAACGCGTGGAAGCACAGGCCAGCTACAGAACCCCGTCAGGAAGAAGTGAAAAAAGTACCTTTCCTGGTCTCAAACAGTGAGATGTGTTGATCTGCTCCACGTAGTGAAGGCGATACGTCAGTTCTGAAAATGGGTGGTAGATGTGTTGAGTGATGTGCCACATCGGATTCTGCGACACAGTCGAGGGGATGCATCGATCTTACCAAGCTGCCGCCGAGGCGATACGCAGTCTAATGTATCGATCTCTGAGGGCAAAGCGCTAGTTCTGATGCGCTGTGCCCATTTTACTCCTGCAACTGGTTGATGCGCCAGTTCTGTTAAACACAGACATACAATTCATCAAATTCCATGCTGCAAGTGTCTGGGCCACTTCCAGTGAGTTCAGGTACTGGAGCAGGGATAGAGACTTTTATGTCCCTCAGTCTCATGCAATTGGAGGCCAGCCAACAAGCCCTTGGAGATCACTTGGAGGATAGGCAGAGCCCAGCTCTCCTTCAGGGCAGTCAGAGAAAAGCAGACAGCAGAGAAACACCAGAGAAAAGCAGGCCTTCCAAGCCTGCAAGCCAAAGATAAGTCATTTAAGCAGAACAGCAGTCCTTCTGACATAGATTCAGTTCAAGATCCAGAAGTGCCTGATTTTGAGTGGGGCGTGTTGGTCAGAGACCCAGACTTATAGCCAAAAGTGCCTTTGATGCTGGTTGGTGAATTCAAAGCAGCTCTCTGAAGTGCACAGCTTCCTCTTTCAGCCCAGTCCTGTCCTCCAGGCTATCTATAGGGGATAATCAGTCCTTTGTGTGGGGACAGGCCACTGCCTATTCAAGTAAAGTGTTAGACCCTCTGTTGCACTCTGCCCAGGTAAGGCCATCAGAATACAAATGCATGTTGATGGCTACTCAGACACACCTATCTTTTCTGGGTTGTGGCTGTCAAGAGGGAATGCAAAAAGTGTAGCTGTCACTTACTCCAATTATTGGAGATGGGCTGTCAGGCACACAACGCAGTATGTGCAGATAAATGTCTACTTTCTTATTGTGAACAAAGCAAACACAAGGAAATGATGTACGGAGCGCTGACACTTTTCAGACACTCACCCCCTGTCACAGATTGGGATGAATGCATCATCATTCTTTAGCTCACTTCGCCACTTCAGTTCAGACCCAGCTACATGCAAATCAGTCTTGAACCTGGCTTGGCAGTTCAGGCTGGACTGCTCCCATAAGGAACAGGGTCAAGACTGATTTGCATATGGCTGGGTCCAAACTGGGGTGGTGTGGTAAGCAAAAGAATGATAGATTAAACCCAGATCCTTGTGACCGGGGGTGAATGTTTGCATTGTCCAGCATTCTGTCCAGCAATTGTTTCTTTTGCATACTTTCTTAAAGCATAGCGGCATTTCTAAAATAGCAATGTTAAATTCAACTTCACCAGTAAGTTGGATTTATCACTACCATTCCAAACATACGAAACACAAAAAAGCCTCATTGTAGTGAAAAGTGAAATATGCTGTTTGTCACTATCAGGACACGCAAAACAGAAAAGTACATGTCCTACGTTTTACTTGCATACACTGTGCCCTTAGGGCTACATAGGGCCTACCTTAGGGGTGACTTATAAGTAATAAAGGGGGAGTTTAAGGCTTAGTAAGTAGTTCTAAATGCCAAATCAAAGTAGCATTAAACTGCAAACACAGGCACTGCAGTTGCAGGCCTGAGAGAGGTTTGAAAGGCTTCTTCTGTTGGTCGCACGATCAGAGCTGCAGCCCACTAGTAGCACTACAATTACAGGCCCTGGGCATATGATATACCACCTTACAAGGGACTTACAAGTTAAATAAACAGGTCAATTAAGTATACACCAATTATACACATTTTTAAGGAAGAAGCACATGCTCTTTAGCACTGATTCAGATTGTTAAAGCGCTCAGAGTCTTAGGACCAACAATAGATTCAGCCAAATGTGGAGGCAAAAAGATTGGGGAAGACCACCCTCGGGCTGACAGGTCAAACACCAACTATTTAAGTGCTCCAGATCACCTGGAAGTAACTCTGGAGGAATGGCCACCACAGGGATTATGACTGATTTCCCCCAGTTCACTCTCAGGCCTGTTTCTTCTTTGTAGATTTCTAGAATGCAAATCAGCTGCAGGATCAGTTGGTTTAGGTGCTGAATATAAAGGAGGACATCATACCACATACAAAGAGATGCAGTACCCTAATTCTACACCCCACCTCAAGCCCCAAACCTGCGCATCCCCCGATCTATTTGGCCAGTGTTTCAATCACAAGAGCGAACAGGAGAGTAGACAGCAGGTGATATAGTAATAGTAATAGTAATAGGGGCATTTATATAGCGCTGGGTTTTTACGCGCACCGGAGTGTCCCCGCGCTTAGACCGCTGCGAAACCCTTCCTGGCTTCCCTGAGAGATGGTCCCTTAATGGGTATCTCCGGGGTGAGACCAGGCATCCCCGGCGGTCTGATGGGGCCGTTAGTGAAGATGAGGCAAGCTAGTGCCCAGAGTTGCCGAGTGTGATCGCTGATCAGAGTGGGCACCGAGGCGAGAGAATTATCGAGTCCGCTGACCCTGGTCCTAGAAACCTGCCGCGTCGGGAATCGAACCCTGGTCCCGGGCCGTCCTCTGCTCTCGGGTCTGCCGCCTCTAACCAGTGAGCCACACTACTTCACTAGTAGCCCTGCCAGTGGCCTCTGCCTAGCTGGAACTGTTGTGAGTAAATGGTGTTCACTCTGACCCTATCACATGGCACTGTGTATAACATCTTTACAGACTGAAGGACTTTAGGGCCAAAATTAATCTTTTCCATGATGCGTGGAGGAAAGGTCATTCAATTGAGTCGAAGGCCTTCTCTAAGTCCAGTTGCATCACTAGGAATCTCACCTGTTTCAGTACCCTGGTGCTACGGCCTTTGCAAATATTTTGGTTTAAATATTACTTAGGGGAATCAGGCTGTAAAATGCACAGTCTGTAGGTGGCCTATATGGTTTGGGGAAAACTACAACTGAGGCCCCCTAGATATGATAGGGAATTATCATAGCTGTACCTGCAGCTTCGACCATTGTAAAGAAGTGAGAGAGTAGTGTTGGTGTAACCTTTTCTGCACTTGAACCGGGCACCTTCTCAGAATGCATCTCCCGTAAGGCTGAAAATAATTCCTCCTTCGACAGAGGTGCATCCAAGTCCTGCAGCATGATCAGGTCCGCAGCTATGGGGTGTTGTTGCTCCACGTGCCCGACGTGTTTGATTGGTAAAGTTTCTCATAGTAATGTGTGCAGTCATTGCCGATTGCCTCAGCAACATTTGTCACCTCACCGTCGGGCCTCGTGTCAATGGGACAAACCTGTCTGCCAGAGTTGGTTGCATACCTGTGTAGCAATGTTCCCATATTCTCGCTGTTTTTGAGAATCGGACACTGCTGCCCATGCAGGGTCTGCTATTGTGTTCCCCTGAAGAACTGCTTTCCTTCCCTCCCACAATGTGATTGGGGAGACATCTGTTGTGGAGTTTGTTCTGAGGTAAAGTTATATCTTTACCTTCATGTGTTCCAAAAATCTAACATACTTCAGTCACCCAACCTGAAGGTTTCAGTGCGTATTAGACCTAGGCATCCCCAATTAGTTAAATCGGTCAGTGGTCCAATGGTACCCTTCTGAGAAATCGGAGTCCAGCAGTGAAAATAATACATACTGACTAGTTATTTGCTTTCCATTGATTGCAAAGCATCAGGGACTCCACCCATGGCACCAGGGTTGAGCCTCTCTTTTCACATCAAGTTGTGGGTGCATGACATTATTGAAGTGGCCTGCTACAATAAGGTCCCACTCCGAGACTGTGGTGATAACTGTCATCAGATCTTTCATTGTGGTCGCCTGCAGGTTCGGTGAAATATACACAGACACTACCATCCATAGGATGCCATTCAGGAATTGAGTAACCACCAAATATCTATCCATGGTGTCTCAGATAGCATGCGTGACCATCAGGGGAAAGGTAACTCTTGTTGAGCACCTAGTAAACCCTGCATGATATACGCAGTTAAAGCCATGCTGTACCAAAAAGGAACCCCTACTCCCAAGCAAATATGTCTCTTGCAACAATAGAACCACCAGGGTCAGCTTGTGGACCTATTGAGAATTGTTGTGCATTTTATTTTATCCAGCAACCCACTGACATTGCAAGACAACAGCTTTCAGTGGATGGTTTTGTTGTCAGAGGTCTTGGCGAGTCGTTGAGCCCGTTTGACTAGGGTCCGTGGCCGTGTAATGTGTCTTGCGTGAGGCATAGTGTTGCAACCGAAATCAGCCCTATAGTACGCAACTTCAGGCGCGGCTGGCACAGGTAACAGCGGTGGGGTGTGAAGGGGTGGGAGAGATGAAGTCGGCAGAAAGTAATCACCATAGTTTTGTGTAGCTTCGCTCCAAGCAAGCCCCTCTATCTGGAGGCAATGTGTCTCTTCTCCATAAGTGAATGAGACAACATTTGTAGCTATACATGGAGGAAAGGAAGGAAGGATACCAAAATTCTCCTGTCTGAGGAGGATGCTCTACGTCTGTCCTCTGGTTGTGACCAGAGTTGCCCTCCTATCAGTCTGCTACACTTCTTCTTAGGGTGGGATGGTTGACCCCCTACAGTCTCCCGAGATGTCATTGGCTCCTTTGTTTATATGGGCAGTTATTTCCTCTCCACTGCTCACTCCCAGGCCTCTTCCGGGCTCTCAAAGAAAATGGTTCTCCACTGTGACATTAATTTCAATTTGGCAGGTTATATCAGCATATATTGAATGTCCACAGCCCTGACTTTCTACTTAATCTCTAAGAAAGATTTACAAAGGAGCTGCACTTTAGTTGTGTAATAAGGGAAGAGTATAACCCTGGAGTTGGTGCAATGGATGTCTAGATGTTGGCGTACCTGCCACAGGATATATTATCAGTTCACAAAGTTCAGTACCCTGATGACAATGGCTCTAGTGGGTCCCCCCCCCGGTGGAGGCCTTAGGGCAACCACCCTGTGTGCCCTTTCCAGAACAAAGTAGGGGGAAAACTCACAATCCAGGATCCATGAGGAATTTCTCTGGGTGCTGGTTTTACATGCCCTCTGGGAGGCCCACCAGCCATAAGGGCAGAGGAGGGTCACCCCCTACACCTGATACAGGGAACATCTGCCTACGCTGGTCCAGGACAGGGGCCACGCCCTCTATCCTCTTGAGACACCACAGTGAGGTGTAGTATTGCTGTACTTGTTTGACCGTCCAAGCCCAGTGTTTGCTGTAGTAGTCTCCCAGGATCTCTGGGCTCCTGGGGGGTCACCTCCTGAGGGGGAAGCTGTGTGCCCATCTCCTACCTTTGGGGTGAGATGTCATGTGCGGGTTTCCACCCACCCAGGCTGCAATCGTAGTCCTGGATTCTCATGTTGCTCAGTCTGTCTCATCTACCCTTGTCCGCCAATTTGGCTGGGCTGTCACAAGCCCATGTGGCTGCCTAAAGGTGAAAGGGGGTCCCTACCTCTCTTCTCCATGTGACTGTTTCTTCTGACTCGCTGTGCCCCAAGAGTGAATGCTGATGTAAACGTGGGTCGCTGCTGTGGGATTGCAGCTCCAGGTTGTGTCCGTTAGCGTCATGCCAGTCTCACGGCAGGGCGTTGTTTGCCTAATGCGTTTCTCTTGTCCCCGGCTTGGGTAAGCTGAAGGGGAAAAGCGCGGAGGCCGCCTCATGGATTTTTGCCTCAGAGAAAAGGTTGCCCCATAGTCAGCTCTTCCAGGATGCAGTTGCAGTCCTGGCTACTTATAGCGCCCAGCCCATCTCCTCCACTTTAAGGTACCCGTTCCGCTATTACGAGCTACCGCTTGGAAGTGAAAACAGCTTTGTCCCATACCCCGGCTAATCAGCTGTCTTCTCTCCCTCGCTAATCCCAGGAATCGATGCAAAGGGGGGTTTGCCACGGTGGGTTCACAGCTCCAGGTGGAGTTTGCCACCGGCAGGCCATCTCTCGGCAGGCCATACGCACACCCATGTTGTCGATCACCAAAATGATCTCTCTCATCCCGGGCTCCCTGGATGGGCCAAAGGGGGTGAATATGAGGGCCATTGTTCAGGTGCTTGCAACCGAAAAAAGGTCGCCTAAGGGTCGGATTCAGCACGATTCTCAGAGCAGACAACAGATTGTTAAAAATGTGGCCACAATCCTAGGGTGCTTGGCCACCCCCCCCCCCCCCCCCCCAGTAATTTCTTCCCTGATGCTCTTTACAATGTAGTTGAGGAGAGTGATATGTCAATGGTAGATGATCCCTTTGGAGCCAGGATGGTATTCATCAATAAGGTAGAAAAAGGTAGAAAATGTATTGTTTAGGAGTCATATAAGATTTCTTGAGTAAAGAGCAGGGTGAGCACTTCTAGTAGCAGTACACTTGTACACTGCCAGCTCACCATTATTCACTATTTCTGCATCTTTGATCTATTACTCACAAATAGAAACATTTCACTCACACATATCTTCTACTTTAAAAGGTGATGAACACAAGGTGCTATGGATGTGAAATGCCAAAATAGGAAGCAAGCATAGTATGCAGTTACTTGTACAATTTTTTTTCTCCGTTTTTAGTTGTTTGAGGTGTGCAGCGTTTCATGACTTCCATCTCTGGAAACTTATAACAGTCCACCTTTGTTGACAATGGTCTTGGTAATGCTGATCTTTTTTATTATATTTTCAGTATCCATATAAACTACTTGAAGAAGTAACACCACCGGAACACAGAGATGCCTTCAACATCCCCACCTTAGCAGCTGAGAAACATGTGAGTCTTCTTTAAAATACCATAACATCATGTTTATGTGCCTCCTCTCTCGGACTCTGTTTCTTCCATTCCATCTTCACAAATCAAAGTAAATCTGCAAGATATCACAGGAATAACTGCCTGTGGAAAATGCACTCCATTCTCAGAAACAAAGGAATTCTTTACGATACTAGCAAGGAGTGAATGGTGTAGCAACTCAATCCGTCTCTCAGCCACTGGTACCCTTAGAAAGCTAGAGCTGATTTCTTAATTTCAAAGACGGTTTTAGTGCATAGAGTAAACAGACAGAGTTGGAATCTATCTCCTGCTGGTAACAGGGATTAATTAAAACAATTGTCTTGACTACTAGACTAACCTCTTCTGTGAGAGATGAGAAAACAATACACTGGGTTGATCCTACTTGTGGACAAGCAAGAACTTATGGGCTCAAAAATTCCATTTCACTCTAGGATCAAATTTTGCCTCACTTCTAAACTAGACAAAGGAAACAGCTGGCATTGGCTTTGAGCAAAGAATAAAAAAATCTTCTCTTAAAAAATTGGTCACTCCCAGATTTCGCAGGTGCAAGTGGGGTGGCCGCTCCGTTTCTGTGGCAGCCGTAAAACTCTGGAAATCTTTGCCCCTTCTGATATCCAAGGCAGACTCCCTTCCGGTCTTTAGGAAGCTCTTGAAGACCTGGGACCAGGTGCATGACCCATTTTTGCATGCACAAATGGGTTAGCGACCTGTTTGCACATGCAAAATCTAATAGGGCCATGTACAAACCCTATTTAGCAAGTAGCAATTTATTTGCAATTTGATAAATAGGATTTGCAACTCACAATTAGGATGGGGCATTCCGAGGATGTCCCTTCCTAATTGCGATTTGCTACCCTATGTAAGGATGTTTTGCGATTGCAATTGCAGTCACAAAACACTCACAATTTACCGCCCTCTTCAAGAGGGTGATAATGCACTCTCAAATGAGAAGGTGTCCCCAGGGGACCCTTCCACTTTGCAAATGCAGGGGAAAACAAAAACGTTAATTTGTAAACACATCCAGTTTTCCTTTAAGGAAAAGGAAAAGGGGCTGGATTTAAAAAAAAAACTGCTTTATTGAAAAGCAGTCCCAGACATGGAGGTCTTCTAAGTCGAACAAGTCGCCATACCTTTGAAGGCCAGCCATTCTTACTGGGGTCGCAAACTGCGAGTGCCTCATGAATACTGATGAGGCATGTATTGGGCAACCCCATTGGGAATCACAAACAGTGTCTCTGACACTGTTGTACATGGCATTTAGCGACTCGCAAATTGCGACTCGAAATTGAGCTTAATTTGCAAGTCGCTAAATGCCCCGGTCGTACATCTGGCCCCTGGTTATTTGCCTCCTAGCAGGTTGTTGTTGCTGTCACTTCTCCCTGTTCACTTAGCTCCTTGACACCAGCTGGTATAAGTGCGCTTTATAAATACTATCCTATCGTATTACCTAGGATCAACCAGTTTTGCCATTTTAGAGAGAAATATATCAACAGTTTTACAAGTCTAAATAGCCTTCTTGTTTCCATTCTCTCTATCTATCAGCTTGAGAACATGATCAAAATGATGAACAGCACTCTCAGGTTGTGCGAGTTCATACTATCTACAGAGGGCGAGGTAAGATTTTGAAGCTTTTTTCTGTCAATGTGAGAGAGAGTGTGAGTACTATCCAATTGAAAGAATCACACAACTAACCGTTACTAATCAATGTGGTCTCTGGAATGTAATGTAAATGTAAGGTGGATTTGTAAAGCAGTGCTTGTCCCCCATGAGGGTATCCAGGGGCTTCTTCCATCCAATTATGGGTTTGCTTTACTTGCCAAATAATCCATCCTATGATACACACTTTGCAGTTTTCCACAAATAAATGTTTGGCTTGTTTAGAAGGATCAAATATAACACATGGTGCTGCGCGGTGGCAAACGTTAACTACTCACCTGATTGTTTCACCCAAGTGTTATATTGGTACTAGAGAGGCAGAACGTCTTGTGAGAACAGCATTAATATGTGATGAAACAGCAAAATAGTATTATCACAGAATGCACTACATTATGTTGCATCATTTTCACTGTGTTCAATAATTTGGCCTTCCAAATGTGTCTCTGAACATGAATATTGTGAGGCACTAATATCATTGACAAAAAGTCGAGAGACAAAATGTCAAAAGGTATTTGCATACATTTTCTGTACCTAATTCAACATCTGTGTACCAAAAAAAACATACACATATATCTTCATTTATGTGGCGTTAATAATGGCAAATGTATGCATCCCTCTGTGCATTTACCATTCGATATTTTGTCTCGCTATATTTTGTCCACTGTTTTACTGTGCCACAATATTCTTGTCCTAGATATTAAAGAATACAATCGGCCCTTCATAGTCTTAGAATTCCAGAACCACTTCTGATGGAAGACATTTGATTAATGTTTTAAATTACATTACAGTTGGGTGTGTAGAAAAATAAGTAAATGCATAGGTTTTCAAGAGTCTTGGGAAAAAGTTAAATCAACATACGACATGGAGAGACTGAGGCTCACATCCCAATGGTGCTGTAGAAGGAGCGTTTCTGGGGTAGGGTCATTCAAAGCAGTCCTCATCATATAAGAAACACATTTATGTTGGGTGCAAAACCTTTTAAAAGAGAAAGACTTTGTTTATATGAATTAATTACATGCATCATGTGAGAATAGAGCTCCCAAGAGCTTGACTGTCATCCCTATATGGATGCTTTGGGATTGCCACAGAAGAGCAAAATAATTCTGCAAATCTAGTTCAGATGCAAGGGGGGCCCGATGGGTAAGTAACATTATCTGCCCCCTAGAGTCCAAGACTGGTGTTTATCAGGTCGCGGTCAGATTGTTATAAATAATCTGAATGAGTACAAAACTCCTACTGGCTGTTTAGAGACTTCAAAGAGTAGTAGAATTCTGTGGAGTAGCTCCTGCGTGGGAGAGGTTGTGACACTGGAGAAGAGATGAGGCCGCTACTGGAGTACAATATTGTATGGAAGCACATTTTTATGAACTGTCTTACCTCTTGTAGTGTTTAAAGAGGCATAATCTCTTCCCGGCTAACTCCCCCTTTACCTTGCTTAAAGTTATTTAAATTCTTTGCCAGCCAACATTTAAAACAAGGCAAAAGATATTTTATGAGCTCATGGTGCCTCCACGTTGCTTGCTAGACTGTGAGGATGGGCAATTGCCTACTTTACCAATCTGACCTTGTACCTTTCAACTTTCAGGTTCCAGCCGAAATGCCATCTTTCGATTCTGACCACTGTGACTGATATCACTGATCACATTTATGGAGGATCTCTCACCATTTCCTTTCTTTACATATTTATTTAAATAAACATTTATTATATACCTATTTATGTATTCCATATTTATTTGTTTTATTCAACAGCAAATGTTATACCTCCATTGATATCTTTTTTTAGTATTGTATTTATTAACCACTTATTGATGCCTTATTATTAACTTGTATTATATTATAAAACTCAATACAAATTTTCAACACAAAAAATATGTGTAATGTGAATGTTCCTACCCACACTTAACTGAAGGTAAACATTGTCTATTTTTTGTTTGTTATGCATTTTAAGGTGCCCTTGGAACATAATAAATTAAATAAAGAAAATCCATACTCTTGCCTTTAATGAGAGCTATCATATATTCTTGGCTACATGACTGGCATAATCCTTCAAGATAGAGTTTTAAAACTAAGTAGGTGTGGGGCATATTGCAACACTCTTGAAAAGGCACACTCAGCAAGGTTTTTTAATGCATAATTTAAGATTTGGGTGGAACATGTTTCTTAAATCACATTCCCAAATTTGAAACACAGGGACACACTGGTCTTTGTCTATGAATTTGCTTGGTTCAGACATGTGCAAGAGAAGCAACATGAAGAAAAGAATTCTCTTTATTAGCTGGGCAGTAAACTCTGCTGCACTTCCGGAGTTTGCAGAGTATTTCCCACTCTGTGCCCCGCACAGAGCACGGAGATCTGAAAAACTCTGCAAAGTGGCATGGAGTGGAGTATTTCCTCTCTCCTGGCTCACCAAGGCTAGACTATCTCCTGGCGAGAATCCTCAACATGGGTGGTCACAGCAGATCGTTACTGCTCATGTTGAAAAACCGGCCACTTGCATTGAGGAAGCTGCCACTCAAGTTAAACATGTTTTCAATTGGCAGAAAGAAGCTTGCTCCTCTTGCTCTGCTTGTGGTGCTGTTCACGCTGTTTTACTTCTTGTGGTAAAAATCAGCAGCGTGACTTATCTCACTCTGCTGCTTGTGGACCTCCATGGAGCGCTGTGGAATTTTTTGTCACTCAAGCCTACTAATTTGTCCCTTGTTTATGTAAACGCTTATGCCAGCCATTAAAAAGCCATGAAGAATCTAAGAAACCACATTTACACAAATTACCATAAAAAACGAAATCCATGCTGATCACATTTATGATTCTTCTTCAACTATTTTCAACCATCTTCGTTATTTGGGATGTTTCAATGGACAAAAATAATCTCACTGTTTCAATTATTATGTAGTGTCCTTGAGCAGGGTAACGGGCACATACATCTTTCTTGAGGAAATAAATAACAAAGTAAAAAAAAAGTGAAAGAGTATCTAAGCCCCTAACTCGCAGGAGATTTTTCGCTTTTTACCCCAAATGATTTTTTCGACTCCTGACTCATTCTAAGAAGGAAGAGATGTAACTGAGGATCATATGGCTTCTCTGGCATAAGTAAGAGACAAGGTAATTAGTAAACAAACCCCGTAGCTGTGTGTCTCAAAATGTCCTTTCTTATTGTTAGATTTGGGGGTCTGTAGTTGGCCCAGGTAGGTACTTGTGACAAATAGGGCCCCTTGCCTCTAGTCTGGGTAAGGGGGGTATACTCCTAAAATAACCCCTGCTCACCCTATTGGTAGCTTGGCACGAGCAGACAGGTTTATCTCAGAGGCAGTGTGTAAAGCATTTGTGAACACATACAGTAATCAAGTGACAACACTACAGATGGATACCACACAGGTTTTATATAAAAAATAAGTATTCTTTATATAGGCTTATCACAAGACCACTACCAACAAAAATTCACAATCCTAAAATTAAGATGGTCGTTTTAGCTTAGTTCTCTTTAGTTCTTAAAATGATACACTTTGAGTCTATGTACCTTAAGATGCGACACGAAGGGCAACGAAAGTGTTGCAACGATGGAAATGCAGCTAATATCCGGTGCAAAGAAATAAAGATGGTGCTTTCTCCTTGATGCGACGCGCTTCCCGGTAATGCGGCGGCATCTGCTGCAATGTCGATCCTCTTCTCCGGCGATGAGCGGCGACAGGCCCTGCGACATGCTACTCGGAGATGCGGCGGCGACTGATACAACGTCGATCCTCTACTCCTACGACATGCTTCCCGGTGAGGCGGCGGCGTCTGCTGCAACATCGATACTCTCCTCTGGCGATGCGAGGCACCTCATGTTGTGAATAGGCAGCTCTGCGACACACTTCTCGATCTTGAGTCGTGCTACCAGCTCCTTGCGACGCGCAAGTCCCTAAAAAGTACAACACAACTGCAGGCTCTTCAGGAGAACTCTTGAGGAGCCAGTGGGTGAAGTCTGCTGTGGTGTGGAGTGCAAAAAAACGATGGATTTGGGCCCAGATCTTTTGACTGGGGTGAATGTGTGACATTGATCCACATTCGGTCCATCACTTGTTGTTTTTGCAATTGCCGTCCCTGAGACTTCAGCAGGAGGCAAGCTCTGTTGCAAGCCCTTGGAGAGCCTTACACAAGTTGATGAAAGTACACACAAAGTTCCTCTCACCTTTCTTTGGCAGTTAGGCAACCACTGTAGGCCAGTCCCCCAAGCAGCACTTCAGCTTAGGGATAATCTTTCCTCAGTTTCGTCAGGTTCCTCTCCTCAGCAAAGGTTTTTTCTTGTTGTCCAAAAGTGATCTAATTTCTTGGGATGAGGGTCCCAATATTTATACCCCAAAATTATTTGTCCTCTGAGGGCAGAGGGGGTTTTGCCTAGTCCAAACCAGTTCAGATGTCTTGTGTGGGTTTCCACCCACCCAGGCTGCAATCGTAGTCCTGGAGTCTCATGCTGCTCAGTCTGTCTCATCTACCCTTGTCCATCAGCTCAGCTGGGCTGTCACAAACTCTTGTGGTTGCCTAAAGGTGAAAGGGGGTCCTTATCTCTCTTCTTCTTGAGACTGACTCCTCAGCCTCGCTGTGCCCCAACAGTCAATGCTGAGGTAAAGGTGGGTCTCTACTGTGCGATTGCAGCTCCAGGTTGTGTCCATTGCCGGCATGCCAGTCTCACGGCAGGGCGTTGTATGGACTAATGCGTTTCTCTTGTCCCCGGCTCCCAGCATGGACTTGGGTAAGCCAAAGGGGACAAGGGTTCGGGCCACCTTATGGATTTTTGTATCAGAGAAAAGGTTGCCCCATAGTCGGCTCGTCCAGGCAGCCCATCTCCTCCACTCTAATTTACCCGTTCCGGTATTACGGGCTACCACTTGGAAGTGAAAACAGCTTTGTCCCACACCCCGGCTAATCAGCTGTCTTCTCTCCTTCGCTCATCCAGGAGTTGATGCAAAGGGGTGTTCGCCACTGTGGGTTCACAGCTCCAGGTGGTATTTGCCACCGGCAGGCAGTCTTCCGGCAGGTCATATGCACACCCATGTTGTCGATCACCGAAATTATCTCTCTCATCACAGGCTCCCTGGATGGGCTCAGGTGAGTCAAAGGGGGTGAAAATAAGGACCATTGTTTGGGTGCTTGCGACCGAAAAAGGTCGCCTAAGGGTCAGATTCAGCGGGATTCTCAGAGCTGACACCAGCTTGCTTAAAACACGGCCACCATTTTAGGCTGCTTGGCCACGCCCACCAGTAATTTCTTTCCTGATGCTCTTTACAATGTAGGGGAGGAGAGTGATATATAATGGTAGGTGAGCCCTTTGCAGACATGATGGTATTTATCAGATAAGGTAGAAACTGTATTCTTTTTTTTTTTTGCAAGACCTTTATTGTCATTTGATAATCGTACACAGCCAGGAGCCTACAACCCTGGGGCCGGCTGCGAGGTAAGAAATAGGACAAGCCAATGAAGGAGTTACACAGCCCTTCAGCCGACAACGCTAGGTCCGGTGGCTTAATGCATTACATGAAGTCTTACAGTTTTATGGTTCTTTTGTAGATGTCCAACGACAAACAGAAAACAATTACTTAGAAACCTGAAAATGAGACCATTACAATCCAGCTGTCACAACAGTGTAATCTGTATGATTCATGACATGTACAATCCGACGGGGCAGTATGGCACACAACCATCACAACATCGACCCTTACATTGTAACTCGTGTATATGGATCACTCACGCGCGTCCACATCCAGTGTACCCATATAATCCGTGAAGTAGTCCCAAAAGTTCTTGGGCCTAGATTTCACCGGTAGCTCTTCCTCGTATGTTAACAGCTTATCTCTACAGCTGGACATGTCGTGTAGCCATCTGGATGCTTTTGGCACTTTCCTACTGTGCCAGCATTGTGCAATCTGTCTTTTGGCCAACAGTAGGGAAATCACACAAAATTTGCGTTTGGCGGCTTTAAGATGTGGTGCGATTCCTAGCAGGCAGGACCGTATTGTGCATTCTACCTCTACCCCTATCATAGTAGAGAGTGTTGTGGTTACCTCCGCCCAGTAGTCTTGGACCTTTAGGCATGACCAAGCCTTGATACTAGGTGCGATAAGTCTTGGGTTTCAATGAGCAGCTGTAGTGTGTCTAAACTATCTGGTTCGTTGGGGAATGTAGGATAAAGTTCTTTCAGTGCGCGTTTCAATCTGAGGTGCGTGAAGTAGAACATGGGCGACTTGTTTTGAATATATGTTAGGTCCTCAATGTCAAGAAATGTGCCCTCATGAAACAGGTCACCCATTCTTTCTATGCCCACTTGTTGTAATAGTGACATGCCCACTTTTTCACCTGTGACCGACAACGCCTGATGGTGATGTAATGGCATTGCAGGTGCATATAGCGGGGTCTTATGCGCCAGTTGCCCGAGTTTCTGCCAGGCTTTGACTGTGGTGTCGATAGTGTTGATGTCTTGAGCATGAAGGGGTTGTCTGACATGAGACAGGATTGCTGTCAATGGGATTGGTTCCCCGTCCCCTTCCTCAATGGCAGTATGAGCGATGTACGGTAACTCGTGGTACCAATAAGCAGCATATTGGGCCTGGGCACATAAATAATACAATAGAAAGTCCGGCACCCCGAAACCTCCCCGGATATATGGAAGAGTTAGATCCACGCGAGCCTGTTTGCCTGCCCATATGAGCTTTAGTACGAGTGATTTTATGCGGCGGAAAACCTCTCCAGGGGGTGTGATAGGGATGTTATTAAAAAGGTATAATAGTTTAGGTAACACATTCATTTTCACGATCGCTATGTGATCCGCCAAAGATAGTGGCAATTGTATCCAACGCTGTACCTTGTCTTCCAATTTGGAGATCGCTGACCCATAGTTCGACCTGATAATCACCTCAGGTTCTCTATGATACATCACACCCAGATACCGTATGGGATCTTTCTGCCATTCTAGCGGATATTCAGTGTCAAAGGGAGTCGTCGTATCCGTTAGAGGGATAATGGAGGATTTGGACCAGTTTATGGCCAATCCCGAGTGTCCCCCGAATTTGATATACTCTCGCAGCAGCCGATTTAAATGTATGTTGGGATCGCGAACGTATAACAACATATCGTCTGCGTACAGCGAGATATGAAGTGGTCTGGAAGGGAACTGCAGGGCCGACGATTTGTAATTCTGTCTGATCAGGCAGGCCAATGGCTCCAGTGCTAGCGTGAAGAGCAAGGGTGAAAGCGGGCACCCTTGCCTGGTACCTCGCTCTATATTAAAGATGTCAGAGACGTAACCATTCACTCGAACTCGGGCGCACAGATTGGTGTATATCAACGATACCCATTGTACGAAACGTTTGGGGAAGCCCATTCTCTGCAGAATAGCAATCAGATAGCTCCATTCAATAGAATCGAAAGCCTTGGCGACATTGAGCATGACTGCCACTGCCTTCGTGGAAGGCTGAAGATAGTGCGAGAGGGCAAACAGTGTCCTAGTGTTATGGGATGTTGCCCGCGTAGGGATAAACCCTGCCTGGTCCGGGAGGACCAATTTCGTCATCAGTGGAGTCAGCCGAACCGCCAGTAATTTCGCGAGTATTTTGGAATCAGTATTGATAAGCGATAGCGGTCTGTAAGAGTTGCACAATTCCGGGTCTTTGGAGGGTTTTAAAAGGGCGATTATCACAGCTTCCGAAGTGTAGGGGGTAATTCTGCCCGGTCGAAAGCTGCACCGTACATTTCTACCATATAAGGCGCAAGCACATCTACGTATTGTTTATAAAATTCATTTGTGTACTCGTCTGGGCCAGGTGCCTTCCCGTTCGGAAGTGATTTGATCACGTCAGTCACTTCCTCTACCGTAATGGGTAACGCCAAATATTCCCTCTGGTGAGGTACCGGGTTTTTATGGACCCGGCGGTGCCGGGGGAAACACCCAAAGACCTCGAGTCCCTCCTGTTTTGGACCACAGAAACACAGAGTCTTCTAGGTGATGGCAAAGATCGTATTTATTGGCTGCAACCAGTAACAGGTATCCTAGAAGTACAATAACATGAAGCGCATGTATGTTCTCAGGAGACTGCTTGTTTTTACAGAACCAGCCTTCTCTTTTTATACAAAATATTGAGCTTCAGGCAAGAATTCCTTGTTTTACAGTTTGACCATATACATATTTTCACTACAAAGAAAAAGCAGAGTCACGATGACAAGCCCACATTTCAGTCTGTCCAGTTTGTGATAGATTACCCGGCAAGGCCCAGAACTTTCATCAGATATCGACAGACCCCTAATAAAATCGGGCACCTCCTCCTTGTAAAACAGGTCATAAAGAAGAAACAGGGACAGGTGTGTGTGAGATAAAACATAGCTTGTATGCGATGAACGGTTTATGACATGTTATGCCTTGATACTAATCTTGTTCGGCCATTGGGAAAGGAACTGCCCGAACAGGTTTGGCATGAGGCAGTGGAGTCAACTCGCCCAGGTCACAGAGGAGTCAGCAAAGGTGTACGTTGTACGTGTCCTTTTAGATCGAATTCGGCCTTTGGTCGTTTTGACTATGTAAGGGCAATCACAAAATGGATGCCGCTCACAAAATGGAACCCGAGGGTTCAAAGACAAAAACTACGATTTCAGGGTGATTGCGTCACTCGATCATGACGCAAATGTTGATGTATAGTATCCCAATCATTACCGGTCTGCCGATACCAAAATCGTCATGGTACGATGATATTTATGAAACGGATGCAGAGCTGCGGTACCACAGAATAGCGGGGTCCAGAATTTTCAGTACCACAGACCCTTCTTTTGCCCTTATATAGGCAATAACCTATACTCATTCTAATCTGAGTCTAGGTCTGTATACATAAAGTCATTGAGATGCTTCTGTAGCATCATCCTATTACTTAGTTTACCTCTTGATACAGGTTTCCTTACACATGATGTAGCACAGAGGGCACATATTGCAGGAGCACACTGCACGCACAGGCAGAACATAAACAGAACGGCTAAGACCATCCCAATGACTATCAGAATCTTCCATCCCAAGGCAGATATCAGTTCCCAGAACCACCCCATTAAGGACCAGTCTCTTTTGTCCACATGAATGGACTCAGAGATCTTATGCAATTTGGAGATGGCCTGGTATACTGTCGGAGAGTTATCTGGGATGAAGATGCAGCAACTGGATTGGATCACCTTACATACCCCACCACGATCTGCAAGTATGACATCTAGGGCAACCCTGTTCGGAAGAGTCATAAGGCGGTCCGACTGGAGCTCCGCAGTCAAGTTACTAAGGGCACCAGCCGTTTCAATCACGGCGGATTCAACTACCCTCGTCAATTGGCGAATGTTCTTGTTGTTCACCATAGGCCCCCAAAACGGCAGAAAACCTTTTGCGAAATCCCCAAACTCCTGTTCCGCAGTGTCGTCTTTACTCACAACACCCCTAACTGTCCTTGTCCTATGGTAATCTGCCGCGGCCGTGTAGGTGGGTGGCAGCAGGAACGAGATAAAACATGTGCCCGAAAAGTCAGGGGGCAGCCATGTATATGCTCTATCATGGCAGATGAAATATGTACCCTTAGCTGCTAAGAATGAAGGGGAGGTCTGAGACGAGAAAACATATGTTTCGGTATAGACGCTCTTTCCTAGCTGAGCTCTGGGGTTTTTGCCATTTCCCTGCAGACATAGGTGACCCTGATGGGGTACTATCCAGATTGGGGAGGACTTCTTTGCTCGCTGGCTCTCACTCAAGGAAATTTCATAGTTTGTTATATTCCATCTACTGTAAGCCTGCGATTCGTCTCTGGGAATCGTTCTATACGTGTCGATATCTCTACTCATATTTCTGATTCCCGCAACTAGTGCCTTGTTGCTCGAGTTGCTTCCTGTGGAACGTGAGGAATATGGTTCGGGGGCAAATAGGAACATTGTTTGAAATGCCCACAGAGAACCATAGTAGCTAAATGGCAAGACAAAATAAGGGATACCTTTATCTGTCGTGTGCGGCATAAGTCCACACACCCAACAATTTGTCGTGTTCACTACAAACTGGTGTTGGTGTAGGAGCTGAACGAATGAGTTATTTATAAATTCTAATCTCCTAGAGGACTCATGTTCGGGCAGGGGGTGAAAAGAATGCGAGGAAACAGTAGGAGGAGGTATGGGCTGTGTAGTGGGTGCAAATGAAACTCGAAAGGTGTATAAAGCATAGCCAATTAAAAACATCATTATACTACACAACATAAAAATGCATACTATTAAAAATCGTGTTTTTGCCATTACAGTGCATATTCTGGTTTCAAAGTTCGTTGATCTGGCAGGTCTCTCTATGTTGGGAAACTCCATCCTCCCTAATTTGCTGCCCGCGGTGGGAGGTTGTTTCTGCTAAGGAGTGCTTCTGTCAGTCCAGGGTAACTCTCTTGAACCGACCAGAACTGTCGACCTAACCGTCTCCAGCTGCACTCCAAAGACTGTGGCAACCGCGACCCTAGCAGCACAACCGGATGGCGGTTCAAAAAAAACTAAAATGAGCAAGTTTCCTAGATGAGAGAGCTGCACAATAAAAAGTAAAAAAGGTTTATTTGTCCATAGTCATAGGTCTCAGCCTCAAATTATAACGATTGGTACCAGGTGCCGTTTGGTCTTGAAACAGAAGTTCAGGCTCTGTAGTGTCCAATCGCATTGACGGTGGCGCAGATCCTTGCAGAATGTCGTCACTTTCGCGTACAGAGTTTGTTCCTTTTATCTGTGCATCACTAAAGAGCAAGAAGCGAGGCAAAGTCTCGGTCTCAGAGTCAGCAATCCCTTCCTGGACCCGCTGGTCGTAAGGCAGAGGTAACAGGACCCTCTTGCAATGGGTCCCGTGGATCCAGTTTTTCTTTCCTTCCACTCGAACCGACGATCTTGTGGAGAGGAGAACTAGGTGGGGACCGGTCCAGCGGGGCTCATCATTCTTTGTCCGCTGGAAGTTTTTCACGAGGACATAGGTTCCAGGATCGATAGGGTGTCCTGGAGCTTCAGAGGCCTGAGGTAGGATGTCGTGGACCTGTTGGTGTAAAACACGCAATTTAGCCGTCAATTCATACAGATAGTCAAGCAGTACAGGATGCTCTATTTCACTGAACATGGTGGGCCTTGGCACTCCCCATATGTTGGCCGGGCGGCCGAACACAATTTCATGTGGACTAAGTCCCACTCTAGAGTGAACAGTCATTCTTGTGGATAGGAGCGCCAAGGGCAGGGCGTCAAGCCATTTAAGACCTGTGCTTGCTTGAATCTTGGCCAGTTTCAGTTTTAAAGTGCCATTATAGCACTCTACTAGTCCAGCTGATTGGGGGTGATTTGCAGCGTGGAACTTCTGTTGTATGCCTAGCCCCTCACACACTTTCTTCATCACTCGTCCCACAAATTCACTTCCATTATCACTCCAAACCATTCTAGGCATTCCAAACCTAGGGAAGAATTCCTTGACAAGGGCTTTAGCTGTGGATAAGGCAGTGTTGTCCTTAAGGGGATATGCTTCCACCCACCTGGAGAAGGCACAAACAACAACGAGTACGTATTTCAGATTGTTGCACCTTTCCATGTGGATGAAATCTAGCTGCAAAACCTCGAACCGATACGTTGGAGGCGCAAAATGACCAGCTGGAGTTGGGGTTCCTCTACCAGGGTTGTATTTCAGACACACCATACAATTCTTGACCACATTCTCTGCACACTTAGGGATCCCAACATTTTGCCATACTGGAGCCAACAACTTACAGATCCCTTTCACGCTAATGTGAGCCATTCCATGAGCCATTGTCACCACGGCAAGCACATACGCATCGGGTAACAACCATCTCTGATGTTCTGACAATTCGACCCAACAACCATTCGCATCCAATTTACCCTTACTTTCTCTCCATTCATTCACCTCTTTCTCTGTGGCTTCGGCTTGGATAGACTTCACACTCTCAATCGCATCTTCACACATACCAACATGGAATTGGAATTGGAAGCGATATTTATAGAGCGCGGCTGTCGCTTCGGAAGAAGCATCCTGGCGCTGACTGGAAGGTGAGTGGAGGGGAAGGAATATGCCGGGACTAGATGATGTTGCGCACATACTCATCTGGTAAGCTAAAGATCCATGTTTTCAGTTGTTTCCTGAATGTATATTCCTTTGTCAGGAATCTCAGATGCTGAGGCATGGCGTTCCATGCTTTGGAGGATAGGTGGGTGAGGGTTTTGCCCCCTTTAGTTTTTAGGTTGAACTTTCCTATTGTAAGAAGGTTGTTGTTTGAGGATCTCAGGGACCTGTGAGGATTATAGTGGAGATAACGTTTCACTAGGTACCTGGGCCCAATCTGGTTGAAAGCCCGGAAAGCCACGGTTAGGATCTTGAAAAGGATCCTTTTGTGCAAAGGTAACCAGTGGAGGGTTCTCAGGGCGGCAGAGGCTGAAGATCTTCTGGGGAGTTTGAGCACTAGCCTCGCCGCAGAGTGCTGGACGCTCTGGAGTTTTTTGAGTGTGGTTTTCTTCACACCTGCCAGGAGGCCATTGCAGTAGTCTATGCGCGAAAGGATTAGTGCCACTGTGACCGTCTTTCTTGCTTCAATTGGAAGGAAATCAAAAAAATTTTTGAGGGACTTGATTATTCCGAAGCAGCATCCTGCGACTGTCCTGACATGGTGGTCGAAGGACAAGTCAGTGTCAAAGGTGACTCCTAGGTTTCTTGCAGTGGTTACGGTCTGTGGGGGGGCTGTAGAGTCCTTTGGCCACCAGAGGTGGGGATGGAAGTTGACGTTTTTCCCTATGGGGAGGATTTCTGTCTTCCCTGTGTTGCATTTGAGGTGGTTGGTTTCCATCCACAGGAAGACATCCTTCAGGCAGTTGGTTAAATTTTGTTCAGCAGTCGTGGTGTTCTCTTCTAGCGGGACTATAAGTTGGGTATCGTCGGCGTAGGATGTAACCGTGATACCGTAAGATTCGATCAGGGAGATGAGGGGTATGAGGTAGACGTTAAAAAGCAAAGGGCTTAGGATAGAGCCCTGTGGGACTCCTGATCCGATCATTTTCTTTGTGGAATTGAAGGGTCCTAGTTTCACAGATTGTGTTCTTTCTGAAAGGAAGGATATTATCCAGTCCAATGCCCTGTTGTCTATACCAATGTCCTTAAGTCTGTCTAGGAGTATTTGGTGGGAGATTGTGTCGAACGCTGCTGTGAGGTCCAACAAAATCAGTACGGCGTTTTTCCTTTGGTCTTGGAGGGTTTTTATAGAGTCGGTCAACTCAATCAGGGCTGTTTCTGTGGAGTGCTGGGGACGGAATCCAGATTGTTGGGGGTGGAGGATATTATTTGCTTCCAGGTGGGCTTTGAGTTCTCTGTAAACTATCTGTTCTGTGATCTTGCCCAGGACTGGGAGGAGGGAAATAGGGCGGAGGTTGGTCAAATCGGAAGGGGGTTTGTTAGGTTTTTTCGTCAGGGGTTTGACGGAGCCGTGTTTCCAAGCACTAGGGACGATACCAGTACTGAGGGAAGTATTGACTATTTCATTGATAACAGGATTTACGGTATCAATCAGCTGATGCAGGATGCTCGGAGGACAGGAATCCGTGGGAGAACCTGATTTGCAAGCTAAAATGACTTCCTTGGACTGTGCAAGAGTGACATGAGAGAAGACCCTTAGTTGAGCAGTAGTATTATCTGTTAGTTCCTGTCTGGCTGGTGGCTGGGATCGTTGGTAGGTGGGGAAGTTCTTCTGAATCAAATTGATTTTTTCTTCAAAGAAATCTGCAATTTTGTCGCAGAGATCTTGAGAGGGGGGTATTTCAGACTGTAGGGCTACGGGATGGGTAAAGGATCGCACTATTGTGAACAAAGTTTTTTGCTTTTGTTTTGCGTCATTTATAGTTCTGGTGTAAAAGTCTTTTTTGGCATTTTTTATAGTTGAATGATAGCTTTTCCTAAGTAGGATGTAGGAGTTTCTATCTGCGGTGTCATAGGTTTTTCGCCAATTGCGTTCTCCTTTTTTGCATCACCAATCCATCTCGCAGGGCCTGCAACATACATTCGGCTCATTACATTCCTTGCAGTTTCTTTCGCGACTTCATCCGCAAATGCATTTCCACGACCAACATCATCCGTCACCTTTTTGTGTGCACTGCATTTCACAATCGCAACTTGTAATGGCAAGGTCAGTGACTCGAAAAGCTTATTTACTAACTGACCATGCTGGATCTTAGCATCATGCGAAGTCAGGAACCCACGTTCTCGCCACAAACGTCCAAAACTGTGAGCCACGCCAAAGGCGTATTGGCTGTCCGTGTACACATTCACTCGTTTCCCTTTTGCCAAAACACATGCTCTTGTAAGTGCAATCAACTCTGCTGCTTGCGTGGAATTGTGGGGGATACGTGCAGCTTCAACAATAGTATGCAACGTCGTTACAGCATATGCTGCAGTCGTATCGCCATTCGGCAACTTGAAACATGAACCATCAACCCATAAGGTATCATCACATTCAGGAAGAGGAGTGTCCTGTAAATCTATTCTCCCTCTTGTCTCTTCTTCTGTCCTAAAACAGCACTCATGTTCCTCGACTTCATCTGTCTCTACTGGAATGGGCAATAACGTGGCTGGGTTTAGTGTGTCGCACATCTTTATATGTACATGACTTGCTAACAGTGTCAGCTCATAACTTGACAATCGAGCACTAGTTAAGTGCTGTGTCCTTGTTCTGTTTAGCAAAATGTCTACTGCATGTTTGACCATGACAATTAGCATGTTATTCATTACTAACCCAGCAGACTGTCGAATACAGACAGCTGCTGCCGCAGTGGCTCTCAAGCAACTTGGCAATGCGTTAGCTACCGGATCTAGAGTCGCTGAAAAGTATGCGCATGGACGCTGTTTGTCCCCGAAAGATTGTGTCAGAACTGATAAAGCACAACCTTCTTTCTCATGGACATACAATGTAAAAGGCTTACTGTAGTCGGGGGTACCCAACACAGGAGCCGAACACAATGCATCACGCAATTTGGAAAAACTTTTCTGACACTCTTCAGACCACGGAATGGGTTTCAGTGTATCGAGTTAATGCTACCAAAGGTTTGGCCAATAAGGAGAAATTCAATATCCATTGCCTGCAATATGATGTAATGCCCAAGAAAGCACGCACTTCTCTCTGTGTCCTTGGGACACTCAATCTTGCAATTGCCTGAATTCTTTCTGGGGTCAGTTTCCTTCCCTCCTTCGATAAGAGGTGACCTAGGTAGGTCACTTCTTGTCGACAATATTGCAACTTTGAAAGAGAGACTTTGTGGTGCAGATCACATAAATGACGCAACAACGACAATGTGGCTTCCCTACAAATATCCTCAGTATCTGCAGCTATTAGCAAATCATCGACGTACTGAATAAGGGTAGCGCCGTCGGGTAAAACGATCGTGTCAAGCTGCGATTTCAAGGCCTGACTGAATATTGATGGACTTTCACAGTAGCCCTGAGGAGCGCGTTTGAAGCGGAAACTTCGGCCTCCTAAATTGAAGCCAAAAATATCTCTGCTCTCCTCGGCAATCGGGATGCTGAAGAAAGCATTCTTTAAGTCAATCACCGAGAACCAAGTGGCTGAAGCTGGAATCATAGTCAATAGGGCAGTGATATCAGGGACGACTGGAAATTGTGGCACAACAATCTTATTGACCTCTCTAAGATCAATCACAAATCGGTACACAGGTGGCTGGGAAGGATCAGTACGCTTCAGAACCGGCAGAACAGGACTATTACTGATGTTGCCTGCTGTCTCTTCAATGATATCTTTCTCAATCAGATCATAAGTGATCGCTAACAACGCTTTTTCACCTTCACTAGAGATCTTGTATTGGGGAATGCGTGGCATTCTAACATTAGTTTTCAATGTTATAACATATGGCGCTATTTCCAAGAGACCCACATCATTAGAGCCAGTAGCCCAAAGTGTATCCGGAAGAGAAGACAATTCTGCTGGGAGCTTTTCCCTTGACATGTACATTGGAGAAACCACTTTCTTACCCAGTGTAAGCTGTACTCCCGAAGGAGAACAGTACAAGGTTGCATACAATCTTTTCAACAGATCCAATCCCAACAAGTTTTCGCCACAACCTGTTGTGAGAAAAAGGGGTGCTTCTAATTCACATGGCCCAACAGAAAGGGACATAGGACTAGAGATCGGTTCCTAACCGGGGCGCCAGAAAAACCTACTGAAACATTCATTTCGCCAGACAAAGGTGCGCCAGGGAGTTTTGAGTGCATAATAGAACTCTTTGTAGCACCAGTATCTAACAGAAAAGGCTCTGACACACCTGATGTAATCACCTCAACATAAGGTCCGTTCTGATCTACTGGAACTGAAACAACTCCCTCTCTTTGTCCATGGCTGTCCTAGCAATCATACATAATCGTTTTCTGCATAGTAGTCATCAGCATAGTACTGAGCTGTCCTGGCGAACGCGTTATTCTGCTGGTCAAAACTATTCATAGAATTCTGAGGCGGGAAAGAAGGAGCACTCTGGGGGAAATTTCCACGGCCCCTACCTCTAGGAGCCTGTTGAACACCTCGACCTCTTGCACCAGAAGCACCATTCATACGTCGTAACAAAACCGGACAACTACTCTCGAAATGACCCTCTTCCTTGCAATACGCACACTGATTCGGTCCATACTGTAAACGTTCTTGAGAAGACTCGTTTCTTTGCGAGTTTCTCGAATACTGCTGGGGTTGCTGATAGTCACGCTGACTAGTAGTACTAGGTGGATAAGCTTGCTGTAGAAGGACTATAGTTTTCAATTCCTTAGTCTTTTTATCCGCTTTCTCTAGCTCATCTTTGCGCCGATTTTCATAGTACTGGGCCGTAGCTAAAATCTGTGCTGATGTGGAAACGGCCCAAGCACTCTCAGAATCCTTCAACTTATTACATAATTCAGGAAGCAAATTATGTACAAATTTGTCAACAAACAATCTCTGGCCACCCTCAGTAGCCATATCCTGACCACTATTATCGACGAAAGTCTCCTCGAACTGCGTGAAAATGTCGGACACAGTCTCATCTTTCTTCTGCTTGCACGCAGACAACTTGTCCCAATTCACACGCAATTCGGGCATTAAAGTCTTCATATACGTAATAATCCTACCAGGAAGTTCTGCTACTAAAGGCTCAGGTTTAGCACCATAAACTTGTCTAGCATCAGCAGTTGCAATATTAACCCATGTGTCACCTAACTCTTGATCATGATCTGTATGACGAATCTTTCCCCATAAAGGCTGTGGAACAACATTTCCAAACAACATGTCTATATCGGCTAAATTCATGATGCAGGAGCTCGCAGTCTGTGATAACTCCTTATAATATCCTGCAGGATTTTTACGGGGATCAGGCAATGTCTGTTTAAGAGCCAAAACTTCAGATCTCTATCAAGGAACATGTACCCACACACGCTGAAAATGCGGCGGAATGGCTGGATTAGCATTTGCGTCACCTTCCCTCCAAACTGGGGGAACCTCTCTCATGGGATACTGTCGCGCCTTTTTCCTACCTGGTGCGTCACATTCAGATAGTGATCTGGAAGTGCCCCCTCTACTCCTATAGGATAATAATGTCGCAACCGCTTGTTCAACATCGGTGCCCACAATCATGCCCTCCGCGAACCTGAACCGCACAAGGTACAACTCAGACAGATCGTGTTCCGGATCATTTCCCTTCAGATCTTCGCGGAGAAGTACACACATTTGTTCAAAAACATATCTCTGTTTCGATGCTTCCCATTGACGGAAGACTTCTATAATAGACTCTTCATCATGTCTTGCAGTATCGACAACCCATTTGCGCGCTAACTCATCCAATAATTCTCTCTCCCGATAGTCAGGCAGTTGACTCCGCAACTGTCTTCGTTCTGAGTTAGGGGTCGTATTAGGCGACCCAAAGAAAGGTGAGAAAGGTGAGAAAAGGCCAGTAACAGTGTTTGTTACTCTCTGTCGAACAGAAGGAGAAACTGACGGAAAGGCATAAGCGCCGGAAAAGACAGGCTGATGTAAAGCAGAGGTGGAGGCAGTAATAGAGGAAGTATTAGGATAAGCAGTTGGAGCAGTAGGCGAAGTCGTAGGAAAAACAGATGGAGTAGGTAGCAAAGGCGGCGACCCTTGAGAGGGCTGCGCCGGAGCAGTAGGAACCAGCTGAAGAGGAGCTGTGCTTGTGGTAGAACCTGTGGACCAACAATGGGAGGTTGTTGGGGTGCTGTAGCACTCTGCGCATAAGGCGGTGGTGAACTCAGTAAATGAGACATTAAAGGATCTTTATCGAGTTCTTCTTTTGATCCTCGTCCTTTACGTGGCAAAACTGGGTAGACCTTGTCTACCGCTAACTTCCTACTTCTAAGTGTTTGTTCACTCTCTTGCTCTTCCTCATTATCCCTGAACGCCACGGCAGCTTGTACCATCGACATACCTTGTTTATTTTTCTTTGCTAATTTCATTTCTTTCTGTTTGGCTTCTTTGCGCCATAGGCGAAAGGAATCAAACATCGCCGCCCGGGCTTTCTTCTTGAAAAGTTTTACCTGCAGATTATCTAAAATCTCTGTGTCAAAGCTACCATATTGGGGCCATTTTAAGACACCATCGTTTCTGGTGTATCGGATCCACACTTCATTATATGTGATAGGGCCTACGCCATGCTTCACATAGAGCTCATACGTTGGAGTTCCAATCGGAGGAACCGGACACGAGTCCTCCAATCGGGAGTCCCTACTACAACCAAGACAAAACAAATTTCCAAGTCTGCTAAGACCAGGCATCTTCGCTCTCTAGTCTGGCTTCAAACTGCAAAGGATTATCGAATACGATAGTCTCGTGAATACACGAGTCCTTCGGCTTTGGCGCTTGCAAGTTCCAAATCAAAGCGTATCCGAAGGATACCAAACAAAGAACCAAACTAAGGACTGGGAGACGCTCCACTTATACTTAACTGAAGTATCGATGATCGATGACGTCACCAGAAGACTCGTCTATCGTTTCGCTCTACCAATCATCAAGGGTCCAAAACAGGGCGATAGTCAGGGCAGCAGTCCTTCGTAGCCGTCGGGACGTGGGGAACCTCGCAGCAAAGACCTTCGGAACCACGTCGACATACAGGGGTCGCTGAAGTGGCTGGCCGTCCTCCGGAATTTTCACTCGAAGCTCCTCACGAACCTCTGGCTTGGACCCGGCGGTGCCAGGGGAAACACCCAAAGACCTCGAGCCCTTCCTGTTTTGGACCACAGAAACACAGTCTTCTAGGTGATGGCAAAGATCGTATTTATTGGCTGCAACCAGTAACAGGTATCCTAGAAGTACAATAGCATGAAGCGCATGTATGTTCTCAGGAGACTGCTCGTTTTTACAGAACCAGCCTTCTCTTTTTATACAAAATATTGAGCTTCAGGCAAGAACTCCTTGTTTTACAGTTTGACCATATACATATTTTCACTGCAAAGAAAAAGCAGAGTCACGATGACAAGCCCACATTTCAGTCTGTCCAGTTCGTGATAGATTACCCGGCAAGGCCCAGAACTTTCATCAGATATCGACAGACCCCTAATAAAATCGGGCACCTCCTCCTTGTAAAACAGGTCATAAAGAAGAAACAGGGAAAGGTGTGTGTGAGATAAAACATAGCTTGTATGCGATGAACGGTTTATGACATGTTATGCCTTGATACTAATCTTGTTCGGCCATTGGGAAAGGAACTGCCCGAACAGGTTTGGCTTGAGGCAGTGGAGTCAACTCGCCCAGGTCACAGAGGAGTCAGCAAAGGTGTACGTGTCCTTTTAGATCGAATTCGGCCTTTGGTCGTTTTGACTAGGTAAGGGCAATCACAAAATGGATGCCGCTCACAAAATGGAACCCGAGGGTTCAAAGACGAAAACTACGATTTCAGGGTGATTGCATCACTCGATCATGACGCAAATGTTGATGTATAGTATCCCAATCATTACCGGTCTGCCGATACCAAAATCGTCATGGTACGATGATATTTATGACACGGATGCAGAGCTTCGGTACCACACAATAGCGGGGTCCAGAATTTTCAGTACCACACTGGCCGTCCGACAGCCAACCTATTGCCACATCCTCCAAATAGCTAAAAATCTCCTCCGCCAATGCTATCGGTTGTGATTTGTATAGTGCCCCGTGAGTGTCAACAAAGCCATTCAGAATGTCCGTGGCTTGTGTCTGTAATGTACCATCCCTAGACTTGATGCGCAGTATAGCCGTGTGTCCCTTGCCCTCGCATATTTTGGTTGCCAGTACGCCGCCAGGTCTACCGCCCTCACCGAAAGATCTAGCCGTGTGTTTTCGATCTATATACTTTATTTCATCGTCAACAAATGTTTGATGTTCTGTGTGTATTACACGCAGTTCCCCCAGTAGGGTGATATCGTGAGTGGTCTCAAAGGCCATTTCTCGCTCCTTCATGCGCGTCTCGCAGCGCTTTATCTGTTGCCTAATGTCCTTTAATATGCCTATTGTAGTGCTCATGCACACGCCCCGTATTGTGGCCTTAAATGCCTCCCATAACAGCCCTGGATCCTCCACCACTGGTGCATTTATCTGAAAATATTCCCTAATCGCTTTATTGATGGTTTTAGCGTAAACATTATCAGCTAGAGCACGTGAGTTGAACCTCCAGTGAAACGGGGGTAGTGCGTAATGCGGTATCGTGAGTTTTAACAATACAGGGTTATGGTCTGACAGTGTTCTAGGTAGGACGCGCAAGTCCTGTGCCCACAGTGCAATGCTATCCGTGCCCAGCCAGTAATCCAAACGTGACCAACTATTGTGGATCGCTGAAATGTGTGTGGCCCCCGGTGTGTCAGGGTGTCTGTGTCTCCAAAGATCTGTTAACGACAGGTCCGTCAGCATATGAACAAGTTTCGTCCTTGCCTGCTTGTGCTGTTCCGAGGAGTGTAAGGAACGGTCTACACCATCCACCATAGACACATTCCAGTCACCCCCGCATATGATGTGTGTGTTTGTGAGTGTCTGTAAATGCCCCCACACTTCTTGAAAAAATTCGGGTGCATCCACATTCGGACCGTACACGTTAAGGAGCGTTAGTCGTTGCCCACGTAATGTGCCGGACACAATAACATATCTCCCATTTGTGTACTGTGAAGTTCACACCCCTCCGGATCAGTGTGCTCACCTCTCTCGAATAAGAGGAGTAAGTAGCAGTGTAGGACGACTGCGCCCAGCGTTTGCCTATGTGCTGATGTGTGTTAGGTGCGATGTATGTCTCCTGCAGCACAGCCACATCTATGTCCCATCTATTTAGGTAGGCAAACACCTGTCTTATTTTCTTTGGTTGTGTAAAGCCTCTGATATTCCACGTGAGGAAATTTAAATGTGTTCTACCTGTACCTCTACCTTCCGGAGTCATCGATAAGGCCATTGAGTCCAAGCTAGCAACAACTTACAATCATGATCAGAATCCATACGCACTGCAATGTGTGCGGTCACGTGTGACCTATTAGCCCCTTGCCATACAAAACACAGGAACTTGACATTGTCATGAAAAATACCCCTACCCCTCCCCCCACCCACTCCAGCAACCCAAATCTGCCCTTCTGAAACATACCCTTCAACCTAGAGAACTTCAGAACAATTCCCATCTTAACAGAACTTACGTGGGGGGATATCCTTGCGGAGGTCCGCTTGGCGCACAACTCAACACCCAACTTAATGGATGCGGATGACTCACTTATCGATCGATTCACACATGTGTGGTATGGCTGGCTGCCCCTATCCCACCCACCACCAACAGGAACCTGGATACAGTCTGTGAGTAGTAACATCAGTGACCTCGTAGAGCATGACAGTCCAGCATGAAGATGCCAGCGATTTAGGGGGCTTTGTGTAAGGCTGATAACAAGGTATACAGTGTGCACATATATCTCACCCGGTCATATCGAACCTTCTGTATTATGACACTGCGTGAGGCCGTAATGGCCGCACCACAAATCACAGGTCATGTGCTCCTTTGCCATTGTTCACCCTGGTCCTTTCGTCAAACGGGCAGTGGTCTACAGGACGCATAGGAGCGTGAAACATTATCATGCAGAGTGACAGAGTCCCGAGTGGAGCGGGACAGTATAGAGGGCATGTGCAGACCCATTGGCCAGCACTAACAATCAGCCAGCAAGGCACTTCCTCATTACATCAGAAGTAAGTTAGGGTCGTAATGCAGATATGCCAGTGATGTGCAACCCATAGCGATAAAGGGCCCTCTGGAGGCTAGGATTAATGCATAACAACGCCTTGTTAATGAGCGTAGCAATGATACAGTTCTCATGGCTACACAGTGGGCCAGTCTCTAGTCCTGTCACGCCCAGCGGCCTCCAACGATTACACCCAAAGCAATAGTTTGCATATCTGACAGCCCTTTGAAACAGTTAGTGCAGGCCACGGAAATTGGCAGTCGATGCCACCTGGGGTTTGCACGCCGTGAACATGACCGTACCAGTTATTGGGAACATCAAACCACAAATGATCAGAGATCGTCTTACCACAATTTTCGCGGGAGTACTGCCTATCTGTCCATTCCGCTCAGTCGGAATCCGGTTTCTGTTCCACTCGTGCATTAAGTTTATTCTGTTTCATCACCTTTTTCACAAATTCTTGCGCGGCCTTAGGGGTCGACAGCAGTACAGCTTTACCTTCCCAAGACACACGTAATTTGCCGGGTATAACATGGAGTAACTGATGTTGAGATCTCGGAGCTTGGCCTTCACAGACGCAAATTCTTTCCTTGCTTGCTGTACCGCTACAGTGTGGTCCGGGTAGAATTCTAAAGTGTTACCTTGATGGGTGATCGTTCCCTTCTCACGTGCGAGCCTCAAGATGGTGTCCCTGTCACGATAATTAAGAATTCTCGCCACTATGGGCCGTGGTGGAGCTCCCGGCGGTGGACGAGGCGCGAGGGATCTGTGAGCCCTCTCAACTATGAAGATCGGAGATAGCGCGTCTGCACCGAAGAGATCTTTGCACCACTGTTCTATGTATACCTCCATGCGACCGGTGTTTGTTGTTTCCAGAAGGAAGGCCAGCGATACACACATTATTGCGCCTGGACCGCGCTTCCAATTCCTCCTCCTTCGCCTTTATCACTTCCAACATGCGTTCCATGCCGGCGCATTTGTTGGTCGTGGCGCGCGACTCATCTTCTACTGTTGATATCCTGGTTTCGGCCGTTTCCAACCTCTCGCCATGTTTTTCCAGTTTGTCAGACATGCCGTCCATCGTGCATGTCAAGTTGTCCAATTTGCCGTTAATGTCCTGTAAGTTCGCCTGAATGGAAAGCAGTATCTTCTCCATATTGTTACTCGGCGCCAGGTCGGTCGACACCTCGCCGTCCGCCATCTGCTCCGTGGGTTTAGGTGCTTTTTTGCTTTCAAATGAAATCTTTTGCTGCTGTTTGTCTGGCTTAACCATCTTCACTGGCAGTGGTGGTCTTGGTTCCACAGCCTGAAGCGAGGACCTGGTGATCCTGGTTGATGCCGCCGTCGTTGCTGCCAAGCGATATTTAACTATGTGCACCGCGTGCAAATCAGGGTCCCTAGCGCCGCCGCTCCCGATGTCCAACCGAGGCGTGGTTTGAGCTGCCTGGTGGGGTGCAAAGTGTTATCTTGTAATGGGGCTGAGGGGGGCACCACTGCAATACCCAGCAGGATGGCTGATCCCCACGATGTTTGTTTAAGGGCGAGCAGCCTTCAGCCCTGATGAATCATTGGACGCTGAGTACAGTGTTGGCTTTATCAGGTGCATGAATGGAGCGACACGGCGCATCAAAAGCCACTGCAAGTCCGTATCCTCCCAATGGCACCACAGCGAATCGTCCTAGTCCGTAGGCTTCGCTTGCATACAGGGTTGACCAGTCTGTGCGTTTTCGCGCCCTTTCATTGCCATAGCGCCTGGCGAAGTATCGCCTCCTGGGCCGCGAAGCACCGCGCGTGCTCTGGACGCCACTGCCGCCTACACATCCAAGGGTTGGTTTACAGTGAGCAGTCTTCCCCCAGTCCCACATATCACGTTGGTCGTATAGTAAGTGCAATGCTCGCCTGCCGATCACAGGTTACACGGGCGCTGCCATTTTGCCTCAGTGCATTCCCGGGCGCTTAAAGGAGCCGTACCCCAGCCATTACAGTCCGGCACTGAATCCATACCTTCCGGTGCTCGTCTCAGCCCGCATGTCACAGCCCACACGTACAGCGCTAACGGTGTTGCTGGTCTCCGCGTTGCTTACTTCGGAGTTCTGGGCTTGTACGAGTCGGCAGCAGACGCGGCGACCGCCATCTTGAATCGCCGCACAGTCCCACTCTCTTTTGTCCGCAGTTTTCTCTACTCCACTCGTGATATTGGCGTTCAAACTCGCTTTTTCACCATCCTGATGTATTCACACGTCGGGGCCATATTCCGTCGGCGACATTGCAGGCCTCGGGGCGAGCACAGACCGCGTTTCCTTCGGTTGTCCGGCGGAGCTGCGGTCTCACCAAGCCATTCCGCTGTGCGCCCCCTAGCGCCTCATTTCAGGTAGAAACTGTATTGTTTAGAAGGAGTCACACAAGATTTCTTGGGTAAAGAGCAGAGTGAGCACTTCTGGTAGCAGCACACTTGTACATAGCCAGCTCACCTTTATTCACTGTTTCTGCATCTTTGATCTATTACTCACAGATAGAAATATTTCACTCACACCTATCTTCTACTTTAGAGGGTGATAAACACAAAGTGCTATGGATGTGAAATGCCAAAATGGTAAGCAAGCATAGCATGTAGTTACTTGTACAAATGGTTTTTAAAATGTTTAGTACCTTGAGATGTGCAGCGTTACATGACTTCCGTCTCTGTGAAACTCATGACAGTCTACATTTTTTGACAATGGTCTTGGTAATGCTGATCTTTTTTATTATATTTACAGTATCCATATAAACTACTTGAAGAAGTAACACCACCGGAACACAGGGATGTCTTCAACATCCCCACCTTAGCAGCTGAGAAACATTTGAGTCTTCTTTAAAATACCATACCATCATGTTCATGTTCCTTCTCTCTCAAACTATGTTTCTTCCATTCTATCTTCACAAATCAAAGTAAATTTGCAAGATATCACAGGAATAACTGCCTGTGGAAAATGCGCTCCATTCTCAGAAACAAAGGAATTCTTTACGATACTAGCAATGAGTGAATGGTGTAGCAACTCAATCTGTCTCTCATCCACTGGAACCCTTAGAGAGCTACAGCTGATCTCTTAATTTCAAAGCTGGTTTTAGTGCACAGTGTAAACAGACAGAGGTGGAATCTATCTCCTGCTGGAAACAGGGATTAATTAAAACAATCATCCTTCTGACTACTAGACTAACCTCTTCTGTGCGAGACGAGAACAAAAAACACAGGGTTGATCCTACTTGTGGACGAGCAAAAAACTATGGGCTCAAAAATTCCATTTCACTCTAGGATCAAATTTAGCCCCACTTCTAAATTAAGCAAAAGATTCGGCTGGCATTGGCTTTGAGCAAAGAATAAAAAAATCTTTTTCTCTTAAAAAATTGGTCACTCCCAGATTTCGCAGGTGCAAGTGGGGTGGCTGCTCCTTCTCTTTGGCAGCCGTAAAACTCTGCAAATCTTTGCGCCTTCCGATTTCCAAGGCAGACTCACTTCCGGTCTTTAAGAAGCTCTTAAAGTAATGGGGCCAGATGTACGACCCATTTTTGCATGAGCAAACGGGTTATGGACTCATTTGCGCATGCAAAAACAAATAGGGCCATGTACAAACCCTATTTAGCAAGTTGCAATTTATTTGCAACTCGCTAAATAGGATTTACAACTCACTATCGGAAGGGGCATTCCAAGAGTGCCCCTTCCTATTTGCGACTTGCTACCTTATGTAAGAATGTTTTGCTACTGCAATTGCAGTTGCAAAACACTCACAATTTACCACCCTCTTCAAGAGGGTGATAAAACACTCTCAAATGGGAATGGGTCCCCAGGGGACCCCTTCCACTTTGCAATTGCAGGGGAAAATGAAAACGTTACATGTTCTTTTAAAATACATCCAGTTTTCCTTTAAGGAAAACGGGCTGCATTAAAAAAATGCTTTATTGAAAAGCAGTTTCAGGCATGGAGGCCTGTTGAGCTGAGCAGGCCGCCATACCTGAGAAGGCCAGCCATTCCTATTGGGGTTGCAAACTATGAGTGCCTCATGAATATTGATGAGGCATGCTATGTGCAACCTCATTGGGAATGACAAACAGTGTCTCTGACACTGTTGTACATGGCATTTAGCGACTCACAAATTGCGACTCGCAATTGAGAGCAATTTGCGAGTCACTAAATGCCCGGGTCGTACACCAGGCCCCTGTTTATTTGCCTCCTAGCAGGTTGTTGGTGCTTACTTCTCCCTGTTCACTTAGCGCCTTGACATCAGCTGGTATAAGTGTGCTTTATAAATACTATCCTATCCTATTACCTAGGATCAACCGGTTATTGGTAATGCCCACAGTTTGCTATTTTAGAGAAAAATAAATCAACTGTTTTACATGTCTAAATAGCCTTCTTGTTTCCATTCTCTCTATCTATCAGCTTGAGAACATGATCAAAATGATGAACAGCACTCTCAGGTTTTATGAGTTCATACTTTCTACATAGAGCGAGGTAAGATTTTGATACTTTTTTCTGTCAAAAAGAGAGAGCGTGAGTACTATCTAATTGAAAGAATCACACAAATAACCGTCACTATTCAATGAGGTCGCTGGAATGTAATGTAAATGTAAGGTGGATTTGTAGAGCAGTGCTTGTCACCCTAGAGGGTATCCAGGGGCTTCTTTCATACAATAATGGGTTTGCTTTACTTGCCAAATAATCCACCCTATGATACACACTTTGCAGTTTTCCACAAAGATTTGTTTTGCTACTTTAGAAGGATCAAAAATCACACATGGTGCTGCGCCGTGGCAAACGTTAACTACTCGCCTGATTGTTTCACCCGTGTTAAATTGGTACTAGAGAGGCAGAACATCTTGCGAGAATAGCATTAATGTGTGATGAAACAGCAAAATATTATTGTCACAGAATGCACTACATTTGCTGCATCATTTTCACTGTGTTCCATAATTTGGCCTTCCAAATGTGTCTCTGAATATCAATATTGTGAAGCACTAATATCATTGACAAAAAATCGAGAGACAAAATATCAAAAGGTATGTGTATAGATTTTCTGCACCTAATTCCACATCGGTGTACCAAAAAAACATACACATATATCTTCATTTATGTGGCGTTAAGAATGGCAAATGTATACGTTCCTCTATGCATTTACCATTCATTATTTTGTCCCTCGATATTTTGTCCACTCTTTTACTGTGCCACAATATTCTTGTCCTATATATTCAAAAATACAATCGCCCCTTCATAGTTTCAGAATTCCAGAGCCACTTCTGATAGAAGACCTTTGATTAATGTTTTAAATTACATTACAGTTGGGTGTGTAGAAAAAGAACGAAATACAAAGGTTTTTAAGAGTCATGGGGAAAAATGTAATCAACATACGACATGGAGAGATTGAGGCTCAAATCCCATTGGTGCTTGAGGAGGAGCGATTCTGGGGTAGGGTCATTCAAGTCCTCATCATCAAAGAAACACTTTTATGTTGATTAAGATTGGGTGCAAAACCTTTTAAAAGAGAAAGACTTTGTTTATATGAATTCATTATGTGCATCACGTGGGAATGGACCCCCAAGAGCTTGGCTGTCATCCCACTATGGATGCTTTGGGATTGCCACAGAAGAGCAAAATAATTCTGCAAATCTAGGTCAGATGCAAGGGGGACCCAATGGCTAAGTAACATTATCTGCCCCCTAGAGTCTAAGACTGGTGGTTATCAGGTCGCGGTCACATTGTTATAAATAATCTGTATGATTACAAAACACCTACTGGCTGTTTAAAGACTTCCAAGAGTGTTAGAATTCTGTGGAGTAGCTCCTGCGTGGGAGAGGTTGTGACACTGGAGAAGAGACGACACAGCTACTGGAGTACAATATTGTATGGCAGCACATTTTGATGAGCTGTCTTACCTCTTGTTGTGTTTAAAGAGGCCCAATCTCTGCCCAGCTAACTCCCCCTTTACCTTGGTTAAAGTTATTCAAGTTCTTTGCAAGCCAACATTTAAAACAAGGCAAAAGATATTTTATGAGCTCATGGTGCCTCCACGTTGCTTGCTAGACTGTAAGGATGGGAAATTGCCTACTTGACCAATCTGACTTTGTACCTTTCAACTTTCAGGTTCCAGACTAAATGCCATCTCTTTAGCTTTTGATTCTGACCACTGTGACTGATATCACTGACAACATTTATGGAGGATCCCTCGCCATTTCCTTTCTGAGAAGCATTCAGTGCTGAAATGCCATATCCCACCAGAGGACTTGCAGAGAACATTTAGAAATCATTGAATAGTAAAGCTTCACCAGCTGTAGAGAAACATGAAGGTTCGACTTTTGTGATTTGGCGAAGAATGACGACAGCATCTCAGCGGCTTAGAATCACCTCCAATGACAATGAAGTACTGCTTCCTCGAGTCTGGGGCCCCTACATCAAATCATTCTCCAATATCAGCCATGAAACATTGGTTCATCTCAACTTGAGCAATATTAAGCAGTTAATAAATAGTTATTGTACAGCTATGATGAATATAAAATTGCTTACTATTTGTAAAGTAAATCTGACTCTTTAAAATAAATGTAATGTGAATGTTCTTACCCAGACCTTACTGAATGTAAACATTGTAAATTTTTTGTTTGTTATGCATTTTAAGCGCCATTGGCACTAAATAAAAAAATGAAGAAAACAAATACTCTTGCCTTTAATGAGAGCTATCGTATATTCTTGGCTACATGACTGGCATAATCCTTCAAGATAGAGTTTCAAAACTAAGTAGGTGTGGGGCATATTGCAACACAATGCATCACTCTTGAAAAATCACTCTCAGCAAGGTTTTTATGCAGAATTTAAGATTTGGATGAAACATGTTCCTTAAATCACATTCACAAATTTGAAACACAGGGACACACTGGTCTTGTCTATGAATTTGCTTGGCTCAGACATGGGCAAGAGAAGCAACATGAAGAAAATAATTCTGTTTATTAGCTGGGCACTAAACTTTGCTGCACTTGAGGAGTTTTTTACTGAGTTTTTCCCACTCTGAGCTCCGCACAGAGCACGGAGATCTGAAAAAGTCTGCATAGTGGCATGATATGTGAGTGATACTTCTTAAACACTAACAGAATACTAAGCAAATACTTATTTGCAAACCGTATAGTCTTCATTTACAATGCAGAACATTTAGTGAATACAAACAATTTGAATACTACTGGACTTTACCCAGACTACTTTTAACATTCTAATCAAGCTGCATGCTGAATTGTAGCAGATTGTGAACGTTATTAGTTATTAAATATTAAAAAGATGTTCAAAGCATTTTGTGTCCAAACTGTTAAATCTAAACCGAACGGTATAGCTAGGTTAATAATATATCATAATATTAACAAATAAACAGGTACACTAGCAGATACTTCCTAATTACACATGCATAGATTGGAGGATCTCACAACTTCCTCAATTAATATATTAGTATGAATTAATGGTCAAAGTATTTCAGCACTGATGACCGTTTGTTCATATGACTATTTGGTTTATTTTCAAAAGTCCTAAGATTACAATAAAGTAAAAGTATATGAATTTTTATCAGTAATACAATGAACAATCTCCACATACAATGACTGAGACGCATAGAAGCCCACCCTTATTTGTCACCCTTAAGTGCTATAATATTTATTTGGCTTGACCACTTTAACTAGCTTGTGCTTTCTTTTTTTTTAAACAAATTTTATTTGTCAAGTTGCACATATATTGTAGGGCTCTGCACCCCAGAGACAACTGCACAATTCAATCATACAGTGATAATGACTTTGACATTTAATAACCAAACACATATTAACAACTACCCCCTCCTCCCTCCACCCCCCAGATCGCGCCAATTCCACATAAACCTGTCCACCACTTAGAGGCACAGCAGGATTGGTAGCCCCTCCGAGCCCTCCCACAACTTGCCCCCCTGGTCTAAAAGTATGCATATGTATAATTCTAACAAATGTGCCTCTACCACCGGCGGCGGGTCCAACACCAGACCCGATAATCTGCCAACCGTTTCCAAATTTTGTAGTGTTTGCGCGGGCACCCCCTAGCAATCAAAATGGGTTGTTCTAGCCCCATACAGAAGAACAGCTCATTCTTCCATGCAGCCACCGATGGGGCCCTAGGTGCCTCCCATGTCCTGGCAATATCCCTTTTTGCCAGTGTAAAGCCCAATTGCATGAGGTGTCGCTTATAGATATTACCCCCTACCTCCTCCATAACATGCAGTAGGGCAAGCTGCAGCATGCGGGGGAGCTCCCATCCCAGAACCTCCGAGAGGCAGGAATATACCCAACTCCAAAAGCGACTAAGAGACAGACAGTTCCAGAACGTGTGAATAAATGTGCCCTCCTCCTGATTACAGCGAAGGCACATAGAGGAGGCGATCAGCCCTGCCTTCCACAAACGCACTTTGGTGAAGTAGACCCTTTGTAGGTACTTCAACTGCACCAGCCGAAGGCGCATCGCTATTGCCGGCCCCGCGGGGCTGCTAAGGCCTCAGTCCAATCCTCCTCCTCCAATGTGCCACATCCTCCTCCCAAGCCTTCCGAAGCCTCTGTAGCATGGGGGAGCAGTGAGTGACCAGGGATTGGTAAATTCGAGAGATCTTCAGGTCAGTGAGATCTCCCATGAAGACCTTCACCTCTAATGGACTGAACTCCGGCAGTGACTCCAGGCTCTCCAAACTAGGGGATAGGGCATGCCTAAATTGCAATAGCGGTAAAACTGGGATTGTGGCATCGAAGATTCCTTCTGCAGGTCTTTAAAAGATTTGAGCGTCCCGCCCCTTATGACATCGCCAAGGACCGAGATACCTATTGCGTCGCAACCCCAGAAACCCTGTAAGGCCGCTAGCTGAGGCAGAAGCCCATTGTTCCAGAGGGGGGTCTCACGAGTCAAAATGTTCCACCACCCCATGTGGCGTAGAGCTTGCCTCCAAATCAGAAAAACTGCTCGCATGACCGATGGCAGCGACAAATATAATATTGTATGTAGGGAATGGCGCTCCATGGGCTGCCGCTCAACTGCATATGCCGGTCCGCCCTGGTCACCGTACCACCACTCATTAAGAACCAGCAAGTGTGAAGCTTGATATTAAGAGAGGATATCCGAGGACGCCAGCCCCCCACAGTAGGTGGACAGGAAACATCTGCGCAAGGCCACCCGCACCTTTCCCCCCTCCCACAGGAACTGACCCAGTGGTGAGCTCACTTGCTTAAACCATCGGGGTGGGATCTGGTATGGATGGTTCTGCAATTGGTAGAGGAGCAGAGGAAGCACCACCATCCCGTATAGGGACAGAGGCATATGGGACCAGGACTTAAGATCTTCCTGAGTGCGTTCCCACACTGGGACCAGATTGCGTTCCCAGGAAACTGCTGGTATATCTGATAGAAACATGCCCAGGTATTGCAGCTCCCCCGCCGCCAGCTGGACCGAGGACTCCCACACTCCTACTCCAGTGTGATCCCCTAAAATTCATAGTGTTGACTTATGAGGGTTCATATAGAGTCTTGGAGTTTCCCCAAAGATTTGCAGAATGCGCAATAGCCGCGGCCCCGTCCTATCTATAGCCGTGAGAAAGAAAAGAACATTGTCTGCATATAATGCAATCCTATCGAACAGGCCCGGCGCCCATTCAAATCTCCAGATCTGAGCGTCAATGCGCACCCAGGCTGCCAGCGGCTCCATAGCGAGCGCAAATAAGTATGGGGACAGGGAGCAGCCCTGCCGTGTACCCCGCTTAATAGAGAAGGATGAAGAAAGTGCTCCCACCACCCGCACCGATGCCGTCAGGTCTGCGTATAGTAGAGTTAGGTAGGAAAGAAAGCGCGGGCCGAAGTTGAGCCTTCGCAGCAAGGCAAAAAGGTACACCCAGCTCAGGAAGTCAAACACCCTGTTCATATTGGCCAATTACAGTGCAGCTGGCTCCTCCAGTTGCCCGCTGGCCGCCACATGTGCCCACCTACCTGGTCGCCCTCTGGGGCATAAACTCAGCCTGGTCGGGGTGCACCAGAGTGGAAATGTGGGGCAGAAGACGGTTGGCCAAAGCCTTGGCCAGAACCTTCGCCTCCACATTCAAGAGGGAGATGGGACGGTATGAAGCATGCTGCTTTGGGAGCCTACCTGGTTTGTGGAATACCACCACCTCCACATGTCTCCAGTCCGGGGGAGTGAGCCATCAATGGGGAATCCGTTGGGTCCCGGGCATTCCCGGGGTTGAGTTCTCCAAGTGCAGTACCCAACTCCTCATCTGTCAGTGGCAGCTCCAATTGTTTCCGCACCTCAACCGACACATCTTTAGACGGTAAATCATCGATAAATTTACCTATGACGGCAGCTAATTCATAAATTACAGCATTCCTTTGAAGCGTAAAGTTAAGCATAATAAGCAGCCAAGCTTTCGGGAACAGCCGGGGAGTCGATAATTGGTTCTCCCGCCGGGCCGCATTGATACACTCTGCTATGCGTCGCCAGCCAGGCTTGGCGGGCCTCATCCATTGAGAGGGCCGCATAATTTTGTTGTGCCATTAACAGTTGCCACCTGACTGGGCCCCCCTCTACCTCCCAGCTCCAACGTTCAAGCACCTCTATTCCTCCCTGCGCTTGCAGTAGTTCCTTCTTACGCTCCCTACGCGCCGCTGCACACCACGAAATATCCACCCCTCAGCATGGGTTTCAGTGCCTCCCACAGTGTCTCAGTACAGGAAACGGACCCCACGTTAACAGTCAGGTAGTGATAGATAGCTTAACTCCTGTGCTCCTTATAGTCATCTTTCTACAGGTGCCACACAGACATACGCCACCTAAACGGCTGTCGCCCTCGACCCATCTGAAGTGTAAGGTCCCCCGGGGAGTTATCTGACAGGCCCCGGGGCAGAATGTCCGCTGACACCACTGTACTCACTGTCATTCTGGGGACAAAGAGATAGTCAATTCTGGAGAACGAGTTATGTACTGCGGATAAATAGGTGAATTCCCGACTATCCCCATGGAGGCGCCTCCAGACATCCAGCCCAGCTTGTGCTTTCTGAACACGCACAAGCTGCAAATCATCAGGCGCAGGTAAAACATTGCAAAAATTTGGGCACGTACCCCTACAATATTTAATTTGCTCTTAACTTGCAGCAGACCCATACGCTCAAAGCAGGTTGATTGATAGCTACATTTAAGGAACATTTTTCTTCAGATATTCAGAAATCACAGCAGATCAAGCACTTCAAAATATCAATGCTTTATTGAAAACTGTGCCACATAAATATAAGTGTTAGGAATACTAGATGAGCATCACCTGGATGAGCAGCAGCTGCCTGAAGCTCAACTCTGAGAAAACAGAAGTCATCATCCTCAAAACCACCCCCTCCTCGTGGGATGACACCTGGAGGCCCGCCGCCCTCGGAAACACTCCCATGCCCGTGGACCATGCCCGCAACCTCGCCATCATACTCAACTCCTCTATCACCATGAACTGACAGATCTACACACATGATTCAACACCCTCTGCATACTCTGCAAGACCTTCAAATGGATCCATTCTGAATCGAGGAAGACCGTCTTAAGCTATTGGGCGGCATACTTACCACACGTGAATAACATTATCGTATGGTTAGGTATTTACCATTCGGGGTAAATGCCTCTTATTTCTAGTTTTCAACAAGAAAACAACGCCCAACATAATTAGCCTCCAACACACCAAATTGCAAACGCTTTGCCTTTTTTCCCCCAGACATTTTTCCCTGATACATTTCTGCAGGTTGACAAGTTACTGTTTTTTGGTGTCTTCTGAAGTACAACTCAAATACTGTACTCAAGGTAACCAATATGGATGGGAGAGCCAAGCACCACTCTCAGAAGCGTTCTTAAAGCTATTTCGGTTGATTCCACAAGATGTAATGCTGCACTGCCAAAGGAGACCTGAAAAAACAACTCTGCTGGTGCCACTCAGTATGCAATAGAAGGGTCTACCAATATGAGACTACTGCAACCCCACACAATTCTGCATAATCGCGGAGCTATATTAAACCTGCTCGTTTCAAATAATCTGTTAATATTGGGATATAGGATTTCAATTAAAAGACATCTTTATCACTTCGGAGGGGATTCGAACTGGACAAACGAACAGTGCTGTGGCTTTGTGGTGATGAACGTGACCGATTCAATCTACAAGGTCATTTCGAGGCAAGAGCACCAATTGGAAGCTCTGTGACACAAATACTACCAATTACCCTAGGACGTGTCTCACAGTCACTGAAGTATACTCGCCAGGGTAAAAAAAACCTCCAACACAATTGATTTTGAATCTACAACCAAACCTTTAACCAGCAAAAACATGCCACAGAATATAGAACTCTACCACTTCAGCAACCAGGAGATCATCCCTTAAAAGAAAGGACCCATGAATCAATCTTATTCCTTCAATAGTCCGACTAAATCTGCAGGCCTGCTAAGTATCACGCATCAGGTGTTGTTAGACTAATGCTTTTCAGTGTGGTTAGGGTGACCAATCGTCCGTAAATTTCACGGACATCCGTAATTTCGGCCGTCTGTCCGTTGTCCGTGAAGGAATCTTTAACGGACGCCATTTGTCCGTCATTTTAACAGGGCACCGGTTGCTCCACCCTAAAGCCGGCACAGCTTGCACCCACCTCTTTTCTTGACTCCGATGCTGCACCAAAGCTCCTCAGATGCCCCGCAGCATTGGAGAGGCACAGCGGGATGGCTACCCTCACACCTCCAGCCCTTGATGACCTGTTAAGAGGTGCTTCGAAGGTGACTGAGAGGGAGGGGCTGCCGGTTCAGGAGCAGCAACATCTATTCACATGCAAACAGCCCTGAATGTGCCATGTCTCTGCTATTTAGAGGGGGGCTCACATATTCCATTTCTACCCAGGGCCCCAAACATCCGAGACTCGGCCAGATTACACCCCTGATTACACCGAGGCAGCACGTGGTTCTCTTCACAGAGCTTAATTATTGTCACTAAATTGTAAGTTCTTCAAACATGCAGTCTATAATGTAAGAAAATAAAGAAATGGCACAATCGCACCCACACTGATTAACAAAGTATGGAGGACAATCAGTTCTCTTAGAGTATCTCCTGTAAGTACTGTACATCACAGTGGGGGATGGCATTTTGGACAGAGAGCCTGTCTTCTCGTTGTCTTGTGCAGGAGAGGAGCCCAAGATGATACTAGAATACTGCATGCCCACCCCTGTGTTCCCTCTCCTGTGATGGCTCCTGCCCTCCCCTCAGTGATGGCACCTGTCCCCCCTTGTTGTGGCTCCAGTCCACCCCCACCTGTGGTGGCTCTTGTCCCCCCCTGTGGTGGATCCTGTCTCCTCCCTGGGTGGCTTCTGTCCCAGTCCTGCAACGGCCCCTGCAGCGAGGGTGAAGTCCTTGATGGGCCTCTTCTCAAAAGGGCTCAGCTCAAAATTATTATGGAAAGGTGGGCGAGTAAGTAAGTGAAGGGATGGGTGAATGGCTGGATGAATTAGTGAAAGGGTGAATGGATGAATGAAAGATTGAATAAATGGCTAATGAGAGAGGATGGATGGATTGATGAGTGAGGGGAAGGATGGAGAGAAAATGTAAATAGCTGGATGTATGGGTGGAAGGGTAGCTGGATGATGGATGAGGGGAAAGATGGATGAGGGGAAGGATGATGGATGAGGAGAAGGATGGATGGATGGATGAAGGGGAAGGATGGATGGAGGGGAAGGATGGATGGAGGGGAAGGATGGATGGATGAGGGGAAGGATGGATGGATGGATGGAGTGGATGGATGGAGGGGAAGGATGGATGGATCAGGAGATGGATGGATGGATGGATGAAGGGAAGGATACATGGATGGGATGGATGGATGGGTGAGGGGAAGGATGGATGATGGATGAAAGGAAGGATGGATGAGGGGATGGATGGATGGATGAGGGGAAGGATGGATGGATGAGGGGAAGGATGGATGGATGAGGGGATGGATGGATGAGGGGAAGGATGGATGGGTAAGGGGATGGATGGATGAGGGGATGGATGGATGGATGAGGGGATAGGTGAGGGGATGGATGGATGGATGGATGAGGGGATGGATGGATGGATGAGGGGATGGATAGAGGGGAAGGATGGATGGATGGGTGGGTGAAAGGATGGATGGATGGATGATGAGGGGAAGGATGGATGATGAGGGGAAGGATGGATGGATGGATGATGAGGGGATGGATGGATGGATGATGAGGGGGTGGGTGAAAGGATGGATGATGAGGGGAAGGGTGGATGGATGGATGATGAGGGGAAGGGTGGATGGATGGATGATGAGGGGGTGCGTGAAAGGATGGATGGATGATTAGGGAATGGATGTATGATGAGGGGGTGGGTAAAAGGATTGATGGATGATGAGGGGAAGGATGGATGGATGATGAGGGGAAGGATGGATGGATGATGAGTGGGTGGGTAGAAGGATGGATGGATGGATGATGAGGGAAAAGGATGGATGGATGATGAGGGAAAAGGATGGATGGATGATGAGGGGAAGGATGGATGATGAGGGGAAGGATGGATGGATGGATGGATGGATGATGGGTGGGTGAAAGGATGGATGGATGGAGAGTCGGTGGGTGAAAGGATGGATGGATGATGAGTGGGTGGGTGAAAGGATGGATGGATGATGAGTGGGTGGGTGAAAGGATGGATGGATGAGTGGGTGGGTGAAAGGATGGATGGATGAGTGGGTGGGTGGATAGTGGGTGGGTGAACGGATGGATCAGTGGATTGGATGGTGGGTGGGTGAAAGGATGGATGAGTGGGTGGGTGGATGGTGGGTGGGTGGATGGTTGGGTGGATGATGGGTGGGTAGGTGGATGAGTGAAATGATGGATGGATTGATGGATTGATAAGTGCAAGGGTGAATGAATGGACGTATGAGTGAAAGGGTGGATGTAAGAATGGATGAGTGAGTGAAAGGGAGGGTAGATGGACAAAAGGATGAATAGATGTGTGAAGGAGTGAAATGATAGATGGATGAGTGATAGGATCAATGGATGGATTCATGAGTGGATGAGTAGATGGATGGATAGGTGGGTGGATGGATGGATGGAAGGAAGGATGGCTAAGTGAAAGGGTTGATGGAGAGAGAAAGGGAGGATGGATGGATGACTAAAATAGTGGATGGGTGGAAGGATTAGTAAGTGAAAGGATGGCTGGATTGGTGAAAGGGTAAATGGCTGAATGGATGAGTGAATGGATGGATGGGATAAAGAGTGGATGGATAAGTGTACAGATGGATAGGGTGAAATGGTGGATGGATGGATGGATGGATAATGGAGATGAGCTAAAGGATGGATGAGGGGATGGATGAAGGGATGGATGAGTGAAATGATAGATGGAAGGATACATGATGGATAGGTTTGCAAATGGTTGAATATGTTTGGAAATGGCTGGGCTTACTTATATACTATTGTGCGACCTCTGATGTGTCTGTAAAACGTACCTATTGTCCTGAAGTTTTGTCCTGAATTTTGACCTCCTGTCCTGAATTTGTGTCCTGAATTTTGACCCTTTGTCCTGAATTTTTACACTCACAGTCCTGAATTTGCACCAATGCCAGTTGGTCACCCTAAGTGTGGTGGTCCGCATCACCGCACTGAAATGGAAAATCATGCATTTATATAGCGTCTCCTGGGCTCTCAAAATAAACAGGAGCGCTGTAAATTAACACTACAGACAGAAAGCTGACAGCACTCGGAGGGCGCAGCTTGCAGGCTTGTTTGGGGGGCTGGCTCCACTCGCACAAGGCTCAAGCAGGTGGGGTTACAACTTAACTAATTCACCTGTGCCGCGAGCGCAAGGTTGCGCAGACCGTTTCTGCTGAGTTCTCACACTGCGCATATTGCGTCAGACTATTATGTACCGTAATATGCCCACGCCGTCATCACCAACCCGTCTGCCACCAAAGTGACAGTGCATCAGCAGACACTGCAACCTGTAGCTTGTCCAGCAGCATTGAGGCCATTATCAATGCTGCGTTGGCACTGTCCTCGCCTCAAGGCCTGGACCATGGTCGGAGCTGTTTCAGGGGACAGTCATCGCAGCAGGGTGGCCCAGCAGTCTGTGTAGTTGCGGCTACAAGGAGCAGGCTCGTTGGCAGCAACTGCTGCAAAAGTAAGTGTCTCATTACAAAATCCTACTTGCTTATGCTGCTGTTCGACTGTTTTCGCCGCAGTTAGCCACAGAGTTGTGGCATGGCTGAAATTCCTCATTTTTGGGTGACCGAGCAATAGCTAATTTTTGCTCGAGTGAGGCTGAGCTGCAGCAAAAACAGCACAATGGCGTCCGCTGTGTGGATGTCCATGGCAGCCATGGCAGACACTCCCAGAACTGTGTCCGGGGATGTTCATGGCAGACAGTCCCAGGATTGTGTCCTCTCTGCCGAAGTCTCCCTTGTCTGGACCTCCCCTCCCGCACATTCCTTCTCTCCTGCTTTGCATGCTTCTTGAGGTGGCCTTATATACGGCACCAGCAAGGCCACGAGCTGGCAGGCGTGTTTCCCACAATCCTAGAGAGCCTTGAAGACCGAGTTGGAAGCTGCAGCCAGAGAACGAGGCCTTCAAAACCAGAAAACAACCCCAAGGGCGAGATGCTCCAGAACTCCTAAGCGTGCCAAATTGTACTTAAAAGATCAGCGGGTAAAGACAGTGATAGGGAGCCCAATATAATCTCAGGAAGGGAAGGAGTCGGGGAGCCCTCACAGAGCACCTGTGAAGGCCAGGTCTCCCAGGGAGCGAGGACAAATTATCCACATGGGAGGGGCGGTCTGAACTAGGGAAGCATGGATTGTCAACTCTTGAAAAGGAGAGGTAAAGAGAGAGAAAGTGCCTAATTAAATAAGCATTGGCATAGCCAATAGGTCTCGCCTTTGGGACCTTATAAGTGTTTAGCCATGCAACAGCTGCTGTTGTTGCAACAAGGATATTGTGCTGAATACCTAAATACTTATAAGCTCCCAAATGTGAGACCTATTGGCTATGCCAATGCTTGTTATTTTTGACCTCACTAAATAATGAAGTAATACTATTACAAAATAAGCAGCACTAAGCTGCACAATTTGCCTTTTCTTGCCGCATAATTTACTCAGTCCTGCCCCATAATTTGGCCTTTCCTGCAGTATAATTCCAGGGGCCCTACCTATAAGGCAATTAGGCAACAGCTCGATGGTATGATGCCTTATGTTACCTTGCCAGTTGGTGTGTCTTGGTTGAGATCCACTTCATTTCTAGTGCTCTATCTAGAATAATTTTAAGAGTAGCTGAAAATGCATTAGTTGGATCCTCCTCAAGTTTCTGATATGTGTTGGTATCTTGAAGATGAGCGCGTACACTATCTTTATAGAACTCAGTGTTCATTACTAAAATCGCTCCCCCTTTATCCGCTTTTTGTATTGTTATTTCTGTCATTTCCGTTAGAGATTTTAAAGTCTGCCATTCTCTCCTCAAGAAGTTGCTTTTGGTACCACTGGTTAATCTTTTTCATTTCATTAGTTATCACTCTTTCATAGGCATCAATAGTTTTGTGTGATGTTGGGGCACAAAATGTGCTCTTGGTTTTGAATTCTTTGAGCTCACTTTTTGATCCTTCAATGAATGGAGCATTGTTGAAGAAATTCTTTAGACGTAGGATGCGGAGAAATTTAAAAAACGATATTTAAGTTTCTTGAGCGTTGGATTTATATACTGGAACAAAAGTTAAACCCTTGTTTAACACATTTATTTGTGCCTTAGTTAGTTGTTTATCAGATATATTTATGACTAGGTTGTCTTCTTTTTCTTCGATCTCAATTCTCGCTCTGCTTCCGATTCTTTTTCTTTTTCCCCTCCTTGTTTTGATGGTTCTCCTGTTGTCGTGCTCGTAGAAGGAGCGTTGTTTGCCGCTGGACTTGTTTCTAAAAAAGCCGTTTTATCTAGTTGATCTTTTCGTCCCCTTTGTGCGTTTCTGCCCATTGGTTTTCTATTCTGAGCTGTGTCAGAGTCAGATACCACACTTTCTTGTGATGAGCTTGAATTAGTTGGTGGTTGTTGCCATTTTCTTTGATTATATACTTCTGCCCAACAATATACTTCTTCCAGCTTATAGTCAATAGTGTCTCTTCTATACTTTTTAATCTTTCTTTCCTCAATTTCCTTAGCATATTTCTCCAATCTTTTATTGGTATCCTCTAGTAATTCCGTCAAACTGAGTAGCGATCACGTGATCGCGGTTCGAGCCTATCGCATGGTTTAAAAGTGGTGAGAATGCATCAGAGTATGTCACCGGTATCCTGATTGGTAGAGAAGACACGGCGCGCGATACTTGACATTTGGCAATAAGTGAAGACAGAATGTTTGTTTGGCTTCGGCACGTTAATATTTTAGTTTAGTGTGAACTTCTTTTGAACAGCGCATAGTATTTAAGGCATTCGATGTATAATGGTCACACCTTGAAATGTAAAGAGTCAATAACCTATGAACAAGGGTTCAGATATTCGGTAATATCGAGTTTGGTAAATTACGAACATGGGTTCATTTTTGTCAAAACGCAGTTTAGTAAGATTCAGAATGTTTTTTTGCAATTGATGTATTCTTTCCTTATGAATATCTAACAGCAATTGACTGTATTATTGATTAAGTTGAAATAGCAGCTGAATAGCTCATTATATCCCTTGTTTTCCACACAGACCCCCGAGGAAGGGTCAACTTCGACCCGAAATGCATTGGGTAGATGTTGAATGTTAAAGTAATGAATCGTCACAAATGAATGGATTAATTCAATTGACTTTGAAAGACTAAAAGAATAAAAAGAAATGATGTTTGAAACCAAAATAAAGTCATGAAAATTTTTTATTATGAAAATGGTGAAAGGATTGTCATGAGACCACATTAGGTCATGTTAATGATGTGCACACCTCCACCTGCAAGTGGAAGGGGGTTGGAGCCAGAGTGCGCGGCTGCTGGGGGCCCCGTAGCGAGGGGGGGGGTTTCGTCGCATCCTCAGGCTTGGGGGGCTTGAGTCGGGGTGCCAGGGGGGTGCGTGATCGGGCCCAGATTAAGCACCGGGATGAGTTTTTGTGGTAGCTGTTCGCCGTCTTTCGGTGGCATTCCATTCCTTAATTCAGATAGTGGCACCTTAATTTTGCAGAGGGAATTTTTTTAATGTGGTTAGGTAGTGGACTGTGAGCATTTTTTAATGACAATCCTCGGAGCCGGCAGTGGTTCCATCAGGCATCTATCTTTTTCTAGCAGCGAGGTGGAGGTAGGAGCCCAACCATTCTTGGAACCTGCACCATTTAGTTGGTCATGGTGCACTGGAGACAGCTGGGGGGTTTACGGCATGGGAGGGATGGAGGGGGGTCGGGCGACGGGTCCCTGTCGGAGTTTGTAGATGGCGCTGTGAAGGGTATACGGGACAAGGTTGAGGGACTGCCAGCACGGCACGAGGCCCGGTGGTGCTTGGGCCCACCTGGTTGTGGCGACCCGGAGGGGGGGTGAAACAAGGCCGGAGGTCGAGCCCGGCAGTCGATGCCAAAAATGAGCCACAGGCATTTCGAGCAGAGCAGCGGGGGCTAATCCTTTGGGGGGCTGCGGACTCGGGCGACAGGAGTACAGTATGGTGTCTGTGGCGACGTAGGTACTGGGGGCATGGGTTTTTTGCAGAGGTGTTTAGGATGACTGCCGTAAGGGGGCTGGGGACCACGATGTATTTCTTGCAGAACTAATTTTTCTTTTTCTACCATAGGATCTGGAAGTAGAGCGGGAGCCAGGGCAGTAGCCTAGATGGGCGTGGTCTTTTTCCCGGCATTTGGACAGCACGGGAGGCGCGCTAGCGGGTGTGCAGACATCACTGGGGCAGGGACCACAATCATCAGGCTGTGAGATGATGGGGGAACCAGTCAAATTAAATTTGTGGGGGGATGTTTGTTGCCAGTACGGTTGACATTGGGACGTAGAAAATATGAGGTTGCCCCGATCTGAGAATACATGCGGGGGAGAAGTTTACTGGGATATGTCAGGTCTGGCGTTATCCTGGGATGCTTAGCCCGGGATGTGTTTCAAGTGAACGGAGCATGGGGCATCCTGGTCACGCGCATGGATTGTGCTTGCTAGAGGACGGGTTAGGGGGTTATGGATTTGGAGGTCCAGGCCATGGCGCACTGGTGATGAGACTGTTTGAGGTGAAATTGAGGGGGGGGTCTTTTTTCAAGGGGGGGCACCTGTCACGGTCCAAGAATGGTCGGGGACTGTTACTCACTTACATTTGGACACAGGTGCAGGTGGTGGATGGTCGTCCACGGGGGGCGCCTCTCATGGACGAAGTTTGGCCCGAGAACGTTCTGTGTACGGGATGCAGGCCCGGGTGGTGAATAGTCGTTCACTGCGTGTAGCGGGATCCAAATGTAAATATCCAAAGCGCAAAGATATAAGAGACAAATTAAAGATTAACATGCAGAAGTTTGATTCTTAACAAAGACCAAAGTTTGTTCACTCTGCAATCCTATGATCATCTGAAGATCACGATACGTTCTAGAATACTTCTGTGTCATCAGGAACTTCTAAGGTTAAACATTTCTTAAAGATGCGATGCAATTGGGGGCGCTAGAGGGCGCACTGCGGGATAGTTGGCTTGTGAGCCAGCTCCGCCGGACAGGTGTAACATACAGCGGCCTAAAGTATGTAAATGGACCGAGAGAAAAGCGAGAATGTCGGAAAACGCAATCGGAACATGCAGTCCGCCGACTGCGAGCATTAAGGACCTGAAATAGTGCCAGACGAGCAAGATATCGGATGTAAGAACTGCAGTCACCCGAGGCACCCAAAATGGCGGCTCCCGGTCACTGAGACCGAGTGACAGAGAGACGACTACTGATGTCAGGCAAGGGCTCCAATTTGAGGAAAACTTCGGCATAGACAGCGAAACCAGCACAAAACCCAAAGTGTAAGCCCCGTGCGCTCTGCACTTAGCACGAACGGCACCGGGTTTGCGTTCCACTGTGCCCAAAATGGCGGCGTAACTGGAACGCATAGACCCGGAGATGGCGGCGGTGAGCAACGGGGAGCACGGAGCTATCGCAATGCTGGTAGGACTGTAATGAAAGTGTGCCGGGCGAGAATGAGGCAGTGGTGGTACTAATAACGCTGGAGAGTGCAAGGAGGATAAACCGCATGTGCAGGAGACGGCTGTAACTGCTATTTGCGGTGCGCTGTAAGAACTAATGACCGGGAGCGCTACAAGATAAATGGCCCACCACTGCAGGAGCAAAAGTCATCAATTAAACGCCATGAATTACACGGTGCAGGGCGCAATCATTAAGCACAGAGAAGTACGACCTCTGAGTCAACTACTGGCTACATATGGCAGCAGCAGAAAGCACAGTAGAACAGGGAAGCACAAACGTGTGGCGCTGTTGAGGTTTTGCCGCAAATAAAGACATAACATAATGCTTGGACTTGCCTGCCACTCCTCATAGCCGCACACATACACACAACGACGCTCCTGCATGCCCAGTACAGGCGTGGCAGTCGGGAACCTCGGAGGGTAGGTGCTGTGAACACGATAAATAGCACATAACGATCTACAGATACCATGGCCCTGATGTTCTGACTAAGGCACATGCACCCAGCTAACATAGAGAGCACAATCTATATATTGAAGGACTGTGACAACACCTGCGCAACTATAAGCCACACACGACCACTATGGGGAAACCTGAGAAACAACAATCAAAGCTGCACTTCGAAATGAAGAAACAGCCAAAAAATGCCGCTGCGCTATCTGAGAATGAAGGGGACAATGAGACTGAAGAGGGGAGCGGCATGGAAAGCGTACTCAGGGCAATACAACACAGTCTACAAGAAATGAATAGCAAATTGGATAGCGTAGTGCAACGTGTAGACAACATGGCTGCGAAACTCGATAAACACGGAGAAAGACTAGTGGAGGCAGAACAACGTCTTTCCAAGGTGGGAGATGAATCAGCGTCCACGACAAAACAGTGGGGAGGAATGGAGAAAATGCTGAAGGTGTTGCGAGCTAAGGTGGAGGATCAGGAAGCCAGGTCTCGACGCAACAACGTACGAATAGCAGGCCTGCCAGAAACCACAAACACGGGCAAGATGGAGGACTACGTGGAGTCGTTGCTCAAGGAGCTGTTTGGAGAAGAAGGACTATCAACGGTCTTCCTGGTAGAACGCGCTCATCGCTCACTTGCACCTAGGCCGAAACCAGGGGCTCCTCCGCGAATAATAATCACCCGCATGCTTAACTACAGGGATAGAGACACGGTTCTCCGACTTGCCAGAGAAAAGGGAGACATCAACCACCAGGGAAATAAACTTGAGTTCTATCCTGATCACACCATGGCGGTTCAAATGGCGCGCAAGGAGTTCAATCCTGTAAAAAAGAAACTGAGAGACCTGGGCATCGAATACGCCATGCTGTATCCAGCGAAACTCAAAGTTATGAACGCTGGCAAATCCACAATCCACCTCACAGTTCAGGCAGCACAAGAATACATCAAGAAGCTAGGACGGCGGCGCAAAACGCAAGGTCGGAGGAACTGGGCAGCGATGAAGACTGACGTACTTGAAATGACTGTACTGCTCCACTATGTGAAAGTCCTGTGTACTGGTGAACACTAAACGAGGTGGTGCGATTGGTTGCTACCTCCCGCAGGCCGGCTGTAGCGGTCCTTGCCGTGGGTTTGAAACTGGGCCACAGGAACTAGATAAAAGGACCAGACTAGATAAGATGGTGGCACGGATGAATGTTGGAGATGTCCTGGAGTTTGCTATAAATTGTGCACTGTGAACTGAACTTTCAAGCACGCAGTGAGTAATGTTAATACCAAAGAAATGTTAAGGGATAGTGGAAATTAGACTATCTGTAATGATCACTGTTAAGCGACTGTTTGCCCCAGCTGTTGGCACTACATGATTAGTAGAGCAGACATATGTTATAAGCAGATCGTCTGCATGTGCGGGTATAGAAGTCTGAAATACAGAGTTAGCTATTAGAATGTACGATGCATATTAGCAGTGCGGGGCAGGAACATGTTTCGCTGCAGGATGAAGGATGACAAGTCAAACGACCTCCCTTATAGTGCACCCTGCGAGTAGGGTGAGGAGGGCAAGGAGACATAACAGTAAGGTTCATGTTATTCGCATACCACCGGTCCACATCCACTATGTGGATGGAGTTGTGTGCATCTGGTGGAACCCCGAGTGGGTGTGCCCCACCTACAGTTAAGTTTCAATGTAATGTTCACTTCATTTCGGGATATGGCTTTGGCAAAGTTTGGGTGCTAAAGTGGGTGGGGGGTGGGGGGGATACTATGGGTTTGTTCGAGTTAGATCACTATGGCTGAGAAGCATTGCGACCTCTTCGACATTACAAATAGAACGACCTATCGTCTGCAGAGGTGGTAGTCGAGTAGCGCTAAAGATGTTGCAGCTGAAATGCCTTGCAGAGCACTTATGCTATAAAACTATGACACTCTGAGGTAACACGACCCGCCGCACTAACTTTTATTACTTGGAACGTGAGGGGCCTGAATAACCCTAGAAAGATTCGACAGATTTTTGCTTATCTTGACAGACTGCACGTAGATATAGCGTTTCTTCAGGAGACACATATTGCAAGTAGCACCACATCTACACTGGGGGCCAGATGGGCAGAATCAGTACATAGCTCGCATTACTCCTCATATTCCCGCGGGGTAAGCATATTGATAAGGAAGGGAGTGAATTTTGAGGTAACCACAGTCCAGAAAGACGAGGAAGGCAGGAGCATCATTGCAGTAGGCTCTGTGAGAAATCAACAATTGGCGCTAATAAATACATACGGCCCGAACACAGATGAGCCAGGTTTTTTCACAAAAATATGGCACACCATTTCTGAATTACAGGTTGCAAACGTTATATGGGGGGTGGACTTCAATGTAACCCTGAAGGAGGGTATGGATCACGCACCTAACACTACGGAACCACACAAGAAAGCAAGGGCGACACTGCTAGACGCTATCATGGACCTACAACTAAGTGATGTGTGGAGAGACAACCACCCAGTGACACTAGAAGCAACACACATTACTGCAGCACATAACAGCTGGTCTAGACTAGATTATTGGCTAGGAACAAGGGAGGTGGCGGCATGGACTATATCCGTTAAGCACCTACCGCGTACACTGTCTGACCACGCTCCAGTACTATTAGCAGTTGCCATGCCACATTACATTCCCCCTCCTTTCACTTGGAGGTTCAACGCCAGAGCATTACTGGACCCTCTCTACACAGACACAATACATAAAGCTATAGTTGATTATTTTGAACTAAATTGCCCTACGACTGATGATCCGGGACTCTTGTGGGAGACCTTTAAGGCGACGCTAAGGGGGACATGTATAAGCACGACAGTGGGTATTCTCAAGGATATAAGACACCAGTTGCAAACGCGGGAAAGCACTCTAAACGCACTGGAACGCAGATGCACACAAACACGTGATCCCACAATTCTGGCTGACATTCAACTGCTCCTATCCGAGCATCAGAAATTTGCGGCCGACGAGCTCAAATACGTAACAAAACACAAGGTGGCCAGAACGTATGGGGAGGGGGGCAGGCCCGGGAGAGCGCTAGCTCAGAAAATATGTGCAGGTCACGCACCCCAGCATATAGCTACAATCAATACACGCACAGGCGATAAAACACGAGACATTAAGGGTATAATGAACAAATTCATGATCACTCACGGACAGCTCTATGCTGAGAGGCAGACTATGTTGCAGGCAGACATGCTGTCATACATGGCGGATGTTGAAATAGTGTGGCTGTCTAATGCCCATAGAGAATACCTATCACGGCCAGTAACAGTTGAGGAAGTCACAGATGTTATTAAAAGTCTGCCAAATGGAAAAGCACCGGGACCCGACGGGTTTACAAATGAATTTTATAAGGCATTCGCGGACCTGTTGGCCCCGCACTTAGTGGGGGTATATGGAGCTGCACATGAAGCGCAAACTCTTCCGGCGTCAATGAGGGAGGCCATGCTAATTGCCCTACTAAAACCAGGGAAAGATAAGGAACAATGCGACTCCTATCGCCCCTTGTCCCTAATCAACGTGGACACGAAAATCATTGCGAGCCTGCTGGCAGCGCGACTTAAACCCCTCATGCCCCTACTGGTGAGACCAGATCAATCTGGTTTTATACCTGATAGATCAACCACACATAAGACGCGCACCCTATTTGCATTGTCGCACTATCTGTCTCCCAAGATTAAAGCCGAGGCAGTGCTTCTTGATGCCGCTAAGGCATTTGACACAATAGATTGGCCCTTCTTACAAGCTGTACTGATTCGTATGGGGTTTCCGCTAATTTACATACAATGGATCTCGATGTTATACACGAATTTATCAGCACGCATTAAAATTAACAAGTACGTCTCAGATCCGATCACGATACAACGAGGTACTAGACAGGGATGTCCGCTCTCACCAATGCTGTTCGCTCTGGTACTAGAACCTTTGGCGTGCACTATTCAGCCCTACAATTCCCAACACCCCCCATACACGTCTCCCTATCTGCGGATGACATGGTACTTTATGTGAAAGAGCCGGCACACCACCTGAACCCCTTATTGTGTGACTACTTAAAGTTTGGCCAATATTCGGGACTGCAGATCAACTGGTCTAAATCATTGATCTTGGCATTGACGGATGGCACTGTTCCTTTTCCCCTAGACTATCCGCTGGAGTGGCAGGCGGAACCGACTAAGTACTTGGGCATATGGTTCCACAGAGATCCAAAGTTGGTCATCCGAACAAATTACGGTAGGGTAATATCATCACTAGAGGACAAAATCAAAAGATGGAACAGATTACCTTTGTCACTGGCGGACAGAACTGCGATAGTTAAGATGGTGCTATTGCCTAAGTTCTTATACTTATTTAACAATATCCCTATCAAGCCTCCTGCTGAGGTGTTCCGAAATATCTTACAAATTGGTCCTCAGTCTAATTTGGGCGGGAAAGCATGCTAGACTAGAATTGCAGACGTTGACACTACCATATGCACAAGGGGGCTTTAGAGTTCCGGACCTTCTTCTTTATTACTTATGTGCTCAGGCGCAGTTTGCACATTACTGGTACCATGAAATACCATTCCTGACACATGTCGTGGTAGAAACGGGGGATGCATCACCTATACCGCTGGCAAGCATACTACCACATAAGAGACCGAAGCTACACGAGCGTGACATTAACCCAATTGATGCCACGAACGAAGCATGGCGACTGATGGGGGAAAAAGCAGGGAAATTGCCACTGTATGCACCAGCCTCATCACTGGCAGATCATCCGGCACTTTCAGTCACGCAAGAACAGGTGGGCATGAATTTGCTGAGACAAGCAGGGATAGACAAGATGGGCGATCTATATCAAGATGGGGTTTTCCAAACGCTGGACAAGCTGACTTACATAAGCCATCCAACACTGTTATTTAATTTTACATATTATAGATTACAGAAGGCTATCAAAGAACACTACACAACATATCCAGAAGAGCCCCAACAATTATCTTCACTACAACTTTTATTGACAACGCCCACAGCATCACACCTAGTATTGAAATTATACACTAGCTTGCAGGCGGATATAGGGAGGAACACTGACAAAATGAGAGAAAAATGGTGCTCCATAATGGATGATGAGCTAACTGTAGAAGAATGGGCAGCAGCCTGCACACTCACCACTTTGTTGACACCAAATGGTAACCTGAGAATTATTCACTATAAATATTTGCACCAAATGTATTATACGCCACAGAGGCTCTTCAGATATGGTTTACGTGATGACTCAAGATGTGTGCGATGTAAGCAAGAAAATGCAGATTTTCTACATCTGGCGTGGCAATGTCAAGCAGTTGCGGGGTTTTGGTTGCAGAGCACGCAGGCGCTTAGCGCTATGTGAGGCATGTCAATAGATTGTACAGTTAAAGTGTGCTTGTTGGGCCTGGTTCCGCAACTCAGAGCGAAGAAGCGCAAATTTTGTGCAGTCGCACTTTTAATGGCCAAAAGAAGGGTCTCAATACATTGGAATAGCAGGATAAGGCCGAAAATGAAGAGATGGCTAGAGGACCTAGTCTACTGTTGTGACACATTAATGACTTATGAAGAAGAACTACCAGCTAGGTCGCGTCCAAAAGACTACTGGCTTTACTTGCGAGAGTACCTTCAAGCGCAATCAGTGGACAACAGTGAATAATAATGTGCGTATAATTGGTATATTAATACTGTAGACGAGAATAGGTCAGCGTATAAGATGAGGGGGGAGAATGCTGTACCGTAGTGGTCAAAGTTTGTTTTGTTCTTTCACAATTTTACACTGTTAGTAAATGGGTTAGCTGTTGCTCCTACGAGGGCACGCCACAGTAAGTGGTTTTTCCTTTTGGTATAAAATGTGTAAGACTATAAACATGAGATGACTAACGGGATGTATTGCACAATGATCGGGTGTTCTAACCTGTAACGCCGCAGGTCCCACGGATGTCGGCTGATGTGCTGTGTAAACCAAGTAACATTGCATATTTACTGTACATACTGTAGCCGGCCTGGATGGTTGTAGGCGAGAAGATGTATTACATTTATTTTGAACTGTGCAATAAACATCTTACACAAAAAAAAAAAGATGCGATGCAATTAAATATAGAAGGGAAACAAACTTACATGCTACACAGCGTTGCGGGGCACTTTTTTATGGACAAGGAGAGGTCTAAAATCTTATTGTTTATCAAGGGACGCAAAGGACAGATGTACAAGGGGTGGATGGTAATTCACCTCGAAGGTTCGGGGGGGGGGCACCTTGGGTGATCAATAGATTGGTCCAGAAAGGTTGCTTGTTTTGCTGGGCACAGGTACGTGTGGTGGACGGTCGTTCTCCACGAGGGGGGCAATTGTCTCTGGGTCAAGGATTGGGCCCAACAAAGGTTGCATGTACATGGGACACAGGTCCAGGTGGTGACTGGTTGTTCACGGCGAGGGAGGTGTCTGTTTGCGGACAGGGATTGGCCCTGCAAGGTTACCAGTTCCACGGGATGCAGGCCAGGTGGTGGATGGCCGTTCACCGCAAGAGGGGGCACCTTTTTTCGGTCAAATGATTGGGCCCGGACATGTTGCTGGTTTATATGGGCATTGGTCCAGGGGGTGGATGGCAGGGAGTGGCCCCATGAGATGTTATTTGCTTACCCGGCACGCAGGTACAGGTGGGGTGATGGACTATCACCGCGTTGAGAGCATCTTTTCTTCTTGGGGTTTGTCCCGGGAACGTTCCTGACTTGCAGGGGACGCATGTTTAAGTGGATGGTCGTTCAGCAGGTGCTGCAGAGTGGGGCAGCCTTTAAGCGCACAGGACTGAAGGGCACGTGGGCCTGCTTTGGATGAGCACCTTTCGCGATTCACGTTTGTACCAAGAACGTTACTTTGCTGCAGGACACAGGGTGAGGTGGTGGATGGTCGTCCACTAGGAGGCCGCAGGGTCGGCTGGCAGGAGGCGAAAGGTGCACAGGACAGTGTGGGGGGTGGGGCAGGTAACCGCCCCACGGGTGTTCCCTGGTTGACTGTACTTTGGAGGGGTGGGGAGTCACATACGGGCAGATCCAACCCTTGGGTGGGGGGAGAACGGTACACAGGTGACTGATAGCGGGGCACGGGAGGCAATGAGCAATGAAGGCAAAGTCAACAGAGGATGCTTGGAGGGCAAGTGAATGTGAGAATGGGGAAAGGAAGGAGGTTATCGAGTGAATGGGGAAGAGTCAAACAGGTGAGATGGTTTTGAGAAGGCAGAATGGAGAATGCATGGGAATGGGATGGGAATGTATTTCTTGCATTGATGTACTGTTAATAAGTCTAAATGATTGCAACCTTGTCCTAATAAAATGGCCTTTTACGCTTCAAGTAACAGCGTGGAGTGTAGTTATTGCGCAATGTGGCCCCCGGGGGAAGTGAAGGTTGCAGACCAGTCTTACCCCGGGGTATTCGCGCAATAGCAGATGGACAAGGTGGGGGGCGGGACTAGAGGGGTTAAAGTAAGGGGTGGGATTGGGAGAGCATATAAGGTGTCAGGAGAGGAAGATCCGGCCTCTTCCTAACATCTGAGCACCACCGGGAGGATTTAGAAACTTTGTCCACCTACCCACCCTACAGGTTTTCAGTGAAGGACTAGGGGTGTTTTTTTAGGTCTGGGGGTGCCAGTTTAGGGCAGGTTGCGAAGCAGAGGCGTTATGGTACTTTGGAGGGGTGGGGAGTCACATACAGGCGGATCCACCCCTCGGCCGGGGGGAGAACGGTACACAGGTGACTGTTCGCGGGGCTCGGGAGGCAATGAGCAATGAAGGCAAAGTCAACGGAGGACGCTTAAAGGGCAAGTGAAGGTGAGAATGGGGAAAGGAAGGAGGTTATCGAGTGAATGGGGAAGAGTCAAACAGGTGAGATGGTTTTGAGAAGGCAGAATGGACAATGCGTGGGAACGTATATTTCTTACATTGATGTACTGGTAATAAGTCTAAATGATTGCAACCTTGTCCTAATAAAATGGCCTTTTACGCTTCAAGTAACAGCGTGGAGTGGAGTTATTGCGTGACGCACACTCTTTGGGCCTGCACATGAAGGGGAAGAATGGATGCGTGCTGCTCCCCTCCTACTTCGTGAAATAAAAAATGTTTAACCGCCTTTAAAATGCAACATACGTATATAAGAGCAAACCACATCTTATAGCGAAATTATAAAATGCACAAAGAACCCCAGTTGTTTTCAGTAATGAAGTGGACGTATCCACATCACTCTAAGAGCCCTGCAGTTTATTGCTCACACAGTTGTAAAAGTGAATGCTGCAGACATTTCATGTCACTTTGATATTGGTCATATTCTCAAAATTAAACCACCAGGAAATGGTTTGCGCTATTTCATTTAATAAACGTTTCTTTAAGGCACATAGCGCTTCTTGTCACCTCCTGGCAGCGTTATGACACTAGTCATGAGAAACTAAAGCGGATAAATGATTAATCAGAGTGTGCATAGTTCAGGTGGATTAAATGGTTGCTCTACAGTTGGTTTTGCTAATGTTTGTTGATTTGCATGTCTTGCCTCCCTCCCTGGTGCTTTCCTAGTACAGTGACAGTGTGTGCTCTTGCACTGTTGGCAGCAACTTATCTTGCTGGTAAATCAGCTGCTTTGGAACTGGCAATCGCTAGAGCGGAGGCCTTTGGATATGTTGCTTTTCATTTTATTTTTCATACACATTTTGTTAAAATCATTTTCTACAGAACATATGGATGCAAATGACCACATTATATGAGCTGCTGACAAATAGCACATCAGTGCTTTAAAGTCTACCCTTACTTAAAAGAAAATACTGTATAGCCTCGCCTTTAAAAAATTAATTAATAAATAAACAAGCATTTGCATAGCCAATAGGTCTCGCCTTTGGAACCTTATAGATATTTAGTTATGCAGTACAATATCCTTGGTGCAACAACATCAACTGTTGCATGGCTAAACACTTATAAGGTCCCAAATGTGAGACCTATTGGCTATGCCAATGCTTCATCGCCAGTCCTTCTTCCAAGTAAATCCTATTAATGAGTAAAATTGTAGCTTACCTGTTGGAGAATTACCTTGCCGTACTTTGGCCAGACATAAGCAACAGCTGGTCACACGGCATTGCCTTCTTACCTTCTAGGATAGCCTTGTAGATTCTTAGCAGTTCTCAGTCTAATTACTTGTGTTAAGTTTATTTTCAAGCACTTTGACAGACACCTTGTCCGTCACCTGATACGATTAAACCTCTATGCTGCGTACGTTTTCGCTGCATATGTAGAACCCACATCATACCAGTCAGCATCAGATGACAGATCAGCCCCATTGTTAAATTCGTTTTTAGGTTTTGCCTGCAAGTGCTCACGTAGTGAGCATGCGCTAAAAAACCTATTGAGTTCTATATATGATCGATGACCCGCCTCTGCCTCTCATTGGCTAGCTCCATAAATGGAGGCTAGCCATTGGGAGACAGAGGCTGTCAATCGCGCTTTCTCTCGAAAACGCGATTCGGGGGCGTTTCTGGTGCTTTTTTTAAGCCCCGCCCCTTGATGCTGTGTGTCCCGGGCCGCGCTGTGATTGGCTGCCGGCCCGGGACACCCCCGTGACGTCATTCCCCGGGCCGCGCTGTGATTGGCTGGCCGGCCCGGGACCTGACTGCCTCTGCAATTTGTGGCTTCAAAAATCGGGAGATTGCCGCTTGTTCTCTCTTGTTTTCTCTTAATTTCTTTGCTGTGGTTAACTTTGTATTCCTGACCTCTGTTACTGTTTCTCCTTGTTTTATACTATTAAAGCCCTTTGCTTCCAGAGCTGCAAACAAGAAAGGTTCATAAATAACTGCTAACAACCCGCTTAAGTTAGGAAATCAAGGGGTTCACGACGCCACTGGAGCTGCTATATATCTCGTTAATGCCTCCTGTTCTAAAGCACCTTAATATCTCCAGCATTAAACTACCAAGCAACACTTGCACGGCTGCTAATTCTGCCCCTTCTCTGAAATGTCATTCTAAGCATCTTCGAAAGATTCTAGACATTGTTTCATGCATCGTTGGCAACAATGTTTCCGTAGCTAACAGAATGATCCACGGGAAACTCGGAAAATTAGAATGACCCAGCAAGCTTTATGCGAAAAGGTTGTAGATATTTCGCACTGAAACAGCACCTTTTCCAGAAAAATTCCTTCTTCGCAGATTAGGCTGTGCATAAATGTGAATGAAAGGCAATTTTATGAACTTCACAGGTCTGCAAAACTTCAGGAGCACGTCTTCAGATCGCGGACAACATTCGAGAGCAGTATGTAAAATCAAACTTGATTATATATATATATATATACACACGAGTCTTTTGTCACCTTGTCAATGATACCGGGAGAACTTTCGTGAATATATATATATATATATATATATATATATATATATATATATATATATATATATATATATATATATATATATATATATATATATATATATATATATATATATATCGCAGTCTGTCGGACGGCCAGACATAAGGGCCAAAAGACGCAGCAGCCGACGGCTGGGCTTCCTATACTCATGCATATGTAATTACGCGATGAATGAGTAGAAATTCAGACAGCGCTCAGCAAACATAGCTTACAGTCTCCAGCCCCTTACTGTACAGCTCGCTGCCTGCAACGTGTCGCTCTCGCCCATGTGCGGCTTGTGCTGATGCAATTCTAAGGCGCTTTTGAGTTTTTCCGGCAGCTTCTGAACGTGGCGGGTCTCCTCCCCCAGAGCACAGCCCCAGACACAGCACTGCTGCCGGTACTGAAAGCACCTGCAGCTTTGCAAAGAAAGAAAAAATACGTAGCACTGAACCGGCATCCCGAGGAGCAAAGCACTTACAGATACGGGCGGTAGACTTTATAACTTATATAAAAGGACCCGAACAATAATATTTCTACAAATATAAGAAAGTAAACGACCGTATCCCGTCCATGATATAACGCAGCCCTCTGAACGTTTACCCCATCCCCTCTCACCCCACAAGCCCCGAGTAACAATAATAATGAGAGGCGGCAATGCATACAATAGGAATGTACGTTTTGCAGGCTGGGCAATTGTCTTTTGTTATGCATGCACCAGTGCTTTGCATTATATCAACACATTATGTGTGGCACAACCCGGGCATTGCATGCGTCTGAAAATATAAGGAAAATAAAAACATGCCTTTCGTTGTCAACGTAATGTCTCATGACTAAAACTGGAAGGAAAGAGTAGCGGGTTAATGCACATGCTGCGCGTATGTAACCAAATACATTCCGGTCTGCGTTGTGTGCTGTGGCACTGAATAGGAACTTGTTCTAGCAGCAGCGAGCGTTATGTGCGACTACAGTTGCCGTGACAGCGGTTGCAGTCCCTTGCTGTCCTACACAGCATCGCTGACAGCAGTAGGTGCACGTGCTACAGCCATGCGTGTACAATCGTGGAAGCAGCGCCATGAATGCGGCCGGTCTCGCATACACACACTGACAGCAGCAGGGTGACATGCACAGCCTCACACACGCGGACAGAGGCAGCCGGGGTGCGTTGGTCACATCCGTCCCTGGATATCGCGGCAAGGCTGAACGGCTGGGTGCGTCGTGCGTGTGCCTCGCACAGTCGTGTAACAGCAATGACAGCAGCAGAGTGCGTAAACCACAGGCATTGGTAGAAACAGCGGCAGCAGGGTGCTTGTCTAGCCCTATACAAAATACCAATAGCAGCAAGGTGTGCGTGTCATGCCCACTCCTACGCATCACTTACACCGGCATAGAGCATGTACCAGGTCAGACATCTGGCCAGTCCTTTAAGGAGTACCACCAGCAGCAAGGATGCGTTCGCCCTGTGTCCAGCCCCGCAAGCATCTGAACCGGCAGTGCCAGTCAACCCCTTACAGACCTCAACGACAGAAGCAGGACGCGTACGGCATTTCGAGCGCCACACAGACACAGCAACACTTCCAACCCAGCTGCCTGTCACCAGGACTCACCGTGGAGGTGGAGAACTTCCTTATGACCCGGCTGGCTGTCCACAGCATCCTGGAGGGTGGCTTTGGGGACCGTGCGGGCTCGGTCGCCTTCAGCAGGGTTCAGACACGAGGTCTAGCTTGCCGTGCGCGCCTCGCACCAGGGCCCGGGGTTCCTGGGAGGCGGCGGCGGTCGGAGAGGGAGGGAGGAGGGAAAGAGGCCCAGCTGGCCGCGCGCCAGGCACACGCGCACTGACGCCACGCCGGTGCCTGAGTGACGGCAGAGGCTGCCTGCCGCCGCCGAGCATACCCCGCTGCAGGGCGACGCCTGTGTGTGGTGACACACTAGGGCGTGAACTAGAGCCCTCGGCCTGAGAGTTCAGCTCAAAGAACCAGGGTTAATGCACCATGTGCGCCCTCTGACTGACAGTCTGCTCCGCGTTGACACAGGATGTCCTTTGATGGGCTGACGGCTCTTTTCTCAGAATGCTCCTTGTTTACATTCAGGGTCAGTCTCTGTCATTCTGTCCGGTTACGTAGAATGAGATCTCCACTTGTGAAGAAGCTCTGAAGCTTTTCCCAAGAAATTGCACTGGGATAAACAGTTGAGCGGTTTCTTGCAAAATGGAAAGATGCATCGTTTTGAGTGAAAACCCAAGGCTACAATTATGAAAAAGAGTATTGTGCGAATTAATGTTACACTAATTTGAAAATCTACTGGCAAGTGGTGTCAGCGCAGGCTGCTGAGCAGGGGGTCTCAGTGAGGCGTGTGTGCAAGGACAAGATGCCAGCTAAACAAATTGAATACTGTGAGTTAAGTGTCCAGTGGACAATGAGCAGGTCAGGTGTTAAGACACAAGGGCATAACCCCATGCAGATGGGGAAACACTTCTCCTTTGCACCTGCGCCATGGGGGTCAGCTGAGCGTAGGGAGGTTTGCCCCCCCCCCCCGGATGTTTGGGGAATGGGATCGGCACGGGACTCTGCTCCGCCCCCTTTTGGGCTGGTTGGGCTTTTTGGGCTGTTTGGACTATTTTGTAGCCCTCTGGATATTTATTCCTCCATTTTGTGTGTTCCTGTCACAATTTTGAGTATTCCCGGTAGCTGGTCTCCAGCTTTCTAGAATTTTTAGGTTTCGGCTACCGTCCCACTGCGTAAGCAGTGGGTGGGCGGAGCCGAAATCTTTTGTTAGTAGTATGAAGGCCTGAACACGCCCCTCTTCTCCATTGGCTGGCCTCGTAAATGCTGGCCAGCCATTGGAGGAGAGGAGCGTCACTGAGTTCAGGGCCCGCCTTGACGCGATTCGGGGGCGTTTCCGTGTCTTTTTTTAAGTCACGCCCTCTCCTCTTCCCATTGGCTGGAATTTTACCTTCCAGCCAATGGGAAGGGGAGAGCACGCAAACACGCCCCCGAATCGCGAAACAACCTGTTGCTCTGTTGTTTATTAAATACAATCCCTGTTATCAGATTTCCTCGAGTTCCTCCCCTGGCTGCAGGAAGCGTCCATTCAGGAACCGTGTGCCGTCCTCTGCCTCCCTCCAACTCAGTCCCAGGCTCGCGCCCTGCTCCCGCCCGCGCCGCCTGCTCAGGGCTCATCCATCCGCCCACGCAGTCTGGGGACCGCAGGACAGCATCAGTCGTGCCTGCTACAGTTCTACGTTCTCCCACGTAAATCCTAATAAAAACGCGTCCTGCGCTTATCACCACTGGAGGTGCAGAGACGTGGAGGTTTTTGGCGTGGTGTGAGTGCAGCTCCCTGTGAGTCAGAGGGGTGTAGCACCGGGCTTCCATGCCAGGGTGGATTGTTACTGCGGTAGAGTCTCGCGCTGCTGGGGCTGGGGGACTTGTAGGAGAAGGCCCAGCAGGGGCGGATTAAGAAGCACTGAGTAGCCCGGGACAGGTGTCTACGCCCGTCTATCAGCCATTCAGATTCGTTGTGAGCTGGGGGGGCTTAGCTCCTTAAGGAGTGGGCTGGGAGGGGTCGCTGCGTCACAGCAGTACTGGAATATGGTCGGTCCAACCCTCGCCCCCTCCCTGAGGAGGTGCGCTGTATTAATCTGCGGTACTTAACATCTCATTGACTGATCTTCGAGGACATGACCTTCCTACCCATACAACCGCTAATATGGCCATTTCTCTTGAGTGATGCTAGTAAACGTGGCGTATTCGTGACTATGCGATTACAATCTAAAAGTAAATGAAGTAGATGCAGTTAATGCCTCTCTACTCTCCCATTTTGCAGTCCGATATCCATATGAAAACAAGCATTTACAATGCAACGGTTTCACCTTTGGAAAAGTTAGAGCTATTGGCAATGTAAATGACAATGCTATTTATTTATCTGTTTTCAAAACCAACACAAATAAAAATTTTGTCATTTACAATGCCAATAGCTCAAACTTTTCCAAAGGCGAAACCGTTGCATTGTAAATGCTTGTTTTTCTTGCATTGAACACGGCTAGAAGCATGAAGAGCAGTCTAAATTACAAACAAGTAAAAAAGTTTTCAAAGCATTTGATACGGTTCCTATTTTTTAAAACATTTACAATTGCTGCTGCACCGTTCCAACTCATGTAAACAAATCAACAAATGCTCATCCCTAAACTTCGAGTACTTTCTGTACTCCCTCTCCAACAATACGAACATCTTCATTTTGAAGCATGTTCCTTAATACACACCTGAACCCTACGGGCTACATTTTCTTAAGTACTCTCCCTTAACCAACTTTTAGTTTCAGTCAGTCTACACTTACATTTATTTCTGCACAGAGAGAGAAAACTGTAAGTCGTGGAGGGCATTGGAGTTTGTGTGCTGAAAACTGCTCAAAGAAACATGATCATACAAGGGTTGCCACAGAAAACAAAAAGGTAAATATTGGAAGTTTAAAATTCTACTTCGAAAAGCTTTTGGCCACACCTACTTGCTGACAGAAATTTTCATTTTCTCGCATACGTACTTCTTAAAATGTTATTAAATACTAGTCACAACCTTATATTGACTTCACTGATCATCACATTGCTGTGTCCTATGCCTCAAACAGCAAGATGTATTTTAACAATGCTGCAATTTGTTTAGTTGGCTAGAGAGTAAAACACACTTTTAAAAGGGAAAGGGTAAGGGGGATAGAGTGTTTCTTTTGACATGCCTAGTTCACACAATGAAATAAGGACTGTGTTAGAATACACGCACGACCTGATCCCCTGCATAGCACCGATTTAACAAGGAGAAAAGTAGTCAAAAATAGCTATCTTGATTGTGTAGATAAACGGGAAAAAAGTGACAGCGTACTACTTTTTTCTCTTGAAAAAATAGCAGAGACCAATTTGCCCTCCCTACATATTGAGCTACAAAATCATAGAGCAGTCAACAAAATCTTGAAAATCTAAAGCGTTTCAAGTAATAAAAAGATAATTAAAAAGTCGCAAAGGGTTGAGAATGCTTCATTGGCCAGTTTCAAAACCGTGGTGAAAGCAAGGCTGCATAACCAGAGCAAACAGCTCAGAGCCCACACGTATGACGAAGTGGAAGTTTGGAAACGTAAGTACATTGTAAGTGCTATTCCACTTTGTGACCTGAAGGCATTTCAATATTTTCTCCTAGTAGATGACCTTTGAAGAACAAAATTCCTACCGTGAGAGTTGTTAACTTGCACAGTAAGAATCAAGAGAATACCAGTCTGGCTGTTATGTCCTCATTACAAAGTACCTGTATTGACACACCCCATGGAAAAATGAACCAACGCTGATGCAAATGCATGGCCCCAGAACTAAGCTGCTTGGTCAAGGATCTTGTCCAGCAGTCTCTCAATCCAGCTACATGCTCTCCTGCTATAAACCATTCCATCTGAGGGGTGAATGATTTCGGCATCAGCATAACTTGCACAATTCAATTTAAAGGCAGCTCCTTGGTACCTTGTAATCTTGTTCACGCCCTACCATTTACTCAACTCCGGAGCAGAATTTTCACAAGTCGTCCCTTCCAAGAAAGCAACACAAGTGAAGGTCGAGAACACTGCCACCACCACTTGCGCAGAAAGGAGCGCTCCATTCAAGTTTTAACAACTCACGTCAATTGTTAGCACTTGTATTCAATTATACACAACTACAAAGTCTGCCCGTCACTTACATTCAGTGTCCCAAAAGAAATGTCTGACCCAGAGGTGTGTATCCAATACCCAAAGCAACCAGCCAAGCCAAACGAAGTTAACACGTAGATAACAATATAAATGTAAGTGTTCCATAGTAATCAATGCATTGTGACAGAACCAAAAAGTATACAAAGATTACATGCAGCCCATTTCAGATGACACTGGACGAGGAAACTGCACAAGTATCCCACAAACGTAACGTAATAGTTTTTCCAATGTATACAGAGTACAATCTAAATCAGGATAAAGCACAAATCAAATCATCATAAAAATGTATATTTCTTGCTAGGAGTGTCAAAACGGTATCTAACTAATCAGGGGGCTGATAAATAATGGCTTATAATATATATATATATATCTTTATCATACACAAACATTAAATGTTCAGCAGGCAGTTAACTGCTATTGTGCAGCAAATTCAGCCGTATAGGTTTGGTTAACACGTCAACAAATGTTTTGGCTAGACCTGGGCAAAATGTCTAGACGTAATCTTGCAAATTAATTGTTACGCAAAATTCCACCATTACACCACGAGGTGTAATTACACCCCCTTTACGGCAACGTTTTATCGCAAGACTAAATGTATGACCAAACCTCGAGTGGCAGTTGTTCATGGCACTTCTACTTTTCATGTTTTTTAAGCACAAAATGTACACTTGCCTCCAAAATGTAAGCCTTCTGCGCTAAAATATAATGCTGTTTTGGTTTGCCACTATTGTGGAATTTCGTGTAATCACCTAGTTTGGGCAAGCTTAATTCAATGAAAGTCGCCTTTCTCAAGAAGCCCCCCCAAAAAATTACTTCATAGAATGCAAACCAGATATCAACTGGAAATCACAGACTAACCCAATTTCTAAATGTTGGAGGTCCATAAGTCAATTAGCTATTTCAATACCTTAGAGTATATCTAATACATGCTGCATATGTATAAACTTCTTAGATGAGAATATCATTGTAATAAGCTATACTGGGGGGGGAGGAGCTTCGCGGTCGACCAAGATGGCCGCGTAAGCTCGGAGCTCCGTGGACTGTCCGACCCACCGCAACTATCCTGCCTGAAATCCTGATCCACATTGGTGGAATTGTATTTCTGGTGGCCTGCTGAGGCGGGGACTGCAATCGGCTTCCAAATCGGTGGTTCCTGTGGAAAGTTACGTCGAGCTGAACTTCGCTCCGCGACGGTGCCATTGTCCCTCCGGACTTCGTCACTTCGCACGATCGGACTGCGTAGTGCCCGCCTGCCGCCCTCGTTGGTGGAGTGATTGTGTTCCTGCTTGTGCCTTCTACACCCTGGTCTTGCCTCCTTATCCCCACCTGACTCCCGGCTGCGAACCCGGACTTGTGGACACCTTGCCTTTGTTCTCTCGTACCCATCATGGCGGGCAGAGGTGACCCGGACAGGACATCGAACAAGGGTGGCCGGGGCAAGTCGCAAACGCAGCAGAATCGCATTGAGCGATATGTGAATCTCAAGTCGCCACCTACATCGGGGGCCGTTTCTAAAGGGACCCCATCGACGAGCCCGCCGGATGGATCGGACCCTACCCTCGTGGACATCATGGGTGCCATCACGAGCCTCCGGGCCGACATGCAGCAACAGCACGAGGTCCTGAACCACAAAGTAGACTCTATGGCCGTTGATATTACCCTTATAAGGGCCGACTTGGGCAAGACCAACGAGCGTGTGAAGGCGCTCGACATCAAGACCTCCAGCCTAACCTCTGACGTTTCCGAGTTACAGACTGAGGTCCGCAACCTGCGTATGACCACTGATCTATTCTCAAGGCGGCTGGAGGACTTTGAGGGGCGAGCCAGGCGGCAGAACGTCCGTATAGTTGGAGTACCGGAGGGGTCCGAGAATGCCGCGGCGGACCTATTTGTGGAGGAATTGGTTAAAACTCATTTGGCGCCCTCTGGACTGAGCAACTTTTTCTCAGTGGAACGTGCCCACCGGGTACCGGGTGGCCCGCCGAAAACGGGAGCGACGCCGCGACCGATTGTGGCGCGCCTCCTCAACTTCAGGGACTGAGATGCGATCCTTCAAGCTTCCAGATCGCATGGGCCACTCTAATACCAGAATGCGGAGGTGCACTTTTATCCGGACTTCACCAGGCTGGTACAGCGCCAACGCTTGAGCTACGCGGGAGTGAAGAGACGCCTCAGGGACTTGGGTCTCAAGTATTCAATGATGTTCCCCGCGAAACTCCGAGTTGAACATAAGGGACGTGCCCTTTTCTTTGACTATCCTGAAAATGTCAGTGAATGGTTGGACACTGTTTCGCCACATCGGGATGAACAGGAGGATGAAGTTGGGGGCGCCTCGGGCGGAGCGGAACGGCGAGACTGAGCAAGGAGCTGACGCTACCCCTGCCTCGAATGACTGCCGGAATTGTGACTTGTTAATTAACGGTCTCTCCTTCATTTACGTGGTGGGTGGCGGGACGTTTTCATGGAGATTCCTTACTCCTCTGGGTCTTTCGTAGAGTAGTTAATGGGGCGACAGGCACACTGCTGGTTGGGGGGGCTTTTTAGTCTGATGCAGGGGTGCAGGGTGGGGGGTATGTTGGGGAGAGTTATTTTGTTTGTTGGTTTTTCCTTTCTTTCTTTTGTGTGGCAATGGGTCATTTGTGCTCCTGAACTGTATTTGATGCGGGTGTCTTGTGGTACTGGGTGGGGCGGGCAGTGGGGGGATGGGGGGTAGAAAGTTACGAATTCTCAGTTGGAATGTTAACGGGTTGGGTGACCGAATTAAGAGAGGGGTGGTGATACAACTGATCAAACGTCACATGCCTGATGTTGTCCTCCTTCAAGAGACACACCTTGTAAAGCTTTGAATCGCAAAGGCTACAAAATGGTGGCACATTCGGGGTTCTCTTCCGGTTCCCGGGGGGCGGGTATCCTCGTGCGCGCGTCCCTTTCCCTAGAGATAGATGTCACCTTGATTGACGACAGGGGGCGTTACGCTGCCGTGGCTGGTAGATGGGAAGGGCGTTCCCTCACGTTGTTTTCTGTATACGTCCCCCCGGGGCTTCAATCCAGTACCTTTCAGGACCTTGGTGGTGCCATCTTGTCTATGCCGGCTGGACGGTTAATAGTGGGGAGTGATCGCCAACCGCCCCGGGACCTACGTAACCCGCAGATGTGGCTGTCCTCCTTTCTCGAGTCTATGGGCCTGGTAGATGGCTGGCGTCTTCTACATCCTACGCTCCGTCAATTTTCCTTTCTTTCGGGTGCACATGGGAGTCTTTCCCGCATCGATTATGTCCTCACATTGGCTTCGGACGCATTGGCCGTTTCCGAAGCCCGCTTCTTGGCGCGGGGCATTTCTGATCACTCCCCGTTATGGGTCTCTTTCGACTTTGGGGTGGTCTTGTCGGAGCGACCGGCCGCGGTTAATCCGTGGTATTTTCGTAACATCAAGACCCGCTCTCTCCTGGCCAAGGCCATTGATCTTTATTTTTCCGAAAACGTGGGCTCGGTTAGGTCGGCCGTTACGTTGTGGGAGGCCTTTAAGACGGTGCTCCGTGGTGAGGCCCAGGCGCTCATCGCTGAGGCCCGCCGGACTAGAGATTCTGACCTGCTGTTCGTTGAGCAGGAGGTCCTGCGTCTCGAGTCCCAGCTGGGGCCCGAGCCGGACCCCTCTGTCTTGCATACCCTCTCGCTGAAACAAGCGGAGTACCACGATTTGGCCGCGAATGCCGCACTCACTCTGGCCAAGGAACAGCAGGGCCGCGTGTACGATGTGGGCGAGAAGGCTGGGAAGTTGCTGGCTTGGTTAGACAGGAGGGAGATGGCCAGTCGTGTGGTACCTGAACTCCTGGGAGACGACGGTGTGGTCCTTACGGACCCGAGTGCCATTGTCGACTCATTCGCTGGTTATTTTCGGGGAGTCTATGAGTCTGCCTCGGACTTTTCGGAGGCGGATTCGTCGGCCTTCCTTTCGGAGATTGACCTACCCTGCCTTTCTGAGGACGAGAGAGCGGACTTGGATAGGGACGTCACCGCTGACGAGATTGCTTTGGCGATCCGCTCCCTACGGACCGGAAAGGCCTCTGGGCCTAACGGCATACCGGTTGAACTGTATAAAATCCGCCCGGATGCGGTGTCTCCGCACTTGCGGAAAATGTTCCTGGAATCCTTCGAGAGGGGCTGTCTCCCTCTGGATCAGCGGCTGGCCACCATTGTGGTCATCCACAAGGAGGGTAAACCACGTGACGTCTGTCGATCATACCGTCCCATCTCTCTCCTTAACGTGGAACCCAAGGTCCTCGCCAAGTTGCTCGCCAACCGGCTGATTGGCGTTATTGGTGACCTCGTACACCCTGACCAGTCGGGATTCATCCCCCACCGAAACACCGCTCTCAATCTGCGACGCCTCCACGGTGTCATGGCTAGGGCCCACACCCTCGAAGAGCCGGCTGTCCTCGCGTCCCTCGACGCCACGATGGCTTTCGATTCTCTCGAGTGGCCATACCTCTGGGCAGTGCTGTCCAAACTCGGATTTGGGCCGGTCTTTGTGAGCTGGGTGAAGCTACTGTATGCTGATCCGATGGCTAATGTCACGGTCAACGGCCGCCTGTCGGCGCCATTCCCCCTACATCGGGGTACTAGACAGGGCTGCCCCCTGTCGCCCCTTTTGTTCGCCTTGGCCCTTGAACCGCTCGCAGCCCTACTGCGTGTGCATCCTGACCTACGCGGCATTACTTGGGCCCCTGGCTTCGAAGACAGGGTATCCTTGTACGCCGACGATATCCTGCTTTATTTGACTTCCCCCTGCAGGTCCCTCATTGTGGCCTGTGATGTGATCAGACTTTTCGGACGGTACTCTGGTCTGATTATAAACTGGGCCAAATCTTCCTTATATGTCCTTAAAGGAGATACTCCACGACTTCCCAGAGGCTGCAACATTCAGATTGCCACACGCGGCTTCAAGTACTTGGGCATCTACATCTCTGGTAACCCCAAGTTGCGATACGACCACAACTTACTCCCTCCCCTCCAGCGTCTGCAGCGTGATGTAGACAGCTGGCGTAAGCTACCGCTCTCCCTCCTTGGCCGTGCCGCTCTGTTTAAGATGATGTCCCTGCCCAGGTTCTTGTACGCCCTGCAAAACGCCCAGGACCCTGTCCCGGCGCGCTACTTTCGAGACCTTGAAGGCCTCCTTCGGATGGTCGACCTCGCGTTGCCATCCACAAACTCACGCTCCCCTGGTACGATGGTGGCATCGCCCTCCCAGACGTGCGCCGCTATTATTGGTCTTCTCAATTTGCTGCCCTCAACCACGGGTTCTATGGCCCTGTGGGTAGTCCCGGTTATGCCATGGATAGATGGCTGATGGGCGATGGTAACTATTATCGGGCCCTATACTCGAAGTCTTTCGACCGGCGGTTGACGGGCCCTACTCGGACGGCGATCCACACTTGGCGGGCGGTCACTAAGGCACAAGGTTGGCAAGGCAGACTCACAAGGTTCACTCCCCTCTTTGATTCGGACATCCTGGGTAGGCTATGGCACACCAAGGGGTTTGATAAGTGGGACCTCATCGGCATCAGCAGGGTTGAAGACATGCTCTCCAGAGGCTCAATTAAGACCTTCCCCCAGTTACAAACCGAATACCAGCTGGGCGCGACGGAGTATTTCCGTTACGCTCAACTGAGACATGCGCTGCTCTCGGCCTCACCGCCGGACGGCGTCATTCCTGAGAGTTCCCCTCTGGAGGACAGGATACTGGATGGGCACATGCCGGACAGCGCGATCTCCCTTTCATATAAAAAATTGATTAACGTGCGCACAGATCTCCTCCTTAGCTTGCGCGACCAGTGGGTGTCGGATGGCCTTGAACTTGATGATGAAGATTGGCAGAGTGCGGTTTCCTCCCCCAAGGAGGTTGCAATTTCCTCCCGTCTTCGCCTTGTGCAATTTAAGATCCTGCACCGGGTGTATATGACAGGACCTCGATTAATGCGCATGGGATTCTCGCCTGACGGTCTCTGTCGTAGAGGCTGCGGAGCTCTCGCCACTTTCTTGCACATCCTTTGGGAATGCCCAGTGATAGCCTCCTACTGGAGGAGGGTGCACCGAGTCATGGAGGAGGTTACTGGCGTGGCTGCCCACGCGGAAGCTCGCAGATGCCTCCTGAACGTATGGGAGCCTTCCGACCACAGCGCTGCGCAGACTAGATGGGTGACCCTTGGGAACATGGTGGCCAAGAGGGACATAGCTCAGAAGTGGGGTGCGTCCGCGGCCCCCCTGCTGGTACAGTGGAAAGCCAACATGGACTGGTGCATGTTCCGGGAGAAGACAGTCTATGTGGCAAGAGGGAGACCTCAAACCAGGACTAAAATTTGGGGGGCATGGAATGAGTACAGGGGAGATGTGTGCTTGCCGCCTGAATCAGTCAGCCTGCATGATAATGTGTCACCCTGACCTGTGACGCCAACTGAGCTCTGATGTACTGTATTCTCCTGGTTCTTCCCCCCCCTCCTCTTTCCCATTCTGGAATCTTATCCTTGACGTACACTTCCCTGCCCTTCCTCCCCTACCCATCCCTGACGCCCAGCTTCACATTGCCTCTATTGCCATTTTCGCGCCCTCGGGCGCCCTTTTGTTGAATTCTCATCTTAATATAAAAATTAACCTTCAATGATTATGTCTAAATCGTTTGGCACTATTTCTCTCCTGTTACCCCTGCTGCCTTGCCTCCGGGATGTCAGGCTGAATAGCTGTGTGCTCTGTTCTGAATAAAGGTTTTCCAAAAATTCAGAAAAAAAAAAAATAAGCTATACTGACTGACTGAATGTAAAACCATTACCACCATAAAAATACTAAAGAGCACTCTTAGGCTTACTTGCCTGCAACGTGGAAATGTCAAATTTTCAAAAATTTCAACGGATAAAAAAAACCTCTGCCATTACACTTAACACTAAAACAAATGTAACTATGTGTTTGGGGAAGAGCAGTCTTCGATCTGGAACAATATTATATCTCAATTTCCAACAGAATAATCACTAGTCAGTGTAAACCAGAGCAGCACTGAATATGTGCAGCCTAGGTGTTGTTATAGACTGACTTTCCAGAATGCCTCTCACTCACATGTGAACCCAGTCTCATCACGAGAGGGAAAACCACGAACTACAGCACTGCTGGAATGTCAAACCTACACAACTGCTGACGTTTTGCTGAAAGAAACCCCTCAAATTACTATTTAATTTGTCAATAAACATGGTTCAAAAACGAATACTTTATCGATCTAGATCTCCATCTATGTGTGTGTACTATATTCAGGCAAACACGCGCAAACATACATAAATACCTACATGCTCGAGTATAGATAGTGATAAGAATCAGATAGAAAACATAAAAAAATGATTGTACGATGGGCCTTCATTTATGTTTAAAATATCAACCTGACAGAAAATATGCGATTTTAGCATTTCCTGGTTAAAAACCACTGCAGAGCATATTCACTGTTCTATTAAATACAGAGGTGTAGCTAACAGTGGCAGGCAGTTGGTGGCAAAAGTATTAAATAATGGTCCCGAAAGCAGGGTCCATCCAGACTATTAGCATTGGCAAAGTACTACTGGAGAAAATGCTTGTCCAAAACAAAGACAACGGCGGCCTATGTATGTTCCTGATACTCTGCTGCAGCTCTGTGCAGAACTCAAGAAAATGAGTGTGCAAACAAAGCCTGAAACCCGTACTAGAGCTGGCATAATCAAACTCGAAGACAAGTACGCTAAACACACTTCATTGTCCATTGACGAGCTAGTCAAGGATTTAACCTAATAGCAGGACAATTCCTGACCTATGGTCCCCTAGCTTTTAACAAGCCCGGGTCGGGGGTTGTGTGAGCGCACGCGCTGAAGAAAAAGAAAAAAAAAGCACGCAAGACCCTGGCACAGAATTCTATTACAGGACCGGAGGCTTCAGATTATGCTTCTCAATCTTTACTGCAATAAACACAGCAGCCAATGAAAATAAACATTTTCATAAATAACAGTGAAACAAACTACATTTCCCATGCGTACACATGAGTATAGACACGCCCCCATAGTCCATTAGAACCCCTTGTGTGCTCCCATCATCCTCTTTCTTTGCTGCTCACAGCAAGAGTTAAGTGCACCTATTTACTGGTCCCCTCACTCTGCTTTAGCATGGGGATATATTTGTTTGTATTGAATGCGCTTGATATGGCTATGTGATTTATTCAGTTTATATGACTTTCTTGGCTTATTGAGAGTCTTTTGTACGATACACATATTCCGCTTACTTGTGCTGTGCAAATTTGTGGGCTGCTCGCGCTCCGAAGCGCTCAGGGACTCGGGGTCTGGCGTCGCTGGGTATTTCCCGGCTTCCGACGCCTATCTCCGATCTCGTGCTTCGAGTGCTTCTACCCACGGTCTCTGACCGGCAGGGAGCCGGTTGCATTGCTCAGAGGAGCCTGTTCCCGGTAGCGCTTCAGCGCGCGTCGGGCTTCCCTGATACGCCCTTCACGTTCAGGCCGGGTGGCTCACGGCTGACGCGCGCGCCCAAACGCTGACCAATTTGGGCTTGTTTTCAGTAGGATTTGGTCGCGTTTGGGCTGCGCGCCTCGGCGCGATCCCCAAGCAGACAAGGGACGCATTTTCTATGCGTCCCACACACCGGCAGGCTCCCTGTGAGATCGCCTTTGGGAATTAGCAAAAGGTTGTAAAATAAGAGGCCTCTGGAGTGAGCACACGCTCCTGGAAATAATTGGCCAGGTCTCTGACCCTATTGAGTACAGCTGAGGGGGTTTAGGGGGTTTAGGTAACGCTCCGAGTGTGTCAGTGTGCAGTGGGCTGACCCCCCCCCCCCCCCCCCATTATCCCTCCTGAGTGGGGACAGTAAGGATCTGTCCCAGGGTATTAAGTACTCCAGGCATTACCAAAATGGAAGAGTGGGCCCAGGACCCTGAGGAGTATTATGGTGGAGAGGAGGAAGTTGGTGAGGGACAGCAGGAGGCTGTTTTTGAGTACAACATTGTTGAAGCCTTAGATGCTTCAGTCCAGGCTTCGGTGAACAAAGCCATGGAGACTAAGGTTCCTCAAACGGTGCAGCAGGCACTAGCTGTGGCCCTTCGACCTATTAGAAAGCAGCTAGAAGGGTTTGCCAAGCGTCATGGGTATGACAAACCGAAGAAACAGAAGAAGGAGCAAGCCCCTTCCACAGCCACTACTTCAAAGTCCCAAGATCAGTGGCCACATTCTCAAACTCTGGCATCTTTGCGGGCGTCAGGTACAGCGGAGCATGCTTATGCAGGAGGAAAGGCGAAAGCAAAGCGCCCGGCTCAGGTGGATACAGAAACTACAACCACCAACACAGACACAGACACTGACACTTCAGAGGAACCTCCTCCCCCGAAAAAGGCCAAAGTGGCCCCTAAGGCTACGGCGGACAAGGTCAACACCCCTTTCACATTTGACCTGTCAGACATTATGCATCCCCGGTCCTCAGACTGGATTCCGTCTCCTGCAGTGTCTGAATACCTGCATGATAATTTACGGAAGAGCTTCTCTAGAGAAGTCCACAATCGGTTAAAATCTGAATGTCCCTGTCCGGAACTGCCAGACAATGTGGCAGAAACTCCAGAAATTGATGCCAGCATGCTGACCTTCCTGAAAAAATTCTCGAGGGACCCCAAGCGTGGACTCGACCAGGCTTGGCGGGGGTGCCAAGATAAAATGCTCGACGTTGTGGGTCCCCTAGCAAAGATACTAGAGATGGCTCTGGCGGCCAAAGAAGGTACAACACCAGTCGACCCGGACATTTTAGCAGGCTGGACTCAACGTGCGATATGCCTCATAGGTAACGCAAACTGTGTGATTTCCGCAGAGAGACGCAAGTCATTGCTCCTTACAATGGACAGCAACCTGGCGGAACTGGCCGAGGCAGAACCAGGCCCCCTGGCGGATGGTCACTTGTTCGGATACCGATTTGTCAAGGATGTGTCCTAATATGTTGGAACATTCACTGCTTTGGACAAAGCTCAGTGTGGGATTACACAAGCTCTTACCCAGGGTGTTTTCAACAGGGCCGGGCGAGGCGGGCCGCTCGTCAGGCCGGGGCTATCAACAAGGCTCCCAGAGAGGCGATTATGGTCGCGGAAGAGGAGAATGGGACTCCACCCGCGGTGGTACCTTTTACCCGTCCCGCAGAGGCTTCAACAGGGGCCGTTTCCAATCGGGAAACAACAGGGCGAATTTCAAGTCCCAGCAAAAGACAGGTGAGTGCAACAGATTTCTCTCTGCTTCCTCTGGGGGGTCGCACACAACACTGTCTTCCACAATGGCAGGCATTGACGCAAGATGCTTGGGTTCTACAGACTGTACAAGGTTTTCAGTTGGAACTTTACTCTCATCCGACTCAGGTGTCACCCCCCCCTGTTCTCCATTTTTCCCAACAAGATCGGAGTTTCATAGAAGAGGAAATTGCAGACCTGCTGCAGAAGCACGCGATTGTACAATGCCAAGGTGGACCTCGCGATTTCTGCAGCAACGTCTTTATTGTACAGAAGAAAGGGGGTGGCAACAGGTTAGTGCTCAACCTCAGAGACTTCAACCAGTACCTTACTTACAACCACTTCAAAATGAAGGGTATTCACCTGTTGGCAGATTTGCTGCAGGAAGGGGATTGGTTGGTCCGACTGGACCTCAAGGACACATATCTGTCCATACCAATTTTTCCTCCACACCGCAGGTTCCTGCAGTATCGCTGGAACGGCCAGTGTTACGAATATTCGGTTCTTCCTTTCGGGCTCTCCTCAGCTCCCTGGTGCTTAACCAAGGTGATGAAGCCAGTAGTAGCTCACCTCAGGGAGAGAGGAGTCAGGCTCATAATTTATCTAAACGACATTCGGATTCTGGCACAAACCCAATCCACGCTCGAACAGCAATTAGCCTTAACGACGTCACTGCTTCAGAGCCTGGGGTTTGTTATCAATCAGAAGAAGTCGGTAATGGTACCGACTCAGGTAATAGAATTCCTAGGGTTCACAATAGATTCCAAGGCAGCACAATTGTGCCTCCCTCAGGCAAAATTGAGGGACTCGAAGAAGGAAATTCTGAAATTCCTGGACAGGCAGACGGTTACACTCAGGGCAATAGCCAGAGTAGTGGGGATATTGGCTTCATCCATTCAAGCAATTTTCCCGGGTCCCCTCCATTACAGGGCACTTCAGCGCCTGAAGATCAAACATCTTCAGAGAGGTCTATCGTACACGTCCACTGTCAGAGGAGGTCCGAACCGAGTTACAGTGGTGGCTAGGTCATGTAGAGGCCTGGAACGGCAGGGCGATCTTTGGATCACAGCCAGCGGTGATAATCGAATCAGACGCCAGCAGATGGGGCTGGGGCGCGCGCTGCGGAGATATCTCCACAGGAGGCAGGTGGTCAACGCAAGAACTCTCGCTACACATAAATTGCCTAGAGCTGCTCGTGGGATCGTTTGCGATTCGCACGTTATCCCCGAAGCAGACATCTTGTTGTATCCTTCTACGGCTGGACAATGTGTCCGCAGTGAGGTATATCAACAAGTTGGGCATCACAAGGTCGTCACTTCTTGTTCAAATGGCCAAGGACTTTTGGCACTATTGCCTCGAGAATCAGATCTCAGTGATAGCGGAGTACATTCCGGGGCAATCCAATCAGGTGGCGGACTGGAACTCCAGGCACCTCAGGGACTACAGCGATTGGAAGCTGCTTCCCCAGGTATTTCAGTGGCTACAGACAATTAGTGGCCCGTTTCAGATGGACCTATTTGCCTCCAGGCTGACACATCAGATTCCCAGGTTCTTCAGCTGGAGGCCGGATCCGATGGCGGAGGCAACCGATGCCTTCCTACAGGTTTGGTCGCAGGGGATTCAGTATGCCTTTCCCCCGTTCTTGCTGATCCCCAGGGTAATGACTCAGGTGATCAGACAACAGGCAGAAGTGGTAATGGTGACACCGTGGTGGACGTCACAAGCTTGGTTTCCAAAGTTGTTGCAGTGGAGCTGCGATTGCCCACGGCTACTGCCGAACTCGGAGTGGCTGTTGCAGGGCCCTCATCAGGAGCAGCATCCGTTACTATTAGAGAATAGGCTAACGCTGATGGCATGGAGGCTTTCAGGGAGCAGTGGCAGCTGCCAGGGGTTTCGAGACAGATTTCCGAATTTATCAAACAGGCATGGGTTCCATCCACCAGGAAGCGCTATTCCGCGACCTGGAAAAACTGGATGGATTGGTGCGTGGGAAGACAAGTGGATCGCGTGGGGGCAGAATTACCCCACGTGTTAAACATCTTGGCGAATAAGGCGGCTGGTGGCCTGGCTTATCGCTCGGTAAACAATTTCCGTTCAGCCATTTCTGCGGGGCATGCCCAGATAGACGGGAAACCGGTAGGCATGCACCCGATGGTTTGTAAACTTCTAAAGGGGATTAGGGTAGCTAATCCCCCTAAACCCAAATATACGGGTTTGTGGGACGTTTCGCTAGTCATTTCTTTGTTCAATAGATGGCCGGATAATGCACTCTTGTCTAGGAAGCAATTATCAGCAAAATTGGCCATGTTACTTTGCCTATCAGCATGCAGAAGATCTTCGGACGTGAGAGCACTCGACATTACAGGTAGAGTGTTCACCCCGGAAGGGGTTTCTTTTACTATTACAGGTTGTACCAAAACGATGTCAAGACACATTGATTATAATGCATTCCCTGACAATGAAAAAGTATGTGTAGTCAAATGTTTGAAAGCATATGAGGAATGTACAAAGGCCTTGAGGCCTCAAGGTTGTTCACAATTATTGATTGCTGTGCAAAAGCCGTTTAAACCTGTGGCAGCTGCCACAATTGCCAGATGGCTTCGCTTCATAATGAAGGAAGCAGGTGTTGATACGCAGATTTTTGGTGCTCATTCAGTGAGAGGCTCCATGGCGTCATAGTCTTATGGTTTGGGATCTAGTATCCAGGACATTATGCGATGTGCAGATTGGTCTTCTGAATCAACGTTTAAGACATTTTATTACAAGCCAGTGGGAGATATTACTTCTGTGGGTTTTAATGAGCGTTAAACTAGCATAATCTGAAGCCTCCGGTCCTGTAATAGAATCAAAAATTTGCTAGCATTCGCGCCAAGAATTTTCAATTCTATTAAGGACACGGAGGCGAGGATTATCCCACCCAGCTTAATTTACAGTAAATAAGCTTACCCACCCAGTTATGCAGTGATTACGGTGGTATGTTTCCTTTCTTTCAGGATCAGATAAGAAGTCTGAATGATCAACGACGGACGACAGGACGTTTGGCCTGAAACCTTGTTTCTTCCATGTTGGAGGAGTTATTCATTGTTCAAGTTATTGTTGGACTTGGTTCGCCTCAAAGAAAGAGGATGATGGGAGCACGCAAGGGCTTCTTATGGACTATGGGGGCGTGCCTATACTCATGTGTACTCACGGGAAATGCAGTTTGTTTCACGGTTATTTATGAAAATGTTTATTTTCATTGGCTGCTGTGTTTATTGCAGTAAAGATTGAGAAGCATAATCCTCGCCTCCGTGTCCTTAATAGAATTGAAAATTCTTGCGCGAATGCTAGCAAATTTTTGACTCTTGAATGAGAAGACAAAAGTAGACCAGCTGGAGGGAATGATGCAATAAGACCCAGTCACTTCCAAATTATGTACAGCACACTCGGATTGGCTGTGGGGTCCCAATTGGTCTAATCCTAGGTCGCCTCACACAGTATCCTTCCCACTGCCCCTAAACGACTCTCGCAGTATGTTCAGCAGTGGGATTGGTTGTTATGCGACCCGGAAGTGCCAAAAAGTACAGACAAATGACATCCATTCAAAGATCAACAAGAGACGACTGACAGACAGAATTCACGGACGGCCCATGTAAGTAGCAGACAGGTGGTCACAGTTCTTCCTTGTCGTGGGATCACTTAAAAGAGGGCTTTAGCCGGGTGGGTGTGGGGAGGCAACACAGAACACATGACTCGTGTGCTATGAGGGCACAGATAAGAAGGCTCCTGTCTCTGGGAGGCACTGGAGAAAATGTTTCTGCAGAGTATGTGATCACAGTAGGAAATGTGCTTGGCTCGGAGAGAAGACACAAGTGCGATGTGGTTGAAATAGGATGCCTCCGAGCATGGAGGCAACAAAGGTACTTGGGGCATACAACCCACGCAGGATATGGAGGACACAGGGTGGTATCCTGCATGGCACTGGAATACAGACTAAGCCCCTTCCACATTATAGGATCCTGTAAATAATTGTGCAGTACAGATAAGCAGCCCCATGGGTCCATCGCAGTTAATTGCATTGGGGAGCGAACACCTGCAGCATAGGGCACTAGAAATTAATGGAATGAACAGTAGGTGCTGTGTTGGCATGCGGACTTCAGAGCAAGACAGGGCACATGTATAGCTTGAACTGTACACCAGATGTGGCACGTACAGGACATGGGAGCACACGGAAAAGCATACACTGGGCATGGAAGCACAAGAGAGGATAGAGTATTGGGGTACAGGAAAAATAACTATGTTTGGCATGTGACACTGAACACATGGCACCTTCAGGGTATTGGGGAGAAGTGAAAGGACAGCTGAGGTGCTGGAGGGCGGATGCACGCAAGTTTCCAGGGGTACGTTTGTTGTCGAAGGGTTGTAGATGAAAGATAACCAACCCAAAGGCTATGTTGACAGTTAATCTAAAGGCAGAGGCATGGGGCACAGGATATCTACAACAAGCATTGACCGTGCGACCCGCCCGGGAGTTGTTTCCACGCGCACAAAAATTAACGTGAGTGGTGCGCGTGTGCGTCGTTAAAAAGTGCTGTGTACGTCGCGCGTGCTTATGCGCGTAATAGCAAGCTGATGGCCGGCCTGGGTAGCACTTTTTAAAGCAGCTACTAAATTTATCGCAAGAACAGCGAATGCGCTGACTCTAGCGAGACCTAAAATGGAACAAGAGAATCGCCAGGTAGAACTGTTCACACGCAAGGTCGGATAAAGGAAATTCAGTATTTTAATTAGCACCATTTAGGGATGAAGAAGTCCTTTCTCATGAAACAGCCATTGAAAGTAAGTCTTAAATGCTCATGCAAGTATTGGGTCAGAGTTGCACTTCTTAACCCTCGAAAGCAATTTCGAGGGTATTCACCAATTTTCAAAATACGGTTTGAGTGTTTCTCTAATCTTAGCCAGAGCTAAATTCCTTTGGTCTTAGGTTATTTCTGACTTTTGGACCAGTGAAGATGTATTCTCATTTTTTACATAATTTGACATTGCTGCAGAGGGTTTTCACCTTTGTAGTAAGCTACGGCATTTTAGTGTTTTGTAATTTTTCCTTCCAGAAACTCCCTACCCTTTGATAGCCTAAGACATATTTTTAAAGCCCCTTGTTGTTGAAGCTTATACAGTCGCCACATAATTAGTTTAACACCAACCTAACATGACCATCCTATTTTCCTACTTTGAGTATATTTTAAACCCTTTCTGGATGAAATCCAATTTCAAACCTCAGTTGCTCCGTCCATTTAATTAACATATTCTCGTCACTGCAAATTTTTTTATCGGATTTTGTGATGCATTCCTGTCTAACTGAAGATGGTAGGATATATGTATGGGGTAGTGATGCATTGGATCATGTTGGGAGCATGCCGCTGGATATTGTTTTTTTATTCACTATCCAAACTATGTTTTACTTTCTGATACCACCCTTCCTCTCCATTTTAGCGATGTTTAAATTTTAGCAAAACATAGTTAAGAAGTGAATTCCCAGAGGAGCTACACCAGCAAACAAGATGGCCGCGTAAGCTTCCGGCTCCGCCGACCTCCGACTCCTGCCAGAAGATCCTGTTATTTATCCTGTTTTTGCGCCCTGCCTCCGTGTGTATGGACCGGACTGGAGCTTAATGGTGCAATCCCTAGATTTCTACCAGCTTGGTAGACAAAGATACGTTGTGTGGCAGTTTGTGGCCTAGACCAGCCTGGAAGCTGGGGTCTCGAGTACTGGCCCAGCTGGGTTTCAGTTGAACAACATCGGCTGTAGTTGTGTGACAGGGTCCGGTCTACCGAGGTGATGGTTGGCTGAATTGGTGAATATCGAAGGAGGGGTGATGACGCACAATTGGAGCGGTGGACGGGGGTCCCTGGCCCGGTGGCCCGGTTAGGGCCCCGCCGGTGTTCGCTGGGTTGGGATCTCCGACTGCGGTGGCTGGGTTCGGATTGTTATTGTTGTGAGAAGTTGGCCCGATATGCAACGTTCGCTATTCTAGCGACCGCTATGTATCGTTCCAACGACCCTTATGGTGTTTGGTTGTAAGTCAACCTATAGACCAGCTATCCTAGTAGCGTGGATACGAGCAGTCTAAGGCTAAAGACTCGAGAGGGCGCGTTAAGCCAGCTGTTTACCACACATGTACCCCTTGAACACCCAGTGAAAGGACACCACACAAGTGTTATGAAAATAAACAGTATATTTATTAAGAATCACAACAGCCCTGTACTCTTTATGAGGACAGGGTACTAAGCACAAACCAAATCTCTTTAGCAAATACTTCAAGTGCACGTTTAAACAAGTGTCCGAGGACACGGAAAGGTTAAGGCAAGTCGGAAGCGAGGGACTCGGGACCCTAGAGTAAGGAGGCTATGCAGGCACCGAAATGCCGAGTTACCTAGCCACGAGGGCTGCGGCTGCACAAGTCTTACAGGCGTCGGGGTCTTCGCTGACGAGCCAGGAGCCGGAAGAAAGGAGTTGCTGGCCGGCGACCAGTGCTGAATAGTTCGTAGAGATCCAAGCCTGGATCGGAGATTGAGGAAACCTGAAAGCAGAGGGGACCAAGTTCGTACTACTAGCCAGTAGTCATAGGGTACCAGGAAGGCACCGGTTGGCCGTCACCTCGACCAGGTGAGTGGGCGACGCTAGGCTCTGCAGTCTCACGGACCAGGAGGCGTTGTCGGCGACCACGGCGGAGGTGCGAGCTGTCCCACGAAGGATGATGCTGTCGGCGTCGCTGGGCCCAGGATGGGGCAACAAGCCTTGGCAGATCTCAGGGCCACGTGGTGGGCCTAAGATGGCGTCTTGAGTGGACCAGGAAGGTCCGGGGTGCTTCTCGCAAAGATGGAAGCAAGGGCCAGTCTGGAGCAACCAGACCAGCAGTGATGATTCTCGGATGTCGTCACAGAAGGGCACAAGCCAGCGGCTAGTGACCAGACAACGTGCTGAGCAGCGAGCAGAAGGGCCCCACGCAGATCGTGGAGATGCTGGGAGACTGCACTTCGGTGCTGGAGCGGCTCAGGGTCGGGGCTTCTCGGACCCCAGAGCACTCACCAGAGAGTTACCTCGATGGTCGTGCTGGTTTTAAGAGCGTGCAGGTTCTGATGATGGCCGGTCCCTCGAGGTCTCGTCGCACCCACAGATCACAGCTGAGCTGATGACGTGGGTAGAGGTCAGAGGTGCCAGGGAAGCCGGTTCTCGTCGAGCTGGGCCGTCGGATTCTTTGAGGAAGGACTTACAGCAAACCGCAGAGTTCTTAGTTGGTGCCCGCTGATGCAGGGTGACTACTCCTTAGCCACAAGGGAGAAATCTTGAGAAGAGTCTTGAAGTCCTTTCGTAGAAAGTATTCTTGATTCAAAGATGATCTAATTTGGAAGGGTCCCCGCTCCGGTCTTTATTCTAAAGAAAGGGGTGGGTACATGACTAGGTCCTGCCCTAAGGGTGGGACCAGGAAGGGGGGTAGTTACGCCCCTCTCCCCTGCCGGACTTTCCCCAGGCCAGGGCTGTCGCCCCTGGAACTGGTTCTAACCGGCAGATGCGTAGTGAGCACCGGGGTGCCACTCCGCAGTCACCTTCTCGCCAAAGCCCTACCTACCCAGAATACACAAACCCCGTCTGGGACGGTGCGAACACCGCCCTCGACGGGAAACCCTTTGTCCAAGTGCTCCTCGCTGGAAGGACTCCCAGCAGCAGGAGGTCAGACTCGTGTCTGTGGTGGCAGCATCCATTTTGTGGAGCTGAGGCTTTCGTTAACTTTAACCGGGGTTCACAGTTACGTACATGTCGTGTCCCTCTAGAAGGGCGGAATGCTAACCTCGTCGCCAGGGTTGGTGAGAGGGCAGCACCCCGATTCGTATGACACCTTACTCGACATGCCTGGATAACGCGACACCGGAGTTACCGATATGGTACGCGTTATCATGGAACAGCTATTGGGTCTTGATTCCGCAAGCTGCAACCGGGCTCGGCTCGGGCCTGAACCTAGCTCACACGAGCCCACGCACTCTGCCTTCAGGATTGTTAAGGCCTGCCATAGGAGTGACTGATAGGAACTCGGGTGTCCATTGTATGGTTAGATATAGGGCTACTATACCTACAGCGAAGGGTGATTACACGGCTTCGCCCCAGCTGTCGTGCAGCCAGTTGTGTCAAATTTAAGAGGCCAGCCAGGGGTGGCATAATACATGCTGCAGCCCCTGGCGGCCCTGGGTACAACTATGCCCTGAGTTACAGGGTCTGACAAGGTGGCCCAGTACCAATTGGTAAATGCACCTAGGGTACATATCGTAATTTAGAAAGAGAACAGCCAGGCTGTGGGTCTGATTAGCAGGCCCACAGCCAGAGAAGTCGTAAACCAGTGAAACAAAAGCAAAAAATCTGGGTGATCATAGGATTGCAGACCCTACTCTCCTACATGACCCCCCCCAAACGTCGGAACAATAAGCTAACCTTGACCAGGTGAGTCTTCTTGTTCTAAGTGGAAATATCTGGAGAGCCCATCGGCATTGCCATGATCAGTACCAGGTCTATGTTCCACTGTAAAGTCCATCCCCTGTAGGGAAATGGACCACCTAAGCAGTTTGGGGTTTTCACCCTTCATCTGATTTAGCCACAAGAGGGGCTTATGGTCGGTCTGAATCTTGAAGTGAGTACCAAACAAGTATGGCCTCAGCTTCTTCAGGGCCCAAACCACAGCAAAGGCCTCCCTCTCAATAGCTGACCAATTCTTCTCTCTAGGGGTCAGCCTTCTGCTTATAAAAGCAATGGGCTGGTCTTGACCATCAAAATTCAGTTGAGAAAGAACAGCTCCCACACCCAACTCAGAAGCATCTGTTTGGACAATGAATGGTTTGGAGTAGTCCGGACTCTTGAGGATAGGCGCCGTGCACATGGCCTGCTTTAGGTCATCGAATGCTTTTTGACAGCTCGCTGTCCACTGAACCTTTTTTGGCATTTTCTTACTTGTCAGTTCATTTAATGGTGTCACGATGGAACCATAGTTCCTGACAAACTTCCTATAGTAACCAGTCAGGCCCAAGAAAGCTCGAACCTGAGTCTGGGTGGTTGGAGGAGCCCAGTCCCTGATTGACTGTATCTTGCTCTCCAGTGGCTGAACCTGGCCTCCACCTACAAGGTGGCCCAGGTATACAACCTGTGTCTGCCCTATCTGGCACTTGGTGGCCTTGATAGTGAGACCTGCTGCTTGCAGTGCCTCTAACGTCTTCCGCAGGTGGACCAGGTGATCCTCCCAGGTGGAGCTAAAGACAGCAATATCGTCAAGATACGCCGCACAGAAGTCATCCAGCCCAGTAAGGACTTGATTCACCAACCGTTGGAAGGTGGCAGATGCATTTTTCAGACCAAAGGGCATCACCACGAACTGGTAATGCCCACCAGGGGTTGAAAATGCGGTTTTAGGCTTGGCGTCCTCAGCTAACCTGATTTGCCAATACCCAGCTGTCAGGTCAAACGTACTTAGGTAGTTGGCCGAAGCCAATCTATCGATAAGCTCGTCTGCCCTTGGTATTGGGTGGGCGTCAGTCTTAGTGACTGCATTGAGACCCCTGTAGTCTACGCAAAACCTCATCTCTCTCTTACCACCCTGGGTGTGAGGTTTCGGCACTAGAACTACGGGACTAGCCCAAGGGCTATCCGAGGGTTCAATGACTCCCAGCTCCAACATTTTCTGCACTTCACTTTTGATGCAGTCTCTAACGTGATCAGGCTGCCTGTAGATTTTACTCTTGACGGGCAAGCTGTCACCAGTGTCAACCTCATGGGTGCACCAATCGGTCTGACTGGGTGTTAGAGAAAACATATGTCTGAACGACTGAAGAACCTGTTTACAGTCGCTCTGTTGATGTTCGGAGAGGCTGCCACAAAAGACAACACCATCTACCGAGCCATCGTCAGGATTCTGAGTGAGCAGGTCGGGGAGAGGGTCACTCTCCTCTTCCTGTCCCTCATCTAGGGCCATGAGCAAACTCATGTCCTTCCTGTCGACATATGCTTTTAGCCTGTTGACATGAAGCACCCTGTGGGGGCTCCGGGGAGTTCCCAGGTCGACCAGGTAGGTGACCTCTCCCTTTTTCTCCAGGATGGTGTGGGGCCCGGACCATTTGTCCTTGAGTGCTGCTGGGGCCACTGGCTCCAACACCCACACCTTCTGTCCGGGCTGGTAAACAGTCAAGACAGCCTTTTGGTCATGCCAAGTTTTTTGGAGTTCTTGGCTGGCCTTAAGGTTTTCGGATGCCTTCTCCATGTACTCAGCCATCCGCGAGCGGAGGCCAAGCACATAGTCCACTATGTTGGCTGCAGGCTTTTTGAGAGGTCTCTCCCATCCTTCCTTCACCAAACACAGGGGTCCTCTTACAGGATGCCCATACAAAAGTTCAAAAGGGCTGTAACCAACCCCCTTCTGTGGGACTTCTCTGTAGGCGAACAAGAGGCAGGGGATCAGGACGTCCCATCTACGCCGAAGCTTTTCCGGTAGTCCATGAATCATCCCTTTTAGGGTCCTGTTGAATCTCTCAACAAGCCCATTGCATTGTGGATGATAGGGTGTAGTGAACTTGTAGTTGACACCACATTCCTTCCACATAGCAGTTAAATAGCTCGACATAAAGTTTGCACCTCTGTCGGAGACGACCTCCTTAGGGAAGCCCACTCTGGAGAATACTCCAACTAGGGCTCTTGCCACAACAGGTGCTGTAGTGGTCCTAAGGGGAATAGCCTCAGGATACCTGGTGGCATGATCCCCTACCACCAGTATAAATTTGTGCCCTGATGCTGTCGGTGGTTCCATGGGACCGACGATGTCGATCCCCACCCGTTCAAAGGGCACCCCCACCACAGGCATTGGTATAAGGGGGGCCTTTGTCGTGCCACCTGACTTACCACTGGCTTGGCAAGTGACACAGGAGCGGCAAAACTCCTTGGTATCTTCGTTCATGTGAGGCCAGTGAAAGTGCGAGACAAGCCTGTCCCACGTTTTCGTCTGGCCTAAGTGACCTGCTAAGGGAATCTCGTGGGCCAAGGTAAGTAGGAAACCACGCTGAGACAAGGGGACGACCAGCCTCCTGGTCATGCCAGGCTTGGGGTCTCTTGACTCAGTGTACAGGAGTCCATCTTCCCAATATACCTTGTGGGTACCTGTGGCGTTCCCAGCAGCCTCAGCAGCAGCCTGCTGTCTGAGGGGTTCAAGAGAAGGGCAGTCTAACTGGTCCTTCCCCAGGTCTTCCCTTGAGGGTCCCCCTGAACCCAAGAATTCAACTTGATCAAGTTCGAATTCCCTAGGCTCAGTTTCCCTCAATTCCTGTAGGTCAGCCTCCTCTGAGACTTGATCCACGACCTGGGGCAAGGGGGAAGGCGCAGCCTTAACCCTACCGCTCTTTTTCTTGGGAGGTGTCTGGTCCGTTGTTCCAGGATCCAGCACCTGTTCAGTGGGGCATTTCCTGACCTGTGACCTAGTCACAGCGAACACATGTGCTGGCAAACCTAACATTTCCATGTGAGTCCGGTGCTCCACTTCTGACCATTGTGACGACTCCAAATCATTGCCCAACAAACAATCCACTGGGAGGTCTGGACTAACTACAACCTTCTTTTGGCCAGTTACCCCTCCCCAGGAGAAAGCTACAATTGCCATACTGTGATTGGTAGTGACATTGCTTGCATTGGTCACCAGGAATTCTGTGCCTGGCATGATCTGTCCAGGGTCCACAAAGTTAGGCGTCACCATGGTGACGCTGGCACAAGTGTCCCTATAGGCCTGAGCCATCTTTCCATTTATGAAAGGCGTCTGTCGGTATTTGCCCAAAGTATTGGGGCTTACGTCAGGGGATACGTCTGCGTCCCCTGTACTGACAAGGACAGCCTGAGTGAGTGTGCCAACTAAGTTGTCACGCCCCTCAGAACCCAGGGTTAACCCTACTAAACCCTTGGGAGGCGCACTACCACTGCTGACTGTACTAGGGGGCACAGGTGCCTTAGGGGCTGCAGTGGCAGGAGTCTGCCCTCCTCCTTTCTTGGTGCACTCACTAAACCAGTGAGATTCACTTTTACAGTACTGGCACCATCTTTTGGATTGGCCTTCTTTCTTCTTTTGGGGAGCCTGACCCCCACCCTCTTTGGGTTGTTGGGGACCTGTCGAAGACTTCTGGTCATTTTGTTCCCCCTTCAAATCTTTACCCTTCTGGTCTGCTTTCTTCTGACCACCTTGATTCTGGCCCTGGTTCTGTTTAACTCTCGTACGAACCCATCTGTCTGCCTTCTTTCCCAATTCTTGGGGAGAGGTCAGATCCGAGTCGACAAGATGCTGATGCAACAACTGGTTCTGACAATTGTTTAAAATTTGTTCTCTCATCATCAAATTATACAATCCTTCGTAATCAGTAACCTTACTGCCCAGCAACCAGCCCTCAAAAGCCTTAGTGGCACAATCGACAAAGTCAGACCAATCTTGAGACTGCGTTTTCTGGGTATCCCTGAACAGCACCCTGTACTGCTCAGTGGTTAGGCCGAACCCTTCAACGAGTGTATTCCTCAAGACTTGGTAATTGTTAGCGTCCTCTACCCTTGTGGTGAGGAGCTTGTCTCTTCCTTTTCCTTCAAAGGAGAGCCACAAGATAGCTGCCCACTGACTCTGGGGAACACCCTGCACAGTGCAGGCCCTCACCAAAGCAGTAATCCATTTGTGGATGTCGTCCCCTTGTTTAAAGGGGGGCACTATCTTCCCAAGGTGTTTCGTATCGAAACTCTTTTCCCTATTACTAGGTACATTGCTGCCACCAGTGGGGACTACCCCACATAACTGTTGCTCTCTAGCAAAAGCAAGCTTTTCCTTGGCCAGGGCAAGTTCTTCCCTTTCAATCCTCAGATTAGCTGCTCTTTCCTTCGCTTCGTACACTCTCCTCTGAGGGGACGTCATCCCTCTTTGAGAAGAGTTGTGAGAGCCATTGGTATGAAGGGATCTGCCAGAGTCTCTTGACAGAGATCTGGCTCGTCCATTCCCCATGTTAAGCGGACCTGACAGCTGCGCCGGGGTTCCCCCAGTACCGCTATCATGTTTGCTTAAGTTGGACCGTGTTAGTCTGACGACTTCTACCTGTCCCTTATCTGCCTCGTCCCCAGAGAGATCCTCATCCTCATCCTCCTCCACATCCTCGTTCTCGGTTGCGAGGTGAATGAGGTCAGGATCGTCTCGGGTTCCCTCGAGGGGAGGCATGTCTCCTTCTGGATTAGAAGAGCTACGAAGTTTCTCAGCTCTCCTGGCATCATAAGTCTCCAAGAGACCAATCAGAAAGGACGTTGTGGGGTTAGACCCCTGCTGAATCTTCCTGGAGTGACACAGTCGTCTTAACTCCTTGAAGCTCAGCACAGTATATCCTGAAGGGATGACCTGTGGAGGGTCAACTGACACAAGGGGAGACTCAGAGTTTCCTCCTTGGCCCGACATACTGTTTCTAGTGTGGTGTGAGTGATGCACCTACCTACACTATGTGTTTTCCTACTGTTCCCTTGCTAAGAGTTGTAGCCAAGGTGTGCTAAGCCTTGAGGAGCTACAACAGCTGGTTCAGTAGAACTCAGAGTATTCTAAGCTTTTAGTTATATGTACTAACAGTACTTGTGCGATCTTTCAACAAGATATTCTTAGGATACGTGTGGTAAAACAACAGCAAGCTCAAATCCCAACCGCTGCTCACCAATGTGAGAAGTTGGCCCGATATGCAACGTTCGCTATTCTAGCGACCGCTATGTATCGTTCCAACGACCCTTATGGTGTTTGGTTGTAAGTCAACCTATAGACCAGCTATCCTAGTAGCGTGGATACGAGCAGTCTAAGGCTAAAGACTCGAGAGGGCGCGTTAAGCCAGCTGTTTACCACACATGTACCCCTTGAACACCCAGTGAAAGGACACCACACAAGTGTTATGAAAATAAACAGTATATTTATTAAGAATCACAACAGCCCTGTACTCTTTATGAGGACAGGGTACTAAGCACAAACCAAATCTCTTTAGCAAATACTTCAAGTGCACGTTTAAACAAGTGTCCGAGGACACGGAAAGGTTAAGGCAAGTCGGAAGCGAGGGACTCGGGACCCTAGAGTAAGGAGGCTATGCAGGCACCGAAATGCCGAGTTACCTAGCCACGAGGGCTGCGGCTGCACAAGTCTTACAGGCGTCGGGGTCTTCGCTGACGAGCCAGGAGCCGGAAGAAAGGAGTTGCTGGCCGGCGACCAGTGCTGAATAGTTCGTAGAGATCCAAGCCTGGATCGGAGATTGAGGAAACCTGAAAGCAGAGGGGACCAAGTTCGTACTACTAGCCAGTAGTCAGAGGGTACCAGGAAGGCACCGGTTGGCCGTCACCTCGACCAGGTGAGTGGGCGACGCTAGGCTCTGCAGTCTCACGGACCAGGAGGCGTTGTCGGCGACCACGGCGGAGGTGCGAGCTGTCCCACGAAGGATGATGCTGTCGGCGTCGCTGGGCCCAGGATGGGGCAACAAGCCTTGGCAGATCTCAGGGCCACGTGGTGGGCCTAAGATGGCGTCTTGAGTGGACCAGGAAGGTCCGGGGTGCTTCTCGCAAAGATGGAAGCAAGGGCCAGTCTGGAGCAACCAGACCAGCAGTGATGATTCTCGGATGTCGTCACAGAAGGGCACAAGCCAGCGGCTAGTGACCAGACAACGTGCTGAGCAGCGAGCAGAAGGGCCCCACGCAGATCGTGGAGATGCTGGGAGACTGCACTTCGGTGCTGGAGCGGCTCAGGGTCGGGGCTTCTCGGACCCCAGAGCACTCACCAGAGAGTTACCTCGATGGTCGTGCTGGTTTTAAGAGCGTGCAGGTTCTGATGATGGCCGGTCCCTCGAGGTCTCGTCGCACCCACAGATCACAGCTGAGCTGATGACGTGGGTAGAGGTCAGAGGTGCCAGGGAAGCCGGTTCTCGTCGAGCTGGGCCGTCGGATTCTTTGAGGAAGGACTTACAGCAAACCGCAGAGTTCTTAGTTGGTGCCCGCTGATGCAGGGTGACTACTACTTAGCCACAAGGGAGAAATCTTGAGAAGAGTCTTGAAGTCCTTTCGTAGAAAGTATTCTTGATTCAAAGATGATCTAATTTGGAAGGGTCCCCGCTCCGGTCTTTATTCTAAAGAAAGGGGTGGGTACATGACTAGGTCCTGCCCTAAGGGTGGGACCAGGAAGGGGGGTAGTTACGCCCCTCTCCCCTGCCGGACTTTCCCCAGGCCAGGGCTGTCGCCCCTGGAACTGGTTCTAACCGGCAGATGCGTAGTGAGCACCGGGGTGCCACTCCGCAGTCACCTTCTCGCCAAAGCCCTACCTACCCAGAATACACAAACCCCGTCTGGGACGGTGCGAACACCGCCCTCGACGGGAAACCCTTTGTCCAAGTGCTCCTCGCTGGAAGGACTCCCAGCAGCAGGAGGTCAGACTCGTGTCTGTGGTGGCAGCATCCATTTTGTGGAGCTGAGGCTTTCGTTAACTTTAACCGGGGTTCACAGTTACGTACATGTCGTGTCCCTCTAGAAGGGCGGAATGCTAACCTCGTCGCCAGGGTTGGTGAGAGGGCAGCACCCCGATTCGTATGACACCTTACTCGACATGCCTGGATAACGCGACACCGGAGTTACCGATATGGTACGCGTTATCATGGAACAGCTATTGGGTCTTGATTCCGCAAGCTGCAACCGGGCTCGGCTCGGGCCTGAACCTAGCTCACACGAGCCCACGCACTCTGCCTTCAGGATTGTTAAGGCCTGCCATAGGAGTGACTGATAGGAACTCGGGTGTCCATTGTATGGTTAGATATAGGGCTACTATACCTACAGCGAAGGGTGATTACACGGCTTCGCCCCAGCTGTCGTGCAGCCAGTTGTGTCAAATTTAGGAGGCCAGCCAGGGGTGGCATAATACATGCTGCAGCCCCTGGCGGCCCTGGGTACACCTATGCCCTGAGTTACAGGGTCTGACAAGGTGGCCCAGTACCAATTGGTAAATGCACCTAGGGTACATATCGTAATTTAGAAAGAGAACAGCCAGGCTGTGGGTCTGATTAGCAGGCCCACAGCCAGAGAAGTCGTAAACCAGTGAAACAAAAGCAAAAAATCTGGGTGATCATAGGATTGCAGACCCTACTCTCCTACAATTGTCCCCAACACTTATGGCGGCCAAAAGCGGTACAAAAGGGGGTGGTGATGGACAGAGCATCTGTATCAATCAAACACTCACACCCAGTCAAAAGATCTGGGTTTAATCCATCACCGTTCTTTAGTCCATCACCACCCCCTTTTGTACCGCTTTTGGCCGCCATAAGTGTGGCAGGGTATGCTCAGACGTGAGTCCCTTGCTCACTTTGCCACTGGATTCAAGCAAGTCGGGCTGAAGACGGCTGGAATGCCAGAAACCGGTCCTCGGAAGCTTGTTTCCGGTCCAGGGAAGACATGGCTTGGCAGTTCAGGCTGGACTGTTCCCATGAGGCACAGGGTCAGACTGATTTGCATATAGCCATGTCTAAACTGGGGTGGCAGAGTGGGCTAAAGAACGGTGATGGATTAAACCCAGATCTTTTGACTGGGTGTGAGTGTTTGATTGATTCAGATGCTCTGTCCATCACCACCCTCTTTTGTACGACTATGGAAGGACTACTTGATGCTCCCTTTCCGGAGACTTTTGATGGGAACTGTTGTTGGTTTGAAACTGCGTCACTCCCCTATGCATTGGCACCGCTAAGATGGCGGACGAAACAACCTTGGGAATCCATGACGGTGTGGGGAGTCTTTGGACTTAGCGGAGTTCTCAACACTTTCATCTCTCTGCTTCATCTCGGTTTGAACTTTGCTACAGCTTTTTCATGCATTGACTATCCTGCGGAAGTGACAGTTTGTCCGGAAGGGGCGCACATGTTTGATCTGAAGGGTCAAGGGTGAGACTTTGTGATTGAGTTTGCCATCGGGTATTACTGGACACGGGGTTTGCAATCATGATGCGGTCGGGAGGTTGGGTGGTGTTTGAAGTTTCCCATGTTGCGCTACGTAACTGCAGCTTAATAGATTTCGAGACCTTAGTCTTGGGATTCTTGGCTTTGGCGGGGGGAGCGGAGACCGGGGGCATGTATGAAGATGCCCTCCTCCATCTTCTACTTTTAGTATTTAGTTAGTTGGGGCAACAGGCACACTGCTAGTTGGGGTTAGGCGATAGCCATATGCAGGGGTGCAGGGTGGGGGGATGGGTTTATTGTTTTGTCTTCACTTTTGTTTTATGGTTTCCTTTTCTTCACACTCTCTTTCACTTTCCTTTTATAAGTATAGTTGGTGGAACATCCTGACTTTATTGGTATTCCAGTATCTGGTGCCCATGCTTCTTCTATTATCCTGATTCTATGGGTGGGCTGACCCTCAGAGCTTGAGCTTAATGTGAATTGTATATTGTACTGTGGCACATCCTGCTTCTCATACATTGGTGTAGGCGTCTCAGCCATTTCTTCACTGCTTAGTATCTATCCTGTATCTACATCTGTTCGCCTTATTATTATGTCTCAATGTATGGCACCTGATATGTCTATTACTTTCTTTGTTTTGAAACTAATAAAAAGATTTAACAAAAAAAAAAGAAATGAATTCCCTTTCTAAGATTGACTAGGCCTGGGCGGTAAATCCCGTTCCGTTCGCGGAATTTGGGTAATTTTGCGTTCCGCAGAGAACGCAAAATTGGCCAAAATTCTGCGTTCTGCAACTTCGCGAAATTTTTTGCTTGTTCGCGTTCTCAAATGAGTGTTTGCGAGAAATTTCCTCCCGAGCACGCAAACAGCGATTGCGAACAGTAAAAAAGCATAGCGAACAAGCAATTTCGCTTGTTCGTGGAATTTCTGCATGTTCGCGGATATTTTTTACCGTTTCGCAGAGATTTGCGTAACATGATTACGCAAATTCTGCCCACCCCTAATATTTACCAACCATAAAAATTGTTGTAGTGATCGACTTTAAAACCGAACAACTTTCTTATTAATTGTATGTGTTTTCCCTTGTTTTGGGTCTATGCAGTAGTAAGCATTCCAACACCCATCAGGGTTAACAGGTGCTATATGAATGCAAACCTTTCTTCCCCTTTTTTCCCTCCGCTATCCTTCTCACTCGAAATAACTGACTAATATCCACCACTCAAGTTACTTTCATATTTCACCATACTAATTCACCACTAATCCAAAAGGGCTCGCGTTTACATGAGTTTAAGCTATTGGCATTGTAAATGACAATGCCTTTTATTTGTTTTAAAAACGAAAACAAAAAGGCATTGTTATTTGCAATGTCAATAGCTCAGACTCGCGTAAATGCGAGACCTATTGCATTGCAAATGCTTGTTTTTAATGCACTTCGTCGCTGCTTAAAGCACAAAACCTTCATTCAAACAACAGCAGGGGTGTTGCTTGGTCAGTAAGATTGGAAGGGCAGGGGGCTTCAGGTTTTCCAGCAACCACACAGGCATATAATGTTAAAATACATTAGAGGACAAGCTGGACACGTGGGTAAGTTGCTGCCTGTTTTTAGATTTTCAGAGTGAAGGTGTGTATATTGCAGTCAAATATGGAGCATGATTTTCTGAGATTACACAGGAGATTTTTTAGCAGATTTATATGCAAACTGTGTAGGCATAGTTTTTTTTTTTTTTAAGTATTGGCATGATCACATCTACATTGAAGACCAGAATACCATGGAGCAGCAACAGACTAAAAACACTATAGCGGATATTTTTAAACCACTCAGCCAATGGTGTATGATGTCACCTGAAACTCAGTGTAAATTGTTCCTATGTTGCCATTCTATCACCCCTGACATATGTATAAGTTCATATTCACACATACAAAAAGAGTTGCTATCAGTTTCATAAGATTAATATGTGCATGGTGGTGTTGCATATCTCTATCTTTACCTCTCTAAGGGCCAGATGTATGACCATGGCATTTAGTGACTCGCAAATTGCGCTCAAATGCAAGTCGCAATTTGCGAGTCACTAAATACCATGTACAACAGTGTCAGAGACACTGTTTGTGATTCCCAATGGGGTTGCAAATTGCATGCCTCATCAATATTCATGAGGCACTCGCAATTTGCGACACCATTGAGAATGGCTGGCCCTCCCAGGCATGGTGGCCTGCTGAGATCAGCTTTTAAATAAAGCAGTTTAAAAAAAAATCCAGCTAGTTTTCCTTAAAGGAAAACGGGATTCATTTAAAAAAAGAAAAATGAAACGTTTTCGTTTAATTATTTTAAGAGCAGGTAGTGTCGAGATTCCTATGGGTGTGGCCCCAGCGCTCAGATGGGGCTCAAACTGTTATCAGCGCATATTGCGGTCGCAAAACATTCTCACATAGGCCTCCGACTAGCTATTAGGAAGGGACGCCCCTTTCTAATAGCAACTCGCAATTCCTATTTAGAGAATCACAAAAAAAATCTCCCTCACTTAATAGGGATTGTTACACGGCCTATTAGATTTTGCATGCGCAAACTGGTCACAAACCAGTTTGCGCACGCAAAACAGGGTCGAACATCTGGCCCTCATTCTCTATCCCTCTATCTCGCTAACTCTCGCACTAAATTTCTCTAACTGTCTCTTTCTCTCTCTCTCTCTCTCTCATATTAGTTTTTTTAAATGTTACTTGGGGCATTAAATAAGAGCTGTTGCACGCTACTGAGAAGACTCTTGTTATTAATGTTAATTTCATATCCAGGGCAATTTCATGTTTGTATCTCTAATATCCATCTCCATTCTTTCAATGCAGGAAGAGATGGGCAGTGCATTTTGAGAATGTAGACAAGGGCACTTATACAATTTATTAAGGACCCAAAAAATACTCTTTGTTACAATATCTTGGAATATACTGGCCAACTATATAGTTTAATTGCAAGAGCACATAATCAATCAATCAATCAATGACACTTATAGAGCGCGCTACATACCCGTGGGGTCTCAATGCGCGGGGGGGGGGGGGGGGGGGTGCCGCTACTGCTCGAACAGCCAGGTCTTCAGCTTCTTCCTGAAGGAGAGGTGGTCTTGGGTCAGGCGCAGGTCGGTCGGGAGGGAGTTCCAGGTCTTGGCGGCCAGGTAGGAGAAGGACTTTCCTCCTGTAGTCGCTCTTCGGATGCGGGGGACGGCGGCGAGGGCGTGGTTGGCTGATCGGAGGTGGCGTTTGGGAGCGTAGAAGTTGATCCGGCTGTTGAGGTAGCTCGGGCCTTGGTCGTGTAGGGCTTTGTGTGCGTGGGTGAGGAGGCGGAAGGTGATTCTTTTGTTGACGGGGAGCCAGTGAAGGTCTCTCAGATGTCCGGAGATGTGGCTGGTTCTTGGGATGTTGAGGATGAGTCTGGCTGAGGCGTTCTGGATCCGCTGGAGTCTCTTCTGGAGCTTGGCGGTGGTACCGGCGTAGAGGGCGTTGCCGTAGTCCAGTCGGCTAGTGACGAGGGCCTGGGTGACGGTCTTCCTGGTCTCGGTGGGGATCCACCAGAAGATCTTCCGTAGCATGCGTAGGATGTTGAAGCACGCCGAGGAGACGTTGTTGACTTGCCTGGTCATGGAGAGGGAGGAGTCCAGGATGAAGCCCAGGTTGCGTGCATGGTCTGTCGGTTTGGGTGCGGTGCCCAGGGCGGGAGGCCACCAGGAGTCGTCCCAGGCGGAGGGTGAAGAGCCCAGGATGAGGACCTCCGTCTTGTCAGAGTTCAGTTTCAGGCGGCTGGTCGTCATCCACTCGGCTACCTCTTTCATCCCTTCGTGCAGGTTGGCTCTGGCGGCGGCGGGGTCGTTGGTCAGGGAGAGGATCAGCTGGGTGTCGTCGGCGTAGGAGATTATGCTGAGGTTGTGTTGGCGTGCGATGGCCGCGAGGGGGCTCATGTAGACGTTGAAGAGGGTGGGGCTCAGAGAGGATCCTTGAGGGACGCCGCAGATGACTTCGGAGGCCTCTGACTTGTACGGTGGTAGGTGGACTCTCTGTGTTCTTCCGTCGAGGAAGGAGATGATCCATTCCAGCGCCTTGTCCTGGATTCCGATGTTGCTGAGGCGCTGTACTAGGGTGCGGTGGCAGACAGTGTCGAATGCCACGGAGAGGTCTAGGAGGATGAGGGCCGCTGTTTCTCCGTTGTCCATCAGGGCTCGGATGTCATCGGTGGCGGCAATGAGGGCGGTCTCGGTGCTGTGATTGGCTCGGAAGCCGGACTGTGAGGGGTCGAGGGATCCATTTGTCTCGAGGAAGGCGGCCATCTGCTTGTTGACGGTCTTCTCGATGACTTTGGCTGGAAACTGGAGGAGCGAGATGGGGCGGTAGTTCTTGAGTTTGGTGGGGTCCGCTGTTGGTTTCTTGAGTAGCGCGCTGAGTTCGGCGTGCTTCCAGCTCTCAGGGAAGGTGGCGGTGTCGAAGGATGTGTTGATGATGTCTCGCAGGTGGGGTGCGATGACAGCGTCGGCCTTGTTGAAGACGTGGTGAGGGCAGGGGTCGGTCGGTGATCCGGAGTGGATGGAGTTCTTCGGTGCTGATCGGGGTCCAGGCGTGGAGGGTGGTGGTGGGGGGTGGTTGTTCGGTCATGGTGTGCGTTGGTTGGTTGTTGAAGCTGTTGTGTATGTCCGCGATCTTGTTGTGGAAGTATGAAGCGAGGGAGTTGCAGAGGTCTTGCGATGGGGTGATGTCGTTGTTTCCCGCGCTGGGGTTGGATAGCTCTTTCACAATGTTGAAGAGTTCCTTGCTGTTGTGTGCGTTGTTGTCCAGCCGGTCCTTGAATGCAGTTTTCTTGGCGGCGCGGATCATCTGGTGGTGCTTCCGAGTGGCCAGCTTGAGGGTGGTCCTGTTGTCCGGTGTAGGTTCCCTTCTCCAGACTTTCTCGAGGGCTCGGCAGTTCTTCTTGGAGCTCTTGAGTTCGTCGGTGAACCACGGGGCTTTCTTGCTGCCGGGTCTGCTGGGCGGGGTCCTCAGCGGGGCGAGCTCGTCCGCGCAGATGCTGATCCACTTCGTGAGGTTGTCGGCGGCCTGGCTGGGGTTCGTTGAGCTGGCAGGAGGGTGCTGGCTCAGGGAGGTGGCGAGCTGGTCTGCTGTGATCTTGTTCCAGCTTCTGCGGGCGGCCTGTTGCTGGTGGTGGTGGGTCGTCGTTCTCTTGAAGGTGAAGTGGACGCAGCTGTGGTCCGTCCATTGAAGCTCTGTGGCGTGGCTGAAGTCGATGTCTGTGCTGGAGGAGAAGACTGCGTCGAGTGTGTGTCCGGCGAGGTGGGTGGGGGTGGACACCAGCTGCTTGAGTCCAAGATTGGCGAGGTTGTCGAGCAGGGTGCTGGTGTTGCGGTCGTTGTTGTTCTCCAGATGGAAGTTGAGGTCCCCCAGGAGGATGTAGTCAGCGGAGGGGAGGGCATGCGGGCTGACGTAGTCGGCGATGTCCTCGCTGAATTGGGTGCGTGGTCCCGGGGGTCGGTAGATCAGGGTGCCTCTGAGGGTGGTGTTCGGGTTGGTGTGGATCTGGAAATGCAGGTGTTCGGCGCTCGTCAGGGTGTTGTCGGTGCTGGTCGTGAGACGGATGGTGTTCCTGTGGATGATGGCGATGCCTCCTCCCATCTGGTTGGCGTTGCGGTCCCTCCGGACGATCTTGTAGCCCTCTGGGATGGCGATGTCGGGAGCTGAAGAGGCGTTCATCCAGGTCTCCGTGAGGAAGGCAACGTCAGGGGCTGTGGCGTCTAGGAGGTTCCAGAGTTCGATGGCGTGTCTGTGGACGGAGCGGGTGTTGAGCAGGATGCACTTGAGGTGGGTGCTGCTGGTGTTCGACTTGGCGGGTGCTGGTGCGAGGCGGGTCCGGATGCAGGTGAATTTGCAGGCGTGGCAGCTGAAAGGTCCGTGGGTGCGTCGTGGTGTGGCTTGGTGGCATTCTGGGAGTCGGCCGGTGTTGAGTGCGATGAGGGTGGCGGCGGAGTACGTCAGGCGGGTAGGTCGGGGTCTTCGTGGGCCAGGGGTCCTGGCGCTGGTCGCGATCCGGTCGCGGACGGGTGCAGACGGGCTTACCTTTGGCGCACCTTCGGCGCACAATCGGTGCGCCCGCTGCGCGTGACCGCTGCACGTTCGCACGGTCTCCATATAAGGCGAAGTGCGCGGGTGGGCGGAGCAGCTGGGAGGCGGGAGCGGGGAGGGTACAGAAGAGAAAAAGGGGCGGGGTAATCGGCGGTGGCGGGAAGCGGGGAGGGAGAGCGGAGGGCGGCGAGGTAGGCGGGCAAACAGGAAGGAAAACGTCAGCAAAACACCACAAAATTACAAGGATACAAGCACAAATTTAAGGCAAAACAAGAGAAAAGCAGTCAAAAGTGCGGACCACGCCGCTCGGAGGAGGGGGCGTGGTCAGCGGCAGCGAGGCAAACAACGAGGCAGTGTAGGCAGGGCAAGGGGCACACGCAGCAGCTGGTGGCCGTGCGGCGCGGGGGTGTCCCACAAGTGGGTCACACTCACCTGCGTCGCACGGTCTCCATATAAGGCGAAGTGCGCGGGTGGGCGGAGCAGCTGGGAGGCGGGAGCGGGGAGGGTACAGAAGAGAAAAAGGGGCGGGGTAATCGGCGGTGGCGGGAAGCGGGGAGGGAGAGCGGAGGGCGGCGAGGTAGGCGGGCAAACAGGAAGGAAAACGTCAGCAAAACACCACAAAATTACAAGGAATCAAGCACAAATTTAAGGCAAAACAAGAGAAAAGCAGTCAAAAGCGCGGACCACGCCGCTCGGAGGAGGGGGCGTGGTCAGCGGCAGCGAGGCAAACAACGAGGCAGTGTAGGCAGGGCAAGGGGCACACGCAGCAGCTGGTGGCCGTGCGGCGCGGGGGTGTCCCACAAGTGGGTCACACTCCCCTGCGTCGCACGGTCTCCATATAAGGCCAAGTGCGCGGGTGGGCGGAGCAGCTGGGAGGCGGGAGCGGGGAGGGTACAGAAGAGAAAAAGGGGCGGGGTAATCGGCGGTGGCGGGAAGCGGGGAGGGAGAGCGGAGGGCGGCGAGGTAGGCGGGCAAACAGGAAGGAAAACGTCAGCAAAACACCACAAAATTACAAGGATACAAGCACAAATTTAAGGCAAAACAAGAGAAAAGCAGTCAAAAGCGCGGACCACGCCGCTCGGAGGAGGGGGCGTGGTCAGCGGCAGCGAGGCAAACAACGAGGCAGTGTAGGCAGGGCAAGGGGCACACGCAGCAGCTGGTGGCCGTGCGGCGCGGGGGTGTCCCACAAGTGGGTCACACTCACCTGCGTCGCACGGTCTCCATATAAGGCCAAGTGCGCGGGTGGGCGGAGCAGCTGGGAGGCGGGAGCGGGGAGGGTACAGAAGAGAAAAAGGGGCGGGGTAATCGGCGGTGGCGGGAAGCGGGGAGGGAGAGCGGAGGGCGGCGAGGTAGGCGGGCAAACAGGAAGGAAAACGTCAGCAAAACACCACAAAATTACAAGGATACAAGCACAAATTTAAGGCAAAACAAGAGAAAAGCAGTCAAAAGCGCGGACCACACCGCTCGGAGGAGGGGGCGTGGTCAGCGGCAGCGAGGCAAACAACGAGGCAGTGTAGGCAGGGCAAGGGGCACACGCAGCAGCTGGTGGCCGTGCGGCGCGGGGGTGTCCCACAAGTGGGTCACACTCACCTGCGTCGCACGGTCTCCATATAAGGCCAAGTGCGCGGGTGGGCGGAGCAGCTGGGAGGCGGGAGCGGGGAGGGTACAGAAGAGAAAAAGGGGCGGGGTAATCGGCGGTGGCGGGAAGCGGGGAGGGAGAGCGGAGGGCGGCGAGGTAGGCGGGCAAACAGGAAGGAAAACGTCAGCAAAACACCACAAAATTACAAGGATACAAGCACAAATTTAAGGCAAAACAAGAGAAAAGCAGTCAAAAGCGCGGACCATGCCGCTCGGAGGAGGGGGCGTGGTCAGCGGCAGCGAGGCAAACAACGAGGCAGTGTAGGCAGGGCAAGGGGCACACGCAGCAGCTGGTGGCCGTGCGGCGCGGGGGTGTCCCACTTCAAGTGATCCTAGAGCATACTAAATCAAGTCATATCAATGGTGTTCAATGATCTGGAATTGGCAAACAGTAAAGGAACTGGTCAAAGAAAGCATTCAAAGGATAGAGGCTTGAATGAAGAGTTTCTGCTTGCAGAGGTATGTTTGGATATCTTTTATATATTGAACTAGTTAACCTTGGTGTATTTGCAGTGCATTATTCCACTATCTAGTGGTTGGGTCTGGAATCGTATTCTTTTTTTCCCCTGTTTTTTTTTTCATGGTCCAGGTGGGGGTCGACTTCCCACCATTTGGTGTCCTCCTGTGACGTCAGCTCGCCTCCTCCGGAAGCTCCCACCTCTGGGCGCCATCTTCAGATTCTTCTTTCCGCCGTTGGGTCTGGATCATCAACGAGGAGTTCCAGAGTTTTTGGAAAAGAGAATGTATGAGTGTAGGCTCTGCTTACTATGGTTACCCCCACTTTTTGCTGTGTTTCACAACTTTAGTCTTTAGGCAACTTTAGTCTTGCTGGGGCTCGGCAAACCAGGACCAGGACCCCAGTCTAGCTGCTTCCTCTGTTAACTGATTGCATGTACATTAGGTACACTCCTGATTGGTTACTGGGTTACCCTTGTGAGTCCATAATATATGGTACCTTAGGTACCAGAGGCCTACCAGGGGCTGAAGCATGTATTATGCCAGCCCTAGAAAGCCTTCCAAAATGGCTCCACAGGTCTGCTCTTGCAGCCTGGGTAACGTGGTGTAAGCACCCCTTACTAAGATATAGTATACCTATATCTACCTATATATACAGACACATATAAACCTATAAGTCAATCCTATGGCAGGCCTTGACAATCCTGAAGGCAGAGTGCTTGGTTTTGTGTGAGAGGGTGTCCAAGCATGAGCTGAGCCCCTCTGCAGCTTTCAGAATCCCTTCCTTATAGCTGTTACGTGACACAGCCATACCATATACTCTTAAGTGCATCATAACCTCAAGGTAAATGCTAACTTTGGAATGGCTGCATCAAAGCATGTTGTGTTTGGTGTCAAACACTTTGGAATTCTACCCCCCTCCACACCAGTTCTGGCGGCGGAGTCGAATTCCACCCTTCCAGAGGGAGAAGACATGTACACACTTACCTGACCGGTAATAGTTTAAAAGAGCCCCAGCAAAACAAAATGGATGCTGCTGCCACAGACTCGAGTCTAACCTCCTTCTTCTGGACGAAACTCCGGCAGGGAAGGCCTGGATAATAGGTTTCATGTCCAGGGAGGTGTAACGCCCACCTCCTCAGCCAGGCTTTAGTGTATTGGGGCAGGGTGGTTGCATTCAGTGAATGCTTTTCAGACAGTGCCTGGGGCACACAATGTATTCCTGTGCATACCCCAGTTCAAACCGGTTGCTGGGGCACTCAGCCCCAGCTCTGGCGCGAAACTGGACAAAGGGGAAGGGGTTTAACCACCCCATCCCCAGGTCCTCCCATAGGTCGGACCTTAGAGTTAGTCCAGCCCCTAAACTTAGTATAGGTATAGGACTTCAGTCCCTAGGACTTTTGATTACCCTGGACAAAACTCTGCAACATATATCCTGAAACTTTGACATTCTATTTCGACTAGAAGCTAGAAGAAATCTCCCTTGGGGTCAAGAAGTGACTCCCCTGTTGAAACCGGCACCAAAGAAGCATCTTGCCGTCTGCATTTCCAAGGCTCCCGCCATATCCTGAAGGATTTGCGACACAGGAAATGGACTTCCAGACATCTCTGAGGCCGACAAGAGATCACAGAAAAGCTGAGACCTGCAGCCGTCACAAGAGACGTGGGACCGGAACTCCTGGACACCGTGCATATTTGCAAGTGCACCTACTTCCCGAGCTTTCCTGAAGTTGTGCATTGAGCTACTCGTAGTCCAAGCCCTGAGCACCATCTGCACTGAAGATTGTGGGCCTACACTCCACGAGTGTTCCGTGTGCCCGCTTCTAGCATTACTGCTTGAGCGCCCCTTCGCGATCCCCGGTCGCTTGACTGGTGGGTCCTCACTAAGGTAACTCTTTTGTTTCTTGGGCTTCCCTGGTTGCTCCATAAATGTGCCCTGACTCGCCTCCAAAGGGCGAGTCCCTCAGACCTTGCTGGTCTGCTCCAAAGCCAATCTTTTCATTCTGCGTGGTTTGCTGTTGCGAAGGATTGTTGGGTCCAATCCGGATACCGACGCTGTAGCACTCGTCATCCGACGTGGGACAGCTCGAATCCAGCTCCTGGTTGTCGTCGACACCTCCTGGTCCTTGTCGCTGAAGAGTCAAGCTTCACCTGAAATCACCCAACATCGGCTGGTACCTTCCTGTTGCTTCCCTGATCACTGTCAAGTGACGCGGACTCTGTCCCCTCTGCTTTCAGGTTCTTCAGATCTCCGATCCACCCTTGGATCCATCTGGACACTTTTCATCTGGTCGCCTGCAGCACTTCTTTGCAGCTCTCCATAGGAAACGACGATGAAACCCGAAACGAAAAGAAACCTATGCACCTGGTTTCCCTGGGTGAGGTAACACGAGTACTTCAGTGCACCTGTGGGTCTTGACTCTGAAACTGTGCAGTACTGCAGGGTTTGTTTCCTAGTCCACTCCTAAGTGTCCTTAATGTTTAAAAATCTAACTGCAACTTTCTACATAGAAGTCACTTGTTATTCATGGCTGTGTTCAGACACTGCATGACCTTGTGGGTCTCCTGCGTCCCTACCTTGGGTGGTTCCTGCTTTCCGCAGCGGTTCTACAGGCCCTAGGCCTTGTCTCTATGATTGTAGTGGTACTTATACCACTTTTTTAGTATATGGTTTGTGAAGCCCCTAGGGCAAAAGTATACTGTGCTAATTTACTGTGTGCTTATTAAGTTTTCTGTAAGTACTTTTGCCTCTAGCCTCAAAAAGAGACTAGAGGGGTGTGGTTAGAATACATACATATATATTTTATATATATATATATACCTGGTGTGGTTCTCCTTTCATTTGATCATTCATGTGATTATAGACTGGTAAAACAAGCTGCTTAACATTCCTTCAAGACTTAGCCTGAAGGCTGCTCTCCACAGCCCCCACTAGGATAGCTTTCTATATAGCTTGTTGTTAAACCTACCATCAATAAGGGTGGTTTGGATTGGTGCAAGGTGCCCACTAGAATAGTCAACATCATATGCCAGGCCAACTTCTCACAGAGAAGAAGAAAATCGAGCAAAAAACACCAACGGTTGGAGTTTTCAGCACACCGAAAAAAAACACAGAGCCGGGACGACAAAGATGGTGAGGAAGAATGCGCATACAGGGGGCCCCCTGAGCACAGTAATGGACTAAACCCCTTTCAAATTTTTCCGTAACTGCCACCACAAGTACACGCAGAAGGACCAGCACCCGGTCTGCATCCTTTGCTTGCCTCTCTACCATCAAAGCAAGGATTGCAACGCCTGCTCGGCATTCGCACCTGTTAGACGGACCGGGAGGGTCGGCCGAGGATAAGGGGAGAGGTCTCCAGGGAGAGCCGTCTCCGACGATCGTACAGACAAGTAACTTCCCCCCCACAGACGGACACCACACAAGGGCAAAGTTCAACGATACTTTATAGGCAATTCTTTAAGTACGATAGAATGGTACAAGGAGGTCTGGACTCAGGGGTCCCCTCGATTCTGGTCTCTGGTTTGGGAGAAGGGTAGCGGGACAGTCTTGTTACCAAAAGATGGAAATAGCTCTCAATCCTCGAGCTCGGCGTTCTAGATGATCGGGCCGCGGCGGAGCCAGCAGGTCCCGAGATGGACGAAGGAAGCGACGGTCCGCGGCGGAGCCAGCAGGTCCCGATGAAGATGGTAGTTACAAACGGTCCGCGGCCACGCCAGCAGGTCCAGACGACGATGAAGGATTACGAAGGTTACGAAGGTTGCGGCAGCGCCAGCAGGCAGGACGATGATGCACAAGGCAGAGCTACGGCAGCGCCAGTAGTCCGTCAAGGATGAGTTCTTCTCTGCGTCTCTCGACTCCAGGATACAACTGCCTTCCTGCTCTGGAGCTGCCCCAGTTATAGGGCTGGTGCCCTTTGATGTCCGGACCCTCGCACTTGGAGGTCGGGAGGTCCGGGATGAGGGAGTCCAGACACCCAGCAGGGGGGTGGAGCCAGCGCCCGGGGAGGCGATGGGCGAGCGGCACTTGGCGGGGGAGAGCCATCGACACCTCTTTCTCCCATTGACTTGCCAAGTAGCCCGCTCACCTCCTGGGTGGATGGTGGTGCCGGGATGTCTGAGGCCTGGCTAGGCCCAGGGTTGAGGTCGATCGGGGGCCAGGCGGCCTCGTGGTGGAGTGTCCAAGATGGCGCCCAGGCTGGGCGCGCGGGCCAGTAGTGGGTCGGGCCCACGAGGTCGATATGTTCAGGGGCAGGGGTCCCGGAGGGGACGGAAGACGTGCAGTGGTGGTGTGTGGCACTTGCGTGACCGGGCTCGGGCCTGGTCGGGCCGAGGGGGAGCTGCCCTTCAGGTGGCCTGTCCAACATGCGTCCCCCCCAGCTGAAGGCGGGGAGAGTCACCCATCCTCTTGGGGACTCTCCTCGTCGAGGCGGAAAAACCGGGACAGGCCATCCGCGTTGGCGTGGTCTGGCCCAGGCCGGTGCTCAACAGTGAAGTCCATCCCTTGTAGGGAGATGGACCAACGTAGTAGTTTCGGGTTTTCCCCCCGCATCTGCATCAGCCACTGCAGGGGTCGATGGTCGGTCTGCACCCGAAAGTGTGTGCCAAAGAGGTAGGGCCGGAGCTTTTTGAGGGCCCATACCACAGCGAAGGCCTCCCTCTCTATGGTGCTCCAGCGTTGTTCTCGGGGTAGGAGTCGCCTGCTGATGAAGGCCACTGGCTGATCAAGGCCTTCGGTGTTCACTTGAGACAGGACTGCCCCAATGCCATGGTCGGAGGCATCCGTCTGGACGACGAACTCCCGGCTGTAGTCGGGGGCCTGGAGCACAGGGGCGGAGCACATGGCGGCCTTCAATTGTTCGAAGGCTGTTTGACAATCTGGGGTCCAGTTGACTTTCTTGAGTTGATTTTTGGACGTGAGTTCTGTGAGGGGCCCCACTATGGTACCATAGTCTTTCACGAACCTTCGGTAATAGCCCGTGAGGCCCAGGAAGGCGCGTACCTCGGTCTGGGTGATGGGGGGCTGCCAGGACTGGATGGCGGCAATCTTGAGCTGCAGAGGGGCCACCAGGCCGCTTCCCACCTGGTGTCCGAGGTAGGTTACGGACCCCTGACCAATTTGGCATTTGCTGGCCTTGATCGTGAGGCCAGCCCGCTGAAGGGCCTGTAGCACCGCTCGGAGGTGGTGGAGGTGCTCGGGCCAATGGTGGCTGTATACAGCGATGTCGTCTAGGTAGGCGGCGCTGAATCCTTCGAGCCCTGCCAGGACCTGATTGACGAGCCGCTAAAATGTTGCTGGAGCATTCTTCATGCCGAAGGGCATGACCTTGAAATGGTAATGGCCATCAGGGGTGGAAAAGGCAGAACGTTCTTGGGCCCGGGGTGTGAGGCCGATCTGCCAGTAGCCCGCCGTCAGGTCGAAAATACTGAGGTAGCGGGCAGCTCCCATGCGGTCGATTAGTTCGTCTGCCCGGGGGATGGGATGTGCGTCTGTTCTGGTGACCGCATTCAAGCCCCGGTAGTCGACGCAGAACCGGAGTTCTGGTGTGGCGCCGGGAGCAGCTGCTTTGGGGACCAGCACTACAGGGCTGGCCCAGGGGCTGTCTGAGGGCTCGATGACCCCGAGCGTGAGCATTTTGGTTACTTCTTCCTGGATGCAGGCCCGTACCCGATCTGGCACGCGGTAGGCCCGGTGGCGGATAGGGGGGCTGTCCCCCGTGTCCACGTCGTGCACACACCAGGAAGTGACACCTGGGGTGAGGGAAAACAGGCTGGCGAACTGCAACAGAAGGTCTCGACACTCCTGGCGTTGTTCCCGGGTGAGGGCCTCCGAGAGTCGGACCCCATCCACGGAGCCGTCTTTCTCCCGAGTCCGTAGGAGGTCAGGGAGGGGCTCGGAGTCTTCTTCGGCCCCATTGTCTGTGGCCATCAGGAGGCTGTAGGTTTTATCTTGACCCAGGTGTCCAGCCAGGGGGACATCGTGGGCCAGGTTTAGCAGAAAGTCTCTAAAACGGAGGGGCACCACTAGCACTCGGCTGGCCCCCAACTCCGCGATTCTTTGTTCACTGTACAGCAGATCATTGTCCCAGTAGATCCAATGTGTTCCGGAGGTATCCCCTGCGCTTTGGGCGAGGGCTTGTTGGCGGAGTCCCTCGAGGGAGGGACAGGTCTTCTGTTCTTGGCGAAACTGTTCTTGCGTGGGCCCCCCCTCTTGAGGCCACTGGTCGAGGTTAGCGAGGTCTGGAGGTTGAGCTGGTTCTGGGGGGACGTCACGGTCGGAGGTTTCGACTGGGGCGACCGGAGGCGGAGGCGCCGGCCATTCGGGTTCCTCGGGTCGGGGTTTGGCACGGGCGGCCATGGACCGGGTGGTGACGCACGCCCAGTCCGGGATGCCTAACATCCCCAGGTGTTCTCTTCGTTCTACGGCTGCCCACGGAGAGCTTTCAAGGTCATTCCCCAGGAGGCAGTCTACGGGGGCATCGTCTCGGACCGTTACTTTCAACATGCCGGAGACCCCTCCCCATTCGAAAGGGACGCAGGCCATCCGACACAGACTTTCCGAATTATCGGCTGAACGGACAGGGCAGAGAATGTTTGGTAGGAACTGTTCTGGGGCCACCAGGTGACAGCGGACGGCTGTCACACTGGCCCCGGTGTCACGGAGGGCTTCGGCCCGGCGTCCATTGATGCTCACCCATTGGCTGTACTTCTGGGTGTTAGCGGGTAGGGGGACCCGCGGGACCATGTCTTTCCCCCCTAAGCATGCTAGAGCCATGGCGGCTGGCTCCCATTCTTGATGCTCTTGCTCATATTCTTCTTGTTCCTCTGAGATCTGTTCCTCCCCCAGAGCAGCAGCGGCTACTTGGCGGGGTCTTGGGCTCTGGTACTGGGGGCAGTTTGGGTCGTTTGCATAGTGGCCGACTCGTTGGCATCGATGGCACGTAACATTGGCTCGGTATCCCGGTCGCGCCGGGGTGCTGCCCCGGTTGGCCGGGGGGGTGGTGCTGGTAGCGGGGGCGACCGGAGCGTTGTCTCTTCCGCGTCCTTGGCCTCCTCCTCCTCCTCGGGGACGGTGCTGACCGTTGTTGTTCCGGCTCTGTTCATAGGACCCATTTCGGCCCACTCTGGTGATTTCCCACCGGTCAGCCTCGGCTGCGAGCTGCCGGGGATCGGTCAATTTTCTGTCGAGGAGGTGCTGGCGGAGCTCAATGAAGCAATTGTTCGATAGATGCTCCCATACCATGAGATTGAAGAGCTGTTCGTAAGTTGTGACCTTGCTTCCTTTGATCCAGCCCTCGAAGGCTCGGCTAAAATAGTTTACATAGTCCACCCAAGTTGTACCCGGGATGCGGGTGCAGTCTCGGAACCTCTGACGGTACATCTCGGGTGTGAGGCCATAGCGGGTGAGGAGTGCAGCTTTCATATGGTCATAGGAGGTCATCTGGTGGTCCGGGAGCTGTAGCAGGGCGTCGCGGCCCTCATTGAGGAATCTCCCCCATAGACCGGCTCCCCAGTCGCTTCTATCGATCCGGTGGGCAGTCATAGCGATTTCGTAGGCCTTAAACCATTGCTGGATGTCGTCCTCTCGGAAGTATTCTCGAACGACATCCTTGGGGATGTGTACCTTTTTCTCTGTTGCCCCTGGGGTGTGGGGTTGCTCGGGCACCCCTACTTCTTTATTCTGTTTGCGTAAGTCGATCTCAGCTAATTTTCGCTCGTGTTCATATGCCAGTTTCTTTTCCTCGAGCTCCCTTTGTCTCTGTTTTTCCTCTCTTTCTTTTCGGAGACGCAGGTGCTCTAAGTTTATTTTTTGCTCGGCCAACTTAAGTTCAACATCCATTTTGAGCCGGGCCATTTCTAGCTCGTGTAGTCGGGTTTTTTCTCGTTCCTGGATCTCGTCTTGCGAGAGACCCGTTCTTCGTTCCTCAGGGGCCGTGGTGTTTTTTTCTGTTGCTGTGATGTTTTGGTCGGGGGTTCCGGCAGCCCCGGTTTCTGCCCAAGACTCTAGGGCATGCTTGAAATCGTCTTTGGTACTTAGACCGGTGGTAGCGATACCTAGTTCGATGCAGAATTGTTTTAATTCACGATGGCTGTACTCGTCCAATTTCTCCATCTGAAATTTCTCGGTGGATCCGCTTTCTTTGTTTGACATCGTGATTTCGTCGTGGGGTGGGCTACTTTCTGTACGATTATGCGGTGATTCGGATCCCGCCGCTGGCCACCAATGTTAGACGGACCGGGAGGGTCGGCCGAGGATAAGGGGAGAGGTCTCCAGGGAGAGCCGTCTCCGACGATCGTACAGACAAGTAACTTCCCCCTCACAGACGGACACCACACAAGGGCAAAGTTCAACGATACTTTATAGGCAATTCTTTAAGTACGATAGAATGGTACAAGGAGGTCTGGACTCAGGGGTCCTCTCGATTCTGGTCTCTGGTTTGGGAGAAGGGTAGCGGGACAGTCTTGTTACCAAAAGATGGAAATAGCTCTCAATCCTCGAGCTCGGCGTTCTAGATGATCGGGCTGCGGCGGAGCCAGCAGGTCCCGAGATGGACGAAGGAAGCGACGGTCCGCGGCGGAGCCAGCAGGTCCCGATGAAGATGGTAGTTACAAACGGTCCGCGGCCACGCCAGCAGGTCCCGACGACGATGAAGGATTACGAAGGTTACGAAGGTTGCGGCAGCGCCAGCAGGCAGGACGATGATGCGCAAGGCAGAGCTACGGCAGCGCCAGTAGTCCGTCAAGGATGAGTTCTTCTCTGCGTCTCTCGACTCCAGGATACAACTGCCTTCCTGCTCTGGAGCTGCCCCAGTTATAGGGCTGGTGCCCTTTGATGTCCGGACCCTCGCACTTGGAGGTCGGGAGGTCCGGGATGAGGGAGTCCAGACACCCAGCAGGGGGGTGGAGCCAGCGCCTGGGGAGGCGATGGGCGAGCGGCACTTGGCGGGGGAGAGCCATCGACACCTCTTTCTCCCATTGACTTGCCAAGTAGCCCGCTCACCTCCTGGGTGGATGGTGGTGCCGGGATGTCTGAGGCCTGGCTAGGCCCAGGGTTGAGGTCGATCGGGGGCCAGGCGGCCTCGTGGTGGAGTGTCCAAGATGGCGCCCAGGCTGGGCGCGCGGGCCAGTAGTGGGTCGGGCCCACGAGGTCAATATGTTCAGGGGCAGGGGTCCCGGAGGGGACGGAAGACGTGCAGTGGTGGTGTGTGGCACTTGCGTGACCGGGCTCGGGCCTGGTCGGGCCGAGGGGGAGCGGCCCTTCAGGTGGCCTGTCCAACAGCACCCAAGACACTCAGAGTGAGGGAAAGACAGAGGATAGCAAGCCACAACATTCAGAGGCAAGTGTAACCTCCATCGCTCCGGGACTTGGGCCTCTCCAGCGGAGAAGAGGACAACATCGGCAAGGGACCAGAGGACTACACGGTTGCAGAGACAGATAAGAAGTTGACAAAGGAGGTAAGAGACGTCCACCCCAAAAGCCCCAACGGACTCTCGAAAAACTGAGTCAAAGTCCTCGAAAGGAGCACTGGTGTCAAAACCTTTGACGATCACAGCTGCATCCACGGACAAACAGTCCAGCGGATCCTTCGAAAAGGACTCCCAGATGGCAAAAGATCTAGAAAAACCAAGGTCGTCGAAGCCCAGCCCCGAAATGGCACGCTCAACGCCGAAGGAAAAAGAGCTAAAGGAGACGTTGACATCAAAGAGAAGAGAAGCGCTGAAACTCTCGATGCCGAACAAGCGGCCAAAATGGAGAGAAAGAGAAGGCTCAAGGCCAAAATGAACAGCATCCTCCAGAGGAAAAAAGATTTTGACGAACGGATGAGCAGATACACCATCCCTTCGATGCCCGCCACTGTAGCCGAAACAGAAGTCGAAGAGGAGTTCGACGCTGGAGAGATGCCGAAAACTCCTGAACCGCCAGAGCAACAGGACGAAGAAGGCCTGTACTATGACAAAGGGGAAGGCGAGGATGATCAGCGGACACACTTGGGCTCGATATCCTCGGAGGCGCAGGACCTGGTATCGCAGGACTTCGACGCCGAAATCCCGGAGGAGGGCGTAGAGTCATATCAGTCGAGGTCTTTGCCGCCGGACGACATTGGCATCTACAATATGATCATTAAAAATGCTGCAGTAACATATGGGGTAAAGTTAGAGGAAGAGAAACCAAAAGCCTGCTTTCTCTTGGAGACTCTGCTTCCCGCTCAAACTAGGAGACAGTTCCTACCCTTGTCTCAAGTGTGCTGGAGCAGGGCAGGGAAGCCTTCAAGAAACCAGCAGCCTGCAGATCTGTCGCCCCTAGAACACTGGAAAAAATAAGCATTCCTTGAAGGACCCAGCATATATCCAGGGATCAGTACCAGCTGACTCAATTATAACGTCAACACCCAGGAAGAAGGCCAACAACCTCACAAACTCAGGGCCACCTCCAGACAAGGAAAGTAAGAGGATAGACCTCATGAGAAGAAAAGTAGAGAGGAATGCGGTGATTCACTGGCGCATTGCAAACTCCAGTGCCCTAATAAACAGGCATGCCTATCAGCACTGGGAGGAGATCGGGCAGCTGCTCAAGCATCTCCCTGAACAATATCAACAAAGGGCTACACACCTGGTGGAGGAAGGAAAAAACTTGGCAAACACCTGCCTAAAGTCGGCCCTGGATGCAGCAGACACATCCAGCAGGTTTATGATAATTGGAGTGACGGAGAGACCGCACGCCTGGCTCAGGATCTCTGGTTTCAAACCAGAGGTACAGAACAATATTATCAACATGCCCTTCAACGGGAATCAATTGTTTGGGACCCCAGTTGACGAGAAATTGTCACAACTCAAAAAGTATAATGAAACTGCAAGATCCATGGGAGCACTGCAGTTCAGAGGGATGAGGAGGGGCACACCCTCAAAGAGACCGGGTCGCAGAGGAGGAAGCCAACCCGGAACATCGCACCAAGCCTTCTAGCACTCATATCAAGGAGGCAACCAGGCGCAACAGCAGGGTCTGCAGCAGCAAACTTGGCAGTAGCAGCCATGAGGCGAGTCCTGTCAGGGGCATCCCAACAGACAGGGACAGACAAGCAGGGGGGCCCAGCAACCCACCTCAAAGTGACTCCACTGTACCAAATATAGCCCCCCCAAACAACATCTGTAAAGGGGCGGCACAGCAAAAGACTAAAAAAACAATTAAACAAAGAAAGTATCCTCAACCATGTAACACCGGTAGAAGGCAGACTAAAGAATTTCTTCCAGGAATGGAAGAAGATAACAACTGACGAATGGATACTCAACATCATACAGTTCGGGTACTGTATAGAGCTGGAAAAAACACCACCAAACAGGAGGCCAACCAACAAAACACGCACACAGAGAGCTCGCGCTATAGAAAGTGCCATACAAAGAAATAAACAAGGGAGTGTACTCAGACTACTTCCTAGTCCCAAAAGTGGACGAAACGTTAAGACCCATCTTAGATCTAAGGGTCTCAAACCAATACATAAAAATTCTAAATGACGTCCCTACAGGAGGTTATCCCACAAATAAGAGACAGGGATTTCATGTCCACAATAGACCTCAAAGATGCCTACCTACACATTCCCATGAACCGAAAGCACAAACATGTACTGAGATTTGCCATCAACAAAGTGCACTACCAGTTCACAGCCCTAGCCTTTGGACTAAAATCCGCACCAAGGGTCTTCACAAAAAGCCTAGCAGCAGTAGCAGTGCACGTACGAAGGCAAGGAATACATGTATATCCCTACCTAGACGACTGGCTGGTACAGGCGAATTTCTACACCCGAACTACATGCTCAGCGGGTCATGCACACGCTATCAGAGCTAGGGTTTTCAGTAAATTGGGGAAAGTCCTCCATAGAACCAGAACAGGTGAAGATCTTTCTTGGGCGAACAGATCAATTCCATCCAAGGCAAAATGTTCCCCATTGAGAAGAGAACCTCCGCCATACTGAAGGAGAAACGTCCATTCTGGAATGGTAAGCTCTGACAGTGAGGACAGTGAGTAAGTTCATGGGTATGATGGCATCCTGCATACACCTGGTCCCCCAATATTCGACTCCACATAAGAACATTCCAGGAATGGCTCCAACAGCAATGGTCACAGGCAACTGGGAGTTGGGAGGATCTAGTGGTTGTTACACATGCAGTGCAAGAGTTGAAGACATGGTGGACAAAGGAGAACATAACAAAGGGGAAGCCATTTACACCACCAACTCCAACAGTGACCATCACAACAGACGCATCCCAGATGGGGGGAATCGCACATGAACTAGCTCAAGGTGATGGGTTTGTGTACGCAAACAGATGCGGTCCAACACATCAACTACCTGGAACTGAAGACCGTGTTCCTAGCCTTAAAAGCTTTCCAGAAGCAGCTGCACGGGCACAGGGTATTGATACAAACAGATAACACCACAACGAAGTTCTACATCAACAAGCAGGGAGGAACACAATCAGTGGCGCTATCAGAACTAGCGCAGGAGATATGGAGATGGGCCATTCCACTACAAGTAGACATCCTGGCGATACATCTCCTAGGAAAGGACAACGTGAAAGCGGACGGACTCAGCATACAGACATCAGCATCCCACGAGTGGGAAGTCAATCCACAGGAAATGCAAAAGCTGTTCAAGAAGTGGGGGACCCCACAAATAGACCTGTTTGCAACACACCAGAATGCAAAATGCCAATACGTCGCATCCAGACAACCAAGTCAACAATCCCAAGGGAATGCCCTATGGATCAGCTGGTCGAAGACATTTGCCTACGCTTTTCCCCCAATACCACTGATGCACAGGGTGCTCAGCAAGTGCAAAAGCAGGAACATGACACTAATACTGGTAGCTTTATTAAACAAAGAGAATCCAACTCAAAGGAAGGGAAAGTGTTCAACAAGTGGTATTGGAGCACTTAGTGTTTTGTAAAATACCCCTCACACACCAAAGGCCCCTTGGTGTCATGCTTTATCATCGGGGTCTTCGCACCCCTCTAACGGGATGCGGCGTGCTGCGACCTACGACTACGTGGGAGCACTTGTAGTTAGTTACTATATGTGGTGCATTTACAAGTGAGTGGTGGGAAGTGGTGAAGGTTTAAAAAGTACCTGGCACGTGAGTGTACTCGAAAAAATGTATTCCTAACTCCGGCTGGTACTGTTAAAAAAAGTGCAGTGTGAGGTGAAACCTGTCGTGTTAATGGACAGAACCTCTGGTGTGCGTCAACATGTTTCGGAGGCAAAGCTCCTTCTTTAGGACGGGGGCACAACTTCCCCACCTTACTCACGTTTTTTTTTAATTATGTATCAAAATGTAATAAAATTGATAAATATCAAAAGTGAAAATACTAAGAGGCTATAATGTGCCTACAGCGGTATGCTATAAGTACAATGACCTGTAGGAAAAAGAAACAAAGAGATGGTCACCCATGTACCGGGTAATTCAAGCAGGTGCAGTATCCTGGAACCGTACCATGCGCTTAAATAAGCCCTGTAAAAGAAGATACTTACAAAACATACAACAAAGATACACAAATTACTAGAATAAACTGGAAGTGTGGGTCTTACTTATGAAGCTTGCTTGCTTGCTTCATGAGCAAATAGGAACGTCTGGGGTGTTGCTTTTTATGCAATCTGAAGTGAGAGATAGTGTAGGAATTAAAGTACAATCTCACTTACTTAGTTGGTTTGGAGAAATGAAAGTTTTCTGTTTCATACTCACAGGTCCGGGACATACTATTCACCGTCCTACCCCATACGCTGCTCCGCTGGTGTGAGGAGAACTAGCGGTAATCACATTTTTTACCCGGCTCCTGATTGTTAGTCTGAGCGGCCGCATATGCATACATGACCAAGTATGGGTATTCCGATATTGACAGGTTAATTACATACCCTAACGACTTGACCAAATAAGGGTGTTCCGTTGTGGTCAGGTTAATTGTATGCCCTTGTATGGCATATCCGATCATGATCATACATCTCCGTGTGTCCTGATGGGGCGCTGGTAGCTGAACAGCTAACACTCACATGTCTTTATCTACGCGCATGCGCGAAGATCCTACGCGCATGCGTGCCGGCCTTGGTCTATCATATGTGCAGTCTGTTCGAGCGGATTTTTACAACTTACACCGTTATAACATAGATTGGTATGGATCCCGAAGTGTGGTTTTATCATCTTGGGACATCATTAGATAATGATTATGGAAATTCATGTTGTTCCTGAAACAATAAGTCAGTTTTCTAGTGGGAGAGTTGTCCCCATGGAACATCATCATTCAGGCCTGGGATGTGGGTGCCAAGACGGAATACCCATTGTTGTTCCTTTTGAAAGAGGCCCGCCTCTGAAGGTAACTGTTCGATGACTGTCCACTTTAGGTCATTCACACAGTGTTGTGCGGTGAGGTAATGCGTGGCCATTTTTGTTGTACTTTTTTTGCAGCGCACATTGCTTTTGTGCTCGTTCATTCGTATTTTTACAGCCCTGGTGGTCATGCCCACATACTCCAGGCCACAGGGGCAAGTGATGAGGTATATCACATTTTTGGATTTACAATTAGTCATCCTCCTTTGTTCCCAGGTTGTTCCGTTCCGGCAATTAAGTCTTGTGCTTTTTTGTGTGAGGTGGCAGCTGCTGCAGTTCCCGCAGGGAAAATGTCCTTGCACTCCTATGGATGGTTGTGTCACCAAAGGTGGTTTGGGTCTAGTATGTACTAACATATCCCTGAGGTTCCGTCCTCTTCGGTGAGCGAACATGGGTTTTTCAAAATCAAGTTTGCCGCATGTCAGTATGCTCCAGTGCTTGTTAACAATCTTAGAGACTTCATTTGACATGGTGTTGAAAGTCGTCACGCAGATTGGTCTTTTGACTTCAGTGGATTCTTTTTGTCGGTCTTCTAAAAGAGCCTCTCCATTATTGCTCTTTGACCTTTTCATTGCTTTGTCAATGATTTTGATGGGGTACTGTCGTAGTTTCAACTTCTCTTTTAGATCTCCGGCTTGTGTTCTGAAATCTGATACATCAGTACAGTTTCGTCTGAGGCGCAAAAATTGGCCGTAGGGTAAATTTTCTCTAAGGTGACGAGGGTGAAAACTGTCAAACCGTAACAAGCAGTTCCTGGATGTCGGTTTAAAATGGGTGGTTGTTTTCAACCTTCCTCCCTCTGCGTGTATGTTTAGATCCAGAAAAACCAAAGTATGGTTAGAGACTGAGCTTGTGAATTTTAAAAAGGCATTTTGGTTGTTGAGCCATACCAGAAAGTCATTTACAGATTGTTGGTCACCTTCCCATATAACCAGAATGTCATCTATGTATCTTTTCCACGACTTGATGATCATAAGTGTTTCATAATGTTGTCATAATCAAACCGGCAGATAAGGGTGGTGCCATTGTTCTACAGACTGCAGAGGCATACGACATTGAGTGCATGAGATTGCTAGCAGACAGACGCAACTATACGATCCTGCAACAAGATCCAACAGAGAGCCTACGAATAAAAATTGATGGCATGATTGAAGAGGGATTGGCACATGATTGGCTCAGTAAAAAGGAAGGGGAATTTCTGGCACAACCAACACCCCGCATTCCCTACTTTTACTGCATCCCTAAAATCCATAAGAACGTAACGAACCCACCAGGGAGGCCGATAGTTTCAGGCATCGGATCCATATTAGAACCTCTGTCCAAATTCGCAGACGCGTTCCTGCGCCCCCTGGTACAGTCAACCAATACCTACTTGAAAGATACCAAGTCGGTTCTTCAACTTCTACAGGACATGACTTTTGATCCTGAGATGCAACTACTAATCAGCTTGGACGTGGAAAGCCTCTATATAAGCTTGCCTCACGATGAAACACTCATGATCATCGAAGAAGCCCTCTTTAGCACGCCGTGGAAATACCAAACACCGAGAGGCCTAGTATTGGAATGCATATCCCTGGCACTGCAAAAAAACTTTTTCCAACATAAAACCACCATCTACCAACAAAGCCATGGTACCAGCATGGGTAGTACATTTGCTCCTAGTCTGGCTCGACTTTATGTACACCACCTGGAGAGTAACAAAATACTCCACACCCAGAACCCTTACAGCGATAACATCAAGTCATGGAAAAGATACATAGATGACATTCTGGTTATATGGGAAGGTGACCAACAATCTGTAAATGACTTTCTGGTATGGCTCAACAACCAAAATGCCTTTTTTAAAATTCACAAGCTCAGTCTCTAACCATACTTTGGTTTTTCTGGATCTAAACATACACGCAGAGGGAGGAAGGTTGAAAACAACCACCCATTTTAAACCGACATCCAGGAACTGCTTGTTACGGTTTGACAGTTTTCACCCTCGTCACCTTAGAGAAAATTTACCCTACGGCCAATTTTTGCGCCTCAGACGAAACTGTACTGATGTATCAGATTTCAGAACACAAGCCGGAGATCTAAAAGAGAAGTTGAAACTACGACAGTACCCCATCAAAATCATTGACAAAGCAATGAAAAGAGGAAAGAACAATAATAGAGAGGCTCTTTTAGAAGACCGACAAAAAGAATCCACTGAAGTCAAAAGACCAATCTGCATGACGACTTTCAACACCATGTCAAATGAAGTCTCTAAGATTGTTAACAAGCACTGGAGCATACTGACATGCAGCAAACTTGATTTTGAAAAACCCATGTTCGCTCACCGAAGAGGACAGAACCTCAGGGATATGTTAGTACATACTAGACCCAAACCACCTTTGGTGATACAACCATCCATAGGAGTGCAAGGACATTTTCCCTGCGGGAACTGCAGCAGCTTCCACCTCACACAAAAAAGCACAAGACTTAATTTCCGGAACAGAACAACCTGGGAACAAAGGAGGATGACTAATTGTAACTCCAAAAATGTGATATACCTCATCACTTGCCCCTGTGGCTTGGAGTATGTGGGCATGACCACCAGGGCTGTAAAAATACGAATGAACGAGCACAAAAGCAATGTGCGCTGCAAAAAAAGTACAACAAAAATGGCCACGCATTACCTCACCGCAGAACACTGTGTGAATGACCTAAAGTGGACAGTCATCGAACAGTTACCTTCAGAGGCGGGCCTCTTTCAAAAGGAACAACGATGGGTATTCCGTCTTGGCACCCCATCACAGGCCTGAATGATGAGGTTCCGTGGGGACAACTCTCCCACTAGAAAACTGACTTATTGTTTCAGGAACAACAAGAAATTCCATAATAATTATCTAATGATGTCCCAAGATGATAAAACCACACTTCGGGATCCATACCAATCTATGTTATAACGGTCTAAGTTGTAAAAATCCGCTCGAACAGACTGCACATATGATAGACCAACGCCGGCACGCATGCGCGTAGGATCTTCGCGCATGCGCATAGATAAAGACATGTGAGTGTTAGCTGTTCAGCTACCAGCGCCCCATCAGGACATACGGAGACGTATGATCATGATCGGATATGCCATACAAGGGCATACAATTAACCTGACCACAACGGAACACCCTTATTTGGTCAAGTCGTTAGGGCATGTAATTAACCTGTCAATATCGGAATACCCATACTTGGTCATGTATGCATATCCGGCCGCTCAGACTAACAATCAGGAGCCGGGTATAAAATGTGATTACCGCTAGCTCTCCTCACACCAGCGGAGCAGCGTATAGGGTAGGACAGTGAATAGTATGTCCCGGACCTGTGAGTATGAAACAGAAAACTTTCATTTCTCCAAACCAACTAAGTAAGTAAGATTGTACTTTAATTCCTACACTATCTCTCACTTCAGATTGCATAAAAAGCAACACCCCAGACGTTCCTATTTGCTCATGAAGCAAGCAAGCAAGCTTCATAAGTAAGACCCAGACTTCCAGTTTATTCTAGTAATTTGTGTATTTTTTGTTGTATGTTTTGTAAGTATCTTCTTTTACAGGGCTTATTTAAGCGCATGGTACGGTTCCAGGTGACTGCACCTGCTTGAACTACCCGGTACATGGGTGACCATTTCTTTGTTTCTTTTTCCTACAGGTCATTGTACTTGTAGCATACAGCTGTAGGCACAGTATAGCCTCTTAGTATTTTCACTTTTGATATTTATCAATTTTATTACATTTTGATACATAATTTAAAAAAAAACGTGAGTAAGGTGGGGAAGTTGTGCCCCCGTCCTGAAGAAGGAGCTTTGCCTCCGAAACATGTCGACGCACACCAGAGGTTCTGTCCATTAACACGATATACGCAAAATGGAAGGGTGCTTCATCCAGAACCAGAGAGCCTCAGCCTAGCAGCCTGGCTCCTGAAGACTTGGAGGTCGCGCACCTGAAACTCTCAGAAAGCACACTGGGGGTGCTGCGGGAAGCAAGAAGGCCCACCACATGAAAGTGTTATGTAGCGAAATGGAAAAGGTTCACACAATGGTGCATCAGGGAAAAGCTCCAAAAGAAAACCCCCAGGGAATCAACATGGCTAAAATACTTAACACACTTGCTAAAGAGTAACCTCAGCTACACTTCGCTAAGAGTACATCTGGCAGCAATAGTAGACTATACTAGAGGAGAAACAGGGAAAACTTTCATTACATCCCAGGTGGTGAATAGATTTCTGGAAGGGACCAAACTTATCGCCCCTCCAAAAAAGGATGCCACTGCCGGCATGGAACCTCAATGTAGTTTTAACACAACTTATGAAGGCACCGTTCGAACCCATTCAGAAGGCTTCTCTACATATGCTCACCATAAAGACGGCTTTTCTGGTGGCAATCACCTCGCTACGAAGAGTGAGCGAGTTGCAAGCGCTAACAGTACAAGAAGCCTACATTCAAATTCACAATGACAGGGTGGTCCTGAGAACAGACCCACATTTCATGCCAAAGGTGGTGTCAAAGTTCCACATCAGCCAAACAATACAGATACCAAGTTTCTTCCATAGACCATCCACAAGCTCAGAAAGAGCACTGCACACGAGGCTGGAAAAGCAATGATGCATTACATTGAAAGGACCAAAGATTACAGGAAAACAAAACAATTCTTTGTGTCTTTCGCCAGCAGTTTCATGGGAAGACCAGTAACTAAGAACACCATTGTGCGATGGAACGCACAAACAATCCAATTCTGCAACAAGCAGGCAGGTCAAGAATTAAAAGGAGAAGCACAAGCTCACTCTACAAGACAGAAGGGAGCAACGATAGCGTTCCTCATAAACACGCCCATCCGAGACATCTGCATGGCAGCAACATGGGCTTCAGTGCACCCGTTCACTAAACCCTACTGCACAGATATACAGATGAACAGGGAGGCACAAGTAGGACAAAAAGTGCTTCAACATATATTCAACAACCAATGCTCATCTTCCACCCAGTGGCCGCAAAAATAGGAAACTGCTACAAAGTCTATGCACAGCATAGTAAATCCAGAAAGATTCACGCTGCAAAATTAATAGTTTCTTACCTGTCAGTGTAGTTTTGCAGCTTGAAGACTTTCTGGATTCACTAGGGAAAAGAACCACCTCTGCCAGAAAGATGAGGCAGGAGGGATGGATAAATGGAAAAAGGATAAATAATAATACAATCCAAACAAAAAGAAAGAAAAAAAAGATGGCGCCCAGAGGTGGGAACTTCCGGAAGAAGCGAGCCGACGTCACAGGAGGACACCAAATGGTGGAACGTCGACGCCCACCTGGGCCACGAAAAAAGAGAAAAAAGACTATGATTCTGGGCCCAACCACTGGACCTTTGAGTATTGCACAGCATAGTAAATCCAGAAAGTCTTCAAGCTGCAAAACTACACCGACAGCTAAGAAACTATTCAATACTTTCCAATAGCATAGTCCTGTGTGTACTTCACAAGAACCACCACCACTGAGGGGGATTGAGGGGAAATCAAAGGTGTTGCTGTAGTATTTTGAGTCAGTGGGGTGCAGGTGGTAAATGGAACTGTGATGACACTGACTGAAGGATATGCTCATGACAGAAATCAGTTGACCTGACTGTGCTCACCTGTTAATATATTTTTAATATAAACACTTTTATATTTATTCTACAGAATTTGTTTGGGTTCTTTGCAAAGAGCACCACTGGAAAGTTCCAAATAGTGACCAATGGATCTTTAACAAGTGCACTAATACAAGACGGAAATTTTCACCACATCAAACTTTAGAAGCTTTGTTGATTTTGATAGCAATTGCAGGTTCATATGCATGAGATGGACTGATAATATTTGTCACGTTTTTCTAAATCAATTCTAATAATTTGATAGACAATTCCTCCACTCAAATGTGTGATGCAGACACTTTTACTACTAATGTGCTTATAAACTTTCATTTAGATAGCAATATATCTAAAAGTGCAGATGCCAAGAGATGGACTGGTTATATTTGACATGTTTTTTAAAATCTGTTCTGATAATTTGATAGACTATAACAGCATTCAAACATCTGATGTAGACAAGTTTACTAATAATGTAGTCTACAATTGTTACATAAGTTCAACCATTCTGCAAGCTTCTTCTATCAATAAAATGTCATCTCACAGTCCACCTGCATCTCGTTAAGAACATTTCACAAGTTAATTCCACAAAAGTCTTGTACAATGTGTTTAGCAAATTGTTTTTCTAAATTCTAACATTCATAGTCTGGTGGAAAATCAACACAGGAGGACAGCTTTTATCTGGCGACTAATTCAATTTTGCACAATTGTTCCTTCTGGGTAATCTGAAAACAAACACATATCCAGGTACACATCATAAAATTTTTGCTGAATGCATCACTAATGAGTTTGTAACAGGCAGATTATAATCATTGACTCAGAAGCATATAAAAAATAAAATGTAGTCTGAAAGGCCCATAAGGCAACATTAAGAGAAGCCCTGTGCAAGCAATCAAATCAATCACTATAAATTAATCTGAGTGAATGTGACTAGTGTTCAATTAACATTCACTTTAAATTCTGCTAGTCTTACTTGAGTCTTCACAATCATTGCCTTAGTATTCAGATATTGCTCACTAAAAAGTTGTCACAATAAATGAGAAATTTTTCTTGAAATGGCACAGGAGCTGCAAATAAACCCTAACAGAATACCACTAAGCTTCAAATACTATTCTTCTAGAATACGACTAGTCTTCTTTTAGCAATCAATTGAAGTGTTCATTATGTATTTGAAGGGTAGTTGAATAGAACTAGTATTCCCTCATTTGCATATTTCGGCTTGTGGGCATACTACAGTCTTCATGCATACTAAATAAATACTATATTTTAATAGTAAATGAATACCGCTATAAACACTGGAATCGCATTAACTGAAGATCTTCTAAACTTGCCAAATATTCCACCCTATGATACACACTTTGCATTTTTCCACAAATAAATGTTTTGCTAGTTCAGAAGGATCAAAAATCACACATGGTGCTGCGCCGTGGCAAATGTTAACTACTCACCTGATTGTTTCACCCAAGTGTTATATTGGTACTAGAGAGGCAGAGCGTCTTGTGAGAACAGCATTAATGTGTGATGAAACAGCAAAATAGTATTGTCACAGAATGCACTACATTTGCTGCATCACTTTCACCGTGTTCCCTAATTTGGCCTTCCAAATGTCTCTCAATCAAGCAATCAATAAATCAGGTCCTGGATATGTCTTTGCGTCGAGGTGGGAGAAGGATTTCCCACCGGTGGTTGTTCTTCGGATGCGCGGGATGGTGGCGAGTGAGAGGTCGGTGGAGCATAGCTGGCGGTTGGGGATGTAATGTAGAAGGAGAGCCGTCTGTTGAGGTAGGCTGAGCCAGTCTTGTGGAGTGCTTTGTGTACGTGGGTGAGGAGCTTGAAGGATATCCTCTTGTTGACTGGGAGACAGTGCAGGTTTCTCAGGTGGGGGGGGGGGTGATGTGGTTGTGGCGTGGTACTTCGAGGATCAGTCGTGCCGAGGAGTTTTGGATGCGTTGTAGTCGTTTGATGAGCTTGGTCAGGGCTCCCACGTAGAGGACATTTCTGTAGTCGAGTCTGCTGCTGACGAGGGCCTGGGTGATGTCTTTCTTGTATCTGTCGGGATCCATCGGTATATCTTGCGGAGCATGCAGAGGGTGTTGAAGCAGGATGATGAGATGGCGTTTACTTGCTTGGTCATTGAGAGCGTTGAGTCGCGGATGATTCCCAGGTTGCGTGCGTGGTCGGTGGGTGTCGGGGCTTCCCCCAGTGCTGTCGGCCACCAGGAGTCGTCCCAGGCTGAAGGGTTGGAGCTGAGGATGAGGACGTCCGTCTTGTCCGAGTTCAGCTTCAGACGGCTGGTCTTCATCCAGTCGGTGACTGCCTTCATTCTTTCGTGGAGGTTGGCTTTGGGGGTGATGGGGTCCTTGGTGAGGGAGAGGATCAGCTGAGTGTCGTCGGAGTAGAAGATTATGTTGAGGTCATGCTGTCGGGCTACGTGTGCGAGCGGGGCCATGTAAATGTTGAACAGCGTCGGGCTGAGGGAGGATCCCTGGGGTACGCCGCAGATGATCTCGTAGGCTATGGAACGGACTGGGGGGAGGAGGACGCTCTGGGTTCTGCCAGAGAGGAAGGAGGTGGTCCAATCCAGAGCCTTGTCTCGGATCCCTGCGGCGTGGAGGCATGCACGTAGTATACGGTGGTAGACAGTGTCGAAGGCGGCAGAGAGTTCTAGGAGGATGAGTGCTGCGGTCCCGCCATTGTCCAGCAGGGTCCTGATGTCGGCGATGGCGGCGATGAGGGCAGGCTCAGTTCTGTGGTTGCTGAATATCAATATTGTGACGCACTAATATCATTGACAAAAAATCGAGAGACAAAATAGCAAAAGGTATGTGTATAGATTTTCTGTACCGAATTCCACATCTGTGTACCAAAAAAACATACACATATATCTTCATTTATGTGGAGTTAAGAATGGCAACTATATACGTCACTCTGTACATTTACCATTCAATATTTTGTCTACTGTTTTACTGTGCCACAATATTCTCCTTACCCTCTAGAACCCTCCTGAGAGAACATTTTGCCCCTCAGATTTTCTACCACAGGTTGTGCTATGTGATTTCTTTTGAGCTCTGCTCAAATTCTACTGTCTCTACTCAATCTGGATTGGATTTGAGAGTTTTCTTCTTCTCAATTAATAATTTGGATCACTATCTACTAATTCTACATCTTCTGAGAATGGATGACAAGGAAAAAAGGGGTTTATTTAGAGCCTGTGCCACCAGTTGGAAGAAAAGACTATATACAGATGATCCTCATAAGGATTGCATCTACTGCCTTTATCCAGACCATCAGGGAAAGGATTGTAAGGTAGGTCATACCTTTTCAAATAAAACTTTGAGGGATAGTGAGGGAAGTCTTTTACTATGGCTTTAAAAGCTAAAAGCCTGGAAAGGCATGTCTAGTGACAGTGATGTGAAAACTTCTACTTCTAGGAAATCTCAGAAAAAAAGCAGATCTCCTCAGGCTCATACCTCAAGGGAAAGACCTGAGAAGGCCCTTAAAAAGACAACCAAAGGTTCTTCTGGTCCCTCAAAATCTCCTCCAAGCAAGGAAAAGGAGAGCAAGGGTCATGCATCAGGGGTTAAAAATGCCAAGAGGACAAGCTCAGAGCCCTCAAAATCACCCCCTAAAGTCAAGCATTCAGCCAAGAAGCTGGCTTCTACAACTCCTGAGGGAATATTGGAAAAAACTAAATCGTCGACGAAGAAATTGTCGTCATCGGTGAAAAGTGAGGTAAAACTTGCTTATTCCCGTCAACGGTGGCACTGTCAGCGACAGTGTCGACGCCGAGATCAGGGACGACGACAATGACTATGGCTATGGCGATCTCGTCGACAAGAGAAAACCCCCAGAAAAAAGAGTATTTACCAGGAAAATGACAATTACCCCGGAACTTACCTCTCCAAGTAAGGTGACACCTCTGGTACCATCTCACCTTTTGGAGGAAGAGGAGTCAGGCGAGGAGGAGAATGGCGGTGGTCCTGTCGCAGTTGCATGGGAAGTGCCAGGGAGATTACTCGCAGGATGAATATGAGGACTATCAAGAACGTCCCCAGCAACATTATCGCCAGGAGTTTAAGAAGAGATGGTGAGCTTTCCATCTTCATTGCGAAAAGATTTGCAATTTATGCTGGAAGATTATAAGAAAAGACATCCTGTACCTCATACCTCTCAAGAGTTACAGGTGGATATGCCTCAACTACGACCTAGGCCAAGTACACCGGTGAGAAGGCGAGAGATTTTACCAGAGCCCTTGCCTAGATCTCCACTACCAAAGTCTCAACAAGAACCAGTGACCACGGATGATGATCAGGAGGAGGGACAGATACCAGACCCTAGCAGAGAGTGGGATGATTATCTCATTCCATCACCTTCTTCTCCTTCACTGAAGCCTGTCGACTCACCACCGGAAGACATCAGTGGGTTTCATAATTTAATGGAGAGAACTACAGATTTGCGCTCACCATATCATCTGACAAGGTAGAATCTTCTTGTACGACTTCAGTAAGCCATATCGTAAAGCAGTTTGGTCTCTCCCGATTGTCAATCATCTATGGGAGGAAGGCCTGAAGGTCATGGAGACACCGGCAACTGTGACTCCAGGACACGAAAGACTAGACAAAAAATATAAAGCGCATTCGGATGCTCCAGCTTGTCTTCTAAGACACCCCAAGCCGAATTCAGTTATAACCCAGGCGGCTCTGCAGAAGTCACAAAATCCATCAGCTCCTATTATGACACCTCCTGATAGAGAGGGTAGGCTTTTGGACAATGCGGGGAAGAGGTTTTCCTCCATGTCTGCCCTTCTGGTTAGAGCGGCGAATGCCCTGGCCATTCTGGGCAGGTACGATAGGCAGATGTGGTGTGACCTCTTGCCTTACAAAGACCGCATTCCAGAAGCTGATAGACAGGAGGCCAAGAAGATTCTCCAAGAAGGGGAAAGGACTTCGACTGGTCATTGATTGCATGATGGCCATCGTGACAACGGCCTTCAGATCGTTGGGTGGAGCAGCAGTCCTACGTCGACAAGGATAGCTAAGAGCAACAGCGTTTAGGCCTAAAGTCCAAAATAAAATCTTTGACCTTCCTTTCAAGGGAGAGGATTTATTCGGAAAACATGAAGACGAGGCACTGTAAAGTATCAAAAAGGATACTGAAACCGCAAAATCATTAGGAACACTGCAATATTGGAAAGTTTCTTTTTGAGGCTCTAAAGGTAGAGGCCAATCATCTTATAGAGGAAGGTACCAGCAAAGAAGATACTCTTCTTACTCGACCTCGTCTCAGCCCTACCGTCAGCAGTATACACAACGTCAGTCAGGAGGGTACACAAAATGTACTCATTAAGGTAGAAGAGGTTGTCAGGGGAAGGACAACACCCGACGACAATGACAACCTACAAGATCGTGCTACACTTATCCCTCTTATGTCACATGGTCCCCTGGGTAGAAAAATTGCTTAATATCTCGAAAATAGGCACCAAATAACAACAAACCAATAGATCCTCAACATTATACAATTCGGACACACTCTAGAACTTTTACAAACGCCCCCCTGTACACCGCCAAAGCATCAAGAGGTCAAGCACTTACATCAGACGCGTTCAGAAATTCGGACAATGCTCCAAAAGGGAGCAATAGAACCGGTACGAATTCCCAGAACGGAAGAGGATTTTATTACTGTTTTTTTCTAGTCAAGAAAAACATTCTCCAATGGTGTCCTATTCTAGACCTCAGATCCCTAAACACCTATCTCAAAAAACAATCGTTCAGGATGGTTTCCCTTCAAAACATTGTTCTGCTTTTAAACCCAGGAAATCATATGACCTCATTAGACCAACAGGATGCGTACTTTCACATCCCCATCCATCCTTCCCACAGGCACTACCTTCGGTTCGTGGTAGCCGGAGAACATTACCAATTCAAAGTACTGCCATTTGGCCTCAAATCAGCCCCAAGAATATTTACAAAATGCCTAGCTCCAATTCTGTTTACACAAGACTAAACCCTTTTGCAAGTCTTCTCAACTTTTTGTCACCTTCAGCGCACCAAGGAAGTCTTTCCCTTTGTGAAAACGTAGATTTGTAGATGGATTTCCAGTGCGATAGAATACTGTCAACAAGCAGCTGCAAAACCTTTGAATGCACGAGTTCGTGCCCATTCGACAAGAGCAGTGTCCACCTCCGCTGCTTTGTTTGTGGGAGTGCCGATGCAGGATATCTGCAGGGCAGCGACCTGGAGAAATACGTATACCTTCACCAGGCATTACTGCTTGGATACAGCCGCAGAGAGAGAGAGAGAGATGTGGCGGTGGGAGAAGCGGTGCTGAGAAACATTATTCAAAAACGGTGAGCCATCTTTTATATCCCTCCTTCCTTTTTTTATTGGTTACAAATGCACATTTTTTATTATTATGTTTGGTAAGAGTGGTTGCAATACTAATATGCAGAATTCTAAGTTCAATATGTATAAAAGATGATGTCTTAAGTAACTATACTGGATCTGCATAAAAAAAAAAAATTAAATGTGCTTTATACTACTGATCGCTATTGTGTTTGAGGCATGTGAATCTATGAAAGCTCCAATACTGGAGTAAGAAAAGAAGTTACTTACCTGTAACAGTAGTTCTCCAGTATTGGAAGCTTTCATAGATTCACATGCGAACCACCCTCCTCCCCTGAGAGGCTCACCTCTGATTTAGTACAGAAGGTATTTATTTATTTATTTATTTATTTATTCATGAAATTTGTAAAGTGCAACAAATGCCCTAGGGCGTCTCGGCGCTGTGAACGTGGCAGAAAAGGGGGGAAGGTTATTGATTGAACAGCAAGGTTTTGATTTTTCTCCTGAAAGCTAACAGAGTGGGGATGGACCTGATGTCCAGGTCGAGGGAGTTCCAGAGTTTGGCTGTGGAAACCGTAAAGCGACGATCCCCCCAGGAGGCCGTTTTAGTGCGTGGCACTGACATCAGGAGGGCGTTAGTTGATCGTAGAGATCGGTTGGGAACATAAAAAGCTAAGGAGTTAAGGAGGAATCGGGGTCCTTGCTTGCATGAGGCTCTGTAGACAATACAAAGCGCCTTGAATTTGATACGGTTTTTAACGGCTAGCCAATGGTAGCCTTTGATGACGTGGGCTATAGGTTTAAACTTGGGAGAACCTAATAGCATTGTTGCAGCCACGTTCTGCACGGACTGTAGTTTACGGATGACTTGTTGCTGGGCATTCATGAAGAGTCTGTTGCAGTAGTCCAAGGAGGACATTACAAATGCGGTGACCAGAGTTTTTCCTGAGTTGGAGGGGATGTAAGGGAGGATTTTTTTAATGGATTTTAATTTGTAAAAGGAGGATGAAACAATGGTGTTTGCCTGAGCGGCAAAGGTGAGTTTGTCGTCAAATAGTATACCTAGGTTTCTAACCTTGGTGACTGGGTTAGGCGGGAGACCTAGCTCAATGGGCCACCAGGAAGTGGACCAGGTCGGGCTGAGCTTGCCAAAGATCATAACTTCCGTCTTCTCGGAATTCAGTTTTAAACAGTTTATAGCCATCCAGTTGCTGATGGCGTTCATGCCTAGCTGGAAATTGGCCGCTACTTTCTGTCCATTGTTTTTTATGGCCAGGACCAACTGAGTATCGTCCGCATAGAATGTGAGGCTTTATGGCACAAGTATGTGAAAATCTGAGGGGCAAAAGGTTCTCTCAGGAGGGTTCTAGAGGGTGAGGAGCTCTGATTGGTTCAGGGAAAAGTTTGGTCTCTTTTACATAACAAAGGTTATGGGTTGCAAAAGGGAATAGGCCTAAGCCTCTTTTTAATTTCCTATACTACTAAGCATTGCTTTTTTATGTACCGGAGACTCCCGTCTTGATGACGGGGAATAATTCAGGCAAGTGAATCTATGACAGCTTCCAATACTGGTTACAGGTAAGTAACTTGTCTTCACTTTGTTTATATGAATTCATTATCTGCATCATGTGGGAATAGAGCCCCCAAGAGCTTGGCTGTCATCCCACTATGGATGCTTTGGGATTGCCACAGAAGAGCAAAATAGTTCTGCAAATCTAATTCATTTGCAAGGGGGGCCCAATGGGTAAGTGACATTATGTGTCCCCTAGAGTGTTAGACTGGTGTTTATCAGTTCGCGGTCATATAAATCTGTATGATTACAAAATACCTACTGACTGAGACTTCCAAGAGTGCTAGAATTCTGTGGAGTAGCTCCTGTGTGGAAGAGGTTGTGACACTGGAGAAGATACGTGGCAGCTACTGGAGTACAATATTGTATGGCAGCACATTTTTATGAACTGTCTTACCTCTTGTTGTATTTAAAGAGGCACAGTCTCTTCCCAGATAAATCCCCCTTTACCTTGGTTAAAGTTATTCACATTCTTTGCAAGCCAATATTTAAAACAAGGCAAAAGATACTTTATGAGCTCATGGTGCCTCCACGTTGCTTGCTTGACTGAGGATGGGCAATTACCTACTTGACCAATCTGACCTTGTACCTTTCAACCTTCAGGTTCCAGCCTAAATGCAATCTCTTTGGCTTTTGATTCTGACCACTGACTGATATCACTAACAACATTTATGGAGGATCCCTCACCATTTCCTTTCTGAGAAACATTCAGTGCTGAAACGCCATATCCCACCAGATGACATGCAGAGAACCATTAGAAATCATTTAATAGTAAAGCTTTACCAGCCATAGAGAAACATGAAGGTTCGACTTTTGTGATTTGGCGAAGAATGAGGACAGCAACTCAGGAGTACGGCTTACCAGGGGTGGCGGCCCGGCAAGCCTTCCTGGGCGGCCCGCGGACATTGCAGACACCTGTGTTTAAAATTAAATAGTTTTCGCAAATACAGCCGCAGCAGCGCGGACTCAGACTGTGCTCTGTGGGGGCCCAGGTGATTCCAGTGATTGTCAGAGGGGAGCTGCAGGGGCCTAAGAGGTAAAATTAAACAAAGCCTAATTAACATGTAAATGGTCTTTTAAAGACCTATGAAGTACTTGGTGTGGCTGTATGCGCGCGGCCGGGGAAGCTGTCTCAGCCCGGGCTGAGGGCTGACACACACACACACCAGTGAGAGGACAGAGAGGGAGGGAGGGAGACACAGAGGGAGGGAGAAGGGAGACACAGAGAGAGGGCAGGAGGGAGGGAAACAGAGAGTGGGAGACAGGGAGGGAGACACAGAGGGAGAAAGGGAAACAGAGTTTCCCAGCACGCCTTAGCAGTTAAACGTCCTATCACAAGCGGAAGCGTCCATCATCTGAAACTTCGTCACAGCTTCTCAAAAGGACGAGCTTGGAATGACACATGAGTCTCTACAATGCAGGTAAGATTCCACGCGCTGAATGTAGCGCGCGCCTCAGATTTTGAATGTACCAAACAGCGGTTATAAAAAAAAAGGTTGAACGGTGCAGAAAAGCTCACCTCAAAAGCGCTGTAATCGTACAATAGAGCAATTTCCTCAGTAATGTGCTGCATAACCAATAGAAAATAAAAATGAAATAAACTAATGACAGATTCAGTACTCAAACACCACTTCGGCTATAAAATGCCAAAAGTAGTGCAGCGTCGTGTGTAGACTCCAGGATCACCAAAAGAGTGCACCAACTGCGAAACGCTGGCAATCCTACACATGCAGACATTATGCAAGAAACGATCCGTGTGGTTCTCTGCTCCAATGCAGATGGGAACCAACATGCAGACACACCAAAGTGCCAAGAGACACCAATCAGGCACTTCGCCTCTAGAATAGAAATCCATAGATTGAAAAACCAGTACAGGTCTCATGTTTCTTAAAACGCTTTTCTTTAAACAGGCTGCTGTACACTAGCACATACAATTAAATTGATGTACTGACTTAGGTAGAAATACTTGACACTCGCCTGGTTAGAATTCCTGTCAGGAATCAAACATTGTCCTTCAATGCAACTACTGCACGGATATTGTTGTGACAATACTTATTCAATAAAAGTCACTATGGTCTTGGAAGTACTTTGAATCTCAGCTACTGTGAAAAATCACTTTAAAATTCCCAATCTATGCAGCCACTGCACACTTTATGTACTAACACCTTTATGACTGCAAATCCCAAATTGTGCCTTTATATTTTATTTTGTCACTTTTTTTTTTAAAGACACTCTAGTCTTAAACCATTGAAAGAATTGTGAAACAAGGCCATGAAGGACACCTAGACATTGTTATAACAAAACAGGTGGTGAAGAATTTCACTTTGTGTCTTAGTTCAGACGCTGTTTTGAAAAAGTAGTGAGGGGGCAGTGGTGCTGGAACAATTTTCAGAGTAGGGTTGCTGCCATCAATGTTACATCATTGAATTCATAGGAATTGTGAAAAATGTAAGTGTCACACACAAGAATAAGTATAGCAATGCATCATGCACATTCAGCAGGAGAGTGGTAAGGGTGTGGTATGTAGCCGGTGCTGAAGTTTACTGTCGCAAATCTATCACTTTAACCGAAAAACATTTTCCATTGAAATGGCCAAAATATTCGTAATAACATGCAGTTTCACTGATAAAATCACAGTGTACAAACGAGAAATGTCTCAAAATTGGGTTTCAGAAAATATTTATCATTTGTACATCACTAAGGGCCTGATTACGATGTTAGTCGAAAAACCTGTAGGTTTAAAGTAAGACCGCTGTATTATGATGACGGCAGTCAGAGTTTAAACTGGCTGGGGAATCTGACTCAAGGAGCCTGTTGGAAAGCCCTCATAATCTCTTAAGGATGGCGTTTCCGCCCTCGGGATTATGATGTTGGTTTCGGACAGCCAAGCGTTAATGAAAAGAGCCCCCTTCTACTAATAGGGAGTTCCTCTAGGCAGGGAAATAATACACAGTGTAAATTCCTAGGGCAACTCAGGATAAAAACAACACTTAATTATAACATTTCTATTATATGGAGAGACACAGGCAAAAAAAATATTTGAAAAATACAAAAATAGTTCTTTATTGAAAATGTTATATTTAATATATATTCAAAAAATGCAATCTTAAAACAGACCACAAGCACACCACATCCATGTCATCATTCATACGAAGCAGTCATAATGCATACATCACTGGCACTATAAACACCTGAAATGGTTGTGATTCAAAACATTATGTACATAGCCAGAAGTTGAACATTGCCATTATGATATTGATTTCAACACTTTTACTCGGTGAGCCTGAGATGCAGGCTTTTAGTTCCTAAATTCATATCTGTTTCACTGAGTGGCTGTAGCTCCAGATAATTTCCTACAAGCGTTTCGGCATGAAAATGCCTTCGTCAGGAAAAGTCACAGCAGATTCAGGCAATATCTGTAAATACAAAGAACATAAGTATGCTGTCCTTCCTGAAATCACATTGTACATGAAATATCTACACATATAATTATTGCTTTGTATTTGGTAGACCATCACCTCAGAGAAAAGCAAAAGGAAGAGCATATCACTTAAATAAATAGCCCCATGGTGCAGTGGTAAAGGAGCATGCAGAATTGAATGTGAAAATCACAGAGGTGTGATTGCATGCTACAAATACGAAAAGTGCCAAGAGAAGACCCACACAAATGGTTAAAATATCCCTATATATGTGCCCTTGCGTCATGCGATGTTCATTAAAAACATCATTACCATATACTGTGGAAACTGTCCGCCAGTACACTTAAAGAATATGCAATGTCCTACTTGAAAGGGAAATATGCCCTGGTCTTCTATGTGAAACAAAAGAAAGAATGACATTAAGATGCCTGATATTGTAATGTTTCCATGCTGTAGGCATATTTGATGTATAGTAGTATGTTTATGATTAAAGTGGACAGGGTCCACTCAAAGGCTGTCTTTGTGGTATTTTTTTAAAGCAAATTCGGTAGCCAGTTTCTTGAAACCTTCCTACATGGAACAAGAAAACATACATCTGAGTCCTGGTATATATGTAGCCTAATGACCTAAACAGGCTTCCACAAAGAGATTCCAAAAGAACAGCACAAAGACTTTTTTTTTTTTACTTTTCTTTATTTTAATATTTTTTGCAACATGTACCTCCCACCCATGAGCCACCCCCCCCCGATACGGTCATCTGTTTACTTGTCACAGATTTACAGAAAGTAAGAACAGAAAAAAAGTGAAAGAAAATGAAGAAGGAGAAAAAAGAAAAGAATGATGATGAATAACTCAAATCAAGAGAACAGAGAAACATCAAATTCAGACATATTCGGGAGTCATTGACATAAAAAAAAACATTAGATTATAATGGCATTAACTTTATATAATAAGTATAATATTCTGTTTTATAGTTCTTGATGTCGTATCCACTGTGTTAGGTGATCCCATATTTCTAGACCCTTTTTTTTCCTTTGAACTCCCTTCCTCCGATATATCGCAATCTCTAGAGTGTATGTGGCTAAGAGTCTTGCCCGCCACTGTGAAAAAGTCGGGGGATTTAGATCTAACCAACTGGATGCTAAGCATATTCTATAGACAGCCAGGGAGACATATGAACCCCTGCATTATTTTTGGCCTGATATCCCCGTCCCTTCCTAGCATAATTTTGACTACTGTGATTTCTATGTTTGTGTTCAAGATTTCGGATAAGAATGCTGATATTTCGCATGTAAGGGGTCTGTCTTTATCACATGTGGCAAATAAGTGGACTATATCGGGCGCTGGTGTCGAGCATCTAGGGCATTGGGTACCTTTGCTTGTGCTCCATTTGGCTATCTTGTAGGGTGTGTGATATAATTGGAAGAAGGTTTCATAGTATTGGACTTGTAGTTTGGGTGACATTAAGAGTGATTGATAGAGTTGGAATGCCTTCTGAACTGACTCCTCATTCATATCTAGCTTATTTTGCCATTTATTTATATGTTTATACATGTCATCTGGTAACAAGGAGACTAGGTTGAGATATATTTCTCCTATTTTTGCGGTGATGTTTCTATTGAGGATTTCTGTTATTTGAATCCTGTGGAACTCCGCGCTTCCACCACCTTTCTTTATTAAAAAATCTCTTATTAGAAGGAATTTAAAGAAATCTCAGTTTTAAGCCGAACTCATTCTTTAATTCTTCGAATGATTTGAAGTCTGTTGATGTATAGAAACATCCACATCGTGTGATCCCCATATTCACCCATCTTTTCATATAGTTATCAAAGAAGATATCAGGTAGATTATAGTTCTGATGAAGGCTCGTACAATAAAAGTTTCAACCGACCCCGAGAAGCTTGCGTATATCTCTCCATGCGTTATATATACACCGGCTAATGTTTTGAAATGGACCTTTTTGTAGTGACAGTCAAAGGTAAGTCGCCATAGATGTTCACCCGTTTCTATACCAAGGATGAGTTCTTGTGGGGTCGGAACTTCTCCTTCTTGCGTAGGATTCAGATTTGGGGTCAATAAGATCTTGATATATTTCAGGAGTGTGGCCCACCAGTAGACCTTGGGGTTAGGGACAGCGAGTCCATCTCTTTCTTGCGGGAGCGATATATATCGGTAACCTCTGTGTGATTTTGTATGGCCCCATATAAATCGAGAAAATGTGTTGTGGAGGAGGAGCTACGCTGGCAAACAAAATGGCTGCTAAGGCTCCCGGCTCCGCCGACCTCCGTATCCCGCCACAAGATCCTGTACATTATCCTGATTTTACGCCTAGCCTCTGTGTGAATGAACTGTTCCGCACTCCGATGGTGAAATCCGGAAACTTTTATCGGCTGCTTTGACGAAGTTGCTTCGAGTTGAAGATTGTGGCCTACTCCAGCGGGGAAGCCGGGGCCTCGAGTACTTTCACAGCCGGGCTGCAGTGCAAAAACATCGGCCGGGAGACCCAGGCAGGGTCCGGTCAATCGGAGTGGAGGGTTCTTTTATGCCCGAATTTCATCGGCAATCGTTTCTATTGCTCAGCATTGATGGAGTAGTGACTTCGCTTGCTATTGACTGTGGGTGGGGGTCCCTGTCCCGCAGACCCGGTATTGGTCCCCGCCGGAGTTCGGTGGGTCGGGGTCCCTGGCCTGTGGCGTTAACCGGGTTGACCGCGGGCGCAGACAAGGACTGGTCACCCTCCGCATCTGCCCGTTCGTGATCCTGTTTGTCCCCCTCGGGGATGCCAGATTCACCGGGGGAGGTGATTGTGACTGGTGTCGGGCGTGAGACTATGGATCGAACGGTGCTTGAGCCATCACTGAGGTCAATATTGGCAGAGATTTGGGCGTTTCATTCACATGTGGTTGTCTTATTGAACAAATTGGATACACGCCTATCTGAGATGCTCCTTGTGGAATCGGACCCTGCCTCACTGTTGGACCAAAATGATTCAGAAAAGGGGGTGGTGATGAACAGAGTGTCTGAATTAAGCAGACCACTCTTACCCAGTCCAAAGATCAGGGCTTGATCCATCACCGTTTTTTAGCTCACTGCACCATCCCAGCTCAGAACTTGGCTATATGCAAATTAGTCTGACCCTGGCCCAGTGCATCATGGGAACAGGGCAGACCAAACTACCAAGCCAATTCTTCACCAGAAAGGAAACAAGCTACCGGGGACCGGTTTCTGGCATTTCAGCCGTCTTCGGCCCGGCTTGCTTGAATCCTGATGGTGCAATGAGCTAGGGACTCACATCTGAGTATACCCTTCCACGCTTATGGTGGACAAAAATGATTCAGAAAAGGGGGTGGTGATGAACAGAGTCTCTGAATTAAGCAGACCACTCTTACCCAGTCCAAAGATCAGGGCTTGATCCATCACCGTTTTTTAGCTCACTGCACCATCCCAGCTCAGAACTTGGCTATATGCAAATTAGTCTGACCCTGGCCCAGTGCATCATGGGAACAGGGCAGACCAAACTACCAAGCCAATTCTTATACTGGGAAGGAAACAAGCTACCGGGGACCGGTTTCTGGCATTTCAGCCGTCTTCGGCCCGGCTTGCTTGAATAATGATGGTGCAATGAGCTAGGGACTCACATCTGAGTATACCCTTCCACGCTTATGGTGGACAAAAATGATTCAGAAAAGGGGGTGGTGATGAACAGAGTGTCTGAATTAAGCAGGCCACTCTTACCCAGTCCAAAGATCAGGGCTTGATCCATCACCGTTTTTTAGCTCACTGCACCATCCCAGCTCAGAACTTGGCTATATGCAAATTAGTCTGACCCTGGCCCAGTGCATCATGGGAACAGGGCAGACCAAACTACCAAGCCAATTCTTATACTGGGAAGGAAACAAGCTACCGGGGACCGGTTTCTGGCATTTCAGCCGTCTTCGGCCCGGCTTGCTCGAATCCTGATGGTGCAATGAGCTAGGGACTCACATCTGAGAATACCCTTCCACGCTTATGGTGTACAAAAATGATTCAGAAAAGGGGGTGGTGATGAACAGAGTGTCTGAATTAAGCAGACCACTCTTACCCAGTCCGAAGATCAGGGCTTGATCCATCACCCTTTTTTTTAGCTCACTGCACCACCCCAGCTCAGAACTTGGCTATATGCAAATTAGTCTGACCCTGGCCCAGTGCATCATGGGAACAGGGCAGACCAAACTACCAAGCCAATTCTTATACTGGGAAGGAAACAAGCTACCGGGGACCAGTTTCTGGCATTTCAGCCGTCTTCGGCCCGGCTTGCTTGAATCCTGATGGTGCAATGAGCTAGGGACTCACATCTGAGTATACCCTTCCACGCTTATGGTGGACAAAAATGATTCAGAAAAGGGGGTGGTGATGAACAGAGTGTCTGAATTAAGCAGGCCACTCTTACCCAGTCCAAAGATCAGGGCTTGATCCATCACCATTTTTAAGCTCACTGCACCATCCCAGCTCAGAACTTGGCTATATGCAAATTAGTCTGACCCTGGCCCAGTGCATCATGGGAACAGGGCAGACCAAACTACCAAGCCAATTCTTATACTGGGAAGGAAACAAGCTACCGGGGACCGGTTTCTGGCATTTCAGCCGTCTTCGGCCTGGCTTGCTTGAATCCTGATGGTGCAATGAGCTAGGGACTCACATCTGAGTATACCCTTCCACGCTTATGGTGGACAAAAATGATTCAGAAAAGGGGGTGGTGATGAACAGAGTGTCTGAATTAAGCAGACCACTCGTACCCAGTCCAAAGATCAGGGCTTGATCCATCACCGTTTTTTAGCTCACTGCACCATCCCAGCTCATAACTTGGCTATATGCAAATTAGTCTGACCCTGGCCCAGTGCATCATGGGAACAGGGCAGACCAAACTACCAAGCCAATTTTTATACTGGGAAGGAAACAAGCTACCGGGGACCGGTTTCTGGCATTTCAGCCGTCTTCGGCCCGGCTTGCTTGAATCCTGATGGTGCAATGAGATAGGGACTCACATCTGAGTATACCCTTCCACGCTTATGGTGGACAAAAATGATTCAGAAAAGGGGGTGGTGATGAACAGAGTGTCTGAATTAAGCAGACCACTCTTACCCAGTCCAAAGATCAGGGCTTGATCCATCACCGTTTTTTAGCTCACTGCACCATCCCAGCTCAGAACTTGGCTATATGCAAATTAGTCTGACCCTGGCCCAGTGCATCATGGGAACAGGGCAGACCAAACTACCAAGCCAATTCTTATACTGGGAAGGAAACAAGCTATCGGGGACCGGTTTCTGGCATTTCAGCCGTCTTCGGCCCGGCTTGCTTGAATCCTGATGGTGCAATGAGCTAGGGACTCACATCTGAGTATACCCTTCCACGCTACTGTTGGACCAGCAATCTGCAGCCATTCAAGCCGCGGCCATTTTGACTCCGTGAGAGGACCCCGTGAGGAAGCAAGTATTGAAACCATTGGATGGTGCCCTGGAGGACGGTGTTCCCGAGGTCGTGATTGTACCGCCGAACCTTCCATCACTATCGACTTTGGGGGTATCGAAAGGCGTTCCCCTCCCGGAGACTTTTGTTGTGGACTTTTCTTTAATCTTGTGTTCGTCTTCTCCTTTCTAGGTGACTTTACGACTCCGGGGTAAGATACATTGGGACTGTCCACCTAGGAGAGAGAGTTTTTCTGCGTCTGAAGTTCTTGTGGACTCACTGTCTACGAGTTGCCACGGATTGATTCTTGATGACTTCCTTCTCCTCTATGACTCCTTTGTGTGCCTTTCGGTCTTGCTAGGGGGGGTTTGTGTGCTCGTTCGGAAGGGTCAAGGTTAATATCAATTAGATTGAGACGGTTTGGAGTGGCTTTTACGGGTGTTCGACCTGCAACTGTTTGATTTACGAGGCTGGGCGGTGTATCACGGTGCCCCCAAATTTCTCCTATAAGGGTTGTCATACATTGGTCTTTTTGCGATGGGGGGTGGCTGTTTCTGGCGGGGGGACTAAGGGGGCTGGGAGCCCATACGGATAAGCCCTCCTCCATTCTTTTTCTTACTTTTAGGGTTTTAGTTATTTGGGGCGACAGGCCCGCTGCTAGTGGGGTTAGGCTGCAGCCATCCACAGGGGTGCAGGGTAGGGGTTGGTGGGGGGGTTTATTTTGCCTTTTTTTATTTCTATGGGCTTTTTCTTCCTTCCCTTTTTCTTCCTTACAGGATCAGTATAGATTGCGAATCATTCGGATTTTTATCGTGTACTTGTATTTAGTGCTCATGCTTCTTATGTTATCCTGATTCCCGGGTGGGCAGGCCCTGAGAACTGGCTCTTAACATAGAATGTATATTGTATTGTTGTTTACACCGATCCATATGCTTTGGCGCCAAAGTTCCATTATAGCTGTTTCTACGTGCATATCATGTCTCTTGACCTGTCCCCCGTATTCTTCGGTTTGATTGTATGGCACCTGATCCGTTTCTTTAGATAATATAAAATAAAACCTCTGTCTCATCCTGTGACTTAGTTGTTCGTTCTAATACAAGTTCTATCCTGGATTGCTGCCGGACCTCAGGGTTGTCAGCTGATGAGCTGTGTCGTACCGTGATATAGTGGGTCTTAATTTTGTTTAGCGGCCGGCCCCTGCGGTTGTAGGCCCATGCTTGTATTTTTATTGAATGCTACAATAAAGGTTTTCCAAAAAAAAAGAAAGAAAAAAATGTGTTGTTTATTGCCTTGAATATGTGTTGATCAAAGTTTAGGCAGATAGTGCGGAAAAAATACAAAAATTTCGGGAGATAAATCATTTTGATCACATTGCATCTGCCTATTAGGGTTAGATGGAGGTTGTCTAATTTGCTAAGATTTCGTGTTGTTTCTTTCAAGAGTGGGTCTATATTGATCTTGACTAATTCGTCTAGATTCAATGTGATTTTTACGCCTAGATATACAGCGTTCCTGAAGATCCTTTCATTTCTGTAATTAATTTTTTTATTGATAATTATCTGCGTTTTACCCTGATTTAGTTTATATCCTGAGATTGCGCCAAAGAGGGAAGCCTCTTTTTCCATCATTTTGATGGCCACATGAGGATCACTGGTAACGATCGCGATATCATCCGCGTATGCTAGAGTCTTTGTTAATCCATTTGATGTCTTAATAGGCAATATATCCTGATTAGTCTCCAGTTTGCGGATGAACGGATCGATAAATATCGCGAACAATAACGGGGATAGTCACATCTATCTTATTTGACAGTCCGCCATTTATCATAACGACTGCTTCTGGGTTATGGTACAATCTACGTGCAGCGTTAATGAATCGATCTCCGATCCCACTCTTTGACATGGCCGTCCATAGATATTGCCAGGAGACCCTATCGAACGCCTTCTCTGCGTCCAAGAGTATAAGCGCATTAGGGTCTCCTGCGACTTCCTCTATGTCAAAGAGTGTGATGACCCTTTGTACGTGATCCGTCGTGGATCTGCCGGGGATGAATCCATGTTGTCGGGCTGATATGATCTTGTGAATAATCGGAGCAAGTCGACAGGCTAACAATTTGGCGTAAATTTTTGAGTCACAATTGATTAGGGTGATTGGGTGATAGGATCCCAGTTTAGTTGGATCTTTGTTTTTTTTTGAAACACTACAATTTTAGCCCGTGCCCATGATTTTGGTGGTTCCCCCCTTGGAATACTTCGGTCATTAAGTCAGTTAGCACATTCTTTAGTGACTTATAAAATCTGATATAGAATTCGGCGGGTATTCCATCCAGTCCAGCTGCCTTCCCTGTTGATGGACAGCAGAATTTCCAACCACTGCGGTGTGGTCGCTAAATTAGCTTGGTTGGTGTATGACAATTGAGGTGCCGTTACCTGCTCTCAATCAATCAATCAAAGCATGTGTATAGCGCGCTACTCACCCGTAGGGTCTCAAGGCGCTGGGGGAAGGGGGTCCGCTACCGCTCGAACAGCCAGGTCTTGAGTTGCTTCCTGAAGGAGAGGTGGGCTTGGGTCAGGCGGAGGTGGATGGGGAGGGAGTTCCACGTCTTGGCAGCCAGGTAGGAGAAGGATCTTCCTCCCGTTGTGACTCTTCAGATGCGGGGGACGGCGGCGAGGGCGTGGATGGTCGATCGTAGTTGGCGGGTGGGAGTGTAGAAGGTCCGGCGGTTGTTGAGGTATCTTGGGCCTTGGTTGTGGAGAGCTTTGTGTGCGTGGGTGAGGAGTCGGAACGTGATTCTCTTGTTGACGGGGAGCCAGTGCAGGTTTCTCAGGTGTTCGGAGATGTGGCTGTGTCGGGGGATGTCCAGGATGAGGCGTGCAAAGGCATTCTGGATGCGTTGGAGTCTCTTCTGAAGTTTGGCTGTGGTTCCGGCATAGAGGGCGTTGCCATAGTCCAGGCGGCTGGTGACGAGGGCCTGGGTGACCGTCTTCTTGGTTTCTGTGGGGATCCACCGGAAGATCTTACGTAGCATGCGGAGGATGTTGAAGCATGACGAGGAGACGGCGTTGACTTGTCTGGTCATGGAGAGGGAGGAGTCCAGAATGAAGCCCAGGTTGCGTGCGTGGTCTGTCGGTTTGGGTGCGTTGCCTAGGGCAGGGGGCCACCAGGAGTCGTCCCAGGCGGAGGGCGAAGATCCCAGGATGAGGACTTCCGTCTTGTCTGAGTTCAGTTTCAGGCGGCTGTTCATCATCCACTCAGCTACGTCTTTCATCCCTTGTTGTAGGTTGGTTCTGGCAGTGGTGGGGTCGTTGGTGAGGGAGAGGATCAGCTGGGTGTCGTCGGCGTAGGAGATGATGTTGAGGTTGTGTTGGCGTGCGATGGCCGCAAGGGAGCTCATGTAGATGTTGAACAGCGTGGGGCTGAGTGAGGATCCTTGGGGTACGCCGCAGATGACCTCCGTGGCCTCGGATCTGAACGGGGGGAGGCGGACGCTCTGGGTTCTTCCGGCGAGGAAGGAGATGATCCACTCGAGTGCCTTCTCTTGGATCCCGATGTTGCTGAGGCGTTGTACTATGGTGCAGTGGCAGACCCCGTTGTGCCTCTAAATATATGTCAATAAGTTCTTGGTCTTTATTGGTTTCTTTATATAGAGCTTGGTAATATTTTTGAAATTCTGATCTGATCTCCTACGGGTCTTGCTTGAGAACGTTGTTACAGTCTTTAATCTCTTTAATTATGTTAGCCATGTTTTCTTGTCTCATGCGAGTGGCGAGGTGGTACCCTATTTGCTCGCTTAGTTCGTATACTTTTTCTTTTTGGATCGTGGCTTTACAAATTGCTTTTTCTGCAAATATCTCCGTTAATCTATTTTTTTGCGATGGCAATCTTTTGTGATGCCGTTTCTATGTTTATACCCCCTTCAGTAGCTCTTACAAGATCCCCCTCGGCCTCTGTCAGTTTCCCCTGTAATTCGGCTATCTTTTGTTTGGCAGCTTTGTTATTCCTTATTGAGAAGCGCAGCGTTTCACCCCTGATACCAGCTTTTAATGTGTCCCACACTACGTCTAGGGGTGCGCTCCCCAGGTTATTTGCCAAAAATTCAGGTATCCATTTCTCAATAAGATGTCAATATTTCTCGTTTAACAGTAGCGCCCAAAGACTTTTAAAGGCTAACAGCCAAAGGCAGTTCAAACTGTGATAGGCACCATCATTTAGATAGAAAAAACGGACTCTTTAAGGTAAAGGAGATTAGAGCTAATGTGAGGTGACAACTGAACAATTAACGCAAAAATACCATTAAGTCGAAGAGAAACACGGGTTAAAGCTACTGAATTACAACAGCTAGAAATGACAAACAAAATCACGATGCATAAAATGGAATTCAGCGTGGCAATGAGATGGAATACTATGCGGTGCGATAAAGGCTATGTATGAGTATAAACCAGGACTTACCATTGTGTCTATCCTGATAATTAAGGTCTCTGACTCAGGCTCCTACAATGAGGTAATCGATACGCCTCGAGTCAACCACGTCGAATGTTGGTAGATGCAACATGCATGGTATAGGAAGACGGATAATTTGATGCAACCGCAACGCTTGGAAATGGTTTAGAAATAGTCAGATGGCAGTCATGTGACAAATCACATGTTTGATTCCAAAGCTGGTTGGTTTACGTGGCGGCCATGATGTAAGTGTAGGTTTACCAAGGTAAAACCAGCAGTGGGTGACATAAAACCAAATAAAGACCAATAAAGACCAAATGTACAGATGTATGTATGCAGATAATTGTGGTATAGACCTAGAGCAAAGTTGTTGATGTTCTACTTCCTATTCAGGACCAGCAAAGCAACGATTGCGCAGTCTTGTCTAAATAGTCTGAACCCGTCATGTTACTTCTAGAGATATAATAAAACTACATGGCTACTGTAACGGTGTATGAAGACTCTAAATGAATCACAGGTATAAAGCCAAAAAAAAAAGGAACTGTGCAAGAACTTTTGGGCCTTATGATGAAATACAGAAAATGAATGGTCGAAATGAATAATAGGTATAAAGCCAAAAGAGAACAGCGCAGGAACTTTTATGCCAATCCATGCCAGCCTTTCCAACATGGATCGGCTGTCGGAAACTGACTTTGGGGGCTAGCAGGGCCCCCTTCCCCCTGTCAGAAACTGACTTTGAGGGTTAGCAGGGCCCCCTTCCCCCTGGTCCTCTGCATTTGGCCACATGGTGCCGAGATGTTTTAAAACTTCCATTTTTGATGGGGGCTTGTGCTGAGTGCGGTTTCATCCAGCTGCACAAGTAGCCATCGAAAAATGGAAGTTTGCGACTACACATGCCTAATTGCGCTGTCGGATCTGTCGACCTATGTTCGGGTGGTTCCTTCCACAAAACAGTGTCAGTCGGAAGCAACTCCGACCAAAATCGTAATGAGGGCCTAAGTGTCTTGATGGTTTTAGTCCAATTCCCATCTTTTTTTCATTACACTTCAGAGTTTAAAAAAACTACAGAATAATGTCTGGCTTCCTACCCGCTGATATATTTTGAAGTATTTGTACAGTTCATTTACAAGTATTTATATATATATATATATATATAAGCCTTTTGCGCCCTATTCCGGGAAGGAAGCCGTTCTTCGCGTGGTGCGGTACGAAGAAGGAGGATGCGGGGAATCTAAAACTTTATCAAGAGTCATCCCTGATGGAACAATTATTTTTCTGCCCATCCTCCTCTGAACACTAATCTATATTATAACCAAAGAGGACTATTCATAGAAATCTTGCGAAATTCTTGAAGACGATTCACATTCTAACTACTTGTTTGCATGCACATACGATTTTGTGGCTTCCTAATACTACCAATTAAGAGATCATTTGGAAACGCTCATCCACAAAGAAATTTCCCACCGATTACAATGACTATATATACTCAAAAGAATTTGCCCTGAAGAAGTCCCTTGAGGACGAAACGCATCGGCTGCGAATACCCGTGTTTTGATTGTACACCCTTTTTTTGGAATAAAGAAAATCACAACTAAGAAAACCTACGTTTGGGATCATTGACACTATATTTCTGGAATTGTGTGGTGCACCTTTGCGTTTATTTATTAATTTACTGAGTTCTTGGATGAACTATCACTGTGACAGTGGATGTTAACCTGTGTGCACACACTTCGCCCATACAAACTACCCAGGGCGCTTTACAATTCTGGGGGTGATTTGGGTTAGGTGCTATAATTAAGAAGTTTCCACTGTCTCCTTTGTCTTTTGAAAGTATTTAAATGCTGCGTGTTAAAAATAAATTACATTCTACAGCCTTTCCTTTCACTCTGAAACCCAGCAATATTTTCAAAGATGGTTTACCTTACAAAATGCCCTAACTTTACAGCTAGAAAAAGAAAAAATAAACACCAGTCTCCATAGTAAAAGAATAAGTAGCAATTTTTCAGACGACAAAGCCAGACTTTTGACCTCTGTCTTTGAATTGCACTACAAATGCATAAAGATAAAAACAAAATTAAAGCCATCTTTATTGTTCAGTCACCTTCCGAACTCTAGAATTGTTATTTTGGGGGTGCTAAAGCACCTCCAACACCCCTACTTCCAGCACCTATGTGAGAGAGTGTACATAGTGTTTGATGGCTGATAAACTTGGAAAGCCTTGAAACTGCTCATGTATGAAAATATTTATCTCAATAATCCTTGAGTATGCATTGCAGAAGACAAGGGACCTGTTGCCGTTACTCAAAGGTAGGTTTTTCCTTTGACTAATACTTCTCAAATTACCCAGTTATTCAGATTGTAGCTAGAGCAACATTGATTAAGTGTTGAGGTTTTGGGAGAGTGTGTACATGGAATAAGGTATGCCTGCTGTGTGATAATGGTATTTTATTTTCTTTGCACAAACTATGTAATATTTGGAAAATACATGAATTAAGCATAGGACCAAATCTTTACATAATCCTTGTGGCAATGGGATGCTTGAAAGATTTAATCATCTCAAATTGAAAGGTGCTGTCCAGGTGGTCATTAAGTGTACTTTTAATTGGAAGGCAAAGGTTGCAAAGACCATGTGGATCCATAGAATAACTGTTAACTAGGGCACAGGGTTAACACCATTTGAGATTATAAAATGACGTAATCCTAGGACAAAATGTAATCCAAAGTGAAAATATAAATCATAAATCAATTACTAGCCTACTGAAGACAATAGGAATAGAATTAAGAAAGCTTGTGAGGGTTACACAAGATATGATGAAAGGAACAATACCAAGGCATGTAGAATTAAAATTGGTCAGAGAAAAAAAAACGGGGAAAGTGTTTAAGGAAGAGACTAATTTTTCTTTTAAACCATAAGAGGTTGTTAAAGTCATGCATAATTATGCGTTGTTAAGTGATGGTAATGTGTGGCATCTTAATTGCATAGCTGTTGGCTTTAGAGAGGGCTGGAAAGGTATGACGTCTAATAGTAATATGAGATAGAATATCTGAGTAACGTAGTCCTCGAAAGAGGAAGTTATTCCTATTTATTATGATCTTATTGGTATAGACACCAATTGTGATTTCAATGGTGAGCCGCAGAAATTAAATCTGAAGTAAAAGGCCAGGAGGTTCTAGTAACCGGCTGGTCACGATCTAGTGTTTCTACAATATGTATTTCCACCAGCCACTCCTTGAGGGCTAGCTTCCACACTCACCGCACATCCATCTATCACAGGTGTCCCTGGTCAGGTGACCCTGCTAATAAAAGGGGCCGGGAGCACGTGCCATGGGCCATGGGCCAGTTCCAGACCATATGACTATGTGTCTGCGTCATTATTGTAGCTGCATGAGGGCCTAGGGCTCTAACCATTACAATTGCGATGAGCCCCTTGTGAGCTGTCACCAGTTTGGTACTAAATCATGAGGGGAAGTGCAGCCGATGCCCACGGCACCCCTGCACCGGTTGCCAGCACAACGGCCACACTATGAGTGAAGAGGACAGCATCCAGCCTCCATGTAATGCAGTTGCCTGCCTGCCATGACCCCTAAAAGGCAACATAGGACCACTGGGAAGAAGGTGAGCTGACTGAGCTCAGAAGTTGGCAGTGGGCAGCAATGAGTGGAGGGGATGTGTAAAAGGAGCGCATAAAGCGAAACCCCCACAGCGCCGGCAGAACCCCGTAACCAAGGGAGGAGCTTCAATCCACAGAGCTGCCTCAAAAGTGAAAAGAGCACGACACAGCCCACAATATCGTGGAGGACACTGCGCTGCATGTCAGCAGTAGGTCAGGGACTGTGGTACCCGCCTGTGAGGGTGTAGGCCTCGTTCCGTGCCAAGGTGAAATGTCTCCATACTGCAGCTTCTCCAGGCACTAGCATGCCTGATTCAGTGCCTGTAAAACATTGGTGGAATGAGAATGAGGCATGAGGGAATCGCTCATCCGCCTGGTGACGTTGGCAAGCAGGGAAGAAGGGTTCGCAAGATAACACGTGCATGCGAAGGCTGGTGCTGATCCGTTGTGTCCAGTAAGTGTCGTGACCAGAGAACATGGGCTCTAGGACCCACAGGGACACAGACTTGGGGGGACAGACACCGGACACCACATCCGGTCAGGGGGACAAAGGACAGACCACAGGAAGCAAGAGGCAGGGAAGGAAGCACCAATACAAGCTCATGTGAGATACGAAATAAAGATACCTGAAATCGCCTGCACCGTGTCCTGTCATCTGTGGGGGGACCCTGCACGATACCACAACTGGCGACGAAGGAAGAAATAAAGAAACCACGCGTTCCGGATCGACCACGTCGTGAACAAGCCAGGAGCCCACCCTGGACTGGTGCCGAGAAGAAGAACATAGTGGCCAAAGAACGAAATTAAGGACAGCAGCGACGCGGGAGCCCACCCCGGCCGCTGCGACGACGAAATCGCCTGCATTGGGTAAGCGCCAGAGAAAGAAGCGCGAAGGAATACAAATCGGCGCAAGCTCTCGCGAGAGTCTCGGCGGCCATTTGCAAGTCAGGCGAGAGAGCCAATAGGAGCACAGGAATTGCTGGCGGCCATTTTGAAATCAGGCGAAGCACTGATTGGCTGCGAAGTCTCACGAGACCATCGGCGGCCATCTTGAAGTCAGGCGAGGGAGCCAATAGGAGCACAGGAAACGTCAGCGGCCATTTTAAAGTCAGGCGAAGGGAAAAAAGGTCGAAAAGAGCCAGAAAGAACCACAAAAAGATCAGGAAAGGTGGCAAAAGAAGCTGAATAACAAAATAAAGAGCAAAGAGAGGCTCAAATAAGAAAATAAATAAAAGAAAAGACCAGAAAGAGCCATTACAAAGTAATAACAAAAGAACTGTAAGAAAAAGATGGAAGAACCACGGCCAAGCGCCCAATATCGCAGACCACTACCGTTCAATCTATCAGAACCACAAGAAGGAATAAGATGGGAGCGATGGATCGCTAGGTTCGAGGGATACATGGAGGCCACTGACGTACTAGAAGAAAAGAAGCTAGGACTGTTCCTAAACCTCGTGGGTGACGACGTGGATGAACTGCTAGTGACACTACCGGCAGGAGAGACATCAACATACAAAAAGCTCATCAAGTGCCTAACAAGCAAATTCGACCCTCAAAGGAACATAGACGTTGAAAGATACACGTTCACCACAGCTTTCCAACATGACGATGAATCATTGGATGACTTTGCGACACGACTGAGAAAATTGGTAACGCACTGCGAATTTGACAAGTATGACAACGAGCAAGCAATTCGCCTGCTGATAATTGAAGGATGTCGCAACACTGAATTCCGCACCAGAATATTGAAAGAACCAACATTGCTGGAAAACATCCTGTCGCTAGCAAGGGCAAAAGCAAGAGCAAAGATACAATCAAAGCAGATGGAACGGAGGATCGAACAAGCACACCACATGACAGATAACAGTCGCACCAGCACCTGGAAAAAGGGACAACGCGACAACACAACGAAGAAACAACAAGGGCCACAATGCTACCGATGTGGTTTAGAATTTCCTCACAAGGGCGCCTGCCCAGTATTTGGACAGATGTGTAAAAAAATGTAACAGAAGCAATCATTTTGCCAGTGTGTGTCAAGGGACATAATTCAGAAATGACAGAGGAAGACCAAACAGGCAGTGGATGACGACAAGCAGGCACGTCAGACACATCAAAACAGCAAACAGGGGCTCGTCAATAGAATCAGGAGGAGAGGAAGAAGAAGAAAAAGTGGAGCGACTGTACCTCATGTCCACTCAAGAAGACACAGGAGAAGAAAGCATTCGTCTGGTAGACAAGAAAGCAATCAAAAAAATGGAATCAGTGACAATAGAAGTCGGACCAAATAAAGCACAGTTCGTGCTTGACAGCGGCGCCACATGCAACATCATGTGTGCGTCAGAATATGAGAGAATGGAAATAAAACCGGTGCTGAGACCATCAAGGGTTGAAGTGTTCACTTGGGGCTCAAGGAAACCAGTAACAATTTTGGGGAAATTCACTGAAGATATAACATATAAACACTCAGAGAAGAGATTCATGTACTGAAAGGAGATATTCCAGCACCCTGCCTACTGAGCAATGTAACAGCACAAATAATGGGCCTGATAGCAATGACATATAACATGTCAGAAAAAGGAAACATCTTGAAAGAATATCCAAAGCTACCGAAAGGCCTGTGGAAGCTAAAAGGGCGACAAATAACGTTGCACATCGACGAAACAAAGAAACCAGTAGCTCAGCATCACCGGCGAGTACCAATACACCTGCAACCTCAAGTAGAGGAAGAAATAAATGCGCTGTTGAAACAAGACATCATCGAGCCGGCAGAAGGACCAACGCCGTGGGTATCGCCGATAGTAGCCGTGCCAAAGAAAAACACATCGAAAATAAGAATCTGTGTCGACATGAGGATACCAAACATGGCGATCGAAAGAGAAAGACACCCTGGACCACACCTCGACGACATGATCAGTTGCCTGACAGGAGCAAGACGATTCTCAAAGTTGGACTTGTGTAAGGGATATCACCAGCTGGAGCTGGATCCACAGTCGAGATATATCACAACCTTCTCGACACATCTAGGTCTATTCCGATACAAGCGCCTAAGCTTTGGGATATCGTCAGCAGCAGAAATATTTCAGGAAACGATCAGACAGGTGATAAGGCCAGTGAAAATTAGTCTCAATTACAGCGATGACATCCTAGTGTTTGGCAAGACAGACGAAGAACACGACAAGGCGTTGCGAGAGGTGTGTGCCCAACTAGAACAGGCTGGCCTCACATTAAATGAAGACAAATGTGAGCTAGGGCGACACTCTGAAAGAAGCGAAACCACCAAGTGATGTAGCAGAAGTACGGTCATTTCTTGGACTTGCCAGTTACTGTGCAAGATATATCAAAGACTTTGCAACAGTGAGCGCACCACTGTGGGAGCTGACGAAACAGGGACAAACTTTTGCATGGACAAAAGAGTGCAGCACGGCATTCGAAGAAATAAGAGAGGCAGTAACAGCGGTAGATCATCTAGCATACTTTGACCCACTACTGTGTACAGAACTAACGGTGGACGCCAGCCCAGTAGGACTGAGGGCAATACTGGAGCAACACAAACCAGGAAAAGACTCGCCGAGATGCATAGTTGCTTACGGAAGTAAGAGCTTGTCCGACGTTGAGAGAGCTTACTCTCAACCGGAGAAGGAAAGTCTGGCCGTTGTGTGCGCGTGTGAACACTACCACATGTTCATCTACGGGAAGCCTTTCACAATTGTAACAGATCACCAAGCTCTAGTAACAATTTACGGAAACCCAAACGCAAAGATACCACCAAGAATAGAGAGGTGGGGAATACGGCTGATGGATTACAACTTCAAAATAATACACAAGCCTGGAAAGGAACATAACCCAGCTGACTATATGTCCAGACATCCATTGCCACGCAACACAGAAACAACAACAATGGCGAAAGAATACTTGAATTTCATCCTGAAGCACAACACACCAGCATTCATAACAAACGCAGAATTGGAACAAGAAACAAGGAGAGATCAAACAATGGAAGAAATCAAAAAGGTGACCAGGCAGGAGGCCCAAACTGAAATCATAGCGCCTCCCCTTCTTGCTGGAGTGCCCGTCAGCTGCACCGCCTGCCACTGTCTGTCTCAGTGAGGAGGGGAGGGAGTGGAGCGCCTTACTGATGTGGCACGACAATGCTGAACTGCACCCGGAGGTAAAATCACCCAACCCGCTACCTTCTGCGGTAGAGGCCGTTTACCTGCCTTCCTTGGCAGTGATGTGACTGCAGGTTGGACGAGAGGCCACAGCGAGGGAAGGTGGTCCCAGAGTGGCTATTTGTTGCCTACTAAGGGACGACCAGGCATCAAGGGGAGAAAGACTGTCCACACAATGAGAAAACAGCTCGCAGAGGGAGAGAAAACTATGATCACCAGCACGGCCAGTTGGTAGCGGTTGGATGGAGATGGCAAGGCTGCTTCCTACCCTAAATGGACACCATAGAGGCGCTGCCTGCAATGAGGAGTGGTTGTGGCGCCACCTAGTGGTAGCTGTTGTGTTATCAAATAATGACACACGAGAAGATTATATGAAATTGGTATTTATTTACCAGAAGAAAGAGCTTGTGAGAGGAAAGATGACCATGCAGCGTCGCCGGGTCTTTCTCATCGAGCTGGGTAGTGACGTCACTTAAATACACCTTAACATTCCAGGGGTAGCACGTGCACATAAACCAATAGGAAGAGGGACAGATAAAACTCATAAAAGCATACAGCATAAAAACAGATGTATTAGTTAGGGTGCCGCTGCGTGAAGCTTTCTTGCCGGCGCTTTTCCTTTCCTGTCCTGCCTGCAATAAGGAACCTGTGCTGCCCGTGGACTGAGGGCGTACTTCTGGGGGTCGAAAACGGGAAGAAAAGCCAACCTGTTCCCCGCCACCCTCCGTGTACCTGGAAGAACACGGACTACCACTCCCAGCAGCCCAGCGCTAATCGGTGAGCCAGGAGCACCTGTGGCCAGTTAGCCTCGCAGTACATCACAACTTGCCGCACCCGCTGGCGCGGGTGCCGCTGCGTGAAGCTTTCTTGCCGGCGCTTTTCCTTTCCTGTCCTGCCTGCAATAAGGAACCTGTGCTGCCCGTGGACTGAGGGCGTACTTCTGGGGGTCGAAAACGGGAAGAAAAGCCAACCTGTTCCCCGCCACCCTCCGTGTACCTGGAAGAACACGGACTACCACTCCCAGCAGCCCAGCGCTAATCGGTGAGCCAGGAGCACCTGTGGCCAGTTAGCCTCGCAGTACATCACAACTTGCCGCACCCGCTGGCGCGGGTGCCGCTGCGTGAAGCTTTCTTGCCGGCGCTTTTCCTTTCCTGTCCTGCCTGCAATAAGGAACCTGTGCTGCCCGTGGACTGAGGGCGTACTTCTGGGGGTCGAAAACGGGAAGAAAAGCCAACCTGTTCCCCGCCACCCTCCGTGTACCTGGAAGAACACGGACTACCACTCCCAGCAGCCCAGCGCTAATCGGTGAGCCAGGAGCACCTGTGGCCAGTTAGCCCCTCCTCCTCCTAATAATAAACTCCCAACACTGTGCGCGACGCGGGACGCGCGCGGGCAGCGCCGGGAGAAGCCCGGGACAAGGGCGGGCCCTCTGAGGCCCTCAGAGGTCAACAGTGGTCGGGCGGGCCACCCCACCAACATTCCTCAATAAGGTTAGTTCACCAATAGGTTGTCTACAATGGCTGATTGTACCGCACTAAGTAACAATGCTGACTTCCATACTCAAGACGCAGAGTCCCCTGTAACACTGCTAACGTCGTTTGAGGCATTGATAGACACTGCATTCAACGAGATTGTTGAGACAGAAAGGAGGTTTTCAATGGGTCCAATGAGTATTAACCAACTACATGCCACAAACAGTCTCAATGGCAATTGCAACACCCATATAAATCCTGAAATAATCGTTGTAAAACCCTCACATCCCGCTGTTGAAGTACCAATTGTCTTAGACGATGATGACACTGTCACGTACATAGCACCAGAAGTGACTCTTGGCAATGCCCCAGTAATAACATCTACAGAGGCTGCTAACAAGGTATCTGACAAAGTGGCAGCCAAGAGAAAGAGGGGCCCTGCTAAAATAACCCATAATAAACGGAAGCAGCCGTTAAGGACTGTTAACCAACCAACCCCACAAAGTATGTGGAATAAGGGGAAGAGACAAAAGTTGGTCCAGCATATAGTACCCACACAAGATCAACCACATCTGGGTGATGTAGTCGTTATAAATAACGAGGGGTCAAATTATATATCTATCTCCACCCAGACTGAGTCCCCCCACGGAACTGACAAACCCAGTCATTATTCCAAGTCAGAGGGGAACCTTATTGAGACTATCGCCGATACAATTTTTAAAAATTTGGAAGGTCAAATGATCAAACAATTTAATAATATTTTTAAAAGACTTGATAAATTGGAGAATATAATTAAAAACGAAGATGCAAAGAGAAAAGGTATAGCGAACTTGGACAAAATGAGAGTAGAACGTCTGCTAAAAGATCTCGAATCCACCGCCCGTGTCCCTACTACAGTTGACCATGGCAATGCCAGGACAGTGGAACAACAAGCCATTACTAACCCAGTACAGTCTGTCACACCTAAGGTGTCTAAAAGTAAGGGCACAACAGGCAGCAATTCGTTTGCTTGTCAAACCAACACTCCCTTACCTACATGTAACCCTACGCATGGACATGTCACTTCGTCCAAATCCTCTGTCTCCGCTAATGATGCAAGTGGATCATCAATTAATCCCATTAAAAACAGTAATGCAGCGAAGCAGACCACCTTAGCACAGAAGGGTCCTGTCAACTCCAGCCAGCACGATAAAAAGATCACGCATGAGGACAATAGGCCTATCAAACATCAAGGCCCGGCCCTACATCTTCCACCTGAGGCTTGTCCGTATGTTTTAGTTCTGGCTGGCATCCCACCGCTCAAGGAAGGTCAAGGAGAATCATGGGTTCAACTTCACAATAAGTGTATAGACTGGTTAACAAAGCACAAGGGAGTGGGTTATGATATTGGAAAAGAAATCATAACCACACGGCGAGTAACCTGGGTTGGTCCCCTTTACAAAAACATCAATGGGGACTGTATTGTAATTAACTTTAGAAACCCGGGCACTGCAAAATACCTCTTGAACTACAATCCTGGTCGTCATGGCCCGTCTACTGTGGTGACCCCACTACCACTAAAATATTTTTATCGTCCTCCCCACAAGATGATGCAACCCCCCCCAGTTTTTCCCTTGCAGAATAGGTTTGGAATATTCCAGGACCTGGACACTTTGGACTGACTGCCCTCTGTAAGCACCGTACCACTTTCCGTGTGCTCTGAGGCAGCACAGTTAGAGGAATCACCCTCAGAGGCGGCCCTGTCAACACTGGATATTCCTCCACCCAGTCCACTAAGCGTTCAACAAGGCCATGTTACACCAAAATCTGCCCCAAGTACTAACCAGGGTCCTTGTTCAAGGAGTAATAAAAACAATAACCTAACAATCTTCAGTTGGAACATTGCGGGCCTGAAGTCCAAGATGGGAATTCCTTCATGGAGGGACTGCGTCAATTGTTATGACATATTGATGTTCCAAGAAACTTGGTGTGTTGAGGACCTATTGTTTGAGGGGTACAGTTGCCACAACAGGACTGCCTCGGTCCCTTTGGCAGGCCGTCCAAGTGGTGGATTGTCCATTTGGATAAAAATTTCTGCTGAAGCTAAAATTGACGAACTACAAACAAATTGTCCTAGTTTCATGGCACTCTCGTATACCCAGAGGATAAAACTGTGTTTAATCAATTTCTATAACAATGATTTTTTGTCCCAACCTAACCCAAATTTTATTCTTTTATTTGATTTTATTAATGTAATTATGGATGGACAGGTACACGGTAAATTTGATGGCATATGTTTAGGGGGAGATTTTAATGCACACGTACATCCAAGAAATCCCCCATGCAAAAGAGGTATAGAATTGTTAGATTTTCTTGCTACTAGCGAACTTGTTAATTGCATGGAACATGTAGGCATGGAAAACCATGCATCCCCATTCCCCACCTTTATTGGTCATGGGGGTGGTACAACGATTGATTATGTTTTTGTTTCACACGCCGTCGCAAAGGCATTAACAAGGGCAGAAGTAGTGTGTGAAATTCACAGTGATCATTACCCAATCGCCATCCATTTATCATTACCGAAGGGCAAGCGTCCAAGATGCGAAATAGGCGCAAGGGGTCTGGAAGTCTCGACAGATAAGTTAAGGGTAATCTGGAAGGGGGCAGACAATAAGGGAATCCTGGCAGGAGTATGTAAAAAACATCCAACTTTGATCAAAGATTGTCTCACTACAGAGGATCATGGGATCAACGTGGTTAAATCGTTCTCTGAACTCTGTACCATAATTAAAGGCGAAATTTCCAGACCAGCCTCTAGTAAGGCTGAGGAAACGCCCAGATGGTTTGATGCCCCATGCTCAAAAGCAAACAGGATGCTTAGAGCTGCCTTAAAAGCTGAGCCAAGGGACATACTGCGGGTAAGGCTGCTCAGAGCAGAGTACAAGCGTGCTTTACGCACCAGATCAAATGATTTACTGAAAACCCACTGGGATTCCCTGGCATGATCTGCTGACCTAAAAGATACCACTGGGTTTTGGAAGGAGGTAAAGGAAATAAGATCCATCGGTTCTAACTTGACCGAAATTAACTGTAACATTACTGGTCCTACCTGGGTTGCACACTTTGGTAAAATCTACGCAACACCAGATAATCCTCCTTTGTTGTTACCCCCTCCACACCCAATGTCTATTTCTACATCTGAGGTATTTGATGCGATTTTAGAAAGTGCCGGGAATAAAGCGCCCGGATCCGATGGGCTCTCTATAGACCAATTAAAATGTGAGCCAGATTTTTGGGCCCCATTATTATGCAATGTTTTTAATAATTTAACCGAAGGAGAGATTCCGGAAACATGGTCACGTAGCATTATTGTTCCCATCTTTAAAAAGGGAGACAGGCTGGATCCTGGGTGTTACCGCCCAATCTCCTTAATAGACAATACCTTAAAAGTTTTGGGACGGATCTTATTCAAAAGGATAAGAACTTGGACTGATGAGAATAACATCCTACATCCTAGCCAGTTTGGGTTCCGCAGCAATGTCGGAACGGTGGAACAATGCTTGAATTTGAACTTGATCATGGGAAAATATAATATTGCAAAGAAATCCCCTTTATACTTTGGTTTTATGGATTTGAGCTCGGCTTTTGATTTTGTTAACCGCTCCCGGCTTTGGTCTACCCTTCTTGAATATGGTTTAGATGACCATTTGGTACATTTTTTAGCTTTTTTACACCGCGATCTTAAAGCTTGTGTACGTGTGAATCAAATGGGTGAAGTTTCTGATGATATTAGCGTTGGTAGGGGGGTCAGGCAAGGGTGTGTGCTGGCCCCTCTCCTGTTTATTTTGTACATCAATAAGCTAAGCGGTACTTTGAGCACCCTAACTAGTGATGTGCCTTATATTAATGGAGCCCCTATACCCACCCTTCTCTACGCAGACGATGCGGTCCTGATGGGCCGCACTCCGAAGGCACTGCGTATTTTAATCTCAGGGTTTGTCCTTTTTATGGCCGATTTAGGCCTAACAACCAATTTTAAAAAATCATTGATTATGAGCTGTGGCCCAAAAAATCACAAAATTCCCCAGATTACTTCAGGGCCAAATGTTTTAAAAAGCACCAGCACTTTTCCCTATTTAGGGCTCCTATTTTCAAATAGTGGTACGTGGCATGCACATGTTTCTTATGCCAGGAATAAGTTGGGCAAGGCCATTAATTGTGTAACCTCCTTGAGACAACCCAACCAAGCTGATGTGATAACTCCCCTGGTTAAGATATATCAAACCCAATGCATGCCAACCGGCACTTACGGCGCCGAGGTTTGGGGCTATACCAACTGCTCCCCTATTCAAATAGAAGAAAATAGATTTTGTCGTAAGGCATTGGGGGGGGTTATTTGTTCTCCAAGCCATGTTTGTCATAATGAACTAAATATTCCCTACATAGAGGATTTTGTGAGATCAAGACCAGCACTGTTCTGGATAAAAATATGGAACAACCCGGCTGCTACATTGACCCGTGAAATCATTTTGGATTGTCTAAAGTGTGATAGGGGACATCATATACCATGGCTGAAATCAGTAAAAGAGTGCCTTGCAAGTGTGGGTTTGGCTTCCTTGTTCACATCACCAAACCTAATAAATCGCTCCCATAAGACCATCATTTTAAGGGCATTGTATGATTTATATTGTGAAGAGCGGGACAGAAAGAACCAGACTAAATGCACGGTTGTAAAATATTTGGCCTACTCTGAACCACATATTAAAAAACCTGGCCCACCGTACAGATATTTGCGTTTGCATCTTGGTAGATGGGTAAGGGGTTTACTGTTTCGTTTCCGAGATGGGAGTATAGTTAATCTACTGAACTTCCCGCTGGGATACAATAAATACCTCGAAACCTTAAACTGCCCTTGTAACCCTGACATGAAGCAAAGTCTTATGCATTTCTTGTTCTTTTGTGGTTTTTATAAAAAATTCACTGTACATTATCTTATGCCCTATTGTAAGAAAAACGGATTGACAAATTTTAAATTGGCACTTCGGTCTTTCCAGGTATTGGGATCAGATGAAGTTATTTTCAGGATGAGCTGTTTTCTCAAAGCTGCTGTCAGATCGAGAGTCACCCTTAATATTGATGTATAACCATTGCACACTGCACTTTCTATTTTGCACTTTCTTGATAGAATTTTGAAGTCCACCTCTTTTTATCTTTTTGTAATATAAAAAATTATGTGTAAATAGATAAAATTATAATCAATGTGATGTCCATCCTCTTTTAACAATGGTTTTAAAATTGTGTTTTTAAACAGTGTTTTAAATGATACTGTAAGATATTTCTTTCTTTTAAAAAAAAAAAAAAAAAAAACTAAAAAATCTATCATTAGGGAGGGACAGATTTGGTATAGTTGTGAAATTGTAAATGGATTTTGATTTTGATTGATTGTGCCCGTTTGCCCACGGACTATTCTCCAATTGTAACTATTGAATTGAATGTTTTTAAAATGTTTCTGTTTGTACTTTTATGGATGTTTTTTATTCCGAATAAAGATCTTTTGACTTGACTTGAGATGTATTAGTTACTAAAACTATTTACAAATCACAAAATTCATCATATATATTAATACAATTAAAAACCATTAAGAGAAAACATACTGACTGCAGTTTAAAAAACAAGTTAAAATAGACAATCGTTATGTTAGATGCCCCCGAGAACACAGTTTAAACATTTTATGCTTTTACTATAGAGACAGACAAATTAAGGAAAACAGATCAATCACTTCGAGGGGGTCAAGCCCACCACAAGTTTTCTTCTAATGGCCCATGCCCACCCAAAGTATTTGGCGACCGCAACTGTAATAACCGGCAAGGTGTTAGTGGAAATTATTCTTAAGGCCACCTTGCTGTCCCTTGTGCCTAGCAATTTGCACATCGCCTTTAGCCAAACACGTCGGGGGGTTAAGTAGGCCCTAAAAACAAAAAGAAGGTGGGCAATGGTCTCGCTTTCACTTTTACACGCCGGGCATAATTCAGAATTACCTATACCCCATCTACCGGTTAGTGATCTTATAGGGAGTGACCCTGCTCTAAGCTGGAAGTAGAGCTTCCTATCCTCCGGCTTTGTGATGTTGTCCCAATAGGGCTCTAAGCTAGGAGAAACTTTTGTTTCCAAAAAGCGACAATCCATAGTAGAGGGATCAACATCATTCCACTTCCCGTAGGCGACCATTTCCCAGTACCTTTCTTTTATGGCGCCTTTGGTTGGGAACTGGGCTGTCTCAGGGTTCTCCCACAACTCCTGCATACCCATTATTCCCAATACTTTATGAAGTTCTTTGAGCCAAGTTATCTTGTGGAATATATCAGTTTTAATCACATACAGAAATCCCAGAGCGTAATGCATAAGTAGAGTGGTGTGGCTCACTGGTTAGAGGCGGCAGACCTGGAAGCAGAGGTCGACCCGGGACCAGGGTTTGATTCCCGACGCGGCAGGGTCTTGGGCCATGGTCAGCGGACTCGATAATTCTCGCCTCGGTGCCTACTCCAACCATGGGTCTCACTCAGCAACTCTGGGCAATAGCTTGCTTAATCTCTACTAACGGCCCCATCAGCGCCAGGGATGCTTGTCTTCACCTTGGAGATGCCCAGGAGGGACAATCTCACAGGGAAAGCCAGGATGGGTTCCCCAGCAGTATACAGCGCCGGGACGCCCCTTTGCTGGGGCAGCTGTGCGCTTTACAAGTATACGACATTTAACATTTATAAGTTCCGGAGTAACCCTCCAAAATAGAATAGGTCGTAATCTAGCCATATCTGAGAGGGCTTCCCTGCCTAGATCATAGCGCTGCAGTTGGATTGGGGTACTTTTAGGGAGGCCAACAAGATTACGGCAAAAAAAAAATTCCACAAGCGTTAGTGACGTTAACTTATCATAAGCCCATATTTCAGCACCATAAAGGGCCGAACTTAGGGCTTGCGCCTCATATACTTGCAGTGCTGGTTGTACCGGCTTGGTCAAGGACTTCCTGTGCTCCGGGCTTATAGCTCCCGTGTTTTGGCGGAGTTTTAATGCCGCCATTTCTATATGCTTCCCCCATTTTACTCCGTTTGACACGTGGATACCTAAGTAACCAAAGTCCGATACCATTTCCACTTTTTGTCCATCCATAAGAGAATTTCCCTCTAAAGCTGTGGTGGGGGTTAAATACCATAAGCTTTGTCTTTGTAACATTAACTTCCAACCCCCGGTTGACACAAAAAACCTCAAAGATCTTCAGGGCTCGCTGTAACCCGCTAAGGGTTTTAGATAAAATTAGCGTGTCATCAGCGAATAGTAGAATTGGAGTTTTCACTCCAGCCAGGCTAGGAGCATCTACTTTTCCCAGCAACATACGTTCAACTACCCCATCAATGCTCAATGAGAAGAGCGTGGGGGCCAAAGCGCAGCCTTGGCGCACCCCACGCTCTACCGGGAATTCAGAGGTTACTTGGCCGTGACACCCCCCCCCCCCCCCACTGTATTTTTGCATAATTTGACTCATGCAACCTCATCACAAGTGTTAGGATCTCTAGCGGCATACCCATCTTGCTTAGCACTTTCCACATCTGGGATCTAGGGACTAAATCAAAGGCAGCACGTAAATCTATAAACGCTGCATAGATGCTGCCTTTTCCTAGTACTACCGTCTTCCAGTATAGTAGTGTAAATCTGAATATCTGGTCTGTGGTACTAGTTAATTTACGAAATCCAGCCACTAAGGGGGTCAGAATATTTTTCTCTTCTACCCAGGCCAATATTTTCTCTAGGGTCATTTTTCCAATCACCTTTTGTACCGTGTCTAACAGGCTAATAGGCCTGTAGTTCCCAAGCTGTGTTTTGTCGCCTTTCTTATACACCGGGATTGTAACGGCCCCTAGCCAAGACTTTGGTACTGGTGCCCCTAGTGCCACAGCATTGGCCAGCTTTGTTATATAAAGACCCCAGTGCTTTTTATTGTAGTGTAGTTCCTATATCCCTTATAGGTTCTGCGCATTGGAATAACATACACGATAGGCTTGGCATAGGACTGAGGTCTGTATGCCCCTAATATGTATATTAAGCTTAATTACTATGTACCAGCTAGCTCAGAGGCCACTAGAAACTTCTTGAAGACAAGAAGGGAATAGCTTCTGGCAACCACATAACATAAAACCCACATCCCTCAGGATCATGGAAACAAAATACTACTTTTCATTCAGTCACTCATCTCAGAGAAGTACATAGAAGAAACAGTCGGTGTGTTTACAATAACATTTATTGCACAGTTGTTATTCTAGTACTGGTTATATGTGCTCCGACAACTGTTGGACAGTAGCAGAGAATTATGGCCAGCAGTGCAGTTAAATGAAAAGGCTTTGTATAGTTCTACCATTTTGCAACAGTAATGAACACATACATGAAATACAGAATGCATTAAGATAAAGCCTATACCCCTATGATGCCTAACTAGATGTACCTAAGTGTACCTAGCATGTGTGTAGATCTTAGAGAGCCAAGAATCCCCCTAGGAGTTAGTCTAACCCCTTTACCTTATTGGGACTTCATCCTGATCTTGAGCTGGACACCCACAGATGGGTGTTTGACCTCTGCCAGCTGGAGCTGTGGCATGACGCAGGTTGCAGCGCCTCAGGCAGAGTGTCCGCCTGGAAGTCTCTGTCTCCTCTGGTTTGCTTGGGCAAAGGGAGGTATACTTATACTGGATAGGTGTCTTGGATTGACGTAATGTTGGTCAGAGGAAGATGTGTTCTTGGTCTGTTTCCAAGAATTGGTTGGGACGTAGGTTAGTCACTGTTGGACATGGAGATTACGTATTTAGGATGGACCGTCTTCTGTGCACAGAGCACACAGTGATCAGATAAGGGGACAGCCTCTCTGTTGCTCGTTATTGTGAAATGAGGGCTAATCTAGGTCAAAGGGCCTGCCTGTCTCTGTGAAAGGGCCTGCTTGTCTCTGTGACACAAAGAATTTGTGCCTCTGAGACAGTACCTATGTTAAGGCCTCAATTTCCTTCATAACACCCACTCCAATCTATGGACAAGAGTTAATAACCCATTAAAAGCAAACTACGTGACTAAAATAGGCATTTGCATATAATTGGCAGGTAGTTGCATGAGAGTTTTATGAGCTGAAAAAAATAGCAGCTGTTAAAATATATAAAATTACTGTAGACTCTGTGGAGACAGGAAAAATCTATAGTGTCATTAAAAAATATATATATACTCTTTAGAGTAAGTAGTTACTTATAAAAGTTTCTGTTTATAAAATTGAAAACTCTTTCATGCTTTTTTCAGAAGACCACGCTTTCTTTAAAATAGTCAATTTAGAGGGAAAGCTCCAAGCACTCTGTGAAAGTTGAAACAATAACAGAAAAAATGTGTTTCAGGACATGTTTTGAAGAACTAGAGATAAAAGGTGCTGGTAGTCACAACATTTCTCGTAGCCATTTGCTGCAGTAAACAGACCTTTTTAATACCTCGCACAGTCGTTGTGGAAGCACAGAAAGACAGTGCTGCTAGATGCTTGTTCTGAGGCAGCCGGTGCTAAAGATTGTACCTGTGTGCCTGGATTTACTCGTACCTCACCTTCAGCCATATTCGCCGATGAGGTTTCAATCCATACCTTGGTGTTGCTAAATGAAGTACAAGGCACCCATTGGATTTGCAAGGAATGCTTTGGTTTGATGTGAATACGCTTGGGACACAGCCAAGCATAGGACTTCAGCAGACCCTGCATGGTGGTGATTGCCACTGGCATTTTCCTTTGGAAGAGGTATGTTGCAGTCTTTTCAGACTGTTCTTTTAAATATTAGAAACCATGAGAAGCATAGTTCCTGTTCGAGCTATTCCCAAGGTGTACCACACTGCTTGTATGTGAAAGACCAAATTTATCAAAAAGGAAAAAAGGGGCAGCCTGTATTTAAGAGTACTATTATGCAAAAAAGAAAAAAATATTTCTTTAGCTGATGTAAAATGAAAAAATAAAAGCTGCTGCACAAGCATGGTTTTCAGATTGCTTTAAGCATTATTGAATTTTATGAAGGAAACTTTTGTTTTTACTACTGTCAGTTTTGGGGCTTATTTTTTTTTAAATGGCACAGCTTCCCTACACTGTAGGATTTCACTACCTCTGGATGTTATCTGTACATAACGTAGGTCTGGCCTATGTATACTGAGTAGGCATGTGCGAATTTTGCGAATTCGCAATTCGCGAATTTGCAAATTTTGCGAATTCGCAATCCGCAAAATCAGCGAATTTGCAGATTAGCGAATTTTGCGGATTGTGTGGGGAATGGCCGGGTGGGAAAATGGTGCACATCGCTAGTGTGAGGGGCAGGGCCAAACGGGCGAGGCTTATATGCGAGTTCACATGACTCTTGTGTGCATAAAAGGACAGGCACGGATCAGAGAAGCTCGTGGTCACAGGAACTGCACAGGGATTGAGCTCGTGAAAGTCAATAATGCAAAGGCCTCCATCAAGCATCATAGTTATTTTTCGACGATAGATATGGGGAGAACGCACACCAGCCCAGCCTCGAGAAAACTCACATTTTTACGGGGGCTGATTAACTTTGCCATCACTCCAAAGAGCGCCGGGTTCCCTCGAGCGAGCTGTCCATCGAGTGGGTAAAGGGCGCGAAGACGGTGCACACACCACTAGTGTGTAGGGAGGGGCCAAACGGACGGGGCTTATATGCGAGTTCACATGCCTCTTGTGTGTATAAAAGGACAGGCACGGATCAGAGAAGCTTGTGGTCACAGGAACTGCACAGGGATTGAGCTCGTGAAAGTCAATTATGCAAAGGCCTCCATCAAGCATCATAGCTAATTTTCGACGATAGATATGGGGAGAGCGCACACCTACCCAGCCTCGACAAAACACACATTTTTTGGGGGGGGCTGATTAACTTTGCCATCACACCAAAGAGCGCCGGGGTCCCTCGAGTGAGCTGTCCATCAAGTGGGTAAAGGGCGCGAAGACGGTGCACACACCACTAGTGTGTGGGGAGGGGCCAAACGGACGGGGCTTATATGCGAGTTCACATGCCTCTTGTGTGTATAAAAGGACAGGCACGGATCAGAGAAGCTCGTGGTCACAGGAACTGCACAGGGATTGAGCTCGTGAAAGTTAATTATGCAAATGCCTCCATCAAGCATCATAGCTAATTTTCGACGATAGATATGGGGAGAGCGCACACCTACCCAGCCTCGACAAAACACACATTTTTGGGGGGGCTGATTAACTTTGCCATCACACCAAAGGGCGCCGGGGTCCCTCGAGTGAGCTGTCCATCAAGTGGGTAAAGGGAGCGAAGACGGTGCACACACCACTAGTGTGTGGGGAGGGGCCAAACGGACGGGGCTTATATGCGAGTTCACATGCCTCTTGTGTGTATAAAATGACAGGCACGGATCAGAGAAGCTCGTGGTCACAAGAACTGCACAGGGATTGAGCTAGTGAAAGTCAATTATGCAAAGGCCTCCATCAAGCATCATAGCTAATTTTCGACTATAGATATGGGGAGAACCCACACCTACCCAGCCTCGACAAAACACACATCATCCTAACTAACTATTTTAGGATGGCGCCGGCAAGCTGCCAGCGCCATCCTAAAATAGTTACTAAATTAGCTTAATCAGGAAGCACTAATAGATCAAATAAAGCAGGTGCTCGAGCACCTGCTTTATTTTATCTATTAGTGCTTCCTTTTTTCGAACTAACTTAGTAACTATTTTAGGATGGCGCTGGCAGCTTGCCGGCGCCATCCTAAAATAGTTAAAAGTTCAACAGGCTTGAACTTTTGCCCCCGAAATCCGCCGCACGCGGATCTCGCGGATTTTCAGTAAATTAGCGGGAGTTCGCGGATCGCGGATTTACCGAAAATCCGCAAAATCCGCGAGCGGAATGGATTTCCGCTCATGATTAATACTGAGTCCCTTGGTGACGTTCAGGAATCATTTCTGTGACAGGTATTTGTGTCAAAAGGCCAAACCACCCATACTTTCCTAACTGGGTCTGTCCTGTTGTGTTGTAAATAGCATCTAATTTTGCCTCTGCTGATGTATGTATGGTGGTGTTTGGCAACGTTCCTACTGGTGTTTAAACAACCATATTTCTAGATGCATTTCAATTCTGTAGGAGTTGATAACCTTAATAAAGGTAACAGGTATGTAGCGTTGCAATATGATTAAATCTCTAACATTTGATGATCTGAAAATGTAGCAATTATTCCTAAAACAGACAGCATATTATACACTGTATCAGTAGCCCAATTTTCAGAAAAATTTACTGAAGGTAATGACATCACTGAATGCATGATAAAAATAAATGAAAATAAATGAAAGTTCAAAATACATTAATCAAAATTAAAAAACTGGATGATTAAGTACATCATTTAGAATATAAAGGTTTGTTCAGGTCGAATACATTTATAAGTCTTGTTAGACCTGTCTGGCCTTTTGCGTAGCCCCTCCTATTAATTAATTATTTCATCCCCTTTTTCACCCCTCATACCCTTTTTATCTTTTTGTGTCCACTGGACTTTTATGGTGTTGTCCTGGGGGATAGGTGCTCTTTCGCCCTCATAGTTTTTTTCCTGAGACCTAGGTACCCTTTTCTGACTAGAAAGGTTGGGCCATGTAAAATGGTGGCTAGTAACTGCCACAACTGCCAACTCAGGGACTGGGCCCATAGGATAGAATAGGAAGCATCCAGAACCTTCAGGCTAGTTCTGGACCTTGGGAGCTAAGGGTATAAATAGAACACCTGTAGGGCGACCATTTTGTCTTGTCAGTGAGGAGCAGCTGGAGTATAGGCGAAGGGTCTGGAAGGGGTAGGGCCTTCATAGGGTGGACTACTTTTCAAGGGTTGCCCCCTTACAGGGATCACCACCCCCATTCCTGTAAACCTGACCCAGTTAGTCCCGACCTGCTGACCCTGGACAGGGAGACACCTTAAATTGGGTGTAGGGATTGACCCCCAGCTAGCGGTGAAGCTTAGAGAATCCCAGCTGAGGAGGGCGAGAAGTGAGAAGCACCCCCCCTCTTCCCTTTGTCCAGTATGAAGAGCTAGATTGATCCTTGCAGGAGATAGAGGACTGGGGCCCAAAAGCGTGAGACTTTACCTCTGACCCACCCCTCCTCTGTGACGGTGGTGCCATTGGCTGCCTATGTAAAATCGGGACCTCTCACCTGCATCAGGAAGTGCAGCAGGAGTTTACCCCCCAACCTGTGGAGCCCGAAGTAAGGAGAGTCGGGGCTTCGGTGGGTGGTCCAATAGTCCTGAATCCATTGAGGACGGGCCAGGCGGGGAATCACTGGTGCTGCCGTGAAGGTGAAGTGGAGCGGAGCATAGGGCTGATCGAGCCTGGAGCAGCGCGCTTCTGCGCATACTCTCGGCGGTGACCACTTTCCTGTCAGGAGGGGCCTAGGACCGAGCAGGCCCAGAGGTGAGCCACTCCCAGTGCCGTCGAGTGGAGCCGCCTCCGTTTCAGGGCCGCTACTTTCCCGCGCCTGCGCCGTAGCGCCGCGGTGAGAGGATCGTCAGAGGCGGCCGGAGGCGGGATCGGGGCCAAGCGCTGGGGACAGACCTAGCCCGACCTCTCTTCAGGGCTGACGCGTGTGCAGACTTTCACCAGGCCCCGAGGTAAGCGCTGTTGGGGACCGGAGGAGGCCCCCGAAGAGAGCAGAACCCTGGGGCTGGAGCTGTGAACTGAGAAAGGCTCTAACAGCCGTCCCAAGTAAGGAGGGAAGTGGGAACTGTTGGGTGCCTAGGTTTTCCTTCAATTCGCCTAGCCACTGACTAGAAACACCGATGAAAGGTGCAGGAGATCGTTTCTGGCACCTAGAGGAGTTCTGTGCAGGACTTTAATGAGGCAGAGATAGGGTGTGGCTCTTCAGTCTAACTGGGATACTGACACCTGGATGTGGGTTACCTGTGACAGAAATTCCAATCGGGGTTGCGTGTCAGAGAAACTCTCTGTAAGAAGTTGAAGTGCTCGGAGGCTACAGAACTGAAGGGATCAACTGAGGAAAATTTCTGTTAACACTGTGCAACTGCCTGTTTAGAATGCCTAGGATATCTTAGGGAATGGAATAGCTTAACTTGCTTAATCTACTGCTCACTCAGTATTTGCTATGTATTACTGCTAATATTCTGGTGGGTAAAGAAGTGTGGAGTTCATATGTAAGTTGATGGAGGAAGTAAAAACATGTCTTTGCAATGTGATTCCAACTGTGTAAAATAAGAGGAGGATAAGGAGAAATGATAGTGTGAGAAAGACAAAAGTGAATCTAATATATTTTTATAAACCAGTCCATATTTTTCCAAAACATTGGTGTAGTGTCGTTTTTGTGTGGAAGTGCATTAAGTTATTACAGGGTGGTGCGCAACCTTTACACTTGTGCTTCTAGGAACTGACTGTCTTACCCTAGGCCAGGCTACCCTATGTGATCTGGTAACAAAAGGTCCAACATATTGGTGTCTAGCGGTGGGATCAGAACTGTGGTTGCGACTACTCTGCAGTAACTAAGTGTAATCCACTGACCTACACCAGGAGTTTTCTCCTGGCGGACTTCCTAATTTCTACTTTTGCTTTTCCCAAATTCATTCCTGGTGGTGGGTGGAGGTAGCTTCAGATTGCCCCTTGTGAATCTATTCTTTTTGTGTGCTTGTCCCTACATAGCTCTTTAGCAAAATGGAATTTTCTCTGGAAGAACTGGACACTTATTCTGTAGCCCAGCTTAAGGACTTTTGTCAACAGATGGGAGTGTTCTTTAAGCGTGGGGCGAAGAAGGGGGAACTCCAGACCAGTTTGAGGGCTTGGGTGGAAGCACATGGAGAAGGGAAGGAGGAGGAAGAGGGGACGGACCGGGACACAGTCATAGGAGTAGAGGGAATGTTCCATCCCGGGATGGGAAACCTACTTCCAGGACCAATGACCTACTCAAAGAGGGGCAGTAGTGTCCCCGGAGGAAGCTTGACCGAAGCGGAACTCACAGACAAGATGGAGAAAAGGCAACTGAAGTGGGAGTTAGCCAGGTTAGAACAGGAGAGGGAAGAACGGAGGATGGCTCATGAGTTTAAATTGAAAGAGCTAGAACTCCAGGCCCTGCAATTAGGACCCTCCCCTACTCCAAATGGTGGCAACGAAACCAGAGAACCAACTAGGGAGTCCAGACCCTACCTGCCTAAAGACATAGTTGCCAGCTATAGTCAGGGGGACGATATAGCCAAATGGTTGGCTGCCTATGAGGTCTCCTTAAGAGCCCATGCGATCCAGGAGAAACACTGGGGGGGGTGGGTTGTACAAATATATGCCTCCTACTGGTCGGGACACCTTGTTAGCCTTAGAACAGGAGGAGCAGACCAACTACCCCACCATGAAGTTAGCATTAATCAAAAAGTTGGGGCTAACCCCGGAAAAGTATCGCCAAAAGTTCAGGGGGAGCCACAAGTTAAGCACCCAGAACTGGGCGGATTTCCTGGACTATGCGAGGAAGGCATTGGAGGGCTGTGTTCAGGGCAGCGAGGTGAAGGACTATGAGGGGTTATATGACCTTTTTCTTAAAGAGTATCTACTCGACAAATGTTTTCCCGAGCTGCGCCAACACCTGGTGGACAGCAAGCTGACCAACCCCCGGAAGCTTGCAGAGGAGGCGGACATCTGGGCAAGTACCCGGGTGTCCTCAAAGGGGAATGGAGGGGATTCCCAAAGGGCTGGACAGGGCGCCCGTCAGAAGAAGGAGGGGGGAGATAAAAAGCGGGAGTTCTCTAAAGGTCCCCAAAACAGTTTTCAGGGAAAAGGAACAGGTTTCACCCCTAAGGCTAACCCGCCCAGAAACCCTCATCCTGGCCAAAGCCAGCAGCCAAGGGTTGTCCACTGCTTTGAGTGTGGTGGTGTTGGACATTATAAGGGAGATGTCAAATGCCCAAAGAGACCACCCCCTCCCACCGGAGGAAAAGCCCCGGGAGTAGCTAGTGTAGCGCTCGGGGAGGAGTTGCCCTTAGATAAGGGGGGGTGAGTGGGCGGGTGTCACCTTAGTGTCCCTGGGAGATCGGGAGATGGTTCCTAAGATCCAGGTGCCCCCAAATACTATCAAGTATGGGCAGTGGATCACCATCAATGGCCAGAGAGGGGAGGCTCTGAGAGATACAGGAGCCAGTATGACTATGGTGAGGAGTCAACTGGTGTCTCCAGAGCAGGTGATTCCCAATGTACTCCACCCCGCCGCGATGGCTGACGGCAGAATGGGCCACTACCCTGTGGCCGAGGTTCCCTTTGAGTGGGAAGGGGTTGCAGGTTCACTTCGAGTTGCCGTAAGCCCTGCCGTGCCAGTCGATTGCCTGCTGGGGAATGACATGGAGCACAATGCTTGGAGAGAGGAGGAATACCGGACGCATTCAGAGATGCTGGGTACACAAGGTCTACGACTACCCGGAGAGGGAGTTTGCCTGGGTTGGAGCCTGGAACAATGGCCCAACCCGCTGCCAAAAAGGGACAGACCCGAAGACAGGAGAAGCCTGCTTCGGCTTCCACACCCCATGTGACAGATCGGCCACCTGCGGTGGTGGACCAGGAGTCCGTGGAGGGGGAAGTAGTCTCCCTGGAGAACCTACCCATCCCTGCTGAGTGGCATGTGGAGGGAGGGCCTACCAGGGAGGAGTTCTGTAAGGGCCAGAAGGAGTGCCCTACCCTTGAGGGACTGAGGCGACAGGCCGAAGCCCAGGCAGCAGGGAACGTTGCGGGACACTACCACATTTACTGGGAGGACGGACTCCTCTACAGTGAACCCAAGGTACCCTTACCTGGTTCATCAAGGGCCTTGGTAGTCCCGCAACGGTACAGAGCCTTTCTGTTGGAATTGGCTCATGAAATACCCTTGGCAGGACACTTAGGTCAGGACAAGACCTTTGCTCGGCTTGTCCCCCACTTTTACTGGCCTCAGATGAAAGTGGCTACTGATACCTACTGTCGGACGTGTGTATCCTGCCAAGCCGGTGGGAAAACAGGGGTGAAGCTGAAAGCTCCCCTGGAACCACTTCCTGTCGTTAGCACCCCCTTTGAAAGGGTGGGCATCGACATTGTAGGGCCATTGGACCCACCAACAACGGCTGTTCACAGGTTTATCCTGGTACTGATGGATCACACCACACGGTACCCAGAGGCCATTCCTCTGAGGACTGTTACTGCACCTGTAGTGGCTTGGGCCCTGATGGGGATCTTCACCCGGGTGGGTTTCCCCAAAGAAGTTGTGTCCGACAGGGGGACCAACTTCATGTCAGCATAAATGCGGGCAATGTGGAAGGAGTGTGGAGTGACCTACCGGTTCACCACTCCTTATCACCCCCAGTCAAATGCACTGGTAGAAAGGTTCAACAAGACCTTGAAGGGCATGATCAGAAGTCTGCCTGAAAGCCTGCGGAGGAAATGGGACGTCCTCCTACCCTGTTTGCTATTCTCCTACAGGGAAGTGCCACAGAAGGGAGTGGGCTTCAGCCCCTTTGAGCTTCTGTATGGGCACCCTGTACGCGGTCCTCTCAGCCTGGTGAAGGATGGATGGGAAAAGTCTCCCAGGAAACCTCCCCAGGATGTGGTGAGCTACATGCTGGCCTTCAGGAGCCAAATGGCGAAGTTGTGGAAGCAAGCTTCTGACAACTTGGAGGCCAGCCAGGCAGTAATGAAGGAGTGGTATGACCACAACGCTCACCCGGTGGAGTTGGAGCCTGGCCAGAAAGTGTGGGTGATGGAGCCTGAAGAGCTAAGTGCCCTCCAGGATCCCTGGACAGGCCCCTTTGAGGTGTTAGAGAAGAAGGGTAAGGCTACATACCTGGTGGACCTTAAGACCCCTCGACAGCCCCTACGGGTGCTACATGCTAACCGCCTCAAACCCCACCATGAGAGGCCCGAGGTCATCTTGATGATGGTGACTGATGGAGGAGAGGAAGCGGAAAGCGAACCTCTCCCAGACTTGTTTTCGTCTCAGGAAAAGGATGGGTCGGTGGAGGGAGTGATTCTCTCCCCATCCCTAACTCTTGAACAGCGAGAGGACTGCCGCCAGATCCTGGAGCAGTACTCTGCGTTGTTCTCCCTTGTCCCGGGTAGGACCCAGCTGTGTACCCATGATGTGGACACAGGAGACAGCCCACCAGTGAAGTCAAAGACCTACCGGCTGTCAGACAAGGTGAAGGCTAGCATCCATGGTGAGGTTACCAAGATGCTGGAGCTAGGAGTTATAGAACCTTCCAGTAGCCCCTGGTCCAGTCCGGTGGTTCTAGTGCCAAAAGCAGCTCCACCAGGCACCACTCCAGAACTGAGGTTCTGTGTGGATTACCGGGGACTGAACTCAGTTACCAAAACTGATGCTCATCCAATCCCTGGGGCGGATGAATTAATTGACTGGCTGGGAGCTGCCCAATACTTGAGTACCTTTGACCTCACTTCAGGGTACTGGCAGATCTCCCTGACAGATGGAGCAAAGGAAAGGTCAACCTTCTCCACGCCTGAAGGACACTTCCAATTCTGTGTGATGCCCTTTGGGCTCAAGAATGCCCCTGCCACTTTTCAGCGGCTGGTGAATCAGGTCCTCTCCGGAATGGAGGGTTTCTCCGCCGCTTACCTAGATGACATTGCTGTCTTCAGCAGCAGTTGGGAGGACCATTTGCAACATTTGCAAGCAGTTCTCCAGGCCCTGAAACAAGCTGGCTTGACAATCAAGGCCAGCAAATGTCAGATTGGGCAGGGGTCGGTTGTGTACATAGGCCACTTGGTGGGTAGGGGAACAGTGCAGCCCCTCCAGGCAAAGATTGAGGCAATCATGGCCTGGGAACCCCCCAAGACCCAGACTGAGGTCCGAGCCTTCCTGGGCCTCACAGGTTACTACAGTCGCTTTGTGAAGAGGTATGGCACTATTGTAGCGCCCCTCACAGAGCTCACATCCAAGAAACAACCTCAACGGGTAGTTTGGACAGAGGCTTGTCAGCAAGCCTTTGAAAAATTGAAGCAGGCAAGGCGTGCGGCACCGGTCCTGAGGGCCCCAGACTTCTCTAAGGAGTTTATTGTCCAGACAGACGCATCAGAACATGGCATTGGGGCAGTGTTATCGCAACTCAATAAAGAGGGTCTGGATCAGCCTGTAGTCTTCCTGTCCAGGAGACTGCTTCCCCGGGAACAGAAGTGGAGTGCAATTGAGAGGGAAACTTTTGCGGTGGTGTGGGCTCTGAAGAAGTTGCGGCCATAACTGTTTGGCTCGCACTTCCTGGTTCAGACTGACCAACCCCTTCGTTGGCTAATGCAAATGAAGGGGGAAAATCCCAAGTTGTTGAGATGGTCCATCTCCCTACAGGGAATGGACTTCCGCGTGGAACATCGGCCTGGAGTGGACCACGCCAATGAAGACGGTCTCTCTAGGTATTTCCGCCTTAGTCATGAGGACTCCCAAGGGGTTGGGTAGCTCTCCCCACTTTCAGCTGGGGGGGACGCGTGTTAGACCTGTCTGGCCTTTTGCGTAGCCCCTCCTATTAATTATTATTTTGTCCCCTTTTTCGCCCCTCATACCCTTTTTATCTTTTTGTGTCCACTGGACTTTTATGGTGTTGTCCTGGGGGATAGGTGCTCTTTCGCCCTCATAGTTTTTTTTCCTGAGGCCTAGGTACCCTTTTCTGACTAGAAAGGTTGGGCCATGTAAAATGGTGGCTAGTAACTGCCACAACTGCCAACTCAGGGACTGGGCCCATAGGATAGAATAGGAAGCATCCAGAACCTTCTGGCTAGTTCTGGACCTTGGGAGCTAAGGGTATAAATAGAACACCTGTAGGGCGACCTTTTTGTCTTGTCAGTGAGGAGCAGCTGGAGTATAGGCTAAGGGTCTGGAAGGGGTAGGGCCTTCATAGGGTGGACTACTTTTCAAGGGTTGCCCCCTTACAGGGATCACCACCCCCACTCCTGTAGACCTGACCCAGTTAGTCCCGACCTGCTGACCCTGGACAGGGAGACACCTCAAATTGGGTTTAGGGATTGACCCCCAGCTAGCGGTGAAGCTTAGGGGATCCCAGCTGAGGAGGGCAAGAAGTGAGAAGCACCCCCCCTCTTCCCTTTGTCCAGTATGAAGAGCTAGATTGATCCTTGCAGGAGATAGAGGACTGGGGCCAAAAGCGTGAGACTTTACCTCTGACCCACCCCTCCTCTGTGACGGTGGTGCCATTGGCTGCCTATGTAAAATCGGGACCTCTCACCTGCATCAGGAAGTGCAGCAGGAGTTTACCCCCCCACCTGTGGAGCCCGAAGTAAGGAGAGTCGGGGCTTCGGTGGGTGGTCCAATAGTCCTGAATCCATTGAGGACGGGCCAGGTGGAGAATCACTGGCACTGCCGTGAAGGTGAAGTGGAGAGGAGCATAGGGCTGATCGAGCCTGGGGCAGCGTGCTTTTGCGCATACTCTCGGCGGTGACCACTTTCCTGTCAGGAGGGGCCTAGGACCGAGCAGGCCCAGAGGTGAGCCACTACCAGTGCCGTCGAGTGGAGCCGCCTCCGTTTCAGGGCCGCTACTCTCCCGCGCCTGCGCCGTAGCGCCGCGGTGAGAGGATCGTCAGAGGCGTCCGGAGGCGGGATCGGAGCCAAGCGCTGGGGACAGACCTAGCGCGACCTCTCTGCAGGGCTGACGCGTGTGCAGACTTTCACCAGGCCCCGAGGTAAGCGCTGTTGGGGACCGGAGGAGGCCCCCGAAGAGAGCTGAACCCTGGGGCTGGAGCTGTGAACTGAGAAAGGCTCTAACAGCCATCCCAAGTAAGGAGGGAAGTGGGAACTGTTGGGTGCCTAGGTTTTCCTTCAATTCGCCTAGCTACTGACTAGAAACACCGATAAAAGGTGCAGGAGATCGTTTCTGGCACCTAGAGGAGTTCTGTTGCAGGACTTTAATGAGGCAGAGATAGGGTGTGGCTCTTCAGTCTAACTGGGATACTGACACCTGGATGTGGGTTACCTGTGACAGAAATTCCAATCGGGGTTGCGTGTCAGAGAAACTCTCTGTAAGAAGTTGAAGTGCTAGGAGGCTACAGAACTGAAGGGATCAACTGAGGAAAATTTCTGTTAACACTGTGCAACTGCCTGATTAGAATGCCTAGGATTTCTTAGGGAATGGAATAGCTTAACTTGCTTAATCTACTGCTCACTCAGTATTTGCTATGTATTACTGCTAATATTCCGGTGGGTAAAGAAGTGTGGGGTTCATATGTAAGTTGATGAAGGAAGTAAAAACATGTCTTTGTAATGTGATTCCAACTGTGTAAAATATGAGGAGGATAAGGAGAACTGATAGTGTGAGAAAGACAAAAGTGAATCTAATATATTTTGATAAACCAGTCCATATTTTTCCAAAACATTGGTGTAGTGTCGTTTTTGTGTGGAAGTGCATTAAGTTATTACAGGGTGGTGCGCAACCTTTACACTTGTGCTTCTAGGAACTGACTGTCTTACCCTAGGCCAGGCTACCCTATGTGATCTGGTAACAAAAGGTCCAACATATTGGTGTCTAGCGGTGGGATCAGAACTGTGGTTGCGACTACTCTGCAGTAACTAAGTGTAATCCACTGACCTACACCAGGAGTTTTCTCCTGGCGGACTTCCTAATTTCTACTTTTGCTTTTTCCAAATTCATTCCTGGTGGTGGGTGGAGGTAGCTTCAGATTGCCCCTTGTGAATCTATTCTTTTTGTGTGCTTGTCCCTGCATAGCTCTTTAGAAAAATGGAATTTGCTCTGGAAGAACTGGACACTTATTCTGTAGCCCAGCTTAAGGACTTTTGTCAACAGATGGGAGTGTTCTTTAAGCGTGGGGCCAAGAAGGGGGAACTCCAGACCAGTTTGAGGGCTTGGGTGGAAGCACATGGAGAAGGGAAGGAGGAGAAAGAGGGGACGGACCGGGACACAGTCATAGGAGTAGAGGGAATGTTCCATCCCGGGATGGGAAACCTACTTCCAGGACCAATGACCTACTCAAAGAGGGGCAGTAGTGTCCCCGGAGGAAGCTTGACCGAAGCGGAACTCACAGACAAGAGGGAGAAAAGGCAACTGAAGTGGGAGTTAGCCAGGTTAGAACAGGAGAGGGAAGAACGGAGGATGGCTCATGAGTTTAAATTAAAAGAGCTAGAACTCCAGGCCCTGCAATTAGGACCCTCCCCTACTCCAAATGGTGGCAACGAAACCAGAAAACCAACTAGGGAGTCCAGACCCTACCTGCCTAAAGACATAGTTGCCAGCTATAGTCAGGGGGACGATATAGCCAAATGGTTGCCTGCCTATGAGGTCTTCTTAAGAGCCCATGGGATCCAGGAGAAACACTGGGGGGGTGGGTTGTACAAATATATGCCTCCTACTGGCCGGGACACCTTGTTAGCCTTGGAACAGGAGGAGCAGACCAACTACCCCACCATGAAGTTAGCATTAATCAAAAAGTTTGGGCTAACCCCGGAAAAGTATCGCCAAAAGTTCAGGAGGAGCCACAAGTTAAGCACCCAGAACTGGGTGGATTTTCTGGACTATGCGAGGAAGGCATTGGAGGGCTGGGTTCAGGGCAGCGAGGTGAAGGACTATGAGGGGTTATATGACCTTTTTCTTAAAGAGTATCTACTCGAGAAATGTTTTCCGGAGCTGCGCCAACACCTGGTGGACAGCAAGCTGACCAACCCCCCGAAGCTTGCAGAGGAGGCGGACATCTGGGCAAGTACCCGGGTGTCCTCAAAGGGGACTGGAGGGGATTCCCAAAGGGCCGGACAGGGCGCCCGTCAGAAGAAGGAGGGGGGAGATAAAAAGCGGGAGTTCTCTAAAGGTCCCCAAAACAGTTTCCAGGGAAAAGGAACAGGTTTCACCCCTAAGGCTAACCCGCCCAGAAACCCTCATCCTGGACAAAGCCAGCAGCCAAGGGTTGTCCACTGCTTTGAGTGTGGTGGTGTTGGACATTATAAGGGAGATGTCAAATGCCCAAAGAGACCACCCCCTCCCACCGGAGGAAAAGCCCCGGGAGTAGCTAGTGTAGCGCTCGGGTAGGAGTTGCCCTTAGATAAGGGGGGTGAGTGGGCGGGTGTCACCTTAGTGTCCCTGGGAGATCGGGAGATGGTTCCTAAGATCCAGGTGCCCCCAAAAACTACCAAGTATGGGCAGTGGATCACCATCAATGGCCAGAGAGGGGAGGCTCTGAGAGATACAGGAGCCAGTATGACTATGGTGAGGAGTCAACTGGTGTCTCCAGAGCAGGTGATTCCCAATGTACTCCACCCCGCCGCGATGGCTGACGGCAGAATGGGCCACTACCCTGTGGCCGAGGTTCCCTTTGAGTGGGGAGGGGTTGCAGGTTCACTTTGAGTTGCCGTAAGCCCTGCCGTGCCAGTCGATTGCCTGCTGGGGAATGACATGGAGCACAATGCTTGGAGAGAGGAGGAATACCGGACGCATTCAGAGATGCTGGGTCACAAGGTCTGCGACTGCCCGGAGAGGGAGTTTGCCTGGGTTGGAGCCTGGAACAATGGCCCAACCCGCTGCCAAAAAGGGACAGACCCGAAGACAGGAGAAGCCTGCTTCAGCTTCCACACCCCATGTGACAGATCGGCCACCTGCGGTGGTGGACCAGGAGTCCGTGGAGGGGGAAGTAGTCTCCCTGGAGGACCTACCCATCCCTGCTGAGTGGCATGTGGAGGGAGGGCCTACCAGGGAGGAGTTCTGTAAGGGCCAGAAGGAGTGCCCTACCCTTGAGGGACTGAGGCGACAGGCCGAAGCCCAGGCAGCAGGGAACGTTGCGGGACACTACCACATTTACTAGGAGGACGGACTCCTCTACAGTGAACCCAAGGTACCCTTACCTGGTTCATCAAGGGCCTTGGTAGTCCCGCAATGGTACAGAGCCTTTCTGTTGGAATTGGCTCATGAAATACCCTTGGCAGGACACTTAGGTCAGGACAAGACCTTTGCTCGGCTTGTCCCCCACTTTTACTGGCCTCAGATGAAAGTGGCGTCTGATACCTACTGTCGGACGTGTGTATCCTGCCAAGCCAGTGGGAAAACAGGGGTGAAGCTGAAAGCTCCCCTGGAACCACTTCCTGTCGTTAGCACCCCCTTTTAAAGGGTGGGCATCGACATTGTGGGGCCATTGGATCCACCAACAACGGCTGTTCACAGGTTTATCCTGGTACTGGTGGATCACGCCACACTGTACCCAGAGGCCATTCCTCTGAGGACTGTTACTGCACCTGTAGTGGCTAGGGCCCTGATGGGGATCTTCACCCGGGTGGGTTTCCCCAAAGAAGTTGTGTACGACAGGGGGACCAACTTCATGTCAGCATACATGCGGGCAATGTGGAAGGAGTGTGGAGTGACCTACCGGTTCACCACTCCTTATCACCTCCAGTCAAATGGACTGGTAGAAAGGTTCAACAAGACCTTGAAGGGCAGGATCAGAAGTCTGCCTGAAAGCCTGCGGAGGAAATGGGACGTCCTCCTACCCTGTTTGCTATTCTCCTACAGGGAAGTGCCACAGAAGGGAGTGGGCTTCAGCCCCTTTGAGCTTCTGTATGGACACCCTGTACGCGGTCCTCTCAGCCTGGTGAAGGATGGATGGGAAAAGTCTCCCAGGAAGCCTCCCCAGGAGCCAAATGGCGAAGTTGTGGAAGCAAGCTTCTGACAACTTGGAGGCCAGCCAGGCAGTAATGAAGGAGTGGTATGACCACAACGCTCACCCGGTGGAGTTGGAGCCTGGCCAGAAAGTGTGGGTGATGGAGCCTGGAGAGCTAAGTGCCCTCCAGGATCGCTGGACAGGCCCCTTTGAGGTGTTAGAGAAGAAGGGTAAGGCTACATACCTGGTGGACCTTAAGACCCCTCGACAGCCCCTACGGGTGCTACATGCTAACCGCCTTAAACCCCACCATGAGAGCCCGAGGTCATCTTGATGATGGTGACTGATGGAGGAGAGGAAGCGGAAAGCGAACCTCTCCCAGACTTGTTTTCGTCTCAGGAAAAGGATGGGTCGGTGGAGGGAGTGATTCTCTCCCCATCCCTAACTCCTGAACAGCGAGAGGACTGCCGCCAGATCCTGGAGCAGTACTCTGCGTTGTTCTCCCTTGTCCCGGGAAGGACCCACCTGTGTACCCATGATGTGGATACAGGAGACAGCCCACCAGTGAAGTCAAAGACCTACCGGCTGTCAGACAAGGTGAAGGCTAGCTTCCATGGTGAGGTTACCAAGATGCTGGAGCTAGGAGTTATAGAACCTTCCAGTAGCCCCTGGTCCAGTCCGGTGGTTCTAGTGCCAAAAGCAGCTCCACCAGGCACCACTCTAGAACTGAGGTTCTGTGTGGATTACCGGGGACTGAACTCAGTTACCAAAACTGATGCTCATCCGATCCCTAGGGCGGATGAATTAATTGACCGGCTGGGAGCTGCCCAATACTTGAGTACCTTTGACCTCACTTCAGGGTGCTGGCAGATCTCCCTGACAGATGGAGCAAAGGAAAGGTCAGCCTTCTCCATGCCTGAAGGACACTTCCAATTCTGTGTGATGCCCTTTGGGCTCAAGAATGCCCCTGCCACTTTTCAGCGGCTGGTGAATCAGGTCCTCTCCGGAATGGAGGGTTTCTCCGCTGCTTACCTAGATGACATTGCTGTCTTCAGCAGCAGTTGGGAGGACCATTTGCAACATTTGCAAGCAGTTCTCCAGGCCCTGAAACAAGCTGGCTTGACAATCAAGGCCAGCAAATGTCAGATTGGGCAGGGGTCGGTTGTGTACATAGGCCACTTGGTGGGTAGGGGAACAGTGCAGCCCCTCCAGGCAAAGATTGAGGCAATCATGGCCTGGGAACCCCTCAAGACCCAGACTGAGGTCCGAGCCTTCCTGGGCCTCACAGGTTACTACAGTCGCTTTGTGAAGGGGTATGGCACTATTGTAGCGCCCCTCACAGAGCTCACATCCAAGAAACAACCTCAACGGGTAGTTTGGACAGAGGCTTGTCAGCAAGCCTTTGAAAAATTGAAGCAGGCAATGTGTGCGGCACCGGTCCTGAGGGCCCCAGACTTCTCTAAGGAGTTCATTGTCCAGACAGACGCATCAGAACATGGCATTGGGGCAGTGTTATCGCAACTCAATGAAGAGGGTCTGGATCAGCCTTTAGTCTTCCTGTCCAGGAGACTGCTTCCCCAGGAACAGAAGTGGAGTGCAATTGAGAGGGAAGCTTTTGCGGTGGTGTGGGCTCTGAAGAAGTTGCGGCCATACCTGTTTGGCTCGCACTTCCTGGTTCAGACTGACCACCGACCCCTTCGTTGGCTAATGCAAATGAAGGGGGAAAATCCCAAATTGTTGAGATGGTCCATCTCCCTACAGGGAATGGACTTCCGGGTGGAACATCGGCCTGGAGTGGACCACGCCAATAAAGACGGTCTCTCTAGGTATTTCCGCCTTAGTGATGAGGACTCCCAAGGGGTTGGGTAGCTCTCCCCACTTTCAGCTGGGGGGGACGCGTGTTAGACCTGTCTGGCCTTTTGCGTAGCCCCTCCTATTAATTATTATTTTGTCCCCTTTTTCGCCCCTCATACCCTTTTTATCTTTTTGTGTCCACTGGACTTTTATGGTGTTGTCCTGGGGGATAGGTGCTCTTTCGCCCTCATAGTTTTTTTTCCTGAGGCCTAGGTACCCTTTTCTGACTAGAAAGGTTGGGCCATGTAAAATGGTGGCTAGTAACTGCCACAACTGCCAACTCAGGGACTGTGCCCATAGGATAGAATAGGAAGCATCCAGAACCTTCTGGCTAGTTCTGGACCTTGGGAGCTAAGGGTATAAATAGAACACCTGTGGGACGACCATTTTGTCTTGTCAGTGAGGAGCAGCTCGAGTATAGGCTAAGGGTCTGGAAGGGGTAGGGCCTTCATAGGGTGGACTACTTTTCAAGGGTTGCCCCCTTACAGGGATCACCACCCCCATTCCTGTAGACCTGACCCAGTTAGTCCCGACCTGCTGACCCTGGACAGGGAGACACCTCAAATTGGGTGTAGGGATTGACCCCCAGCTAGCGGTGAAACTTAGGGGATCCCAGCTGAGGAGGGCGAGAAGTGAGAAGCACCCCCCCCCCCTCTTCCCTTTGTCCAGTATGAAGAGCTAGATTGATCCTTGCAGGAGATATAGCACTGGGGCCCAAAAGCGTGAGACTTTACCTCTGACCCACCCCTCCTCTGTGACGGTGGTGCCATTGGCTGCCTATGTAAAATCGGGAACTCTCACCTGCATCAGGAAGTGCAGCAGGAGTTTACCCCCCACCTGTGGAGCCCGAAGTAAGGAGAGTCGGGGCTTCGGTGGGTGGTCCAATAGTCCTGAATCCATTGAGGACGGGCCAGGCGGGGAATCACTGGCACTGCCGTGAAGGTAAAGTGGAGAGGAGCATAGGGCTGATCGAGCCTGGGGCAGCGCGATTCTGCGCATACTCTCGGCGGTGACCACTTTCCTGTCAGGAGGGGCCTAGGACCGAGCAGGCCCAGAGGTGAGCCACTCCCAGTGCCGTCGAGTGGAGCCGCCTCCATTTCAGGGCCGCTACTCTCCCGCACCTGCGCTGTAGCGCCGCGGTGAGAGGATCGTCAGAGGCCGCCGGAGGCGGGATCGGAGCCAAGCGCTGGGGACAGACCTAGCGCGACCTCTCCTCAGGGCTGACGCGTGTGCAGACTTTCACCAGGCCCCGAGGTAAGCGCTGTTGGGGACCGGAGGAGGCCCCCGAAGAGAGCTGAACCCTGGGGCTGGAGCTGTGAACTGAGAAAGGCTCTAACAGCCGTCCCAAGTAAGGAGGGAAGTGGGAACTGTTGGGTGCCTAGGTTTTCCTTCAATTCGCCTAGGCACTAACTAGAAACACTGATAAAAGGTGCAGGAGATCGTTTCTGGCACCTAGAGGAGTTCTGTTGCAGGACTATAATGAGGCAGAGATAGGGTGTGGCTCTTCAGTCTAACTGGGATACTGACACCTGGATGTGGGTTACCTGTGACAGAAATTCCAATCGGGTTTGCGTGTCAGAGAAACTCTCTGTAAGAAGTTGAAGTGCTAGGAGGCTACAGAACTGAAGGGATCAACTGAGGAAAATTTCTGTTAACACTGTGCAACTGCCTGTTTAGAATGCCTAGGATTTCTTAGGGAATGGAATAGCTTAACTTGCTTAATCTACTGCTCACTCAGTATTTGCTATGTATTACTGCTAATATTCCGGTGGGTAAAGAAGTGTGGAGTTCATATGTAAGTTGATGGAGGAAGTAAAAACATGTCTTTGTAATGTGATTCCAACTGTGTAAAATAAGAGGAGGATAAGGAGAAATGATAGTGTGAGAAAGACAAAAGTGAATCTAATATATTTTTATAAACCAGTCCATATTTTTCCAAAACATTGGTGTAGTGTCGTTTTTGTGTGGAAGTGCATTAAGTTATTAAAGGGTGGTGCGCAACCTTTACACTTGTGCTTCTAGGAACTGACTGTCTTACCCTAGGCCAGGCTACCCTATGTGATCTGGTAACAAAAGGTTTTTTGCATTTGAATTGAAAATGGACGTGGCTTCAGTTTTATGTTGATCCTGTGTTGTAGAAAGTGTCTACTAATAGTCATACTAAAAGCTAGCTCTAAGCAAAGCCAGAAGAGAAAAATATGAACCCAGAGATACCCCATAGTTCTACTCATGGTGAAGCCAGGTCTGTATCTTTTGGAAAGGAAAAGGTTCAAAAGTTTGTACTTGCATGTTTGTTGTTTGTTTTTGGGCTGGCTGTCGCTTCCTGTTCACTTGGAGCCATGGAAAACGTATCACAGTTAATGAAATAGCCAGTAGCTGTAAGTTCAGTTGTTGAAATTGCATCGTATTTAGTTGAAGTTATTTCTGCTGTTTTTGTTGAAAACCTTGAAATGTTGAAGTTAATAGTTGGTGTCTTTGCTGAAAAAACGTTCAGATGTTGAAGTTATTATTTGATGTTTTTGTTGAAAAACTTGGAAGCTTTTATTATTTGATGCTTTTGTTGAAAAACTTTGAAGCTTTTATTATTTGATGCTGTTGTTGAAAAACGTTAAAACATTTATTATTTGATGTTTTTGTTGAAAAACATTGAAGCATTTATGTATTTTTGTAGAAAAACGTTGAAGCTTTTATTAATTGATGCTTCTGTTGAAAAATATTGAAGCCTTTTTTATTTGATGTTTTTGTTGAGAAAACGTAGAAGCTTTTATTAATAGATGCTTTTGTTGAAAAAACGTTGGTGTACACATTTGTTTTTGGCCAAATTGCACCTTGAGTGTAGTCTTGATTTTTATTTTTAATTTGAAAGGTTGGTTCAAGGAGAACTGGTTCCATTGCATTGTTGCATAGTTCCCCACTCCATGGATTTGATGGCTCAAACCTGATGAGCCTTTCAGTTTGAATTTCTGGAATAGTATTGAGAGGGACGTCTACTATTGTGGAATTCACGAGGCCTACTGCTCAGTATTGGCAACATCGATTTTGGTTGATTCTTTGAAATGAATCTGGTTTTTTATCACAGCAGTATGCGGCAAAAGTCCAGTTCTTGTTCCTTTCACTTTAAGGAGTGGCACACGTATTTCTGTATGAGGGCTCAAATTCCTTTGTGTCTGCAATCTTTTTCTCTCTCTGCCCAGATCCATGACTTTTGGATTCAGCCAGGACTTGCCGTGATTACCTCGACTTCCCAGTGGCGGCCTGTTTCACTTTGACAGAATCTTTGTTTGTTTCTTTGTTTCCTTTAGTTCCTGTAAAACAGCCAAATGATCATAGATACAGAATGGTTTTCATCCGCCACTGTGCCTTCACATGTACGATCAGGTTCCCATAATTGTAAATGGGGTGACACCTCCTAGAGAGCTTCTTGGCTGAGTGTGTATTTCCCCCTGAATCCATATAAGTGTTTGACCCCACTAATACCCCGCCTAATACCCTCGCTGGTAATGATTGCTCTATGCCCCAGTCCTTCCTCTCCTCTACCCTAATTCCCCCAGGATGGCGTTGGAGAGGAGTACCGCAATACTTCGTCCATCCCTTCCATGGCCTCTCAGTAGGCTCGAGAGCCAAATGTGGGGCCACAGTCAGGGTGTAACGTTGATTGCGTATCTCCTGTTGTGGACTCGCAAATCTTTCTATAACAGTTTTGAGCGTCAGCCAAGTATTAAGGCCATACTTATGGGAAACTTGAGCAAGGACCCACTGCCACTAAGATATATTTTAAAGCCACCTCAAAATGTGAGGTGCCGCAGTGGTCCTTTACACGACACGATCAAGTGGACAGTCTGAGGCTGTCTAGCAATGGGACCTGCGCGGGTCTTGTGATGGTGTAGCCTGGCATTCGTTTGCTGATGTTGCAGTTCAAGACAAAGCCAATAGTCTGACTTCTGATCCCAGGCCACCAATAGCACTGTTGTAATGAAGAAATAGTAGCTATTACCCCTCTATGCGAGGAGCCCATGCCATTGTGTGCTTTAAATGATTAATTCCTGCCTACTATCCACATTTGGAAAATACTCTGTCCCCCACTCAAGGAATCTGAGCATATGGAATGTTGTTTGCATCTAACTTGTAGGAGTATTTGAGTGGAAATTTCTTAGGCACTGCTGTGCTGCTTTTGCGTGAAGCAATTACAGCCACCATATTCTAACCGTCTATTCTCGTTGTTGGGCGAGTGTGCGCAGCTATGAAAGCAGTGTGAGCAGCCCCCCTTTGTGGCTTCAACAGCCACTAAATTCCCTTCAACGTGCACGCCATCACGTTGATGACTCAGCGTATTAATCGCGTGAGTTTTTGGTAGGTCGTTTCTCAACTCCACCACCTGTTCCCATAATTTTGTACTTTAATTGTGCCACCTTGTTTCATCTTTAAACCCATTTTGTTCCCAATGGTGTAAATATTTATTATATCATTGCACACAGTAAAAGGAATCACACACAATGAGTGTGGGGAATTCTCGATCCGTGTTTAAAGGTGCAAGTATCAGGGCTTTAAAAGCTGCCAACCAAGCCGTGCTATTACCTAGAGGTAGTTTTTTTGGTGCAATGAGGACGGAACTTGCCATCCAGCATCTGATCTTTAACAAAGGCGGCCGTTGGGGCAGACCCATCAGTGTAGATTTTTTAAAATTCATACTGATGTTGGAAGAAAAAGATGCAAATTTGAAATGGATACCTTGTGTGGACAAAATGTTAAAGAGGTCTAAGCGCAACCTACCCCAAATAGCCCAAAATAAAGGCTTAGCATGGGGGGGAGGGGGTGAAGCCTAGCAGTGAAAAGGTTAAAGTATACAGAAAAGTGATGGATGTAATGCGTGAATTAATCTCAACCTGATCCATCGTTATTTTCCATACCATGCCACCTCAGTTTGGGCCCAGTCAAAATCAAATCAGTCTTAACCCAAGACTGGTTTCACACTAGTAGGGCTCATCAGACAGGTATAGCTCGTGACACACTGTATGTCCAGACGTGAGTTCTGTGACACTGTGCCACAGAAATAAAGCTAAAGTAGATTGGAAAGCTTGTGGGCATTCCCTTCTTAAAGAACTGTGGCATTTTATGCATTTTCTTTAATGGAAATCCTGCTTCAGTTGTTTGTTGGAATTTCCCTCACACCAGGATTCTCAACTCATCTTCCACCCTCTGCAGATTCTGTTTCTGTGACATCATCAGCATTGCCAGGTAGCAAAAATGGAAACATAACAAGCAGATGGTTGCTGATAGTGTCATAATGGCTCCATTAGTGCTGCCTAGGACACCGAGGCTGAGAGTTCTAGATCTCAGGCGCAGTGGTCACTTTCCTTGGAGACTTGGAAGGAGGAGGTTGAAGTTGTGTTAGCTCAGGAGAAGTGTAATTTCTTTAAACATTGACATTTATTAGTGAGCTTGACTACTGGTAAGTTAATTTATGTATTAGATTGCTTGTCTGAGGGTCTTTTTTCAGTATGATGGATGGGATACTCAATCAAAATGTGACATATACTACTTCTGCCATATTACAAGTGCCTTAGACTATAAATACACTTGGAATAAGATGGATGTGATATCTCTTATGTTTTGGATCAAAACCATTATGTTAATATTTAACTTAAATAGAATTTAGGCATTGTTCTACCACTGAAGGCCTATGTATTTTCCAAATCCATGCACACTTATGTGGTAAGGAGACAGACTAGTGCTATCTCTTCCCAAAACAAAATTGTTTAAAAAACGATTTTCCCTTTCTGTGATTACTGTCTTTGCATGTGGTTGTTACAGTTTAAAATTGCAGTTTTTACCTGCCTGTGATGGCATATTTTATCACCTGTTTTGTGTTTTAAACTTGTGGTTTTCCCTACCCATGATTGCTTGCATTTAACATGTTGAATTGTTGGATGTGCAGTCCAACCTCTGTAGTTTGTCCCTCTCATTCCTTGGTGACAAATCTGTTTTCCCTCTAAATTTCTCCTTGTTCTGTGCTAAGACCTGTGTGTTAAAACAGCCTCCATTTTGTGTTCACAAGCCAGTGAGGCCAGACCCCTTGCCCCCCCCCCCAGCAACAGGGATATTCTACATCAGAGGGTGCTTCTGTGAGCTGTTTAAACTGTATTTACTGGGGCCTTGGCACTTAGTTCTTTGGCCAGAAGGGGGAGTAAAGTTTTATGTCCTCATTGGTTGGGTATTTGAGGGTTCTGATTGGTTTCTGGGTCTGTGATTCAATCATTGTAGGGTTGGGACTAGTGCTAGGGTTAGGATTTCTATTGGAAGTAGGAACTAGGGCTACCTGTACCATTGGCTGCTTGGACTTGGGTTGGGACTACTGGTAGGGCTAAGGCCTTTATTGGACATAGAGATCAGGGTTTTTGAACTGATTGGGTGCTTGGACTAGGGCTAAGAGTGGCAGTAAGGTCCTGGTCTCCCATTGGTTCTAGATTTTAGGGCTAGTGTTGTGATTGGATAGTGTTAGGGCTGGAGGTTCCCATTGGCAGAAGGGGTCACCTGATTACAAGGGCTATACAAGGCCAGGGTTAGTGCGTCTCAGCCCGGGCATCGAGGCTAAGGGCGGAGAAGACAAGCGTAGTTGCCTGTTTGAGCCTGTTCGAGACTGGTCGGGACTAGGGCCAGAAATGCTGCCCTTTTTCTCATTTCTCTTCCTACTGCAAACACGTAAAAACAAATTAAAAGTCTTTCACTCTTTAATCCCTCCACTATCCTTTTCAATCAAAATTAACAGACTAACAAGTTCACTTCTCAAATTCCATATTCAACTATACTAATATACTGCCCAAATAACAGAATAACATATCTACTACTCAAATTACTTCATATTTATACTATACTAATTTTAAACACAAATACTTTATGGGTTCAGGAGTGGCTGACGTGCCAGAAAAGCGCTTCAACCCCCATCAGGGGTAACAAGTGCTATATGAATGCTAATCTTTATTCCCCTTTTATTCCCCCGCTATCCTTCTCACTCATAGTAACAGACTAATATCCACCACTGAAATTACCTCATATTTCACCATATTAATTCACCACTAATCCTTTATAGGCTTCCGGAATAGCGTGCGTCAACAAGCGATGAATTAATAGAAACTTTTGTCCTCCTCTATCCTTCTGCTACCATTCCATATCCAAATACCTGACTAACCTATCCACCACTTAAAATGTACTTGCATGTTTCACTATACTAATTCAACACTAATCCTCCATGGGTCCCGGAGAAGCGTGCTACCCACCGAAAAAGCTCTTTGACGCCTCGTCAGGGGTAGTAAGCGTTATATAAATGCAATTACAATACAATACAATACATACTGAGGACAAATGATGAGGCTTTACTGCTATGCTATGCTAATGAGTGTCTTGGGAATTTTGAGCACATCTGTATGAAAAATATGCAGCTTCACTTTTCACTGTAACATTGCACTCAATCTATTTCAATGGAACACACATGACTTTCCTGGAAATTTAGTTGAAAGTGTAGCAAAATAACTGGATCTATTTCTCAGTAAACAGTGTGAGTTATCAAGGTAAGAAAATAAATAATCACACACACACACACATTTGAGTATGTTATTTTATTGATATCTATAATGTTTTCTATGGCAAACATGTTCTTGGCTTTCAATTAAGTACCCAAAGATATTTGTACACCATGTACCTGCTTAGATGATTTCTTGCTTAGTAAAAAGGTTATGTTTTATGTTTACATTTTAAATTTTCTTTGGTGATTGATTTATGTTTAAAACATCTAGAAATGTGGTAATTGAGTGTGAAGTGGTGTAGATGTTAGGAGCTCTAGTCTGTAAATGTTACGCCTTACCTAATTTGTGATTATCTAAAATATATTTGGCGGTATTGTATTGTCCTCAAAGATCTATAGGCATCTCTATTTTTGTTTGCTATTCTGCACATTTAGGTTTTCTAGTAACTTTTGTTTTTTGCTGCTCATTTGGGCTAGAGATTTTGCTATTAAACACTGCTGTTCCTTCCTTCTTTTAATGTGGGTCTTGTGTTTGAGGGCTGTCAGGTTGCACATCCGTGTTATGAACTTGGATAGTGGTACAGTACAAGAGGAAAACATACAGGCTGTGGTAAAAAGGAAGAAGGATTACTTGTCTTCTGTTCAAACACTATTCACCACCTAGAGATAGCTACAATTTGTTTACATTCGGGCTAGGCTTGTCGACCTATCAAATAGTATTAAAGAATAAATGCTTATGAAATATATTTGCATCTAATCAATGTCAGTGGTGATAGTTTTAAATCTGTTGATCAGCCTTACAACCTAACAAAATATTACTAGTTAGTGAGCTGGTAATATGAGTCCTAGATGTTTTAAACAGGAACGGAATGAGGTGGTGTTCAACCTGGCCCTTTATGCAAGGTCATCCACCATTTCTTTCTTCATTCGCTGAACTCGTTTTTGATGGCTTTTAGGGCTGCTAAATAGTGGTAAACTAATTATGGTCTCCCTTGCAAACAGGGTAAAGATGGCGTTTGTCTGATTGGTTACATTTACTTTACTTGTAAGACCCTATTATATGGTACTAAATATACCCAGGGCCTGGAAATTAAATGCTACTAGTGCCTTGCAGCACTTATTGTGCCCTCCTCCCCCACTAAAGTAGCACTGCAAAACATGTCTCAGGCCTACCACTAAAATCTGTAGTTATGTGTTAAACTGCCATTTCAACCAGTCATTACAAACCTTTTGCTAGTCCTAAACCGTCCTATTTAATACTTATAATTCACCCATAATATATAGGGCAGAGTGCATTGTATTTAAAATTCAGGACAAGTTTATTTCAGTTTTACATGTCCTGACAGTGAAAAACTCCTAGAAGAAGTTTTTAGGGTTGTAAAACGAACTCCCATGGATAAACAATGGGCTACCTTGTTACGCTTAAGAAGTCAGGACTTCAATTTGGGACCATATCAAGAGACACTGTTTCCATTAAAATAAATTGTAATTTGAAATCCTCTTTAATGATAAACCCGGATTTTAAGTTGTTATTCTGGAAAATCCAATTTTAGAAAGTGTGCATTTTTCTGCATAAAGAAAGTTTGCATTTCTGCCAAGGTCCAGGATCACATGACTGTGAATGTGTGTGCTGTTGTGTTTTGTATATTACTTCCAGATATGGGGACGAACAGGTCTTGGGGTGGGGTGGGGTGTTCACCTCCTAACAAGGATGTACTTGATGTACTTAGCCTTCCTGAACATCATAGCAAAGCCTCAGGGCTTGCCCCCCCCCCCAACTTCTAAGGGTTGCCTGTTGTGTCACTGACAAATGCAGCTCACAAATAGGCCTGTCTACCCTTTGTTACCCTACACATTTTGGAGCCAAATAAAAATAAGAGGCAAGTGTATACAGAGGGGACATCCCTCACCTGCAGGCTGGCACTGAGGATAAAAGTAGCACCTTCAAAACCTCTCATCAGAACACTGCTGGTCCTGTGGAAGATTCAAGAAAAGGACTATCCTACTATCTGAAGAAAGAAGATTGGACCTGCTTGACTTGAGCTCAGACTCCACATAAGCTATTCAAAGTGTCAGTTGATTCTCCTGTTAGAGCTACAGGGAAAAATAAGCTTCCGGATGTCTTCCTGCAACTGTCAAGCCGAACAGAACTAACTGGTCCTGCATGGACCGGCCTGAGCCCTGGTGCTGGCCTCTGCTGGATTGAGTGCTGATCCCTAAGAGGTGCATATCCAGGTTGTGACCCTCAACTGCCATCAGAGTGTTCTCTTCTTGCCTGAAAACCACAAGTCCTGAGTTCCTGGTGAAGATAAGGTTTTTGTCAGTGTGCAACTACGAATGTACTCCTCATGTCGCCTGGCAACCATCTGCGATGCCCGCTGACGTGAATCTCCTGTGACAACCTGCTCTTTGCCTCCCCTTCAAGAACCAGCATCAGCAGCAGTAGCCTGTGATGACTGCCAACATGAAACTCCAGTGACGTAGAAAGATTTGGGATCTTTCTTGTGTAGTGTTTTTACTTTATCACTTTATTTGTTTGAGTGCAGCATAAGTGGTATCCACATTACCACTAAATTAAGCATGAGTGCTTTTGTGCTAAGGTACTAGAGGATAAGCACAGGCTTACTTAGTGACTTTTGTGGTTCACCCAGACAAGGAATGTATTTATTATTAGAGTGGTGCTTCCACTTCTCTCAACTAAGAACCCAGAGTCAGATGCATCAACAATCCATTTTTGCGATTTCTTAATTGCGAATTCTTACGATTCGCAATAAGAAAATCGGAAAATAGAATGCATGAAATTGTGTTTAACACCTTCTGCGATTCATAGGGGATCGCAAATGACCTACCTCATGAATATTAATAGGGTAGATCGCAATTTACGACCCCCTCGGAAGTGCAAAAATCACTTGAATGGTGGTCATGGGGCCCCTCTTTTTTTTTGTAAATACAGGGAGGGGGCACCCCGGCCCCTGCCTGCTCCCCGCATCCTGCAGAAGCCTGCATTGATTTTGGACAGAGGTAGCTGCTAAACACGCAGCTCCCTCTGTCCCAAAGCAATTCTGCTCTGCTTTCAGAAAGTGAGAGTATTTTTAATGTTCTCGCTTGATGAAAGCGGAGCAGCATTTGCTAGAAGCCATGGCAAACATCAATGTCCCAGGAGGGGGCCTCCCTGTGACATTGCAAGAGCACCCAGGCCATCTACGGATCCACAATAGGGCCACTTGGCCCCCCTCTTTCATGTATTTAGCCCAGGGGAGATGGTGGTCCCTGGGGCCAGGGGTCCACAATGGACACCGTCCCATTATTCTGTTTGTGCCCCAGGGAGGTAGCTGTACCCGGGGAGCAACGTAGCTCCACCACAAATATACTATTTCTGCCCTGGGGAAGTGGTTGTCACCGGGGCAGCAGGGGAGGCAGTAGGGCCACTCCAACATTCCATCTTAAATAATGTAAGTGCTCCAGGGCTGCCGGGGGCTGGACGGGCTCCCCATGTTTACATTGTTCAGTGCCCCTGGGAGAGGGTGGTCCCTGGGGCTGTGGGGGCTACGCAAGCCCCCTGCATTTGTGTGCTTAAGTGCCCCGGGTAGGTTGCAGTCCTCATGGCTTTTCGAAAGCCTAGGAGGGAGCCCCATGAACCTTTTCCTTGATTGTAATATGCCCCTGGGATTTGGCCGACCTGGGGTCTTCATAAAAAAAAAAACAGTGGGCGCCCATGCATCTTTTTTATAAAAGATTTCTTGCATCCCTAGATATCTAGATTTTTTTAACTTTAATATCTCTGAAGCTGCTCAACAGTAGTGAATTCCCAAGCTCTATCCAAAACTAATGAATAGCAGGGTTATTGCGAGCACATTGATAATTGGTTAGAATGTGTAGCTCTTCGGGCAGCTTTATCTTTAACCTGTTATATGCTCTGCCCCCAACCCAGTACAGATGGACACTCTAGAGTCCTTTTGGTTTCACTCAACTATGCCACCTTATCGCGGGGCTCTATACTGTGTTCTGATCGGTAAACAGCGTTTACAACAAATCTTTTACCCCGCAGGGAATCACAGCACGGTCGTTAGAACGACTGTGTTGTGATTCCGCATACCATTACTCCGCAAGTCGGAACAACGACTTGCGGAGGGGGGAGGTGTTGGATTTAAAATCCAACACCTTCCCTAGTGTCCGCACAGACTAGAGTTGGAATAGTAAATTATACTATTCCAACTTCCAGCGCCCCCCTCCGCAAGTCGTTGTTCCGACTTGCGGAGTATTGGTATGCGGAATCACAACACGGTCGTTGTAACAACCGTGTTGTGATTCCCTGCCTGGTAAAAGAATGTGGGATTTAAAGGTATATACGTTCTGATCAGGCATATTTGGTGTTTATGCTCAGCCAACTCCTACTAGTTAGGAGGCTAGTGGCACTTTGTCACCCCTCATGGGAATACCCCATTTACAAATTCTATTGGCTTTCTCTGAGTTGGGTTGGGACAGAGATGGTTGGGATGTATTTAGTGAGTTGAGAATGCTGAAGTGGGTGGGGAGCCTGGGGTGGGGGAGTGGGATGGGGGTTTGGCAAGCGGGAGATGTGGGTGAAGGGTTGGTCCGGCACCTTTAGTTTTTGGTGTACTACCCTTTTTTTTTGCAGGAGCATGCACAACTCTTTTTATTGTTCTCATTGACAGTTCGCACAAGATCCCTACGATATAATTAGTGGTAAAGTGAGACTGTTAACTTGAAATATCCGTGGTCTCAACACCGCTAGCAAGACCCGCTCTATATTTGCTACTTTAGACAGGAAGGATGTGCAGATAGCCTTTTTGCAGGAGATCCACCTCACAAAACTGTCTGAAAGAAATATTGGGAATCGGTGGGCGGGGGTGCGAGTGATGTCCTCGTATTTCTAGTTGTGCAAGAGGGGTGATGATATTGATAAAACAAGGCATCCCATTTACCATTCTCTGCACAGACACGGATGAAACTGGCCGGCTTGCGATATTACATGGGCAACTGGGTGGGGTGAGTGTATTGTTGTTAAATGTGTATGGCCCGAGTATAGATGATCCAACCTTCTTTTCTGATGTGTGGCGCCGCATTACCAGCTTCCCGGAGGTTGAGATACTTTGGGGTGGCGACTTTAATGCGTGCCTGTATATGACTGTAGATTGCATGGGTAGTGAGACTTCACGAGCCAAGCAGGCATCTGAGGTGTTGCGGCGACTGATGGATGCTGGCCAGCTGTGGGATGTGTGGCGCTTGCGACATCCTGGGGCACATGAGAGTACATTTGTTTTCTCGGTTCATGGGACTTGGTCCCTCCTGGATTTCTTGCTGGTCACTGAGGCTGTGTGTACCTGGGCAGTGGATGCCCGTCATATGGTCCGGATATTCTCAGCCCATTCTCCTGTGCTTTTGGAGCTGCAGGTTCCTGCTTGTCAGAGACCAACTTTCCCTTGGCATCTGCAGCCTTCCTTGCTATCAGACCCTGTCTTTAAACATGAAATTGGGGAGGCTATACATAATTTTTTCAAGGAGAACGAGGGTTCTGTTGATAGCGGGGGCGTACTCTGGGAGACATTTAAGATGACTATTAGGGGTATGTGCATGGGGGCGCAGGTGGGCGTTTCGCGAAATTTGCCGCACAGGATTAAAAAATTGGCTGCAGATATCTCCACTCTGAAAAGATCTTATGACTCGGACCCTTCCCCTTCGATACTCTCGGCAATCCGGGAATTGGTTACCGAACACAACGAGACAGTAGATCAGGAGATGGCCCATAGGTCCAGACTTAGTAAAGCTTGTTATTATGGGGAGGGGGGCAGACCTAGCCTCTCCCTGGCTCAGAAGCTATCTGATCCTCGTAGCCAGGACCATATTAAGGAGATTCTCGATGAGGTGGGGGAGGCGCATTATACCACAGCGGACATTAGTGAGATCATCCTGGACTTTTATGCGAAGTGATATGCAAGCAGAGCAGACACACTGCAGGAAGAGATCCATGAATACCTCAACGAAATTGCTCTGGCTGTGGCTGTCTTTGGGTCACTGAGAATATCTTATGCAGCCTTTCGATGAGGAGGATGTCAAATTAGCTATCATGTCACTTCCTACCTGCAAGGCTGCGAGCTTAGATGGGCTCCCTAGTGAATTTTATAAATCCTATATGGATGCACTAGGTCCTAGACAGCTAGCGGTCTTTGTGGAGGCATATGACATGGGTCGTCTCCCAGCCTCCTTATGGGAAGCCCTTTTGGTGATGCTACTGAAACCTGACAAGGCTTCCAATTGCTGTGACCCTTATAAGTCTCTCTCCATTATTAATATTGACGCCAAGATTCTGGCCAAAATGATTGCTATGCGTTTACAGCCTTGATCCCTCCGTTGGTTCTTCCCGACCAATCTGGGTTCATGCCAACATGGTTAACCATGCACAATTTACGTACTTTATTTGCCACCTTACACTACTTTGATTCCGACTTTCAGGTTGTTGCTGTGCAGCTCGATGCAGCAAAAGCGTTTGATCCGCTCTAATGCAGCTTCATGTTCACGGTCCTCTTGAGACTGAGATTTCCTCCTTTTTTCTTCAGTGAAATAGAGTACTGTATACCGAACCGGCAGCCAGCGTTCATATTAGTGGCTGGGTGTCATCCGATTTTTTCATCAGAAGGGGCACGCTGCAGGGTTGCCCCTTGTCGCCGCTGCTATTTGCTCTGGCTTTTGAGCCTCTCGCCTGCAAGCTCTGCCAGTTGCATGCATCAGCAGCATTGAGCTTCGGCAGCGCCCACTTATAGTGGCGCTATATGCCGATGACATGCTCTTGTATGTCCGTGAACCTGCAGTCTATCTTTCAGAACTGCTCAGGGAATATGTGAAATTCGAGCGCTTCTCCGGTGTAGGGATTAATTGGGCTAAATCGACTGTTTTCCCTCAGATGGCTGGCACCCAGGAAGTCACACTGGACCCTGGACCCGGTTAAATATCTGAGTATCTGGCTTCATAGGGACCTTGAGCAGGTGATATCTATGAATTATGGCAGCACCATCTCCCACATTGCAGATAAAGCTGCGCGCTAGGCTCGACTACCTCTTTCACTCGCAGACCGCATAGCTGTGATCAAAATTACCATTTTACCTAAATTATTGTACTTATTTGTAAACATTCCTATCCGCTTGAATCTTACCCTTTTTAAAACTTTGCAGACTGCCCTGTTGTCGTTCGTCTGCGGGGGAATCCTAGATGTAGTTGGAATACTCTTGTGTTACCATTTTACCGCGGCGGCTTCGAGGTCCCAGATATGCATCTCTACTATTTATGCACCCAAGCTCAATTTGCGCACTATTGGTTCTATCTGCAGTGGTCCCTGTCCCACACAGCGATAGAGATGGATGCTATCCTCCCACTTCTGCTTGCCGCGGCTACCCTTTCAAGCGGTGACGGAGGTCCTCAGGCAGAGATTATTCTAGTGCTATGTATTGCCAGGGCCTAGCGGTCCCTTGCCCGCAGAGCACAGCTGGATTACCTTTATGCCCCAAAGCTGCCTGTTGTGGCTCATCCGGATATCTCTGCGGTGCAGGAGCGTTCTGCCCTACGTGTGCTACATGCGGTTGGGGTTGGGAAGATGGCCGACCTATACAAACATGGCTAGTTCCGCTCACTACAAGATAATCAGGCGGGTCAGGCATCCACCCGACGCTGTGCTTCACATGTGTCAGTGTGTGACAGGCATTAGGGCAATCTACCCTGATTATCCAATAGAACCACAGCCGTAGTGCATGATGCAGACAGTGCTCTCTGGGGACAAAAGTAAGCATTTTATCACTAACCTATACACTGCATCTCAACGTGAGAAGGACCAGGAAAAACACCCTTCATTTCTTTATTGGAACACAACCTTGGGGCACACTTTCCCACTTGAACATTGGCAGTTCTGCTATATATTGACGGGGTGTCTTACCGCCAATTGTAATTTACGAATTATCCATTTCAAGTTCTTCCATCAGTGGTATTATACACCTCTGCAATTAAAGAAATATGACTTGCGTGACTCTGCCTGCTGTGTGAGGAGCGGGCAGGCTGATGCCGATTTTCTGCATTTAGCATGCAGTGTGCAGGGGTGGCTGCCTTCTGGGTTAAAGTAGCGAATGTGTTGACCAAGGTGGTGATGGAGCGAGTGTGGTGTGTGCCAGAGGTGTGTCTGCTGGGAGATGTAACAGGCGTTTGGTTGCAGTAGCAACCTTAATGGCCAAGCGGGCTGTGGCACAATGCTGGGATGGAAATATTCTCCCTACAGTTTAAAAATGGGTTTGGGATCAAACTTATTGCAGGGAACAACTGGAGACCTATGCAGAGGATCTGGCTGAATCCTCTTGTCCCAAAGATTTCTGGGCCCCACTGACAATGTATCTTTTGAGTCATCCAGATTTGTGAAGCTTCCTGCTCCTAGCGTTTTCTTTTCTTTTACTATGTTTAGGTCTGTGTCTCAATGGGGGCTATTGTTGTTCAACTCACGTGCTGTGTCCCTAGATTTCCTTGACAATGCCATTCAAGTGCCTTGCTTCTTTGATACTGTTTTTCTTTAAGTGCTGAGGGGGCAGGGTTGGGGGGTGGGGATTGTTGACTCTCTGAGCTGCTTTATAGTTGCATCCTTCTCCACTATGAAGACACTTTATCTTAAAAATGCTTGTGCTATATCATGCTATGAAGTCGCTGATGGCTCCCTATTGGAGCATTTGGATTGTAACTGCAAGCTTTCAATAACAAAAATTAAAAAGAACACTGGAAGGAGGTTAAAAGCACAACAAATTGCAAAAATAGGCTATGTCCCAATAAAATACCACAACTGTGCAGAAAATGTTGTTTGTCTAATAAAAGTCTGCCTGTCCCTGAATGCTGGGAAGATGGTGATGTCAGCACAACAAACCCTTTGTTGATACCACTTTCAGGGGAATGCAAGCATTTTTTTCTGCAGAAATTTTTCTCATTTGTTCCTCACAAAACCCAAAGTTTAGCTGTATTTTGGCTAATATCTGCGTCGCCTTCATAGGAACACACAACCCATGGGTACCTTTCAAATCCACCTGATGTTGGAAGAAAAGGATGCAAATTTGGAATGGATACCTTGTGTGGACAAAATGTTAAAGAGGTCTAAGCGCAACCTACCCCAAATAGCCCAAAATAAAGGCTTAGCATGGGGGGAGGGGGTGAAGCCTAGCAGTGAAAAGGTTAAAGTGTACAGAAAAGTGATGGATGTAATGCTTGAATTAATCTCATCCTGATCCATCATTATTTTCCATACCATGCCACCTCAGTTTGGGCCCAGTCAAAATCAAATCAGTCTTGACCCAAGACTGGTTTCACACTAGTAGGGCTCATCAGACAGGTATAGCTCGTGACACACTGTATGTCCAGACTTGAGTTCTGTGACACTGTGCCACAGAAACAAAGCTAAAGTGGATTGGAAAGCTTGTGGGCATTCCCTTCTTAAAGAACTGTGACATTTTCTGCATTTTCTTTAAGGGAAATCCTGCTTCAGTTGTTTGTTGGAATTTCCCTCACACCAGGATTCTCAACTCATCTTCCACCCTCTGCAGATTCTGTTTTTGTGACATCATCAGCATTGACAGGTAGCAAAAATGGAAACATAACACGCAGATGGCTGCTGATAGTGTCATAATGGCTCCATTAGTGCTGCCTAGGACACCGAGGCTGAGAGTTCTAGATCTCAGGCGCAGTGGTCACTTTCCTTGGAGACTTGGAAGGAGGAGGTTGAAGTTGTGTTAGCTCAGGAGAAGTGCAGCTTCTTTAAACATTGACATTTATTAGTGAGCTTGACTACTGGTAAGTTAATTTATGTATTAGATTGCTTGTCTGAGGGTCTTTTTTCAGTATAGTGGATGGGATACTCAATCAAAATGTGATATATACTTCTTCTGCCATATTGAAAGTGCCTTAGACTATAAATACACTTGGAATAAGATGGATGGGATATCTCTTATGTTTTGGATCAAAACCATTATGTTAATATTTAACTTAAATAGAATTTAGGCACTGTTCTACCTCATAAGGCCTATGTATTTTCCAAATCCATGCACACTTATGTGGTAAGGAGACAGACTAGTGCTATCTCTTCCCAAAACAAAGTTGTTTAAAAAACGATTTTCCCTTTCTGTGATTACTGTCTTTGCATGTGGTTGTTACAGTTTAAAATTGCAGTTTTGACCTGCCTGTGATTGCATATTTTATCACCTCTTTTGTGTTTTAAACTTGTGGTTTTCCCTACCCATGATTGCTTGCATTTAACATGTTGAATTGTGGGATTTGCAGTCCAACCTCTGTAGTTTGTCCCTCTCATTCCTTGGTGACAAATCTGTTTTCTCTCCAAATTTCTACTTTGTTCTGTGCTAAGACCTGTGTGTTAAAACAGTGCACCCCAGACTCCATTTTGTGTTCACAAGCCAGTGAGGCCAGCCCCCCTGCCCCCCCCCCCCGAGATTTCGAGTTAGTGAATCCTTTTCCTGAAGAAGTATAAAGTGTGGATTAAGCCTGTCTGTCTCCTAGGAGATTCTGAACAGGAAAAGCAACTTCCAACTCCCTGGCCAGCAAACATTGTCTGAGGTTGCTGGGACCTTATATGGTCTGCTAGTGGTTGGCACATGTTTACACTGATTGGTGGTTGTATCTGGTGTTTCTATTGGCTTAGGGTTAATGTCCTCATTGGTTAAGTATTTGAGGGTTCTGATTGGTTTCTGGGTCTGTGATTCAATCATTGTAGGGTTGGGACTAGTGCTAGGGTTAGGATTTCTATTGGAAGTAGGAACTAGGGCTACCTGTACCATTGGCTGCTTGGGCTTGGGTTGGGACTACTGGTAGGGCTAAGACCTTTATTGGACGTAGAGATCAGGGTTTTTGAACTGATTGGGTGCTTTGACTAGGGCTAAGATTGGCAGTAAGGTCCTGGTCTCCCATTGGTTCTAGATTTTAAGGCTAGTGTTGTGGTTGGATAGTGTTAGGGCTGGAGGTTCCCATTGGCAGAAGGGGTCACCTGAGTACTAGGGCTACACAAGGCAAGGGTTAGTGTGTCTCAGCCCGGGCATCGAGGCTAAGGGCAGAGAGGACAAGGGTAGTTGCCTGTTTGGGCCTGTTCGAGACTGGTCGGGACTAGGGCCAGAAATGCTGCCCTTTTTCTCATTTTCTTCCTACTGCTAACACCTAAAAAAAAAGAAATCTTTCACTCTATTATCCCTCCACTATCCTTTTCAATCAAAATTAACAGACTAACATGTTCACTTCTCAAATTCCATATTCAACTATACTAATATACTGCCCAACTAACTGAATAACATATCTACTACTCAACTTAATTCATATTTGTACTATACGAATTTTAAACACAAATCCTTTATGGGTTCAGGAGTGGCATGCTACTCACCAGAAAAGCGCTTCAACCCCCATCAGGGGTAACAAGTGCTATATGAATGCTAATCTTTATTCCCCTTTTATCCCCCGCTATCCTTCTCACTCATAGTAACAGACTAATATCCACCACTGAAATTACCTCATATTTCACCATATTAATTCACCACTAATCCTTTATAGGCTTCCGGAATAGCGTGCGTCAACAAGCGATAAATAAATAGAAACTTTTGTCCTCCTCTATCCTTCTGCTATCATTCCATATCCAAATAACTGACTAACCTATCCACCACTTTAAATGTACTTGCATGTTTGACCATACTAATTCAACACTAATCCTCTATGGGTCCCGGAGTAGCGTGCACCCGCCGAAAAAGCTCTTTGACGCCTCGTCAGGGGTAGTAAGCTTTATATAAAGGCAATTACAATACAATTCAATGCATACTGAGGACAAATGATGAGGTTTTACTGCTATGCTATGCTAATGAGTGTCTTGGGAACTTTGAGCACATCTGTATGAAAAATATGCAGCTTCACTTTTCACTGTAACATTGCACTCAATCTATTTCAATGGAACACACATGACTTTCCTGGAAATTCAGTTGGAAGTGTACAAAATAACTGGACCTATTTCTCAATAAACAGTGTGAATTATCAAGGTAAGAAAATAAATAATCACACACACACACACACACATTTGAGTATGTTATTTTATTGATATCTATAATGTTTTCTATGGCAAACATGTTCTTGGCTTTCAATTAAGTACCCAAAGATATTTGTACACCATGTACCTGCTTAGATGATTTCTTGCTTAGTAAAAAGGTTATGTTTTATGTTTACATTTTTAATTTTCTTTGGTGATTGATTTATGTTTAAAACATCTAGAAATGTGGTAATTGAGTGTGAAGCGTTGTAAGTGTTAGGAGCTCTAGTCTGTAAATGTTACGCCTTACCTAATTTGTGATTTTCTAAAATATTTTTTTTGCAGTATTTTATTGCCCTCAAAATTCTATAGGCATCTCTATTTTTGTGCACATTTAGGTTTTCTAGTTACTTTTGTGTTTTGCTCCTCATTTGGGCTACAGATGTTGCTATTAAACACTCCTGTTCCTTCCATCTTTTAATGTGGGTCTTGTGTTTGAGGGCTGTCAGGTTGCACATCCATGTTATGAACCTGGGTAGTGGTACAGTACATGAGGAAAACATACAGGCTGTGGTGAAAAGGAAGAAGGATTACTTGTCTTCTGTTCAATCACTATTCACCACCTAAAGATATCTACCATATGTTTACATTCGGGCTAGGCTTGTCGACCTATCAAATAGTATTAAAGAATAAATGCTCATGAAAAATATTTGCATCTAATCAATGTCAGTGGTGATAGTTTTAAATCTGTTGATCAACCTTACAACCTAACAAAATATTACTAGTCAGTGAGCTGGTAATATGAGTCCTAGATGTTTTAAACAGGAACGGGATGAGGTGGTGTTCAACCTGGCCCTTTATGCAAGGTCATCCACCATTTTTTTCATCATTCGCTGAACTCGTTTTTGATGGCTTTTAGGGCTGCTAAATAGTGGTAAACTAATTATGGTCTCCCTTGCAAACAGGGTAAAGATGGCGTTTGTCTGATTGGTTACATTTACTTTACTTGTAAGACCCTATTATATGGTACTAAATATACCCAGGGCCTGGAAATTAAATGCTACTAGTGCTTTGCAGCACTTATTGTGCCCTCCTCCCCCACCAAAGTAGCACTGCAAAACATGTCTCAGGCCTACCACTAAAATCTGTAGTTATGTGTTAAACTGCCATTTCAACCAGTCATTACAAACCTTTTGCTAGTCCTAAACCGTCCTGTTTAATACTTATAATTCACCCATAATATATAGGGCAGAGTGCATTGTATTTAAAATTCAGGACAAGTTTATTTAAGTTTTACATGTCCTGACAGTAAAAAACTCCTAGAAGACGTTTTTAGGGTTGTAAAACGAACTCCCATAGATAAACAATGGGCTACCTTGTTACGCTTAAGAAGTCATGACTTCAATTTGGGACCATATCTAGAGACACTGTTTCCATTCAAATAAATTGTAATTTGAAATCCTCTTTAATGATAAACCCACATTTTAAGTTGTTATTCTGGAAAAGCCCATTTTAGAAAGTGTGCATTTTTCTGCATAAAGAAAGTTTGCATTTCTGCCAAGGTCCAGGATCACATGACTGTGAATGTGTGTGCTGTTGTGTTTTGTATATTACTTCCAGATATGGGGACGAACAGGCCTTGGGGTGGGGTGGGGTGTTCACCTCCTAACAAGGATGTCCTTGAAGGTTGTACTTAGCTTTCCTGAACATCAAAGCATAGCCTCAGGGCTTGCCCCCCCCCCCAACTTCTAAGGGTTTCCTGTTGTGTCACTGACAAATGCAGCTCACAAATAGGCCTGTCTACCCTTTCTTACCCTACACATTGTGTAGCCAAATAAAAATAAGAGGCAAGTGTATACAGAGGGGACATCCCTCACCTGCAGGCTGGCACTGAGGATAAAAGTAGCACCTTCAAAACCTCTCATCAGAACACTGCTGGTCCTGTGGAAGATTCAGGAAAGGACTGTCCTACTATCTAGAGAAAGAAGATTGGACCTGCTTGACTTGAGCTCAGGCTCCACATAAGTTATTCAAAGTGTCAGTTGATTCTCCTGTTCGAGCTACAGGCAAAAAAAGAACTTCCAGATGTCTTCCTGCAACTGTCAAGCCGACCAGAACTAACTGGTCCTGCATGGACCGGCATGAGCCCTGGTGCTGGCCTCTGCTGAAGTGAGTGCTGATCCCTAAGAGGTGCATATCCAGGTTGCGACCCTCAACTGCCATCAGAGTGTTCTCTTCTTGCCTGAAAACCACAAGTCCTGAGTTCCTGGTGAAGATAAGGTTTTTGTCAGTGTGCACTACGAATGTACTCCTCATGTCGCCTGGCAACCATCTGCGATTCCCGCTGACGTGAATCTCCTGTGACAACCTGGTCTTTGCGTCCCCTTCAAGAACCAGCATCAGCAGCAGTAGCCTGTGATGACTGCCAACATGAAACTCCAGTGACGTAGAAAGATTTGGGATCTTTCTTGTGTAGTGTTTTCACTTCATCAAATATTTGTTGGAGTGCAGCATAAGTGGTATCCACATTACCACTAAATTAAGCATGAGTCCTTTTGTGCTAGGGTACTAGAGGATAAGCACAGGCTTACTTATTGACTTTTGTGGTTCACCCAGACAAGGAATGTATTTATTATTAAAATGGTGCTTCCACTTCTCTCAACTAAGAAACCAGAGTCAGATGCATCAACAATCCATTTTTGCGATTTCTTAATTGCGAATTCTTACGATTCGCAATAAGAAAATTAGAAAATAGAATGCATGAAATTGTGTTTAACACCTTCTGCTATTCCTAGGGGATCGCAAATGACCTACCTCATGAATATTAATGAGGTAGATAGCAATTTATGACCCCCTCGGAAGTGCAAAAATCACTTGAATGGTGGTCATGGGGCCCCTCTTATTTTTTGTAAATACAGGGAGGGGGCACCCCGGCCCCTGCCTGCTCCCCGCATCCTGCAGAAGCTTGCATTGATTTTGGACAGAGGTAGCTGCTAAACACGCAGCTCCCTCTGTCCCAAAGCAGTTCTGCTCTGCTTTCGGAAAGTGAGAATATTTTTAATGTTCTCGCTTGATGAAAGCAGAGCAGCATTTGCTAGAAGCCATGGCAAACATCAATGTCCCAGGAGGGGGCCTCCCTGTGACATTGCAAAAGCACCCAGGTCATCTATGGATCCACAATAGGGCCACTTGGCCCCCCCTCTTCCAAGTATTTAGCCCAGGGGAGATGGTGGTCCCCGGGGCCAGGGGTCCACAATGGACACCCTCCCATTATTCTGTTTGTGCCCCAGGGAGGTAGCTGTACCCGGGGAGCAACGTAGCTCCACCACAAATATACTATTTCTGCCCTGGGGAAGTGGTTGTCACCGGGGCAGCAGGGGAGGCAGTAGGGCCACACCAACATTCCTTCTTAAATAATGTATGTGCTCCAGGGAGGTGGCGGACCCTGGGGCTGCCAGGGTGCTGGACGGGCTCCCCATGTTTACATTGTTCAGCGCCCCTGGGAGAGGGTGGTCCCTGGGGCTATGGGGGCTACGCAAGCCCCCTGCATTTGTGTGCTTAAGTGCCCCGGGTAGGTTGCAGTCCTCATGGCTTTTCGAAAGCCTAGGAGGGAGCCCCATGAACCTTTTCCTTGATTGTAATATGCCCCTGGGATTTGGCCGACCTGGGGTCTTCATAAAAAAAACAGTGGGAGCCCATGTATCTTATTTATAAAAAATTTCTTGTGGCCCTAGATATCTAGATTTTTTAACTTTAATATCCTCGAAGCTACTCAACAGTAGTGAATTCCCAAACTCTATCCAAAACTGATGAATAGCAGGGTTATTGTGAGCACATTGATGATTGGTTAGGATGTGTAGCTCTTCGGGCAGCTTTATCTTTAACCTGTTATATGCTCTGCCCCCTACGCATGTCAGGTTCCCCACCCCGGTACAGATGGACACTCTAGAGTCCTGTTGGTTTCACTCAACTATGCCACCTTATCGCGGGGCTCTATACTGTGTTCTGATCGGTAAACAGCGTTTACAACAAATCTTTTACCCCGCAGGGAATCACAGCGCGGTCGTTAGAACGACCGTGTTGTGATTCCGCATACCATTACTCCGCAAGTCGGAACAACGACTTGCGGAGGGGGAGGTGTTGAATTTAAAATCCAACACCTTCCCTAGTGTCCGCACAGACTGGAGTTGGAATAGTAAATTATACTATTCCAACTTCCAGCGCCCCCCTCCGCAAGTCATTGTTCCGGCTTGCGGAGTATTGGTATGCGGAATCACAACACGGTCGTTGTAACAACCGTGTTGTGATTCCCTGCGTGGTAAAAGAATGCGGGATTTAAAGGGATATTCGTTCTGATCAGGCATATTTGGTGTTTATGCTCAGCCAACTCCTACTAGTTAGGAGGCTAGTGGCACTTTGTCACCCCTCATGGGAATACCCCATTTACAAATTCTATTGGCTTTCTCTGAGTTGGGTTGGGACAGAGATGGTTGGGATGGCTTTAGTGAGTTGAGAACGCTGAAGTGGGTGGAGGGCCTGGGGTGGGGGGAGTGGGATGGGGGTTTGGCAAGCGGGATATGTGGGTGAATGGTTGGTCCGGCACCTTTAGTTTTTGGTGTCCTACCCTTTTATTTTTGCAGGAGCATGCACAACTCTTTTTATTGTTCTCATTGACAGGTCACACAAGATCCCTACAATATAATTAGTGGTAAAGTGCGACTGTTCACTTGGAATATCCGTGGTCTCAACACCCCTAGAAAGATCCGCTCTATATTTGCTACTTTACACAGGATAGATGTGCAGATAGCCTTTTTGCAAGAGACCCACTTCACAAAACTGTCTGAAAGAAATATTGGGAATCGGTGGGCGGGGATGCGGGTGATGTCCTTGTATTTCTAGTTGTGCAAGAGGGGTGATGATATTGATAAAACAAGGCATCCCATTTACCGTTCTCCGCACAGACACGGGTAGGGTGAGTGTATTGTTGTTAAATGTGTATGGCCCGAGTATAGATGATCCAACCTACTTTTCTGATGTGTGGTGCCCCATTACCAGCTTCCCGGAGGTTGAGATACTTTGGGGTGGCGACATTAATGCGTGCCTGTATATGACTGTAGACCGCATGGGTAGTGAGACTTCACGACCCAAGCAGGCATCTGAGGTGTTGCGGCGACTGAAGGATGCTGGCCAGCTGTGGGATGTGTGGCGCTTGCGACATCCTGGGGCGCATGAGAGTACATTTGTTTTCTTGGTTCATGGGACTTGGTCCCTCTTGGATTTCTTGCTGGTCACTGAGGCTGTGTGTACCTGGGCAGTGGATGCCCGTCATATGGTCCGGATATTCTCAGCCCATTCTCCTGTGCTGTTGGAGCTGCAGGTTCCTGCTTGTCAGCGACAAACTTTCAATTGGCATCTGCAGCCTTCCTTGCTATCAGACCCTGTCTTTAAACATGAAATTAGGGAGGCTATACATAACTTTTTCAAGGAGAACGAGGGTTCGGTTGATAGCGCGGGCGTACTCTGGGAGACATTTAAGATGACTATTAGGGGTATGTGCATGGGTGCGCAGGTGGGCGTTTCACGAAATTTGCCGCACAGGATTAAAAAATTGGCTGCAGATATCTCCGCTCTGAAAAGATCTTATGACTAGGACCCTTCCCCTTCCACACTCTCGGCAATCCGGGAATTGGTTACCGAACACAACAAGACAGTAGATCTGGAGATGGCCCATAGGTCTAGACTTAGTAAAGCTTGTTATTATGGGGAGGGGGGCAGACCTAGCCGCTCCCTGGCTCAGAAGCTATCTGATCCTCGTAGCCAGGACCATATTACGGAGATTCTCGATGAGGTGGGGGAGGCGCATTATACCACAGCGGACATCTGTGAGATCATCCTGGACTTTTATGCCAAGTTATAAGCAAGCAGAGCAGACACACTGCAGGAAGAGATCCATGAATACCCCAACGAAATTGCTCTGGCTGTGGCTGTCTTTGGGTCACTGAGAATATCTTATGCAGCCTTTCGATGAGGAGGATGTCAAATTAGCTATCATGTCACTTCCTACCTGCAAGTCTGCGAGCTTAGATGGGCTCCCTAGTGAATTTTATAAATCCTATGTGGCTGCACTAGGCCCTAGACTGCTAGCGGTCTTTGTGGATGCATATGACATGGGTCATCTCCCAGCCTCCTTATGGGAAGCCCTTTTGGTGATGCTACTGAAACCTGACAAGGCTTCCATTTGCTGCGACCCTTATAGGTCGCTCTCCATTATTAATATTGACGCTAAGATTCTGGCCAAGATGATTGCTATGCGTTTACAGCCTTGATCCCTCTGTTGGTTCTTCCCGACCAATCTGGCTTCATGCCAACATGGTCAACCATGCACAATTTACGTACTTTATTTGCCACCTTACACTGCTTTGATTCCGACTTTCAAGCTGTTGCTGTGCAGCTCGATGCAGCAAAAGCGTTTGATTCGCTCTAATGCAGCTTCATGTTCACGGTCCTCTTGAGACTGAGATTTCCTCCTTTTTTCTTCAGTGGAATAGAGTACTGTATACCGAACCGGCAGCCAGGGTTCATATTAGTGGCTGAGTGTCATCCGATTTTTCCATCAGAAGGGGCACGCTGCAGGGTTGCCCCTTGTCGCCGCTGCTATTTGCTCTGGCTTTCGAGCCTCTCGCCTGCAAGCTCTGCCAGTTGCATGCATCAGCAGCATTGACTTCAGCAGCGCCCACTTATAGTGGCGCTATATGCCGATGACATGCTCTTGTATGTCCGTGAACCTGCAGTCTATCTTTCAGAACTGCTCAGGGAATATGTGAAATTCGAGCGCTTCTCCGGTGTAGGGATTAATTGGGCTAAATCGACTGTTTTCCCTCAGATGGCTGGCATCCAGGAAGTCACACTGGACCCGGGACCCGGTGAAATATCTGAGTATCTGGCTTCATAGGGACCTTGAGCAGGTGATATCTATGAACTATGGCTGCACCATCTCCCACGTTGCAGATAAAACTGCGTGCTAGGCTCGGCTACCTCTTTCACTCGCAGACCACAAAGCTGTGATAAAAATTACCATTTTACCTACATTATTGTACTTATTTGTAAACATTCCTATCCGCTTGAATCTTACCCTTTTTAAAACGTTGCAGACGGCCCTGTTGTCGTTCGTCTGGGGGGGGAAGCCTAGATGTAGTTGGAATACTCTTGTGTTACCATTTGACCGCGGCGGCTTCGAGGCCCCAGATATGCATCTCTACTATTTATGCACCCAAGCTCAATTCGGGCACTATTGGTTCTATCCGCAGTGGTCCCTGTCCCACACAGCGATAGAGGTGGATGCTATCCTCCCACTTCTGCTTGCAGCGGCTACCCTTTCAGGCGGTGACGGAGGTCCTCAGGCAGAGATTATTCCAGTGCTATGTACTGCCAGGGCCTGGCTGGCCCTTGCCCGCAGAGCACAGCTAGATTACCTTTATGCCCCAAAGCTGCCTTTTGTGGCTCATCCGGATATCTCTGCGGCGCAGGAGCGTTCTGCCTTGCGTGTGCTACATGCGGTTGGGGTTGGGAAGATGGGCGACCTATACAAACATGGCCAGTTCCGCTCACTACAAGATATTCAGGCGGGTCAGGCTTCCACCCGATGCTCTGCTTCACATGTGTCAGTGTGCGACAGGCATTAGGGCAATCTACCCTGATTATCCAATAGAACCACAGCCGTAGTGCATGATGCAAACAGTGCTCTCTGGGGACAAAAGTAAGCATTTTATCACTAACCTATACACTGCATCTCAACGTGAGAAGGACCCGGAAAAATACCCTTCATTTCTTAAATGGAACACAGCCTTGGGGCACACTTTCCCACTTGAACATTGGCAGTTCTGCTATACATTGACGGGGCGTCTTACCGCCAATTGTAATTTACGAATTATCCATTTCAAGTTCTTCCATCAGTGGTAATATACACCTCTGCAATTAAAGAAATATGACTTGCGTGACTCTGCCTGCTGTGTGAGGTGCGGGCAGGCTGATGCCGATTTTCTGCATTTAGCATGCAGTGTGCAGGGGTGGCTGCCTTCTGGGTTAAAGTAGCGACTGTGTTGACCAAGGTGGTGATGGAGCGAGTGTGGTGTGTGCCAGAGGTGTGTCTGCTGGGATATGTAACAGGCGTTTGGTTGCAGTAGCAACCTTAATGGCCAAGCGGGCTGTGGCACAATGCTGGGATGGAAATATTCTCCCTACAGTTTAAAAATGGGTTTGGGATCTAACATATTGCAGGGAACAACTGGAGACCTATGCAGAGGATCTGGCTGAATCCTCTTGTCCAGGAGATTTCTGGGCCCCACTGACAATGTATCTTTTGAGTCATCCAGATTTGTGAAGCTTCCGGCTCCTAGCGTTTTCTTTTCTTTTACTATGTTTAGGGTCTGTTTCTCAATGGGGGCTATTGTTGTTCAATTCACGTGCTGTGTCCCTAGATTTCCTTGACAATGCCATTGAAGTGCCTTGCTTCTTTGATACTGTTTTTCTTTAAGTGCTGAGGGGACAGGATTGGGAGGTGGGGATTGTTGACTCTCTGAGCTTCTGTTATGGTTGCATCCTTCTCCACTATGAAGACACTTTATCTTAAAAATGCATGTGCTATATCAGGGGTCTCCAAACCGGTCCTGGAGGGCCGGATCCATGCCAGATTTTATAGATATCCCCATTGAGATACATGTAGTTATTTTAAAAATATGGCATGGATCCGGCTCTCCAGGACCGGTTTGGAGACCCCTGTGCTATATCATGCTATGAAGTCGCTGATGGCTCCCTATTGGAGCATTTGGATTGTAACTGCAAGCTTTCAATAACAAAAATTAAAAAGAACACTGGAAGGAGGTTAAGAGCACAACAAATTGCAAAAATAGGCTATGTTCCAATAAAATGCCACAACTGTGCAGAAAATGTTGTTTCTCTAATAAAAGTCTGCCTGTCCCTGTATGCTGGGAAGATGGTGATGTCAGCACAACAAACCCTTTGTTGATACCACTTTCAGGGGAATACAAGCACTTTTTTCTGCAGAAATTTTTCTCATTTGTTCCTCACAAAACCCAACGTTTAGCTGTATTTTGGCTAATATCTGTGTCGCCTTCATAGGAACACACAACCCATGGGTACCTTTCAAATCCACCTGATGTTGGAAGAAAAGGATGCAAATTTGGAATGGATACCTTGTGTGGACAAAATATTAAAGAGGTCTAAGTGCAGCCTACCCCAAATAGCCCAAAATAAAGGCTTAGCATGGGGGGAGGGGGTGAAGCCTAGCAGTGAAAAGGTTAAAGTGTACAGAAAAGTGATGGATGTAATGCTTGAATTAATCTCATCCTGATCCATCATTATTTTCCATACCATGCCACCTCAGTTTGGGCCCAGTCAAAATCAAATCAGTCTTGACCCAAGACTGGTTTCACACTAGTAGGGCTCATCAGACAGGTATAGCTCGTGACACACTGTATGTCCAGACTTGAGTTCTGTGACACTGTGCCACAGAAACAAAGCTAAAGTGAGGATAAAAGTAGCACCTTCAAAACCTCTCATCAGAACACTGCTGGTCCTGTGGAGGATTCAGGAAAAGGACTGTCCTGCTATCTGAAGAAAGAAGATTGGACCTGCTTGACTTGAGCTCAGGCTTCACATAAGTTATTCAAAGTGTCAGTTGATTCTCCTGTTGGAGCTACAGGGAAAAAATAAGATTCCAGATGTCTTCCTGCAACTGTCAAGCCGACCAGAACTAACTGGTCCTGCATGGACCGGCATGAGCCCTGGTGCTGGCCTCTGCTGGATTGAGTGCTGATCCCTAAAAGGTGCATATCCAGGTTGTGACCCTCAACTACCATCAGAGTATTCTCTTCTTGCCTGAAAACTAACCCTGGGCGGAGTTGGCGGAGTGGGGCTTCGCGGAGCTACGCGAAGTGGGCGAGAAACTACGCCTACCTCCGCACTCCGCGTAGCCCCACTCCGCAAACACCACTGGCCGCCAGCCCCGCCACCCGCCTCCCTCCCGCCCTCCCTAAATACTTTAAATTAAAGGAGTCGCATGCGCATTAGTAAAGAAGACGGAAGACGGAAGATAGCGAGCCCCGGGGACGCGGCGGGCATCGGCGGGCAAGGTAAGTGCGTTTTAAATTATTTGATTCCTTTAATTGAAAGTATTTAGGGAGGGCGGGAGGGAGGCGGGTGGCGGCCAGCTACGCTCCGTCTGCGGAGCGTGCGTAGTGCCGCCTGGCTACGCCCGCTCCACAAAATGCGGAGTAGGCGGCACTACACACACTCCGTGCACGGAGCGTAGCTGGCCGCCCACCCCTACTGAAAACCACAAGTCCTGAGTTCCTGGTGAAGATAAGGTTTTTGTCCGTGTGCAACTACGAATGTACTCCTCATGTCGCCTGGCAACCATCTGTGATGCCCGCTGACGTGAATCTCCTGTGACAACCTGCTCTTTGCGTCCTCTTCAAGAACCAGCATCAGCAGCAGTAGCCTGTGATGACTGCCAACATGAAACTCCAGTGACGTAGAAAGAATTAGGATCTTTCTTGTGTAGTGTTTTCATTTTATCACTTTATTTGTTTGAGTGCAGCATAAGTGGTATCCACATTACCACTAAATTAAGCATGGGTCCTTTTGTGCTAGGGTACTAGAGGATAAGCACAGGCTTACTTAGTGACTTTTGTGGTTTATCCAGACAAGGAACGTGTTTAGTATTAGAGTGGTGCTTCCCCTTCTCTCAACTAAGAACCCAGAGTCAGATGCATCAACAATCCATTTTTGCGATTTCTTAATTGCGAATTCTTACGATTCGCAATAGGAAATCGGAAAATAGAATGCATAAAAAATTGTGTTTAACACCTTCTGCGATTCCTACGGGATCGCAAATGATCTACCTCATGAATATTAATGGGGTAGATCGCAATTTACGACCCCCTCGGAAGTGCAAAAATCCCTTGAATGGTGGTCTGCTGGGCCCCTCTTTTTTTTTGTAAATACAGGAAGGGGGCACCCCGGTACCCGCCTACTCCCCGCATCCTGCAGAAGCCTACATTGATTTTGGACAGAGGTAGCTGCTAAACATGCAGCTCCCTCTGTCCCAAAGCAATTCTGCTCTGCTTTCAGAAAGTGAGAGTATTTTTAATGTTCTTGCTTGATGAAAGCGGAGCAGCATTTGCTAGAAGCCATGGCAAACATCAATGTCCCAGGAGGGGGCCTCCCTGTGACATTGCAAGAGCGCCCAGGCCATCTACGGATCCACAAGTAGGGCCACTTGGCCCCCCTCTTTCAAGTATTTAGCCCAGGGGAGATGGTGGTCCCCGGGGCCAGGGGTCCACAATGGACACCCTCCCATTATTCTGTTTGTGCCCCAGGGAGGTAGCTGTACCCGGGGAGCAACGTAGCTCCACCACAAATATACTATTTCTGCCCTGGGGAAGTGGTTGTCACCGGGGCAGCAGGGGAGGCAGTAGGGCCACTCCAACATTCCTTCTTAAATAATGTATGTGCTCCAGGGAGGTGGCAGACCCTGGGGCTGCCAGGGGGCTGGACGGGCTCCCCATGTTTACATTGTTCAGTGCCCCTGGGAGAGGGTGGTCCCTGGGGCTGTGGGGCTGCGCAAGCCCCCTGCATTTGTGTGCTTAAGTGCACCGGGTAGGTTGCAGTCCTCATGGCTTTTCAAAAGCCTAGGAGGGAGCCCCCTGAACCTTTTCCTTGATTGTAATATGCCCCTGGGATTTGGCCGACCTGGGGTCTTCATAAAAAAAACAGTGGGAGCCCATGTATCTTATTTATAAAAAATTTCTTGTGGCCCTAGATATCTAGATTTTTTACTCAACAGTAGTGAATTCCCAAACTCTATCCAAAACTGATGAATAGCAGGGTTATTGTGAGCACATTGATAATTGGTTAGGATGTGTAGCTCTTCGGGCAGCTTTATCTTTAACCTGTTATATGCTCTGCCCCCTTCTCCTTGATTGTAATATGCCCCTAGGATTTGGCCGACCTGGGGTCTTCATAAAAAAAAACCAGTGGGAGCCATGCATCTTTTTTATAAAAGATTACTTGCGTCCCTAGATATCTAGATTTTTTAACTTTAATATCTCTGAAGCTACTCAACAGATTTACACCAAGTCACAAAAAGCTTGGTTTCTGAACCTACATCAAACTTTGTATCAAATTTGCTGTAATTCCATTCAGCGGTTCAAGCGGAACCCCTTGCAAATCTCAAACTTTGTAAAAAAAATAACACATTTTCCTCACATTTCTGTGATGGAAAGTTCTGGAATCTGTTTGGATCCACAATCTTCCACCCACCCAGCATTACCCAAAGTCTCCCAATAGAAATGCTACCTCACTTGTGCCTGGTGCCCGTGACAGGAAATGGCAGGAAATGGCACAAAACGCAACGTGCACATCAGAGCTTTCCAGTGAAAAATGACCCGTCTTTTGCTATGTGTCTAGCTGTGGAATTTGGACTCTAGCTCAGCCAGCATGTATGGAAACCTAGAAAACCTATACATTTTTAAATACTAGACACCCAGTGGAATGCAGGATGGGGTGACTTGTGTGGCTATCAGCAGGTTCTGTTACCCAGAATCCCTTGTAAACTTCAAACATTGTCAATTTTGGCTAATATTGGTGTCCCCTTCAGGGGAATCCACAAACCCTGGGTACCTCTAAAATCCACATGATGTTGGAAGAAAAAGACGCAAATTTGGCATGGATACCTTGTGTGTACATACGGTTACAGGGGCCTAAGTGCGAACTACCCCAAATAGCCAAAAATGGCTTAGCAGCGGGGAAGAAAGTTCTAGCTGCGAAAGGGTTAAAGTGTACAGAAAACTGATGGATGTCATGCTTGAATTAATCTCATCCTTTAGTATTTTCTCGAAGGCTCATCCAGACCCATCATTATTTTCCATACTTTATCACCTCAGTGTGGGCCCAGTCAAATTCAAAATAGGTGTTAACTCTGCTCTAATGGGAAAAGGCCAGGTTCTCTGTGAACCAGAACACCAGAAACCTAGGCCTGGTTTCACCCTAGTAGGGTTCATCAGACAGGTATAGCTTGGTTCCTGTGGCACACTGTATGTACAGACATGGGTTCTGTGACACTGTGACACTGGAACAAAGCTAAAGTGGATTGGAAAGCTTGTGGGCATTCCCTTATTGAAGAACTGTGACAGTTTCTGCATTTTCTTTAAGGGAAATACTGCTTCAGTTGTTTGTTATAATTTCCCATACACCAGGATTTTCAACTCATCTTCCACCCTCTGCAGATTCCGTGTCTGTGACATCATCAGCATTGCCAGGTAGCAAAAATAGAAACATAACAAGCAGATGGTTGCTGATAGTGTCATAATGGCTCCATTAGTTCTGCCTAGGACACCGAGGCTGAGAGTTCTAGATCTCAGGCGCAGTGGTCACTTTCCTTGGAGACCTGGAAGGAGGAGGTTGAAGCTGTGTTAGCTCAGGAGAAGTGCAATTTCTGACATTTATTAGTGAGCTTGACTACTTCTACCACTGGTAGGTTAATTTATGTATTAGATTGCTTGATTGGGGGTCTTTTTTCAGTATGGTTGATGGGATACTCAGTCAAAATGTGGCATATACATCTTCCTCCATATTACAAGTGCCTTAGACGATAATACACTTGGAATACAATGGATGGGATATCTGTTATGTTTTGAATCTAAATCATTATGTTAATATTTAACTTAAATGTAATTCAGACATTGTTCTACCTCTAAAGGCCCATGCATTTTCAGAATCCATGCACACTTGCACAAACACGCACACATGCAGGGGATAAAAGACGATACCTTACATTAAAGTTAAGGGACTAGGGATTATGCATTAGGGGAATAGATGTGAGGCTATGGGGATTATATATTTGTGGTTTTAGATTAAGGGTATAATAGTTAAGGTGTTGGGTACAGGTTTAAGTGTTATGGTTTTGGGGTATAGTGTTAAGGAGTTAAAGGGTTAGGGGTTAGGGTTATTATCAGTTTTAATATTGTTTCATATACGGTATAGGTATGACACTTTTGGGTGTATGGTTAATGATTCAGATTCAGATTCAGATTCGTTTTTTTAGATTTTTACGATTTAAAATCATAAAAGCAACAATACATATATGTACAGCATTACATTTCATCTAACAATAAATAACATTTATCTTAAGATAGGATTAAACCATTATTATGAATCAGCTAATCATTGAATAACGATTTTTTAAAACATTTTTTAAAAATCCAGTCATCACCATAGTGCAAGTAACATTTCCCAGTTGCTGCAAGCTAAGAAACGCAGGTCTGCATTGCCGCCAAACACCTTGCCTCAAATACTATTTAATCCATCTTTTTCGCTCCCTCTCGTACAGTTTAAAAAACGGTACTACATGAAAGGTGGATTGCAGCGACATGTTGTCACAGGGGCAAGGAACAAAGGTTCTAGACCAATCATTTTTACTTGGAAATGTGACCAGCCGGTGAAATAAATTAAACCTAAATCTGGTCAGGATGAATCGGTCAAAGCCCACAGTACTCATGGTTAAATATGGTTGTATTGTATAGGTGGTTAGCGACAATTGGTGACCAATTACTGTTTTCTTCATTAACTCCCCTGCACATCTTAATAAGTCGAAATGGGCCATGCATAACCTCATCAGTTCTTTTTTCGAAACATTCCTAATTAAGTCCGGGTTACTAAATAGCTCAGGCCGTTGGAGGTCAGTTAATGTTTTCTTAATATACTCAAGCCAGGCAATGCGCTTCGCATTATCTAGGCCCATGACATCCCTTATAATGTCCTGGTTTAGGCCGAGAGCTTCTGAGCCCATACTCTGCGCCAAAGCAGAATAGGTTGCATTTTAATCAGGTCTGTAATATGGTCCATCCCTAATTCCGTATGACAATTAAAAACTGAGGTGCCCTTTGGGAGAGCTAGCAGGTATCTATAAAATTTGTTACAATGATGTTTCCTAGTATCCCCAGATCCCTGCCCCATACAATGCGATACTTCTGCATTTGGCCACATACATTTTTAACATGATTTCAGGTTTTTTTTTTACCCAACTTAAAGGAGAAGTTCTTCAGTGCTGCTATTGATCGTTTAAAGGAAAGGGTCCTATTCTTAACCTTAGGTCCCCAAGTGCCAGAACCATCAATTGATACCCCCGAGTATGGGAAGGTTTTAATTTACTCAATTTCAAGTCCTGAAACTTTGAGGTATTTGGAGGTAGCGCGACCTTTGCCACAACGCATCACATATGATTTCTTTGCATTGATGTTAAGGCCCCTTACTTCCATGAATTCTAAATGCTTTGTAAGGGCCTTCTTCGCACCCATCTTCGTTCTTGCCATGAATACCGCGTCATCCGCATACAAGAGTGTTACTATATGCTTATTATCAAACCTTGGGGAGTCGATTTTGCTGGCCCCCAGTTCAACCTCAAGATTATTCGTGTAGAGGGAAAAGAGAAAAGGGGCCAGCACACAGCCTTGTCTTACGCCTTTTTCTATGGTAAAGGACCCCGTGCACTCCCCCCTCAGCCCATGTCTTACTTTAGCTGTTGCCCCTGAATAGAGCTGCCGTAAAAATAATACAATGGCTGGTTCGACTTCCATCTCCTCAAGTATTTGCCACACTTTAGTATGTATCACGCAATCAAAGGCGGCAGAGAGGTCGACAAAAAATGCATAAAGACATCCTCTTTAGCCCGTGTATATTTCGCTTGAAGCAAACCAAAATTTAGGACCTGCTCTACGGTGCCCATCCCTTCCCAGAAGCCATACTTCACGGGGCTTAAAATGCCATGTTCCTCGGCCCATGATTGCATTTTATTTAGGACCACTCTCCCCACCATTTTCATAAGGGAGTCTAATAGGGATATTGGACTATAATTAGATGGACTCTCCCTATCCCCCTTTTTGTATATTGGTATTATGACCGATTCCAACCAAGTACCAATAAAGCCTTTAGCACAACAAGCCTCAAGGACCTGTGTGCAAAGTGGGGCCCATAAATCTGTATTAAGTTTAAAAATATCAATAGGGATCCCATCTGGTCCCGGGGCTTTATTATTTTTGCTGGCAAGTAGTGCTAACTGTACTTCCTCAAGGGAAATCTCCATATTTATTGGATGATGGCCACCCCCTTTCAGCGGATACCCTCTTTTCTTGTCCTCATTCGTGGGTTGCCCCTGTGTGTTACTGTAGACCTTTGAGAAGAAATCGATCCAAGTTTTTTCATCTATGGCAATGTCTAGCCTTGCCGCCTCCTTTTTAGTAAAAAAGGGTGCATTGACTGCCTGCCAAAAGGATCTAGAGTCTCTACACTGTGAATCACTCAACAGATTCTGCCATGCTAGATTTTTGAATTCCTTTTTTCGTTGGCGCCTTGCCTGGGTGTACACTTTCCTACAGTTTCTTATTACGTCATGTTCCCTTGGTTTGGTACTTAGGGCCACCTTAAGGGCAGTATACGCCTTAGTGCACCGAGAATCAAACCAGCCCATCCCTTTATTAGAGTTATTACTCTGTACCTTAGTTAACTTGTCCTGGATGATACTAGTGATGTTACTAAAAGCCTCCAGGGTTTGTTCATAAGAAGAATTCTCATCCAGACAGACCATAATGTATTTAAGGGCCGTAGTTATAATTTCATTAGATTTTTTAATCGGATCTACAATGCTCCATTTTAATGCCAGTCCGTTTTGGCGTGCTATAGCGATATTTTGTGTCCAGGTCAGGGACTCAATAGTAGAAACGCTAGTAAGCTCTGAGGTGCTTATAGTCACACTAAGGGGTAGATGATCACTTAACCCAATTATGTGAATATCAAAGTCTTCCACGCAATTAGAAAATCTATTCGGTACAATCACAAAGTCTATGATAGAATGAATCCCCCTAGCTAAAAATGTGGCACTAAAATCAACCTTAGGAGAACACAGCATATTAGCAAATCCATGATCGAAATTGGCCATGATACTATTTATTATCTCTCCTCTCTCAGTATGCATAAAGTGACTCCTACCCACATTTTCTCCCCTTCCATAATCCTTTAACCCACATGTTTCACAATCACATATATTCATATTGAAATCCCCTACCCATATCAATATGATATTTTCCCCCTTAGACAGATTATGGCCACTTAATTCAACCTGTAATTTGTGCAAGACTTCAGCAAAGTCCTCATTCTTTATGTTGTTATAAAAATTAACTATTAGTAGCTCTACACGGTGGTTTAGAATAACAGAAACCAGTTGAAAATAATGTGAACTGTTTCTACTAGCGATCTTGACAACTTTTAACAAATTGGACACATAAATACATATCCCTCCTTTATGCCTACCATACAGAGAACGTACTGCAGGAATATGGAAAGTTTTAAAACCATCAAGGTGTTTCTCGTTTATAAGCCAACTTTCCTGTATACATAGGATGTCAAAGTCCTGCACGAACCCCCCCCCAGATTGTATTGTGTACTTTGCTCTCTAGCCCACACACGTTCCAGGAAACAATCCTCACTTGGCCACCCCGCTGCCTGGGGGAAAACTGTTTTGACCGTGGTTTATCGTTATCGGGGTTCACCCGCTGAGGATCTGACATTAATCCCATCCTTATAACTTCTTGCTCATACTTGCGTTCTTTACTAATCTGAGTAGTCAGTGATGTGCGTTCGCTATCCCCTACAGTGGGTGTAGTCCTGAGTGAGTTATCCATTAGTACATTTTCTTTAGTGGCATCTGTTTCCAGGGTGGGGGAACTTAGCAGAGTAGGCACGTCTCCTATTACTCTATTACCCTGAATTGCATGATCAGACGAGGCATACGGTGATGGGGACTTCCCCAACAGCGAGGCATGTGTGGATATCTGTATAGCTTTATTATCCTCACCACCCAGTCAGTCACAGTCATTAAGACCGGAAAGGGCTGCAAACCTGTTTAGTCCTTCAAAGACTGGGGCATAACCCACATATCCCCGCTGTATGTGATGTGGGTGACATGAATGACTCTTTCTAGGACATCCCCATCCTTGACTTACTTGTGGGTGCGGTATCCTATTGTATCCCCACCCATTACCTCTATTAGGGTTTGTTCTATTCAAATCTCTGTAAAAATACTCAAGAGGAAGAATCTCAATTCCTTCACTCCTTGTCCCTGCATAAAACATGACCTCACTAAGGATTCTCCCCACTGGTTCGGGGCTGTTAAAGTTCACTATAACACAGTCCCCTGTTTTATTCTTTCGTGTCCTGCCCACCCAGCCCACCCTTTGTGCCATTATGATATTATGCCATATCTTGCTACCCTCAGTGGTGTTATTTGCAATCCAGTGAGCCACCTTATTTTTAAGCTGACCATGGTTCTCCCTTGTTCCCTTATTCAATACCGGTACATTTCCAAGGAGAAGTACCAGAGGTGAGGATTCAGGCGGTAAATTAATTACAGGCAAAGGAACCTGATCTTCCAATTTAGCTTGCCCATCGTCTACCCCCTTATTCTCAATTGGTTTCACTATTGGTGTGTTTTGTGACCTATTTTCAGTGAATTTATTTCCTGCAGATTTCTGCAGGTGGCCAATATTGTTTCGATATTTAGCTACGACCTTGGTAAATGCGCAAATAGCTGTCTTAGCTTCAGATGCTACAGTATTGCTATGCTCAGGCATACTGTCCTTATTGTGTTCTGGTGGTACTAAGATGTCCAGCTTTCGTGAGTTTTCTAGAATTGTTTCGCTTAGGGCGTCAAGTTTCCCGTTAATGACCCTTAGTCTTTCTATCAGGGGAAGAGTAAAAGATCTTAATAAATGTGTCATATTAGAGAATGACATTTCTAACTCTTTCTCTTTCCCCGTTCTTTGTGCAATGTTTTGTAATTGTGGGCCAAGGGTATCCGTAGCTATAAGACCTTTTACTGTTTTATTAGGTTTAATTGAGACATTTTATGGGGTAGGTATACGTGGTTTATATGACAATTTAATGATTGTAGGTTTCCTGCCCAAATATCGGCCCCCTCCCCTCTTTCTTTTGCCAACTTGCTTGGGACAAGTAGGTACTATAGTTTGTAAGTCGATGGCCTGTATACTTTTCCTGGCCACTATCGGGTGGAAGCCCTCTGAAGATAAGCTACTGCATGAGGAGATGTTCAGAGGTGATAACTCAGCATCCAAGTCAGTAAATTTATCATCAAGTGAAACCCCTTCTTGTTCATTAGGGCTTGTCGTAACTAAGCATCTTGGTCCATCATGGACTGGTGTAACAGCATTTTTCAAGTCCCCTAGCGAGGAGCGCTTAGCACCCAAAAGTTCATGTGATAGGCGTTTTTCTGTGAGTGCAATCTCTCTGTCAACAACCCCAGCAGCTCTTATGAAAAAGTCATCCAATGTTCCATTTAAGCTCCCCCTAGGTCCAGTGGTGCTCCGTCCCCCCCCCCCCTTCCAGGGATACGAGCCATAATCAGTTATCAGTTAGTGGCTTTGATGATTGTTAACAGAGTTAATAGGTGGGAAATCTTACCACGGAGGAAGAAACCTTGGAGGGGGGCCCGGCCCGGCCTTATCCGGCCCTGGACAGCCGTAGACGGCCCGCCCTGTGCCCGGGCTTTTCCCGGAGCCCGCCCGCGCGCGTCCCGCATGCGCGTGTTTGGGCGTTACTAAATAGGAGGAGGAGGGGGCGGAAAGAGGCACAAGGTGCACGTGGTCATGAAGCGCAAGTACCTCTGGTCCTCGCAGTCCGGCTCCCCCTGGACATGCCCAAGTTCAAGCCAGCAGCGGGTCCAGGTCAGGAATATAACAAAGGGCACCAGACCGCAGCAGTTCCAAATAAGATGCAAGAGTGGGCTTTAAGTTCACGCTGTCACCAAACGCGTAACTCGACTACGAGCGGCTCCCGCGGAGCGGGGGCCTCGAGTCGTGTTTTAAGGGTTAGCAGGGAGGAGGGGGCAGGAAGAGGCACCAGGTGCGCGTGATCATGAAGCGCAAGTACCTCTGGTCCTCGCAGTCCTGCTCCCCCTGGGCAGCCCAAGTTCAAGCCAGCAGCGGGTCCAGGTCAGGAATAAAACAAAGGGCACCAGATGGCAGCAGTTCCAAATAAGATGCAAGAGTGGGCTTTAAGTTCACGCTGTCACCAAACGTGTAACTCGACTACGAGAGGCTCCCGCGGAGCGGGGGCCGCGAGTCGTGTTTTAAGGGTTAGCGGGGAGGAGGGGGCGGGAAGAGGCACCAGGTGCGCGTGGTCATGAAGCGCAAGTACCTCTGGTCCTCGCAGTCCCGCTCCCCCTGGGCAGCCCAAGTTCAAGCCAGCAGCGGGTCCAGGTCAGGAATAAAACAAAGGGCACCAGACGGCAGCAGTTCCAAATAAGATGCAAGAGTGGGCTTTAAGTTCACGCTGTCACCAAACGCGTAACTCGACTACGAGCAGTATGGTTAATGGGTTAAGGCTGTGGTTCCCAAAGTGTGCGTCGCGGCGCCCCGGTGCGCCGTGATGAAAAGCCAGGGGCGCCGCGCTGCCTCGCAGGATGGGTCCTGGAAATTGCAGCCGCAATTCCTCCCCCTCCTTTGTTCACACCCTAAAGGGAAACGACCAGCTGCTCAGACACCGAGTAATGCGTGTGACATCACAGACAGACAACGCTGGATTGCAAGTGTTGTCACGCAGGGATACGTGCTCACGCAGAGACCCCGAAGTTTCATTTATGATTTTCCTATGTATCTTGTCTTCTTTAAAGCACGCAGCGGGGATTTGTTGAATGTTGCCCAAATCCCAATTTACAGATGATTTACCAATTTGCCCCAACAGAACGGTCCGTAATGTATTGAGTACCTTTAGATCTCAGGAGACGAAGAGCCGGGCTCTGTAGTTCATGTAATGGGCTGGGGTCACTAATTGGGCATTTTTGACTTTGCAGTCGATGCTTCCCTTTCCCTCTTTCTTTTTGTCTCGGCCCTTCTTAGAATCTTATCGTCTTAACTTCCTACATTTATTTTGCTCGTGCCTGTGTGCTTCAACCCCTGTCCTTTCTCCATGACAAGTAGTTGTCATTCCCTTTCTTTTTTACATGGCAGTATATGCTGCTATGATCTCAGGACGTGGTTAAGGGTCAGTGTTGGACTGGGACAGAAAATAGACATGGCCACCAATATAAAAAAACGCCCCTCATTTGTGAATTAAATACCTAAAATGTGGCATATGTTTGCAAATTGGGGCAGTTTTGAACTTGTAAAGGCATGCTATATAGCTGTGGTTCCCAAAGTGCGGAATTAATGTAATTTGTTTGTGGCATATTTATGCCAAATGACAAAATTGTGCATACTTATGTGAAATGCAAATTCATCATTTCCAGCTAAACTTTAGCACAGAATGTAATTTAGCGCAGAATGTGACATTGAGTCAATTTTTGACAAGAGCTACATTTTGCGCTAACAATAGTGTAAAGAAAGAAAAGCAACATGAACAAGAGCACTCTGCATTATGGTCCCACATGTTGGATGAAAACTTATTGTCACATATCGCGCTTTTGCAGTAAATATTTACTGTGAATGGTGTGTCAGTATGTGAAGTGGCATAATTTTGGGAATTTCACTTAACATGCATAACATGAAATCCCTAAAATTATGCAAATTATACCAGTGTAAACTACACTTTTCCCAGGTCTATGAATACCACCTAAACATGCACAGTTACTACATTTCTTGTCATGTTCTTCTAATAGTCATGGTGCAGATGGGCATCAAAAGTAGGGAGTCCTGATGACTCCATGTCACCAGGCCATAACTTTCCACTTCTGGGTTTTGATTTAGCATATTGCATTTTGAGAGTTGTATTCTTGGTTCAGGTTAATTGAGCCAATTGCACCAACGAACCTGATAACAATGATGCAAAAGCAAAGTCCAGGAATGGAAAGTAGTGTTCCTGAGACATAGATCCATCTGGTCGCAGGTGCTGTTCATCTTTGATAATACTGTGCTTGCATCCTGCATGGATCTCCACTAAGCCCACTTGTTTAAACACCAATGTGCGCTTTCCCGTGGACACTACCTCTTCTTCTCAATGCAGAACAAAAATGCATGCTATTGTCAGAGTATTATGGGTATGTACGTCTTACAATAGTCCATCCGTAATGCAGGCCAGTGTCTTCAATTATCTTTTTGAGAGACTATACAGTTTTGGACCTGTCCCACTTGTCCTCTGTACCCAGCTCACTTAAAACACTGGGTAGATGGGATCTGGTGAGCCGTCTTGGGTTCATCAGAGCATACCCCATGTAAACTTCTTGTAACGTAACAGAGCTCCTTGAGCCTTTCTCTAGCCTGGTTACTTTTAGTGGGAGTGCTTTATGCTACTCTATGATGGTTTTGTATGCATTTAGATGCACTTATAAGATCTTTGTGAATGCAAATAAGGTTTTATGGTAATGGCTACTCTCTGAATCCTTCATCATGTCTAGGCTCCATTCTTCATGTAGACCAGTGGTTCCCAAAGTGTGCACCGCTGCACCCCGGTGCACCGGTAAAAAAATGGTGGGGAGCCACAGCCAACTGCCAATTAGGTCAAGGGAGCCACGGGTCAAAAAAGATTGGGAACCACTGGGTTAAGGGAATAGAGCTTATTTTTTGACAATCTATTTTATTGAGGTTTAGCAGCAGGAAACTGCCACTAAAGTGGCGATAATGGGCTTGATAATATGCCCTTGAGAATTCCAATAGAAACCCATGTTGTGGTGTTAACATGGGCTTCTATTGGAATTCTCTACGGTTTATTAGCAAGCCCATTACAACCATTTTTTAGGCAGTTTCCTGCCGCTAAAGCAGCAATAATTTTAACGCCATTCCTTGATAATATGCCCCGAAATGTTTTAGATATGAGGTACACTAATGAGTGTCTTGTGAATTTAAAGCCCATCTGTATTAAAAATATGCAGTTTCACTTTTCACAATAACATTGCACTCAATCCATTTCAATGGAACACACATGACTTTCCTGGTAATTCAGTTACAAGTGCTGCAAAATATCTGGAAATATTTCTCAGTAAATGGTGTGAATTATCAAGGTACATAAGAACAACACAGACCTCTTGATTATGTCATTTTTTTGTTATATTTAATAGGTTATACAACCAACATTTACATCTCTCTGATCCTCTCCTTTTTTAGTTTTCAAATAAGTACCAACTTATATTGGTGCACCATGTACCATTTTAGATGATTTCTTGCTTCGTAAAAGGTTATGATTTATGTTTTCCTTTTTAATTTTCTTTCATGATTGATTTAGGTTTAAAACTTCTAGAAATATGGTAATTGAGTGTGAAGTGTTTTAAGTGTTAGGGGCTGAAGTCTGTAAATGTTACGCCTTACCTAATTTGTGAAATTCATTCATCGTCAACATTTCCTTATTGGTTCAGAGTTGATTTTCTGAATGAATTTTATTTGGGTGATTTATTGTCCTCATAATTCTACAGACATCTCTATTTTTGCTTTGCTATTGCTCACATTTAGATTTTCTAGTAAGTTTTGTTGTTTACTGCTCTTCTGGGTTAGAGTTGATGCTATTAAACTCTGCTGGCCATTCTGTCTTTTCATATGACTCTTGTGTTTGAGGGCTGTCAGGTGGTTGCACATCCGTGTTATGAACCTGGGTAGTGGTACAGTGCAAGAGGCAAACATACAGGGTTTGGTAAAAGGAAGAAGGATTACTTGTCTTCTGTTCAAACACTATTCACCATCTAGAGATATCTAATATATGTCTACATTAGGGCTGGGCTTGTAGACCTATCAAATACTAAAAAGAATAAATGCTTATGAGTTATATTTGCATCTAATCAATGTCAGTGGTGATGGTTTCATATCTGTTGGTCAGCCTTACAACCTACCAAAATATTACTAGTCAGTGAGCTGGTAATATGTACTTTAGATGTTTGAGGCAAAAACAGAATGAGGCGGTGTTCAACCTGGCACCTTATGCAAGGTCACCCTAGATTTGTTCCTTCATTCGCTGAACCCGCTTTTGTTGGCTTTTATGCCTCTGCGCACTTTGCTAATAAGTGGTAAAGAAATTGTGGTCTCCCTAACAAACAGGGGAAAGTTGGCCTACGTCTGAGTTGTTACATTTACTTTGCTTGTAAGTCCCTAGTATATGGTACTAAATATACCTAGGGCCTGGAAATTAAATGTTACTAGTGGTTTGCAGCATGTGTTGTGCCCTCCTCACCCTCTAAAGTAGCACTGCAAAACGTGTTTCAGGCATGCCACTGAAATCTGTAGTAACCTGTTAAACTGCCTTTTCAACCAGTCATTACAAACCTTTTGCTAGGCCTAAACCTTCCTGTTTAATACAAATAATTCACCCCTAATATATAGGGCAGGGTACATTGTATTTAAAACGTAGGACATGTTTATTTCAGTTTTACATGCCCTGACAATGAAAAACTCCTAAAGGCAGTTTTCAATGATGTAAAGCCCACATAGACTAACACCGGGTTACCTTGCCACGCTTTATAAGTCATAACTTCAATTTGGAACCAGATCAAGAGACACTGTTTCCATTCAAATACATTGTAATTTGTAATCCTCTTTAATCATAAAGTCGGATTTTAAGTTGCAATTCTGAAAAACCCAACTTTAGAAAGTGTGTATTTTTCTGCATAAACCAAACGTGCATTTCTGCCAAGATCCAGGATCACAAGACTCTGGATGTATCTCCCATTGTGTTTTGTGTATTACTTCCAGATGTGAGGACTAAAGGACCTTGGGTGTGGGGCTGAGTGTTCACCTCCTGACTGGGATGTCCTGGAAGGTTGTGCTTAGCCTCCCTGAACTTCAAAGCATAGCCTTAGGGCTTGCCCAGCCCTTCCCGACTTCTAAGGGTGCCTGCTATGCCACTGACAAATGCATCTCACAAATATGCCTGTCTACCCTTTGTTAGCCTACATATTTTGGAGCCAAACATAGGTAACCGGCAAGTTTAGACATAGGTAGACGGGCCATCCCTCCCGCATAGGCTGGCACTGAGGATAAAAGTGGCACCTTCAAAACCTCTCATCAGAAAACTGCTGGTCCTGTGATAGATTCAGGAAATTGATTGCCCTGTTATCTGAAGAATTAAGATTAGACCTGCTTGACATGAGCTCAGGCTCCACATAAGTGCTTCAAAGTGTCAGTTGACTAACCTCCTGTTAGAGCTACAGGGAAAAACAGGTTTCCAGAGGTCTCCTTGCAACTGTCAAGCCAACCAGCACCAACTGGACCTGCATGGACCGGCATGAGTCCTGTTGCTGGCCTCTGCTGAAGTAAGCGCTGATCCCCCAGTCAAGGTCGTGACCCTTGACTGGCATCAGAGTGTTCTCTTCCTGCCTGACAACCAAAATTCCTGAGTCCCTGATGAAGATTCTAAGGTTTTTGGTCCCTGTGCGACTACAAATGTACTCCTCATGTCGCCTGACAACCATCTGCGATGCCCGCTGATGTGAATATCCTGTGAGAACCTGATCTTTGCGTCCTCTACAAGAACCAGCATCAGCAGCAGGAGACTGTGACCACTGCTAAGATGAAGCTCTAGCAATGTAAAAATATTTGAGATTTTTCTTGTACAGTGTTTTCACTTTAGTACTTTATTTGTTTAAGTACTATGCACATTACCACTAAGTAAAGCGTGAGTGCTTTTGTGTGAAGGTACTAGAGGGTAAGCACAGGCTTACTTAGTGACTTTTGTAGTTCACCCAGACAAGGAATCAGTTTATTATTTGATTGGTGCTTCTACTCCTCTCATCCAAGAACCCAGTTTCTTATACTTGGTCTGCTTAATTAGAAAGTTTATAATTGAAGCCAAAAGAGAGTAATCTGTGAATGCATGGATAGTCTCTCAGGTGCAAGGTATTCTTTTAAATGAGCCCGGTCAGAATGGCCTGGAATGGATTTATCAATTTACAACAGTGTTCACTTTCCTTGGATACTTGGAGAGAGAACGTTAAAGCTGTGTTAGCTTGAGAAAAACTGTGATTTATTTCAATATGGATACTGTGAGTCTGAACTCAAAGTGAGTAAGATAAGCCCTTTGACTTATTACTTCACATCCAGTGTAATTTAATTAGAAGAGAAATGGAAAAATGTCCCCTCCAACTGTATATGGCTTTTGGCAATTAGATTCTTATGAGGGTTTTTACTGTAAGCAGCATGACTGAAGCATGTAAAATCCACATCAGACATCAAAATTGGTTGGACAAACCACATCATCTTTGAAAAAATGACATCACTCATAATGCAGGATGAATACAGATAAATATATAAATATTCAAATTAAATGTTATGAAGTCATAGGAGCAAATTATAATACTCTGAACAACGCGTCCCTCGTCCCCTGAATGATCAGCGCACAGCAAATGTGTGAACTACATATTTGAATGATGAGTGTACCATCACCTCTTTCTGTGAGCTGTGTTCATCTGAGAAATCAGTGCTTGCTCGCAGTGTGCCATTCGCCCTGCTGACTGTGCTACAAGATCCTTTGTGAATTGTGACGCTTTGACAAATCGTACTTGAGATCTACTCTCACTATGTGGATAAAGGCTGCCTTAGCACCTCAGCAAATCATGGTCTTTACAACCCACTCAAAGTACTTGCTTCCTGCCAGTCCTCACTACACTACGCATATACCCTCCCTAAATCACAAACCCTATCTCTCACAACCTACCCATACCGACTTTGCAATAAACCTCTGCCATAGACTTTCATCTCTCCTAGCAAAACTTCCAACAAACATTGACCTACAAAGAAAACCAACCTATCTCCCTCCTCACTTTATTGAGCCCATGTAATAAAAGGTGCCCGTGTAAAATTACTCTAAATTGTATTAATAGTATTCAACGCTCCTTTTGCATTATATATATATATATGTTTAATATCAAACATTCTTTCTTCATCTCACAAATGAGTAATCTATTTGCACTTTATATGTATGAATACTATGTGTAAATAATAATTTTTCACTTGAGACCGTTTTCTTCACAGTCTGTCTTCTACCTCACTTGTAGTTCAACTGAATTGTAGTCTGGATAGACAAAGTGGTCCTACCTCAGTTTCCTGTACCTTATGGAGCACTTTTTGTTGTATAAAATGGTGATTGTGTTTACATGTGGTTGGCTTTGGAAGAAGAGAGTTTGGTCGAAACGCGTCGCCATTAAACGCAACTGAAACACAGACCCTGGAGTGCGAGTCATTTGTGTGGTTCCTGAAAAAACGCTGGTCGGGAGCCCTTTCTAACATATATATATATATATATATATATATATATATATATATATACATTTACAAAAAACACCAAACTTACAGGGACATTATAGTTAGGCTCAGGTGTCACTCATACAAAACCACTGACATGTAACTGTTATAGTTAGTGAGATAACTATACAACTATAACTCACACCCCACAATGCCCTGCTTATGACCTCACATATTACATCACTCATGATATGGTCAGGGACATCACTGATGACATTTCAAAAGACATCACTGATGACATCATCCAGTGACTGTGAGCGTTTTTTAAAGGTTTTTGATGGTTTAAATTTATATACCAGGTGTATTGGTGCATCAGTGAGTGTGTGAGTACCTCTTTGGATGATTCAGTAGGTGTGTGACTGACTGTATAAGTGAGTGATTAGGTGTCTCAGTGAATGTTTGGGTGAGTGAATGGTTGTGTGAATGTCTGTATCAGTCAGCCAGTTGGTGTCTAAGTGGCTGTATGGTTGTGTGATTTTCTCTCACTTAGAGGCAATGTCCAAAGTATTTGCACAAAACTCCAAAGAGTAAATCAGTGAAAATGCCACACAAAAAGATTCCACACCAGGAAAGAAAATAGAGCTTCACTAAATAAATATACAATACCAGAACAACCAACATCCAATAAGTAGAACTTGAGACATTGAATTTTAAAGGTTTTTGTTAAACTAGTGCCTAAAAGCACTATTTGGGATATCTGGTAGCACTGGATGGGACAAAGTCAAAAGTTAAGGCCAACAGCGATAGAACATGTGCCGGCTACAGGGATCCAGTTAGGCCGCTGAGCAAAAGAACCATAATCCTGGCTGGCCCATCAAGTCACACTTAATGTCCTATTGTTGGTGGCTGTCTAGGGGGGATACACAAGCCCCAACTGTCACCTACCCCAGACGTGTGATCAGAGACAAACAGCAAGTAGCAAATTTCTAAAGTAAGAAAAAGCTATCTTTCTAAAAGTTGCATTTTCAGAATTGCACCTTAAAACCTGACTTCACCATAAGTTTGTATTTTAAATTGCGATTCCAGAGACACCAAACACAAAATGTCTACCTCTTCACAATTAGAAATTGCACTTATAAAATGTAATTAGATAATCTCAATGTTCCTATCGGCGACATAGACCCTGCTGTAGTAAAAAAAAGGATTTAAGGGGTTTTCACTAAAAGGATATGCAAAACTTAAAACTACATGTCCTGCCTTTTAAATAAATTCCACCCTGCCCTCTGCATTGTCCAGGGCCTACCATAGGGTTGATTTATATGTATAAAAATTGAAGATTTGTTCCTAACGAAAGGTTTTATTTGCCAAGTCGACATGGCAGTGTGAACAGCACACACAGGCCCTGCAATTGAAGAACTGAGACACGGTTAAAGGGCTACTTCAGTGGGTGGCACAACCAGTGCTGGAGGCCCACTGATAGTCTTTAATTTACAGGTCCTGGGTACAGTTACCAACATGTTTATAGGGACTTATAAGTAAATTAAATATGCAAGTTGGGAACGAACCAATGTTACCATGTTTATGGGAGAGAAAACAAGCACTTCGACACTGATTAGCAGTAGTAAGGTGCACAGAGTCCTAATACCAGCAAAAACAAGGTCAGTAAGAGTGGATGAAGAAAGAAAAAAGTTGGGGGAAGACCACCACAAGCTTGCCAGATCTAACAATATATATGTATACACACACACATACACAGGGGCAAGGGCTGTCCTCTACTCACACAATACCAATTTCACCCACACATTCTGCTGACAAGAGGAGTGCATTGCTCCCCTATGCCCCTTATGCTCAATATAACCCCTCCAGTAGACCTTCCCCTTCCTCATTTTGATTTGTCTGCATAACTACTCCGGTCACTTATAAATTAGTTGATTAGGTGATTTAAAATGCTTTTTGAATGATCTACGTGCCATCTGAAACTGTGCTTACCCTCTATGGCCTTCAAAACTTATACTTTTAACTTACAGCTTGAAATGCAACCAACAACATGTTTTAACAATTATGCTGCAGTACAGCACTAATAGATGTACATCTTTGAATTTATCTTCATCTTTAATATACACATCAATGACATGTCAAAAGCACATAGAATAGTTGTGTCACAAGGCAGGTGCTGCTTTAGGGTATTGTTTTCATTAGCACAATTGAGCTGATTCCATGTAACATAAAGCACTATGAATAAATAAAAAAAAGTTGTAAAGGTTCCACAGTGTCAACCTGTTTCATCCCAAATCTAGGCAATTTTTTAGTAGTCACTTATAGAAAGTTGGTGTTACTTGGTGAAAATGTGCATTCCCACAGATTCTGATAGAAGCAAATTCTGGTTATGTTTTAAGGATGAGATGCAATAAAGTCTTTAGTACAGAACATAACAGTATGAATGTTTTCCCATTGTTTTTGGAGAATTGATATTGACATACTGGGGTATTTGGGGTTTCATGAAAACAACAGCTTAGACAAGAATCACTTTTTGTTTTCCTCTCTACTCTCCCTTCTCCTCACCTGACTCTGGTTATAAAAGTGATTTTCTTTCTCTAATAATTCCTTTCATCAGAAATTATTCATGTTAAAAAAGTAAAGTTGTATGTTCACAGACCTGTCTGGAATCAACAGTGTTTTAAAAACATATAAGGGCTCTTTATACAAGCCCTTAGCGCCACTGGAGTGTCACTTTTTTTGACGCTTTGGTGGCGTTGCAACATTTCACATATTTACAAGGTGGTGCTAAACCGCTTAACGTGGCTTAACGCCATCTTGTAAATATACCCTTTGCCTCCACAGTCCATTGTGGCAAGTGGACATACAATGGGTGTTGCTGTGGGCGTTCCACCGCAACACTCATTGCTTTATGAGGCTGCCCCAGATTTACAAGGCGGGGGCAGCACCAAAAACTAAGGCCAGGTAATACTTGGCCTTAGACTGGTGATACGAGGAGAAATTATACATTTTTCTCCACATATTTCTCTATCTACTCAGCAAATCGCCATTATTGATTGTTTATGTGTGGGAAGTTGTCCCTCCTGCATGTGCACAATCACCTCTGCAGCACAGGCACCTTTGTTAGACCAGAGCTACAGAAAATTCTGGGCTGCACTGTATTTGTGTAAATATGGCACCTCCCTGACTTTGAAAAATGTCGAAGCATGACATTGCCAAATTTGGCATAACACCATGCTCCAGCATTTTTTGGTAAATATGACTCTTATTGTTTAATGTTTCCTAATGTCGCAGGCTCTGTCATTGATCTCAGACTCTCACAACTCATGGAATTCTTTACTCGAAAACTATTGTGACAACTGAAGTTCTTGACTTCACACATTAACTTTTTTTTTTTTAATTTCTAGCTGTTTGCCTACCATCCAGTTGGGTGTGCACCATCAACCACAGCTGACATTTGAATTTTACTCTGGTCAAGATGTCCATAAATGTGAGTTCTTATTTCCTGCCTGTAAATTTAAATGAGGTATTTTGCTTCATTGTCGTTACCAGGGATTGAGTTTCAGATATACAAATGTTTACTACTAATTAGGGTGAAAGTTTAGAGGTTAAGGCCTGAGACAATAGCAGCAAATATAGTAGAAAGATCCTAAAGGAAGATGCAAGAGAGCAAGGGAAAAACACGAGGCATGCATGTGTTTTAAAATAGGAGTAGAAAACAATTTAGGACCTCATTACGATGTCAGACGAAAAGGCTCTGAGCAGCATTGGGTTTGTCCGAATCTGATTCCGAACCTGTCTTTCCAACTGACTTTGAAACCCTTCCGACCGACCGATTACGATGATTGTGCACCGTTTGGACTGTCCTACTCGGTTGCGACTCTGTTCCGATGGTCTTCTGAGGAACCGAATTGGTCGGAGCCGACTTGTTCAGGTCTACGGACCTCGTTTGCGACCAATGGATTACGATGTCAGATTCGGACAGCCTGTCCAAATCGTTTGTTCTGACACAGATCGGCTGTTAGAATTCACCCTTGGGGGCCCATAGTAGGCCCCCTTCACCAAGGGGACTCCCAATGGGGCCTGTGGGGGTAACCCTGGGACCCCTCTTTACAACCATGCACAGTGTGACAGGCTTCCCAGGGCGCATGATTTTCCGCACCCACCCCATTTTCCAATGGGAGCCTGTGTTGTAAGTCGAAACACAGACTCTCATTGAAGTCAATTGGAGTACTTCTGGGAAAAGTTCGGAAACATTGTAATCAGTCAGTCAAACTCCCAAAATCTGATTTGGTTGGAAATGTTTCCGACACCGAGTTGGTCGCAGTGCTTTCCGACTGACATCATAATGAGGCACTTAGTATTATTATAAACACAGGGAAAGGGGACAGTTTTTGTAGTGAGCTTTGAACTTTGTTTTAGTTTGGTGACTGAGACATGATTGGAGCTGGATATAGGGTTTCTTCCCCACTCACAATGGGAGAATAAAAGTTAGGGAGAATAAGTAGCGAGTATATTATAGTGCTTACTTTAAAGTGTCCCCCTTGATGAAAAGAGTGATTGATATTGGGATGTTCACAGATTTGTTCACAATCAAATTAGTCTCTACAAAAAAAGTGAAGGAGATTGATCTTTTTCCCCAAATTGCAAAAACATCATGTTTAGTGCTCACCCTACTAGAGGCCTTCAATGTGAAGTGAAAGAGTTACACTGGACTAAACAATTTATTTCCCATTCAAGACAGGAGTGAGATATAGGGCATCACACCAAGAAAGCTCATAGAATGTAGTGAGACCAGTGGCATGGAGCCCATTATAGTTGAGTATGTAGGTGTTCCCTTCAGTAGTTAGCTACTACATTTCAACAAGAAGGTGGTTGAGTGGCACAGGGTGTAACACTGAATAACAAAATGACTAAATGATTAAATCTGGATTTAGAGAGAATGACCTAATGATTCTGTCTGCTCTTCGTTTAGTTGCAAATGCGTCCCCGTCGGAGGGCAGTAATCTGCTGCTGCAAACCATATGCAGTGCCTGAAGGAGGTAAGTGGTCAAAAACAAAACCCCTCATTGTCTCATGGTACTAGACATAAATGTACTCTGGGTGTTCTCCTTTTGTGTGCCTTCTCGCATTATTTATAGTTTTACTGAAACAAATGAGTGTAGTTATGGAACAAGTACATTTTCAGCAGAGAACAAGCTGTCCTTGTAGCTATTATGTAATTTCATAGTACATGAATTGCAGGGTAATCAATCACTTAATATTAAAGTTCATGCAGATATGGAGGCAGCAGTCACTCAGTATTAGAATGTATAGTGGATGTGGTGGCATCATTGATCATTCGGTATTCAGTTCTGGGCGTATTGGGCCTTCAGTCATTGTGGTCGGAGGTACTTAATCCTGGCACGACCCCAACATAATGCTCAAACGATAACCAAATGCAGCACTGAAAATCTAATAGAGCGTTATGGTATGTGGGTGGTGGGCTTTTGTGACCACAGGATGATCAGGCAAGATGGGCAAATTGGGCAATTGCCCAGTTTCCCCTCCCTTCCGAAAGACTCTATTGGAAAGTGAACTTTCTCTCCTGTTGATCTCTGACTATTCTATTGCTCTATCTACACTCTTTGCTTACTGCTACAACTGACTCTTTTTACCCCTGTGTCATTTTAAGGACTTTTGTCACCCTGGTCAAGACATATTTCAACTAATTATGTGACCCGTTAATATATAATATAGTGCTGTTTGGAATCATGCAGGCTTGAATTTCCAGGAAATTGGTAATAACATTCGAGTTTGGACTGTATAGGGGCCCTTAAACCATGTTTTGCCAAGGACCCAAAAAATCCTAAAGACGACACTTAAAATGATCACGGGTATTGTGGCCTGTGAATGCATGCTGCCAAATGTCGGTGACAAATACTAATGGTGTGCAATACAAAGAACTCCAATCAAGGCCTTATTGGATAGGTTAGACAGTTCATGGGGTCTGGTGTCTTGTATGCCGGGGACTTTAACATGAGATAATATTTGAGGAGTTTGATTATAGAAATTAAGAGTAACAGTGTCAGGACTTCTTTCAGAGGGCCACAGGGTATGCATGAGCTCATGGGCTCAATCGTAGTGGTTGAGGTAATTTACTCCTGATCTCCTATATTCCGACCTACTATGGACCCTGAGAAACTGGGCCTAGTACCCCTTCCGCACTTGACTCTCTGTGATAGCTGTAGATAACCAGTCAAAGGCTCCATCATAGGGGAAGTGTAGAAACAGGTTGTTTAGCACGACTCATAACTAATATTGTCATTAAATCAATGTTTTGTTTTTATATTAAAAAGTATTATTTTCTTTTTAACTCTACGCATTCAAAAATGTATTTCAGCATTGACAAGCAATAATAATTCTCTTGAGGTTAGGGCTCCAGTTTTTAACAGGTAAATCCCTGTAGCACCCTCTTTCGTCTAAAGTGGTTGGAGTTATCCCCCATTCGCCATTCCACAGTGACTGGGGGGGGGGGGGTGTCTCTCTCTGCCTTCTCCAATGTGTCCCCACCTGCTCACAGGAACGCAGCATTAAGCAAAGCTGTCTGGGGCATTCCTATAATTGTAATGTCTTCATTAGGTAGGCAGAGGCTTCCGAAATTGGAACCCAGGGTCCTCCATGTAATGTACCTTTTCAGGCCCACTACACACAGTGTGTGAACACAGTGCACACTCTATGCAGTACTGCTACATTCATGCATAGTATCCTCACAGGCACACATACATTCAGCAAACACATTCACTCTGGGCACTGTTCATTACAGTAGCCTTTCTTTGTTGTGCAATGATGTTCTACTTAAAAACACACACAGCCAGCGCACTTATTCATCATACGCATACTGCACAACACTTAACCTTTCATGTGTTATGCTTTTCGCAAGCACCCAAATACCCAGCACATGTTTTCACTGTGCATGCACTGCACAGCACTACATCTCTCATATTATGTATTTCACACTGCCAACATACACCCAGTACATGCGCTCCCCATGCATGTTCGTCACAGCACTGCTCTATCCCCGTACTGTACCATTTCCAAGCACACATACAACCAGTGCAGAGTCACCACTCCTACGCAGCACTTTAGGCAAGTAGGACGAGGGTCAGTTAGGCACACAGCAGTGGAACTTTTAAAATGGAGAGTGAGCCTGCAGACCTAACTCCAGTAACACAGGATAAAAATGACCTGTTCACTCCTATCATCATCTACCCAGTAGGTTGCCGCCACGGAGCTTAACTCTGGGTCAAGGCAGTGGCCTTCCAGCACTATGAGGGTAGTGCTTTTGTCACCCCTCCTGGTCCATCAAGAGTGCAATTTGTGAGACAGGCCTATGACATGGAGCACACACATGATATGTGATTGCTGATAAAAACGAAAATCAACAAAGACAAAATGTGCACTATTCAAATGCTTTAAATATATTTTAACATGCAGAGAAACTCAGCTGTAGCTGAGGCATTTAAATAAATATAAGACAACCTAAACTTGCAATGCAAAATACCAAACATTTGGCTTTGTACCCCTTTATTTAGGTTTTGAGTTTAGAAAAAGTTGATATATGAAATTTATGATAGGATGTTTTTAAGTCATTCATTTGAGTGTTCACAAGTTTTTCATCAAAATATATTTGAAGGGAACAAATCATTCCACTTTTACTTTGCTATATAATTATCTCCCTTTCCCACACTTATGTTTCTAATTTTTGCCCTTTCCTCATTAGTTCATTGCTTACTGGTCCTCTGTCATGAGGTGTGGCTACATGTTGTCCAATGATCTAGTGTTCAGTACTCAGAGAGGTCCTACTGCCCCCCCCCTCATCTGCCCTACGTGTTGCTTCCTTCTTAATGAAATACTGGTCATTTGTCCTCATGGGTATACAGGATCCTCAGGGAGCCACATCTACCTGCATATTGTCTAATTCTATTTTATCTCACTGTTCTTATTTACAGAATCTTTTACATCGTTCACTGCTTATCTTACTTAAGTTCTGACAAATTTAACTTAACTTTTCTTATCAGGATGAATAATCAGCCCACTTTCATCAAGTAACCCTACCCCCAAATTACCCTTTACACATCATGTTGACTTGCCAAGATAAATTGAGCACTGGTCAAACCCTTCCAAACAGTTGGAAGAGAGGGCGAATTGCCAGCCACCGTATGCAAGACTAAGGGCTCCATGGCATCATTATGATAACATGCCATATGCCACCGCTGACTAGTTCATCACTCAAAAACTTCAATGAGTTGTTCCACCTGCCCGAATAACCTAGAAAAGGGAGTTTGGCTGACTCCCTAGTTTTGGGGCTTTTTTGGGCCTCTTTCGTGTTAGCTGTTTATTAATGAAGCCCAATTGAGCAATACAAAACATAGAGTAGTCCTTCTGTCAGTTCCTTGATCATGTTTGGATGGTTTTCTTGTCTTGTTTTCCTCCCTCTTATTGTGCTTGTCTCTCATTCAAGCCTTTTCTTCTCACTCTGTTTAGATTGTATAGCAGGATTCCTTTCACTACATGCATCAGATCTTGCACTGCAGTGAATATGAAGTATTATTTTCTCTTATTTACTCCTGCTGCTACATCTTCTGCCGTCACCTTCTCTTTTTTAAAACAACCCTCTCAACATGTCCTTCATCCTCTAGAGACTTCGGGCTCTTAGCTCAGCTCAATGTTGTATTGGCAGATGATAATCATAAAAAAAATTTGAACCATTACAATATGTCTGACAGAACTTCCATGTGCACACGTAAATATGACAGACATTTCCTAATGTATTTTAATCAGCTTTAAGAAAATCCATTCTTAGATGGCTGACATAGATGCGTGTTCATTTGCCGATATCATCTTTTGAATGGATTTTCTTAACCCTTTCAGTGTGCACGACGGCCGGAAGCCGTCATGCTCAATGGTGCTCGTGTGCGCAGGTTGGCTCCTGGCTGCCCTGGCACAAAGCACCGGAAATCCCTCAGGTGCAGGCACCAGAGGGATTTCTTTTTCTTCCCCAAAGCCTAGAGAGCTGGGGAAGAGCTTCCCCAGCTCCAGAGGCCCCCGTGGTTTCTATGAAATGGTGATCAGCGCACGTTGCGCTGACGTCATTTCACAGAAACCGAAACTGAAATGAGCCTTTAGGCTCATTTCAGTTTTACTTTCTATGTGCTCAGGGGTCTATCTCAGCCCCCTGAGCACGTAGAAAGACGGAAGAGGTATCATTGGAAAGGGGGGAATCTCCCCAGTGGATCCCTGCTTGGGGATTGCCCCAGGAGGGGTAAAAATATTGGCCAAATTCAGTTTTTCTGCCCCCATGGGGGGCAGAAAGCCCCCTGGACACCAGGGATTTTTATTGCGGCAATTTCAATGAGTGTGGGGGTTGCCCAAAACATGCATGCCAATGCCCCCACACCGGCCATAACTACAGACTTTCTGCCCCTCCTGGGGGACAGATGGGGCAGTAGTCCTCAATCTGCCCCTCGGGGTAGAAAGCCCACTAGACACTAGGGATTTTTGGGGGTCATTTTAATTAGGGTGGGGCTGCCCAAAATAGGCAAGCCAATGACCCCATCACCTGCCACAATTACAGTCTTTCTGCACCCCCTGGGGGGCAAATAGGGGCAGGAACCACCAATCTGCCCCCCTGGGGGCAGAAAGCCCCCTAGACACCAGCGATTTATTTGGGACAATTTTAATTAGGGTGGAGACTGCCTAAAACGACATGCCAATGCCCCCTGCCATACTTACAGCCTTTCTGTCCCCCTGGGGGGCAAATGGGGCAATAGCCCCCAATCAGCCCCCTGGGGGGGCAAAAAGCCCACTAGAAACCAGGGATTTTTGAGGGAAATTTTTAATTAGGGTGGGGCTGCCCAAAATGGGCATATCAATGCCCCACCCTGCTATAATTACAGCCTTTCTGCACCCCTGGTGGGTAGATGGGGCAGTAGCCCCCAATCTGCCCCTCCAGAAGGGAAAAAAACCCACTATACACCAGGGATTTTTTTGCCAATTTGAATCATGGGTGGGGGCTGCCCAAAACGGGCATGCCAATGCCCCCACCTCGCCCACAAAAAATCCAGTCTTTCTGCCCCCCTGGGGAGCATATGGGGGCAGTAGCCCCAAATCTTCCCCCCCCATGGGGCAGAAAGCGCACTAGAAACCAGGGATTTTTTTTGTATTCATGTAGGGGGGGGGGGCTGCTGAGAATGGGCATGACAATACCGCCACCACCCCAGCGACATTCCAGTCTTTGTGCTCCCCCGGGGGCAGATGGGGCAGTGGCCCCTTATCTGCCCCGGCTGGGCAGAAAGCCCACTAGGCACCAGCGACTACCCTGGCTGCATGGATAGAGGCTGCCCAGAATGTGCATACCAATGACCCCACCCCTCCACAATTAGCCTGAGTCTTTCTGCTCCCCTTGGGGACATTTCAGGGCAAATTCCCCCCCCCCCCTCCGATTCCCCCCAGGGTGGCAGAAAGCCAACTAGACTATTTTTTTTAGCAATGTGCCTACCTGTGGATTTTGGGCCCTAGCGCAGCTGGCACATAGGGGAAACTATCAAACTTGTACCTTTTTGAAAACTAGACACCAAGGGGAATGCAGGATAGGATGACCTGTCTGGCTCTCACCAGTTTATGTTACCCAGAATCCCTTGCAAACCTCAAACTTTGTGAAAAGAAACACATTTTCTTCACATTTCTGTGGTGGAAAGTTCTGGAATCTGTTTGGATCCACAAAATTCCACCCACCCTGCGTTCCTTAAAGTCTTTTGAGAAAAATGGTACCTCACTTGTGTGCGTAGGCCTAGTGCCCACAACAGGAAACGGCCCAAAACGCAGCGTGGATGCTCCACATTTTACAGTGCAAACTGACACTATTTTGCAAAGTGCCTAGCTGTAGATTTTTAACCCTAGCTCTGCCGGCACCTAGGGAAACGTAGTAAACCTATACATTCTAAAAAACTGGACACCCAGGGGAATCCAGGATGGGGTGACGTGTCTGGCTCTCACACAGATTTAAGAACTTTCCACCACATAAATGTGAAGAAAATTTGGTTTTTTGACACATTTTGAGGTTTGAAAGGGATTCTGGGTAAGAGAAACTGGTGAGAGCCATTCTACGTTGGAAAATGTAGGGGGATTCATGCATCCATACCTCAATGGACTCCGCCGGGTGTCTAGTTTTTAGGAATGTGTGGGTTTGGTAGGTTTCCTTAGATGGCCGCCAAGCCCGGGACCAAAAACTCATGTGAACACCCCCTTGCAAAACAAGGTAATTTTCGGATACATAGGGGCAGCTGAGTTTTTGGTCCCGAGTTGGCAGCCATCTAGAGAAACCTACAGAACCCCACATTTCTGAAAACTAGAAACCCAGGGGAGTCCAGGGAGGTATGGCTTGCGTGCGTCTCCCAACATTTTCCTACCCAGAATCCCCTGCAATCCTCACATTTTGATGAAAAAATCATTTTTTTCTCAAAATTCTGTGCGGGTAAGTTCTGGAATCTATGTGGATCCACAAATTTCCTACCACCCAGCGTTCCCACAGGTCTCCCAATAAAAATGGTAGTTCACTTGCTAGGGTGGGTCAAGTACCCGCGACAGGCAAGGGCCCAAAACGTACTAAGGCGACATCAAAATGACCTTTCACAAAACAACCTGGTTTCGCAAGATGAGTCACCTGGGTTTTTGGCCCCGGCTCGATGGCCATCTTGGAAAACTACCAAACCCACACATTTCTGAAAACTAGACACCCGGAGGAGTCCAGCAAGTTATAGCTTGTGTGGGTCCCCTAACGATTTCCTACCCACAATGCCCTGCAAACTTCAAATTTAGCTGAAAAAATAACTTTTTTTTAAAATGTCTGTGTGGGAAAGTTCTGGAATCTACGTGGATCAACAAATTCCCTACCACCCAGCACTCCCCCGGTCTCCTGATAAAAATTATATCTCACTCACATAGGTGGGGCAAGTACCCGCAACAGGCAAGGGCCCAAAGCATATTGAGGAGACATCAAAATTACCTATCACAAAAAAACCTGGTTTTGCAAGGGGGGGGGGGGTCATCTTGGCTTTTGGCCCTGGGCTCAGCGGCCATCTTGGAAAAATGCCAAACCACACATTTCTGAAAACTAGAAACCCTGGAAAGTCCAGCGAGGTATGGCTTGCATGGGTCCCCCAACCTTTTCCTACCTAGAATTCCCTGCAAACCTCAAATTTAGCTGAAAAAAACAAATTTTCCACATATTTTTGGGTGGAATCACTGTGCCGGCACATATGTCCTAGCCCACAGCGTTCCCCTCAGTCTCCCGAGTAAATTTATACCTCACTTGTTTGGGTGGGGCAAGGGCCTCTGACTGGGAAGAGCCCAAGACATAGGAAAAAAGTGTATAGCACCAAGAATTCCAAGTGCTACATTTTTTAAAAAATACGTTTTTAGCCACTTCTGCTTTGGACACCCACACAAGTGAGGTATCATTTTACTTGAGACACTATTGAAAACGCTCTGGGGTAGGCCGTTTGTGCTACCACTATTTTTCCTCACAAAAATATGTAGAAAATGTGTTTTTTTCAGCTAAATTTGAGGTTTGCAGGGATTTTTGGGTAGGGAAACTTTGGGGGATCCATGCAAGCCATAGCTCATTAGACTCCCCGAGGTGTCTAGTTTTCAGAAATGTATGGGTTTGGTAGGTTTCCCTAGATAGCCGCAAGCCCGGGGCAAAAATCCCAGGGGCCTTATTTATGAAGGCCTTGCGCCACAGGTGCGTCACTTTTTCCCATGTTAAAAGTGACGCACCGGCGGCGCAAGGCTTTCATAAATAAGGCCCCAGGTGTCCCCCTCCAAAACCAGCTCGTTTTTTTGTTATAGGTAACTTTGAAGTTTCCACAGTACGATTTGGGCCATTTCCTGTTGCAGCCACTATGCCTACCCACAAAAGTAAGGTTCCATTCTTATCGGGAGACATGTGGGAATGCTGGGTGATAGGAAATTTGTGTCAACCCTGTGATCCTACAACTTTCCACACAGAAATGTGAGGAAAAATAGATATTTGAAACAAAATTTGAGGTTTGCATGGGATTCTGTGTAGGGAAATGTTGGGGAACCCATGCAAGCCATACCTTGGAGGACTCCCCCATTTGTCTAGTTTTCAGAAATGTGTGAGTGTTGTAGGTTTCCCTAGGCGTCCACGGAGCCCGGGGCCAAAAACTCACGGGACCCACCAAACAAAACCAGGTTGTTTTGTGATAGGTAATTTTGATGTCGCCTCAGTAGGTTTTGGGTTCTTGACCCACCCATGTGAGTAAGGGTACCATTTTTATTGAGAGACCTGGGGGAATGCTGTATAGAAGGAAATTTGTGGATCCATGTAGTTTCCAGAACTTTCCCACACAGAAATTTGAGAAAAAAGTGTTTTTTTCATCTAAATTTGAGGTTTGTAGGGGATTTTCTGTAGAGAAATCCTGGGGGACACACACAAGAAATATCTTGCTGGAATCCTCAGGGTCTCTAGTTTTCAGAATTGTGTGGGATTGGTATTTTCCCTAGATGGCCGCCGAGCCCGGGGCCAAAAACTCATGGGACCCCCCCTTGCCAAACTAGGTGGTTTTGTGATAGTTAATTTTGAAGTCGCCTCAATAGATTTTGAGACCTTGCGTGTTGCGGGTACTTGATTCACCCACACAAGTGAGGTACCATCTTTCTCAGAAGACTTTGGGGAATGAGGGTTTGGTGGAATTTTGTGGATCCACATAGATTCCAGAACTTTCCTCCACAGAAATGTGAGGAAATTGTGTTTTTTTATTTTTTTTATTTTGAGGTTTGCATGGAATTCTGTGTAACAGAACCTGGGGAGAGCCAACCAAGTGACCCTATCCTGGATTCCCCTGGGTGTCTAGTTTAAAAAAATGTATAGGTTTGAGAGGATTCGCTAGGTGCAGGCAAAGCTAGGGTTCAAACTCTACGGTTAGGCACTCTGCAAAAAAAGGGTCTGTTTTCACCGTGATAATGTGTTGTGTCCACGTTGCATTTTGGACCGTTTCCTGTTGCGGGAACAAGGCCTACTCACACAAATGAGGTACCATTTTTCTCAGAAAAACCTTGGGGAACGCATTGTGGGTGGATGTGGAGTTGTGGGTTGGGCGGACCGGAATAACAGGCTGGGAGGCCGGATGTAGTGAGCTATGGTTTCAGATTTTATTCACAGGTAAGGCACACACAGTAGTGTTCCACAGAGATATAGGGGAGGAAGTCCGGAGAGAACGTCGTGACGGATGGGTTCTGTTGTAGGGTTGATGTCTTGTTCAGGGTCCTCTGTAGGTTGTTGTCATCAGATGACGGTCGGGTGATTGGTCTCCTCGGAGATATGTAAGAGAGAGAACAAAATGGGGTTAGTCCAGTCCGACGAGGACTACCGAGTACTGTCACCTTCACCGGGAGTGAGTTGGCCAGGAAAGGAAACGTGTGGGAGGTGGGAAGGGCAGAGGGGGATAAGGTCAACTGAGCAAGCGGGAGGGGTATAGTGACTGGGGTGTCCGGGTCAGTGCGAGGATAGTGATATATATACAAGGTGCTCGTGATACTTCGTTTATCTATGGGGCCAGTGCAGGGTGCTCGTGACGCTCTATATACAGGCTTTACAGGTATTTACACTATATTTACAAAGGGACACGGAGAAAGGATAGAGTGTACTCACGTGCCCCGCCGCAACTCTCATCCGAGTTGCGGCCGCTCTCCAGCCACCTCCGGAGGTCGCCACCAGTCCTCCGACCACAGGTCCTCTTCCTCCTTCTCCTCTCCGCTTTCCGCCTTCTCTACGATCTCCTCTCGTCTTCCGCTCTCCGTCGGGGGTTCCGCGCCGTTCGCTTTCTCCTGCCACGAGTCCGCTGGGCTGAACGAGGTCTTGACTGCTCTCCCGACTTTTCTATGTTCCTGGTGGAGCGTAGTTGACGCACTTCCGCTTCCGGATGGTTCGGGTTCCGGGTCACCAGTAGGGACTTCACTTCCGGTTTCCGGTTTGTCGGGTTCCGGGTCGTCGTCGGTTAGCGGATCCTGTGGGTGAAGAGAGGAAGTCCGATGACCTAGGGATGCTGTTCGTGCCGGCGTGGGGGTGGGAGACCCCTGTCTGTTCCGCCCTTCCGATGAGGTAGGGACCCCTGATTTTCCACAGTGGAATATTGTGGATCCATACAGATTTCGAAACTATCACCACAGAATTGTAAGGAAAATTAGTTTTTTGACAAATGTTGAGGTTTGCAAGGGATTCTGGGTAACAGAACCTAGTGAGAGCCAGACAAGTCACCCCATCCTGGATTCCCCTGGGTGCCTAGTTTTTAAAAATATATTGGTTTGCTAGGTTTCCCTAGGGTGCGGGCTGAGCTAGGGTTCAAAATCTACAGCTAGGCACTTTGTAAAATAGTTTGTTTCCACTGTAAAATGTGGTGGATCCACGTTGCGTTTTGGGCCGTTTCCTGTTGTGGGCACTATGCCTAACCACACAAGTGAGGTACCATTTTTCTCTGAAGAATTTGGGAAGGCAGAGTGGGTGGAATTTTGTGGATCGACACAGATTTAAGTACTTTGCACCACAGAAATGTGAGGAAAATTAGTTTTATTTACACATGTTGAGGTGTGCAAGGGATTCTGGGTAACAGAACATGGTGAGAGCCAGTCAAGTCACCTCATCCTGGATTTCACTGGGTGTCTAGTTTTTAAAAATGTATGGGATTGCTAGAATTCCCTAGGTGCAGGCAGAGTTAGGGTTCAGAATTTACAGCTAGGCACTTTGAAAAAAAGGGTCTGTTTTCACTGTGAAAATGTGGTGTGTCCACGTTGCAGTTTGGGCCATTTCCTGTCACGGGCACTAGGCCTACCCACAAATGTGAGGTACCATTTTTCTCGGAAGACTTTAGGAAACGCGGTCGGTGGAATTTTGTGGATCCATGCAGATTTCAGAACTTTCCACCACAGAAATGTGAGGGAAATGTGTTTTTTTAAAAACACATTTTGAGGTTTGCAAGGGTTTCTGGGTAACAGAACCTAGTGAGAGCCAGACAGCGAGACAAGTCACCCCATCCTGGATACCCCTGGGTGCCTAGTTTTAAATGTATTGGTTTGCTAGGTTTCCCTGGGTGCCGGCAGAGCTAGGGTTCAAAGTCTACAGCTAGGCACTTTGCAAAATAGTTTTAGTTTCCACTGTAAAATGTGGTGTGTCCACGTTGCGTTTTGGGCCATTTCTGGTTGCGGGCACAATGCCTTCCCACACAAGTGAGGTACCATTTTTCTCAGAAGACTTTGGGGAATGCTGGGTGGGTGGAATTTTGTGGATCCACACAGGTTTCAGAACATTTCCACCTCAGAAATGTGAGGGAAATGTGTTTTTTACACATTTTGAGGTTTGCAAGGGATTTTGGGTAACAGAACCTGGTGAGAGCCAGTCAAGTCCCCTCATCCTGGATTCCCTTGGTGCCTAATTTTCAAAAATGTATAGGTTTGCTAGGTTTCCTTAGTAGCAGGCAGAGTTAGGGTTCAAAACCTACAACTAGGCACGCTGCAAAAAAAGGGTCAGTTTTCACTATGAAAATGTGGTGTGTCCTCATTGAGTTTTTTTTCCGTTTCCTTTTGTGGGCTCTAGGCCCACCCACACAAGTGAGGTATCATTTTTCTCGGAAGGCTTTGGAGAATATGGGGTGAGCAGACTTTTGTGGATCCACGCAAATTCCAGAACTTTCCACCACAGAAATAAGAGGAACATGTGTTTTTTTACACATTTTTAGGTTTGCAAGGGATTCTGGGTAACAGAACCTGGTATGAGCAAGTCACCCCATCCTAGATTTCCCTGTGTGTCTAGTTATAAAAAATGTATAGGTTTGCTAGGTTTCCCTAGATGCCGTCAGAGCTGGGTTCAAAATCTTACAGCTAGGCACTTTGCAAAAAAGGTGGTGTGTCCGCGTTGCATTTTGGGCCATTTCCTGTTGTGGGTACTAGGCCTACCCACACAAGTGAGGTACCTTTTACTTGGAAGACTTTGAGGAATGCTGGGTGGAGGGGACATCATGTATCCACGCATATTCCAGAACTTTCCATCACAGAAATGTGAGGAAAATGTGTTATTTTTACAAATCTTTAGGTTTGCAAGGGATTCTGGGTAATAGAACCTGGTGAGAGCCAGTCAAGTCACCCCATCCTGGATTCCCCTAGGTATCTTGCTTTAAAAAAAGTATAGATTTGCTCAGTTTCCATAGGTACCGGCAGAGCTATGATTCAAAAGCTACAGCTAGGCACTTTGCAAAAAAAGGGTCAGTTTTCACTGTAAAAATGTAGTGAGTCCACGTTGCATTTTGGGCCATTTCCTGTCACGGGCATGAGGCCTACCTACACATTTTTCTCAGAAGACTTTGGGGAACTCGAAGTGGGGGTAATTTTGTGCATTTATGCCCATTCCTGAACTTTCCACCAGAGAAATGTGAGGAACATTTGGGTTTGTTTACAAATATTTAGGTTTGCAAGGGGGTCTGGGTAATAGAACCTGGTGAGAGCCAGTCAAGTCCTGGATTCCCCTTAGTCTAATTTAAAAAAATCTGTAGGTTTGCTAGGTTTCCCTATGTGCCAGCAGAGCTAGGGTTCAAAATCTACAGCGATGGCAACTAACAAAAAAGGGTCAGTTTTCACTGTTAAAAGAAAGTGTCCATGTTGCATTTTGAGCCATTTCCTGTCACGGGCACTAGGCCTACATACACAAGTGAGGTACCATTTTTATCGGGAGACTTACAGTAACACAGAATTGTAGAGCAACTGTTATTACCTATAGATTTTTGATGCATTTCTGCCTTCCAAATGAAAGACAATGTGAAAAAAGAAGTCATTTTGAAAAATGGCCCATAATTCTCATGCTAGTATGGGTACTAACAATTTCGGAAATGCCGAAATATATACTGTTTCTAAACTCTGGGGCAGATTTACAACTTCTGGTACATCTCTGCTAATCAGTAGGGATGCGCCAGAACAGTTGCAACAAGCCAAACCATCCGTGCACCACAACTGCACCGTGGTGCCCCAGATGGTCAGATGCGTGTTGCATCCCCTGGCGGAAAGGCAGTGCATTGCTGGAGTCACGTCGCAAGAGCGACTCAGCTCCAGCGAGGCTCTGGGTGCCCCTATGTCTAACATGCTGCATCAATCCTTATGCCTGCTTCAAGCAGGCGTAGGGTTTTGACGCAGCATGGCCGTAAATGTTACTGAGGCGTTCCTGCGCCGGTGCGCCCCCCCATGCCAGAGCGCCCTCATGTGGTGCAGGGCTTTACAATGTGACGCATCTCCCTAGATGTGTCATGTTGTATATACCCATCAGCATGGTGCTGGCTTTGCGCTGCTGCTGCGTCATAAAAGTGACGCAACAGCAGCACAAATGTGGCTTACGGGGCTTGTAAATCTGCCCCTCTATATTTTGTTGCAATTTCAGAAATACATAGGTGTCTTTCATACCGATTTTTCCATGTATGTATTTTCCCAAATGAATTGCTAGGTACATACTAAAAAAACATTGCAAGACCCTGCTCAGTTACAGGTTAAAACGTTGACACAAATGGCTGTTTTTTTCACACTAATTTTCAATCTTTCCTATATTCAACGGTTAGTCTCTACAAAGAAACCTTGAAGGATCTACACAAATGACACCTTGCTGAATTCAGAATTTTGTCCACTTATCTAAAATGTATAGCTTTCCAGGATCCATTATTGCTTTCATACCCATTTCTACCATTAACTGGAAAGAGGTTGAAAGCACAAAAAATACCAAAAATAGGCTATGTCCCAGAAAAATGACAAAAACTGTTGAAAACATTTTGGTTTTCTGACAAAAGTCTGCTTGTCCCTGAAAGCTGGGAAGATGGTGATTTCAGCATCACAACCCCTTTTTTTATACCATTTGCAGGGAAAAAATCAGACGCTTTCATCTGTAGCCCATTTTTCCCCAAAAACATAACATTTTGCTGTATTTTTTCTAATTTCTGGGTCCCCTCAAAGGGAATCCAAAAACCTGGGGCACCTTTTGAATTCCCATGATGTTGGAAAAAAAGGAGGCAGATTTGGCATGCATACCGTATGTGGTCAAAACGTTACAGGGGCCTAAGCGCGAACTACCCCAATTAGCCAAAGGCTTAGCGTAGGGGGGAGGGAGGCCTAGCAGCGAGGGGTTAAAGCATAAAATATCCTTTCAAAGCTGACAACCAGGAATGCATGTGCATCCACAGACGTCACCTAAAAATAATTGGAAAATCCAATATGGTTCAGGTTTAGGGTTGCCACCTAACTTGCTCCCTAGCAGAGCCACCATCATTTTAATGTCTCAGTTGAAATAAAAATAAGCAAACTCACCTAATGCAGGAATTTTAAGCCCTTATCTGTGTTCTAGACATGAGTAAATCATCCATGACAAATAACTCACTTAAACTAAGACAGAAGAGCCATTTTACAAATAAATACATACGATTTTGTTTAAAGTCCTATTTTGGGCCTTTACAGGCTCTTAAACCAACAACAAATGGTGACATTTTTCTTTTGGAAAGGTGGCAAACCTATTTAGGGGTTAAGATCTATTGGCTTTGCCAATGTTATTTTTACCAGTAGTTCATAAGCACATATATCAAGAGCATAACACTTGAATTCCATATGTGATAAATCCATAAGAAAATAACATACAACATAATTTGCGCAAGAACAAATGTATCATGGACATCTGTCCTTTCTTGAAAAATTCATGCAGATTGTGCTGCGAGTTAAGAAAGAATGATACTCTTTTCTAAATGACTAAAGAATGTTGAACAACATCTGTCTGGACAATATTCGTACATGTGTCTATTTCTTGGGGTTGTCATTACAGTTCGACTGACGGAATCGATCCGGCGCTTGGACCTAGATACCCTTATGGGTTTTTTGGATACGTCTGCTTCTGTCGAACCAGATGAGACCATTTTATCTTGCTGTAAAATCCTGGAACATCGAAAAAAGGTATCTGTCAGTCTTCATTACTTTACATGGCATTTAAGGCAATGAGAGGCAGTGAGGTTTAGCTACATATGTGGTTGTCTAACATTGTGGTATATTGTAGTGTTGTATTGTGACATGTGCTTTACTGTACTGTAAAGGACTGTGTAGTGTAAAGTATTGCTGTAATATGTTAGGTTGTATTGGGTTGCAATGCAGAGCAGTGCGTGCTGTAGTGTACAGTATAAATAAGTTATAGTGCGATAATGCAGTGTTATATCACATGTTTGCAGTGTATTATAGTCTTGTACGTTTTGCAGTGACCTGCTTTACAGTAGTGCAGCTTTGTGTGTGTTATGGTGTAGTGTTGTAGCATGGTGCAATGATGTATTGTAGTGTATTACCATGCTGTGTTGTGTTGCAAGTACCTGGGATGACATATTTGCATCTAAAGCATCGATTAAGTATGCATATATATTGCACTTCTTGGAGGAATCATTGGGGAATACAGAATTGTAACCTTTGCTTCAGCATTTCAACTCTGTTCAATCAATCAATAAAACTTTATTCGGATAACAAAGTATCCATAAAAGTACAGATACATAAAAGAACATAAGAGTCACAAAACAATTAAAAAAGAAAAAAAGAAAGTAGCATCGTAAATTTTCAAAATACATACAGGTTCACAGATCAAACATAGTCAGTCTAGCTCGAACAGCTATACGCAAAAAAGTGCCAGTGCGAAGTATGAGTTCATCATTGTCCATAGTTAATATCATTAAATATGCATTTTCCAAGCTAATAGGCTTTAATATTTTAAAATACGGAGTTAAAAACCATTTAATGTATTTTATATAAAATTTACAAAAGAATAAAAAATGCAACGCAGATTGGCCACTCGATCCGTCGCACGGACAGAGCAAGGAATCAAGTTCTTTCTGGTGACCAAGAGGAAAACAAAGTGCAAATTTGATTGAACCTGCCCTCAAGCGGAATAATAAACCCCGCACCCAGTGGCTCATTGGAAGTGTCAGATAGTGGGGCATGGGCGAAGTTAAAAAATCAAAAGCCAGATATGTAGAAACAGTGATCTTAGGAGATTCCCTGTCCAGTCTTTCTTCATCATACAGTGTGTATAGAGCAATTCTTATTTCATTTTTATGCGGGAGATTATCAGCAGTGTTCCTAATAAAAACATTCCCATAGTTGGTGCTACAAAAACTATTATACACTCCAGAAAGCCAGGGGATACTCATACATTTATCACAGTTCCGACAATCAGTAATAATATCTCTGGAAAGTGAAGTCGCCGGGTTCTTCCAAATAGAAAGCCAGAGCAGGGCAGGACGAGCACGAATGAAGTTTAACTCCTTGTGACAGACATATTGTGTAGTAGAGATAGGAACACAGAGCATCTCCCTGAGAAATCTGTTCTCTTCCAATTGAATAGGTCCACACTTGGTCACACCCCAAACCTCCGCGCCGTAAGTGGCAACGGGGGTACACTGGGCTTTATACATTTTTAAAATGGCAGATAAGGTACCAGTGTGTTTAGAACGGGGTAGGCTGAGGATTGAGTTGATGGCCTTTGAGAACCTACTCCTGGAGTGAGCAATATGCTCAGTCCAGGAGTTGCTCGCAGCAAAGACCTCTCCTAAGTAGGGAAAACTATTAGTGGACCATAGTTTGTCTGCACCTACCAAGATACTACCTAACTGTCGTTTATTAGGGCCACAAGACATAATAAAAGATTTCTTGAAATTAGTTTTTAAGTCAAGGGATTCCATATAGTCAACAAATCTATGTAAAGCATTCGGGGTGCGGCCCATAAGCACTGCATCATCTGCATAAAGCAGAACGGGAAGGGAGTTGCCCAAGATTTTCGGCACGTCGTGAGTAAGAGGGGTGAGCGTTTTATGCAGACCATTAATATAAATAATAAAGAGGAGGGGAGCTAAAACGCAGCCCTTTCTGACCAAACTAACACAGGCTTCCAAATCTTTGTGCAGATAGGCCAGGAAGTGCACAAGGTGCTCATCTAATCCGTAGTTCAAGAGAGCTGTCCAGAGCTTTGATCTATTTACAAAATCGAACGCAGAGGACAGGTCCATGAAGGCGAGATAGACTGGCGATCTGCGTGCAATATTATATTTCCCCAAAATTAAATTTAAATTGAGACACTGCTCAATGGTTCCGACCCTATTACGGAAACCTAATTGGCAGCGTTCCAAGATACCATTATCCTGGGTCCAACTCAGGATCTTATTGTATAAGATCCTGCCAAGTGTTTTTAGCGTATTATCGATAAGGGAGATGGGCCTATAGCAGTTTGGTTGTGAACAGTCTCCCTTTTTAAAAATAGGGACGATAATGCTTGTTGACCAAGTACGAGGAAGGGGAGCAACAGTAAGGTTATTGAACACATTTAAAAGAAGTGGAGCCCAGACGTCTAAGTTTATTTTGATAATATCAATGGGTAGGCCGTCAGGGCCCGGTGCCTTACTCCCCATGCTCTGATTAATAGCATCCTCCACTTCAGGTAAAGTTATTTCAACCCTTGGTGGATGGCAAAAAGACAATGGGGTCGGCTCCGGGCAGGGCGCGGCATAGATAGCATTAAAATGATTCACCCATTCTTCACCTTTGATGGTACAACTGATCGGGGTCATGAGCTGTCCAGAGGAGCGTAAGTCTTTAACAGCCGACCAAAAGGTATTACCCTTCTTTAGGTCAGCGGCTCTGGCTAAAACAGCCCCACGACCTTCTAAGATCTCTGTTTTCCTTCTACTAACAGCAGCTTTATACCTGGATCTAGCTTCTCTTATTTTAATGGAACAGATTGGTTTAAAAGACAGTGCCCTTCGCACTTCCCTGTTTGCCTTGGAGCATTCGTCATTAAACCATCTGGGATCTTGTGCAATATCCCTGCAAGGTACAGATAATAACATTTTAGAGGCTGATCAAATCTTGACAAAATCACAGACGGCCTTGGGATGGGGGGCTATGTCTAATAAGCATGAATTGAAGAGATATATATATATATATATATATATATATATATATATATATATGTATATATATATATATACACTTTCAGAGTATTTGCCTGCTTTTCCGCCCAGAGGCCCAGTAGGATTCTAATGTACTTTCATACAGGGCGCTATTCATCATAAAGAGTCTACAGGTACCAGCTTGCCATCAGAGAAACACACAACTGTGAAATAATTCGCGCATGCGCTCAAGTATCGTAGCAGCAGCTTCTACTGTTGTTCTTCACTGGCCTCAAAACACGTTAGGAAGATGTCGTAATTAAAACTTTGGACGGAGCCAGCATGGTGTGAGTTTTTTATGTCCCCCACAAAGGTGAGATCCTACAGCAGGCGGCGGCGCAGGTGACACATCAGGCCGACGAGGAGGCCCCAGCCACCAAGGCATTCATGATGGAGTTCTTTGCTGCTATCAAGGAGGACATTCTGAAGGTACGCTCCCAGCTCTCCTCGGACATGCGGGAGATGCGCTGCGATGTTGACTCTATTGGGGAGCGGGTGGCCACTCTGGAGGAGCATGATGTGGGCACCACAGACAAATTGCACCACCTCCAACAAGACATCATTCGCCTGACGGAGCAAAATCTGGATTTACAAGCGCATGCGGAGGTCTTGGAAAACCGCTCGAGGAGGAACAACATCAGGTTTAGAGCGGTGCCCTGGAAGGGTGAGGGGGGAAAGCCTCCGAGACTACGTCTTGGCTCTGTTCCGCCAGGTCCTGGGCAAGGGGGACGACTTCGAGCTCAAACTGGACAGAGTGCACAGGGTTGGCCTGCCAAGAGGGGCACAGGCCCCGCCACCGGACATACTGGTTTGCGTCCATGACTTCCAGATTAAGGAACAAATCCTGCGCAAAGCAAGGGACCCTGCGGGCATCCAATTCTGTGGGCACCCTCCTGCCCTCTTTCAGGATTTGGTGACCTCCACCCTCATCAAACGCCGCAGTTTCAGGCCTATCACCTCCTTTCTACGGGAGCAGGGCATCCCTTACTGTTGGGGCCACCCGTTTCGCATCATCTTCAAATACAAAGGGAAGCTCCTGCAGCTACGCTCTCTGGAGGCAGCATTTGAGGCATTGGGCCTGGCTCGTCCGGATCCAACAGCAGCCACTGACAACTCCCCGCCCCGACGACGCAGGCGGTCTAGCGAATGGCAAACAGTGGGGAGACCACTACCGACAGGGAAGCCTGACCCCACTGCAAGCCTCTTGGAAAGGGAGGCGGCCGTCTCCTCTGTGGCGCTGGTGACTGAAAATGACCCGGCTCCTTGACACTAATATGAAGACCAGGTCTGTTCTGCAGGGTGGTGTCGGGAGGGTTTGCAGTCTTGAGCTCTAGATCTTCGCTCATGACGGATTCCTGCACTACGACCCGGAGACCAACTGTCGGGTACCATGCCCGCCTTCCTTTGGGTCTTGTTTCAAATTGGTTTCTATATTCTGTTTTGCTTTTGAGGGGTTTGGGGAGAGTGGGTGGGGGGGTTAGGGTGGGACGTGGTGGTAGCAGGGTATTGTTCACTGAGGGTACAGAACTACTGATGGTATCCTACATACGAAACGGGCCGCAGGGGGGTAGGACAGGAGGGCCGGGGGTCTGCGTACTGAGAAATGGCTTGATCCGGGTTGGATGGTCCTATGCCGTTACCGCCAAGGGGAAAGAGATACGCAGTGGAGAAACTATGCTTTCATGGGCTCAATATGGAGGTAAGGGGTGGATGGCCCCCATAGAGCAGTCCCGATGGTTCCATAGACGATGCCGATAACACTGGGGACGTGGAATGTAAAGGGGCTTAACTCACCCCAAAAACGCCAAAAGGTCTGGAAATATATTATTGACCACCAGTTGGATATCGTGGGCCTACAGGAGACACACCTAACTAAATTAGATGACTCCCGCCTTAAGCATAAACAGTTCCCACTTATTTATAGGTCCTCAGCCTCCACGAAACAGAGAGGGGTGGCCCTTATGTTCCGCTCAGCCCTGCACTTTTAGCCCATGGGGGTCCAAGGTGACAAAGAGGGGCGCTGGATCATGGTGAAGGGGCTTCTGCGGGGTAGACCATGCACTTTTGTTGTATTGTACGCTCCAAACACAGGCCAGAATGGGTTCCTTCAGACTCTACTGGGGAAAGTGGTAGACTTTGCTGAAGGGCTGCTGTTCATTATGGGGGACTTTAACTTGATATGGCAGAAAGACCTGGATAGTACTCACTCGCAGAGGTCTGACATGGGCTCCTTTTCCCCTGAGACACAACAGCAGGTCAGGGAGATGGGGCTTTTCAATGCGTGGCGCTCCCTACATCCCCAATCCAGAGACTACACCTTTTTCTCACATGTTCATCGCTCTTACTCCAGACTAGATCACTTCTTCCTGAGTCAGTCCCTCCGAGGCGATCTACACAAAGCCAAGATTTTCCCATTGTCTGTGTCCGATCATAGTTTCCATGCAATAGGCCTACACTGGGGTGTGAAGAGTGGGACAAGCCCTAGATGGTACTTTCCGGCATCCCTGGTTCAGGACAAAACCTCCTGTACTGCGCTGAGGGGAGCTATACAGGAGTTTTTCACACTTAACGACACGGGGGACACTTCCATCTTTACCACCTGGGACGCGTTTAAAGCATGCATACGGGGACAGTGCCTGGGCCTGAATGCTTCCCTAAATAAACAGCGGGGTCGAGAATGGGAACAATTAGAGGAGGAACTCTCCACCCTAAAACAAGCTCATAAGGCTAACCCCTCCAGACGCGCAGTGCGACAACTCACAGCAGTCAGTGGGAAACTCAGAGCACACTACAATAATAGGGCAGAAGACACGCTGCTCAAACTGGGGCGTCTCTCCTACTCCCAAGACAACAAAGTGGGGAGGCATCTCGCCAGGCAGCTCAGAGACAAAAGGGACAGAGAATACATAAAGGGGGGATTCTGGACAATCAGGGGGAACTGACACACATGGACTACTTAAAAGCCGAGCTTTTTGGTACCTTCTATAAATACCTCTACTCGGGGGGGACCCATGATACCGCCCAGCAAACGGAGTACTTACGAATGCTACCGCTACCCCAGGTGTCGGCGGAATGAAATGAGACGCTTTCTGCACCCTTTACCAGAGATGACGTGTTAGCGGCCATTAAGGGTCTGAAATCCCACAAGGCCTCGGGGGCAGATGGATACACAGCCATCTTCTATAAGACCTTCGCCTCTGAACTTAGTCCATTCTTGGTCAGATTTATTTATTTATTTATTTTGAAGTTTTTAAAGCGCGCAGCTACCTCCGACGGAGGTGTCCCGGCGCTGAAGACAATATCTTGTGAGGTTCAGAGGGGTTCAGGAGAAAAAGAGTGGGCTAGATCAGAGAGAAGAGCCAGGTCTTAAGTTTGTTCCGAAACAGAGGCTCAGAAGTCAGTAATCTCAGTTCTGTTGGGAGGTGATTCCACAGTCTGGAGGTGGCTACTGCAAAGGCCCTTCTTCCCGTTTGCGCTAGACGAAAACGGGGGCAGATCATAAGGCGGAGATGGTTAGATCTGAGATTTCGGGATGCCTGTGAGATCTTCAGCTTGTGTCTCAGGTAGGCGGGGCCTCGGCCATTAAGAGCTCTAAAGGTAAGGGTAAGGGATTTAAACTGAATACGTAGTCTCACTGGGAGCCAATGGAGTTTGATCAGATGGGGTGAGTTGGAATGACGGTATGGGATATTACAGATCAGCCTGGCCGCTGAGTTCTGTACTGTCTGTAATCGATTGATGAGATACGCCGGGGCTCCAACGTACAGGCTATTTGCGTAGTCCAGATTAGAAGTTATGAGGGTGTGGACTACTGTCTTGCGTGAGTCTAATGGCAGGAAAGGGATGATTTTTTTAATCATGCGGAGCTTTCCAAAACAAGATGCTGTGACTTTGTTAATTTGGGTCTTGCAGGGGAGGACAGTGTCAAATTGGAAGCCCAGATTGCGAGCAGCTTGGACAGGTACAGGGGGAGGATCTAATTCAGCCGGCCACCAGAGGCTGGAAGAGATGGGGGATTTCTGGTTAAAAAATAAGACTTCTGTCTTATCTGTATTCAGTTTTAAATTGTTAGAGGACATCCAGGTGGCGATGTTCACCATGCAGGGGCGAAAATTTAGCAACAAGCTTTCAGAATGATCTTTGAAGGAGAACACCAGCTGAGTGTCGACAGCATAGAAGATCACTCTGACGCCCCATGATTCCACCACTTTTGCCAAAAGCTTCAGGTATACATTGAACAGGAGCGGGCTAAGGGCAGATCCCTGTGGAACCCCCCATGTCAACGGTTTCTTGGTGGAAAAGAAGGAGCCCAGCATCACTTCTTGGAATCTATCCGAGAGGAATGATTTGACCCAGGCGAGAGGGGTCCCACCAACTCCCACCTCTTGCAAGCGTGTGAGTAGTGTTTCATGGGAGATGGTGTCGAATGCTGTGGATAGGTCGAGAAGGACCAGCATGGCATCCTCTCCCCTATCCGTGCACTTACGAATCGACTCGTACACTTCTAGTCCGGCCTGAATCCTGACTGAGAGTCGTGGAACAGCGAATTTGACTCAAGATAGTTGGACAGCTGTTCTTGTACCGCCTTCTCGAGCACTTTGGCTGGCTTGGGTAGGAGTGAGATCGGTCGGTAGTTGCTCAAACATGTAGGATCGACACCGGCTTTTTTTTGAATGGGGATTAGTAACGCGTGTTTCCATATGGAACGGACAACACCTGAATATAAGGAGGAGTTCCAGACTTCAAGCAGGGGGTTAATAACTAGTGGGGCAATCTCATTCAGAATCAGAGCCGGGGCTGGATCCAATGGTGAGCCTGATTTGCATTTTAGAAATAGATTCAGGGCATACTCCTTGGTGAGTGGTTTAAAAGTTGTAAATGCTTTAGTGCAGGTGGTGTCAGAATCTAAGGTGATTTCTGTACGATTCTGAAGGATTGTTGCCGTGATATTGGCAATTTTTTCCGCAAAAAAGTCAGATAGGCCTTCGCTAAGTGCTTGGGAGGGGATGAGGGGAGCGGACAGAGCCGTGGGATTGGTGAACTCTTTAACGATGGTAAAGAGGGCCTTAGTGGAGTTTTTTGCGTTGACAATAGTTTCTGCAAAGTATACACTCATGGTATTACGTTTGAGTTTATGAAACTCTTTAAGGGCCTGTCTGTAAATAGATTTGGTTGCAGGATCATAGGTCCGACGCCATAGGCGCTCCAGTTTTTTACATTTGCTTCTGTTTTCCCTTAATTCCAGGGTAAACCAGGGAGCTGAAGGTTTAGATCTGAGGGAGGTAAGGGTCTGTAGGGGCGCGACTTTCTCAATGGCGTTCATGAGATCTTTATTAAATGTAAGAACCGCTCCATTGAGATCGTCAGGGAGTGAGTCTGAGCTATTATTGTACGATTGCTCTAGGGCAGTACATGAGATCTTGTGCCATTTTCTGCCTTGTGCTCTGATGGCAGATTCCTTCTTAGGAGATTGGGGTAAGGACACCTCGAACGGAATCAGGGAATAGTCAGACCATGGCAGAGGTGTGGAAGGAAGAATTTTAAGCTTCGTACAATTAGAAAAGATTAGATCAAGGGTGTGTCCCGCAACATGTGTGGGGCCTCAACCCCTTGTGTCAGATTCATACTTTGCATGGAGTCGAGGAGATGGGTGGCGCGGCTGCAGCCACTTACCTCTACGTGATGGTTAAAGTCTCCCAATACCGTGAAATGAGGGTGCTTAAGAGACAGATCTGCGGTGACTGCTTATAGTTCAGAAATGGCAGACTGTGGGGTTTTAGGGGGGCTGTAAACCAGGATCCCTGACAAGATGGCTGTAGTAGTGTCCGAGATGGAGAAATATAGTGCCTCTATGGGCCCTATATTTGTGATTTTTCTCGACGTGATCGTCAGGTGAGTCTGTAAGATTACCGCGATTCCACCTCCCGTCTTGGGGCCTTCGCGGCTTATACCTGTAAGGCGGAATCTCGGGGGCAAGGCAAGGGAAATGTCTGGGTTGGAGGAGTCTTTAATCCATGTCTCAGTCAGGAACAGTAGGTCCCAGGACATGGAAGACAACAGCAACCAAATGTCACTAGCGTGGCATGGTAAAGAGCGACAATTTACCAATCCCATAGAATATGTTTTTATGGGTGTGGGATGACTAACTAATGAGTCATGGGGACATTTTGTGTAAGGGGAGAACGAAAAAGGGCAGCTATGACATTTAACAGGAGGGGGCTAGTCAGAGAGAGGTTGCATGGTGTTGAGGGAGTGCAAGTTGACTTTCCAAGATCAATAAGCTGTGATCTAGTCCAGACCTGCCTCTGTGCGGGGTGGGAACCGGCAGCATGGCTGGCCCTTGGCCCGGAGCTGGCGCGGACGGGCGCATTATTTAACAACCTGGCAAGCGAGGGGGAGACGTCGGGCACAATGACGGAAGCTCTGATATCCGTGATACCCAAACCCGGGAAGGACCTCAAGAAGTGCGCCTCTTATAGGCCAATAGCCCTCCTGAATCTGGATGCAAAACTCTATTCCTCTATCATCGCCCGACGGCTCAATGACCTGATGCCGGCTCTCATACACCCAGACCAGTCAGGGTTCATCAAGGGTCACCAGACCCAAGACAATATGAGGCGTGTACTACATTTGATCGAAAAAGCCAACAAGTTTAAAATCCCAGCGGTCCTGGTGGGGCTCGACGCTGAAAAAGCGTTTGACCGGGTAGACTGGGGATTCCTCTTCCAGACGCTGGCCGCCTTCGGCTTCTCCTCAAGGTTTCTGACGATGATTCGGGTGAACTACCTCTCCCCTAGATCCAGAGTGGTAGTAAATGGGCACCCGTCCTCCTTCTTTGAGCACTCCCGGGGCACTAGACAGAGTTGCCCCCTTTCTCCCCTGCTCTTCGCCCTCAGTATAGAGCCCCTAGCGATGGCAGTGAGAGACAATCCCAATATTCAAGGCCTTCCCTTCACTGGGGAAGCACACAAACTCACGCTCTTTGCAGACAACGTCCTCCTCTCCCTCTCGGGCCTGGGCCGTTCTCTCCCCCACGTGCAGACGGAACTGGAGCGCTTCGAGGCGGTTGCCGGATTCAAGGTTAACTATGACAAATCATGCGTGTTGAACCTCACACTACCCCACTCTGAAGTCCTCCGTCTGCAGTCATCAACACGTCTCTCATGGGCCAACTCCTCCATTGTATACCTGGGGATCCACTTGACCCCCACACTGGGGAAACTCTACTCAGCCAACTTTCCCCCGCTTCTCGCCCAGATACAGACCGACCTGAACCGCTGGAAGCCCATGTTCATATCATGGTTGGGGAGGGTCCACGCGATTAAAATGTCTCTTCTTCCCCAACTACTTTATTTATTCCAGGCTCTTTCTATTGACCTTGACAGGGAGTTCTTTCGGCGAGTAAAATCCATGATGCTACGGTTTATCTGGCAGGGGGGTCGTGTGCGCTTTTCCTTCACCATGCTGCGCAGACCAAGGAAAGAGGGAGGTGTGGGACTACCTGACATTCACCTGTACTATAAAGCTGCGCAACTCCAAGTGCTAGTAGAATGGTCGCAACAGGAATCCGAAAAACACTGGCTCCATATGGATCAAAGCATAGCGGGAAGGACGATCTGGGATCTAGTGTGGTTAGCCAAGAGCGACAGACCTAAAAATGTGTACCTCAGTACCCCCACTAGCACTACGTTGAAGGTCTGGGACTCGGTTTCCAGGGACGAAAGGTAGACAACATTCACCTCCCCCTTCACTCCCTTGCACTTTAACCCTGATTTCCAACCAGCAATGACGGAGGGCCCCTTTGATACTTGGAGGGAAGGGGGCTGTTTAGCTCTAATACATCATTTCTATAACTGGGACCCACTCACCTTCGACAACTGTAAGAGGGACTATGGAGTTCAGGAGACCGAACGCTACCACCACATACAGCTACTACATTGGGCACTATCTCCTTAGGTGAGAGAAGCAGCTACACATCCCCTCACCAAGTTTGAAGCCTTTATGACCAAATCCTCTCCCATGAAGGGCGCTATCACCTTTATTTATGGGTTCCTTCTTTCCACCGCCATTTCCCCTCGGCCTCACTACATATCCATGTGGGAGGGGGTGCTCCAACGGGATATTCCTGACACGGAATGGACACACTTATGGTCGGATATAGCTAAGTTTAACCACTCTGTGGAACTAAGGGAGGCACATATGAAAACTATGATGGACTGGTACTTGTACCCGGCCAACCTGCGACAGATATTCCCCGACACTTCAGATAGATGCTGGAGGGGGTGTGGAATATTGGGAGACTTCCAGCACATATGGTGGGATTGCCCTACCATACGACTATTTTGGGAGGAAATTCTGCCCCACATTAAGGAGATGCTGGGGTACCCCATTCCTACCTCGATAGCCACTACCCTCCTGGGTCTCCGTGATCCTAGTCTCGACCATCAAACTAGGGCGGACAAGAGGATCATGTGGCTCAGCATCGGGGCTGCCAAACTCACCCTCATTGCTGCATGGAAACAGAGGGAAGCACCGGCCATCTCTCTTTGGCACTCGCGCCTTTGGAGGCTATTAAGTATGGAAAGAATGGCCGACATATTCCTAGACGACTTTAAGAATTTTGAATTCCGCTGGGGCCCCTTGGTTGCTTTCCTCTCCAAAGGACTGCCTTCCGCAGTGTGTCCTGCCAGTGCTAGAGCCCTCCACTTGTTTCAACTGTGATCTGTTCACACTGTGCGCCTGTCTTTAGTACCTACAAGTTGCTACCACCACGGGGGAGGGGGAGGGGGAATGGGGGGGGTTCCTAATTTTGTTATCATTACTGTGTATCCCGCTGATCGCTTCTTCATGGCGAACCCCACCAGGGTGCCACGCGAGGATGTTCGCCTTTGACCCACCATGAGAGGATGGTTATTGACTTTATGTTGGACAATACCGGTCAGACTTTGATTGATTAGCACTGCAGGGGTCTGGCCTACCTGCCACTGGTTGTGCATTTACCCAGCGAGCCGGGAGGCACCCCTCTTCGTCAAGCTTGCACCTATTTGAACCCTAATTGATGTGCCTGGGGCCTGGTTGAAATGAGTTCGGTCCGGTAAGGTGGGTTGAAGAAGGTGGGCTCTAATTTCACAGCTAACCCCTGTGTGGGAGATGCACGGCATTGTCGTAATTTCATCCTTTTTTCTGTGTTTTACAAAGAAATGCCAATAAAAATACTTTTGAAAAAAATATATAATTTACAATAAAAGCATATAAGAAGATTATTAAAAACGCCCAATATCTTTTAAAACGTCCATTGTCAGTGGACCAGCCGGGAGGAGGGAACTCTATCTCTCACATAGATTTAACTCCAGATGCCTTGCTGCAGGGTTAACTATAACAGAGTGGAGAATCACAGGTAATAAAAAAGCAAAACTAAGTGCCAGTCTTTAACAAATACCTTCGTTTAGACCACATAGCAAGGAGCAATTTCGAAAGTAAAGCAACATAAACTGCGTCAGTGTCAGATTTTAGGATCCTAAAGAATTCACGGTGGTTCCTAATGCCCAGTTTTCTGAACAATAGTATAACCCATTTAGACCTGGCCTGTTTGTATGCCGAGCATAAGAACAATACATGAATTACTGTTTCCTCCTCCACTAGGCATCCAGGACAGAGGCAATGGGTTGAGCCCGCCCACTTATTAGTTATTGCATAGAGCGGGAGCGTCCCATATCTAAATTGCAGAAACAACTTCCTTGCTAATGGGGGCTGTATTAAATCTAGCACCTGCTTAAATTGATAATGTGACTTAAAATCCAAGAACCCATGTGTTAAACTCATAGTTTTGACTGCCTGTATAAGGCTAGTCAATTTAAACTCTTTCACTACTTTAGCGAAAGTTTTTTTAGGGATGGCTAGACAAGATTCTTCGGTAGTGATCTATAAGTCCTCCATGCCCATAGCTCGAAAAGAATCCCTAACAAAGGACAACCAAGGTATACTAAACACAGCCCCAGTGATGACATTACCGCTTTTAGTTCTTCCCTATAGTGTCTCAACTCTGGTGTACTCCACAGCCGTTGCCAATAAAGCAACGGTCGGGATGAGATTAAATCCACCATTGGGAGGATACCCAAATCCATCCTTAGTGGTACTAGGGGTGTGTTTGTTGGCAAAGCCAGGATTTGTCTAATGAACCTATTTTCAGTGAGGGTCAGGGCATTAGATGGACTGTGCCCCCACAATTCTGACCCATTGGACTCTGTATATTTCTAGCGGTGGGCTTATGACCTTTAAGGCACAACTCTTCTGGACTTTTAGGATTCCCCCAATTGCCTGGGTTAGCTTCAGATTGGCCTTGTTGATTTGGGGACCCCAACCCATTTTATCATTTAGGGAAAGGCCCAAATAATCAAAGATATGGACCCGCTCGAGCGGCCTGTCATCCATCATTGGGTGTGGGCAGTTAGTGGGATTGACATTGAAGACCATATATTTTGTTTTATTGATATTTACTACAAGGTTCCTCTTTTTGCAAAACTGGCTAAATTCCTTTAACACTCGCTGCATCCCCATCGGAGATTTCGAGAGGAGCAGGGTGTCATCCGCAAACATTAGTGCGGGAAATTTCCGGAATGATATTTTAGGGGAATCCAAATCCTTGGCGGCAAGTAGATCTTCAATTAAACCGTTTAGGAAGAGGGTCTGCGCAAGCACGCATCCCTGCCTCACCACCTTACCGACAGGGAAGGGGGCTGTTAGTTGGCCATTCTTGTCTTATCTTACTCTAGCGTATGTGCCCGCGTGGAGGCGTTTAAGTTGGAAACAAAGATATGGTGGAATTCCCATGTCCAGCAGGATGCTCCACAGCTGGTCACGGTCCACCATATCAAACGCTGATTTCAAATCCACGAAGGTAAGATACAGGCTCCCACCTTCCCGAACCGCATGCTTCCAATAGATCAACTGAAGGCTAAACAGCTGATCTACAGTTGAAGTTTTAGCTCTAAAGCCTGCTTGCAACGGAGTTAGAACATCACAGTCTTCCATCCAATCCTGTAGTCTTTCTAATAACACCCCTGCAAAGATTTTTTGAGTAACATCAATGAGGCTAATTGGCCTATAATTTGCAGGTTCAATGGGGGACCCTTTTTTATAGATCGGAATGATCTCTGCAACAGCCCACGTGGACGGTGCTGGGAGGCCATGAAGAATTGCATTAAAAAGTAATAATAGATATGGAGCCCACACAATAGATATGGAGCCCACACATAGATATGGAGCCCACAAATAGAATGGTGCGGATTTCCTATGGGAAATAGGTCCTAACTATAACTACCTACTGGCGACCACCAGTTGGTAATATATATATACACACACACACAATTATATGTGTATATACGTAGGTTTTAAAAGTCAAAATAAGTTCATGTATTTTAACATTCATTTATATCTCCATTATTTGCAATTGAATAGTGTTGCAATTTCAATAGTTTGCCTTGTGTGACTGCACTTTATCCAGATATGGCCCGAAAAACATTTGTAACTACTTTATGACCTGTATGGCTGAAGTAATAACATTTGTACAGTTTGTAAATAGCAAGAAGCTTAAACCTTTGGCGGTGGATGTTTGTCTCTTCCTAAACACATCAATAATTCTTCCTTTTCCCCTCCTTACCTTTTCCTAAACCTCTATCATTTTGTAATAAGAGTTCCCATTTTCCAGCCAGGAACCCCTGTTCTTCCCACAGGTAGAACAAAACGGTAGGTGTACATGTGGGGCAGATATCTCCTTGTAAAAAAGATAAGAGAGGTCTTCAGATATAGGTTTTGGGGAAACATTTTGTAGTATGTTGCACTTTGTGAATAAGTCCCTAATTCATCCTGTTGTTCACATGTATGAAATGTGCTTTTTCTCCCAGTTAACAACCCTGCAGGAACTAGCCATTGTACGTTGTATGTATACTACCATCACTCAAAGGGAAGTGACAAAGAGGACCATGTTTGTGACAGCTGACACTCTGGATCGCATCCTGACAGGCTCGGTAAGCAGCAGGGTCTCACTGACAGATGGTGCTCATTCACTCAGTCATGGAAAACCTCAGGACCTTCGGGCAGGGGCTGCAAAGCACTGCATCTTTCCTGACACGGCAAAGCAGAATTACTGCTGATCATTCAGTCAGACCTTTGGTATCCCAGATAGTTCCGTCATGGTTTGCAGCCAGTATAGAAACCAGCAAAGGTGTGATTGGATGGTTAACAGGGTTATACAGATAGCTCTCTTAGAGTATCTGCAATAATTAGCACTGGAAGATTAACTTGTCTCTGTAATAGATGTGAGTTAAGAGCCCAGCAAAAGTAGTACATGGGAGATACAATGAGGCATACAAAATAGCAAGATCTTCTTGACATGAAAAAGTCACATTTTTTACCCAATGGGAATAGGAGGGATTTTGTAGGATGTACCACAGGATGTTAGATTGGAGATCTCATTGAGCTGCAAGAAATGTGGCAGCTCTTTGAAAGACATCACAGACTTAGTTTTACAGTGGGTGGGAATGTAATAATCAATAGGACTATATATCAGAATATTATATATAGAATATCATTTGACATCACCATCATGTCCTAAATGTGGCAAAAACTTTTATGTACAATGTTTGTTAAAAAAATGTATTTCAGACAATATACTGACGAAGATATTCTGGTACCACACCTTCAATAGAATGTGGCATAGGATGATAGATTAAAAATTATAAGGGGTGATAGCGGGTAAATCCGTAGCACTCAGACAGGCAGGTACACCATATGAAAATCCAGTTTGTATGGCCATATTTTGATCTTGTGCATGGGCATGTGCATTGAAGGCAGAGCAGAATAACTATGCATTGACACCAGATGCTTCTGCATCATCAGATTATGTCAGGTGGACCTATACGATATATTAGATGCTAGTCCAGTAGTACTTGCAGTAAAAAGGTATATTTGGTTTCACATAGTGTAAAATGCAATCATAGTATTTCTATTTCAATTAAAATGCAAACACTTAACGTATCACTGTGTGCACACACATTATTTTTAACAATGACCTTTTCAACTGAGTAAGTTTAAGTGTGTAAGTTTTATTTGTAAAGTGCATGGTTATTCAAAACCATTACATGGATAATAAAATCAGAAAAGTAATTAACTATAAAATATGGCATTTTCCAAACAGTTTTGTCATTTACACACCGGTTTCTCATTTATTTCCATTAAGAAGCCTTTAAGGATACTATTGTGGGTGCAATATTCTATTATTCCCATTTAAGAGTTTTAGTAGAGAATCTCTCTACAGAAAGCACTCACAAGACAACAGTTAATCATTTTGTTACCTAGTATTTGCATGTTATTTTCTGTGATCCTTCTAGGTCTTTATTCTGGTGTAGTGGTAATTTAGAGTTGATAGGGATGAATTATTATATTGATAATGAGGCGTGTCCTGAAGAAGGAAGTAATAGTGTGCCTCAAATGGTCTGCCTCTATAGAATGAGTGCAGTGAACACCAGCTAGTGTAAACATGCCACTCTGATACATGTTTAGGGACATCTGACACCACCAGCTAAACTCTAACCTGCACCTACACTGCACTTACACACCACACCTTCACTACCTACATCATACATGAAACCTACATCCTAATGTTTGCTGTTCTACACTCTTGCAACATAAACTACATCAGGTACGACTAGCTAACATGTACATCCTTCAGCACCACATGCAGCCTACACTGCCGTCAGCACTCTTTAAAACAGGTGTCTTCAACCTTTCCTGAGCTACTATCTAATATAGGGAGTTTATACATGTACATAGATACCAAGGGGCGGATGTATCAAGATTCCAATTTGCGAATTCTAATAGCGATTTTTTGGGAATCGCTATTTAGAATTCGCAAAATGGAATGTATGTACAAAATCGCTATTTTTTAGCGATTCCTTATTATTCTTTATTTGCGAATTCGCATTTTGCGAATTCGCAAATAAGGAATAATTTCCAATGCATTCCTATGGGCCAGGAGGCCCATAGGAATGATTTTGAACTAATTCTCAAATTGCGAATTCGCAATTTTCTAATCGCAATTTGAGAATTAATTCAAGGGTGCTGGGGTGTCTGAAAGACACCCTGCTGCACCACTGAAATGTACATATGTGTGCATATGGCGCACATACATGCCCCATGGGCATGTGTGCGCATCACATGCCACCTTAAAAAAATTTAAATTGTGCATTTGTTGAGGACTTCGCAAATTACCATCAACTACAAGTTGGTGGTAATTTGCGATTCCTTAACCAAAATTCGCAACAGAAAAATGCTTCATACATAGCATTTAAGGAATCACAAAATTTGCGATTCCTTAACCACATGGCTGCTGCGGGGATTTTTGCGCTGTGCTGACTATTGATGATTCCCTTTATTCATGACGAGCTCAGCTCGTCATCAGCACACGACACCCGTGGGTGATGACGAGCTGAGCTCGTCATCAGCATCGAAAGGGTTAAATGCTGTGGCAAATTAAGGAATCGCAAATCTTTGCGATTTCTTAATTTGCAAATTTTTGATACATTCTAAATCATGCAAAATGACTATTTGCTAAGTCGCAAAGGCCAAAATTCTGCGAATTTCGGCCTTTGCGAGTCGCAAAACGGTTGATACATCTGCCCCCAAATAACTTAAATACTTCCCCTAGAGTACCTCATTCCAGATACAGGGAACATAAAGTATTAATAGAACAGGAGATGCATTGCAAAGGTTTACATTTGGGATCCTTGGGGATCAGCTGTGTCCCTTTGCCCTTGAAAGAACAAAAGAGAGTGAATTAGAGAGAGTGAGAGAAAGAGAGACAGACAATGATCTGAGAGAAAAAAGAAAAGAGAGGAAGTGAGAAGAGAAAGAAAATAAAAGGAAAGAATGAAAGAATTAGGGGGAAAAGGCAAGAAACAAAGAAAACAAATTAAATAGGAAAGAGGAAGCGATATTCAGAAAGACCGCAAAATAAAGGTGAATATCTACATTACTAGAGAAAAGAGCACAATACAGGAAATGAAGGAAGAAAGAAATTAAGAAGAAACGAAAAACGAAGAATCAAACTGTGAAGGTATGAATGAAAAGAGGGTAAGAATAAGGAAGGCATGACAAAGGAAGAGGTAGAAGGAGAAAGAATAAAGAGCACAACAGAGAAAGAGTAGCGAAAGAAGGTAAGAGAAAGAAAAAGACAACGAGAAAACAATAGAAAGGAAAGAAAGGAAAAAATAAGAGAACGACAGTAGAAGAAAAAATAATGAAGGAGATCAGGTCACTAGGGGATGAAGAAAGGAGAAAAAGAAAGAAAAAAGAACAACAGGTAAATACAACAAAAGGAGGAAGACAGAAAAAGAATAACAGAGGAGGAAAAGTGAAGGCAGAGAAAACAGATTGAACAAAAGGAGGGATAGAAGGAAACAACAAGAGAAAAATACAGAGAAAGAAAGACATTGAGAAAGACAGAGATAGGACAAAAGAAAAGAAGGAGAGGAGAGAAATCAAGTAAAGGTGAAAGAAAGAAAAATAAAAATGGAAAAAAGAAACACAGAAATGGGAGAAAAAGAAAGAATGAAAGAACAAAGGAAAGAATCACTGAGAGAAACAGGGAGAGAAAGAAAGGTGGAGAAGAAGGAATTAGTTGGAAAAAAGAAATATGCCAAGAAAAAGAGAAAAAATAAAGAGATTTAAAGAGGAAAAAAAAAGTAAGAAAGAGACAAAGAATGGGAAAATGGAGGAAAAGGACCAAATAGAGATGGAAATGAGAAAAAAGGGAAAAGAGCAAGAATAAAAATTAAGCTTAGAAGATAAAAGAGGTAGAACTGAAAAAGGTTGCACAAAAAGTGTTAAAGAAAGAAATAGTGCAAACAAATAGGAAGAAAGTGAGAAAGATAGAGAACGAGAGAGAACAAGAGAAAGCAAGAAAGAGGGAATAAAATACAGTGAGAATGGAAATGGAAAGAGAGACAGGAAAGCAAGAAAAAAGAAAGACAAGGAAAGAAGGTGGAAATAAAGTAGAAAAAAAATAAATTATTTTTCAGAAAAGGATAGTGTGCATCATCTAGTACTTTCAGCTTTTGCCTAAATCATAGAAACAGGCACAGTGTTTTTAATAGCTGTGCAGGGAATGAGATTTTGATACCTTTTCCAATGACCTAGATACCTATCTCATTCTTCCTTTTGGATCGATTATTTTCTGCCATTGAGTAAAAGGCAAACCCACATAGGTTAAATCAACCCCATAGACTGACGCAACTCTGAAGAACCACTTACGACTGATAAAGTTTAAAAATTTAATATAAAATTAATATCAGTTGCATATACAATCCTCTCAGGATAAGATTCAACAAGTATACAGGAACTAAAAGGAACATAAATTCCCTAAAGAATCTAAGTCTTCAAAAGAATACAATTAATATCAATTCCAGAATCAACAGATTAAAGCATAGACACAAAGTGGATCCGTTGCGTCATCTACAAAAGAGAAAAACAAGTTAATTCTGTCCCTACTCTATACTAGGTGACATCCCTACTTCGCAAGTTCCTTACCTAAAAAAAGGTGTCAGCAGTTTGACTTCCAAAGAAGTTCAAACTCTCTTAGCCTCTAATGGTAACTTATGTCGAGAAACAGTACCCTCTCTGCCTACCCATCCGTTCTCTAAGGGTCCTCGGCCTACTGCTCTCTTGCGCTCTGCTCTCTGATCTTCTGTTCTGCGCTATCTTCTCCCCGGGGTGCTGTCCCTAAATACACAATCACAGTATAGGTGGAACGCCCCTTGACACCCACCACGTATACATTTACACATGCTCTCATTCTTGGGTTTTTCCATAGCTTCATCTCTTCACGTCGTCCGTTAAGTTGACCTTGCTTCTTAGGCGCCATCTTCGTCTTCGTGCTGGTGACTTCATTGACATTCCAGTTGACACTTTCAGAGCAAAGTCTATCACCTTAACAGAGTTCCATTCATTACCGTTGTGATTATAACCTCGTTTGGTCCTGTGAACGGTCATTTCTAAACAAGACCCAAATTCCAAGCGTCTCTTATCTCACTTAGGCCATAAACTTCGTCCAGCATTGTCACCTTAAATCTAGCAAGACCTTTGGCTCTTGTCTCGCACGTACAGATCAAGGCTATCCCCTGTTCCTGTGAGCCCACTAAATTACATACAGCGGACTACACTCTTGCGAACGCTTGGTCAGTTAGGTTAAAATCACACATGACCATACTTTCTAAAACTCCTTCTTCTACACAGTATAACCTTTAACACACATACATATATATAATCGAATTAGCGAATCTGTGATTATACTTGAATCCATGTTACATAAAATACAACGTTTACATTCTCGTTTCTACACAGTGCTATATAGTCTGCACATTTCTTCACTTTATATTTCACCTTCTTTCTCCGTTTAATAATTACATACGTATATTCAGTTTAGCACGTTTAAGCATTTTCACATTTCTATATTAGCCCAACCTATGTATACGGGCCTTTCTAATTCTAATGCATATTCTAGAATACATACGAATACATTTCCTATTACGTAAGTTACATCGGCTAACTTTACGCTACAAGTGCTCCTTCATGTTACAACTTCTACGTTTATGCGATATGCTTGTAAATATGGTACAGATATTCTTATCATTCAAATTGCGCTCTCTCAGTTCCCCCCTTTGATGACCTCTGGGGTCATCACTAATTTCAATTTGAATGACACTTTACACAGAACTAGTTACAAGACTCCCTCTTTTTATCGTTTCGAGAGCTCTTAAACTTTTATACTGTTGATCTTGTAAAGCAGCTAATCTCCTTTCCTGCTCTCTCATGGATCTTTGTAACCGGTTCGACCTATACCATTTGTACAATTTCACTAAACCCAACAATGTAATTATGCAAATCAATATTATTAAGACAGGTTTCAAGATGTACCACACAACACTTTTACCAAGATTGGCAAACCAATTTCCAACTTTTCCTACTCCATGACCTACTTTTTCCCAAACATTTACTTTTGTTAAATCTTCGATTTCTTCATGTATCTGTGTAATGTTCCGTATAACTTTCTCAAGTGGTTTTGAATTATCTGGAATGTAAGTACAACATTCTTGGATCTTCAAAGCCTTGCAGACTCCGCCCTCTTTTGCTAGCAGAACGTCTAAAGCAAGACGGTTCTGAAGAACCATTGCCCTAATCGACTGCATCTCTCCTTCCACTAGCATTAATGACCTTGCAGTACTAGCAGACAATCTATCTACAACCGTAGCTAGTCTCCTGATCTTAACATCGTTAAGTATCAAACCTAAAAGAGGAAACATTGCTCCAAATATGTCTCCAACTACCTCAGCATCTCCTACTTCCCTTTTCGCTCTTCTCTAAGTTTTTCCTTCTATGATCTCTAAATCCCTTGCATGATATATTTTGGGGAAGACAATTGCCAAGTAACACGAACCATACCAATTGTCAGGCAGTTTTACATAGGCATTTCTTCCACATACAAAATATACATTAGGAATCGCTTGCATCCCTTTCATAAAATCTTTCGTATAGTACTCTAACCTAAAAGCATGTTCGCAATTTACTTCACCTACAAATACACTCTCATAATATGTCTTGCTTCGAGTTAAACATAACTTTCCTTTCTGCGTTCTATCCAAAGCTATTGGACCATTGCTACCCTTCTTCTTGTGTGCTTTTTCTTCTTCGGTCCAATCTGTTTTCCACTGTCCTGACATTTTTAGAATCTTCTGCCTTCTGTACTGGTCATCTACCTGTCCTATGAACTTTTTCTCTACCTCTGACACTTTGCAAGTCAGATTATTTCTGCGTGCATATGAAGTATCTAATGTATCCCAAGGAAGAAAGAATTTTGCTAATCTATCTTCCTTTTTGTGATAGTCCCACTTATTCATTTGTTTATAATTCGGGACTTCAGGCAGTACCGAATCATAATTTGAAAAGTAGTACTCGAACCCTTCTCTACCATAAAATATGCTGAGCAATAAACTACATGTTATCCCATATGTCAGTGGGAGATGATGATATCTGATGCCTTCATCTACGGAAGCCAGCAATTGCATGCAAACATAACAATCCTTGGCCTCCATGGCATCAATATACTCATACAATAGCTTGGCATATGCATTTGATCTAAAATTTCCCTGCGACTCGTCTACGTGTAACCTACGAGCTTCATTTGCCAGTAACGTCTTTTCACGGATGACATTGCTCTCCTCCTTCTTTCCAACAAGAGCAGGTTTCAAAGTCGTTACAGGCTTTACATCTGTTGTCTCTTTTTCACTTACATGTCCTACTATGTATGATATGGTAACTACTGTAATAATGAGAAAAATTACTACCGCTATTAGTGTACCTACTATGCATTTGGCTTTTCGGTTTGGGTTGCCATTCTCCATGTTATCAAAACAGCGTAGCTCTTTCTTTTTCGAAGAAAAGTTTTCTTTTCAAGTCTTTGTCTTGCTTTATTTGCTTTCTCAGTCTGTGAAGCGCTTTTAATCAACAAAAGTCTCTTTTCACAACAATGTCTTCTTATCTTCAGCAATAGACAACCCTAACCCTTCTCCGTCCTCTAAATGTAATCCCTAATTTTATTCTTCTTTCCACTCGGCGCTAGGTTATCTTCTTCTTTATAGCTTAAACACAAAAGTCTTTATGCATCTACAATGATTCTCGTACCTGCAGCTCTAATAACATGTTCCATTAATTCTAAACGAATGACTTTTTCTTCTTGTGCTGGTATTTGATGACCAAAAGTCGGAAACTCTAATCGATTCAGTACTAGGTCTTTGATCCGACTTAGGTAAAGGGGAATGGGAAGTGTGAAAGTCAGTAACCCCTCAGTCTCGATTCCAGGCGTCAACATCCATATCTCCACTGCCACAAATGGATCGAGATTGATCACTTGCACTTCTCTCACTCTCCCAGATTTCTGTCCCCAAGACATCTGCTAGATAAGTCCACTCTGGGGTGGCGTACCTTTTGCAGGGCACACGTACCCTTCTTGATCTTCTCTGACTCTCAGAGCCTGAATTCGTAGCTTCTTCGTCTGGCTCTGAATCTTCGGAGATCGGGACAAGGGTGCTCTCTGGATTTACTCTCAAGCTTGACCTTCTCCTTCTTTCCGGCCAACTAGCTTCTCCATTCCTTGTCCTCCTGCTCCTTGTTCTTGGACTCGTCTCTTGATCACTTGCAGCTTGTTCGGTATCTGACTCGAACTCCCAGCTACTTTCCTCTTCTGAGGCGACTTCGGTCTCACTGGTGTCCTGACCGTCGTCAGCCTGTTCCGACACAGGCTCAGCCTCTTCAATCACCTCTACAGCTTGGCTTTCCCTCTCTGTGGCTTCTCCGCTTTCCGCTGGATTCTCATCCGAGAGAGGAGCTGTTCCTTCCAGAGGTGCTGGAACTCTTCGGGTGTGTGAGGCGTGTATCCAGTTGGGCAAGCCTCCACACTTTACTGCAGTGTTCGTAACTAGTATGACTTGGAACGGTCCTCTCCAGCGTGCGTCTAGACAGTTCTTCCTGACATGCTTCTTCACCAGGACCCAGTCCCCTGGACACAGGTCATGGCACAAGTCTTGTGCTGATGGAACCTCTGCAGCCTGGACCTGGAGGGACACCAAATGAATGGCATCAGATAGTCCCTTGCAGTAGTCCAAGATCAAATCGTCTGTGATGTTCAACAACGCTGCAGTCGGAACCGATGGCAATCTCATAGCTCTTCCCATTAGCACCTCGTGTGGAGAAAGACCTGTTCTTCTATCTGGTGTGCTACGTATGCTCATAAGAACCAATGGAAGTGCATCAGGCCAACTCAGGGATGTTGATGAACAAACTTTGGCAAGTCTGGATTTAATAGTGCTGTTGATTTGCTCTACAATCCCCGAAGCTTCTGGTCGATAACTACAGTGGAGCTTCTGGTCGATACTCAAGGCTGAACATAGCATCTTCACTATTTCGCTGTTGAAATTAGTTCCTCTGTCCGATTCCAAAGAGGATGGCACCCCAAACCTCGGTATCAACTCTCTAAGCAACAATTTTGCTACTGTAAGTGTATCGCACCTACGTGTAGGGTAAGCTTCAACCCATCTGGAAAATATACAGACAATCACTAAGACATATCTGAGTCGATTGCACTTGGGCATTTCAATAAAATCCAGCTGCATTCTATTGAAAGGCCCCCCAGACCTCCCTATGTGACTCAATGTGACTGGTGTTCTCTTTCCTACGTTTAGTTGCTGACAGATCGCACAACGCTGACATACTGCTTCTGCCGCTACTCTAAACTTCGGATTATACCACGTCTGTCTGAATACTCTCACCATAGCATCTCTACCTATGTGTGCTGGTCCATGCAATCTCCTTGCCATTGGACTAACAAGTTCGTTTGGTAAAACTGCTCTCCCATCTGCAGAAATCCAAAAATTCATCTTACTTTTGGTACACCCAGCTGTCTCCCATGCTTTTTTCTCATCATCTGGTGCATTTTCCTGAACACACTTCAGTTCGTCCCACGTTCTACAGTGTCTAACAACATAGTCAACTCAGTTCTTTCCTGTATTCCCCCCACTTCTACATTGGTGTGAGAATACCCCTGTTCTGCACAATAACGTGCAACTTCGTCTGCGTATCGGTTACCTTGTGACACAAAGTCGGTATTCCTTGTGTGCGCGGCGCATTTGACAACCGCTATAGCTTCTGGACCTTGTAATGCTTCTAACAATAATCTCACGAATTCTCCATTCCTGATAGGAGAACCCGAGGAGGTCATGTAACCTCTTTGAGACCACAACTGCCCGTAGTCGTGAACTACCCCGAAACCATACTGGCTATCGGTGTATATGGTAACTCGAATTTTATTACCTGCCAAACAGGCACGGGTCAAAGCAATGATTTCAGCTACCTGAGCGGAATGTACTCCTTCCAGGCAGGCGGCTTCCACAACTCTGGTAATTGTACAAACTGCATATGCTGCTCTCAGCTGACCGATATCGTCTCTTACGCATGAACCATCAACAAAGAATATTTCATCGGGGTCAGTCAATGGTTCATCTACGATATCTGGTCTCGGTTTGGTGCATAGTTCAGTCACATCAAGGCAGTCATGATCTGTACAAATTTCATCCTCAATATCATTTGGAAGTGGCATCAAAGTAGCAGGATTCAAGACAGAGCATCTCTTTAGGGTCACATTCGCAGCAGCCAATATGACTTGCTCGTAGCGTGTGAGCCTGCTATTCGTCAGATGCTGAGTCTTAGTCCTGGTCATTAACAATTCCACAGAATGCGGCACGTACACCACTAACTGATGTCCCATTACCACATTTTCACATCTCTCAATGCTGACACCCGTTGCAGCAACGGATTTGAGACATCCGGGCAACGCTGCGGCTACTGGATCTAATGTAGCCGAAAAATACGCAACTGGCCTACGCGCATTTCCGTGTATCTGGGCCAAAACTGCTAAAGCACAACCTTCTCTTTCGCAGCAGTAAAGCAAAAATGGTTTCTCGTAATCAGGTATTCCCAAAGCCGGGGCACGACACAAGTCCTCCCTCAGCTGCAAAAATGCCATCAAACAATCTTTGTCCCATGGTACCGGATCACTCACTCCCTTGTGCGTCAGTTTTAGTAAAGGTTTTGCCTTCAGTGAAAAGTTGGCTATCCACTGCCGACAATAACCGACCATGCCTAGGAACATCCTGACTTCTCTTTGTGTTTTAGGCGCGTTCATTTTCATGATCGCCTCTATTCTGTCCGGAGACACCTTCCGTTTTCCCTTTTCAATCCTGTGGCCCAAGTATTGCACTTCGGTCAGACAATACTGCAATTTACTTGGAGACACCTTATGTCCGTTCTCGGCCAAGTGATTTAGTAAGGTGATGGTGTCTACTTTGCAAGCTTCCTCAGTTTCTGACGCCACTAGGAGGTCGTCTATGTACTGGACCAGAACTGAGTTCTTGGGCAGTACTAGACTTTCAAGATTCTTCTTCAGCAGCTGGTTAAAAATCGATGGGCTTTCTGTATACCCCTGGGGAATACGACACCATGTTAAAACGCGATTTTCCAGCTTAAAGGCGAACAAATACTGGCTCTCCTCATCTAAAGGAATCGAAAAGAAAGCCTGGCACAAGTCTATCACTGTGAACCATTCAGCTTGGAACGGTATCTGAAACAATATTACTGATGGATTCGGTACCACTGGACAACATGAAACAACGATGTTATTAATCTTTCGAAGATCCTGCACTATTCTGTATTTCCCACTAGGCTTCTGCAAACCCATAATCGGAGAGTTACATGGACTTCTCACGATCTCCTTCAGTATTCCCAGTTTAATCATGGATTCGATCACAGGCTTTATTTCTGCAATTGTCTCCGGTGTCAACTTATATTGTGGTGTTCTTGGATACTCAGCATTGGGTTTTACCATGATCTTTACCGGTTCTACCCCTTTGATCAATTCTATTTCCTCTCCAGTAAAATCCCACACCTCAGCTGACACTGTCTTCTTCAAGTCCTGTGGAAGCTCCCCCACCGTTAGGGTAGGATATAGTTCCACGCATTCCTGCGAGTTTACAACCTTAAAATCGGCATCATCATCGTTAGTCTGCACTTCTACTCCTTCAGGTGTGCAATATATAGTGCAATTTAGTTTACACAACAGATCTCTTCCTAACAGACACACAGGGCTAGAATCACAAATCACAAACTGATGTTCATCACTGTAATTTCCTATCTTCACTGACACTGGTTCAGTCAGAGGATTCGTCATTCTCCTATTTGCGACTCCTACCACCTGAATCGTCTCTCCCGACATTGGCAAACCTGGGACTACCGCCGATCTCAAAGTGGATCGAGTGGCCCCCGTGTCTACCAAAAAGGTCGTAGGACATCCAGCCACCTCAGCTTCTACGTATGGTCCTCTCTGGTCTACTTCCAGGGCTGCTCCTAGAGTACAGTCTTCTTCCCTATTCACTTGTTGCCCTGTAAGAGGATCAACGTAGTAGCATTCTTCTCCTCCTACGAACAGTGGCAGTTGTCTATAGGTTTTTCCTCCATTTGCAATGCGAGGCAGTTGAGGGAACGGTGCTCGAGGAGTCTGAGTCCCCCCTTTGATAAACTTTCCCTTCGGGACTGCTGTTCCCTTTACCATGCTGGTTTGAACCTCATCCTCCTCCTGTTCTATTTCCCCCGTCTCGACATTATAGGGACACTCGCGTCTCCAATGTCCCACCTCGTTACACTGATGGCACCTCGTTGTCTTTTTCAGTGTCGCGATATCTACCCTCGGTCTCGGTCTTTCTTCCTCATCTCTGCTTTGATTATTCTGTTTCTTTCCTAGGGTTCCTGTTCCCTGTTGCCGCTGTCCACCCTTTCCAGCTGATTGCATCTGTACCAACATCAGCTTTTCCTTAAGTTTCTTTGCTTTCGAATCTATTTCATCGCTACAGTACCTCGCATACCTCAGAATCTCATCTAAAGGTTTGTTTTGCCAACAAATCAAATGCTGTTGTATCATTAAGCTTATGTCTGGTCGTAATCCCAGGACAAACTTCGACACAAACTGTCCTATGTCTTTGGGATCCATCACATCCAACCCACTGTACTGTTTGAATGCTTTCAGCAATCTCTCATAGAACTCGTGAACGGTCTCTTTAGGCTCCTGAGTTGTTCGATCTATCTTAACCCAGTCTATGTCTTGTACCGGCACCTTCTCTTTTAACCAGGCAATTACCCTCTCGTACTTTTCCATGACTCTTTCTGATGGACCATTCGTCTGGGCATCCCTCGCGGGTTCACAAATGGGCCATTCGACACTAAGTTTGCATGCCGTCCACAAATCTCCGGGTACTACGATATCAAACAGGGTGTTCAAGTCGATCCACAATACCTTAGAGATCTTCACGAACCTCTCTACCTGTTTGTACCACTCGACGGGATTCTCCCTGAGCTTTGGAAAGGAATTGGTAAATGCCGCTAAATCCCCCCTACTCCAGGGCACATGCACGTAGCTTCCGTTCGCGATTTCTCGCAAAGGGAAAGCTTCCATTCGCATTAATTCTCCATCCGGGGACCTCGTAAGTGTACTCCTTCTGACGGATCCCCTCTTGGACCATCTTTCCTCCCATTTATCCAAATCCCTCCACATTCTGATACTCAGGATCAGTTCCTTTATGTGTACTTTCAGCCCAATCGTCCTACGCTCATCTAGATCCTGATCCGTGCAGTTTAGCCTATGGTTACCCTGTAACGCTTTAGTTCGTGATAAGTCTATCATATACCTGTCTGCCAACTCAGATAACTTTTCATGAACTGACCTCGCTTTCCGAGTAACATCCTTAGATATAAACAGTATTTCATCATGGTCATACAGCTCTATCCTTTCCATTGGCAATGTGCCGTCTATGATTTCTTCCAAGTCTGATTTTAAACTCATTACGTCGAGCCGTTTTGCTTTTATCTCAGCTCTCAGTACCTCACCCCTAGGTGGTTCATATACATCCCTCTCACCCCCACTACGAGCCCTACGTCTCGGTACAGGTGAGTTATGAGGCGTCCTTCTTGCTTCTCTTTGTTCCCACCTCTCTAGATCCCAAGCTCTCCCATCCTCCCTTGGGGTATGGTGGAACAATGTTCTATCCCCCATTACTGCGTTCTGTCTTTTCGTCTCGGTCTCTCTAGATGCAAGATAGGATCCTCCGTTCTGCTCTATATCACTGCAACTCCCTTGCTGTCTGGTATCACTCAATAAACGATAAGGTCCTTCACGATCCTCCATGTTCCCGCGATCCCGTCCTTTCGCGACTCCCTATATTCTCGTGACTCCAATGTCGCACGTTTTCTCCCGGGGCATGGTGAGTGCACCTGAAGCTATCTCGGTACTCCTGCGTCTTTCGTTCTCCCTCACTAAGAATGAGGTGAGGCACTCCCCCACACCCTGCACTCTTGTCCTCACACATTTGTCTAGTGCCACCGATGGTATGGCAAGTATCTCCCTTGCTTCCTTGACTCCCTCCCTCCCACTCCGGGCTGCTTTCGCCAGCTCCGCAGTGAGAGAGGATCCTGTTATCCTGATCTCTCCATTCTGCTTCTGTTTCTAATCTTTTATTCTGAGTCTCTTCGGCAGCATCCCATTCTTTCAAATACTCCCTTAATTCCTTAAAGGTCTTCGGTTTCGGTCCCCTCAGATCCATCTGTCCTCTCTGACCCCCTTGTTCTATCCAGGTACCCGTTGCTGAATCCAGTGGGGTACTCCGACTCTTTGGTCCTAGCAACTGCCTTTGGGAATTGATCGTATTATTCCTACTCTCCATCTCTGCCCTTTCCCTGTCCCATCGTGCCTGTTCCTCCTGCTGGACTCCCTCCGGGTTGTAGATTGACACTATAGGACCTATGGTAACAGGTACTTGTAGAGCATCCGGCAATTGATACGACCTTGCACACTGCGTTTCTGGCACCTTCTGGACCACGAATCTTCCTACTACTCTCTGTACGGGACTAGATTGAGGTACTTCCTCACCTTTCTTGGGATCCCACTCTGATGTGGGGAGCGGTTTATATTCCCCCCACCTAGCCCCATCCCCTTGCTGTAGTTCGGGACTTTCGGCTTCTCTGTTGTACGGAGGTGGTCTATCTAATAATAGCCTCTCTATCAGATCCTCATCCGGCTCGCTAGCCTCATCTTCTTCTAGAGGTTTCTTTTCTCCCGTAGTCTCTAGCATTGTGAACAGTTTGTCTGCTTCTATCTTCTGCACCCTCCATTTTTTAGCTTCATCATCCCATTTAGCATCCTGCACTGCTTTTACCGATCGTCTCACTCTTTCTTGGCGCCTATTCAAGCTCTTTTCGTGTGCCGCCCTGAACCATGCACTAAGGGCTTCGAACAGTGTTGGCCTCGGTAGAGGTCTCGTTGTTAGCATTACCGCTTTTAGTTGGTTCAATACTTCTAACCTAAATGTCCCGTATCTCGGGAACGTCAGTTCCTCATTTCCTTCTGTTAGCTTACTCCACTCGGAGATCCATAGTATTGAGTGTAACCCTACATTCACAGCCATATAATAAGCTGGTGTGCCTTCTGGTGGAGCTTCTTCCCCTGCATACAAGTTTCCTCTATCTCTCTTAAAGATCGCCCTTAAACGTTTAAAACACTTCATTTTCAAAAAAAAAATGTATGATTTTACTTTTAATTCTCTTCCTTATTTACTTCTCGATGACAAACAACCAATCCCTACGCGGCTCTCGCTGACCAGCCTATCTCAGCGCGGCTCTACGCTGACGTCACTCGTCCCCTCCTTTCTCAACTCGTCTCACGATCTTGCATGCGTTTTCATTCATACGCCGAAAAATGACTACTTCCGTCCAAGCGATCACTTTTCTTGACTGTACGTCCACAGTCTAACTGTAATTGTCACCTCAACGGACGAGACGTCTTTCCTCTCACGTTCAGACGCTCGCCTTAACTGATAGGTTACTTACACACAGTAAACGTCCGACCAGCGTCCGTTACTCATACACTCACTCTGTCACTCCCCCTATCATCGGTCCTAAGGGCGATCAATGGTACCTCATGACCCCCTTTACAATGGTAGACAATTACTCTGGGTGTTCGATACACCCGAACCACTTAAGCCCTTCTCTGGATCTTAAGATTTTATCCGGTTGCGCGCGCTCACAACCTTCCCTCAATCACACTACAGGCATTCAACTCCGCTTGACATTACAACACAGGTACAACACAAAACACCGCAATCTGGCAACGCATGACCCTTATACTCACTCTCGACCGACTCTGCTGCTTTTCTCTCGCACCGTCAGCACCTTCTTCGGCAGGGATTCTTCTTCTGGTCGTCGATGACTAGGGACCTTGGGGTAATCTAAACCTGACCTAGGTTGTCTTCCTCAAGAAGAAAACCATCTTTCTCTGCTACCAACTGCAGGGAATGAGATTTTGATACCTTTTCCAATGACCTAGATACCTATCTCATTCTTCCTTTTGGATCGATTATTTTCTGTCATTGAGTAAAAGGCAAACCCACATAGGTTAAATCAACCCCATAGACTGACGCAACTCTGAAGAACCACTTACGACTGATAAAGTTTAAAAATTTAATATAAAATTAATATCAGTTGCATATACAATCCTCTCAGGATAAGATTCAACAAGTATACAGGAACTAAAAGGAACATAAATTCCCTAAAGAATCTAAGTCTACAAAAGAATACAATTAATATCAATTCCAGAATCAACAGATTAAAGCATAGACACAAAGTGGATCCGTTGCGTCATCTACAAAAGAGAAAAACAAGTTAATTCTGTTCCTACTCTATACTAGGTGACATCCCTACTTCGCAAGTTCCTTACCTAAAAAAAGGTGTCAGCAGTTTGACTTCCAAAGAAGTTCAAACTCTCTTCGCCTCTAATGGTAACTTATGTCGAGAAACAGTACCCTCTCTGCCTACCCATCCGTTCTCTAAGGGTCCTCGGCCTACTGCTCTCTTGCGCTCTGCTCTCTGATCTTCTGTTCTGCGCTATCTTCTCCCCGGGGTGCTGTCCCTAAATACACAATCACAGTATAGGTGGAACGCCCCTTGACGCCCACCACGTATACATTTACACATGCTCTCATTCTTGGGTTTTTCCATAGCTTCATCTCTTCACGTCGTCCGTTAAGTTGACCTTGCTTCTTAGGCGCCATCTTCGTCTTCGTGCTGGTGACTTCATTGACATTCCAGTTGACACTTTCAGAGCAAAGTCTATCACCTTAACAGAGTTCCATTCATTACCGTTGTGATTATAACCTCGTTTGGTCCTGTGAACGGTCATTTCTAAACAAGACCCAAATTCCAAGCGTCTCTTATCTCACTTAGGCCATAAACTTCGTCCAGCATTGTCACCTTAAATCTAGCAAGACCTTTGACTCTTGTCTCGCACGTACAGATCAAGGCTATCCCCTGTTCCTGTGAGCCCACTAAATTACATACAGCGGACTACACTCTTGCGAACGCTTGGTCAGTTAGGTTAAAATCACACATGACCATACTTTCTAAAACTCCTTCTTCTACACAGTATAACCTTTAACACACATACATATATATAATCGAATTAGCGAATCGGTGATTATACTTGAATCCATGTTACATAAAATACAACGTTTACATTCTCGTTTCTACACAGTGCTATATAGTCTGCACATTTCTTCACTTTATATTTCACCTTCTTTCTCCGTTTAATAATTACATACGTATATTCAGTTTAGCACGTTTAAGCATTTTCACATTTCTATATTAGCCCAACCTATGTATACGGGCCTTTCTAATTCTAATGCATATTCTAGAATACATACGAATACATTTCCTATTACGTAAGTTACATCGGCTAACTTTACGCTACAAGTGCTCCTTCATGTTACAACTTCTACGTTTATGCGATATGCTTGTAAATATGGTACAGATATTCTTATCATTCAAATTGCGCTCTCTCAGCTGTGTTATTAGGTGGGCACCTGCCTATTCACAAGCCTGTTGACAAGCAAGTATCATATGCGAGCCCAGATTCCACATGTAGGCAAGAGCTGAGAACACAAAATAGATTCAATCTGTATGTAACAGACTTATAGATTCAAAAGCAAAGCTCTCTTGTAGATTTTGATTTGTGTTTTGTAGAATTACTTGCCTATTTTAGTGCCTGACGTGCACACAGAAATGTGTGTTCATGTCCGTATGTGTTTGTTTGTGTAGTTGTGTATGTGTGTGAGAAACAGAGAAAGGAGAGAGAAAGAAAGGGAGAGAGAGATGAAACCGCATTCCTTTTCACAAGACACACAATTATTGCTGGACGGAATGCAGAAAAAAATCAAAACATTCACCCCAGTCAAGGGATCTGGGTTAAATCCATCAAGCTTTTGCTCACCATGCCACCCCAGTTTAGACCTGACCAGTAATTTTCACCTCATGGACTAGGGGCCAGATGTAGGTAGACCTTTACCGATCGGAATCGGCCGACAATACCGATTTTCGGCCGTTTCCGATCGGTAAAGGGCTAGGGAGATGTAGGTGCACATATTCGGTAATTTTACTGAATCGTTATTATTACCGAATCGGTAATATTTACTGATTCGGTAATATTTACCGATTCGGTAAAATTACCGAAAATGCTATGTGGGTAGCCAATTTTCTATTGGCACATGGCTTACAGAATCGGTATTTTACCATGGAATACAAATCCATGGTAAAATACTGATTCCTGTGTACATGCACATTTGTGCATGTACACATGTGCCATGTGACAGACAGACGTGCCCTTAGGGCATGTCTGTGTGCCACATTGCACACATGCCCGTTTTGGGGGTGCTAGAGGGTGTCAAAGTGACACCCCCTGCACCCTTGTGAATTCTTTAATTACCGATTCGGTAAATACCGATTCGGTAATGCCTAATCATTCCTATGGGCTTCAAAGCCCATAGGAATGAATGGGCATTACCGATTCGGTATTTACCGAATCTGTAATTAAAGAATTGTTAAGGATACGGTAACAAATCCAGATGTTGGGACCTACATCCCATTTACCGATTTTGAAATACCGAATCGGTAAAATTCGGTATTTCAAAATCGGTAAATGGGATTTACCTACATCGGGCCCTAGATCAGCAAAGTGCACAGGAAATAGGTGGTGCTAGCTCCTTTTTTTTGCACCCCATTGAGCCTTCTGTTTTGCAGCAGATGCTGCCAAGGCATGTGCGGGTCCTTTTTTAACAAGGTTTGTACTTACACCCATTTCACCCCCTCAGTGTGTCAAGATGCATTAAACCACTTGTTAGGTTTAGCCCCATACAAATGAGGGACCACTTTTGTCCAGGTTTTTCTGTCAAATTACTAAGCACTGACAAAGGCAAACTGGATCCCAGAAGATGTCTTTGGGAAGCGGTGCAAAGCTAGCACACCTACCCAGGCACACTTTGGGAGGAGCCATGAGGAGTCTCAGGGACCCAGTCATTCCCATAAAGAAAGATGAAGTTAAGCAATGTATCCACTTCAACATGCAGTCCGATATGCTGGCAGTACAAAACAGAACAGCATGGAAGTGCCACACATCCTCAACTGTTGCACTCTCTTTGGCCTCTGAGAGTTCAGAACTTCACTGGAGAGGTCAACTTTTTAACAAAATATACAAAGAGACAAAGCAATTGTAGACCTATTTTGTAATACATTGCATGGTCATTAAGATGCAGTTTATGTATGTTATTATTATAGTACTTTTGATTCATTGGCATGATGCTTTATCATGTATTTCCCGTTATTGCTACCTAAAACAGTCCATCATTTTTAGAGTGTTAGTCCTAAAATAAGATAAATGTTTGTTAAAATAATTATTCAGTGTTTTTAAAGCCTGTTTACTATTTGTTCTGATAAAAAAAGATATTGCAGTCTCTATGTCATGTATTGTGTTTGAAAAGAAGTTAAATATTTCACAAAATCACACGTTAAAGTACAGCTATTTTATAGGTAGAAAACACTAACAGTCACATGCATCAAAGGATTTTGCAATGCGATTCGCAAAAATCGGCCGTTTGCGATCGCAAAATCTGCTTTTGGAATGCATGAAGGGTGAAGGCCCTTGCAATTAAAGAATTCGCAAATATTTGCAAATTCTCAAATTGCGATTGCATTTAACGAATCGCATTTTGCGATTCCTTAAATGCAATGCATGAAACTTAAAAAAATTGCAAATTCGCAATTAGGGGGAGCAAATTACCATGAGGTTGAACCTCATGGTAATTTGCCAAAACTTTGAAAAATGCACTTTTGTGCATTTTTCAAAGTTTCATGTTGTACGGACACATGCCCTAAGGGCATGTGTGTACACAACATATGTGCATAGATTGATTTCAGGGGTGCAACAGGGTGTCCTTTGGACACCCCTACACCCTTGAAATCGCATTCTCAATTTGCGATTCGCTAATTGCGAATCGCAAATTGAGAATATCTTCCCATTCATTCCTGTGGGCCACTAGGCCCATAGGAATGAATGGGAAGGTATTCCTTAATTGCGATTCGCAATTTGCGAGTTGCAATTAAGGAATTTTAAGAAATCGCTAATTTTTCAGCGATTTCTTCATGCATAGGCTTTTGCGATTTCTTAATTGCGATGCCTTAAAAATCGCAATTAAGAAATCGCAAAAGCCAACAATGATGCATGTACCTGTAAGTTAATACAAGTCTAGAGAATAGCCAAATGCAATTAATTACTTTTGATTGTAATGCCCATTTCAAGTACAGAAAGTGGCTATGAAAATAGTTCACACCTCCCAGCCAGTCCCTAGAAATACATTTGGTGCACACTCTAAATGGTATCAATCGCTTTTGGTATTCTCTGCAGTGCAGAAAGACATACATTTATCAAAAATAAAACTATCTTGGATGTGAAATAGAGGCAAGAATTTCTGATATTGTTAACGGGTGCACCACTATATTTATTCTATATATGACCCATCTTTATCCTATACACTTTCTTGCTGCTAGTGCTCAAGAAATCTTAGGCTACATCCTTATTTTCAATCTGTTTTGGCAACTCATGGCTCTACTTGGTGTATTTCAAGGAGTGAATATATTTCTCTTATCTGCTCCGGTTCTGTCTTATTGTTGATTGAGTCGTAGGGCCTGATTCCGAGTTTGCCGGGAAGGGTTAGTGTGCCGCAAACTTGAGGGATAGCCTGTCTGCAATATTACAACTTCATTATATCCATGGATCTAATTAGGTGGACGGGATATCCATCATGTTTGTGACTAAGTATCCCAGCCACCAAACTCATAATCAGGCCCTTAATGATGGGTTTAAGCCTCTCCTGTGTCACAATAACTGCTCAATGCGTGATACGTTTTACTTAATTCTTGTTTTGGGTTTGTTTGTCTCTTCTTGTTTGTCATAAATCATTCAAATTACCAATATTTCCTTTTCTGCATATTTAGGAGAATGCAGCTGAACTTGAAAGGATGGCATTAATGTGTCAAATTGCGCTTACCAAGGGGATACCACGTTCAATAACTTCTAGGATTGTAAATCTATTTACGGTGCCATCTATTCAAGAGGAGATTGTGTTTTGGGCCATCCATCAAATGGCAATTCTATACGGTAATTTGAAATAATGCTATTTAGTTGTGGAACACTGTGATCTGTGGCAATCTACTGGAATTACTTAACAAAAGAAGAAAAGTGAGGAGGGAACATAGGCGCTCGTTCGTCTCCACTAACCTTGAATTAGACTAAGAAAGAGAACAAACTCAAAGCTAAGCTTCAATTATACCAGTCATCAGGGTCACCAGAAAAACTCTCCAGTGCAGGGAACCCATTTGGTTTATGGAAGAACCCTCACCCACCAACCTAGTTGGTGTCATGTTCCATCATAGGGTTCCCACCCAGGGGGCCGAGTATCTCCTAGGTGTGCTTCGATGCCTAATTACAGCGGATATTTTTTTTTGTTGAGTTTCTTTTTGGTGAGGAGTGAATACCGTGAGAGAGAAAAATTAAGGTTAAAACTACCTCCGGGGTACCAAATTATTTATTATGTGGTCTAAGGGGTAGTGTTAAACGCAAGTTCTTTGGACATGAGTGAGAGATTGTGATCTCACACGTCTCTTAAAGGGTGTTCAATAGTCTACATGTTTCAGCCAATTAATTTTGCAATTGATTGGCTTTCTTCAGGATCTATGCTTCAGAGTAAATATAGCCCTGAACCTGCATGAACTATGCATACACACTAAGGTGTGCATAGGTGTTTAGGGTGCATAACTTACACTGAACCGCTTTGGTTCTATGGCCCAAAGGATGACAAAAGTGCTTTTAGATGGCTTGTGATTTTCCACTGTCCTTGAGAGGTAAAGGTTCATTCACCAGAGGGGCTCACCCCAACTGATCAGAAAGCCTCATCCCCTTGTCAATGTGCACCGCTCATTACTGTAGGAAGGATGATGTAGTCTTTTAAACCTCCCGGGAACACTGCTTCACCGAGATCCCAGAAGAGACGAATGAGTAGGTAAGTATACAGGCGGCTGACCTTGATGCAGTGAGTAACTAAAGCACAATACCACTCACTTGAGATGTCACATGACAGGTACAGCCTGTGTTAAAACCATTTTTTTCCCTGTTTTTTTTACCCTTACTACCATGTACAGAGTGTGACAATAGGCACCGCCTCCCACCGGGAACTATGTTGTGAAAAAGTTTAGTGCATTAAGTAGTTTGTACTTAAAAACCATTTGCTGACACTTGCATTTTATTCTGACAGTCTGCTATAATATCCTTATGCACCTTCCTTGACTCAAATTCAAATTCAAAAGTACTTTATTCGGTTTTCATTTTCAGAAACCATAAAAGTTAAATAATCCAAGATACAGTACAAACACATAATACATTTTCGTTACCCTACGGCAAGACATTAACAGGAAATTGATTACTTTGTTGTAGAGATGTTGGTGACATAAAAACATTTTCATATTAAAAAGAACCTTAAAAATACAATATCCAATTAAAAATCTAGACTTTTTCTACATTTCATTGCACTTTTTAAAAAAACGGCCACAAAAGGGACACATTTAGGATTCAGCAACTGCAGGTAAAAAAGAGCTGGACGTATATGCCGGAAATTTAACTTTTTTAAAATGGGTTTTAATAAAAGGGATATGGGCATTTCATAGTATTTACAGAGGAACGTAAAGTGGAGCAGATCCTGTGGAGACTTGTTGTCGCAGCCACAGGATGCTAACACTTTCCCTTTGTGACTTTCCCTTGGTACTGCTAATAACAGGTGGAAAAGATTTAGTCTAAACCTAGTAAGTAGAAAACGATCATATGCAGATATTGGCAAGGACAGATATGGTTCCATATCTGGGGAGGTTTTAAGCGTCAGGTTTTGTTGAGAATAAAGGAGTGTTTTACGAACGTTATATCCTTTCTAGTTATACCTTCAGGTTTTGTGAATAAGTCCAGACGTCCCAGATCGTTAAAACTAGGGGCATATTACCAACAACTAGCGATAATTATCGCTATGTTGGTTTAGCAGCGATATTTTTATCGCCGAGCTGCGGCGATTTGTATCGCTTAGGAACCTTGCTATTATCAAGGTTTATCTTCTAAGCGATAAAAATCGGCCGAAATGCATGAATATCGCTGAAAAGTCAGCGATATTCATGCATTACCGAGCTAATGCTCTTAGCCATGTTATCCACCTACCATTGGATAACATGGCTAAGAACTGCTCAGGGGCAGGTGTTAGCTTTTTGAGATATTCGCGCTTAGCGCGAATATCTCCAAAAGTTGGTAATAGGAGATAGTGATGTTAGCGACTGTTTCCAGTCGCTAGCATCTTGGCACGCCCACTTTGCATGTCATTAGTGATAAATATCACTGACATGCAAAGCGGGGCCCAAGATGGTCGCTATCTCCTACTAGCTGTCGCTAACTGGTGTTAGCGACAGCTAGGTAATAGGGAGATCATTTTGAATACTTGATCCAGGGCATTTTGGTCCTGTGATCTAAGTTTAAAATGTCCCTCATAAGGTTATGTGTAAGACCTAGGTGCTTGTTGAGCCAACATTGAGGCCAAAAGGTCAACGGGCGTAAGGCCAGCGTGTCACTTACATAGGGTAAACCAGTTTCTTCGCGGACTGACAGATTCGCTGTCCCTTTTGGTATGCTCAGTAGTTGTTTAAAAAAGTTATTTTCAGTCACCTGTAGGCCTACAAGGCCAGTGTAACCCCATGTGTCACTCCCGTAGCTGGCTATCGATAGACTTTTGGCTCAATATATTTTTAACAAAGCTGCCACTGGTCGACTGCCCATTTTGTTGGCAAATCCGAATAAAGCGGCATTTTCCCTTGTAAATTTGCGCCTTTTTTTATTTAGGAGTGCTACCCAGTTAAGCCGGTGATCTAAAAGAACACCCAAATAGGAGAAGGTTGAACAGGTGGGCACTCTGGTTCCATTCACAGCAAAAATGTACTTCCTTTTGGAACTAGACCCCACCTGCATCATGTAAGATTTGGTGTTGTTCATGGCCAGATCTCGCTTGGTCATGAATCCATTAAAGGCGTCAAGTAGGGTTTGTAAACCCTTAGGGGTGCGTGTGCGGAGGACTGCATCGCCCGCATAGAGCACGACAGGCAGTCCTCTCTGTCCTACATAAGGCTAATCATCCCCGTGTCCAGCAAAACTCCTTCTAGGTTGTTAATATATAGATTAAAAAGAAAGGGCGCCAAAATGCACCCTTGTCGTACCCCCCTTTCGGTGTTAAAATTCCTGTATACCTTCAGGTCTATTGAGTATCGGATGTTGGCCTTGGTATCTCTGTGAAGGTCCCTTAGGAAATTCACCAGAGATCGCTCCACCCCCATGGCCTCCATGGACTGCCACAACCTTCCTCGGTTGACACAGTCAAAGGCCGAGGAAAGATCCATGAAGGCCATGTAGATCGTCCCAGGGCGGGCGATGGTGTATTTACCCTGGATCAGATAAAGGTTGAGGCACTGGGCCATTGTCGAGTGACCTGGGAGGAACCCGTACTGGATATCCAAGATTTTCTTATTCTCCTCAGCCCAGGTACTCAGTCTATTTGACTCACCCTGCCTTATTAATTGACGTGCTGGGGCATTTTGATGTTTTAATTTTAAATGGTAATAAATGGTAATAACAGGCTAATTTATAATCCGATGGCACACGAGGTGTGATTCGGATTTTCTCAAAAATCTGAATTACCATCTGATAGCCCCTATTTACTAGGCCATAGGCCTAGTAGAGCCCTCCTGCATTCAGTGCTGCATGCCAGACGATGCAACCACTACTCTCACAGGCACACCTATCAGTAGAGGATAATTAACTACCCGGGACACATGCATGGATGACAGGTCCCTACCATGGGGGACCTTTTAATTGTTTGTAATTATGTTGTGTCTCCTTTTCTCATGCATAAATGATCAAATCTGACCGTAAGTTATGTACCTTACACACCTATGCACACATTAGCATGTATGCTTAGTTCATGTAGGTTCAGGGCTATTTTTACTCTGAACCACAGGCCCTGAAGAAAGACAATTAATTGGAAACGCATTGGCTGAAACATGTAGACCATTTCACACGCTTTAAGAGACGTGCAAGATCACACTCTCTCACTCACATCCAAATAACTTGCTTTGAACCCTACCCCAGGGACCACATAATAAAGAATTTGGTACCCTTGAGATCGTTTTAACCTTAATTTTTCACTCTCACGGTATTTACTCCTCACCAAAAAGAAACACAACAATAAAACAAGCATTTACAATGCAACGGTTTCGCCTTTGTAAAAGTTTGAGCTATTGGCATTGTAAATGCCAAATTTTGTATTTATGTGTTGGTTTTGAAAGCAGATAAATAAATGGCATTGTCATTTACAATGCCAATAGCTTAATCTCTCACAAATGTGAGACCTATTGCATTTGCACACACACACAGAGCACACACACACACAGAGCCACAGAGCCACACACAGACAGAGCCACACACAGACAGAGCAACTCACACAGACAGAGCAACACACACAGACAGAGCAACACACACCGACAGAGCAACACACACAGACAGAGCAACGAATCATGCGACAGGGGAGCAACAAATTATGTTTAAAAGTTGAATGAATTATGAGGCAAGATATTAGGAAACATAATGCAGTCAATTTTTTGATAGTATTTCATTATTTGGTAATGTTTGCACATGGTAATGATGTCTGGGCAAAGATTATGTGGCAAATCCTTAATAAGAGAAAAAAAAACTGCAGCCAAATAATTTCAATGGCCCTGAAGATAGTAGACGTACCAATGAAGGAAACGCAGCTCTATACACCCACTTCAGCAGCGTCCCACAACATTTCTTTTCCCATCAGCAAGATTCTCCCGGAGAGAGGGGGGAGATAGTCCCTCGTTTGTTTCTATGACCTGGGCCGGGGTTCTGTGGCACCAAACAGCCTAGACCAGCGTTCTATTACTTTTAGCTAGTTATCATGGGGTAAAGGTGAGGCAAAAGCCTCTCTTGGATGGAGTGTGAAGAGGGATGAGGGGGGAAGGTTGCGCATTCCATTCTGCTCCCACTCTGAAAGTCTAGCCGCTATGGGAGGGTGAGCGCACCCAGCTGGAGGTTTCCCCGCACCCACTGTTACCCCGCGCTTGGAAGCCCGGACTCTGATATCCGACATGGACCACTGCACCCATCCATACATCCCTGGATCTCAGGCCTGGGTCACCGAGAACGAGTCTAGTGCCCAGCTCTAACTTGGGAGGAAAAGCCCTGGGTGTGGCGTAAAGGCCAACCCCAGTCTGGATGGACTAGCCTGTCCTGCGGCAAACGTGTTCCACACAAGGTCGGATACAACACGTGGCCACGTTTTATTCAACAACACACTGCATTGTGGGGCTTGTAGTTCGAGTGATCTGTTCGTCATATTTTTGCATCTAGGCATTCTTTTCGAGGGGTTTAGGGTAGGAAGTCGGGGAGCAGGCTGGGTACCGATGGTGCCCCTGAGAACTGGGTGACTTTTGGCTTATGCTTTGGGATTCATTCCAGACGATTCACGCCCCCTTCCCTAGAAACTTCAGAAGGTCAGAGGTGAGCACTGTTAAATTGAAGAAACATATACTTTTTATTGCGCAGGCCAGTCGCTGTTTCGTCTTTTCTTGAAGATGTCCTTGGACAGGGAAGGCAGCCCTTCCTCGTCGCCCCCCTCACCTGCCCACCCCCTCCCCAAGGCCTGTGAAAGAAGCCCCCCTCTCCCTCCACCGCTCGGCTCGTCTCTCCGCTGTAAATGAATTTGCTTTGGACGGCGAGCGGTGCCGTGAAGTGCTCGCCAGGGAGGGATGCGCGTCCGCGGGAGGAGTGATGGAAGAGAGGGGGCGAGGGCTGGGGGGGGCTCAGTCTCCCTGCACTGATCACCGCCGCTCCCGGCCTCGATGCCTCCATCTCACCGGCGCCAGATTGAAATCAACCGCAGCCAGCACAAAAGCGCCGAGAGAGCGAGGCGCCGCCTCGCAGCGCACAATCCCCGCTCTCGGCTACGTTTCTTTTGTAATCTCCCCCTCGCTTTTGTCAAACTCCGTTCCCGGCTTGGAGGACCTGCAATTTTCCAGAAATAAAAGCAGGGAATCGTCCTCCGGTGCTCTCTGCCCGAGCCTCCTTTTGAGCCCTTCTTTCTGTGATTCCACTGGAGGCCGGGAATTAAATATAGCGTTGGCACAGCCAATGGGTCTAGTGTTGGCCTCTGCCCTTTGGCTTATCAATGCTTGATTTGTCATGGATTATGCTAAACGTTCTTTCGGGGAAGATGCCAGAAGGCCAATCAATTACCAAAAAAAAACAAGTCAGGTCCCGGGCCGTGCTGTGATTGGCTGACGTCACGGGGGTGTCCCGGGCCGGCAGCCAATCACAGCGCGGCCCGGGGAATGACATCACGGGGTGTCCCGGGCCGGCAGCCAATCACAGCGCGGCCTGGGACAAAGGGGCGGGGCTTAAAAAAAGCACCAGAAACGCCCCCGAATCGCGTTTTCAAGAGAAAGCGCGATTGACAGCCTCTGTCTCCCAATGGCTAGCCTCCATTTATGGAGCTAGCCAATTGGAAACAGAGGCGGTCTGAACATCCCTACTGAAAACAAAAGTTTTCAAACTGGGAGGGGCACTTCGTGCCCCTCGCCAGGTCGAAACCTAAACAGCTCAGCTGTAATGAGGCGTCAAAGCACACCTAGGAGGCACTTGCCCCCTGGGTGGGAACCGTATGATGAAGCATGCCACCAACTAGTTTGGTGGGTGAGGTTTCTTCGATAAACCAAATGGGTTCCCTGCAAGGCAGACTTTTTCTGATGACCATGATGACTGGGTTGATTGAAACTTAGCTTTGATCTTGTTCTCTTTGTTTGTTGAATCTACTGGAATCTACATTACTTTTAGGTCTGGCTGCAAATAGTGTGATCTTACTATGGCTCATGCCATCACCACACTCAAATACACAGAGAGTGGGCTTTGAAACATGTTCCAACAGATGTTGGCTTGTTCATTTAGGTCCCTTAATACATTGCTTGTGAAAGGTTTTTCGCATATTGAATAAACCAATGACAGTATTGTGGATTTATACATTTTATAGTGGTGATTGAAAATGGGTCAATCACTAGCATTGCATATACAATACAAATTGAAAGCAGAAAAAAGCCATACACAGTAATTTTAAGTTCTCTCCTACAAATATTTCAAACAATGGCGGCATTGAGAATAGAGGCCCATGCATTTTTGTCATTTTAACCTGCATATTTAAAACACTTCATTTGTGAGGAATGTGACAACTGAAATGAAGGAAATAAAACATCACTACTATGCTTTTCTACCAAGTGTCATAATGGGTATACACATAAACTCTAAAATGATTCCTTTTTAGACAGTGCTCATGAAAGAAACAAGCATGCCATCAGGAAGCTTCAAAATATGCAACTCCAGCAAGAGGCCTTAGAAGTGTATGGTTGTAACTTTAGCTAAATACAGGTCCACTGACAGCCACTTTTGAAGGACAAAGGGCCCGATGTAGGTAGGGCTTTACCGATCGGTATCGGCCGAAAATACCGATTTTTGGCCCTTACCGATCGGTAAACAGCCATCGAGATGTAGGGAAGCAAAAACAGAACGAATCGGATAGAAAACCGAATCGGAATGTGTACCGAATGGGAAAGAATCCGATACGTACATACCGAAAATCGGATATGTAACGAATCGGAAAAACACCGATTCGGTTACAAAGACCGAATCGGTCCATGTACCGATTCGTTAGTGACACCGAATCGGAAAATCACCGATTCGGTCCCACTACCGAATCGTTAGTGACACCGAATCGGAAAATCACCGATTCGGTCCCACTACCGAATCGTTAGTGACACCGAATCGGAAAATCACCGATTCGGTCCCACTACCGAATCGTTAGTGACACCGATTCGGAAAATCACCGATTCGGTCCATGTACCGAATCGGAAAAAATACCGATTCGGACATTCTCCGAATCGGAAAACATGCCGATTCGTATGATTCTCCGATCGGGAAATTCCCCGATTCCGACAGTTGGGGAGATGTAGGGAGGCACAGAAACACCGAAATCGGCTCAAAATCGGTAGAATTCACTCGGTATTTACCATGGATTGCAATCAGGTGGTAACCAACTCCAACCCACATAAACAGTCCCAAAATGCATTGCAACTTGCAGGATGGCAGCTTTCTATGTCATTGCGAGGCGGCTACGGCTACAGCAGGAAGGACTGAGGGAATGGCTAAGAAATGAACAGGTCTACAGACAGAGGATAACCCTGTTCATGCTCACTGAGGCTGAGATCCTACAGAGATACAGGCTGGACTCTGACACCATACTTGAGCTCATCAGGGACCTTAAGCCATACTTGGACCACCACACCCCAAGGGCACACGCCATCCCTGCCCACGTCCAGGTGCTATGCAGCCTACACCTGGTAGCGTCTGGCAGCTATCAAAGTGGAGTAGCAGCAGCAGGAGGGGTGAGCCAGAGCAGCCTGTCAAGGTTCTTCCACATATTCCTTGACGCCATGATAGACAGGATGGACCAATACATCTCATTCCCTGCAACCCACGCAGAACTGCTACAAACCAAAGCGGACTTCTACCAGATGGCACACTTTCCCCAAGTCATCGGTTGCATAGATGGCACGCATATTCCGATTTGCCCACCAGCGGACACCGAATACATATACCGCAATCGGAAATCGACACACACCATCAACGTGCAGGTGATCTGCAATGCCAAGTACACCATCACAGACCTGGTAGCAAAATTTCCAGGGAGTACCCATGACTCATATATATTCCAACAGAGCGGCATATATGCACGGCTGATGGCTGGCGATTTTGGAGAAGGATACCTCCTAGGTGAGCCACATCATCAGACCCCCATAACACATAGTAGGTAGGTGTAATACATGTATGCATGTGTCTAATGTGACCCCTTTCTCTTCCAGGCGACAGTGCATATGCCCTCCGCTCATTCATACTCACCCCCTACCTCAACCCCTCCACACCCAGCCAAAGGAGGTATAACCGTGCCCACATACGCACCAGGAATGTTGTTGAACGGACCTTTGGCATCTGGAAAAGTAGATTCAGATGCCTGCACAAGAGTGGAGGTGCAAGGCAGTATACCCCCATCACCTGCTGCAAGATCATAGCTGTATGTGCAATGTTACACAACCTTGCGGTCAAGAAGGGCACTGAGGTGGAGTTGTCTGACTACGAGGACTATGACGACGACGAAGCTGTGCCACTGACACAGCCAGCTGGGGTGTGTACGCCATGTGATGGCAGATACAGACGTGAGGAGATCACTGAGAACTATTTCTGACTGAGTACAGATGCAAAGACAGCTAAATGTTGCTTGGAAAATAAACTTTTTAATAGTGATGCACCACAGTTACATCACTGAAGTGCATAAAAAAATGGAGTCTGTCAAAACAAATAAAGTCCAGGGTTCTGGTATGATCATCCCCCCTTGCCAGCCTATTTTTTGGCCCGCTTTCCAGATCCACTGGGGTGTCCCTCGGCCCCCTCCGAATGGCCAGCAGCATCAGCGGAGCGCCTGGTGCTCCTCCTTGGCTCTGATGCAGCGCTGGCCGGGCTGCTGCGGCTGCTGCTGTCACCAGCATCACCCAGGTCCAGGGCAGGATTGGAGGCGGCGTTCGATATTAACATGGCCTCCATGGCCGTGGTGATCCTGGCCATCCCCCTGGTCAGCTCAGCAGTATGCTGACTCTGCACCGACTCCTGATTTGCGCTACGCTGGCACAGCTGTGCAGTCGCCGCTGCAAGGCGGGCCATGGCCCGGTTGAGCACCCGGGCATCCCTCCTGCGCGCAACCTCATGGTCCTCCTGCCTGGCAGAGGAGTGGGTGATGGCAGTGGTCAGCCTGCCCAACCCTGCTGCCACCTCCTTGTTGCTGTCCACAACAGCCTGGAACCCCTTCACCAACTCCCCCATCTGCAGGTTGTGCTGCAGGAGCTGGCGTTGGCAGGCCATGGTGGATCTGGCCTGTTGGCGCTGGATTTTGACCATCTGGCCCTCCAGGCCCAGGAACACACTGCCCTCCCGTGCTGGTGCAGCAGTGGTGGTGGTGGTGGTGGTGGTGGTGGCACGGCGTCTGGCACTGCTGCCTCCGGCCTGCTGAGTGGGCTGGGGTGCCACTGGTGGTGGTGTGGTGCTGGCCGGTCCCGGAGCCCCTGCTCCCAGGACAGGTAGGACGGGTGGCAAGGCCACGGTTGTGGCAGGAGCTGTTGTCGGCGGAATGGTCTGCCTTGGTGGGGAGTTGCATGGTGAAAATTGCAAGGGGGGTGAGCTGGGCAGTACTGGGGAGTGCACTGCCTGGAAATCAATCACCAGGACTCCCTCCATTCCAAGCCCTGGGGTGTCTCCTTCCTCATCCTCTTCCTCCTCCTCCTGGCCAGGCTGGCTGGTGCTCGGCCCTGCCACTGCAGTATGTGATGTGGAAGCTCCCTCTGCTGCCACAGTGGTGCCGCCTGATGGTGCCCCTAGGTACAAAGAAGCATTTGTAAACTGAGTGCCGATGTATTACAGTCAGTACAATTATGGCATTCCACATGTCCTTGCATCTCCTTACACCGTGTCACACTGTTTCCTGTCTTGTGATTCTGCACTGACATATTTGGCTAACTTCTGCTGACTACATGTACCATGATGCTTGTCTCTTGTATGTTGGTGACAGTACAGTGCTGGTGTTTGCCTATGCATTGTGTCTAATGGGGAGGTGTCTGGTAGGGTGTGTCATGATGCGCATGCTTCTTACCTGTAGCTGTGGCCATCGCAGTGCTGTCCAGGGTCCCGATCCCTACAATGCTCTCCCTCTCGATGGTGCTGGAGACAATTTCCTCCAGCTCGGTGAGGGGTGGCGCCGGGTTCTTGCCTCCTCCGGTGTGTCCTGCCTGCCTTTGGAGGTCGGCCAGCTTCCTCTTGGTGAGGCTGCGGAGGTCATAGAACCTTTTCTTAAGTTCCTCAATGGACCTGGGGGTGACTCCAGCAGCATTGACCTTCTGGGCGATGTCTGCCCACAATCGCCTCTTGGTGCTGTCTGGCACGTTGAGGGACAGCTTGCCAAAGAGCTGGCGGTGCACCCTCACCACCTCCTCAACCAGCACCTGTAGTTCTGTGGTGGTGAATTTTGGCTTCCTCTTTTGGGAGGACTTCTGGCTTCCTGCCTGATCTGCCATGTTCTCTTGCTCCTGCTCAGTCTGCAACCTCCTTCTCCCACTGCTGCTAACTGTGTGTTGGGCTCAGGCAGGCTTTCCAGAAACTTCTAGAAACTTCTTAATTGGCTGCACCTGCCAGGGTTGCCACTCCCTGTTTGGGTGGGGGAGGGGGAGCCACCTCATTGGCTGAATCGCCTATTGCCGAGTCTGCTTTTACCGATTCGGTAAAATCCGAATCGGTAAAATCCGATTCGGTATTATCCGATTCGGTAAAAGCCGAATCGGGTCATGCAATGCATTCCTATGGGCTTTTTCGCCATGGGTCTATGATTGCCGAATCGGTTTTTACCGAATCGGCATTTACCGATTCGGTATTCGCCGAATCGGAAATATCCGATTCGGTGGTAGCCGATTCGGTATTTTCCGATTCGTTGTTGGCCGATTCGGTAATTTCCGATTCGGACCTAGCTGAATCGGAACGTACCGAATCTCATTACCGATGCCGACCGAATCGGTTTTCATTCGGTATTTTTTTCCTACATCTCGTTTTCCGATTTCAGAATACCGATTCGGCCCGCCTCGGTATTTTGAAATCGGAAAATCCCGTTTACCTACATCGGGCCCAAAATGTATTGCTGCTATTTTGGGTATTATGTTAAAATGATGAATATTGTTTTAGATTTGTTGACGTTTGTGGTAATTTCAAATTGCAGATACACATTTCAGCACCACATACCAGCAGAAGATGTTCCTTACAAGTGTTATTTCATTATGTCGCTTGCTAAAAAACAGTTAAAAAGTAAAACAGCTCTACACCAACCAGCTACTTAACTATTATTATTAAGCCTTTATTTGTACAAGGAAATGCAGCAACTCTGCTATAATTCTGAACTCCTTAATCACCGTCATAAAAAGGTGCAAGTGAATCCAGGGAAAAAACAATGTGAAACTTTCTTTTCTGCCTACTGATAAAGGTCGATTGCGTAACGTGCGTTGTGAAAAGATGCATTGTGGGAACATTGTTTTGGCTTGGCTTAGGCAACAGAGGCTCCCTTGGCTAGACTCCCTACTTGCTTTCTCCAGAACTGTTAGTATAAACGTTGCTGTACATGCAGAAAAGTGTCGACTACACCAAGATGCAAAAATTGTAGTAAAGTCTTACTTGTGTGAGTCATGTTAAGGAAGAGTTGCAGTCATTTTGTCAGAAAAGAAAGGTCCTCATTTCTCTGTATCAAAGTTGGTGAAACCTGGTTCCCATATACCTGGAGGGTTTGAAGTTTTATGGTCTGCTGAGTAGAACATTTAGAAAGCAATACATCAAGTTATTTTACAAAATGTATTATACAAAAACATAAGCTTTACAGCACACTCTTCATTTCAAGTTTTTATTCATCTTTTTTTTTAATATTGATGTTTTTTCTATTTTCTCTTTTAGAACCAGAAATGGAACAATGCCTCAGTCTTATTCTCAGAACATTCTGTCCTGTAATGAAGACTGCTTCTACAGTCAACCAGAAATTTTGGTTTAGCCTTGGTGTGTACTTGCAATGGTGTAACGGTGGGGCTCTGTTTGATGCTTGGGGAGTGTGGGGAGAGTACACCTTTATTAAGTTCTCTTTTGTAACATTACCTGAGAACACCCTTCATGCAAGGAGATGCAATTTCTGTTTGATGCAGCGAATACCAGTCCATATTCATCTTTTTTTTAATCTACATTGAACTCTCATTTGTTGCCCAAATCAGAATTCAACTGCAACATTGGTCTGCATAAAGTGTAACTCCCCTACTTTCTAGTACATCTGCATATTGAACTGGCATGCTGAGCTGCTGTGTCAAGTTTGCTATGTCATGACTGGAACACATCTCTTGTCTGAAGAGTACACCTCTGAGAGACACCCTATTAATTTCCGTACCAAAAATCTAAGGGTCTGATTTAAAGTTTTGGGGGACATGTTGCTCCATCACAAACGTGACGTATGTTCCATCAACTGATTTATTATAAGTTCTTTATAACATATTGTATTTGTAATAAGACGGAAGGGGCTATCCCGTCATGCTTTTGATGGGATACCCATCTGTAGAGGATGTATCCTTATGGCTAGATCAGATGATCTTGAAGCTGGGGAACAGGGTTCAAGTCTCGGCAACGACTCTGAACATCCTGTGATTCTGGGCAAATCACTTAATCTCCCTGTGCCTAACAAAATGAATATGTCCTTGTGTAATGAAACTGGTGCTCATGTACAGCACTCTGGTACCTGATATCTTTGGGTCTAGTATGCGCTATATAACACTAAACAAATACAGGCCTTATGTTGTGAAATCACATCCATGGAAAGAGGAGCATTAAAGCCTGTAGAAATTGTACATACATTTCAAGAGGTCATTGTTCATTTCCATGGCACAGACATCTAGTTGCAACCTACAGCTCGCACAATTGCAAACTCTGCACCATATTAAGTAAAGGTTTAGACTGGTGCAAATCAGGGAGTACACATATTTTAACCATTTTTCCCACAGGAAAAATAAAGAATGCAGGAAGCAAGATCTGCACCCAACTAAACATGTGCAATAATAGGACATAAAAAGGAGAAATGTAATTTCACACTTTTTGCTATGTTTAAAATAGGAAATTGAGTGAATTAGTGTTTTTTCAGATATGTGATATTAAATCAGTCCAGTTTCTTCCTGCCTGAGCAGTAAAATAGTGTATAACCACTATACCACATTTTTACTCTGAATCAGCACTTCTTTGTTAACCACATAAAATGATTCACAAAATTACTAATAAGGAATGTTTTAATGCATCATCTTTTATATTTTTACATGCACTTTTTTTATTTTGCCCAGAGGGCCAATATCTTCATACACTATGAACTTGTGCAAATCTGATTCATCCACTCCTATTTCAAAAACAACAATACTGTGCAAAATGGAATTGCTTTGCAACAAATTTTAAGTAGAAAGCAACCTGGTGACACGAATTCGGCCTTTCATTTCCTTTGAGTTCAAAACAATGAGTTGCATTAATGTGGTATTATTACCATGTATTGTCTAGAATGCTACAAAAGTGCAATAGGATGCAGAAGCGAAATGGAAACCATTACATGACCCATGAGAGTCAGAGAAAAGCTATGTGTATTGAGACTATTACCTGTGAATAATCGTTTAATATCAGCAGACACATTGCACTGTTTTTGCTCAGTATGTCCTATGCACTACCAGGCAAGGTGGGAAATATGAAGATAAATGCAACACTTAAGCCTTTGAGCTTTAACTGTGATTTTCTGTTTTTCTGCAAGTCATTGAGATGTTATCAGGCCAGTTTGCTGACAGTGTAGACACTCCTGTAGTCACACTTTTCTTTGAAGCCTACTCAACCTGTAAGGCATTTCTTCTAGAAACCATCCCCAATCTCCAGGAGGTAAGTTGGGAAAGTGGGAAAAGAACAGAGCGCAGTGGATGAAGGTTGAGAGCTGTTACGTTTTGTGAGATGACTGATGCATACACATTGACTGCCCCTTCCTCTACCTTTGCATATGTACTTCATTTGATGAAATACAAAAAAAGGAAATTCATTCTCTTGACCCACATTTGTGATCTCCATTATTGTAGATAACTAAAATGTGTAAAAACCTTTATTGTACCACACCAAGTATCAAAAGAATATCAGGTCCGCTATATCAGACAAAATCAAAGCTAAACCATGTTATAATACTAAAGTATTAAGCAACACTTTTAAGTCTAATAGGCATTTTTGAAAAACGAAAGTGCCATAGAGAGATTCTATGGCAATTTAATAAAATAAGTGTTACAGTAGTCTCTTTTTTATGTCTACCACAGCCTGTACATGAAGAGGATTCAGAGAGGAAATTGGGATAAAATGATGGCACAGCTGAAAAGTGGTTGTGAGGGTTAATGGCAGGAGTTGTAATGAGGAGCTTCTGGGAAGAGATGACTTAAGTAGGGGAGTAGAAATTGTTAAAAACAGCTGAGAGACGTGGTGGAGTGGCAGGGGAAATACATACATTTAAAGAATGGATGAGGGGGAGAAAACAAAGAGGGTGGGTGGGGACCCTCATCCAAGTAAAACAAGAGAGGGTTGTGAGGGGTGCAGCATAGGAAGGTATGGTGGCGAACAAAAGGATCAATGCAATTTTAGCAAAGGAATATGAGGCAATTACTCTGATATTACATTCAATAATTATTATAAATATAACAACTTGGTACTATAATTTATTTGAAATATTTGTGGAAACAAATTCTTGGATAACATTTCAAATTTGTCTTGTAGATTATGCTGCCAGTAAAAACAAACCACTGCCTTTGCATGGCAGAATCACCTCCTAGGTAACAGATGTCTAGTGCAGCTGCCTCTCCAGGGAACCCCCACCTTCCACATATGGCTCATGTTTTCTTAGTAGTTAATGTCTAGTGTGTGGAACTGAAAACCTGCTGTGATTTATCTTAACAGGTCTGGAGACAGGTCATCACCACTCTGGGACATTTGGCCCCCGTCCTGCCAGAGGAGCAACTAGATAAAGAGCTTCCATGGTTGGTCAATGAGGTTAAAAGGCTCCAGCCCCAACTGCCTGCTGATATGGCATTTCGTTTGCTCACGGTGAGTGTGACCTCTATTTGCTGTCCATGCATGTCACTGCAACCAATCCCAAGTGATCCACTCATAATGAACACCGTCTCCTATAGTGAGTGATTAGCTGCAATGAAACAATACATTATTGAGAAATGAGGGCTGAATACAGAACTAAAGGGTTCTATTGGTGAGTCAGTTACACCACATTTAGAGTCCGAGATGGTTAAGGCCTCCATCATGTGACTATTAGGTCATCACATTGGTATTCCACACCTGACAGTACAAATGTTAAGGGTATCAATAATTTTGAGATGTAAGAAAAATGCATGATTCCAAGCTTGCTCCTTAGGTACCCGTGAGAAATAGAAATACTATACAATTCAGACTGTAGTACCCCACTATTTGACACATTCAAGCATGGTAGTTTCTTAAGCATTGATCTGGTGTATTGTTTGGGGAGATTAAGGGATTAGGGGGAATATAGTTTTCCAGCATTCAGTCTAAATACTGAACTAAATACATTTTGATTTGTACACAATACGTGAAGGCAGCCTGAGAAGCAAAACTAAAATTTTTATTTGTTACATATGAAATTGGGATAAATAAAAAATAAATATGAACCAAACAGTGGTGTTGAAATTTAAATAAACATTAGCATTGCAGTATTTTTCTCCACCTGTTGTTGTGATACTGAGTAAGTAAAATGTGATTATGGAAGTGAAATCAAGCATACTGACGCTCCATATTGGTGCGTTGATCATAACGAAACAGCAAATCTTCAGACACTAGAGCCCTGTGATAGATCCTGAGCAGTTGGGAGGCTTACTGAAGCCTCAGTGTGCTCTTGAAAGTATGCTGTTTTAATTGTGCATACAGCAAGATCATTACAGCAGCATTTAACCCTTGTTGTTGTTGTTGATTTTATGAATAGCTTGGACCTGCGACCAATTTTATTAAATCACATGTTATGAACCTGACACTAAAGTACATAAAAAGTGCCACTTTTTGCCCCAGGGCCATATTTAAGTAAGGTGGACAACTTTCCGTATTTAAGTATTGTATTAGCTGGCAACCATTAGTTAAAAAGAACATATGTTCCTTTATGAGAGCATGTGCAGGTGTTAATGAATTCTCCTCCTGTTTGTGCCACAAACCTCTGAAAATTATTCTGGATATATACAAAGGCAAATGCATACCAATTGCAACCTTTGGCAGTGAAATATGGGGTAATCGAATATAAAACAACTAATGATAGCAGAGAATAACAATCTCAGAGGACTTTTGGCATTGGGACAATATATCATCACTGAAATTATACATTAGGAATTAAGTATCAGTTGCATTATGGATTATATTAGGTCACAGCTCTAACAGCTCTGGTGTAGCGTTTGGTTAAAAGAAGTTCTAAGCCTGAACAGATTAATCATACTTGATTGCATGAAATTAGGCAATGTATGCAATATACCATGGCTGGTTTACATCAGAGATAATTTTATAAACTTAGAAAGACCAGGTTTATTTTCTAATCCATCCAACATTACCAAACAAGACAGGACCTGGTTAAAGGAAGCTTTTAATGTAAGAGTGGCTGCTGAGCGAGAAGCATGTAATCTCTTTATTGTTTAGTTAATTAAAACCATACCATTTTTTTTTACATGTATCAACTTTGATTAAAAACATACATTGACATTATTTCATCAACCCAATATGTCACAATATAATATCACACAGTCATAAAACAAAAATCCTCAATTATCAGTGTTGGCAGAAACTCTCAAAATTGGTATGTAAACTATGTAAGACTATTGATTTGTTTGGGACTGACATGGAAAACCATCAAATAATGGGTGACAAAAGTATTAGTTTCATTTATGATAGGAGTAATTAATAAATTAAATGTTGGGGCCCTAGGTCTATTATATTAGTCATTAGGACCGGTTGCTGTAGGCATTGTTTCTTCAGTGGATGAACCCTCACATGGTGGCTAAGACTTCAGAGCCTGATCATGTATATGAAGAAACTTAACCAGTTTCGGTTCATCTGAGGGTCAGATGGATCAAGCCCTGTAATAACAGCGGCACTGGGGGATCATATTCCTCTAATCCAGAAGGCTTCCTTTAGTAAATTGACACATTCTGGATGAAGTTTCTGACAGGTATATATCAGGTGTGTAAGATCTTCCTGATGACTACCACACAAGCAACGCATTTTTAAGCCAATGTTTTTCCACCTGGGAGCGCCTGATAGTGAGGGATAATTTCCAAACCGTAGTGTCATCAGCCTTTATTTGTGGACTTAAAAAGTTAGGTCTAAATAAGCCGCTAGTTTGAGGACTTTATAGTTGTTGAGTACTGTCCAGGAATGAGATCTTTGACTAAAAGTACTTTTGTTCAATCATAAAGAATGGAGTTTTGCAGCTTTGTTTGGTGCTAACTTAATTGTTAAAAAGGAAAGATTTTTATTCCAAAGGCCCAAAGTGCAAGAGTATTTAAGTGCGTTGTGCAAAAAACAGTGTATGGTGATTTATTCCCTTTCTCGAGTTCTTGCCACAATGCCTCATTAAGGCTAGCATTTTCCACATATTGTTTTATCCAATACCAAACTTTTATTGATGAGTAAAGTCGGCCCAGTGTTTCATTAATTAGGCCAAATTGTAAGGGCATTTGAGCTGGCGAAGCGGTTTAAGGGAGTTGGAAGACCTTTTTAAAAATAATAGTTATTAAGTTATTCAGAAAAGTTGAGTCTTTTCGTAAAGGGCAGCACTGGCATACATTAAAGTTGGGAGTGTTTTGGCTGCCATTACTGAAATCAGTGGTCTGAATGATTGGCCCTCCAGTTTTTTTGCAAGTGAATTATAAGCAAAAGTTAGTGCACTTTCCTGTTGATCCATATAATTCTGCTGTTCGCGATGAGTCAGTTTATTGCCAATGTAATATCCTAGATATTTGTAGCTAGACACATTTTCTAAGGATTTTTCTTTCAGACAGATGTTATACAGGCGGGCTACCCGATGACTAATAAGCATGGTTTTTGTTTTTGTTGTGTTGGGTTCTAACTTGTTTGCTGTTAGAAATTGTGGAAGTTCGGGGGGCGGAGCTTGCGGCGAAGAAAATGGCCGCATAAGCCTCGAGCTCCGCTCGGTGATATCAATTATCCTGCACTAATCCTACATTAGCAGTAAATATAGCGTGCAAATTCTGACCTCCTGTCCGGAGGAGAGCTGTGCTGTGCCGAGTGGGAATCCCGACTCCGCGCCGACCCTGGATCCCTGCGAACGAGAAGTAGGCAGGGCCGAGCTGCGGTGGGCCGAGAAGCAGCAGCCTCGAGTGCTGAGGCGATCTGCACGCTGTAGCAGTGCGTGCAGCCGAGGAGTGACGTCCACCCGGGAGTGTTGCGGACCCTAACCAACTGCCCGAAACGGGTGCTGAGGGACAACGGCTGAGACTGCCTTGTGACGGCGCATCACTGCCGCGAAGCCGGAGGACTTAATTTGAGCTTCCACCGCGAGATAGACCGTGTTTGGCGGCTGAGGCGATTCAAGAACAAAGGAGGCCTGGCGAAAGGGGGAGCGTAGCACGGCGCTTGCTGCTGTCTGGTTTGGGCGCCACATTGAGGGGTTTGACTGCGGGGCCCGAGTCAACTAAGGCGGTCGGCGTTGGCAGTGTTCACCCTCGAAAGTGCCCAGGGGTAGTAACCCATAACTTGGAGTTTGCTGGGCACCTGCTAAGACAGGAAGGCGGACGCCAGCGGGTGAGCCTAAATTGACAGCCTTACTGTGCTTCGGGACTGAACTCCTGGAGCTTATACATAATAAATTGGGCATAATTTGGCTGGAGGTGAAAGTCGGGCACTAAGGACGGATCTAGCGGGTCCGTGCTCTGGAATGCACATGGGGTGCCTGACCCGAGCCTTCCACTCCTCGATAGCCGAAACAACGGAGGTGTGGGGCCCTGCTTGATAGTTGCCAAGCACTAGGGCAGTAGTTGCGACCTAATCCCGCTGATAGCCCGATACTAGGCTGTAACGAACCCGGATCGTTATCCGGAAGACGGAGCCGCCCGGCGGCGACAGAGTTGGGGCCAACATTAAGGCAAGGGCACGACAGCACCAGATAAACACTGCCCTAGCCCAGAGTGCTGCACGGCTATTGTGCGCTCATCAAAGGTACACATTTTGCATCGCGGGGAGGGCTACCCCTGCAGGTGCCATACATGATGGGTCGAGGAGACAAGTCTCAGACTAAACTTTCCTTTGATCAACGGCGGTCTAAGTCACAGGACGCAGTTCACACGAAAAATGGCGCTTCACAGGAGGGTGAAGGCGCCGACGGAGATGCTGACATAAAATCTATGCTGCTAGCGATGGACAAGGGCCTTCAAAATAGCATGGCGGCATTGGGGTCTAAAATTGACGCCCTTACATACCGAATGGACCGGATGGCTGAAAGAATAGACAAGCATGCAGAAAGACTTGATATGTCGGAGCGGAGGCTAACTGAAGTGGAGGAAGCGCACATGGAGCTGAACACCGGGCATCAAAAAATTGAATCATTGATGAAGGCCCTGCAGGACAAGACTGAGGACTTGGAGGCGTGGGCTCGACGCTGTAACCTACGGATCACGGGTCTTCCGGAAACAACACAGACGGGAAACATGAAGAGATTTGTGGAAAAGCTACTCATCACTCTGCTTGGTGAGGAAACTTTTTCTCCGCTGTTTGTGATCGAGCGCGCCCACCGATCCTTGGGACCGCGACCGAAGCCGGGTGCCACCCCAAGCCCAATCATTGCTAAAGTGCTGAATTACAGGGACAGGGACGCGGCTCTACGACAAGCCAGAAACAAGAAAACGCTCCAATATGAGGGATCGGAGATCTCGTTGTACCCGGATTACACCACCAGAGTACAGGAAGCTCGCAAACATTTTGCTCCATATAAGAAACAGTTGCGAGACTTAGGCTTGGACTACGCGATGTTGTACCCGGCGAAGCTAAGGGTCAATAGTAATAGCACTCTCACCTGTTTACAGACCCACACGCCCTGCAGCAGGCTCTAAAAGGTTGGTCGAGGGAAAATCGCAAGGCTGCTGACGTACCTAGCAGCAAGGCTGAAGGGAGCAGTCAACTGGACGAGCAGGAATGATTCGCCGCTTACAACTGTTCCTGTGTTACGGTGAGGTACAGGGGTAGTGCCTCATGGAGGAGCAATTCCAGACTGCCAGGGATTGAGGGGAGGGGGGATTTTGCCTGAAGGACTGCGCAGATTTCAAAGCTGCTGTGGAGAGACTAACGTTACAAGTGAATTTACAGCAGCAGTCACAAGAGATTAAGGGTCCGGGAAGTGCTCTATGCGCACAGGCTACGCACTGTTGATATGGGGTCTGAAATGCAATATTATGCTGTAGTTTTGCTATGATTACTCACAAGGATGGGGGTTGTTGCACTATGCTTGCAGATTTTTCTTTGCACTCACCTACTCTAAGTGTGAGTGACCAGTTCCCCCCTAGAACTGCTGATGTGTGATTAACACCGTTGTGGGCAGTGGGTTTCATGTCTCCGGCGTAGTGCGACTTAGCACTGTTTGCTGACAACATGGCAACCTCGGCCCCAGCGCTTAATGCTCTTATTTGACTCTCAGGAGTTGGAACCGGTTGGGGAGGGAAAGAGAGGGAGGGGGGATGGGATAGGGTTCGGCAAGATCAGGTTTTGGGAGGTCTGCTGTAGGAGGGGGGAGGTTACTGCTGGTTATTGTTATTTTGAGGGGGAATTTATTGTTTGCGCACACTGCCTGCACTGGGCTTAAGCATCTCTCTGCCACCTATGTTACACGCGCTCCTGACAGATAGCAAATTCCTTGTTGGGGTCTCACGACACTGTCTGCCACTCAACTCACACTTCGATCGACCTGATGTTGGGTGCACTTAACTCGAACACACACGACTCACCTACTAGGCTTCGGGCTCTTACGTGGAACGTACGTGGCCTCAATGACTATCGGAAGCTTAGGAAGGTAGTCAGCTACTTGCAGCGACAGAGGATAGACTTAGCACTCTCGCAAGAGACACACCTACCACTCACAAGCAAGATGTTACAGAGCAGAGGTCTAGTGGGTTGTATAGCGGCGGCAGGATTCACGTCGCACTCCAGGGGAGTGTTAACCTGGGTCAACCCTAGATCGAAGCTGACACTGAAGCCACTACAAACGATTTACAAAAAGGGGGTGGTGATGAACAGAGTGTCTGAGTTAAACAGACCACTCTTACCCAGTCCAAAGATCAGGGCTTGATCCATCACCGTTATTTATCTCACTGCCCCATCCCAGCTCAGAACCTGGCTATATGCAAATCAGTCTGTCCCTGGCCCAGTGCATCATGGGAACAGGGCAGACTAAACTACCAAGCCAATTCTTCACCAGAAAGGAGACAAGCTACCGGGGACCGGTTTCTGGCATTTCAGCCTTCTTCGGCCCGGCTTGGGACAGGAACAGACTAATTTGCATACAGCCAGGTTCTGAAACTGGGATGGTGCAGTGAGCTAAAAAACGGTGTTGGATCTAGCCCTGATCTCTTGACTGGGTGAGAGCTTTCTGCTTAATTCAGAGACTCTGTCCCTCACCACCCCTTGTTGTAAATACTGAAGCCACTACAAGCAGACAGGGAGGGCCGTTATGTGATCACACGGTGTACAGGGATGGGACTGGATTTACTAGTCATTAATGTGTATGGCCCTAACTACTGAGTTCTACCGTAACTTGGCCAGTGTGGCTCGCACCTTTCCCACGTCGCAGTCGCTGTGGGGGGGAGATTTAAACTTAATACTAGACCCGGCTCTGGATAGATCAGCTGGCCCACCACGTAGACCTTCTGCTGCAGCGCAGGCGATGCAAGCTGAAATGATTAGCCATGACGTGGAAGATGTATGGAGGTATAAACACGAATCACAGGGTGGATTTACGCACTACTCTGCCTACCATGACATTCACACGCGAATAGACTACTGGCTGGCAAGTTCCTGTTTGCTGCGGCGCGTCAGTGCTTGCACAGTTCTGGCGCGCACTCTCTCAGAACACTCTCCGCTTCTGCTGGAGTTGGAGTCCCCTAAAAAGGCATTTCCCCCGTTCACATGGCGCTTCCCCCCGTTTTCACTTCTAGACCCACAGTTCCGAGGTGAGCTTGCAGAAGAGATCAATGTCTTTTTTGAAGCTAACATAGGGTCTGTAGACAATTTCCAATCAATCTGGGAGGCCTTTAAAGTATACATTAGGGGCATACCTATGCCCAAGCACTCGAGCGTCCTTAAATCCATCCGGCAAAGACTGTCATTGTTAGAAAAGAAACTAGCTATATTGGAGGAACGACAAAGGAACACCACGGACTTAGCGATAGTTGAGGAAATTAAAGCACTTATAATCGAATACAACAAGGAGGCGGACAGAGAGGTACAACACATGGGCAAATATGCCACAGCACGAACGTATGGAGAGGGAGACCGACCTAGCTCACTCCTAGCCAGAATACAGAAGGGCAACAGGGGGAGGTCTCAGATTTCGGAGTTGAAGACGACAGATGGTAAAGTAATTACAGACGAGAGGGAGATAGCTACTGAGTTTAGGAACTATTATACTGACCTGTACTCCTCCAGAGGCGGAGACCTATTGGATGAAATCTCAGACTATCTTGAACACATATCATTGCCCATGCTTACTAACGCGCACCTGGAGTTCCTCATGCAGCCCATAGACAAAGATGAAATAGTTGAGGCCCTGTCGGGTATGCGCTCTGGCAGTGCTCCGGGAGCGGATGGACTCACAGTGGGATTTTATAAAGCATTCCAGGAGAAACTAATCCTGCACTTGTCCACACTGTTTGATGACATCTGCGTGGAGGGGAGCATGCCACGATCAATGAGAGAAGCTCTAATAGTCACAATTCTTTAACCCGGAAAAGCTCCCAATGAGTGCAGCTCCTATAGGCCACTTTCGTTATTAAATGTTGAAGCTAAGCTATATGCGAAGGTAGTGGCTACTCGCCTCGCACTTCTGGCCCCCGAGCTGGTCGCACCGGAGCAGGCGGGTTTCATATCGGAGAGAAATTTGACCTATAATATTCGAACAGTGCTAGATACTATGCAACACATCAGGCAGGACACTGAGGCCATCGCCTTCTTTCTCGACATGGAGAAGGCCTTCGACTCCGTCGAGTGGCCATTCTTAAGTAGAGTACTGCGACGAATGGGACTGGGCGAGCCATTTCTCCAAATGCTAGGCGCTCTATATCACAAACCAACGGCCAGGCTCCGACTGGGGGATCTGGTGACAGACTCGCTCCCTATTAGCAGGGGTACTAGGCAGGGCTGCCCATTGTCTCCCCTGTTATATAAGCTGGTGGCAGAGCCTCTTGCCTGTGCGCTCCGGGAATACCATGGGAATGAAGGAGTCAGCTTTCCAACATATAAGATAGTTGTGTCGACATACGCAGACAACACACAGCTGTATGTTCGTGACCCAGAAAATAATTTGTCATCAATGTTGAGAGACGTGGTACATTTTGGAGCTCTATCGGGTCTTAGAGTCAATTGGACGAAATCAGTAGCATTTCCCCTCACCCCAGTGACCTATAAGGTTGACATGGAATATCCATTATAGTGGTCCACAGACCCGTTTCGATACTTAGGAGTCAAGCTGCACATAGATTCAGAAATATTACTACGAGAAAACTATGGGGTGGCATATGGTAGGCTGGAGGACGATGTAGAAGCGTGGTGCAAGCTCCCGCTCTCCATCCTAGGACGTATAGCCATCATGAAAATGGTGGTCCTCCCCAGATTCCTCTTCTTGTTTAGCGCCATTCCAATGGTACTCTCTAAAACCTTCTTCCAGACCATGATACAACTCATGATTAAGCTAGCGTGGGGAGACAAACAACCCAGAGCGAAGTGGACTCTGCTTACGCTGCCGTGCGACATGGCGGACTGGGTGTCCCTGATCTAGAACTATATTACAGAGTGACACAGGCATCCCACCTTCACACGTGGATCCACGGAGATGCAAGGATCCCCCACCTCCGCATGGAAAGGCTCTTTGCGGACCCTCTGCCACTCCCAGCCACAGTCTTCAGACCAGTAGATCGAAGAACGGGTGTCTTGGACTCCATTGCAGCTACCAATCATGCATGGTACTCTCTTTTGCAGGCTCGGAGGTGCGCGCTTTTATATTCTCCTAGCATGCCCATTGAGTGTGCCTTGTGGATAGCGCCGGGGAGAGAAAAAGGCGTGGTGCAAGCGTTAAGCAAACTGCACATCAAGATGGCGGGAGACTTATTCACGGATGGGACAGTGAAAATAAGCGAGCAAATAACAATGGAGGGAGGTGAAGTACCCCTGCTATACCGCTTCCAATAACATAGGGTGCATAGTGCATTAACGGACCTGTTAGGCCCTGACATGGCGGAACCGCCGGAGGTCCCAGAACTCACATGTGTGATCAGAGCTGAGACCCCCAGGAATTTGATCACTAAGCTGTATAAACTTGCTCTGGAGCACAAAGGGTCGCAATTCACGAAAGCGAGAACGGCATGGCAAACTGACCTGCAAGTCGAAATCAATGATGACATGTGGAGGTACTGCTGTGCGAACACTAAGAAGGTGTCGCTGAATGGTAGGCATAGGTTGGAGCATTTCAAGTTTCTCCAGAGGGTTTATTACACCCGGAGCATCTACACAGATATGGCCTGAGACAATCTGCTGAATGTGAAAGATGCCATGAGCCGGTTGCAGATTTTATGCACCTAGCGTGGTATTGCCCAGGGGTACTGCAATATTGGGTCTATATCTTCACAGCCATAAACACGATCCTGGACCTTCAGCTGACCCCAGACCCGGCGCTTGCGCTGCTAGGATATTCCAGAGGCTTGCCGGTAGCAGTCAGACGACTCACAGATATGGGTATGTTAATAGCCAGGAGAGTTGTGGCGAGGTGCTGGATGAGGGGGCCACTACCAACAGCCAAAAGATGGGCTAATGACATGCTGTATTGCTGTACACAATCTGAGCTTTATAGCGACCTTCTCCTCCCCATGTCCCAACCCAAGAACTTCTGGGGCCTGTATCTGACGCATTTTAAGGCTGGGGATACAAACGATGATGCAGGTATAGCCCAGAACGGGGAAGGACAGAGTCCTGATGTACTTACACACACAGGGGATGCACAACACACCAACGCTACGGGGTAACGTACTTGAGGCGACACATGGGAGAAATTCGCAGATAGGGGGTGGCGGTTTTCAGCAACTCGGAGAGGCAGACAGAGACCAACAGGTCATGATCACATTTAAGAGACATGAGTTGGCTCGTGCTACACTGTGCGGCACTGTCCGGCTGCAGACATAAGTGAGAATGCTACTTGATTACCAAGCCAACACAGGGATATCTGGGGGCACTTGGACTCCAATCCTAGATGGAAAGTCCACAGGGAAGGGAGTAGGTTAGCGCAGGGCAGTTGGGGGGGAGGGGATAGTTAATACATGCTACATGGTTTTCTCTAGACGGTAACATAACATGAATGCAATAGCACCTAGTGGGGCTAGATAAATACGCACTGGGGGATAAGTTCAGTGTGACACAAGATTAACCCCTTCCCTGCTCATGACGAGCTCAGCTCGTCATGAGGCACAGTGGAGCTGTGCTTATGACGAGCTGAGCTCGTCATGAACAATGGTAAATCTGGAGTAACAGCACAGGAGGTGAAATCCATAGCAGCCAAGGTGTTAACAGAGGGTTAGGGATGCCCCATTACTTTTGCAATGGCAGCAGAGACTTGATTTCTGAATGAACAGTTTGCCGCCGAACCCCAGGGTTGTCGGCTAAATGGCTGTGTCATGCTACTGTAAAGTTTCTTGTTTTGGATTCCAGATACTCTGCCGCCGGCCCCCCTGGGTTGTAGGCTACAGGCTGTGTACATCCATTGAAAGAAAACAATAAAGGTTGTTTGAAAATAAAAAAAAAATAAAAAAAAAATTGTGCAAGTTCAGTTAATATTCTGGTTAGGCCAATCTTGGTTAAGCTGACTAACACAATATCATCAGCGTGAGCAAGGTGTGATAGGGCTAAGGTGCCAAGATATGGGGAATGAGAGTTAATTGCATTAAGGTTTATTGACAGATCAGATATGAAAAGATTAAATAGATGTGGGCCAGCACATATCCCTGCATCAGGCCTTTGTTCATATATATTTTTCTTGAGACTCTTGAACTGTCCCCGAGTTATACTCTTACCCATGTATCAGTATAAAATAACATTTAGTCCGTTCAGAATTCTTTCTAGAATGTTCCATGCTCGCAGTTTAGTCCACAGAAGATTCCGGTCCACGCTATCAAATGCAGCTTTTAGATCAATAAAAACGAGATGCAGATTCTGTTTGTTTTGTCTTGCATTTCTCTGCAATTAGGGAGATGGATAAAATGTTAGATATAGTTCCTATCCCTTCTCTAAAGCCTGGTTGATTTGCAGGAATCAGATTGAGTTTGTTAGACCAATTAATCAGATCTCCCAGGATCAGGGAGGCAAGGTAATTTGATTCGACATCCAGCAGTACTATTAGCCTATAGTTGGATGGGTTTGTTTGTTCTCCTTCTTTGTATATTGGTGTAAAAATAGATCCTTGCCAGCTCTCTGGAATTTGGTTTAGGAGCTCAGCCTAAAAAAAAGGTTCTCTAGTGTTGAGCTCCAGAAAGCTGGGTCATGTTTAACAAAGGCTTACGGGACACCATTGTGCCCCGTTGCTTCATCTCTTTTGCTTTGTTTTTTTATACTTTTTATTGCATCTGCTGTGTAAGGGGACTTGTTTGTATTAGATTCCGTTATTTTGCCAAAGATCTTGTTTGTGGCATATGCAAAGGTGGTTGGTCGTCAGCACCTGGTTGCTGTGGATGACTTATGTGAACCTGCACTGTCTGTGTCCGTTGGGAAATATGGTGCTGTATTCCAAATTTCTGATTTATATAGTTTGTCCATTCCTGTTCCTGCATATTTAATGTTAGAGTGTTCCTTGGCCGATTCAATTCGTTTATTGTTTGCCAACATTTGTTTGAGTTATGATTTCTTGTGTTGTGTAATAGTTTTACCCAGAAGTTATCCGCTTTTGATCTTTTGTACCCCCATAGCTTTTTTAATAATGTTTTCTCTGCTCTTATAATGCTTCCCATGCAGGGCATTACTGTTTTTTGTTTGTAGCTTCCTTAGTGTTTTATTTAAGTCTCTTCTTAATTGTTGTACCTCACTTGTTAATCCTTTATGTGGGTTGAAGCATGGTATCTTGTGACAAGGTTTAATCCTTACAGTTGCTTGAGTAGACTCACCGAGTTGCACTTTCGCTGTTGTAAATTGCAGCTGATTGCTTCCACTTGACAAGGTGAGGCATTTTAGTTTTATTGTGTTCAGGTTGCCTTACTGAGATGTAGAGGCTTGAAATCGTGTCAAGTTCAAGTTAAAAACAATGTGCTGAATTGAATGGTCGCTCAGTGTGGTGTATTCAATATAATAATGAGTAAGAAGTGGTGTTAATGGTAGCGTTATGATCGTTTAATCTAGTGTCGGCTGTGACATTGGGCCGTGGTATGTGTATTTGGGTGGGGTATCTTCTTCCGATCTTCCATTAATCACACACATTCCCTGGTATTCTAGAGCTTTTACCAGCTGTCGCTGATTTTGTCCTGTTGAGTCGGTCTATTTGAGAGCTGTTGCAGTACGCTCCAGAAAATATTGTCAGATCCCAGAATTTCATCTTCTTCAGATGTGTGGAACAAGTTTAGTTGAAATCCCCAGTTAGAACTATATCCCATGCTGGTTCAGCCCAATGTTATTCCGCGATGGTTTTAAGTAAAAGTGCGTTGTTGTTCTTTTTGGAGCGGACATTCGGCTGCGTGTAGTAGTTGATCAATATTGCTGATGTCTTTTTCCCAAGCAATGGTATGTAAGTTTAATATGTTGAATACTCTAATCTGGAGAATTCAACTATTAAGAGGTAAAGTTTAGAGCAAATGCAAACTGTCAGGACCCCATTGTCCAGCCATGTTGTTTGCATTTTTCTGCCACCACTGTGTAATGAGCAAATCCAACTATAGGAAGGTCTTCCAATGCCTATGTCTCCTGTAAGGTTAATTATGTCACAGAAGACCCACTCTTGTAGTGGAAGACCGTCTTCAAGAAATGTATTTGCCCCAGCTATATTCCAGGATAGAATGTGAATCTCGTTCTCGTAAGGATTTCTAGTTTTGTTTGTTCTTTGTCATTCTCTGTTACTGGGGGGCTAGTGTACCCGGAAGCCAGTGTCATTCATTTAAGCTTCAGTTGTTTACTGAGTGACGATCTATGGCCATTCTGTCCAATGTTGCATGTGAACTGCTGCGTCCCTTAGCGCTCTGCAGTATGGAATAAACTTGTTTAGTAACCAGAAGATTGTTGAGATCTTGTTTAGGTTGATGTAAGTGATTATCAATCAGTGGAGAGGGGTAGCAAGGGCTTGTTGGTATAGATAGTTTTATACCGCAGTCCGCATATTGTTGGGAGCTGTTTATTATTAGCTGAGAAATTTCTGCTGATTGCCATGTAGTTAATGTTTGTTCCCTAGAGTCTTTTCGGTCTGCTGTAAGGAACTGGACTGCCAGAATTTTAAGTTGTATGTATCAGTTTTAGGTTCCGGGATTACAGCCATGAGCCTTAGTATCTTACTTCTGTTCAAGATATCATGGCTGCCTTGTAAATTATATTCTGGAGTCCATATTATCTGCTAAATTGGGCTGTTGAGCTCAGTTATGTCCCTTAAGCTTTCCTTAAGTGTACTCTCCTTTGATACAGGGTTTATCTGGCTTGCAATATGATATCGTAGTGGTACTTGTGATAGCTGGGTTCCCTTTATCGTTTCTTGGCTTACGGCAATGATTCCGGAAATCTCTGGTGGGTCTGTATTATTATTTATTTCCTGCTGCTGGGAGCCCAGTGTATCGTCGTTGATTAGTTGACAGGTTTAGGACCTACTGTTATTCTGGGTAAAAGATTCCGAACTGGAGGCAGTGAGTGTGCGGTTGATCAGAGATGCAAGTTTAAAGGAGCTTGGTTTCCCCTTTTTTTGGATCCTTCTCTGTCTGTTCGCCTCTTGAGTTCTGATGCACACAAACCAGCTCTGTCAACTGACTTGTGTATTTCCATTTCCTCCTGGGGTTATAGCATAAACCGAGACAGTGGTATCAGTGGTTTTGTTTTTAAGAGACCCAGAGCCTTCTGTATTCATTCCTCCGGTCTCTTTAATTGAATTAGTTTGGATTAGCGGGGGATTTGCAAGTGTTGATGACGATAGACTCTCATCTAAGTTTTTAGTTTGACATGATGTAGTAAAGATTGGGTATAGTTTGGTGAAGCTTTTCAGTAGGATGTTCCTTTATTCTATTTCTTGCTTTCCTTACTCTCTTTTTTTGCCTTCTGGATTGCAACAGTGTGTTTGGTTGACCTGGATATAGCAATAGTTTTGTTAATTGCTCCGCATTTGCATATTCACCAGTTTCTGCGGTAGAAGACTGGGTTGTGCTATTAATTCCAAGTGCGGAGACTGGCACTACTTATGAGGCTGCTTGTTTGAAGTTGAATCGGTATGATCTGTAATGATACTCTCCGGATGGGGGTTAAAGAGAACCATGTGTTTGTTAAGACAAAGAATCTGTTCCATTAAAGCTGGTAGAAAGCTTACCTTATCTAGTATTGGGCCGCATGCACATGAAGTGGGCTGGGTGGAGTCAATGGATGGTTTTGACTTTATACCTGCAATGTAAGATGCAATAAAGTTTATTAGGTCTATTTGAATGTCAAGCCTGTCTGACTGCATAATCAGAGTTTCTGTTGATGCTTGCAGCAACAGGGGTATGAGTTCCATCGGAATCTGTGTCGTGGTCCTTGCCCCGCTGTCTGTTAGGGGAATTTGTCTGGCATTTTCCTTAGGTCTGAGTGGAAAATTTGTACCTAAACTGGCAATTACAGTGAGCTCTGGGAGTCCTAGAGAGTGCCCCAGGTGGGATGTCTTGTGCTTGTTTCTCTTGTTTAGTGACTAGACTTACTGGGATATTGTCTCCTTCAGTTTTTATTAGCCTAAGTGGCTGGACATGGGTTCCCCTTATATTGTTTTCTTTGCAGTCTGTGTGTACAAGAGCTGTTGTTGTTGAGATGTTATCTCTTGTTATAATTGGACTGAGTGGCAGCAAATGGGGAGTCACTAAACCTGGAGTATCTCCTGTTGCTGCAAAGATTACTAAACCCGGGTCCTTGAGCAACTGAAATATGAGGTGTTTCGTATTGCCTGAGTGCTCTTAGTCGATCTTCCAAACATAGTGGCTATTGGTGAGATCAATGGACTCCTTCATGTAGTACTAGCGCCGGTTGTTTTGGACGCTTCCCTAGTGTTTTGTTTTCCTTTAGTTCCTTTTTTGTGGGCTCCTGGTTTGTCGCCTGGTCCTTCCTGACCTTGCCAGATCACATATTTTTTTAAGGTTGTTACCTTCCTTGAGTTCCTGTTGAGTTTTCGTATTTGCCTTAAACAGGTTATGTTTACTCGTTTCTGTAGGAGAGTAGGATATGCTTACTATGGCACTTTTTGCTGGTGTTTCACTGTTTTTCTACTTAAGTCTAGCTGGGACCCTGCTATTCAGGACCCCAGCCCAGCTGCTTCCTCTCTAACTTGATTTCATGTACTTTAGGTACACTCCAGATTGGTTACTTGTTTACCCTTGTGAGTCCCTAGTATGTGGTACCTAGGCACCAAGGGCATATGTACCCAAGAGGCCTACCAGAGGCTGAAGCATGTACTATGCCACTTCTGGGAAGCCTTCCAAAATGGCACCATAGGTCTACTACTGCAGCCTGGGTAAGGTGGCGCTTGCACCCCTTACTAGGATATAGGTTAGCTATATCGACCTTCAATCACTGACACATATAAAGCTATAAGTCACTCCTATGGCAGGCCTTATCAATCCTGAAGGCATAGTGCTTGGTTTTGTGTGAAAGGGTGCCCAATCATGAGATGAGCCACTCTGCAGCTTTCTGAATCTATTCTCTGAGGCTGTTCTGTGATGCAGCATGACCATATATTCTTAAGCTCATTATATCCTTGTGGTAAATGCTAACTTTGAAATGGCTGCATGGAAACATGTGTCAAACACTTTGGAATCCTACCCTCCCCCCCCTCCGCCCCACCGGTCCTGGTGGCGGGGGTAGAATTCCACCCTTCTAGAGGGAGAAGACATGTACACACTTACCTAACCGGTAATAGTTTAAAAGAGCCCCAGTATCACAAAACGGATGCTGCAGCCACAGACACGGGTCTAACCTCCTGCTGCTGGATGAAACCCCGGCATGGGAGGCCTAGACAATAGGTTTCCTGTCACAGGGAGGTGTAACCACCATCCAGACAGGCTGTAGAGTATTGGGGCTGGATGGGTGCATTCATAGAATGCTTTTCAGGCAGTGCTGGGGGCACACTTGGTGTCCCTGTGCATACCCCAGTTCAAACCGGTTGCAGGGGCACTCAGCCCCTGCTCTGATGCGCAACTGGACAAAGGGAAAGGGGTGTCCCATAGGTGGGCCCCTAGAGTAAGTCCAACCCCTAAACATAGTATGAGATTAGGAAACCAGTCCTTAAGACTTTAGATTATATCTGGACGAAATTCTGCAACATATATCCTGGAAATTCGACATTCTATTTCGACTAGAAGACAGACAGATCTCCCTTGGGGGTCAAGGAGTGACTCCCCTGTTCAATCAAGCACCAAAGAAGCATCTTGCCAGTCTGCATTTCCTAGGCTTCCGCTGGATCCCGATGGATTTGCGACACAAGACATAGAGTTGCAGACTTCTCCAAAGCCAACACGAGATCACAGCAAAGCTGAGACCCGCAGCCCTCACGAGTGACGTGGAACCGGAACTCCTGGACACCATGCGCATTTGCTAATGCATCGACTTCTCGAGCTTTCCCGAAGTTGCGCATTGGGCTAATTATAGTACAATACCGAGACCATCTGCACCAAAGATTGTGTGCCTACACTCCACGATTGTTCAGAGAGCCCGCCACCGCTCCCACCCAAGCTGCTTTTGGGGGTCCTGTAGGGGCTCTCCAGTGCATGGCTATGTTTCTTTTTGCTAGGAGGATAGCTAGGGATGCGAATCGCCACTGCAGCTTATCAGACTTGTTTTCGGTAAATTCCAAAGGCACACTCCTCCTATGTGGTAATGTGTGGCAGGTTGACTATTGTTTGTAGTGTGCGATGTATTTTGTCCCCATTGCCTTGTATGGATGGGCAGTCCCAGAACATGTGTCTGAAGTTCGCCTCTAGTGTCAGGATATCAAACTGTATGATTTGAAATGTGTATTCCTGTAAACCTTTTTAGGGTGTTCTGAGGCCAGGGACCATTCTTTGTCGTGGAGGGCTCGACCCACTTCGTCCTCCCACGAATGTCTCAATCTGTCCAGGGAGACATTGGTCAATTCCCCGATCGCTTTGTAATGCCATGTTACCAGGTGTCTGCCTGCACCCATTCGTAATATCGTGTGCAGTACCGGGTGTGTTGGGGGTTCCCCATCTCGTAGGTCCCAGCATTAGCGACCACTATCCAAGAGTTGCCTTTGTGTTAAGAATTGCCCCTGCGGGAGGTCGTACCATTCAACCATTTGCTCATATGTTTTTAGTTGCCCTTCGTGGAACAGAGCTTCTACTTCCGTCACGTTGTGATCGGTCCATACCTGCAGGGCTCTCGCGGTGTAGTAGTCTTCCTTTCGGGGGAGGCCCACCAAGGGAAGCAGTAGGGAGTATAGCAGCCGCCATTTCAACATTCTGTGCACTCGCATCATGGGAGGAACGAGGTGGGATCACTGGAAGATTTGTGAAGTAATATAGCATTCTGGGAACCATAATCATTTTAGCTATAGCTACCCACCAATAGGTGCCAGGGGTAGTGTCTTCCAGAAGCCCACCGCTGATCGTAGGCCTGCTAACACTTCGCAATGGTTACCTTCATAGAGGTCCTCCAGGGAGTGATATAGGCGTACTCCCAGATATCCGGGGTCGCTTCGCTCCACTTCAATGTCTGTGTGCCTATCTCTATGTTCTGTGGCGCCAATTGCGGACCGAGTGGGTAAACTGTTTATTTTCCCCAGTTGACTTTGAGACCCGAGGTCTCTCCAAATTCCTGTAAAGCTGCCCATATTGAGGTGAAGCTGCCTGTTACGTCCTGAACGTATATCAGCAGATCATCTGCGTATAGCGATACGCAGTGTAGTGTTTCCGCTATCGGGATACCCCATGCTTCCCCCTCTCGTCGTAATCGTATGGCCAGGGGTTCCACTGCCAGTGCAAAAAGGAGGGGGGAGAGGGGGCACCCCGTCTAGTCCCCCTCTCCACCGGGAATGGGGCTGAGATAAGTTTGCTGACTCTCCCCCTAGAGGTGACGCCTCTGTATAGGAGCTTTGTGTATGCCATCAGTGTTGGGCCAATATTTATTTTCCAAGGGACTTCAAACAGAGGGGGCCATGTCAGTGTGTTAAATGCCTTTTCTAAATCAAGGATCAGGCACGCCGCAAGTGGGAATCTGTCTTTTACCCTGTCCTGTATATGAAACAGTCTACGTAAATTATGCGAAGTATTAAATCGTGGCACGAAGCCGCATTGGTCAGGATGTACCAAGGCTGGGAGAATTTGACTGTAGCGATTGGCCAACAGCTTTCCCAGGATCTTGCAGTCTGCGTTCAGAAGTGTTATCGGCCTGTAAGAGGCCGGGAGTGTTGGGTCTCTATGGGGTTTCGGAAATGTCACCAACACCGATTCGCAGAACGACTCCGGTAAAATGCCTCTGGTTAGGGTGTCGTCGTATGTGGATGCAAGGTGGGGCACTATCTGGGCAGCAAACGTGCTTTAGTACTCTAGTGGGAATCCGTCCATACCCGGCGCTTTTTTCTTTGCTAACGGCCCGATTGCATGCTTTATGTCGGAGGGTGTAATTTTGCTGTCTAAATCATTCCTATCTGCCAGGGAGATTGTGGGCATAGGCGATGGGTCCATAAATTGTGCCAGCTCACTTGGTGTCTTCGGTGTCGGGGCACGGTATACTTCTGTATAATAGTCCTGAACTATGTGCAAGATGTCGATTTGGGAGTGTTTTAGGTGCCCATTCCTGACTGTGAGCTCTGTGATGGGATGTGACGCCGTTTCCTGTTTGACTACCCATGCCAGTAACGCTCCCGTTCTATTGCCCTCCCTGTGTGCCCTGGTTGCATATGCGCCGAAGTTGTATTTGCGTAGGTCTCGTAGCGCCTCTGCGTGTAAGAGTTTTGCCACTGAGAGCTGCGCTAGTGTGGCCATCCCCTGGTCCGTGTCTCGGGACATGTCTGCCAATGTTTTCTCCGCTCCGTTTAGTGTCTGTTCTAGTGTTCTCCGTACCCCCACCACCTGTTGGATACATTGTCCTCTGGCGCTGACCTTATATGCATCCTACTCTATTGCCCTGGAGGAGGCCGAGCCAGCGTTCCGTAGAAAATGTTCCTGGATATATTCCCCATGGATGTGGCAAAAGGCCTGATCAGTGAGACAGTCTTGGGGCAGTTTCCATGTTGGGACTGGGGGTTGGGGCGGTCTCCATCTAAGGGTCCCTATGTGTGCATCATGGTCCGACACTATCCTTCCCATATAGTAAGCGTATTGCATCTTGGGTAAGAGGTCTGTGGAGCACAGGAACCTATTATGTCTAGCTCGCAAGTTGTGAGGGATGGAGTGAAAGGAGTACATCCTGGCATCTGGGTTCCGCGCCCTCCAGGCATCCACTAGTGTCCAGTGCTCTACCCATCTACGGAAGCGGTCAGTTTGTTTATGCGCAGGCGAGTATAGTGGTGGTGGATGTGATCTATCTAGGTGTAAATCTAGTACGCAGTTGTAGTCTCCCCCTAGGAGCCATGGGATGGCTGTGTAGTGAGCTAGCACTTTTGTAAGTTTGTCCCAATACTGGTCTTGTTCCACATTGGGGGCGTATATACATCCTATGAGTATAGGTTGACCCTCTAATAGCCCTGTCATGATTACATATCACCCTTCCCTATCTATGTGTTGAGTTTGTTCCTTAAAGGGCACCCCTGGTCTTATCCATATAAGTGTACCTCTGGTGAAGGCGGAGTACACAGTGGCACAAGAGTATGCCCGCCATTTTTTGTGCAGGCGGCCTACTTCCTGTTCTGTCAGATGTGTCTCCTGTAGAGAAAACTAAAAATACGACTTAATGAACATAAGTCCAACATTAGAACCAAACAAGCCAAATCATCTGTCGCTCAGCATTTCCTAGAAGCAGGTCACGGCATTAGTCAAATACGATATTGCGCTTTGGAAACAGTTACCAAACAAGAAGGCAAAGACAATCATATTGAACTGCTAAGGAGAGAGAACTATTGGATTTTCACACTATCCAGCATGAAGCCACATGGTCTTAATGACCGCGTGGAATACTTATGTTATTTGTAAAACGCTGTGTTCAAGTTAACAGCTCCCAGAATGCGAGTAGTGACTAGCTCTCTTACTCTATGGTTATACTTTATCCTGTTAGCTATGATGAGAATTAGCATTGTTGATTTTATGTTAGATTTTATGTTATATTATTTGTTATACAATGTGGCAATTCATCAGCAGATCCGAGAACATTCGGTACTGTTCAGTAAACCACCTAACTGTTTAGAGTTTGTTACATTTTGCTTAATCCGACATATCCTGTTATATTTATGACATCACCTCCACTTCCTTTCGTTATTTTTATCTTTTATCTCTTCTCATTACACTCTTCGAGTTTTTTCAGTTACTCACGAGCGTTACACAATAGACACCCTGTACCTTTAACTAGGCGCCAGACGTTGCCCCGCAACCTCTTGGGTTTTAACTACATCCGGGGATTAGTCACGCCCAAACCCGGTCGAGAATAGTAACATCCACGATTAAACCCGTCCATGCATGCCACGGTAAACCGCACTTGTTTTCGTGTAATTATTACTTTCTCTTGAGATTAATCAGCATGCGCCTGCATTCTCCTTTGTTTATACTTTCACCAGAGCACTTTGGGTTCATTGTATATTATTCTACACCAGGCTTTTCGCTCCAAACAGCCATTTTTTATCGTATATTACACGCCGCCTTTGCAAAGTTTCACGGGGCTGAGCACCGATAGGAGCCACACTTTCTCACCAATCGTCCACCAGCATGATTTTCTTTTCACGGAGTCTCGCATTTAACTAGTTTGTTTTAGCCATTCAGACCCCTAGTACATCAATGTTTCTCTTTGTTGACAGAATATATATCCCCAGAAGAAGGCATGTGTGAAATGCCGAAATGCATTGGGATGGTTTGAGTGCATTTTTCCAACTTGGATGTTACCATTGAATATACACTTGTGAATACAACAAGATGCATTAAGAATACAAGATTAAAAATACGAGCATTACAAAATATGAACTTTTTCGTTTACTTTATGTGAATCATAAATGAAACCTTTATATAAGGACATTTGAGGAGCCCGGAGGACATTTCTCAATTTTGAGAGTGCTACCCTATTGTATCTACCACGCCCCCAGCCAGAGGGCGATTCTCTGGAGCACCACACAGATTTGAAACTTTATTAAATAGCTGTGCGTCCAGTAATAACCCTTTCATTCTCCTGTAGGAGGGCCACTTGGGTCTGTTGCCTCTTAACATAGGCGTAGACAGAGTAAAGTTTTGTAGCTGTATGCATACCCCTGACGTTCAGTGTGACAAATTTTATGTCTGTGTTTGGTGTTTTATGTGTCGTGTCACACGAACAATCCGCGTTCTTCTCTAGCTGTACTGTCCCCTTCCCCCTACCCACCCCACCCGCCCCCACCGCTCACCGTCTCTGAGAACTCTGTATTGTCCAGTCTCTTCACATCTCACCCGCTTAAGGATATCTGGGAAATTTAGGAAAGAAAGGGGGACAAACGGCAACTCTGGGGAACAGTCCCAACTTGGGGGACCTACTGCTGGATGCAATACGTTCAAACTGGTCATCATAGGTAGACTTTAGTTCATTGTTGTGGGGTAGTGGCGGTTTCTCTCCTTGACTTCTGCCGGTGCGGCCGCACATTCATAAAAGACTGCGGGAATGTGCCCCCTTGCATCACAGTGAATGTTGATTGTTTTCACTGGATTAGAGTGTGTTATAATCATCATAATAAGTCCTGACGGTCGCCGCTCTACATCCCGGTGACTGGATGCCATTGCGCATGCACGCGGTTCAGTTCCGGGCCATGCAACTCACACTGTGTGTCCTGGGTGCCCACTAGACTGTTATATCAATGTGTCAGCTGTTTGAGGAGTCACTATTGGAGGCGTCATTGAGCCTTGTCAAGATGCAGGTGCGTCACTGCCCTCATCGTCAGAGCTGAACAGGCGAGGGCCTCCCTCCACGTCCGATCCTGACCCTGAGGCACTTAAAAGATCAGGGCGCCTCCTGCAGCGCGAGAAACTTTTACTTGCATTCTCTGGATAATCCGACCTGTTTGGGGACATCAGCAGTATCGCCGCTGGTCCGGCTCACCTGCCGGAGTGAACCGCCGCCCACGCAGCACCGTGACTCGCAGACTACACCTCCCAGGGTGCTTTGGGGGCCGCGCACCTGATTGACATCACCTCTAAGCGCCCGGAGGCGCTTAAAAGATCAGGGCGCCTCCCGTGGTGCAGGAAACTTTTACTTGCATTCTCTGGATAATCCTACCTGTTTGGGGACATCAGCAGTATCGCCGCTGGTCTGGCTCGCCTGCCGGAGTGAACTGCCGCCCACGCACCACCGGAACCCACAGACTACACCTCCCAGGGTGCTTTGGGGACCGCGCACCTGATTGACATCACCTCTAAGCGCCCGGAGGTGTTTAAAAGATCAGGGCGCCTCCTGCGGCGCGGAACACTTTTACTTGCATTCTCTGGATAATCCTACTTGTTTGGGGACATCAGCAGTATCGCTGCTGGTCCGGCTCGCCTGCCGGAGTGAACTGCCGCCCACGCAGCACCGGAACCAGCAGACTACACCTCCCAGGGTGCTTTGGGGGCAGGGCACCTTATTGACATCACCTCTAAGCGCCCGGAGGCAATTAAAAGATCAGGGCGCCTCCCGTCCGCGCCCGTCACAGGCCGGAGGAGGCTGGGCTGGGCTGGGCTGGACCAGGTCTTTTGGTTTCATCACTAGCTTTGGACCGGATTGAAATACTGAACCACGGGTAAATTACACTATAGACTTTATTGTATGTAATCCTTGCTGTCTGCAATAACCCATAATCGACTCGGGGTCTGCAACCCCATATTCTTATTGGGTCTGCTAATCAACCAAGAGGGCCAACAGGGGGACCAGGAAAGAAAGCTGGTGATAATTATCAACCGCACTGTAAGTTAAATACCCGGATATTTACTTGTGCACTCTGTCTTTTGTGTCTAGTTTGTACATGTGAGTGGCGAGGGCGTGCAGGGCTGTTTACTCATAAGTAGGTACCAACTTTGTGAAACAACAGCAAGGGTATAGTTCCATCAACCGATCAGGGTATAGCAGTTACTAACTGGCCTTTTGTTAAATGGGGAAAAGAAAGCTACACACTAGCCCACCGGGCAAGAAAACGTCTATTGAGTCGAGTACGACCCTAATGAAATATTTGACGGGTGAAGTAGGAGCCATAGAGAAGCGAATTTCTAACGTAGAGGAAAAACTCAATATAGGGCTGTCCGCAACAAGCATCATTGAACCTGTTAGAAACGAGTTGGGTGATGTACCTGCAATTTTTATAGCAAATGTATCTCCCCTGGATCACCACAATGTGTGTTTACAGCAAGGTAGCGACGAGATTTCTGTAATTGACCTAGAGGGCTCTGATCTCCCCTGCCAAAAAAGAGTATGCGTGTCCAAGAATCCTCCCCACACTATTTTAGTACCTCAGATCCATGAATTTCCAGCAACCCCAAATGTCCTAAAGATTAAAAGTAAATCACATATAGGGAAAGAGGTAAAAAAAAGCAGAAAGGAACAAAAGAAAAATGTGTCCAAAATCCACTAACGATGAACGCTTAAGCAAGGGCCAAAACTACACTGATTATGGAGACATCATGAAGTCAATAGTTGATCTCACCATATTCGTGAAAGAAGCTATAACTTTGATGGGGAACAGATTGGGACAGATAGAATCCACTTTGACAATACTCACAGTGCAAGGGAAAGAGGTACACAGTAAACAGGTTGCTCCTAGTAGTAGTAGCAACACTCAGCCTAGCCGGCCTTGCAGTCCGCACAAAGTTAGGCCCCCACTTCTGCCAGTCAAAATAATAGTGGGCATCGTTCTTCCATGCCCACGGTAGATGGACCTGGAAAAACGGGGAGTAGTACACTTCCTTACCAAGATGGCGGCTATATTTTGCCAAATCTGAACCTCCCACCCGCGGCAGCTCCTTATACGTTGGTTTTGGCCAACGTTCCCATAGTGGAGGACGGGGTGAGGGAAAACTGGGAAACACTGAGAAACACAGCTATTCATTTCCTGGGTCAGAAAACGGGATTAACATGAGATATGTTCCATTCATTTAAAATGGCAAAGCGAGTAAGGTGGCTTGCCCCAAATAATAAGTCCTTTGTTGGGGATTGCTTAGTTTTATCATTTGCCTCCCCACCCTTAGTCAAAGAAATCTTGGATCGGGACGGGGATAATAGAAGCCGGACGGCGGGCATAAATGTGCTCCCACTTGGTTTTTCTACTATCCCAAAATGCCAAATAATTTTAATATTCACCCGTTTGGTCACCCTCTTAACAATCCACTGAGGTATAATTTGGAAGTTACAAATAGGTTTGCCCCTCTACACTCGCTAGATGAAGTAGATTTACCTATACTGGCAAGGGTCTTCCGGGAATGTAGTATTTCAACCAGCTACCCAACGCCCCCAATTATAAAAGACCCAGGGCATGAGGGAGTATTCATTTACGAGGTTAGGAATGCTAACGACAAAACCTTAAAATTGGTTGCTCCCCATTTTCTACCCCCCGTGGATGCTGACATGGGAATGACCACCTCAGAACAGGCACAAAAAGTACTGCTGAACAAACTGCCGCAATTAGGCCCTGGAACTTCTGGCAGTGATGGAGGTGTCACCCCGGTTTCCATAGTAACAATCGGGGAGGAACACAGGGCAGGGAGTGTGGTTACCCATGGCACCCAAGAGTCGTTTGTAAAGGGACGGGCGAGGGTAGTATTTTGGAATATTTCGGGTCTTCGTTCCAAGACTATTAACCCAATTTGGGTAGATTTCATAAAAAATGTTGACATCCTTTGCCTGCAGGAGACATGGTCTTTGGAGGAAATTCATCTTAGCGGTTTTAAAACGTTTCATGTTCCTGCGGGTTACTCAAGTCATGGAAGGAATAAAGGGGGGATCTGTGTGTATGTCACAAATCTTTTGGGGGCAGTTGGGATAAAAATGGTGAAAGCGTCCAGTTATTACGAAATTATTGTCATCAAAATGTCCTCACTGGTTGAGTTAACAATCATTAACATGTATAATAATCTGGATAAGGGCCAGGTTTGTGATATGCTCTGTGACTCAACGAGGACCTTAAGAGTGTGAGCGATAACTCAGGGAAGGATTGCATCCTCATATAGGGCAGCGATTTTCATCACAACCTCTGCCAACATTTCTTGAGCGGATGTGGCGATTGTGAGGTTGATGATGATGACCACCAGCCCCACTTTATCCACACTAATGGGGGCGACAGCTTTAACGAAGTCATGGCAACACATAACCTAGGTTTCTCTAACTGTTGATTTTAGTCCAACATTTGTAGGGAGAGGACTCAGTACCCTGATCGATTCATTGTTTGTTCAAACAGCTACGCAACCTGGGTAGCGGATTTCGCTACCCATACAGTTGGGATCAGTGACCATCTCCCGCTCAGTATTAACATCTTATTCCCTCATAAAAAGGCAAGCTCGCTGGTAGAGAGCTTAGCCTGGACTCAAGGGTGCATATTGTATAGACAAAATGGGTATTCCCTTCAATGGGCTAAGAGCGACCCTGAGGTCACTAATAAGAAAATAATCATGGAGGCCATAACTCCAATTTTAAAGTGTCTGCAGGAAGAGGCATCACACTTAGACATACTGGGTTCTTTTGCCGATATTACAAGGATAATCCAAAAAATCCTACAGCGCCCCAACAGAGATTTTAAATCCAACAAGAATGGATGGTTCGACTCTGACTGTACAAGGGCCTACTCCCAACATAAAAAGGCCTCACATAGTACCTGGAGGGATTCTGAAGAAGTTAGGAGTTGCAGGAAGGAATACTATTTAGCAAGAAAGAGATGCAAGCTGGCTTGGACCAATCTATATGATGCTTCGTTAAAGAAGGATAGCTCACTCTTTTGGGGAGCAGTTAAGGCATCGTTTTTTAGCACGGGGGATGGGGCGAGAATTGAGGTGGCTATATCAGAAGATCTATGGGTAGACTTCTTCGCAGAAGTATATAATCCTGGGAGGACTGATAAAATTGCATACACGGGGATCGCAACCCAGGAGGGTCCAGAAAAATGTGCACAAATTAAAATTAATATCAGTAACAAGGAAATATTAGAAGCCATAAAACAAAGTAAGGGAGGTAAAGCGCCGGGCCCCGACGGCACCCCGATCGACTTATTAAAGTACTCGGTTGAACTTTGGTCCCCACTATTAACCCGAGTTCTTGAATCAAGTTGCAAGTTGGGCTTCATTAAAACCTGGTCCGAATCAGTAATTATCCCTATATTTAAAAAGGGGGACCAGGATAATCCTTCCTGTTATTGTCCTATATCCCTGCTTGACTCCTTTATGAAAGTTACTGGCAGGGTTATTTTGAGCAGCCTCCAACAATGGGCAGAAGATACTAACGTATTAAGTCCAGTACAATACGGGTTTAGGGAGGGGCGGGGCACTATAGAGCAGGTGCTAAATTTTTCCATTTTACATGGAAAATATACTCAGGCTAAGGGAGGCAAATTATACTCAGCGTTTGTCGACTTAAGCGCTGCTTTTGACTGCGTAATCCATAGTCGTTTATGGCAGATTTTATCAGACATGAAGGTGGATGAGGTACTTATATTATTTTTAAAACAACTCTATGCAGGTGCTACAGCCAAGGTGAGATTTGGTTTAAAAGGTAAATGTACCAAGCCTTTTCATGGGAGGAGAGGCGACAGACAAGGCTGCGTACTCGCCCCTTTTCTTTTTACCTTATATACCAACGATTTGGAAAAAGAACTGGTGGCCAAAATACGAGACTCACCCCAGGTTAACCATAAACAGATGGTTTCACTCCTGTATGCCGACAATGCCGTCTTAATGGCGAGAACACAAATTGGCCATCAGACGGCACTAGACACCTATATAAACTTTATGGATAATAGGGGCTTGAAACTTAATGTTAAAAAAAGTTTGTTATGACCTGTGGGAGGGGCAAGGATAGATCCTGCGCCCTGTTTGCCGGGAATGAAAAATTTGCACCCACTAAAACATTCTCCTATTTAGGCATCATTTTAGAAGAATTGGGATCCTGGGGACCAGCTATTAGAAGCAGGACATTGTCGTTTAAAAGAGCAATGGCAGCAGTCATGATATTTGCAAGAAAAATGGGGAAAAGGCCCCCAGAAATCCTGCTAAAAATCTATCAGGCTAAGTGCATGAGCACAGCTATTTATGGAGCAGGCGTTTGGGGAGCCTGTGATAGCTCATCCATTCAAAAAGTAGAAAATGCTTTTTTAAGATTTTTTTTAGCTATTCCTCAATGTACTCCTGTTTTTAATTGTCATTCTGAACTGGGCACGGCCATGTCAGCGACTTGATAAGCATGCAACCAATACTGTTATAGCACAGAGCCTGGACCTCACCTGTCCTAGTTTTAAATAGAGATATAAATAAAGATTCCTTGGGTTTGGATCAGGCCGCCAACATTCCATGGTTGTGTTATATTCGCAAGTTTACAATTGACTTGGGGACACCAGAGTTTTACCATAAGCCAGACTCCCTAAACAACATAACGAGGAAAGATTTAAAGTCACTTTGCTGGAACCATCTAGAAACATTAAGGCTAGGAGTGGAATTAAATAAAAAAACGGTATTACAACACCAACTCACCCTGGTCTCGGCCTCAATTCAACCCTATTTGGTTTAGTGTCAGGAGGGCTATGATAGGTATATCCTGACAAGATTTAGATTCTACTATTTCTTTCGCTTAACTACATTTTCTAAAGTAAACGATTGGTCCAGAATGCTCTGCAAATGCCCGTGCGATAATATATCAGACCAATCTACTCTGCATGTAATATGTTTTGGTAAATTTTATTCAACAGAAAGGACAAGATGGATCAAACCGTTTTAAAAAAAACAAGGTTCATGGCATCAATGTCGCCCGGCTCTATTGTTTCTACAATCTTTAAATGATACATACTGTGTTGGAACAATGACAGGTTTTTTAAAAAGTATCTTGATGAAAAGGAATAGTTTAATTAGCTCTTAAAACTATTATGAACCTATTTACTGTTCTCATCTGTAATTCATTGGAATGTTTGACTTAACAAATGAATTGTCGCTTTTATGGTTTTATATTTTGTGAAATCGAATAAAGCTTTTCTACTACTACTACTACACTGCCACCTATAAACCTATAAGTCACTCCTTGGCAGGCCTTATCAATCCTGAAGGCAGAGTGCTTGGTTTTGTGTGAGAGGGTGCCCAAGTATGAGCTGAGCCACTCTGCACCTTTCGGAATCTATTCTCTGATGCTGTTCAGTGATGCGGCCAGACCATATACTCTTAAATGCATTATAACCTCGCGGTAAATGCTAACTTTGGAACAGCTGTATGGAAACATGTGTTTGGTGTCAAACACTTTGGAATCCTACACCCCACCAGTCCTGGCGGCGGGGGTAGAATTCCACCCTTCTAGAGGGAGAAGACATGTACACACTTACCTAACTGGTAATAGTTTAAAAGAACCCCAGCATCACAAAATGGATGCTGCAGCCACAGACACGGGCCTGACCTCCTGCTGCTGGACCAAACTCCAGCAGGGAAGGCCTGGGCAATAGGTTTCCTGTCACAGGGAGGTGTAACCACCTCCCAGGTAGGCTTTAGTGTATTGGGGCTGGGTGGGTGCATTTATAGAATGCTTTTCAGACAGTGCTGCGGACACACTTGGTGTCCCTGTGCATAGCCAAGTTCAAACCAGTTGCAGGGGCACTCAGCCCCTGCTCTGGCGCGAAAATGGACAAGGGGAAAGGGGTGTAACCACCCCCTCCCTGGGTCCTCCAGTAGTTGGGACCCTAGAGTAAGTCCAACCACTAAACTTAGAATAAGTATAGGAACCCAGTCCTTAATACTTTGGAATATACCTGGACGAAACTCTACAACATATATCCTGGAACTTTGACATTCTATTTCGACTAGAAGACGGAAGGATCTCCCTTGTGGTCAAGGAGTGACTCCCCTGTTCAAACCGGCACCAAAGAAGCATCTTGCGGGTCTGCATTTCCAAGGCTCCCGCCGGATCCCGACAGATTTGCAACACAGGACACAGACTTCCAGACTTCCCCGAGGCCGACATGAGATCCCAGCAAAGCTGAGACCCGCAGCCCTCACAAGTGACTTGAAATCGGAACTCCTGGACACTATGCACATTTGCTAGTGCATCAACTTACCAAGCTTTCCCAAAGTTGTGCATTGGGCTAATTATAGTCCAAGCCCCGAGCACCATTTGCACTGAAGATTGTGGGCCTACACTCCTCTAGTGTTCCGTGAGCCCGCTTCAAACATTTCTGCTTGAGCCCCCTTTGCGATCCCTGGGCCGTCGACTGGTGGGTCCCCATGAAGGTAACTCTTTTGTTTCTTGGGCTTCCCTGATTGCTCCAGATGTGCCCCGACTCCCCTCCAAAATGTGAGTCCCTCAGACCTTTCTGGTCTGCACCGAAGCCAATTTATTTGCTTTCTACATGAGTTGCTGTTGCCAAGGCTTGTTGGGTCCAATCCAGATACCGACACCACAGCACTCGACATCCCTCATGGCACTGCTCAAATCCAGCTCCGTATTGTTGTTGAGGCATCCTGGTCCTCATTGCTGAAGAGTCAAGCTTCACCTTCTGCACCTGAAATCACCGAACATCGGTGGGCATCTGCTCATCGCCTTCCTGGTCACTGTCTAGTAACCCAGACTCTGTCCTCTCTGCTTTCAGGTTCTTCATCTCTCTGATCCACCCTTGGATCCATCCGGACACTTTCTACTTGGTCGCTGCAGCTCTTTTCCGCAGCTCACCATAGAAAACGACGACGAAACCTGACACAAAAAGACACCTATGCACCCGGCTTCCACGGGTGATGTAACTCGAGTACTCGGGTGCTCACGTGGGTATTGACTCTAGAACTGCCTAGTTCTAAATGGGCTTGCTCCAAGTCCACTTCTAAGTGTCCCTAATCTTTAAAATTCTAACCTCAACTTTCTCCATAGAAGTCAATGGTGATTCTCAGCTGTGTTTAGACACTGCACGTGTGCCCCGTGGGTCATCTCTGTCACTTCCTTGGATGGTTCCTGGTTGCCCCAGCGGTTTTACAGGCCCTAGGCCTTGTCTCTATGTCTATTGTAGTTCTTATACTACTTTCTTAGTATATGGTTTATTACGCCCCTAGGGCTAATCATATAGTGTGCTAATTTACTGTGTGCTAAATAAGTTTACCAAATGTACTTTCACCTCTAGCCTCATAAAGAGACTAGAGGGATGTGTTTAGAATAAATACATATATGCTATATATATACCTAGTGTGGTTCTCCTTTCAATTGGTCATTCATGAGATTATAGACTGGCAAAACAAGCTGGTTTACATACCTTCAAGACTTAGCCTGAAGGTTGCTCTCCACAGCTACCACTAGGATAGCTTTCTATATAGGTTATCTTTAAACCTACCATCAATAAGGGTCGTTTGGACTGGTGCAAGGTGCCCACTAGAATAGTGGACAGCATATGCCAGGCAAACTTCTCACAGTTTCACTTCCAGTGGATCTGCTTCTTGGCTCTAGTTGCATCTTAGTGTACCAGACAGTTTCACCAGCAAGGAGGAATAGACGCTGAGAGCAGAGGACAGCTGGTCAGCCACCACTAAGTGCACTGAGAAACACCTACTGGAACCCCTCTTGGACTAGGTGCAGTAAGAAGCCGTGGGCCCGAGTCTCTCAACCCCCAGCGACAGGACAAGAAAGAACTCTTGACCCCACAGGGCTGCTACCGTCTCTGGTTGTCTTTGTACACCGCTTTGCCCTTGTTTTATTCTCTGCTGCTAATCTGCTCTCCTTTCTGTTTCTGCGATGCTGCTCCTGAATGCAAGAGGAGAAGTGGGAGGCAATCGGGGCCAACAAGTGGGGACAATGCAGTTCGCTTGCAAGCTGCACCCGGTCCTGTTCGGGCCGCTTCTGCTGGCTACCGGGTCTCTCACTTAGCAGCCACCTACTAATGGTGGCTGCGCTTGTGCTTGGCTTCCCAACCTGCTGGTCCCGCGACCCGTCTAATTAGCCTGACGGCTGCTCTACTGTGGCTGATGCTGCATCTCTGGATTTCAGGGGGCTTAGTCCTCCTGACTACCGTTTACTCCTCTGCACGGGTCCCCGGGCAGGAATTCGTCAAGAGTTGAGGCAGCAGGACGAGAAAGAGCAATAGGGCCTTATGGCCATCAGGGTTTGAAGAGGGACTGGGCAGAGCCAAGAGGGTCAAGTGGGATTCAAGAGTGGGCCGCAACTAAGCGAAAGTAAGTACTTGACCATGGCTCTCCCCTCAGCTTAGCTCACCCCTCTCTCTTCTCCTCACCTCCAGATGACATTGATGCTCCGTGTTCTTTGCCGGCACAAGGGCTCTTGGCTCATATCACTTCAGCTGCAACTGCAATTGCTGCTGCAAGAGGCTGCAAAAGGCCGTGAGCAACCATGGCACACACCGCCTGGTTCTTGAAGGAGCAGCACCAGCAGCGGGAGCGCCCAACACAGCCCTCAGAGGAGTGGCAGAGGAGTTACGGTTACGGCTACGGCTACAATGAGGCAAATCCAGCAATGTCACTTCCAAACGGCCGTTCCACTCTCCAACACCGCAGCCTCACTCGCTTGCTGACAAGAATGCACATGACCGCAGGGAGGAGTCCAACAGACAGTTAGTTCCAGGCTGCTGAGAGAGAAGCTCTATCACTGGCCAAACCATTATTTAAAAAAATTATCATGTTTAAGACAGTTCCAGTCATACTTACTCTATGGGATGCCTGTTCACCAGTACTGTCTTTTAACTTTTTTAGGCTGGGTCTGTTTCAACAGTTGTTAAATCCAGAGGAAAAATGGTTTAAGTATACCGATTCTCCATTTTGTTCCTGTAATTTGTCTTTTAAAAGTGATATTTTGCACATCGTGATGATATGTCCTATGTTTGAACATCTCCATCACAAATTTTCAAATCCACTTCTTTTAATTGGTTCCTTTGATTGGGACAGGGCAACTTTTTTGTTTTACAACTTCTAAATTCACAATTAATATATTATAAAGTATCAATGTTTCATATGAGGGGTTCATAAAGTGGTACGATAGGGGACAATACCACTTGTATTGTATGCCATATGAATCTATTCATATACTTTTTTTTACTGTGATGGATTCTCTTATGTACTTGTATGATTGTATCGCAAAATCGAATATAAGTCTCCTATCATTATATTAGGACGAGCAGCTAGGTGAAATGTATCAGTATAATGACATCCATTTATGTTTTATTGCTTGAAAATTATATTATTTCAATCATTGCAGGGCTCATTAGTACCCCACCTATTTTAGTGAATATTTTTGACCTCCTCATACTAGACAATAATATAGATAACACAGGTAACATAGGCGACCCCTAATGAGCCCACTTCCTAGAACTTTTTTCTGAGGTTTTTGTCCCTTCGGCTTTCGTCTTAGTATTGTTTTAGCATTTTCACAATCAATGTATTATTAATGTAATTGTTTTATATATTACACTGCTATGACCTGTGATTCGTATCTATTGTGCTTTTATGTATTTATATTGCTTTTGTCCTGTGCACTTTTATGGTTTCTTGAAACGAAATAAAGTTGGTTGAAGAAGAAGACCTCTTAGAAGAAACTGTGTGCCATTGTATCTTCTCTAGTCTGAGGAGCTGCATACACCCTTTGAAATAAAAGTTAGACAGTCCAAGTAAATGTATAAATGACCTTCACTAAAGATCACAATGACTTTGCATTACACTCCTGGTGACCAAACAGGTAAAACAAAGCAGTCTTAAGAGGAGCCCTTGAAATGTACCATGTTGGAAATCAATAATGTGTTTGCATTATTGAATACTATTTGTGGTTGCGATGTGAACTTAAAAAATATTTTTGCAAATTAAATAGTCTACAGTTACTGGGGTGTGAATTATATTTGCTGGAAAAGCAAGAGAGACAGACCTTGGTGGACTCGCTATTGGAATCATTACTTCTTGAATCTGCCAATTTTCATTTGCACAGAAATATACTTTTATGAGCCTTGAGACTAGAAGATTAATGTTGAGGTCCAAAGTGATTCAGTTTCTGCCTGGTCTGAGCTCTTACAGTTCAAAGGACAGGGTGTTACGATTCCCTTATGGGCCTTCTTTTGAAAGCCTCCACTTAGAATAAAAATTTGAAAGCCAGCTACAAACCAAAAACAAATGACAACATTTTGGTGTAAACCCTACTGGCCATGCACATTTGAGGCTGTTCCCCTGATGAGTCTTCTGAGCCTTCACTGCAGGTGATCATTCTCCTCATTAACATCTGTGAACCTAAATGTGTTCCTAAATCTACTTTCAGTCACCCATCTTATGTGCTGCAGCTACTGCCTCTAAGTCACCTCTGTGTCTCTTCTAAGCAACCCCTCCCCCTATTAGGCACATCTGCACTCCCTTGGTTCACAATGTGCAGGGCTGCAAGAGGGACATTGAAAAATCCCTTATCCACTAATGCTAATACTGAAACAGGTGTAGTGGCACCTAGGTCCAGGGTTTAGGGGAATATCCAAATTATGACTGTATTTTACTGTCTAAATGTAAACAAGGGGCTAATTTCCTTTCAATGGTGTCCATCTAAATATTCTCAATCTCAGTGTGTCCTCTGACTGGAGGCTGTATCTGGTTGACTTTGGATGAGGATATATTGGTGAAGCACTTGCAGAATCAGGCAGATACCCAGAGGACCTGTGGGATGAAGAGGGAGAACTAAGGGGTGAAGAGGTTACACAGACGAGGAGGACAAGGGTACAAGAATCTCACAAAGGACCAGAAAAAGAGAATTAGAATGAGGAATACCAGAACCAGGAGGCCAAAGAGGAGGAGAATGATTGGCAAGTGGAAAACGAGGGGCATCAGGAGGACTAGGACACAAGAACAAGAAGGAAGAAGACGGCCAGATCCACAAGGAGGACTTAGACCACTACAAAGACCACACACAGGATGAGGAGAAGGAAGATGGCCATGAGGATGACTAGAGGAGTTGAAGGGGGTCCAGGACCACTAAGAAGTTTATGAACTCCAGGACCACCAGAAGGATTTGGGTCACTTGACCAACAGGGGGCCAATACCTTGTCCAAGTACTAGGGAAACCAAGAGGATCAAGACCAGGAGGACTGGGAAAAGGACTTCCAAGAGGACTAGGAGAATAAGGAGGAAAACCAGGAGGAGCAGGAACAGAAAAAGGAGGAGAATTAGGAAGAGAAGGAACAATAAGAGGAGGCAAGGAGGAACAGAACAGCAGTCACCGCCATGATCACCATGAGGGTCAACATCAGGACCGCTAGGAGGAATGGCACTAGAGGATCCAGAGGACTAGGAAGAGGATGACCAAGACTAGCTGGACCATAAACACAAGGACAAGCAAGATCATGAGGACCAGCAGGACTGGGAACAGAAGGATGAAAAGTTCCAAGAACATCAGGGCAAGATCGCCAGAAGAACAACAAGGAGGGACACAGCAAGAAGCACCATGGTAAAAATAATATTTACCAACAGGACAAGGGTCTCAGGAGGATGAGGGCCACTTATGACCAATTATCAATACCCAGAAGATCAGGACCAAGAATATGTGGATGAAGACCAGAAGTATGAGTTTGAGGAAAATTACGAGGTGGGACAGGGTAAAGAAGATTAAGAAGATAATCAGGAGGAAGAGATCTAGAAAAAAGGATAGCTTGAAAACCAACATGAAATTAGGAGAACTAGGAAAAGGAAGAGCTGGTAAACCAGGAGCATTAAGAGGAAAACCTGCTGGTGGAAGACCAGGATGAGGAGAATGACCAGGAGGAGCAGAGGGACCAGGGCAGCTGAGAAGACTAGGAGCACTAGGATTACCAGGTCCACCAAGAGAATCAGTGGACCATGACCTGGAGGACCAGGATACAAGCAACAAGAGAATCGTGAGAACAAGCATTAGGAGGACTAGGGATGGGTGTAGCAAATGCAGAATAAGGATTTGAAAAAGGAAAGGGAGAGCAACAAAACTAGTTAGTACCATCAAGACCAGCAGGAGGATGAGGAACAAGAAGACCATGACTGGGGGGAGGGACTATAATGGCCAAGAGGATCTAGACAAGAGTGCCATAAGAAGCAGGCATAGCAGACAACCCAGAGAACTAGAATCACCAAGAGAACTAGGACAACCAAAACGAGGGCCTTCAGCAACTGTGGTTAGGAATACAGGGCCCACAATGACAAGAAGTGATTCTAGGCTACATGCGTTAGGGCATGCCCCAGTTAAATGCAAAAGAAACAATTGATGGACAGAATTCTGGACAATCCAAACATTCACCCACAGTCACAAAGACCTGGGTTAAATCCATCATTCTTTTGTTCACCACACCACCACAGTTTGGACCCAGCCATATGCAATTCAGTCTTAGACCTGTTCCTTGTGGGAACAGTCCAGCCTGAGCTACCAAGCCAGGTCCTCCCTGGACTGGAAGCAAGCATCCTAGGACCAGTTTCAGGGCATCACCCTTCATCAGCCAGGCTAGCTTGAATCCAGTGGTGAATTGAGCACGGCGCCCACGTCTGGGCATACCCTTCCCACTTAGGGCGACATTTGCAAAGGAACAATTGATGAGCGGGCTGCTGGGCAATGGAAACCTTCAAGCCCAGTTACAGGGATCTGGGTTAAATCCATCATTCTATTGCTCACCACACCACCCCAGTGTGGACCCAGCCTTAAACAAATCAGTCTTCACCCTGTTCCTTATGGGAACCATCCAGCCTGAACTGCAAAGCCTTTCTTCCCATGGACTAGAAACAAGCATCCTGGGACCCGTTTCAGGACATCACCCTTCATCAGCCAGGCTAGCTTGAATCCAGTGGTGTAATGAGCACGAGACCCACGTCTGGGCATACCCTTCCCAATTGGGGTGACATATGCAAAGGAGCAATTGATTGACGGAATGCTGGACAATGCAAACAGTAACCCCAAGTCACAAAGATCTGGGTTAAATCCATCATTCCTTTGCTCACCACACCACCTCAATTTGGACCCAGCCATATGCAAATCAGTCTTGACCAAGTTCCTTGAGGGAACAGTCCAACACGAACTGCCAAGCCAGGTCTTCCCTGGACCAGAAACAAGCATCCTGGGACCGGTTTCAGGGCATCTCCCTTCATCCTCCAGGCTAGCTTGAATCCAGTGGTGTAGTGCACACGGGACCCACATCTGGGCATACCCGTACTACTCAGGACGACATATGCAAAAGGAACAATTGATGGATAGAATGGTGGACAATGCAAACATTCACCCCAAGTCACAACAATCTGTGTCAAATCCATCATTCTTTTGCTAACAAACTACCCCAGTTTGGACCCATCCATATGCAAATCAGTCTTGACCCAGTTCCTTGTGGGAACTTCCAGCCCAAACTGCCATGCCAGGTCCTCCATGGACTGGAAACAATCATCCTGGGACTGGTTTCAGAGCATCACCCTGCATCAGCCAGGCTAGCTTGAATCCAGTGGTGTAGTGAGCATGGGACCCACCCACTTAGGGCAACATATGTAAAGGAACAATTGATGGACGAAATGCTGGACAATGCATACATTCACCCCCTGTCACAAGGATTTGGGTTAAATCTATCATTCTTTTGCTCACCGCACCACCCCAGTTGCGACACAGCCATATGCAAATCAGTCTTGACCCTGTTCCTTGTGAGAACCATCCAGCTCAAACTGCCAAGCCAGGTCCTCCGTGGACCGGAAACAAGCATCCTGGGACCGGTTTCAGGGCATCACCCTTCATCAGCCAAGCTAGCTTGAATCCAGTGGTGTAGTGAGTTAGGGACCAACGTCTGGGCATACCCTTCCAACTTGGGGTGACATACGCAAAGGAAACCCAGATCTCTTGACTGGGGGAGAATGTTTGAATCATTCAGCATTCCGTCCATCATTTGTTGCAGTTACACTTATCGCCCTAAGTGGGATGAGTATGCGCCAGACGTGGGCCCCTTGCTCAGTGTGCCACTGGATTCAAGCTAGCCTGGCTGATGAAGGGTGAAATAAAACTGGTCCCAGGATGCTTGTTTCCTGTCCAGGGAGACCTGGCTTGGCAGTTTGTTCTGGACTGTTCCCATGAGGCACAAGGTCAAGGCTGATTGCATATGGGTGGGTCCAAACTGGGGTGCAGCAGTGGGCAAAAGAACAATGGATTTAACCCAGATCTCTTGACTTGGGGAATGTGTTTGAATCATTCAGCATTCCGTCCATCATTTGTTGCAGTTACACTTTTCACCCTAAGTGGGAAGGACATTCACAGACATGGGTCCCTTGCTCACTGTGCCACTGTATTGAAGCTAGCCTGGCTGATAAAGGGTGACATAACCTGAAACCGGTCCCAGGATGCTTGTTTCTGGTCCAGGGAGGACCTGGTTTGGCGATTTTTTCTGGACTGTTCCCATGAGACACAGTGTCAAGACTGATTTGCATAAGGCTGCGTCCAAACTCTGGTGGCATAGTGGGCAAAAGAATGATGGATTTAAACCATATCTCTTGACTGGGGGAGAATGTTTGAATCATTCAGCATTCCATCCATCATTTATTACAGTTACACCAGTTAAATGCTGCATGTGTCCTCTTGTGGTTCCTTGAAGGTCTATAATCCAAAATCTGACTCCATTAGGTAACCTCTACAGAAATCCCTATGGACATTAGAGATCTTGATTGCTGACAGGCATTAATTATAAAAGGGTACTCCTGTGTGAGGCACTGTGAGTCAAAAAACAGAGCCATCAATGAAGAAACAATTAGACATATTAATGGTCACCTTTCAAAAAATACTTGTGGTCATGTGTATTTAGAATTAGTACATAAGAGAGCTTGTTCACACACAAACTCACTCTAGCATTCATACAGAATTTATAATTTGATGTTTATCATTTACCATTGACCCTCACCATGTCCTCAATTTTGCCCTTTGGCCTCATCTCAATTGACTTATCTCCTTGCAGACCCTTGAGTTATGCATGAAGGCAGCTGTTACCAAGAGTTGCAGAGCACTGAAGGAAACTGTGCCAACCGTGCTTACGGCTCTGCATCACCTGGTAAGTATATACATGAGGACATGCAAAGTATTTCAGCAGGAGACAACTGACATTTCCTAACAAAGAGGGTCCTGCATTAATCCAATTTATAGTAAGAGTATTTTTAGAGGGGAACATTTGGGAACTCGCTTGTATAAAATATTAAATGATCACCCATAAAGAGCCTACATGAACCAATTTGCTTCAAGGATGCAAAGAAAGAATACAATGCAAATACCTCTGTCAGATCTTTCAGCGTTGAGAGGTCATCAGCAGGAACCACCCATAAGTCTACCTCTCAGCAACTCTGGCTCTGATAATAGGTAGCAACAGAGTGGCCTGACAAGGGAAGGGACACAGGGAGGTACACCAAGGATGGAGACATGAAAAAGAAAAGATTTGCCCAATAACAATGGTTTACAAACAAATATATAATCACTAACAATGATTATCTCTGAGGGTCAATTGTCCAACTAGACTTTACTATATAACATATACTTATATAAATAATGATAAATAGTATATATCATATACATCTGATTAATGTCATCGATCAAAGTAAATTCATTATTTATCCAGCTGGGATTCCTAAAGTCAATATGTACAGAAACTACCCTACAAATAAGTTCAAACAATCCAAATGCATAATTCAAAATCAAGTTAAAGCCATTCGCTTTGCTATACAATAGCATTAGCAAAGCTAATGCCTTTAACTTAATCAAAAGCAAGACCTATGCATTTTCAATGCTTGTTTTTTTTATTGCTGCTATGAGTACTTTCCAAGAGACTGGGAGCATACTACATTTACTCAGATCCTGCTTAATATCTTTTACTAATGCTAACCATTTATCAGGGACCATCTTTGGCAGTGATGGAGTGATGCAAAGTCTTTAATATTTAGTGTAATAGAAGTTATTTTTTAAATCCCTTCACTTCTGTTTGTGCAGGCATCAGTGCAAGTGCTTTAGATTTATTTATATTTAGACAAAACCATGCTATCCCATAAACAGTCTACTTGTTCCGAGAGTCGTGTATCAAGTCTTGGAAAACCATCCCTTTACAGGTTCCTCTTTGAATGGTCTTCTGTTTGCTCCTCTCTGCAAGAATTAATATATTCAGATGGTATGTGGTATCTTGGCAAACACAAGATGATCTTTGCCACAATGTCCTGAGGTCTAACTTTGTCATATAGCTCTTTCTCCCCCTTTGTGGTCTCTTTCAATCCCTATAGGGAAGTCTAAAGAGCTGTTCAAGCACTCCACCACATATTCTCCTTCTTCTCCCTTTCCTTTTCCATATTACAGCCTCTTAGATTGCCTGTCTGGACCTATTTTCTAGGTCTTCACATCTATTAATTAATTATATGCTCTCGGTCTCCGGAGTAACTATCGACGTGGTGGCAACCTGGCTCATGTTACATGAAAATTGCTCTTCAAAGCCATGCCTCCAGCCTGGTAATATAGATTCTACCATCTAGTGCAGTGGTTCTTAACCTGGATTCTGCAACACCTACTCAGGCTGCCCACAATAGAAAATCAAATCAAATAGCAAATTAATTAAGCAAACCTAGCTAAACATCGAAAATGTATTAATGTTCTATAAATTAGTAGGAATTTGCAACTGGGAGTCTAAAAATTAAGTTGGTACTGTTAGCACGATTCGTGGGAGCAGCACAAGAACAGCAACTAGAATCCAGTTGGACAAATGGTGGCCTCAACTGGAGCACTGCTAGACACGAAAAACGCCAGCAGTAGGAACAAAAAAGAAAGTGATTTGCAACAGTCTAGCATATTGTTTTGAATCAGAGAAATAAAAACACATTTTGAAAAGTTCCAACCTTCCAATTAAAATGTCAACTTTTTCATAGTTTTTTATTTGTGAGTGAAATAATTGCATATGTTGTGTATTTTTTTTGATGTACACTTGTTTCTTTATTTTCCTGTATTGTTTAGATGTTTGAATCGAAGCAATTGTGCTCAGGCAGGGTCCAGCTTCTAGTAGTGATTCAGTCGGTTTCTGTTTACAGATGTCAAAAGTTTAAACACCACTTAATTGTAGTGGCAATTCCGCCTCACTTCAACATATGCAATGTTCCTAACCCCTTCCTACTAGTGTCATGCTTATCACCCACTTAAAGTTGTTCAGTATTTTCATGTGTCACGCTGTGTCTTCCCGGTAGCAAGCCTCAATGTGCAGGTGTTCCGCTACTAGCAGTTGTCATCATGCATCAAGCCGTCTCCCTTACGCCATGTCAAAGTCCTCATGCCCTAGTCTCTCTTCCTCCACCCATAACAATACATATAACCCTCATACACTGCGTGTCATTCTTCATAACCCACCTTGTCGCACACCATACCCGGATGGTGTCAGGCATCAATCGGGGTAGAACGCATCTTAGCTGGGTTTTGCTTCTAACATCTGAAGTCACAGGTCTCGCCTTTTCAGACGAATAGCCAAGGCTATTGTGAAATATCCTTCAGGCTTAAAGAGCATCTTCATGCGTCCCAGACATACCAACTTTCAATGCATGTACCTGTCTTGTCATTCTCTATATCTCCTATTGTGTCACAATCCTTGTCCCCGTCTCGGACTTTAACCTGCAAGCAGCATACCTACAAGCCAAGTTGTCAAAATCCCATGATGTCAAACTCCTAGAATCAAGTTCCCTGCAATGAACCTCGAACCACGAGTATCATAGGGTTTTACCAATTGTCTCTAGAAGGAAATGCCACTGTTCAGTGGAGTCGCTCTATCCATTACTGTTTCGGTTTCATCCAATCACCTACAAGATGCTGCTTTAGGTTTCACACGTGTTCAAAGATGACTTACAAAGATGTCGTGCTCATGTCAAAACATACCTGCTGTTATCATGGAATGTATGACCTTACAACGCGGTCTTTACACCGCGATACGTTCACAACGCGGTCATTACAATGCAAGTTGTTAGAACGACTTGCGCTAGAGGCGAGGGACTTAGGAATAGTATGATTTACTATTCCAACTCCAGCTACGTAACAGTAGGGAAGGTATTGGAATAGTAATTCATACTATTCCTTACTATATAGCGCCATCCAGCGCAAGTCGTTGTAACGACTTGCGTTGTAATGACCGCGTTGTAAACATATCGCGGTGTAAAGACCGCGTTGTAACTGTTGTCTCCCATTATCATGCTCTTCCCTACTAACAGACCTACATAGTCATCTTCCGTGCGGCTGCTTACCCGCAATTATGGCACCAACCAGTCATCAGAATGGCTGGAGTCGAAGACCAGTGTCACAACTCCTTAAATGACCGGTTCAGGTGTGGCACGTTCAGCCAGAATAATTGATGACAAATCACCCTTAAAGTAATATTCAGTATTCCCTTCTACAAAAGTATGTGTCACTTAATAGCTACTACATAAAACAAGCTTACAAAAAAAAGTGCTGCAATGAACAAAATAAATAATTATGAGAAGCATACGCTTACCGTCATGGCGGCAGAGAATAAAGAAGCTTACAAAAAAAGTGTGGCAAGCTGATAATATATCTACTGTGTCACGCCACGGGTAAGAGATCCAATCCCGCTAGGCATGGCTAAAAGGAGACAGGATGGCAACAAGCAGCGATTTACATGCCTTGCATGCAATCATTGCACTGCTATCGGCATAATTTTGATGCCAAACGTCGCGCACGAATCAAAGCTGAAGGTGGAGCTAAGACGAGGCTTTTGGAATTGTATCAATTCCAAGAAGATTCGTAAGACGAGAGCAGCACATGCGCTGCCTATGTCACAAGACCTAAAAAAGGAAATACACAACTTGACGACCATGGCATGAAATTCTAAATAGCAATGCTGGTGTGCGGAATTTGCAATGAACAGGAACCAAAAAGACATGCAGCTCTGATGGGGACCAATCTGCGAGAACTGAATGCAAGCAAAGAACAAAAAAAAAGAAATTATTGCTAGCGGTACGGCAGAAGCAGCGAGTGGCGGTGAGACCTGAAAAAGACCCTAATGCAGGCACCAACAGAAACACTCGCTCACTACTCTGCCAACCAAAAACTGGGGACACAAAAGGGAGGAAAAGTGCACGAAAGAGGCCCGCTCTGAAAAGCATGCAACCCACCTTGCTAGCCAGACACTGTGAGATGCAAAGGGGGAACGCACTTACAGTCCCTGGAGATAAACTAAGTTGAAGTGCAACAACAGCCTCTGTCTTGATTTCCTTGAACAGCAGACGCTGTCACTAGTGCCAACTGTGTTAAATAGCATTCAGTACGACTGCCTGCTGCAATGTTGTGAGACTTCAGTCTCCAAACTATGCAGAAACCATAGGAAACTAAGGCGTTAATCTTAGAATGGCAACTGAGAATTTGCAATTCCACCATCATGGCCCCACAAATCCTGACAAACTCTTATGCCGTCATTTCCCCACTGAATGGAATTTGCTTTCCAGATGTATAGGGTTGGCTTTCAAATAGCCTAGCTTCCATTATTGTTTAATATGGCTTTGTTATTGACAGATCTGCGCACCCTACCGTGGAGGTTCAGATGAAAGGGAAGAGTCAGTCAAGGTGTCCACGGCCATTATCCTGTCACTGGGTGAGTTGGTCATAAATGTATATATGTGATACTGCAAGTATATGACGGTCTTTACCAGTGATCGGGTCCTCCGAAACATTAATTTCTGTCCACTGCTCTGCACATCACTTGATCTTCTTAAAAGCTATTGTTGCTTCAGTAATTACCTCCCTTCCCAGTGCATTTGTTAGCTTTCCATTAGAACACGTTGTACAATTTACTATATACAGCTATAGTAGTCACATGAGTACCATGTGCTCCACCGATCATCATTAAATGTTGTAAACTATTGATATTGTACCTCCTGGATATGCGTTGAAAATTTCCTTACATTTGGCCTTGATGACCTGCTCCCCTGCGTTTAGTTCCTCCGTGCATGATTTTATTGTATGTCATTTTTCATGTATGTCTATTTTTCTCTTCACTTTACTCTTGCAGCCCATTCTAGCTCTAGTGAGGTCCTTAAATATTTTGGAAGTAGCTTGATCCATATGGGTGCAGAGTCCCGTGCCACAACAATAAAGCTGCTCTGCAAGCTTCTTGCTGAAACTGGTAAGCCTCTCAGTGGGTGGGTGGCAGCATGTGATTTCGATAGACATGGAAGATAGTTAAAGGACTGAATGCTTTCATGGAATGTGGAGCCCTAAGTTATAATTCCAACTTACCCTCTTACTTAACCGACATGGTGCAGCTATGAGCAAATCACTTCAATTTCATATTCCTCAGCTACACTGACTGCCAACAGTTCCTGGTAGAGCACTGTAATTTAAGAATAAATCCTCCCATCGTTAACATGAGTCGTGGTGAAGAAATAAAGTAGTGGTCAAACATTTCCACATCTGTCTTTTTGATAAATTGTTCCCACTGTGAGCCAATAATGGGACAGGGACACTGTGGAAAGAGATCCTGACATAGACTTCGGTGAGGAACAAAAAGGGACATAAAATATGGGGCAGGAAGACACAGACCCACTCAGTGGTACATGATGGCACAGACATGCACAGTAGAACAGGAAGACATTGATAGGCCCATGAGGCTCACAGTCACAGACACACACACCAAGACTTGACAGGACCCTCAGGTAGGTAGGCACATGTAATAATGGATGCTTCATCTACTTATCTATTATTCCTGATCGTACTAGACAAAGACAATATCTATGTGTTATGAACATTTGATGTATGGCTTCATTTCATAGATTCAGAAGGTGCCTCTTATCTGGATGCTGTCCGTCACGTGCTTGAGGATGACAATCACAAGGTACCATCAAGTTATTATGTGTGCAGCATTCTGTGGTCAAGCAGTTTCATAATTAGCAACACAATCTAATTTAAGTTATGCACTTTTTGAATAGTGCAGTATTCTCTACTTACGTGGACTCATTGCAGTGGTGCGTATACCACAGTCTGTTGTATTTTTCTAAGGCTGGTCTTTCGTGCAGGTGTTGGGTCATGCAACCTCCATCCATGTGTGTTTCCTCAGTGTCTTGTGTCTACTGTTTCCCTGTTCAAGTGGACATATCCAAGTTTTCCTGTCCTTCTCTGTGTCAACTCATTTTCAGACCCAATATATAGTATAGTGTAGGTCTGCTAAATCCTGCAGGTTGAGTTAGACAGTGGCCATCATTCTTCCCACAGACTACTCTAGGTTTTTTTCATTTCCACATTATTGGAATCTACAGCCTACTGATTTCTCATTTGCATTTTTGTAATCAATACAAGGTCCTGAGAGCTTCTTTGCTAGTTGTAACCTACCTAGACATCTTTTGCAATGTATCTTTCAATCTTTTACCAAGTTCCAATCACCTATAGAAGGCGTACACCACCTGGAATGTTTGAATATTCCCTCAATCACGCTTTGGTCAGACATTCTGTAAAAACAGTTTAATTAAATTGATTCAAGTTTTATTCTCAGAGTGTCTTAATAACCATTTTCCAATATTTTTTCAAAGGCTATATCCAGGTACTAGCTTTCCACACATACAAGTGTATTTCTATTTCCTCTATGAACAAAAAGGAAGGAGAGATTGTATGGTTTTCTCACACTCCCGTGCTGCTCCCTCACCAGAATGTGGGATTTGGTTTTATTTATACATCAAAAGGGTTTCTCACTAACCATTTTTTGCTTCATCACAGGTTATTCTTGCCACTTTAAGTTTAATATCCAATTTAACAACCAAAGGATATTATGATATGAATGGAAGAGCTTTGATGGAATATGTGCTTAGGAAAAACAGTCTCATCATTGAAGAACAGGTAAGTGGCAGATGTACATATTTGGGTGGGTGAATGTGTTAGGGGAACAGCAACCGTAGTCAGCCCAAAAGAAATAAGTGGACCTTTTAGCCCCCTTGTGCCCCAATGTAGCTTGTTTGCCACGTAATACAGATCTGCAGTGTTCCATATTTGCCCCTGGTGGTGGAATATAGACCTTATGTACCTCTATTTAGTTCACATAGGCCCACTTAACATTCCATGTTCTCCATTTGAGCCTGATGTTCCCCACTTGCATTCCAGTGCGTCTTTCACCCTCCCTCAACCGTATGGGTCTCCCTTGCTCCATCAGGCTGATTACATTTGAACCTGAAATTCAGCTGCTGACTACCAGTGTCAACACTGTATATGCCATTTCTTTATGTCTTGTTCTTTCAGGGTGCCCATGACGTGAACCAAGCCACTCAAGTGCTTTCCAGTATATTTACTTGTAGCTTCACTTGGACAGTCATCCTTTCAGTATACCTAGGCTTTCCTGTTTTCAGTTTCTATTTGTGGTCCATTCTTGTGTTTTTTTTCAATGTTTTCAAGTTATTTCAATACCTTTAAAAAACAAGCATTGGCATAGTCAATAGAGCTCGCCTTTGGGACCTTTGGGACCTTATAAGTGTTTAGTTATCCAGCACAATATCCTGGTGCAACAGCAAGTGTTGCATGGCTAAACACTTATAGGGTCCCAGAGGAAATACCCATTGGCTATGCCAATGCTTGTTTTAAAATCCCTTCTCAATGGTTTATACAATGATCAAAATTACAGCTTTCCTAGAAAATCTCATATCTCCACAATTTCCCAAGCAAAACACCCGGTAAGTAGGAGTAAATGTAAATTCTGCTGTGCAAATCACCAATATCCCTGTTATGCCCTCTTTTAAAGGGCACCACTTGTAACAGGCAAAAATGATGGCACCTTTTAATTTCCGATCCCCGTGGTGTTAGATGTAAAAGAATGCCATAAATATCACATCCCCAGCAGGCCACTCGCAATGAGCTCCTAAACCATCCTTTCCGATTAGGATGTTTAAGAACTACTGATAAAAGGGTTTCCAAAGGGAGTAAATGTGTTAATTTATTGAGCATAATGGAGCATAATGGTGGAAAGAATTGGCAGAGGTGGGCTGCAGAGTTCCTCACAGAACGCTAGCAGCTTAAAGCCATCTGTGGCTACACCAGGACTGGTAAGGGACGAGATAGGACTGGGCAAATGTGTCGGAATTATTATGATTTATGGAGTCCTGCAGCAGGGTAGCAGCACCGGCCCAGCTCCGAAACAACTATCTCGCACTTCCATGTAAAAGAAGATGTGTGCCCACACTTTTCATCAGTTGTTCATGATAAATGGGCAGATAGTGCGGTTTTAATATTACATAAAGTTCCATGCAGCAGGACCATGACTCGCATAAGGCGAAATGAGGCAGCAATGTTAGGGTATTAGGACTAGGTGGCGCAATAAATCAAGGAAAGGCCATTAAAATAGACGGCTTTCCTTCTTTGCCTGGAGCACCGAGTATGCTAAACAAAATGGACTACTAGTGAGGAACAACAGTGGCTTGTGAGCTGCACTGCTTTAACAATGCTTTTGTTTACTTTTAACAATAACGGGAAAAATAGAGACTATGGGGATACGGAAAACAATATGGTTTATCTGTTAAACTTTTGTAGATCAGAAGTTGGCGTTGCACCTATAAAGCACTTCAAAATCCTAGAAAGGTGCAAAGACGCGATTTGACAGACTGGTACCCCAGTACTCATTTGCTTGGGCTTGTTTGGAAGCTCTGTGGGATCCAATATTTAATTACTTCCAGGGCTTACCAGCCTAGCAAACACATTACAAATCTACAGTCACACATCCTGCACAGCTAGAGTAAATATCTATTGCCAGTCTTTTACAAGACATACGTTAAGCGACGAGCGACCACGTTTACCCAGTCAAATGCAGCACTGAATAATCCAAACATACCAATGCTCGAATTGATAGGCAGGTTCTCTCTGCTCGCTACCTCCACTAGGTGGAGCCTAACCTCCATCACAGCTTCCTTGTGGTGCAGACTGAGCATGGACTCCCACAGGGCCTTCTCGCCAAAGAATGTAAGAAAACTAGAAACAACCGGAACTAAACAAAACCATGCATTTGTATTCTACCATTTGCTTTAGAATCTGCCCGGCACATAACAGAGAGCATACAGCTGCATGCTGGAAGAAACAGAGACGCCACATGTATCTCACTTGGTTTCATTATAGATGAACATTGAAAGTATAATAGTGAAAGAAACAGAAAAAAATACAAGCTTCAGCAGCACACGAGTGGTGCGCGCACGAGGCAAGAAGTAAACGAGAGGGAGGGGTGGGAGAGTGCCCGCGCGCATGCTAAACATCTGAAGGACATTTTGTAAAAAGCACGTAGGTGGTGGCCGAAAAAGCATTGTAGGTGCAAATGATGTTTAAACATGAAGCACAGCAACCTAAAGTGGGTCATCGCGATCGTTGTGAAAACGAAAGTGATTGCGATGACGTGCCAAAACACGTAAGGGATGCGCGCGCAGCAGGCCGCATGCTTGTGCGCATTCTAGCAAGCTGGTGGCTGCTTTGGGAGCACTTCCCAAAGCCGCTACTATATGGACAGCGCATGCGCGCTGACTCATCGAGACCTAATCAGTGGTGTCAGGGGTTACAACTTTTTCGCGCCATGAAAAGCAACAGAATCAGTGTTTTTCTGGTGTGTATGGAACATTTTGCTTTTATTATTGCTTGCTTTCTACACTGATAATGCATGGTATATAGACAGTGTATGTACAGTGTATATGAGGTCCAAATACATTTTTGCAAATCAAACGTATTGTAGTACACCATAGACCAGAGACTTCAATGAGTCTTTGGTCATGTGCGCTCGCTTTTTCCTTCCCATGTCCCTTTTTTCTGTGAAAAGGCCCTCTCAACATTGGCACTTGAAATGGGCAATGACAAGACAGCCAGTACACTATTTGCTAACGCTGGCCACTGACATAGCTTTCTATACCTACACTGTGCCCTTGAAGATTGCAATTCTCTGGACAGGTTCTGCAGCATTTGCTTTGAACTGGGCGATTCTGTCCTCCGAGTTATTGAAGTGGTCAAAAATAAAGCAGCACTTTTGAAACTACTGAGAAAATTCCCCTTTACTGAAGGGAACTAGAACTTGCACAGTGTACCACAGTGAGGATTTATTGACTTCAAATGCCATGGTTGATGAAGGGACATTTCTATGTCAAGCCGTTTCTCGTACATTGTAAAATAAAAGTTCCTGAATTGCTCTTCAACACTGATTTGTTTACCATATGGCAAGCACTCTAACATGGAACATGTTGCAGTGCCAAAGTCAATTTAAGGTGTCACCCAGACAACTCTCAAGACGATGTTTCACATTTACACCAAGTATGCAGAACACTTGGCAGACCAGGGTGTTTTCCGCCTCTATTTTTTTTTATGTCCACTACAGCAGTTATGTTTTCCTGTAAACATCTAAGACTTTAGTAGAGTGTACTTCTTTTCACATCACTAGTAATTTGTGAACAAATATCCTCACATTTCTTGCCTTTGGCATCATCATTCAGCAAACATGTTGTAAACGGTTTCCACATGGGTACTATAGCATTTCACAGCCCCTTGGTCCAAGAACCATCAGCTAAGTGACACAGTTCACAGTGGGATGACTTTTTCTTTGATGCCACACAAAGCACAAAATGAGAAATATTTGTGTTTTAGTCCCCTCGCACAACAAAACAGTGCACTAGGATGGACTAAAAAGTCAATAGCATTCTTCATTAACTCTGAAGATTGTAAAGATGCTTTTAGCATACCATCTAACAAGTGGAAAGGATCTCTTACAGGTATCAATTTTGAAAGGTCATTACACAGCTTTTTTATATATGTAGCTGAATCACTGCAAGTACAATCAAAATCACTCCAATCTTTGTTGAATTTAGAAAGAAACATTTTGCAGCGGCATACCGAGTGACACTGCGATCCATGTTTCATCCTGTCATGTTTTCACCACTATCCCAGATGCTTGGCGATAGCACTTTTTTCACATATACTTGTCATTATACATTGCATTGAATGTTTAAAGCCTGTGGTGTTTTCAATTCACCTACTATCAATACTGACTCACTAGAAACTTGGGGCTGATCTATCAAGGGCTTTTACCCATTCTCTGTGGATAAATGTGATGGCACATTTTGGGACAGATTTGTATGAAACCAGCCATTTTACCTATCAGTGAAAGAATCAAACACAGCCAAAATATCAAATATGATTTTGATATTTCCTGATTCTCTACAGTTTATCAAATTATTAAACACAACCTAAAACATGCTTCTAAACTCTGCATCTTTAGACCAAAGACCACAAAACTGCAAAAAGCAAAAGGAAGAAAAAACATTATTTCAGTGACATCCCTCAACAGCAAAACTCAAGCAGAATAATGTTAGCCCAGTCTTTCTTGCTGCCACCTTATATAACAAAGTTATATTGTATAGGCCCCCTCAGGAAAAAATGACTCTTTCACTCTCCTTTTCCTTTCTTTGAATGGCATTTAATTAGTGGTACACAGGTGTTTTTTCAGTGTTTATAAGTTTAAACTGGTGAGGGTTTATCAGTTATTATAGGTTTAAAACTAAGACAGCCAAAGTATACCCTATCCATGGTTTTTCAATTATTGCAAAACGATTAACACAGTGTACCCTTACTATTGTGGGGTCCGAGTTTTGATGTCAAACACAAGTGCAGTCAGTGTCCCCAAATAAGAGTCATTGCCACTGGTTTGAGTAGGACTGTGGCCCTTCTGATCCTTTGATGGCTTTCATCAAGCTCTTGTGGTGTGAAAAATTGTTCAATGTTGTGAACAACGCACATCAGAAAAGGGTCCAATTATATCCTTTAGTTATTCTCATTCTAATTATTTGCCCTCCTCTTCCTCCACAGATCCAATGAGTGATTTTGTATTGGGCACGTCTTCTGCCTCTTCTCTTTTCTTGGACCTTCTCAAGTCCTATGGACGCTTACACTTTGATCATATCTCTAGTCGCTGTAGAAACACCTGTCATCTGACTAGGGGACGGGAATGAGTTTTGGATCAGTGCCCTTCACCAGTGTTTGTGGGGCTGCAGGTGATGGTGTGAAAGCATGGGCAATGGGAGGTGGCATGGTGCCTGAAGGCTGCAGCACACTTGGCTTTGTCAGTGTCCCTGTGAGAGTAGGCCACAGTTGCTTATGCTCTCCCCAATCCCTCCAGAACAGCAAACGTACCATGTCCTTTTTGATCACTGTGAAAGATGGCGGGACCTTATTGAAGCTTGTAAGGAGAGGAACATGCACCACTTTTGGAGCCTGATAAAATGGGGTGCAGGAAGCACATGTAATCACTGCAAAATCATGTGGAGCCTGCTCTGTAGGTTAAGTTTTTTCAGATCAATATGCATCTAATAATAAAATGGATTATGACCCTTCTTGGGTTTATTTTAAATCATCGGATACTGTCTTCAACTTAGCTGATGTGACAATGGCGCTGAGCACTGTTACCATTGTGAGAGCGCCAGGCATAGTCAAGGTCCCCGCAGATATTTTTCTCCAGGATAAAGACAATGGAATCAAAACATAATGTTTTTAGCAAATGCAATTGCTCATGGAGCTCTGATCCCGGATACCTGGAGAGGGGCGGAAATCATCCCGATTTATAAAAAAAGGAGATACATCCTTACCTGGGAACTACAGGCAAATAAGCCTGTTAAACTCAATCCAGAAAGTCATAGCTCAACTTATCTTGGCAAAAATTTAAACCTGTATTGATGATAATGACATTTTGAGTCCTCTTCTGGGCTAATATGAGCATTATTTATAAAGTATTCCGATTAATAAAAATTTATCTGTGGACAGTAACACTTGGAAAAGGAAGCCTTTATGCAGCCTTTGTTGATCTTAAGTCTGCTTTTGACTTGATATCACGGCCCAAACTGTGGAGGGTACTGCAGGAACTCGGCTTGCCCCCGACCTACTTTTCCTAATTGTGCGCCTCTACGAATACAACTATGACCACATTTGTTGGGGGGCGCCAGGAAACAAGACTGACCAGTTCCCGGTAAAGATGGGAGTACGTCAGGGTTGCGTTTTAGCACCTACGTTATTCTCACTCCTTATTAATGGTATTATTAGCTTTTTAGCTTCCTTTTCCACAGATGCTCCAGTTTTAGCAGGCACAAAAATTCCCATAATAATGTTTGCGGACGATACGCTTATACTGTCTAAAACACTGAGTGGGCTACAGCATTCTCTTTTGCATTTTGAAGAATTTTGCTTATTGCCTGGCCTAACAGTCAATAGTTCAAATAAAAGTTCATGACCTTTAAACCGCATAGGTCATTTAATGGGGGGTAATGGATGGGCAACCCGTGGATCAGCTTGATGCATTACTTATCTAGGCATCACCCTGCATAAACGACTTAGCTGGAGGCCGCATATTGACACCATGGCCTTAAAGCACATGCAGTTGGCCGGAGCCATGAAAAAAAGGAACATAAGACATCACTGACTAAGCCCCTTTACCCCGGCACTGCACATCTATATTATGGGGCTTAGAGAAAATGCATCCTCTAGCTTTCTCCGAGAATAAGTTCCTGAGTGGGATAACAAGCCTACATCAAAGTACCCCTATGATTTAGGCAGAAAAGCCATAGTAGACCTTGCAAGGCTATGCCCTATTCTCTTCTGGCGTAGAATCTGGCGTACCCCAGAATTGGCCATCTTTGCAGACGGTCTTAAAGATATAATGGAGGCAGATCACTTCCACAAGATTGGCTGACTATGCAACATCAGATCATTACTAATTAGCATGGGTATGCCATCACTGTGGGATGATCCTAGTGCTACTGGGTTCCCACCAAAACATTTAATTAAGCAAAAGTACTGGGAACCGATGGTGCAAGAAGCAAATAGAATGAGCGATCCCACCTCTCTAACAGGGAAGTTCTAACAAATTAAACCAAATCCATGTTTTACTGTGACGTAATTAGTACTAATTAGTCAAAGAGGGAGATCCCTGGAGTCGAATAGTCGACTAGTAACTATTAGCCTTTCCTATATACAAGGGAAAGGTCACACACTACCATGGGTGTTAAACTAACACAAAAATAGGTTTTCCACACTGAAATAGAATCGTTTACAGTCTATTTTTATTAAAATTTCAATCAATTTAAACAATAAAAAACAGAGTAAATTCATATACTTTTCACACCACAATTTAAAATCCAAGTAAAAAGATACTTTGGAGGGTTAAAAATAAGCAAAAATATTATTCAACAGTATTGCACGAGTATAATGCAACTATAAACGATAAACAAAGACACAATCAAAGCATATTCACTGTAAATAGACGACAAACTACATATAGTCACAAAAACCCCTCAATTTCTATGCGGCCAACCAGATATCTAGGCCACTATCATTTGCTTGATCCAATGGCCTCAATCCGTTTTGCTATTGTAAAACTCTAGTGGAGGAATGACGTGCCCATCTACAGTTTTATACGGCCCTCATTGGATTCTATTAGAAAAGGACAAACAGTGCGTCGACGCCTTTCGGTGCTGTACTCTGGATTCGGTTGCACCTTCCTCAGGACTTCTTATTTTCTGGGGTTTCAAGCAATGGATGGTTCCACCATATCTGTGGATATATATGGAGAGATGTGCAAAATCAGTTATCGTGCAAAATATCTATTCTCTCCTTCTCTTTAAGAGATGGGTATCTGGTATGTAGCTTTCCCACCGTGAGTTTCAATAACATTATTGTCTCCCACTCTTACTTAGCTGGCACCTATGCATTTATATAAGACATGTACCATTGGGGTAACTCTGTATTCTACACGTTGTCCGCTGCTGTTGCTCCGGAACGTTTGTACACTTATTCAAGAAGTATCCATGTGCTACTGTTGTTTTTACCCGTATATACAATAACTCAATTTTCTGTATAGTGCCCACTATATAAACTTATGGACAATCACATTGGCCTGAAGTTATAAGGCCACACCATAATCCCTCCGAGTCTTTATTTCAATGTGGAAGACCATTTCATTCACAGAAGGATCGGGATATCTATGTGGATATAGAGATATGGATCCTCACCTTTTAGATCATGTGGGGGACGTATCAGGATGTAGATAGCTTTAAATTTCCATTGGCTTCTGTCAATAGTATGGGCTTCTGTCAAAAAACCACAGACTTATATTAGGGATAGCTAGGGGTGCATTATATCCTGACTACTGGACGGGTCTCTAGGTTTGTATGATTACCTCTCCCTTATGATAGGAGTTCCTTGTCTTGGCTTTCCTTGCTTTGTGCTTGACAGACGTATATTCAAGTCACGTGCATCTATGGTGAGTATTCTGTCAAATGACCACATACTTATATTAGGAATAAGTTGGAATGTCCTATGCCCTAATTTCTAGACTAGTCTTTGGGGTCATGCGATTACCTTTATCCCCGGACAGGGGCTCCTTGTCTTGGGTTTCCTTGCTCTGAATTTGTCAGGCGTTTATTCAGGTCTCGTGCATCTGTGATATAATGCATATTTTCACTTTGATATATCTTGGGGTCACAGTGGTCTAGTCTCGTACCATATTGGTAGGGTTGTCTTACCTGGTAAAATTTTAAAAACCTCTTAGAACGGGCATACCATTTCTTTAATCTTCTCCAGAACTGGATATGTTCTACAGAATGGAGACAAGTGTAGGATAGTCATATGTTACTTGTACTTTAAATGCTAAGACAATAGTCTGCTCTCTCCTTTTTTCTTACTTTATTTGTCACTGGGAGAAAAAATATATAACTCTTCTATGTCTTTATACTCTCTTATGTTTGATGCTGTGATGTGCTCTCTATTTTCATCTACATCCATGATATACAGTTCCCTATTACTTGCCCTTATTGTCTAATATCAGAGGGGGACACATTGTACTATTGATAAGTGGCTTGCCCCATATCACTCAGGTTACAGTATCAGTTATGGATCTAGATTGAATTAGGACAAATTATTTTTACCTATTTTGTGCTACAAGAAGGTACAGGGTTAAAGTTATCCCCTGCTTCAGTCCCCTTCAGGAAATAATTCCCTATTACTAGCAAATAGCTTTTAGAGTAGGACCCTCTCTTGCAAAGGCACCAGCTACACTTACCGGATTAGCGCTGCGTGTGTACTTCTGCCTCGTTCGTCCCCTCGATCTGGTGTGTGGTGTTTGGTGTGTGCATTTATACCTCACCTTAATTCCTAAAGTGATTGCACCTGGCTGTGGTCGCGCTGGTCTCGTAGTTCCGAAACCGCTGTGCGCGTGGGCGCCATCTTAGAACGGGGTTAGATGCCTCGCTATGTATCGGATGCCTAATTTGCTTATTAGTTGTCTGTGTCTCAACTCAATACGGGATATATCCGTACTTTTCTGCTTGCTGTCCCGAATATTATGAGCCGTCAAGTCGTCCTGGTACTGCCCGGGCTCGCGTTGCCGGCATATGGTGGCGTTTTGCGAGTACAACACTCGAACTTCGCCCATCAACGTCCCGTATGGATTTCCGTTGCCTGGTATAATATAACAACGGCTATACAGATATTATCGTGGTACGCCCGGACATATTTAGTGTTACTATTTAGACTGATTGGCCGGTTTACTGTAACTCCTCACTACGGGCGCCATCTTGGACTGGTGTGTCCTCTGTGTTCTATTCACCCATTTCCCGTCTGAATAGGGTATTTGTTCAGTTGTTCTTTTCCCTTCTGCTTAATACAATCGCCAATGTGTTTATATTTGGGTATATTAAGGAAACGGCTAGACTAGTATTATCAAAGTATGTCCGAGTGATCCTAGTTGCACCACTAGTGCTATTATTAGGGCCAATGGGCCGCCCTGCTGTGTCCCCTATTCATGGGCGCCATCTTAGACTGGTTCATCCTATACATTTAATTCGCCCGCTTTCGGTCAGAGTAGGGTGTTGATTAGTTGCACTTTCCCTCTAAGTGGTATATGTGTTCCTAGTCAACCATATATTTGTATTTAAAAAGGAACCTCACTGATCTAGGAATTGTTACTGTCGGAGCTTGTCTTGATCTAATATAAGGTTAATTTTACAGAAAGTGGAAAGATGGTCACACAGTGTAATAGGCTACCTAAATGAGAGCCTCCCACTCTTCCCTGGAATTTAACCCTTTCCTTATGGTATCGAATTTCACCATATACCATTGTTCCTGTAATTTTCGTCTTTTTGTGCTATCTCCTGATCTTGTGAGTTCTCTAATTCTTTCAAGGATGACCCATCTGAGATCTTTAATAGTGTGTCCATTTTCTTTCCAATGGGACACAAGTGGGGCGTTTTCCTTGTTGGTGTTTATAGCAGACTTATGTTCCCCTATCCTGAACCTCAATTCTCTACCGGTTTCACCTATGTATGCCTGATTGCACGGGCATAGAATCATGTATACCACATTTTTTGTCCGGCAATTTTTCAGAGTGGTAATTGTGTGCGTGACATCATTGTGTGCTACTATTTTGGTTACTAAACATAACTCACAGATACAGCAGTTTCCGCACTTGTTGTTGCCTGTTGCTTTCTGTCCACTTTTTGTTATCTGCCTTTTTGATGAGGCAGTCCCTATTGTAGCATTGTGCTCTCTTAAATGAATGATTAATCAATTTCTTGGGGTAGCCTCACCAAAAGGTATCGAGTCTTTCTGGCTCTTGGGAAAGACTCGATACCTTTTGGTGAGTTTCTCCGTCTCAGGAGGAATTGTACGGACTTAGCAGACTTCCACAAACATGCCCAAGAAATGAAGAAGAAATTTAGGGATCGAGTCTACCCCAAGAAATTGATTAATCATTCATTTAAGAGAGCACAATGCTACAATAGGGACTGCCTCATCAAAAAGGCAGATAACAAAAAGACGCAGGACAAAATAGTGATGGTGAGCCAGCATTCAGTCATAGCCAACCAAATCAAGAACATCATTAACCACAATTGGAAGATTTTAAACAATGGTCCAGATGTTACCCCGTTGGAACGTCCCCTGTATGCATACAGGAAGAATAAGAACCTGAGGTCAAATCTTGTGTGTACATACAGAGAGGATAGAATAGAGACCCAAACCACCTTGAGTGGACAGAAAGCAACAGGCAACAACAAGTGCGGAAACTGCTGTATCTGTGAGTTATGTTTAGTAACCAAAATAGTAGCACACAATGATGTCACGCACACAATTACCACTCTGAACAATTGCCGGACAAAAAATGTGGTATACATGATTCTATGCCCGTGCAATCAGGCATACATAGGTGAAACCGGTAGAGAATTGAGGTTCAGGATAGGGGAACATAAGTCTGCTATAAACACCAACAAGGAAAACGCCCCACTTGTGTCCCATTGGAAAGAAAATGGACACACTATTAAAGATCTCAGATGGGTCATCCTTGAAAGAATTAGAGAACTCACAAGATCAGGAGATAGCACAAAAAGACGAAAATTACAGGAACAATGGTATATGGTGAAATTCGATACCATAAGGAAAGGGTTAAATTCCAGGGAAGAGTGGGAGGCTCTCATTTAGGTAGCCTATTACACTGTGTGACCATCTTTCCACTTTCTGTAAAATTAACCTTATATTAGATCAAGACAAGCTCCGACAGTAACAATTCCTAGATCAGTGAGGTTCCTTTTTAAATACAAATATATGGTTGACTAGGAACACATATACCACTTAGAGGGAAAGTGCAACTAATCAACACCCTACTCTGACCGAAAGCGGGCGAATTAAATGTATAGGATGAACCAGTCTAAGATGGCGCCCATGAATAGGGGACACAGCAGGGCGGCCCATTGGCCCTAATAATAGCACTAGTGGTGCAACTAGGATCACTCGGACATACTTTGATAATACTAGTCTAGCCGTTTCCTTAATATACCCAAATATAAACACATTGGCGATTGTATTAAGCAGAAGGGAAAAGAACAACTGAACAAATACCCTATTCAGACGGGAAATGGGTGAATAGAACACAGAGGACACACCAGTCCAAGATGGCGCCCGTAGTGAGGAGTTACAGTAAACCGGCCAATCAGTCTAAATAGTAACACTAAATATGTCCGGGCGTACCACGATAATATCTGTATAGCCGTTGTTATATTATACCAGGCAACGGAAATCCATACGGGACGTTGATGGGCGAAGTTCGAGTGTTGTACTCGCAAAACGCCACCATATGCCGGCAACGCGAGCCCGGGCAGTACCAGGACGACTTGACGGCTCATAATATTCGGGACAGCAAGCAGAAAAGTACGGATATATCCCGTATTGAGTTGAGACACAGACAACTAATAAGCAAATTAGGCATCCGATACATAGCGAGGCATCTAACCCCGTTCTAAGATGGCGCCCACGCGCACAGCGGTTTCGGAACTACGAGACCAGCGCGACCACAGCCAGGTGCAATCACTTTAGGAATTAAGGTGAGGTATAAATGCACACACCAAACACCACACACCAGATCGAGGGGACGAACGAGGCAGAAGTACACACGCAGCGCTAATCCGGTAAGTGTAGCTGGTGCCTTTGCAAGAGAGGGTCCTACTCTAAAAGCTATTTGCTAGTAATAGGGAATTATTTCCTGAAGGGGACTGAAGCAGGGGATAACTTTAACCCTGTACCTTCTTGTAGCACAAAATAGGTAAAAATAATTTGTCCTAATTCAATCTAGATCCATAACTGATACTGTAACCTGAGTGATATGGGGCAAGCCACTTATCAATAGTACAATGTGTCCCCCTCTGATATTAGACAATAAGGGCAAGTAATAGGGAACTGTATATCATGGATGTAGATGAAAATAGAGAGCACATCACAGCATCAAACATAAGAGAGTATAAAGACATAGAAGAGTTATATATTTTTTCTCCCAGTGACAAATAAAGTAAGAAAAAAGGAGAGAGCAGACTATTGTCTTAGCATTTAAAGTACAAGTAACATATGACTATCCTACACTTGTCTCCATTCTGTAGAACATATCCAGTTCTGGAGAAGATTAAAGAAATGGTATGCCCGTTCTAAGAGGTTTTTAAAATTTTACCAGGTAAGACAACCCTACCAATATGGTACGAGACTAGACCACTGTGACCCCAAGATATATCAAAGTGAAAATATGCATTATATCACAGATGCACGAGACCTGAATAAACGCCTGACAAATTCAGAGCAAGGAAACCCAAGACAAGGAGCCCCTGTCCGGGGATAAAGGTAATCGCATGACCCCAAAGACTAGTCTAGAAATTAGGGCAGAGGACATTCCAACTTATTCCTAATATAAGTATGTGGTCATTTGACAGAATACTCACCATAGATGCACGTGACTTGAATATACGTCTGTCAAGCACAAAGCAAGGAAAGCCAAGACAAGGAACTCCTATCATAAGGGAGAGGTAATCATACAAACCTAGAGACCCGTCCAGTAGTCAGGATATAATGCACCCCTAGCTATCCCTAATATAAGTCTGTGGTTTTTTGACAGAAGCCCATACTATTGACAGAAGCCAATGGAAATTTAAAGCTATCTACATCCTGATACGTCCCCCACATGATCTAAAAGGTGAGGATCCATATCTCTATATCCACATAGATATCCCGATCCTTCTGTGAATGAAATGGTCTTCCACATTGAAATAAAGACTCGGAGGGATTATGGTGTGGCCTTATAACTTCAGGCCAATGTGATTGTCCATAAGTTTATATAGTGGGCACTATACAGAAAATTGAGTTATTGTATATACGGGTAAAAACAACAGTAGCACATGGATACTTCTTGAATAAGTGTACAAACGTTCCGGAGCAACAGCAGCGGACAACGTGTAGAATACAGAGTTACCCCAATGGTACATGTCTTATATAAATGCATAGGTGCCAGCTAAGTAAGAGTGGGAGACAATAATGTTATTGAAACTCACGGTGGGAAAGCTACATACCAGATACCCATCTCTTAAAGAGAAGGAGAGAATAGATATTTTGCACGATAACTGATTTTGCACATCTCTCCATATATATCCACAGATATGGTGGAACCATCCATTGCTTGAAACCCCAGAAAATAAGAAGTCCTGAGGAAGGTGCAACCGAATCCAGAGTACAGCACCGAAACGCGTCGACGCACTGTTTGTCCTTTTCTAATAGAATCCAATGAGGGCCGTATAAAACTGTAGATGGGCACGTCATTCCTCCACTAGAGTTTTACAATAGCAAAACGGATTGAGGCCATTGGATCAAGCAAATGATAGTGGCCTAGATATCTGGTTGGCCGCATAGAAATTGAGGGGTTTTTGTGACTATATGTAGTTTGTCGTCTATTTACAGTGAATATGCTTTGATTGTGTCTTTGTTTATCGTTTATAGTTGCATTATACTCGTGCAATACTGTTGAATAATATTTTTGCTTATTTTTAACCCTCCAAAGTATCTTTTTACTTGGATTTTAAATTGTGGTGTGAAAAGTATATGAATTTACTCTGTTTTTTATTGTTTAAATTGATTGAAATTTTAATAAAAATAGACTGTAAACGATTCTATTTCAGTGTGGAAAACCTATTTTTGTGTTAGTTTAACACCCATGGTAGTGTGTGACCTTTCCCTTGTATATAGGAAAGGCTAATAGTTACTAGTCGACTATTCGACTCCAGGGATCTCCCTCTTTGACTAATTGTCTTTCTACCCTGTTCCCTGGGGAAGTGGGGTACCCTCTCCTTTCTGAAACCACGTAATTAGTACTAAGCCGCTAGATCGCAAACTGTGTTTTCAGTTTAGAGCAGGCTGCTTACCTTTGAAGTCCTTTACAGCTGCATGGTCCACTGCGGCCGATGACAAAGGTTTAAACTGCACTGACACTGAAGAATCATACGCGCATGTGCTGTTTGTCTGTCCGGCGTACGCTGCTCCCCGCAAAGCCTGGCTGACACCCATTTGTAGGAACATGGGTACTCACTTGTTAAGTGTAGCAATGAGAATATTGTGTTCTGATCCATCAGTCCAGTGCGCAGTATCAGTGGAAACGTTTTTGAGATGGATGTGGACAATTGGATCTAGGCTCCTTTTGTACCTCTGTAAATGAAGTCTCCTACCGATAATAATAATAATATGCTATATTTTAATGCTTGGACACTTTTTTAAACTATCTATCAATTAGTAGCATTAATTTTGTCTATCAACATATAGTATATGCTCTTTTAATGTGTTTGATTCTATCTTTTTATTGAAATTTTCAATTTATTGTATTTTTTTTATAACTTGAAAAATCGTTTTTATGTGAATTGCTTTTGTGACATCTGTCGAATAAAGCTCATGTTGACTGACAGTTAAGCAAGGCCCAACCTTAAAAAAACAAAACCTATGAAAAGCCATTTTTTGGAAAGGCAAGGGTCAGTTTTGGTCATGATTCAAAATGGTGGCCAAAGATAAAATGGTGCCGCAAATGCAAATTTTTACATGAATAAGTGCATAATCAAAACAGCAAAAACAATTTTATTCTAACAAGGTCTGATGCTGGGGACAATTCAGATGCCTGTCCTTGTGTTGCATCGCACTGTAAGAATGATGCTTGTACACCTAGATCCCATCTTAGTTAACCTGATGCACATGTTGACTGGCTTAAGCGCAAAGAAATAAAATGCTCAGACACTTTGGGAATGGGACTGGCTCAACATCAGTGCTCACAGGCAGTACAGAGGCCAACCACACAATCCAGCCTATGAGATCCAACTACCCCTTAGACTTTACCAAGGCTAACTGGGCTATTTCTGGGGTGATTGGGGAAGGCACATGGGCATTCAGCTACTGCACTGATAAGCTGGGCTTTTCACTGACAGTGCTTTATCTAGTGGGTTATTTTCTGTTGCATACCCCACTTTACAGTTTAAATGCCTAACATGGCAAACCACCAAATCCAGCGCAAAGTAGCATGAACATACTTCAAATCAGTATTTCATATAAAAACTGCCTACCATAAACGTGGTTCCTGGTATTCTTTAGTCTTTATTGAGTGTATTAAGTCCCATAAGGTATCACATACTTCCTCATCAAGTCATAGGGGAAGGGCAAATCTGTGTGGTGAGCACGAGATACTACTGTGTGGTGCCAGAGGCGCAATTTCTCAGGGGTAGTGTCCCATGTATCAGAACCTTATATATTATAAGTGAGTCCACCGGTATTTTGACTGTATATGAATGCTATACCCTCCCACGCCTAATGGCTGGGTACTTTTATACTCAACAGAGCGGAACATGAGAGCATAACCGCATTTGTACATTTCTATTTACATGTTTGAGGTTAGTAGTTTTGCTTTCACATTTGGATTTGTCAAGAGGTTCTCTTTGTGCTTGACAACCTTGATTAGAAAGTTGTGATGTTTTAACTCTCAAATCTCTTGTCCCTCCATAAGGAGAGAAAACACAATTAAAATTATGTGCAAATACATCGTATTTTACTTTGCTTTCTTTTCCACATTTCCACAGATCGCTAGTCACCTGGATGATGAATCTGATGTTGAGGAAGAGACCATCCTCATCCAAATCTCTCAGCTCCTCAATACAATTGCATTACACCATAGAAATACTGATGAGGTAAGCGAGGAGGATGTGAAACAAGGTGGGTTATTTAACTAGGTGTATAGAAAATATAACTTGCAGAATATCCAAAGACTCCTAAATTCCCGGGTGATCTTCATTATCCTCCGGCTCAAATACAAGCACATTTTTGTAAAGCTCCCTCTGCTGCAGGGTTGTATGTTGGAACCATGCAGGCATTTATCACACCTGCCTTAACAACGTGTTCTGAACCACGATTGCATGTTTGAAACGCATTCCTTTACCAGAGAAGTTGTTACAATGAATTGCCTTAGGGAAAGTGCTGGACTTTGGAATAGTAAAATGTACTATTCCAACTCCATTATGTGCAACAGTAGGGAAAGTGTTGGCCTTAAAGTCCAAAATTAGTCCAACAACGCTTTCCTTTAGGAGAGGCATCGCAACTACCTGTGTGGTAAAGGAATACATTGTAAAGATGCATTAGTGAGTTGGATCACATTGTTAATGCGCGCAGTGGTTCGAGATACGATGTAAAAGTTGTGTCCTCTGATGGAGGAATGGAGGTCTGCTGTCCCATGCAGAACTTCCCAGGGTTTGGAGCATTTGTACAAGAGCACCAATTGAATCCTACCTCATTCATTAGAATGAGGCAGAAGGGTTTGCAGCTTCTTCTAAATAGACTGAAATGAGACTTAATGGTACACCGGTTATATTGCATAACTTTGCTTCTCAATTTGCATCTCCTATTTGCTACCTGTCCCATGATACATCAGGCACCAATATTTCATATCAACATGGTTGTTCATTCCCAGCCATTGCTTTTCGTATTCTGGCACATTCCTAAAGATGATTCTATGAAGATTCCAACAGATAATGAGCTAATTTGCAAACTTCAGCTCACTTGTAGGGTTTTTGGAAAGTAACATGTTTCACACATTCTCTGCACATAATGGGTTCATTTTGATTGGATGCAGAATCCCAGATTGTAGCATTAAACACAGTAAGTGCTACATCAGTGTAATACTAGGCATCTGCCTTGGACCCCATCAGCGAGGAATTGTATCAGCAAGGGGATGAATCAAATATAGCCCCATCTCTTGGATATGGGAGCTTGCAAAATGCCCTATGAACTAAATAAAATGCCAAAAACCCTCCCACCAGCCATGATTGTTTATCTGTGGGAATAAAGCCTTATTAAATGCTAATGATACAAATAACACGTTCACCACTCATTCTTGCAGGACTTTTGGAAAGAGATTTTGCTCTACATGCTGGAAGAGGGCTATACTTCATCTGTGCCAGCACTGTGCCAGATGGTACTTGTTGTAGATAAGAAAGCAAGCATCAACTTTAAGGAATGTGGTGAGTCTTAAACATCCTACTCATTGATGCCGTGGGATCTACCATTGAAGGTGGTTAATGCTTCCTCCTCCTCTCCCCAGATTCCCTCATATTTAGTAATGATCTGGCATGAGGTGAAGAACCAGTCCATTAGCTCAGGAGTTTGGTTAATTTACTATAGTATGTGGGTGTCATTCTTTCAATAACAGTGTTTGCTCTCACTTTAGTGATATATGTATCTGTGTTGATGTTGCTGCTTTCTATATAATAATAAATCTTCATTCGGAAGTAGTCACATCCATAAAAGATTCGAAAAAATATAAAATATAACTATAAGAAGAACTTCATTACATTAAAAGAGATACTGTGCAAATTTGCATGGTCCAAGCTGACATCAGTCGCATCTTGAGCTTCTTGATCTAAAAGAATCCCTCAGGAAATTTGTGGCAACAAAAAGGGTATGGTTGTTAGGCAAAAGCTGCAAATGCATTACTACAACCCAGGCTTGTCTAAATTTCATGGCTTTTAAAAGGAGCCTAAGAATCAATCTCCTGGGGTGGGGAAAATATTTACATAAGAAGACAAAGTGTAAGGTGTCCTGTGGCGGCCAAAAGTGTGGCAGGGTATGCTCAGACGTGAGTCCCTTGCTCACTTTGCCACTGGATTCAATCAAGCCGGGCTGAAGACGGCTGGAATGCCAGAAACCGGTCCTCGGAAGCTTGTTTCCGGTCCAGGGAAGGCCTGGCTTGGCAGTTTGGGCTGGACTGTTCCCATGAGGCACAGGGTCAGACTAATTTGCATATAGCCATGTCTGAACTGGGGGGGCAGAGTGGGCTAAAGAATGGTGATGGATTAAACCCAGATCTTTTGACTGGGTGTGAGTGTTTGATTGGTTTAGATGCTCCGTCCATTACCACCCCCTTTTGTACTGCTTTTGGCCGCCATAAGTGTGGCAGGGTATGCTCAGACGTTAGTCCCTTGCTCACTTTGCCACTGGATTCAAGCAAGCCGGGCTGAAGACGGCTGGAATGCCAGAAACCGGTCCTCGGAAGCTTGTTTCCGGTCCAGGGAAGGCATGGCTTGGCAGTTTGGACTGGACTGTTCCCATGAGGCACAGGGTCAGACTGATTTGCATATAGCCATGTCTGAACTGGGGTGGCAGAGTGGGCTAAATAACGGTGATGGATTAAACCCAGATCTTTTGACTGGGTGTGAGTGTTTGATTGGTTCAGATGCTCCGTCCATTACCACCCCCTTTTGTACTTCTATCTGTGACTAGCATAGATGCCTCCCCTGGTCGCTTAAAGATAATGTGCCCGGTGATATGGGAGGGTCCGCCGCCTTGTTCTCTATATACTTATTGTAGTTTGTCAGCCATAAAGTTACTTTCTGTTGGTTTCAGCTCTTCATCTGGTTATTACCCTCACCACTTAAATGCAATGTGCTGACTGTCTCAGGTTTCCACACTCTGTGAGACTTCTCAGGCCTCTAATGGTCCTCTTCAAACCTTGGAGTATTCTTGCTCTCCATGGAGTTACCTATCTCTGGTATGGTGATCAGACCTTTCTAGGTATGGTACCTATTTATACGCTTTTACTTTAGTCAGCCGCAAAATGGATGTATTTTATTTCTCTATGGAGTTACTTTTGGTTATGATATTTGTCTCTTCAATGTTTCTGGTTCATTATTTTGGACTTCAGATCCAGACTAAATTGCTAGTTATTGGCTCTCACTTGACATATGGACCTGATAGACAGGGAGGCCTACTCAATGAGGGTAAGTGAAAATAATTATTTGGACTGACTCCAAGGTCAAGAAGTAGATTTGCATCATGTGGTGAGAACCTGTAATTGAAAACTACATTTCCAGAGCTCCAATTAGCAGTCCCCACTCAACTTTCCAATGAATATGTTGATAAAGTACAAGTAACCTGGGCAGATGGTATCATAGTCTATTTCTTTGTCACTCATGTAAAGGGTCCTAAGCAGAACAGAACAGGCAATTATGTATTCATTATAGCCTGCTCCCCAGGTGGTTAACATTATTAGAAAATGGTTATGCAAGAACATGTTTTGGTGTCCTCTTTCTGTTGGGATATCCGCTGTCGCAGAATGACTCCTCTTTAGCATGGTCCATTCAATATGTAGGGCGTGTCCACGGCTCCTGTTGCATCCTCTCTTATCCCACTGTAGTCTTCTGTCACTCAATGACAGCTGAAGCAGTACCATTGCATGACAGCTTAGGTAGCATCTTCTGCGGCTGTCATTCCTTGACAGCAATTGTTGGGGTAGGGAGGTGGAGCATTGTAGCACAGACCATTGAGGTACTGTATACCACTAGCAGCATCCTTTGTGGTGGGGTTGTCTTTGTCAGTATCTGCAGGGACATTAAAGCATCCTCATGACCTCTAGTGCCTTATTGAAATACCACCCATCACTCCATCCTCTTCTTTGCAGATACTACTGAGTGTCTTAAGTGTGTTTGTCAGCCACATGTCTTCCTTTGGCAAGTGTTGCTCAGTATTTTATGGACTGAGTATGACATGTTAATGTTATGTTATGTTATGTTATGTTAAAGAAATTTGTAAGGCGCAGCTAACACCATTAGGTTTCTTGACATGAAAGAAACCTAATGACATGTCTTCTTTCTTTTGTATCTAAACAGCTAAAGGAATTCCAATACACAGCCTCTTCATAATATTGCTTGTGAGTATCCACCCCCACCATATTCCAACAGATCCCTCTCCTCAAGTTCTTTGCTGGCATTTCTATGCAACCTGCCCATGGAGAGCTTGCATTCAACTCGGCTTTTATCCTTTTGAACTTGATGGTTTTATTTCTAGTCAATTGGTTATCAGTAAGACATACTATTTATATCACACAGAAACAGCCAAAATGAGGTATTAAGTACTGTATAGAAAACAAGGTAGCATTTCCATATGCTTTAAAGACCAGTGAGTATTCTCTTGCTGAATTCTTTGTTGTGGGTTTTCAGGTCATTTCTTCACATCCTCGCTGGGATGTCGAAAAGGGAACCGCTGTCTTGGCTCTTCTCGAACGCCTGATTCCTGCAAACTACCCATTTTTAGCGAGGCTCATCAGAATGAAGATCCCCCCATTGATAACATATTTGGAAGGTGAGTTCCCAAAGCACAAGCCATTGAGCACCCAATTTAAACAAGAATTAATGGTATTTCAAACAAGCATTGACAAAGCTATTAAGCCTGGTGTTGGCTGCTAGTTTTTAGGCTTTGTCCACGCTTGTTTTTTTTCACAGTTTTTGTAAGCCTTTACTTTGGGAGGAGATGCCAGGTACTCAAAAAGCCCACATTCCCTTAGTAGTCCCTGGAACTAAAGAAAAATACTTTGTGGATGTGCTCCTTGTGACCCTCACGGGTGAGTAGTGCGCTCTACAAGTGTATTGATTGATTGATTGAAAAAGCAGAATGCCATCACTTACAGTGAAGTTAGCTTAAGGCTGATTTGGCCCATGATGAATGCTGTGGAGGGCAGAAGAGAATGTGAATGATATGAAACAATAGGTCAACAGATGAGGAGGTCGAACTATGAAGTGTTATAATCATTTTGGTCTTGGTTATAATAAAGGAGTATTTTTCTATATGTATGTAATTTTAGAGCAGGTATGTACTTTTTATCTCTGAACCACGACGGCCATCCCCTATGTGATCAAGGCTGCATCTGACAGCCAAATGCTTTCAGGCTAAAGCTCTGTAAAAATAGATCTTCTGCAAACAAGTGATGTGGCAGCCTTTCGGTTATATAAGAAAGGAAACAAAAATATATAAACCTAAAATTACAACCAGATATAAGGATGTAAGAGTGACATCAAGGGCACATGAACAACTGATGACATTGAATTCAAATCCCAGGACAGGCTGAGCCAACAGCCAGATTTTGCACACTTTGAATTGTGTGACTCTACTTCTGCTAGTGCTTGGTATTGAAGCCCATGGCATTTGAAATGTTGCCTGCTGTTCACTTTTACTTACATATTTTCTTTTTTCCCAACTGCTATTTCAGCTGCAACTGAAAGAAACTTTGACTTGGAACAGTGGAAATGCGCGCTTGTTTCAGTAAGGATTAATTGCTAATGAATGTCACACATGGCTCTTAACGCATTGTCTTTCATATTCACTCATTTAGAGTGAATTAATGCAGATATTAAATTCACCCCATCATAGTGCTGTTCTGCTATGTGGTTGCAATATGTTCACCATATGCCTATTGTTTCTCTGGATTGTGAATGGGCACGGTGAGGGAGAAGCCAATCTCGGTACACAACTTTTTCCTAAAATGCAATATTTACCAGAACCATTTAAAACCTCATTGGCCATATTCACATTCAGAACCTTGGAATTACGTGCTTACTGCAGATAGTCCTGCATGTATAAGATTTTATCTCCATGTTTTACCTACATAAATTACAGGCACTGCAGTGATTATTGCATTAAATCAATCTGACTGTTTTTACACAGGGTTAGAAATGTAGCCCCGTGTTGGAAATCAGGTCCTCTGACTTTTTTTGTCCCCAGGATAGTCACACTAGCACAACATTCTTCTTTCCCTGGATTGTCACAATATCACTCTTCCGGGTCTGCCAACTGCTTTTCACATAATCAGAATTTTTATATTCTGCAATCAGTTTGGCATGTGATCAGTGCTCCCCATATTCATCTGAATTGTCACTGTTCTAGTTTAACCTTGGAATGGTCAGGTTATAACTGTCTCTATTCACTCCTTGGTTATCGCACTCCTACTTGGTTCCTTTGTAACAGTTTATTCTTTGCCAGGTCATCACACTTCACTTTGCTTTTATGGTGCTCCTGTGAGGTAATTTTCTTTTCCTTGTGTTCAGTCTTCACCCTTATTAACACTACATTTTCATTCAGCCCTAACTCTGGTGATCTAAGGGTATATGGAGCAGATTTACAACCCTGTCCGCCCCTTTTGCGTCACTTTTCCCACTTTTCCCATGTTAAAAGTGGCTCAAGGGGCTTGTAAATCAGCCCCTAGAGGTTTGCATTCTGCTCCTAAGTATATGATATAGCTGCAAAATCCCCATGTGTTTTCTGTCTGGATGGCTGCACTGTAACTCTTTTCACAATAATTTGCAGGTAGCATGCTTTTGGTGCGTATGTTTCTGTGTAAATCACTGCCACTGTAAAGGCATCCTATTTCTTCTGACCACTGATTTCACACCACACTATTTACGTGCTGCTCTATGTGTTCTCTGGTTCTTCTGTCCACACATTATTTCATCATTACTGAGGTTGTTGTCAGCTGAAGTTTGTTTTCCCATATCTTCTCAAAGTCACTGCAAACATCAGCTGTGGATACTGCATTAATGTTTATATTACTGCATTAAAGTCTCTCACTGTTTTCTTTTTAGTTCCTGGGGACTATCCTGAAGCAAGCACCATACAGAAAATGGCATGCCTTTTTTATGGAAGAACTCACCGCACAAATTGACAGTTTTGCCCATCATGAGAATGAGGAGGTTAGTGCTCTCAAGGGTCATTTGGAAAGGCAGTTTAATACAAAGTCAGAGAAGGATATAACTTTGTATTCCAATCGCACTGTGATTGGTAAACTACACTTGTATACTATGGGTGCACAGCACTGGAATTAGTCAGTTGGGAAAATCAGGTATGGTTCTCCAACTCCCTGGAAAAGCCAACCGTCTTAGAGTCAGATGGAGATAAACACCATGAGGTAATTCCTCTCCACCTGGCTCGTTAGGAGACACCACATACCAGGGCTATACTCCTTGCCCTAATGGATCTTCTTTAGCCAATAGGTATTATTCATTAGAGCCACTCCCCATTCAGTGGATGTAAGGTCATATTCATGCAAAAATCAGTGGAGCTATTGTTCCTATTGAAAAGCAAGGATGAAAGAAAGGCAGACAAGAAGGGGGAACCCTAAGGATTATTTCTTGGTGCCCTCACACATCAATGAGGATGTCATGCTTCATAGTGGGCGTGCTCCTTGTAAGGCCAGCACCGCAATGCTCTATGGGCCCCACAAAGAGTCGCTTTAGCGGGGATCTTTTTATTTTTGCTGTCTGATGAAAAGTGTCTGTGTGAGGGCATTTTGAATGTGAGGGGTGGAGTGAAAGTATAAAGTGAAGGGAAGGGAGACTAAAACTATCTAAGAGATACCAAACTGGACTTTAATGTGATGGGTCCCTTGCAAGGATTAAAAAACATAATTTAGTAGGGTGATGTACCCAAGTAGCCTAAAGTGTGGGCAGGTCGGTATGTTTCACGCCCAATGGCCTAAAAAGGATCCACAATGCATCTTCAGTACCTAAAAAACGGGTGGATAACCCTTTCCCACACCTAAGACGTGACATCCAGTATAGGTATTCCCTCAAAAGAAAATACCCGGTTCAACAAGTTAAAAATTGATCATCCAATCTAGAAAATAAATGAGAATATAAAAAAAAACACACAGTAAGCAAATGTTTTGTATATATGGTCCAATGATTCACTGGAATCGCTTTTCCAGCTCACTGTATCACATTGTCTCCAAAGGTACAAATGTTCATGCTCATATTGGTGCTGATCAGTCACCACAATGTGAAAAATGTGAAAAACACACTTGTACTTACAATATAACAGATAAAGCAAGTGGACATACGTGGAACAGACAACATAAAACCAATCTCTGGTGGTGTTACACATCGCTTCATGAGTGATTGGTTGTCTTCAGGTGTGAGTGCAGGGTCTTACACTTTGATACAATGTATTATGCCCCATAGTTCAAAAGCACAAGAGTCTATTCTCCTCTGCTTTAAGGTGCAGGCAATTGGAGTGATTTTTACAGGTGTGGTGTGTGCATTTGCGGGAAGAAGTGATGACCAAATGGCCAATGAGGAGAGGAGGGGTAACCTTGAGCCAGTAGGAGCAAGCCCCTCACGTGCTGGTGTAACAGAGGTATCATCCCTCATTGGCGGCCATCTCAGAGTGTGTAGTGCTGAAATGCTGGCCGACCCAAAGTCAACCATGGTTTTTGAAAGGTGGCATCTAAGCAGTAAACTAAGACAGTTGAAGGTTTTCTTAATGGAAGGTGATGGTAAGAGAAATGTATGGGGCACCTAAGTGCTCACGCATATATAGTGACGGGAAGCAAGTCAGGTGCACATAAGTGCTTGCCATCCCTCATGGATTATTCTAGGCATATTGGCGTCTATGTTCATGTTGTAAATATGGGCGGTCACATTTAATAAGTAACAAGGGCGGCTAAGTGGTCTACTGCCAATGGATTTGCATGCTTGGAGAGCACTGTTGGGCAAATGGCTAATGAGGATAAGAGAGAAGAGTAGGGGTGTGCTAGAAGTCATAGGAGTGAGACCCTCATGTGCTGGTGTAACAGAAGTATCATCCTTCAGTGGTGGCCATCCTGGAGTCTGTGGTGCGGTTAAATGTGGGCTGGCCCAAAGTCATCAATTATATTAGTAAAACGGCGTCTAAAACAGTAGACTAACACAGTTAAATGTTTTCTTATGAAGGGTACCACCTCATTGTTTCCACAGAAACATTTGTAGTAATGAAGAAGATACCCATGGCAAGTCGCAAAAGGCTTATCATAAGCACTGCTTTTTGTGGTATATGAGACTCTAAAGCAGGTATGTTACATGGTCTCAATGGTGAAATGGTAGATCAGATCCCCTGTATGACGGCATGTCAATAAATCCATTGCAAGGGAGTATCTGATTTAGCAGGAGACTGACATGGGAATTACACCTTGCACCAAGGGATTTCATCATTCAGACCTTTGCTGTTCATGGAGAGGCAGAAAATACACCATTGCTCCCTTCTGAAAAGTTTAACAGGACTACATGAGTTACTTGCCATACATGAAACAAATTTGTTTACAGTGTGTCTTCTTTATTTTCTAATTTAGTTTCTAGGTTGGATGATCAATTTTAAAATTTTTGAACAAGAAGTTGTTTTCTAGGGCAATACCTACACTGCATATTACGTCTTAGGTGTGGGGTAGGGTTACCCCCCCTTTTAGGTTCTGAAGAAGCACTTTGGATCCTTTTTGGACCATCATGCGCAAAACATGTTGACCTGACCACACTTACAGATTTAGGCTACTTGGATACATTACGTCCCTGTAATAGCCCCTACCAAATTACGTTTTTCAATCTTGCAGAGGGAACCATCACATTAAAGTCCTGCGTGGTATCTCTTAGACTGTTTTAGTCTCCCTTCATTTCACTATACCCATTCACTCCACCCCACACATTCAAAATGCCATCACACTGGCACATGTCATCAGATAGCAAACCTAAAAAGGTCTTTGCTAAAGCGACCCTTCGTGGGGCACTGCAGCACCAGCCCTATGAGGAGCACATCCTATGATGATATAGTACATCTTCATGGATGTGTGATGGCACCAAGATATAATCAAAGGGATTCTCCCTTCTTTGTCAGCCTTTCTTTCTTCTTTGCTTCCTGAAAGGAACAGTACCTCAACTGCTTTTTGGATTAGCAGTTTCGGAGCATAGGTACTGGACCTTTACTGGCTCCCAGTCCTCCCTCTTCATTGTTTTGAGTCATATTCATGGCCATATCCAAATCTCTACAATGTCCAGAAGATATAACATGACATAACATAACAAACATTTCGCTCAACTCATTAAGAGTTGTTTCATAGTGTGAGTTGAAGACATGTGTAGAGTGAATCAAAGATGAATACTCCTCTATAAGTATTACTCTCATAGAGTGGGCAGGAGTTTCTTTTCATTCTTAACTCAGACTGTCTTTAATTTACTCCTATATTAGGGTTTTATTTTCCGGTGCCTCGGGAAGTGCCTCGCCGCATGCGATGATACTGAGCTGATCTTACGTTACCTTCGAAAGATGTTCAACTCTACTAAGTTTATTACAACTCCTCACCATGCAGTAAGTATCAAGTGTATTTCTATTCCCCTTAGGTAAAATTTGACCCTGTATGACCAGAACAAGCACATGGAGTCTTAAGGAACTGAAGAACATCTGGGTTATATTGTTCTGGATTGTAACTTCATTAAAGGAGCTTGATGGTAAATTAATGATAACAGGAAACACCTTCCTCACTTAGCACATCCTGTCACCCAAAAGTGTGATATCTACCCCATGGATAGCCAAATCATATCAGAGTGGAAACCCTCCGCTGAGTGGGTGAAGACTAAGCTAGCTGAAACTAGAAGTGTAGCGCCTTTGTTCGGGTTACTACTGCTGCATTTCATCAGGGATTATTTTTGCCTCTTTAGGTGATCCGTCTTGATGGACACAAGTGAATTATTTATATAAATCAAGCTTAATCAATGTAGCAGATAAATGGGATGAAGTTCTAAAGCTTTGTGAAGCTTTCAGAGAGGCCCAAATAGATAACAGAGCTGTCTGTTTCTACCTGTTGTCAGAGGGGGGCGATTTCTCAAAGAATGAAGGACAGAGCAGAATCTGGTATAATCCCTGCACAGTACCCTTGAGGAAGAGAGGATAAGCATTCCTTCTAAAGAAAGTGCACTCCTTCTTCCCAAATGCTTGTGTACTAAAAAGTCCTTGCAGTTTCTTTAGGTGAAAACCAGAAAGAACTAAGTTACAGAACACAAATAGTGACTGAACTCTCATCTTATTGTCCATAGATGTTTCTTCAGTTGCATGGTAAGGACACTCCAGCATAGTTGTATAGGGGGTATCCTTAAATCATGCTTTCTGGAAACTGAATATATTTGCTTTACTAGTGGAGAACCATTTGTAATTGCCAGTTGTAAACACTGAAGGTCCAATCAAGAACCGTATCATTATAATTTCTTTCGAATATGGAATCTCTATTCCTAAATGCCTGTGTTTGGTTAATGTTTCCCTAATGCTGTGAGTTGTCTTTCACTCTTTGCAGGATATAATAATTGGATTTCAAACATGTGCCAAGACTCATCCATTCGAAAGCCGTCGGGTGATTGAAGAGTACAAAGGCTACCTTTTTGCTATTGACCTGGTAAGAACCATGCATCTCTTTTTGTCTCATATTTCCAACTTTCCTCAGCAGTGGCGATTCACATCTATAAAAGTGTAATTTGCAATTAGATAACAGTTTACAAGAAAGAAAAGCAAAAATATGTCTAAAGGCGTAGGTGGTCTACAATACCGAAAACAAAAGAAATTTAAATATTTATTTTGAATGGGCTTATGATACCAAATGCAACAATGTCTTAAATTCACTATAAACAACAAGAACATTCAACCTTTACTTCCTCCTTTGCATTACTCATGATTTCAGAAGTGATAGAGCACAGAGGGAAAGGCTGCCCTCCAAGGCGACTCGCATTTAGGAATCAATACAAGACAGGGTCTAAGACCGGTCCCTGCACTCCGAGGTGGCGGAGTACTCAGGATCAAACACCAGGCCTGGCTAAAGGCTGGGCTCTGTATCCACAGGATACACAATACAGTTACATTGAGGAAAGGGGAAGGGCTCTGTTCATAACTCCAGTTGAAATAGTGACTGGCTTAAGCCAGGAGGCAACCTTCACTGGCCCTGGTGTGTTGTGCTACATTCAGGACATCCTGGGGCCGAATAGCAAAGGCAATCTGAGACAAAAGTCTAATTTTACAACTTTTGGTATTCACAGAAGTTATTTATGACTTTTGGTATTCAAAGAGGTCATTTATGAGTCGTATCTATACGTTTGCAGTCGGGCCGGAATCTTCGCCTCTGTCCCAAACTCTACACACCCAGGCCTTACTCTCCGGCTGGGGCAGTACTCTCCAGCTGTGGCATTACTCTCCATTTTGAGTCGTTCTTTCCAGCTCAGGCCGGATGAAGTGTAATAAATGGGCTGGAATGCAAAATTTACAAAAAGGAACATTAGGAACATGTGATAAATTATAGAGGAGGCCATTTAAAACAGTCTGGCAGGGAAAAGGGTATGGCCAGACACTGCATCATGACCCAGATAAGTTTGCTCCTCTGTATCATGGTACAATTTGTGCTTACCTCAGTGTTGACTGTAGTGTAAACACTACAGTCAACACTTAGGGCGCTCCCCTTAGTGTTGACTGTAGTGTTAATACCAGAGAGTGTGTGTGTGTGTGTGAATAAGAGCTACAGTAGGAGTAATGGGACACATTAAAGTTAGGTGCAGTGATAGACTCCAGGTTGTGTATATTGTGCCAATTATGGAACAGTTTTTGTTTAATGTTAGTCTTAGGGATACCTTTATGGCTAGAGATGAAGTATGGGTTTGATACAGGGTATTGGTAAATGATTTTCTTAAGGTTAAGGATACTTTGCAGGATTGAACTAGGTTTAGGTTTATGGAATGTAGGTGTAAATTATGCTGCTAGTGTTAGGGGTTTTGTGTTTGGGTTACATTGCATAAGAGTAATGGGCAATTGATGAGGATAGCGTTATCGTTAGGCATCGGATTTGCAGTTCGTGTACCTGGTTCGTGAATGAGAAAATGAGCTGGGTGTCGGAAGCGTGGAATACTATCCTGAGTCTGTGTTTTCTGACAATGGTGGCAAGAAGGACCATGCAGATGTTGAGGAGCGTGGGGCTGATAGAGGATCCTTGGGGTACTCCGCAGCTGATCTCTGTTGGTTCAGAGAGGAAGGGCGGGAGTCTGATTATTTGAGTTCGGCCGGTGAGAAAGGAATGGATCCATTCCCCTGAATGCCGGCGTCGCAGAGTCTGGCGGTTAGTGCACGGTGGGAGACGGTGTCGAAGGCTGCTGATAGGTCTAGTGGGATGAGGGCAGCCATGTGTCCTTGGTCAAGGAGGGTGAGGATGTCGCCCGTGGCGGCTAGTTGGGTAGTCTCATGCGGAGGTTGCTACGGAATACAGATTAGGAAGTGTAGAGGATCGAGTTGGATTCAATAAAGTTCGTGAGCTGGTTGTTGACGATCTTCTGTATGACTTTGGCTGCGAAGGGGAGGAGCGAGGTGAGAAAGGAACGGATCCATTCCCCTGAATTCCGGCGTAGCAGAGACTGGCGGTTAATGCACAGTGGGAGACGGTGTCGAAGGCTGCTGATAGATCTAATAGGATGAGGGCAGTCATGTGTCCCTGGTCGAGGAGGGTGCGGATGTTGCCCGTGGTGGCTATAAGGGCAGTCTCAGTGCTAAGGTTACTACGTAATACAAATTGGGAAGTGTAGAGGATTGAGTTGGATTCTATAAGTTAGTGAGCTGGTTGTTGACGATCTTCTCGGTGACTTTGGCTGCAAAGGGGAGGAGAACGATGGATCTATAGTTCTGGAGGTTGTCAGCTCTGCGGAGGGCTTCTTGAGGAGGATCTTGACATCAGTGTGTTTCCAATCACCGGGAAACATGCCTGTTTTGAGGGTGCTATAGGGGAGGCGGCTCTGTGGTAGATGTACGTCGGGCTGGGGTCAGTGGGGGCTCCTGAGTGTATGCTTCTCATGGTTTTAGCTGTGTCTTCTGTGGTGACAGGGGTCCATGCGGTGATGGTAGGCTGGTTGGCATTGCTGGTTGTAGGTGTAGTAGCGGTGCCTAGGTTCCGCTGAGTAAGTCCCAGATTTCTACTGCATGTCTGTGCAGGGAGCGTATGCTGAGGAGTATGCAGCTCAGGGGAATGGGTGCACTGGCATCCGGTGGGTAGGCACAAATAAATATCACGTAGTCCCAGGGCTTTAAGTGGGCTGGGTCTTGACGGTGCACCAGCAGTACTAAAAAACAGGTGCTGAGATGGGTCCCTATTGGGCTTTTTCATTTGTATAACGTGCCCTTATTATTGCTCTCTCTTTCTAACTCCTGGGGCTAGGTACCCTCTCACACTCCAGTGGATTTGAAAATGCAAAAGCTTATGTGTCCCTTGCCACTGCCCACCTGGGCTCTCTGCAGGAGGGGCCTTTCACTGCAGTGTGGGCCGCACTGAAGCAACCTCTCAATCCGTGTGCCACCTCTTCATTAAAATAGGAACAACGCCTACTTTTCTCAGAACGTAACTGTGGGTCGAAAGGTTGGTATGTGATCGAAAAGAGTGGCAGATTGTAAGGTACTACACTATGAACATTTTGAGAACCATCGGAGTCATTTTACACTCATCTAATTTGAAGAAACCTGTTACATATGTTTCTTTTATTATATTGGATTACACCATATTTGCATGTACATGTGATTTTCCTAGGATTACATTTGTACACATGTGTGCTACTTTGTGTGCATACCCCAAGGACAGGATGCCATATTGCACATTTATGTCTGCATCTACAAATTTGTCCACTACCCCTATACCGTGGCCAAAACACACGCAGCCATTTTTGTTGTCAGGCATACTGCTCCCACTTACTCATAAACCACAGTGTCTGCTTGGTCAGTCTATCTTGCTCTATGCCTCACTCTGAGAATGCGAAGAAAACATATATGCATTGGTACAGGCAAAGCCTTGCACCGCTATTCAGGTATCTCTCTGATGGTAAATTACACAGTTAGATTAAGTCATGTTTTTAGGTCTTGGCTCTAGACAGCACACATGAGCTGTCTCAAACCAAGAAATACTGCATCTACTACATAGGCTTCAGCCTGCCCATGGGCTTCCAATTTGCTGAAACCTTTGTCACTCTTAAATTCTATCCGCATAATTCCACAGCACACCATGCCACATATTTCCACTACACAACTTCACACTACGCCACACAATTCCACAACAAACAATTTCAATCCAACACTTGCACTACCACCAAACCTGTCATCTCTCTTCCACATACCCACAGCCCCTCTCATCTCTCCCTCACACTCACAGTACCCGCTCTCATCTTGCAATACCACTGCCCTCTCATCCCTCCCTCACATTCACTGTCTCCTCTCTATACTGCCTGCTCACACACGCTACCTTCCTGTACCTCCTCACGCTCTGCACTGGTCCGCTTCTCCCCCATGGGTGCCCCTTCCACTCATGCCTTTTTCTCTCTCTCTCTCTCACTTGTATTCTCTCTCATCCCTCTCTCTCGCTCCCTCACACACGCTTACCGCCTCTCTCATATGGTTCTCTTCAGGTCTTGAAGCACAGTTTCTTTCTCGTGCCTTTTCAAAATTTCAATCCCTCAAACCCATCCTCTCCTCCTCTTCTTTGGGTGTCTTCTGCTTACACATGTGGTCCCACTGTATGCATCTGTGGCCTGCTGTCCCCTTCTTTTTGCTACCCTATCTCAATATCAATCACCTCTTCCTGCACAAACTACCTATTCCTCTCGATCTTCTTTTCTATCTATTCTGTGCAGCTCTCATCCCTATCTATTCACTATGCCACAACATTCCCTTTCACAAATACACAACACAATTTCAAAACTAACAATTTCCAATACAACCCACATATTTCCACTCTACACCACATGCATCCACTTCACTCCAAACCAAAATATATAGGTAAAAGGCATTGTCATGTACGTCAATTGCTCTAAATATCAAAAATCTGAGTCCTAATGTATTGCAAATGCTTGTTAAATTATGCAATCCAATAACTGTGAAGGTCTCTGTGCATTGGCTGAGGGTTATGAAAGGGATAATGTAGATGATCAGTGGCTAATAAAGCAAGACAATGAAAGGCTCAGACTAGATGAAGAGTTTAGAGAAATGCAACAGCACCTACAAAGGCTGAAGTGAGGTGCCTACTTTAACCAATAGTTGTCAATCTAGAAACATGTAATTTGATTCTCTTAGAATACATCAGTCACAACAGCAGTCCCACCTCTTCCTAGGTAACCTAACACTCTACACTGATATTGCATGTATGTATGCATAGATATTTCTATAATCTGAACTTCATAAATATTGTAGTGTTGATGGATGGGCCAGACCATCAAATAGTGTACTCCGTTTGGACAGGACAGTGGTGGCATGTACTCTACTGACTGGCAGACATACAGCCAACCATATTGAGGGATTTCTTCCCTCTGAAAATCCCATGCTAGTTTGTAGGACTTGGGTCAATAATACCAAAAGTTGTGAAGAAATTCAGCCGGCACATCTGCAGGGTCAGCTTTGACTGTGATGTGAACAGATTGGTGGAGATTCATTGCTGCATTTTACTCTGATTCGAGAGTAGCTATTGCACAAGAGATAATTCTTGTTGTATTTCCTGTAGCTGGATAGTAATTTATTTCTTTAAAAAAATTATTTTACTTAGTTTTCAACAATTTTAAGATCACAATACTGTGACACTGCTTCGCCATCCACCTGATTCTCCCCTTTCTTAATATCCCATTCAGTTCCAAAATACCATGAAGTAGACCACAGTCAAGTCCACTGCAACCAGTCCGGTGCACTATAGATGGGTCTGTGCCCCAGTCAACTGTGTGCTTTTCCCCAACAACTTCCTATGGGTGGGCCGCTCTGGGTATTTTGTGAAGTGCTTTTTACTGTCCCCAGATGTTATCATACTTTTGTGGTCCCCCTCTGGACCTATTCACTGCTTCCTCAGCTGAAAAGAAGAAATCCATCCCTCTTAGCCACTTTGAGATTGGGAGGGCCCCCCGGATCCTCAATGGCCCGCTATGTGATGTTTAGCCAAAAAATAACTGATCCCAACCATCAATTTTTGTCCCCTTACCTGTCCCAACCCGGGAATAAGTTCTGTGTAAATGGCATTCAGCTTTGAGATGGTCAGAGAACATCATATGGTGTGTCTGCCAGACGTCTCCCAATTTTGAGATCCCCAACTTATTTCAGTGTACTTGAGCCCTACTGTTTTCCACAGCCATGTACCCTTCCACAATGGCTTCTTCCTAGTGGGCACCCTCCACTTTCATATCCATTGCAATGCCTCTTTCCAGCTAATCACTGGAATGGCTGGAATGGCTGGAATGGCCGGGGGAGTGGGTAGGAGGGACTCCCCATACAGCCAAAACCCTGGTGCTTGCCTGGTAAAGTCCATGTGCGTCTCGTAGTGGGTCCCCGTGCACCAAAGATCCAATCAATAACCACAACCAGCTGGGCGGCCCAGTAAAGTAATACAGTCTGATGTCTACTGCCCCTAGTCCACCATCATAAGGGGATTGTATGCAGTTCTTATGGGAGATTCACAACAACAATCCTCGCTACTTGTTGCTATTGAAGTTGGCCTCTAGGGTTGTAAACAAAAGGCTAGGGATTTTGTGGGGGTAGTGTTGCAAAACATACAACAGCTGTGACCAGGCCACAATTTTGAAGAGGGCTATAGACCCCATCATGATCAGGGGGAGAGAGTTCCATCTTGCCATATGTCCCTTAATTTTGCATGTCAAAGGGGTTATATTCCTGCCCCAGCGTTCCTCTGGGTCTCTTGATAAGATCATGCCTCAGTGTTTGAAATTGGCTTTCTAGTTGGCACAGGTACGCACCCTGTCCAAGCAGAAGCCATAATCCTGGTCAGGATAAGCAAGATACACACTAAAAGATAACCTGTGCTCAGCTTGGCACAGAACACTCAGGGGTATCCAAAGAGACAATGTGCAAAGTATGTGTGCAACACACACACATGCACAGTAACACAATGAATACACCACAACAAGACTCTAGACAGGTTTAGAAAATGATAGACAATTATATTATAACCAAAACAAGCCTAAAATGACAAAAATCCAATGTATAGAAGTTGAGATATATAACATTTTTAAATGAATAAATGCATTAGAGCACCTAGAAGCAAGCAGCTCTAAAAAGGTTACTTCAGGTTGCGCTGTATCGGGTCAAAGTTCAGGCCAAACGCGTGGAAGCGCAGGCCAGCTACAGAACCCCGGCAGGAAGAAGTGAAAAAAGTACCTTTCCTGGTCTCAAACAGTGAGATGTGTTGATCTGCTCCACGTAGTGAAGGCGATACGTCAGTTCTGAAAATGGGTGGTAGATGTGTTGAGTGATGTGCCACATCGGATTCTGCGACACAGTCGAGGGGATGCATCGATCTTACCAAGCTGCCGCCGAGGCGATACGCAGTCTAATGTATCGATCTCTGAGGGCAAAGCGCTAGTTCTGATGCGCTGTGCCCATTTTACTCCTGCAACTGGTTGATGCGCCAGTTCTGTTAAACACAGACATACAATTCATCAAATTCCATGCTACAAGTGTCTGGGCCACTTCCAGTGAGTTCAGGTACTGGAGCAGGGATAGAGACTTTGATGTCCCTCAGTCTCATGCAATAGGAGGCCAGCCAACAAGCCCTTGGAGATCACTTGGAGGATAGGCAGAGCCCAGCTCTCCTTCAGGGCAGTCAGAGAAAAGCAGACAGCAGAGAAACACCAGAGAAAAGCAGGCCTTCCAAGCCTGCAAGCCAAAGATAAGTCATTTAAGCAGAACAGCAGTCCTTCTGACATAGATTCAGTTCAAGATCCAGAAGTGCCTGATTTTGAGTGGGGCGTGTTGGTCAGAGACCCAGACTTATAGCCAAAAGTGCCTTTGATGCTGGTTGGTGAATTCAAAGCAGCTCTCTGAAGTGCACAGCTTCCTCTTTCAGCCCAGTCCTGTCCTCCAGGCTATCTATAGGGGATAATCAGTCCTTTGTGTGGGGACAGGCCACTGCCTATTCAAGTAAAGTGTTAGACCCTCTGTTGCACTCTGCCCAGGTAAGGCCATCAGAATACAAATGCATGTTGATGGCTACTCAGACACACCTATCTTTTCTTGGTTGTGGCTGTCGAGAGGGAATGCAAAAAGTGTAGCTGTCACTTACTCCAATTATTGGAGATGGGCTGTCAGGCACACAACGCAGTATGTGCAGATAAATGTCTACTTTCTTATTGTGAACAAAGCAAACACAAGGAAATGATGTACGGAGCGCTGACACTTTTCAGACACTCACCCCCTGTCACAGATTGGGATGAATGCATCATCATTCTTTAGCTCACTTCGCCACTTCAGTTCAGACCCAGCTACATGCAAATCAGTCTTGAACCTGGCTTGGCAGTTCAGGCTGGACTGCTCCCATAAGGAACAGGGTCAAGACTGATTTGCATATGGCTGGGTCCAAACTGGGGTGGTGTGGTAAGCAAAAGAATGATAGATTAAACCCAGATCCTTGTGACCGGGGGTGAATGTTTGCATTGTCCAGCATTCTGTCCAGCAATTGTTTCTTTTGCATACTTTCTTAAAGCATAGCGGCATTTCCAAAATAGCAATGTTAAATTCAACTTCACCAGTAAGTAGGATTTATCACTACCATTCCAAACATACGAAACACAAAAAAGCCTCATTGTAGTGAAAAGTGAAATATGCTGTTTGTCACTATCAGGACACGCAAAACAGAAAAGTACATGTCCTACGTTTTACTTGCATACACTGTGCCCTTAGGGCTACATAGGGCCTACCTTAGGGGTGACTTATAAGTAATAAAGGGGGAGTTTAAGGCTTAGTAAGTAGTTCTAAATGCCAAATCAAAGTAGCATTAAACTGCAAACACAGGCACTGCAGTTGCAGGCCTGAGAGAAGTTTGAAAGGCTTCTTCTGTTGGTCGCACGATCAGAGCTGCAGCCCACTAGTAGCACTATATTTACAGGCCCTGGGTATATGATATACCACCTTACAAGGGACTTACAAGTTAAATAAACAGGTCAATTAAGTATACACCAATTATACACATGTTTAAGGAAGAAGCACATGCTCTTTAGCACTGATTCAGAGTGGTAAAGCGCTCAGAGTCTTAGGACCAACAATAGATTCAGCCAAATGTGGAGGCAAAAAGATTGGGGAAGACCACCCTCGGGCTGACAGGTCAAACACCAACTATTTAAATGCTCCAGATCACCTGGAAGTAACTCTGGAGGAATGGCCACCACAGGGATTATGACTGATTTCCCCCAGTTCACTCTCAGGCCTGTTTCTTCTTTGTAGATTTCTAGAATGCAAATCAGCTGTAGGATCAGTTGGTTTAGGTGCTGAATATAAAGGAGGACATCATACCACATACAAAGAGATGCAGTACCCTAATTCTACACCCCACCTCAAGCCCCAAACCTGCGCATCCCCCAATCTATTTGGCCAGTGTTTCAATCACAAGAGCGAACAGGAGAGTAGACAGCAGGTGATATAGTAATAGTAATAGTAATAGGGGCATTTATATAGCGCTGGGTTTTTACGCGCACCGGAGTGTCCCCGCGCTTAGACCGCTGCGAAACCCTTCCTGGCTTCCCTGAGAGATGGTCCCTTAATGGGTATCTCCGGGGTGAGACCAGGCATCCCCGGCGGTCTGATGGGGCCGTTAGTGAAGATGAGGCAAGCTAGTGCCCAGAGTTGCCGAGTGTGATCGCTGATCAGAGTGGGCACCGAGGCGAGAGAATTATCGAGTCCGCTGACCCTGGTCCTAGAAACCTGCCGCGTCGGGAATCGAACCCTGGTCCCGGGCCGTCCTCTGCTCTCGGGTCTGCCGCCTCTAACCAGTGAGCCACACTACTTCACTAGTAGCCCTGCCAGTGGCCTCTGCCTAGCTGGAACTGTTGTGAGTAAATGGTGTTCACTCTGACCCTATCACATGGCACTGTGTATAACATCTTTACAGACTGAAGGACTTTAGGGCCAAAATTAATCTTTTCCATGATGCGTGGAGGAAAGGTCATTCAATTGAGTCGAAGGCCTTCTCTAAGTCCAGTTGCATCACTAGGAATCTCACCTGTTTCAGTACCCTGGTGCCTCGGCCTTTGCAAATATTTTGGTTTAAATATTACTTAGGGGAATCAGGCTGTAAAATGCACAGTCTGTAGGTGGCCTATATGGTTTGGGGAAAACTACAACTGAGGCCCCCTAGATATGATAGGGAATTATCATAGCTGTACCTGCAGCTTCGACCATTGTAAAGAAGTGAGAGAGTAGTGTTGGTGTAACCTTTTCTGCACTTGAACCGGGCACCTTCTCAGAATGCATCTCCTGCAAGGCTGAAAATAATTCCTCCTTCGACAGAGGTGCATCCAAGTCCTGCAGCATGATCAGGTCCGCAGCTATGGGGTGTTGTTGCTCCACGTGCCCAACGTGTTTGATTGGTAAAGTTTCTCATAGTAATGTGTGCAGTCATTGCCGATTGCCTCAGCAACATTTGTCACCTCACCGTCGGGCCCCGTGTCTATGGGACAAACCTGTCTGCCAGAGTTGGTTGCATACCTGTGTAGCAATGTTCCCATATTCTCGCTGTTTTTGAGAATCGGACACTGCTGCCCATGCAGGGTCTGCTATTGTGTTCCCCTGAAGAACTGCTTTCCTTCCCTCCCACAATGTGATTGGGGAGACATCTGTTGTGGAGTTTGTTCTGAGGTAAAGGTATATCTTTACCTTCATGTGTTCCAAAAATCTAACATACTTCAGTCACCCAACCTGAAGGTTTCAGTGCGTATTAGACCTAGGCATCCCCAATTAGTTAAATCGGTCAGTGGTCCAATGGTACCCTTCTGAGAAATCGGAGTCCAGCAGTGAAAATAATACATACTGACTAGTTCTTTGCTTTCCATTGATTGCAAAGCATCAGGGACTCCACCCATGGCACCAGGGTTGAGCCTCTCTTTTCACACCAAGTTGTGGGTGCATGACATTATTGAAGTGGCCTGCTACAATAAGGTCCCACTCCGAGACTGTGGTGATAACTGTCATCAGATCTTTCATTGTGGTCGCCTGCAGGTTCGGTGAAATATACACAGACACTACCATCCATAGGATGCCATTCAGGAATTGAGTAACCACCAAATATCTATCCATGGTGTCTCAGATAGCATGCGTGACCATCAGGGGAAAGGTAACTCTTGTTGAGCACTTAGTAAACCCTGCATGATATACGCAGTTAAAGCCATGCTGTACCAAAAAGGAACCCCTACTCCCAAGCAAATATGTCTCTTCCAACAATAGAACCACCAGGGTCAGCTTGTGGACCTATTGAGAATTGTTGTGCATTTTATTTTATCCAGCAACCCACTGACATTGCAAGACAACAGCTTTTAGTGGATGGTTTTGTTGTCAGAGGTCTTGGCGAGTCGTTGAGCCCGTTTGACTAGGGTCCGTGGCCGTGAAATGTGTCTTGCGTGAGGCATAGTGTTGCAACCGAAATCAGCCCTATAGTACGCAACTTCAGGCGCGGCTGGCACAGGTAACAGTGGTGGGGTGTGAAGGGGTGGGAGGGATGAAGTCGGCAGAAAGTAATCACCATAGTTTTGTGTAGCTTCGCTCCAAACAAGCCCCTCTATCTGGAGGCAATGTGTCTCTTCTCCATAAGTGAATGAGACAACATTTGTAGCTATACATGGAGGAAAGGAAGGAAGGGTACCAAAATTCTCCTGTTTGAGGAGGATGCTCTACGTCTGTCCTCTGGTTGTGACCAGAGTTGCCCTCCTATCAGTCTGCTACACTTCTTCTTAGGGTGGGATGGTTGACCCCCTACAGTCTCCCGAGATGTCATTGGCTCCTTTGTTTATATGGGCAGTTATTTCCTCTCCACTGCTCACTCCCAGGCCTCTTCCGGGCTCTCAAAGAAAATGGTTCTCCACTGTGACATTAATTTCAATTTGGCAGGTTATATCAGCATATATTGAATGTCCACAGCCCTGACTTTCTACTTAATCTCTAAGAAAGATTTACAAAGGAGCTGCACTTTAGTTGTGTAATAAGGGAAGAGTATAACCCTGGAGTTGGTGCAATGGATGTCTAGATGTTGGCGTACCTGCCACAGGATATATTATCAGTTCACAAAGTTCAGTACCCTGATGACAATGGCTCTAGTGGGTCCCCCCCCGGTGGAGGCCTTAGGGCAACCACCCTGTGTGCCCTTTCCAGAACAAAGTAGGGGGAAAACTCACAATCCAGGATCCATGAGGAATTTCTCTGGGTGCTGGTTTTACATGCCCTCTGGGAGGCCCACCAGCCATAAGGGCAGAGGAGGGTCACCCCCTACACCTGATACAGGGAACATCTGCCTACGCTGGTCCAGGACAGGGGCCACGCCCTCTATCCTCTTGAGACACCACAGTGAGGTGGAGTATTGCTGTACTTGTTTGACCGTCCAAGCCCAGTGTTTGCTGTAGTAGTCTCCCAGGATCTCTGTGCTCCTGGGGGGTCACCTCCTGAGGGGGAAGCTGTGTGCCCATCTCCTACCTTTGGGGTGAGACGTCATGTGCGGGTTTCCACCCACCCAGGCTGCAATCGTAGTCCTGGATTCTCATGTTGCTCAGTCTGTCTCATCTACCCTTGTCCGCCAATTTGGCTGGGCTGTCACAAGCCCATGTGGCTGCCTAAAGGTGAAAGGGGGTCCCTACCTCTCTTCTCCATGTGACTGTTTCTTCTGACTCGCTGTGCCCCAAGAGTGAATGCTGATGTAAACGTGGGTCGCTGCTGTGGGATTGCAGCTCCAGGTTGTGTCCATTAGCGTCATGCCAGTCTCACGGCAGGGCGTTGTTTGCCTAATGCGTTTCTCTTGTCCCCGGCTTGGGTAAGCTGAAGGGGAAAAGCGCGGAGGCCGCCTTATGGATTTTTGCCTCAGAGAAAAGGTTGCCCCATAGTCAGCTCTTCCAGGATGCAGTTGCAGTCCTGGCTACTTATAGCGCCCAGCCCATCTCCTCCACTTTAAGGTACCCGTTCCGCTATTACGAGCTACCGCTTGGAAGTGAAAACAGCTTTGTCCCACACCCCGGCTAATCAGCTGTCTTCTCTCCCTCGCTCATCCCAGGAATCGATGCAAAGGGGGGTTTGCCACGGTGGGTTCACAGCTCCAGGTGGAGTTTGCCACCGGCAGGCCATCTCTCGGCAGGCCATACGCACACCCATGTTGTCGATCACCAAAATGATCTCTCTCATCCCGGGCTCCCTGGATGGGCCAAAGGGGGTGAATATGAGGGCCATTGTTCAGGTGCTTGCAACCGAAAAAAGGTTGGATTCAGCACGATTCTCAGAGCAGACACCAGATTGTTAAAAATGTGGCCACAATCCTAGGGTGCTTGGCCACCCCCCCCCCCCCCCCCCCCCCCAGTAATTTCTTCCCTGATGCTCTTTACAATGTAGTTGAGGAGAGTGATATGTCAATGGTAGATGATCCCTTTGGAGCCAGGATGGTATTCATCAATAAGGTAGAAAAAGGTAGAAAATGTATTGTTTAGGAGTCATATAAGATTTCTTGAGTAAAGAGCAGGGTGAGCACTTCTAGTAGCAGTACACTTGTACACTGCCAGCTCACCATTATTCACTATTTCTGCATCTTTGATCTATTACTCACAAATAGAAACATTTCACTCACACATATCTTCTACTTTAAAAGGTGATGAACACAAGGTGCTATGGATGTGAAATGCCAAAACAGGAAGCAAGCATAGTATGCAGTTACTTGTACAATTTTTTTTCTCCATTTTTAGTTGTTTGAGGTGTGCAGCGTTTCATGACTTCCATCTCTGAAAACTTATAACAGTCCACATTTGTTGACAATGGTCTTGGTAATGCTGATCTTTTTTATTATATTTTCAGTATCCATATAAACTACTTGAAGAAGTAACACCACCGGAACACAGAGATGCCTTCAACATCCCCACCTTAGCAGCTGAGAAACATGTGAGTCTTCTTTAAAATACCATAACATCATGTTTATGTGCCTCCTCTCTCGGACTCTGTTTCTTCCATTCCATCTTCACAAATCAAAGTAAATCTGCAAGATATCACAGGAATAACTGCCTGTGGAAAATGCACTCCATTCTCAGAAACAAAGGAATTCTTTACGATACTAGCAAGGAGTGAATGGTGTAGCAACTCAATCCGCCTCTCAGCCACTGGTACCCTTAGAAAGCTAGAGCTGATTTCTTCATTTCAAAGACGGTTTTAGTGCATAGAGTAAACAGACAGAGTTGGAATCTATCTCCTGCTGGTAACAGGGATTAATTAAAACAATTGTCTTGACTACTAGACTAACCTCTTCTGTGAGAGATGAGAAAACAATACACTGGGTTGATCCTACTTGTGGACAAGCAAGAACTTATGGGCTCAAAAATTCCATTTCACTCTAGGATCAAATTTTGCCTCACTTCTAAACTAGACAAAGGAAACAGCTGGCATTGGCTTTGAGCAAAGAATAAAAAAATCTTCTCTTAAAAAATTGGTCACTCCCAGATTTTGCAGGTGCAAGTGGGGTGGCCGCTCCGTTTCTGTGGCAGCCGTAAAACTCTGGAAATCTTTGCCCCTTCTGATATCCAAGGCAGACTCCCTTCCGGTCTTTAGGAAGCTCTTGAAGACCTGGGACCAGATGCATGACCCATTTTTGCATGCACAAATGGGTTAGCGACCTGTTTGCACATGCAAAATCTAATAGGGCCATGTACAAACCCTATTTAGCAAGTAGCAATTTATTTGCAATTTGATAAATAGGATTTGCAACTCACAATTAGGATGGGGCATTCCGAGGGTGTCCCTTCCTAATTGCGATTTGCTACCCTATGTAAGGATGTTTTGCGATTGCAATTGCAGTCACAAAACACTCACAATTTACCGCCCTCTTCAAGAGGGTGATAATGCACTCTCAAATGAGAAGGTGTCCACAGGGGACCCTTCCACTTTGCAAATGCAGGGGAAAACAAAAACGTTAATTTGTAAACACATCCAGTTTTCCTTTAAGGAAAAGGAAAAGGGGCTGGATTTAAAAAAAAAAAATGCTTTATTGAAAAGCAGTCCCAGACATGGAGGTCTTCTAAGTCGAGCAAGTCGCCATACCTTTGAAGGCCAGCCATTCTTACTGGGGTCGCAAACTGCGAGTGCCTCATGAATACTGATGAGGCATGTATTGTGCAACCCCATTGGGAATCACAAACAGTGTCTCTGACACTGTTGTACATGGCATTTAGCGACTCGCAAATTGCGACTCGAAATTGAGCATAATTTGCAAGTCGCTAAATGCCCCGGTCGTACATCTGGCCCCTGGTTATTTGCCTCCTAGCAGGTTGTTGTTGCTGTCACTTCTCCCTGTTCACTTAGCGCCTTGACACCAGCTGGTATAAGTGCGCTTTATAAATACTATCCTATCGTATTACCTAGGATCAACCAGTTTTGCCATTTTAGAGAGAAATATATCAACAGTTTTACAAGTCTAAATAGCCTTCTTGTTTCCATTCTCTCTATCTATCAGCTTGAGAACATGATCAAAATGATGAACAGCACTCTCAGGTTGTGCGAGTTCATACTATCTACAGAGGGCGAGGTAAGATTTTGATGCTTTTGTCCGTCAATGTGAGAGAGAGTGTGAGTACTATCCAATTGAAAGAATCACACAACTAACCGTTACTAATCAATGTGGTCTCTGGAATGTAATGTAAATGTAAGGTGGATTTGTAAAGCAGTGCTTGTCACCCATGAGGGTATCCAGGGGTTCCTCCCATCCAATATGGGTTTGCTTTACTTGCCAAATAATCCATCCTATGATACACACTTTGCAGTTTTCCACAAATAAATGTTTGGCTTGTTTAGAAGGATCAAATATAACACATGGTGCTGCGCGGTGGCAAACGTTAACTACTCACCTGATTGTTTCACCCAAGTGTTATATTGGTACTAGAGAGGCAAAACGTCTTGTGAGAACAGCATTAATATGTGATGAAACAGCAAAATAGTATTATCACAGAATGCACTACATTATGTTGCATCATTTTCACTGTGTTCAATAATTTGGCCTTCCAAATGTGTCTCTGAACATGAATATTGTGAGGCACTAATATCATTGACAAAAAGTCGAGAGACAAAATGTCAAAAGGTATTTGCATAGATTTTCTGTACCTAATTCCACATCTGTGTACCAAAAAAAACATACACATATATCTTCATTTATGTGGGGTTAATAATGGCAAATGTATACATCCCTCTGTGCATTTACCATTCGATATTTTGTCTCTCTATATTTTGTCCACTGTTTTACTGTGCCACAATATTCTTGTCCTAGATATTAAAGAATACAATCGGCCCTTCATAGTCTTAGAATTCCAGAACCACTTCTGATGGAAGACATTTGATTAATGTTTTAAATTACATTACAGTTGGGTGTGTAGAAAAAGAAGTAAATGCATAGGTTTTCAAGAGTCTTGGGAAAAAGTTAAATCAACATACGACATGGAGAGACTGAGGCTCACATCCCAATGGTGCTGTAGAAGGAGCGTTTCTGGGGTAGGGTCATTCAAAGCAGTCCTCATCATATAAGAAACACATTTATGTTGATTAAGATTGGGTGCAAAACCTTTTAAAAGAGAAAGACTTTGTTTATATGAATTAATTACATGCATCATGTGAGAATAGAGCTCCCAAGAGCTTGACTGTCATCCCTATATGGATGCTTTGGGATTGCCACAGAAGAGCAAAATAATTCTGCAAATCTAGTTCAGATGCAAGGGGGGCCCGATGGGTAAGTAACATTATCTGCCCCCTAGAGTCCAAGACTGGTGTTTATCAGGTCGCAGTCAGATTGTTATAAATAATCTGAATGAGTACAAAACTCCTACTGGCTGTTTAGAGACTTCAAAGAGTAGTAGAATTCTGTGGAGTAGCTCCTGCGTGGGAGAGGTTGTGACACTGGAGAAGAGATGAGGCCGCTACTGGAGTACAATATTGTATGGAAGCACATTTTTATGAACTGTCTTACCTCTTGTAGTGTTTAAAGAGGCATAATCTCTTCCCAGCTAACTCCCCCTTTACCTTACTTAAAGTTATTTAAATTCTTTGCAAGCCAACATTTAAAGCAAGGCAATAGATATTTTATGAGCTCATGGTGCCTCCACGTTGCTTGCTAGACTGTAAGGATGGGCAATTGCCTACTTTACCAATCTGACCTTGTACCTTTCAACTTTCAGGTTCCAGCCGAAATGCCAACTTTCGATTCTGACCACTGTGACTGATATCACTGATCACATTTATGGAGGATCCCTCACCATTTCCTTTCTTTACATATTTATTTAAATAAACATTTATTATATACCTATTTATGTATTCCATATTTATTTGTTTTATTCAACAGCAAATGTTATACCTGCATTGATACCTTTTTTTAGTATTGTATTTATTAACCACTTATTGATGCCTTATTATTAACTTGTATTATATTATAAAACTCAATACAAATTTTCAACACAAAAAATATGTGTAATGTGAATGTTCCTACCCACACTTAACTGAAGGTAAACATTGTCCATTTTTTGTTTGTTATGCATTTTAAGGTGCCCTTGGAACATAATAAATTAAATAAAGAAAATCCATACTCTTGCCTTTAATGAGAGCTATCATATATTCTTGGCTACATGACTGGCATAATCCTTCAAGATAGAGTTTTAAAACTAAGTAGGTGCGGGGCATATTGCAACACAATGCAACACTCTTGAAAAATCACACTCAGCAAGGTTTTTTAATGCAGAATTTAAGATTTGGGTGGAACATGTTTCTTAAATCACATTCCCAAATTTGAAACACAGGGACACACTGGTCTTTGTCTATGAATTTGCTTGGTTCAGACATGTGCAAGAGAAGCAACATGAAGAAAAGAATTCTGTTTATTAGCTGGGCAGTAAACTCTGCTGCACTTCCGGAGTTTGCAGAGTATTTCCCACTCTGTGCCCCGCACAGAGCACGGAGATCTGAAAAACTCTGCAAAGTGGCATGGAGTGGAGTATTTCCTCTCTCCTGGCTCACCAAGGCTTGACTATCTCCTGGCGAGAATCCTCAACATGGGTGGTCACAGCAGATCGTTACTGCTCATGTTGAAAAACCGGCCACTTGCATTGAGGAAGCTGCCACTCAAGTTAAACATGTTTTCAATTGGCAGAAAGAAGCTTGCTCCTCTTGCTCTGCTTGTGGTGCTGTTCACGCTGTTTTACTTCTTGTGGTAAAAATCAGCAGCATGACTTATCTCACTCTTCTGCTGCTTCTGGACCTCCATGGAGCGCTGTGGAATTTTTTGTCACTCAAGCCTACTAATTTGTCCCTTGTTTATGTAAACACTTATGCCAGCCATTAAAAAGACATGAAGAATCTAAGAAACCACATTTACACAAATTACCATAAAAAACGAAATCCATGCTGATCACATTTATGAATCTTCTTCAACTATTTTTAACCATCTTCGTTATTTGGGATGTTTCAATGGACAAAAATAATCTCACTGTTTCAATTATTATGTAGTGTCCTTGAGCAGGGTAATGGGCCCATACATCTTTCTTGGGGAAATAAATAACAAAGTAAAAAAAAAGTGAAAGAGTATCTAAGCCCCTAACTCGTAGGAGATTTTTCGCTTTTTACCCCAAATGATTTTTTCGACTCCTGACTCATTCTAAGAAGGAAGAGATGTACCTGAGGATCATATGGCTTCTCTGGCATAAGTAAGAGACAAGGTAATTAGTAAACAAACCCCGTAGCTGTGTGTCTCAAAATGTCCTTTCTTATTGTTAGATTTGGGGGTCTGTAGTTGGCCCAGGTAGGTACTTGTGACAAATAGGGCCCCTTGCCTCTAGTCTGGGTAAGGGGGGTATACTCCTAAAATAACCCCTGCTCACCCTATTGGTAGCTTGGCACGAGCAGACAGGTTTATCTCAGAGGCAGTGTGTAAAGCATTTGTGAACACATACAGTAATCAAGTGACAACACTACAGATGGATACCACACAGGATTTATATAAAAAATAAGTATTCTTTATATAGGCTTATCACAAGACCACTACCAACAAAAATTCACAATCCTAAAATTAAGATGGTCGTTTTAGCTTAGTTCTCTTTAGTTCTTAAAATGCAACACTTTGAGTCTATGTACCTTAAGATCCGACACGAAGGGCAACGAAAGTGTTGCAACGATGGAAATGCAGCTAATATCCGGTGCAAAGAAATAAAGATGGTGCTTTCTCCTTGATGTGACCCGCTTCCCGGTAATGCGGCGGCATCTGCTGCAATGTCGATCCTCTTCTCCGGCGATGAGCGGCGACAGGCCCTGCGACATGCTACTCGGAGATGCGGCGGCGACTGATACAACGTCGATCCTCTACTCCTACGACACGCTTCCCGGTGAGGCGGCGGCGTCTGCTGCAACATCGATACTCTCCTCTGGCGATGCGAGGCACCTCATGTTGTGAAGAGGCAGCTCTGCGACACACTTCTCGATCTTGAGTCGTGCTACCAGCTCCTTGCGACGCGCAAGTCCCTAAAAAGTCCAACACAACTGCAGGCACTTCAGGAGAACTCTTGAGGAGCCAGTGGGTGAAGTCTGCTGTGGTGTGGAGTGCAAAAAAACGATGGATTTGAGCCCAGATCTTTTGAATGGGGTGAATGTGTGACATTGATCCACATTCGGTCCATCACTTGTTGTTTTTGCAATTGCCGCCCTAAGTGCGCTGGGGATGCCCAGACGTGGGTCCCAGGCACTCCACACCACTTGGAGTCAAGCTAGCCGGGCTGATGAGAGGTGTTACCTCGAAACCGGTCCGGTCCTCGGATGCTTGATTCCGTTCTGGGAAGGACATGGCTTTTGTAGTTTGGACTGGACTGTTCCCATGGGGCAACAGGGTCAGAGCTGATTTGCATATCACCATTGTCTAACCCAGGGTGGTGTGGAGTGCAAAAAATCGATGGATTTGGGCCCAGATCTTTTGACTGGGGTGAATGTGTGACATTGATCCACATTCGGTCCATCACTTGTTGTTTTTGCAATTGCCGCCCTAAGTGCGCTGGGGATGCCCAGACGTGGGTCCCAGGCACTCCACACCACTTGGAGTCAAGCTAGCCGGGCTGATGAGAGGTGTTACCTCGAAACCGGTCCGGTCCTCGGATGCTTGATTCCGTTCTGGGAAGGACATGGCTTTTGTAGTTCGGACTGGACTGTTCCCATGGGGCAACAGGGTCAGAGCTGATTTGCATATCGCCATTGTCTAACCCAGGGTGGTGTGGAGTGCAAAAAAAACGATGGATTTGGGCCCAGATCTTTTGACTGGGGTGAATGTGTGACATTGATCCACATTCGGTCCATCACTTGTTTTTTTTGCAATTGCCGCCCTAAGTGCGCTGGGGATGCCCAGACGTGGGTCCCAGGCACTCCACACCACTTGGAGTCAAGCTAGCCGGGCTGATGAGAGGTGTTACCTCGAAACCGGTCCGTTCCTCGGATGCTTGATTCCGTTCTGGGAAGGACATGGCTTTTGTAGTTCGGACTGGACTGTTCCCATGGGGCAACAGGGTCAGAGCTGATTTGCATATCGCCATTGTCTAACCCAGGGTGGTGTGGAGTGCAAAAAAACAATGGATTTGGGCCCAGATCTTTTGACTGGGGTGAATGTGTGACATTGATCCACATTCGGTCCATCACTTGTTGTTTTTGCAATTGCCGTCCCTGAGACTTCAGCAGGAGGCAAGCTCTGTTGCAAGCCCTTGGAGAGCCTTACACAAGTTGATGAAAGTACACACAAAGTTCCTCTCACCTTTCTTTGGCAGTCAGGCAACCACTGTAGGCCAGTCCCCCAAGCAGCACTTCAGCTTAGGGATAATCTTTCCTCAGTTTCGTCAGGTTCCTCTCCTCAGCAAAGGTTTTTTCTTGTTGTCCAAAAGTGATCTAATTTCTTGGGATGAGGTCCCAATATTTATACCCCAAAATTATTTGTCCTCTGAGGGCAGAGGGGGTTTTGCCTAGTCCAAACCAGTTCTGGAGCATTCTATTTACATGACTCCTTCTTTCCTTTCACAGTGCAGGGCAGAAACATCAGACGCCCCACAGGAGGTGGAGCCAGCATTGCGGAGGAAAGGAACAGCCCTGGAGCACTCTGTTGACATGATTCCTTCTCTCCTTTCACAGTGCAGGGCAGAAACATCAGACGCCCCACAGGAGTTGGAGCCAGCATTGTGGAGGAAAGGCACAGCCCTGGAGCATCTGTTGGCATGACTCCTTCTCTCTTTTCACAGTGCAGGGCAGAAACATCAGACGCACCACAGGGGGTGGAGCCGGCATTGTGGAAGGCAGGCACAGCCCTATTCAGGTCCCAAGTGCAACTCCTCCCACCCATCTAGATGCAGATCTCTATATTCACCACTGGGCTGACTCATCCTGTCTCCTGGAATCCCCCAGCCCTGTCACTCAAACTCCAGACAAGGAATACACAAACTAGTAGAGGCAGGCTTGGGTAGTTAGACAAGAAAATACCTACTTTCTAAAAGTGGTATTTTCAAACACAGAATGTTAAAACCAACTTCGCTAAAAATATGTATTTTATCATTCTGAGTTCAGGCGTACTAAACTTGAATTTCTACCATGTCCTCTGAGTCAGTTAGAATTATAAGAGGTTTAATCTAACTGCCCATTCTGGCACATGGAGAACAGGTATCCTTGCAATAGTGAAAAACGAAAATTGCTGTAATTCACTATTAGGACACATGCCACACACAACAGGGCTTGTCCTAACTTATACTTACAATGCACCCTGCCCTGGGGCCTACCATAAGGGTGTCTGATATGAAGAAAAGGGAAGGTTTAGGGACTGGCAAGTGGGTGCACTTGCCCAGTCAACATGGCAGTAGCAGACTGCACACAGGCTCTGCAATGGCAGACCTGAGACACACTTTTACAGGCTGCTTCTGTGGATGGCACAACCAGTGCTGCAAGCCCATTAACAGCATTTGGTTTACAAGCCCTGGGCACACTCAGTGCACTGCACTAGGGTCTGATAAGTAAACCGAATCTGCTAATCATGGAATCACTAATCCATACATCAATTTACAATAGGGAGAGCATATGCACTTTAGCACTGATAAGCAGTGGTAAAGTGCCCAGAGTCAAAAAACAGCCAACAACAGGTCAGAAAAAATAGAGGAGGAAGGCAAAAAGTTTAGGGATGACCCTGCAAAAAGGGCCAAGTCCAACACTTATAGAGAATTTTCTTGTTGTTTATAAAATTGGGAGGGATGGGATCTGATGAGCAGAATGAGGGTTTGGTGCTTTTTATGGCAGGCTTAATACAGCACGCTCGGGAGGGATTTCTATCCTCATGATGCACCTTGTTACTTCGTCTTTACTTGATATATGAAAACTCATGTTATAGAGCATAGTGCCTCACTAAAGGCCTATAACTGCCTCTTGGGGCACCCGTCTTTAAGGCCTAAGGAGATTTGATTGTGTGCAAATTGTAGAACAATATGATAGTGCTACGTTTTTTTTACAGAGAACTGTACAATATACAAAACCTATGGTCTGTTCACAAACAGTGTTAATCCGCAAAAGGATGTTGCCCTAGGTCCCCATATGAACTCGCTGTAATATGATGGTTGTAATACGACCTTGCCCAGCATTAGATTGCTAAAAGACTAGACCTTGTAATAGATAACTTATAATAGATAATAGATCCCCCTATATATGGGATTTATTCTTGTTGTACATGGAGAAAACCTTTAGGGGTCCATTAGGATGGCGGGCGGGCTTTGGCCGCCCGCCACCCTAACGGAGAAGTGGACCGCCCGCTCACAGTGCGGGGGTCCCAACAATGGCATTAGGATGCGCCCGCCACACAGGCGGGCGCATCCTGTATGTTTACCATTGCGGCGGGCGGAGCAGGAATCTCCGCCCACCGCAATGGTAAAAGTGCACGTTGTACTTTGCAAAGCGCAACATGACAGGCACCGCACGGTGCCTGCCATGTTGCACACATGGTTCCCCCCATGTGCACCCCCCAAGCCACGGACTCCGAGGGGGCCCGCAAGGGGCCCCCGCAGGGAGTCTCCGCATGCCTTTCCGTGGTGGCATTGCCGCCACGGAAATGCATTGTGCAAAGCCCATTGTAATGGTGTTGTTGTCAGAGGTAAAGGCGAGTCGTTGAGCCCGTTTGACTAGGGCCCGTGGCCGTGTAATGTGTCTTGCGTGAGGCATAGTGTTGCAACTGAAATCAGCCCTAAAGTACCCAACTTCAGGGTTCGCTGGCACAGGTAACAGCGGTGGGGTGGGACGGGGTGGGAGGGGGGAAGTCGGCAGAAAGTAATCACCATAGTCTTGTATAGCTTCACCGCATGCAAGCCCCTCTCTCAGGAGGCAATGTGTCTCTTCTCCATCAGTGAATGAGAAGAAATCTGTAGCTATACATGGAGGAAAGGTAGGAAGGGGACCAAACTTCCCCTCTATAACGCTGAATAACTTCTCATCATCTACTAGTAGGGTCCCCTTTCCGGTGATCACCCGAGCTCTATGAAGAGGATGCCCTATGTCTGTCCTCTGGTTGTGACCAGAGTTGCCCTCCTATCAGTCTGCTGCATTTCCTTCTAGGGTGGGATGGTTGACCCCCTACGGTCTCCCGAGATGTCATTGGCTCCTATGTTTATATGGGCAGTTATTTCCTCTCCGCTGCTCAGTCCCATGCCTCTTCCGGGCTCTCAAAGAAAATGGTTCTCCACTGAGACATTCATTTCAGTTTGGCAGGTTGCATCAGTATATATTGAATGTCCACAGCCCTGACTTTCTACTTAACCTCTAGGAATAATTTACAAAGCAGCTGCACTTTAGTTGTGTAATCGGAGAAGAGCATAACCCTGGAGTTGATACAATGGATGTCTAGATGTTGGTGTACCTGCCACAGGATAGATTATCAGTTCACAAATTCAGTACCCTGATGACAATGGCTCTAGGAGGTCCCCCCGGTAGAGGCCTTAGGGCAAGCACCCTGTGTGCCCTTTGCACAACAAAGTAGGGGAAATACTCACAATCCAGGATCCAGGGTCTGTACTATTCCATGAGGAATTTCTCCAGGTGATGGTCTTACGTGTCCTCTGGCAGGCCCATCAGCCATAAGGGCACAGGAGGGTCCCCCCATAACACCAGATACAGGGAACATCTGGTTACGCTTGTCTCTATGATGCCATGTCTTGAGGGTCCAGGACAGGGGCCACCCCCTCTATCCTCCTGAGACACCATGGGGAGATGGAGTATTGCTGTACTTGTGTGACCGTCAAAGCCCAGTGTTTTCTGTAGTAGTGTCGCAGGCCCTTTGGGCTCCTGGGGTGGTCACCTCCTGAGGGGGAAGCTGTGTGCAGGTCTTCTGGCTTTGGGGCGAGATGTCTTGTGTGGGTTTCCACCCACCCAGGCTGCAATCGTAGTCCTGGAGTCTCATGCTGCTCAGTCTGTCTCATCTACCCTTGTCCATCAGCTCAGCTGGGCTGTCACAAACTCTTGTGGTTGCCTAAAGGTGAAAGGGGGTCCTTATCTCTCTTCTTCTTGAGACTGACTCCTCAGCCTCGCTGTGCCCCAACAGTCAATGCTGAGGTAAAGGTGGGTCTCTACTGTGCGATTGCAGCTCCAGGTTGTGTCCATTGCCGGCATGCCAGTCTCACGGCAGGGCGTTGTATGGACTAATGCGTTTCTCTTGTCCCCGGCTCCCAGCATGGACTTGGGTAAGCCAAAGGGGACAAGGGTTCGAGCCACCTTATGGATTTTTGTATCAGAGAAAAGGTTGCCCCATAGTCGGCTCGTCCAGGCAGCCCATCTCCTCCACTCTAATGTACCCGTTCCGGTATTACGGGCTACAACTTGGAAGTGAAAACAGCTTTGTCCCACACCCCGGCTAATCAGCTGTCTTCTCTCCCTCGCTCATCCAGGAGTTGATGCAAAGGGGTGTTCGCCACTGTGGGTTCACAGCTCCAGGTGGTATTAGCCACCGGCAGGCAGTCTTCCGGCAGGTCATATGCACACCCATGTTGTCGATCACCGAAATTATCTCTCTCATCACAGGCTCCCTGGATGGGCTCAGGTGAGTCAAAGGGGGTGAAAATAAGGACCATTGTTTGGGTGCTTGCGACCGAAAAAGGTCGCCTAAGGGTCAGATTCAGCAGGATTCTCAGAGCTGACACCAGCTTGCTTAAAACTCGGCCACCATTTTAGGCTGCTTGGCCACGCCCACCAGTAATTTCTTTCCTGATGCTCTTTACAATGTAGGGGAGGAGAGTGATATATAATGGTAGGTGAGCCCTTTGCAAACATGATGGTATTTATCAGATAAGGTAGAAACTGTATTCTTTTTTTTTTTTGCAAGACCTTTATTGTCATTTGATAATCGTACACAGCCAGGAGCCTACAACCCTGGGGCCGGCTGCGAGGTAAGAAATAGGACAAGCCAATGAAGGAGTTACACAGCCCTTCAGCCGACAACGCTAGGTCCGGCGGCTTAATGCATTACATGAAGTCTTACAGTTTTATGGTTCTTTTGTAGATGTCCAACGACAAACAGAAAACAATTACTTAGAAACCTGAAAATGAGACCATTACAATCCAGCTGTCACAACAGTGTAATCTGTATGATTCATGACATGTACAATCCGACGGAACAGTACGGCACACAACCATCACAACATCGACCCTTACATTGTAACTCATGTATATGGATCACTCACGCGCGTCCACATCCAGTGTACCCATATAATCCGTGAAGTAGTCCCAAAAGTTCTTGGGCCTAGATTTCACCGGTAGCTCTTCCTCGTATGTTAACAGCTTATCTCTACAGCTGGACATGTCGTGTAGCCATCTGGATGCTTTTGGCACTTTCCTACTGTGCCAGCATTGTGCAATCTGTCTTTTGGCCAACAGTAGGGAAATCACACAAAATTTGCGTTTGGCGGCTTTAAGATGTGGTACGATTCCCAGCAGGCAGGACCGTATTGTGCATTCTACCTCTACCCCTATCATAGTAGAGAGTGTTGTGGTTACCTCCGCCCAGTAGTTTGGGACCTTTAGGCATGACCAAGCCAAGTGTGCGAAATCTGCGCCCTCCACCCCACATCTCTTACACCTGTCTTCTACTTGTAGGCCAAATTTACACATACGCGCAGGCGTGTAGTACGCCTGATGTACAAACTTTTAATGGATAATTCTGAGGTTGCCATTAGGAGTGAGGATTTGTGTTAATGCGCAAGTTTGCTGCCATTCTTGGTCTGTCAGTGAATCCTCTAATACCGTGTCCCATCTTGCTTTAGCCTTCTCAGTGGTGTGTGGTATCTCAGCCTGTGCTGTGGAGTATAGTCTTGATACTAGGTGCGATAAGTCTTGGGTTTCAATGAGCAGCTGTAGTGTGTCTAAACTATCTGGTTCGTTGGGGAATGTAGGATAAAGTTCTTTCAGTGCGCGTTTCAATCTGAGGTGCGTGAAGTGGAACATGGGCGACTTGTTTTGAATATATGTTAGGTCCTCAATGTCAAGAAATGTGCCCTCATGAAACAGGTCACCCATTCTTTCTATGCCCACTTGTTGTAATAGTGACATGCCTACTTTTTCACCTGTGACCGACAACGCCTGATGGTGATGTAATGGCATTGCAGGTGCATATAGCGGGGTCTTATGCGCCAGTTGCCCGAGTTTCTGCCAGGCTTTGACTGTGGTGTCGATAGTGTTGATGTCTTGAGCATGAAGGGGTTGTCTGACATGAGACAGGATTGCTGTCAATGGGATTGGTTCCCCGTCCCCTTCCTCAATGGCAGTATGAGCGATGTACGGTAACTCGTGGTACCAATAAGCAGCATATTGGGCCTGGGCACATAAATAATACAATAGAAAGTCCGGCACCCCGAAACCTCCCCGGATATATGGAAGAGTTAGATCCACGCGAGCCTGTTTGCCTGCCCATATGAGCTTTAGTACGAGTGATTTTATGCGGCGGAAAACCTCTCCAGGGGGTGTGATAGGAATGTTATTAAAAAGGTATAGTTTAGGTAACACATTCATTTTCACGATCGCTATGTGATCCGCCAAAGATAGTGGCAATTGTATCCAACGCTGTACCTTGTCTTCCAATTTGGAGATCGCTGACCCATAGTTCGACCTGATAATCACCTCAGGGTCTCTATGATACATCACACCCAGATACCGTATGGGATCTTTCTGCCATTCTAGCGGATATTCAGTGTCAAAGGGAGTCGTCGTATCCGTTAGAGGGATAATGGAGGATTTGGACCAGTTTATGGCCAATCCCGAGTGTCCCCCGAATTTGATATACTCTCACAGCAGCCGATTTAAATGTGTGTTGGGATCGCGAACGTATAACAACATATCGTCTGCGTACAGCGAGATATGAAGTGGTCTGGAAGGGAACTGCAGGGCCGACGATTTGTATTTCTGTCTGATCAGGCAGGCCAATGGCTCCAGTGCTAGCGTGAAGAGCAAGGGTGAAAGCGGGCACCCTTGCCTGGTACCTCGCTCTATATTAAAGATGTCAGAGACGTAACCATTCACTCGAACTCGGGCGCACAGATTGGTGTATATCAACGATACCCATTGTACGAAACGTTTGGGGAAGCCCATTCTCTGCAGAATAGCAATCAGATAGCTCCATTCAATAGAATCGAAAGCCTTGGCGGCATTGAGCATGACTGCCACTGCCTTCGTGGAAGGCTGAAGATAGTGCGAGAGGGCAAACAGTGTCCTAGTGTTATGGGATGTTGCCCGCGTAGGGATAAACCCTGCCTGGTCCGGGAGGACCAATTTCGTCATCAGTGGAGTTGGCCGAACCGCCAGTAATTTCGCGAGTATTTTGGAATCAGTATTGATAAGCGATAGCGGTCTGTAAGAGTTGCACAATTCCGGGTCTTTGGAGGGTTTTAAAAGGGCGATTATCACAGCTTCCGAAGTGTAGGGGGTAATTCTGCCCGGTCGAAAGCTGCACCGTACATTTCTACCATATAAGGCGCAAGCACATCTACATATTGTTTATAAAATTCATTTGTGTACTCGTCTGGGCTAGGTGCCTTCCCGTTCGGAAGTGATTTGATCACGTCAGTCACTTCCTCTACCGTAATGGGTAACGCCAAATATTCCCTCTGGTGAGGTACCGGGTTTTTATGGACCCGGCGGTGCCGGGGGAAACACCCAAAGACCTCGAGTCCCTCCTGTTTTGGACCACAGAAACACAGAGTCTTCTAGGTGATGGCAAAGATCGTATTTATTGGCTGCAACCAGTAACAGGTATCCTAGAAGTACAATAGCATGAAGCGCATGTATGTTCTCAGGAGACTGCTTGTTTTTACAGAACCAGCCTTCTCTTTTTATACAAAATATTGAGCTTCAGGCAAGAACTCCTTGTTTTACAGTTTGGCCATATACATATTTTCACTACAAAGAAAAAGCAGAGTCACGATGACAAGCCCACATTTCAGTCTGTCCAGTTCGTGATTGATTACCCGGCAAGGCCCAGAACTTTCATCAGATATCGACAGACCCCTAATAAAATCGGGCACCTCCTCCTTGTAAAACAGGTCATAAAGAAGAAACAGGGAAAGGTGTGTGTGAGATAAAACATAGCTTGTATGCGATGAACGGTTTATGACATGTTATGCCTTGATACTAATCTTGTTCGGCCATTGGGAAAGGAACTGCCCGAACAGGTTTGGCTTGAGGCAGTGGAGTCAACTCGCCCAGGTCACAGAGGAGTCAGCAAAGGTGTACGTGTCCTTTTAGATCGAATTCGGCCTTTGGTCGTTTTGACTAGGTAAGGGCAATCACAAAATGGATGCTGCTCACAAAATGGAACCCGAGGGTTCAAAGAGGAAAACTACGATTTCAGGGTGATTGCATCACTCGATCATGACGCAAATGTTGATGTATAGTATCCCAATCATTACCGGTCTGCCGATACCAAAATCGTCATGGTACGATGATATTTATGACACGGATGCAGAGCTTCGGTACCACACAATAGCGGGGTCCAGAATTTTCAGTACCACACTGGCCGTCCGACAGCCAACCTATTGCCACATCCTCCAAATAGCTAAAAATCTCCTCCGCCGATGCTATCGGTTGTGATTTGTATAGTGCCCCGTGAGTGTCAACAAAGCCATTCAGAATGTCCGTGGCTTGTGTCTGTAATGTACCATCCCTAGACTTGATGCGCAGTATAGCCGTGTGTCCCTTGCCCTCGCATATTTTGGTTGCCAGTACGCCGCCAGGTCTACCGCCCTCACCGAAAGATCTAGCCGTGTGTTTTCGATCTATATACTTTATTTCATCGTCAACAAATGTTTGATGTTCTGTGTGTATTAGACGCAGTTCCCCCAGTAGGGTGATATCGTGAGTGGTCTCAAAGGCCATTTCTCGCTCCTTCATGCGCGTCTCACAGCGCTTTATCTGTTGCCTAATGTCCTTTAATATGCCTATTGTAGTGCTCATGCACACGCCCCGTATTGTGGCCTTAAATGCCTCCCATAACAGCCCTGGATCCTCCACCACTGGTGCATTTATCTGAAAATATTCCCTAATCGCTTTATTGATGGTTTTAGCGTAAACATTATCAGCTAGAGCACGTGAGTTGAACCTCCAGTGAAACGGGGGTGGTGCGTAATGCGGTATCGTGAGTTTTAACAATACAGGGTTATGGTCTGACAGTGTTCTAGGTAGGACGCGCAAGTCCTGTGCCCACAGTGCAATGCTATCCGTGCCCAGCCAGTAATCCAAACGTGACCAACTATTGTGGATCGCTGAAATGTGTGTGGCCCCCGGTGTGTCAGGGTGTCTGTGTCTCCAAAGATCTGTTAACGACAGGTCCGTCAGCATATGAACAAGTTTCGTCCTTGCCTGCTTGTGCTGTTCCGAGGAGTGTAAGGAACGGTCTACACCATCCACCATAGCCACATTCCAGTCACCCCCCGCATATGATGTGTGTGTTTGTGAGTGTCTGTAAATGCCCCCACACTTCTTGAAAAAATTCGGGTGCATCCACATTCGGACCGTACACGTTAAGGAGCGTTAGTCGTTGCCCACGTAATGTGCCGGACACAATAACATATCTCCCATTGGTGTACTGTGAAGTTCACACCCCTCCGGATCAGTGTGCTCACCCCTCTCGAATAAGAGGAGTAAGTAGCAGTGTAGGACGACTGCGCCCAGCGTTTGCCTATGTGCTGATGTGTGTTAGGTGCGATGTGTGTGTCTCCTGCAGCACAGCCACATCTATGTCCCATCTATTTAGGTAGGCAAACACCTGTCTTATTTTCTTTGGTTGTGTAAAGCCTCTGATATTCCACGTGAGGAAATTTAAATGTGTTCTACCTGTACCTCTACCTTCCGGAGTCATCGATAAGGCCATTGAGTCCAAGATAGCAACAACTTACAATCATGATCAGAATCCATACGCACTGCAATGTGTGCGGTCACGTGTGACCTATTAGCCCCTTGCCATACAAAACACAGGAACTTGACATTGTCATGAAAAATACCACTACCCTTCCCCCCACCCACTCCAGCAACCCAAATCTGCCCTTCTGAAACATACCCTTCAACCTAGAGAGCTTCAGAACAATTCCCATCTTAACAGAACTTACGTGGGGGGATACCCTTGCGGAGGTCCGCTTGGCGCACAACTCAACACCCAACTTAATGGATGCGGACGACTCACTTATCGATCGATTCACACATGTGTGGTATGGCTGGCTGCCCCTATCCCACCCACCACCAACAGGAACCTGGATACAGTCTTGAGTAGCAACATCAGTGACCTCGTAGAGCATGACAGTCCAGCATGAAGATGCCAGCGATTTAGGGGGCTTTGTGTAAGGCTGATAACAAGGTATACAGTGTGCACATATATCTCACCCGGTCATATCGAACCTTCCGTATTATGACACTGCGTGAGGCCGTAATGGCCGCACCACAAATCACAGGTCATGTGCTCCTTTGCCATTGTTCACCCTGGTCCTTTCGTCAAACGGGCAGTGGTCTACAGGACGCATAGGAGCGTGAAACATTATCATGCAGAGTGACACAGTCCCGAGTGGAGCAGGACAGTATAGAGGGCGTGTGCAGACCCATTGGCCAGCACTAACAATCAGCCAGCAAGGCACTTCCTCATTACATCAGAAGTAAGTTAGGGTCGTAATGCAGATATGCCAGTGATGTGCAACCCATAGCGATAAAGGGCCCTCTGGAGGCTAGGATTAATGCATAACAACGCCTTGTTAATGAGCGTAGCAATGATACAGTTCTCATGGCTACACAGTGGGCCAGTCTCTAGTCCTGTCACGCCCAGCGGCCTCCAACGATTACACCCAAAGCAATAGTTTGCATATCTGACAGCCCTTTGAAACAGTTAGTGCAGGCCACGGAAATTGGCAGTCGATGCCACCTGGGGTTTGCACGCCGTGAACATGACCGTACCAGTTATTGGGAACATCAAACCACAAATGATCAGAGATCGTCTTACCACAATTTTCGCGGGAGTACTGCCCATCTGTCCATCCCCCTCAGTCGGAATCCGGTTTCTGTTCCACTCGTGCATTAAGTTTATTCTGTTTCATCACCTTTTTCACAAATTCTTGCGCGGCCTTAGGGGTCGACAGCAGTACAGCTTTACCTTCCCAAGACACACGTAATTTGCCGGGTATAACATGGAGTAACTGATGTTGAGATCTCGGAGCTTGGCCTTCACAGACGCAAATTCTTTCCTTGCTTGCTGTACCGCTACAGTGTGGTCCGGGTAGAATTCTAAAGTGTTACCTTGATGGGTGATCGTTCCCTTCTCACGTGCGAGCCTCAAGATGGTGTCCCTGTCACGATAATTAAGAATTCTCGCCACTATGGGCCGTGGTGGAGCTCCCGGCGGTGGACGAGGCGCGAGGGATCTGTGAGCCCTCTCAACTATGAAGATCGGAGATAGCGCGTCTGCACCGAAGAGATCTTTGCACCACTGTTCTATGTATACCTCCATGCGACCGGTGTTTGTTGTTTCCGGAAGGAAGGCCAGTGATACACACATTATTGCGCCTGGACCACGCTTCCAATTCCTCCTCCTTCGCCTTTATTACTTCCAACATGCGTTCCATGCCGGCGCATTTGTTGGTCGTGGCGCGCGACTCATCTTCTACTGTTGATATCCTGGTTTCGGCCGTTTCCAACCTCTCGCCATGTTTTTCCAGTTTGTCAGACATGCCGTCCATCGTGCATGTCAAGTTGTCCAATTTGCCGTTAATGTCCAGTAAGTTCGCCTGAATGGAAAGCAGTATCTTCTCCATATTGTTACTCGGCGCCAGGTCGGTCGACACCTCGCCGTCCGCCATCTGCTCCGTGGGTTTAGGTGCTTTTTTGCTTTCAAATGAAATCTTTTGCTGCTGTTTGTCTGGCTTAACCATCTTCACTGGCAGTGGTGGTCTTGGTTCCACATCCTGAAGCGAGGACCTGGTGATCCTGGTTGATGCCGCCGTCGTTGCTGCCAAGCGATATTTAACTATGTGCACCGCGTGCAAATCAGGGTCCCTAGCACCGCCGCTCCCGATGTCCAACCGAGGCGTGGTTTGAGCTGCCTGGTGGGGTGCAAAGTGTTATCTTGTAATGGGGCTGAGGGGGGCACCACTGCAATACCCAGCAGGATGGCTGATCCCCACGATGTTTGTTTAAGGGCGAGCAGCCTTCAGCCCTGATGAATCATTGGACGCTGAGTACAGTGTTGGCTTTATCAGGTGCATGAATGGAGCAACACGGCGCATCAAAAGCCACTGCAAGTCCGTATCCTCCCAATGGCACCACAGCGAATCGTCCTAGTCCGTAGGCTTCGCTTGCATACAGGGTTGACCAGTCCGTGCGTTTTCGCGCCCTTTCATTGCCATAGCGCCTGGCGAAGTATCGCCTCCTGGGCCGCGAAGCACCACGCGTGCTCTGGACGCCACTGCCGCCTACACATCCAAGGGTTGGTTTACAGTGAGCAGTCTTCCCCCAGTCCCACATATCACGTTGGTCGTATAGTAAGTGCAATGCTCGCCTGCGGATCACAGGTTACACGGGCGCTGCCATTTTGCCTCAGTGCATTCCCGGGCGCTTAAAGGAGCCATACCCCAGCCATTACGGTCCGGCACTGAATCCATACCTTCCGGTGCTCGTCTCAGCCCGCATGTCACAGCCCACACGTACAGCGCTAACGGTGTTGCTGGTCTCCGCGTTGCTTACTTCGGAGTTCTGGGCTTGTACGAGTCGGCAGCAGACGCGGCGACCGCCATCTTGAATCGCCGCACAGTCCCACTCTCTTTTGTCCGCAGTTTTCTCTACTCCACTCGTGATATTGGCGTTCAAACTCGCTTTTTCACCATCCTGATGTATTCACACGTCGGGGCCATATTCCGTCGGCGACATTGCAGGCCTCGGGGCGAGCACAGACCGCGTTTCCTTCGGTTGTCCGGCGGAGCTGCGGTCTCACCAATCCATTCCGCTGTGCGCCCCCTAGCGCCTCATTTCAGGTAGAAACTGTATTGTTTAGAAGGAGTCACACAAGATTTCTTGGGTAAAGAGCAGAGTGAGCACTTCTGGTAGCAGCACACTTGTACATAGCCAGCTCACCCTTATTCACTGTTTCTGCATCTTTGATCTATTACTCACAGATAGAAATATTTCACTCACACCTATCTTCTACTTTAGAAGGTGATAAACACAAAGTGCTATGGATGTGAAATGCCAAAATGGTAAGCAAGCATAGCATGTAGTTACTTGTACAAATGGTTTTTAAAATGTTTAGTACCTTGAGATGTGCAGCGTTACATGACTTCCGTCTCTGTGAAACTCATGACAGTCTACATTTTTTGACAATGGTCTTGGTAATGCTGATCTTTTTTATTATATTTTCAGTATCCATATAAACTACTTGAAGAAGTAACACCACCGGAACACAGGGATGTCTTCAACATCCCCACCTTAGCAGCTGAGAAACATTTGAGTCTTCTTTAAAATACCATACCATCATGTTCATGTTCCTTCTCTCTCAAACTATGTTTCTTCCATTCTATCTTCACAAATCAAAGTAAATTTGCAAGATATCACAGGAATAACTGCCTGTGGAAAATGCGCTCCATTCTCAGAAACAAAGGAATTCTTTACGATACTAGCAATGAGTGAATGCTGTAGCAACTCAATCTGTCTCTCATCCACTGGATCCCTTAGAGAGCTACAGCTGATCTCTTAATTTCAAAGCTGGTTTTAGTGCACAGTGTAAACAGACAGAGGTGGAATCTATCTCCTGCTGGAAACAGGGATTAATTAAAACAATCATCCTTCTGACTACTAGACTAACCTCTTCTGTGCGAGACGAGAATAAAAAACACAGGGTTGATCCTACTTGTGGACGAGCAAAAAACTATGGGCTCAAAAATTCCATTTCACTCTAGGATCAAATTTAGCCCCACTTCTAAATTAAGCAAAAGATTCGGCTGGCATTGGCTTTGAGCAAAGAATAAAAAAATCTTTTTCTCTTAAAAAATTGGTCACTCCCAGATTTCGCAGGTGCAAGTGGGGTGGCTGCTCCTTCTCTTTGGCAGCCGTAAAACTCTGCAAATCTTTGCGCCTTCCGATTTCCAAGCAGACTCACTTCCGGTCTTTAAGAAGCTCTTAAAGTAATGGGGCCAGGTGTACGACCCATTTTTGCATGAGCAAACGGGTTATGGACTCATTTGCGCATGCAAAAACAAATAGGGCCATGTACAAACCCTATTTAGCAAGTTGCAATTTATTTGCAACTCGCTAAATAGGATTTACAACTCACTATCGGAAGGGGCATTCCAAGAGTGCCCCTTCCTAATTGCGACTTGCTACCTTATGTAAGAATGTTTTGCTACTGCAATTGCAGTTGCAAAACACTCACAATTTACCACCCTCTTCAAGAGGGTGATAAAACACTCTCAAATGGGAATGGGTCCCCAGGGGACCCCTTCCACTTTGCAATTGCAGGGGAAAATGAAAACGTTACATGTTCTTTTAAAATACATCCAGTTTTCCTTTAGGGAAAACGGGCTGCATTAAAAAAATGCTTTATTGAAAAGCAGTTTCAGGCATGGAGGCCTGTTGAGCTGAGCAGGCCGCCATACCTGAGAAGGCCAGCCATTCCTATTGGGGTTGCAAACTATGAGTGCCTCATGAATATTGATGAGGCATGCTATGTGCAACCTCATTGGGAATGACAAACAGTGTCTCTGACACTGTTGTACATGGCATTTTGCGACTCACAAATTGCGACTCGCTATTGAGAGCAATTTGCGAGTCACTAAATGCCCGGGTCGTACACCAGGCCCCTGTTTATTTGCCTCCTAGCAGGTTGTTGGTGCTTACTTCTCCCTGTTCACTTAGCGCCTTGAAATCAGCTGGTATAAGTGCGCTTTATAAATACTATCCTATCCTATTACCTAGGATCAACCGGTTATTGGTAATGCCCACAGTTTGCTATTTTAGAGAAAAATAAATCAACTGTTTTACATGTCTAAATAGCCTTCTTGTTTCCATTCTCTCTATCTATCAGCTTGAGAACATGATCAAAATGATGAAAAGCACTCTCAGGTTTTATGAGTTAATACTTTCTACATAGAGCGAGGTAAGATTTTGATGCTTTTTTCTGTCAAAAAGAGAGAGCGTGAGTACTATCTAATTGAAAGAATCACACAAATAACCGTCACTATTCAATGAGGTCGCTGGAATGTAATGTAAATGTAAGGTGGATTTGTAGAGCAGTGCTTGTCACCCTAGAGGGTATCCAGGGGCTTCTTCCATACAATAATGGGTTTGCTTTACTTGCCAAATAATCCACCCTATGATACACACTTTGCAGTTTTCCACAAAGAATTGTTTTGCTACTTTAGAAGGATCAAAAATCACACATGGTGCTGCGCCGTGGCAAACGTTAACTACTCGCCTGATTGTTTCACCCGTGTTAAATTGGTACTAGAGAGGCAGAACATCTTGCGAGAATAGCATTAATGTGTGATGAAACAGCAAAATATTATTGTCACAGAATGCACTACATTTGCTGCATCATTTTCACTGTGTTCCATAATTTGGCCTTCCAAATGTGTCTCTGAATATCAATATTGTGAAGCACTAATATCATTGACAAAAAATCGAGAGACAAAATATCAAAAGGTATGTGTATAGATTTTCTGCACCTAATTCCACATCGGTGTACCAAAAAAACATACACATATATCTTCATTTATGTGGCGTTAAGAATGGCAAATGTATACGTTCCTCTATGCATTTACCATTCATTATGTTGTCCCTCGATATTTTGTCCACTCTTTTACTGTGCCACAATATTCTTGTCCTATATATTCAAAAATACAATCGCCCCTTCATAGTTTCAGAATTCCAGAGCCACTTCTGATAGAAGACCTTTGATTAATGTTTTAAATTACATTACAGTTGGTTGTGTAGAAAAAGAACGAAATACAAAGGTTTTTAAGAGTCATGGGGAAAAATGTAATCAACATACGACATGGAGAGATTGAGGCTCAAATCCCATTGGTGCTTGAGGAGGAGCGATTCTGGGGTAGGGTCATTCAAGTCCTCATCATCAAAGAAACACTTTTATGTTGATTAAGATTGGGTGCAAAACCTTTTAAAAGAGAAAGACTTTGTTTATATGAATTCATTATGTGCATCACGTGGGAATGGACCCCCAAGAGCTTGGCTGTCATCCCACTATGGATGCTTTGGGATTGCCACAGAAGAGCAAAATAATTCTGCAAATCTAGGTCAGATGCAAGGGGGACACAATGGGTAAGTAACATTATCTGCCCCCTAGAGTCTAAGACTGGTGGTTATCAGGTCGCGGTCACATTGTTATAAATAATCTGTATGATTACAAAACACCTACTGGCTGTTTAAAGACTTCCAAGAGTGTTAGAATTCTGTGGAGTAGCTCCTGCATGGGAGAGGTTGTGACACTGGAGAAGAGACGACGCAGCTACTGGAGTACAATATTGTATGGCAGCACATTTTTATGAACTGTCTTACCTCTTGTTGTGTTTAAAGAGGCCCAATCTCTTCCCAGCTAACTCCCCCTTTACATTGGTTAAAGTTATTCAGGTTCTTTGCAAGCCAACGTTTAAAACAAGGCAACAGATATTTTATGAGCCCATGGTACCTCCACGTTACTTGCTAGACTGTAAGGATGGGAAATTGCCTACTTGACCAATCTGACCTTGTACCTTTCAACTTTCAGGTTCCAGACTAAATGCCATCTCTTCAGCTTTTGATTCTGACCACTGTGATTGATATCACTGACAACATTTATGGAGGATCCCTCGCCATTTCCTTTCTGAGAAGCATTCAGTGCTGAAATGCCATATCCCACCAGAGGACTTGCAGAGAACATTTAGAAATCATTGAATAGTAAAGCTTCACCAGCTGTAGAGAAACATGAAGGTTCGACTTTTGTGATTTGGCGAAGAATGACGACAGCATCTCAACGGCTTAGAATCACCTCCAATGACAATGAAGTACTGCTTCCTCGAGTCTGGGGCTCCTACATCAAATCATTCTCCAATATCAGCCATGAAACATTGGTTCATCACAACTTGAGCAATATTAAGCAGTTAATAAATAGTTATGGTACAGCTATGATGAATATGAAATTGCTTACTATTTGTAAAGTAAATCTGACTCTTTAAAATAAATGTAATGTGAATGTTCTTACCCAGACCACTGAATGTAAACATTGTACATTTTTTGTTTTTTTTAATGCATTTTAAGCACCCTTGGCACTAAATAAAAAAAATGAAGAAAACAAATACTCTTGCCTTTAATGAGAGCTATCGTATATTCTTGGCTACATGACTGGCATAATCCTTCAAGATAGAGGTTCAAAACTAAGTAGGTGTGGGGCATATTGCAACACAATGCATCACTCTTGAAAAATCACTCTAAGCAAGGTTTTTATGCAGAATTTAAGATTTGGATGGAACATGTTCCTTAAATCACATTCACAAATTTGAAACACAGGGACACACTGGTCTCGTCTATGAATTTGCTTGGCTCAGACATGGGCAAGAGAAGTAACATGAAGAAAATAATTCTGTTTATTAGCTGGGCACTAAACTTTGCTGCACTTGAGGAGTTTTTTTACTGAGTTTTTCCCACTCTGAGCTCCGCACAGAGCACGGAGATCTGAAAAAGTCTGCATAGTGGCATGATATGTGAGTGATACTTCTTAAACACTAACAGAATACTAAGCAAATACTTATTTGCTAACCGTATAGTCTTCATTTACAATGCAGAACATTTAGTGAATACAAACAATTTGAATACTACTGGACTTTACCCAGACTACTATTAACATTCTAATCAAGCTGCATGCTAAATAGTAGCAGATTGTGAACCTTATTAGTTATTAAATATTAAAAAGATGTTCAAAGCATTTTGTGTCCAAATTGTTAAAGCTAAACCGAACGGTATGGCTAGGTTAATAATATATCATAATATTTACAAATAAACAGGTACACTAGCAGATACTTTCTAATTACACATGCATAGATTGGAGGATCTCACAACTTCCTCAATTAATATATTACTATGAATTAATGGTCAAAGTATTTCAGCACTGATGACCGTTTGTTCATATGACTATTTGGTTTATTTTCAAAAGTCCTAAGATTACAATAAAGTAAAAGTATATGAATTTTTATCAGTAATACATTGAACAATCTCCACATACAATGACTGAGACGCATAGAAGCCCACCTTCATTTGTCACCCTTAAGTGCTATAATATTTATTTGGCTTGACCATTTGAACTAGCTTGTGCCTTCTTTTTTTTTAAACAAATATTATTTGTCAAGTTGCACATATATTGCAGGGCTCTGCACCCCAGAGACAACTGCACAATTCAACCATACAGTGATAATGACTTTGACATTTAATAACCAAACACATATTAACAACTACCTCCTCCTCCCTCCTCCCTCCACCCCCCAGATCGCGCCAATTCCACATAAACCTGTCCACCACTTGGAGACACAGCAGGAAATGCTAGCCCCTCTGAGCCCTCCCACAATTTGCCCCCTGGTCTAAAAGTATGCATATGTATAATTCTGACAAATGTGCCTCTACCACCGGCGGCGGTTCCAACATCAGACCCCGATAATCTCCCAACCGTTTCCAAATGTTGTAGTGTTTGCGCGGGCACCCCCTAGCAATCAAAATGGGTTGTTCTAGCCCCATACAGAAGTCCAGCCCATTCTTCCATGCAGCCACCGATGGGGCCCTAGGTGCCTTCCATGTCCTGGCAATATCCCTTTTTGCCAGTGTAAAGCCCAATTGCATGAGGTGTCGCTTATAGTTATTACCCCCTACCTCCTCCAGAACATGCAGTAGGGCAAGCTGCAGCATGCGGGGGAGCCCCCATCCCAGAACCTCAGAGAGGCTGGAATATACCCAACTCCAAAAGCGACTAAGAGACGGACAGTTCCAGAACGTGTGAATAAATGTGCCCAAACGCACTTTGGTGAAGTAGACCCTTTGTAGGTACTTGAACTGCACCAGCCGAAGGTGCATCGCTATTGCCGCCCCCGCGGGGCTGCTAAGGCCTCAGTCCAATCCTCCTCCTCCAATGTGCCACATCCTCCTCCCAAGCCTTCCGAAGCCTCTGTAGCGTGGGGTAGCAGTGATTGACCAGGGATTGGTAAATTCGAGAGATCTTCAGGTCAGTGAGATCTCCCATGAAGACCTTCACCGCTAATGGACTGAACTCCGGCAGTTACTCCAGGCCCTCTAAACTAGGGGATAGGGCATGCCTAAATTGCAGTAGCGGTAAAACTGGGATTTCGGCATCGAAGATTCCTTCTGCAGGTCTTTAAAAGATTTGAGAGTCCGGCCCCTTATGACATCACCAAGGACCGAGATACCTATTGCGTTGCAACCCCGGAAACCCTGTAAGGCCGCTAGCTGAGGCAGAAGCCCATTGTCCCAGAGGGGGGGTCTCACGAGTCAAAATGTTCCACCACCCCATGTGGCGTAGAGCTTGCCTCAAAATCAGAAAAACTGCTCGCATGACTGATGGCAGCGACAAATATAATATCATATGTAGGGAATGGCGCTCCATGAGCTGCCGCTCAACTGCATATGCCGGGCCGCCCTGGTCACCGTACCACCACTCATTAAGAACCAGCAAGTGTGAAGCTTGATATTAAGAGAGGACATCCGAGGACGCCAGCCCTCCACAGTAGGTGGACAGGAAACATCTGCGCAAGGCCACCCGCACCTTTCCCCCCTCCCACAGGAACTGACCCAGTGGTGCGTTCACTTGCTTAAACCATCGGGGTGGGATCTGGTATCGATGGTTCTGCAATTGGTAGAGGAGCAGAGGAAGCACCACCATCCCGTATAGGGACAGAGGCATATGGGACCAGGACTTAAGATCTTCCCGAGTGCGTTCCCACACTGGGACCAGATTGCGTTCCCAGGAAATTGCTGGTATATCTGATAGAAACATGCCCAGGTATTGCTGCTCCCCCGCCGCCAGCTGGACCGAGGACTCCCACGCTCCTACTCCAGTGTGATCCCCTAAAATTCATAGTGTTGACTTATGAGGGTTCATATAGAGTCTTGGAGTGTCCCCAAAGATTTGCAGAATGCGCAATAGCCGCAGCCCCGTCCTATCTATAGCCGTGAGAAAGAAAAGGACATTGTCCGCGTATAATGCAATCCTATCGAACAGGTCCAGCGCCCATTCAAATCTCCAGATCTGAGCGTCAATGCGCCCCCAGGCTGCCAGCGGCTCCATGGCTAGCGCAAATAAGTATGGGGACAGGGTGCAGCCCCGCCGTGTACCCCGCTTAATAGAGAAGGATGAAGAAAGTGCTCCCGCCACCCGCACCGACGCCGTCAGGTCTGCGTATTGTAGAGTTAGGTAGGAAAGAAAGCGCGGGCCGAAGTTGAGCCTTCGCAGCAAGGCAAAAAGGTACACCCAGCTCAGGAAGTCAAACACCTGTTCATATTGGCCAATTACAGTGCAGCTGGCTCCTCCAGTTGCCCGCTGGCCGCCACATGTGCCCACCTACCTGGTCGCCCTCTGGGGCATAAACCCAGCCTGGTCGGGGTGCACCAGAGTGGAAATGTGGGGCAGAAGACAGTTGGCCAAAGCCTTGGCCAGAACCTTCGCCTCCACATTCAAGAGGGAGATGGGACGGTATGAAGCATGCTGCTCTGGGGGCCTACCTAGTTTGTGGAATACCACCACCTCCACATGTCTCCAGTCCGGGGGAGCGAGCCATCAATGGGGAATCCGTTGGGTCCCGGCAATTCCCGGGGTTGAGTTCTCCCAGCGCAGTACCCAACTCCTCATCTGTCAGTGGCAGCTCCAATTGTTTTCGCACCTCAACCAACACATCTTTAGACGGTAAATCATCGATAAATTTACCTATGACGGCAGCTAATTCATAAATTACAGCATTCTTTTGAAGCGTAAAGTTCAGCAGAATAAGGAGCCAAGCTTTCGGCAATAGCCGCGGAGTCGATAATTGATTCTCCCGCCGGGCCGCATTGATACACTCTGCTACGCATCTCCAGCCAGGCTTGGTGGGCCTCATCCATTGAGAGGGCCGCATAATTTTGTTGTACCACTAACAGTTGCCACCTCACTGGGCCCCCCTCTACCTCCCGGCTCCTACGTTCAAGCACCTCTATTCCTGCCTCCACTTGCAGTAGTTCCTTCTTACGCTCCCTACGCGCTGCTGCACACCACTAAATATCCACCCCTCTCAGCATGGGTTTCAGTGCCTCCCACAGTGTCTCAGTACAGGAAACGGACCCCACATTAACAGTCATGTAGTGATAGATAGCTTAACTCATGCTCTCCTTATAGTCATCTTTCTACAGGTACCACACAGACATAGGCCACCTAAACGGCTGTCGCCCTCGAACCATCTGAAGTGTAAGGGCCCCCAGGGAGTTATCCGACAGGCCCCGGGGCAGAATGTCCGCTGACACCACTGCACTCACTGTCACCCTGGGGACAAAGAGATAGTCAATTCTGGAGAACGGGTAATGTACTGCGGATAAATAGGTGAATTCCCGACTATCCCCATGGAGGCGCCTCCAGACATCCAGCCCAGCTTGTGCTTTCTGAACACGCACAAGCTGCAAATTATCAGGCGCAGGTAAAACATTGCAAAAATGTGGGCACGTACCCCTACAATATTTAATTTGCTCTTAACTTGCAGCAGACCCATACGCACGAAGCAGGTTCATTGATAGCTACATTTAAGGAACATTTTTCTTCAGATATTCATAAATCACAGCAGATCAAGCACTTCAAAACATCAATGCTTTATTGAAAACTGTGTCACATAAATATAAGTGTTAGGAATACTAGATGAGCATCACCTGGATGAGCAGTAGCTGCCTGAAGCTCAGCTCTGAGAAAACAGAAGTCATCATCCTCAAAACCACCCCCTCCTCGTGGGACGACACCTGGAGGCCCGCCGCCCTCGAAAACACTCCCATGCCCGTGGACCATACCCGCAACCTCGCCATCATACTCAACTCCTCCCTGACCATGAACTGACAGATCTACACACATGATTCAACACCCTCTGCATACTCTGCAAGACCTTCAAATGGAGCCATCCTGAATCGAGGAAGACCGTCTTAAGCTATTGGGCGGCATACTTACCACACGTGAATAACATTATCGTATGGTTAGGTATTTACCATTCAGGGTAAATGCCTCTTATTTCTAGTTTTCAACAAGAAAACAACGCCCAACATAATTAGCCTCCAACACACCAAATTGCAAACGCTTTGCCTTTTATCCCCCAGACATTTTTCCCTGATACATTTCTGCAGGTTGACAAGTTACTGTTTTTTGGTGTCTTCTGAAGTACAACTCAAATACTGAACTCAAGGTAACCAATATGGATGGGAGAGCCAAGCACCACTCTCAGAAGCGTTCTTAAAGCTATTTCGGTTGATCCCACAAGATGTAATGCTGCACTGCCAAAGGAGACCTGAAAAAACTGAATTCTGCTGGTGCCACTCAGTATGCAATAGAAGGGTCTACCAATATGAGACTACTGCAACCCCACACAATTCTGCATAATCGCGGAGCTATATTAAAGCTGCTTGTTTCAAATAATCTGTTAATATTGGGATATAGGATTTCAATTAAAAGACATCTTTATCACTTCGGAGGGGATTCGAACTGGACAAACGAACAGTGCTGTGGCTTTGTGGTGATGAACGTGACCGATTCGATCTACAAGGTCATTTCGAGGCAAGAGCACCAATTGGAAGCTCTGTGACACAAATAATACCAATTACCCTAGGACGTGTCTCACAGTCACTGAAGTATACTCGCCAGGGTAAAAAAACCTCCAGCACAATTGATTTTGAATCTACAACCAAACCTTTAACCAGCAAAAACATGCCACAGAATATAGAACTCTACCACTTCAGCAACCAGGAGATCATCCCTTAAAAGAAAGGACCCATGAATCAATCTTATTCCTTCAATAGTCCGACTAACTCTGCAGGCCTGCTAAGTATCACGCATCAGGTGTTAGACTAATGCATTTCAGTGTGGTGCGCATCACCGCACTGAAATGGAAAGTCATGCATTTATATAGCGTCTCCTGGGCTCTCAAAACAAACAGGAGCGCTGTAAATTAACACTACAGGCAGAAAGCTGACAGCACTCGGAGCGCGCAGCTTGCAGGCTTGTTTGGGGGGGCTGGCTCAACTCGCACAAGGCTCAAGCAGGTGGGGTTACAACTTAACTAATTCACCTGTGCCGCGAGCGCGAGGTTGCGCAGACCGTTTCTGCTGAGTGCTCACACTGCGCATATTGCGTCAGACTATTATGTACCATAACATGCCCACGCCGTCATCACCAACCCGTCTGCCACCAAAGTGACAGTGCATCAGCAGACACTGCAACCTGTAGCGTGTCCAGCAGCATTGAGGCCATTATCAATGCTGCGTTGGCACTGTCCTCGACTCGAGGCCTGGACCACGGTCGGAGCTGTTTCAGGGGGAAGTCATCGCAGCAGGGTGGCCCAGCAGCAGTCCGTGTAGTTGCGGCTACAAGGAGCAGGCTCATTGGCAGCAACTGCTGCGAAAGTAAGTGTCTCATTACAAAATCCTACTTGCTTATGCTGCTGTTCGACTGTTTTCGGCGCAGTTAGCCACAGAGTTTTGGCATGGCTGAAATTCCTCATTTTTGGGCGACTGAGCAATAGCTAATTTTTGCTCGAGTGAGGCTGAGCTGCAGCAAAAACAGCACAATGGCGTCCGCTGTGTGGATGTCCATCCATGGCAGCCATTGCAGACACTCCCAGAACTGTGTCCGGGGATGTTCATGGCATACAGTCCCAGGATTGTGTCCTCTCTGCCGAAGTCTTCCTTGTCTGGACCTCCCCTCCCGCACATTCCTTCTCTCCTGCTTTGTATGCTTCTTGAGGTGGCCTTATATACGGCACCAGCAAGGCCACGAGCTGGCAGGCGTGTTTCCCACAATCCTAGAGAGCCTTGAAGACCGAGTTGGAAGCTGCAGCCAGGGAACGAGGCCTCCAAAACCAGGCAACAAACCCAGGGGCGAGATGCTCCAGAACTTCCAGGCGTTCCACATTGTACTTAAAAGATCAGCGGGTAAAGACAGTGATAGGGAGCCCAATATAATCTCGGGAAGGGAAGGAGTCGGGGAGCCCTCACAGAGCACCTGTGAAGGCCAGGTCTCCCAGGGAGCGAGGACAAATTATCCACATGGGAGGGGCGGTCTGAACTAGGGAAGCATGGATTGTCAACTCTTGAAAAGGAGAGGTAAAGAGAGAGAAAGTGCCTAATTAAACAAGCATTGGCATAGCCAATCGGTCTCGCCTTTGGGACCTTATAAGTGTTTAGCCATGCAACAGCTGCTGTTGTTGCAACAAGGATATTGTGCTGAATACCTAAATACTTATAAGGTCCCAAAAGTGAGACCTATTGGCTATACCAATGCTTGTTATTTTTGACCTCACTAAATAATGAAGTAATACTATTACAAAATAAGCAGCACTAAGCTGCACAATTTGCCTTTTCTTGCCGCATAATTTACTCAGTCCTGCCCCATAATTTGGCCTTTCCTGCAGTATAATTCCAGTGGCCCTACCTATAAGGCAATTAGGCAACAGCTCGATGGTATGATGCCTTATGTTCCCTTGCCAGTAGGCGTTTGTGGGTGGGACCATTTACAAAACCTAGAAACATAGATGGTTGAGCACATTATAAACTTGCCCTTAAAATGGCCAAAACAGAGCTTAAGCATTAGAATTGGGATCGTGGTTTTAGGTTTTACAGAGGCGCAGTCCAAATATCTTCTAGCAGACGATCAATTCAATTAGGGTAAGTGATTGCATTTTAACTATAATAACTACTCAAACCACAGACCCTCAGTGGGTTTCTCATTTTAAGGTAATTTATAGTTTTGATGCTGCTACTAACCCTTATGTTCAAGGTAAACCTCTTAGTGAAGCTGCGGGTTTTAACTTGAGCTTTAATTATGACAAAGTGTTCTTAGTGCGTAGTGGCCCCCGCAGCTGGTGCCTAGATTTCACTGATACAAAAACCCTACCACCTCTACTCTCTTGCACCCCTCCACAAACTCTTCAAACTGTTTTTAGAAATGTTTTGTACAGTGTGATGTCTGTACATGTAATGGTTGAGAAGCTGGCACCAAAGTGGTGGCAATTAGTTACTTGTGCAGTACTGTACACAGCTACTCACACCAGTTTTTATATTTCCAAAAAGTACTTTAAGCAAATCGAGCCTCCTGACATACAGCCTACAGAGCAGGAATGAATGGTGTGTAAGCCTCAGCAATGGTAGTGTGTTTAGCGGGGGCTGTGTAAGTGCCTAGTGATCCATTTGTTGGTTTCACTAATTGAGGTGCACAAAATGGATTTGATGTATCCTTTTTAGGTGCTGATCTCCCCCACAGATACGAAATGTGCCTTTAAGTACGAGTTCGCAATTAAGCACGGGCAGGGATCCTGAAAAATAATAACGAAAGAAAATATATGCAGATAAAGTAAACTGTAGTGTTTTATCAGGTTTTTAAGAGAGGGAGGAGAGAGAGGAAGAGTGAAGGGGGAGGGTGGGGAGCCAGTGAAGTGGAGATAGACGGGAAAAAGAGATAAGAAACAATGCCAAAAAACAAACGGGAAAGAGACATAAGAAACAGTGCTAAGCAAGACTGCAGCAACATTACATTTGCTCCATACATGAAATACAGCTCTTTTGCAAGAATGTACTTTGGGGCAGGGCTGATATCCAGGGACTGTTTAGAAGAGGCGCTGAAGCATGTGACATTAGACAGCGAGGGAGAAGTTAAAACATTACGGGTTGTTTATAGGCAATGGCATGTGAGAATTAACATCACACAAAGTTATCAGAGGGGGCGTTTATAAGAGGTGCCGAGTGAGAAACATTAGATGCAGCTATCAAAGTGGAACATTGTGAGCTGTCACTTATTAGAGCTATTCTGTAAACAATGTCCTTTATCGGTGCTGCAAGTATGTGCTGTCGTAGGTGCCTGTTTACAAGAACTCTGTTAAGTCTGGAACATCCTGTGCAATTTAAGTATATGTGGCGGAGCCACGGAAAGCTCCAGACAGAGACTGAGCTTTCAAGTGGCTTCTGCCAGCAAACCCACGCTCTAACCTCAAGCACCAACAATTGAAGAAGACCTCAATTTACCGGTCTGTCGAAACGCCCTCCAACATTGATTGTTAAAACAATTCAGCACACACAAAACAATACCGGCCCTACCAAAAAATGAATGTTACCGTGTGTTATGAAACTGATGCTTGTATAAAGCGCTCCAATACCTACGGGCCGAGATCGCTTTGTATAAAACTGCAAAAGGGGAGGGAGGAAATCAATACACAGTGGAGCGGAAAGAGGTCACTGAACGCAGTGACCTCGGAGGGCAAGTGGGAGCGGTGAGATGGTGTTGGGCAAGGCACGGGAGATCGGGAAGATGAGTCATGTGCAAGCAGAATAATAAAGCGGCTGGGAAGGCTTATAGGAAGTAAACCAAACTAAGCATTTAACAGGAGCAGAGACAGGATAACCAAACGAGCATTGGCTGCGCAGCAGTAAAAGTAACGCTGCGCGGCCGTGAAAGTGAAAGTCATCGCGATCACTCTGATAGCGCAGGTGATCACGATCGCGATGACGTGCTAAAGCACGCTAGGGATTCGCACGCTTGTGCCCGTGACAGTAAGCTGGTGGCAGCTTTGGTAGCACTTTTAAAAGCAGCTACTAAATGTCTCGGCCAGACCAGCGCATGATCAGTTCGAGACCTAAAAAATAACAAGCACAGGGCCCCAAAGATGTTCTTAGGGGCCCACTGCAGGAGCAGTAATATGCTAGAGTGCCTTGTAGATAACTAATGCCTGTTTTTCCACCCCAACCCTGCGTGTCTCTTTATCTCTCATTTATAGGTTCATTTTTAGGTCTCGCCTATGCAACGCACATGCACTGCATAGGAGAGAGACCCAATGCCATCGGCACCGCTTTGGGGAGCAAATACGTGCACGTGTTGCATTGCTTGCAATGGCAACGCGTGCACGTCTGGCAATTTCCTTAAGGGAGCGAGCAGCGCCATATGGTTGCACGCTCCCGCAAGGGAATCGCGCAGGCCCCCTCCCCTGCTGCCGTGCGAGGGGTACACTTGCTTTCATTCTCAAGGTACGCCGGAAAGTATTTCCTTTTATCTCTACTGAAATACAGACTATAGTGATGGTAGTGTAATTATTGTCGCGCAGAACGTAGTAAAGCCGGACCTATACATGGTGCAAATGTACTTAACATTTTCATTGTTTAGGCGTACATTTTCTTCCGTATAGCGCCATCGGAATTTCCAAAGGAGCTGCTGTGAGGCCATTCTTTACACCACACCACCTGTTTTAAATCAGCAGTAAACTTGTAATTGGACCAGGTAAATACCTGGGCTCAAATAGTTATTTATTCTTGCGGGACATGTAACAATTTCTGAACTGTTCTGCAGTAGATTTACCCACCCTTTTGGCACGCGACCCATGTCTGCTGGGCTTCCAGGGTGTACCTGCCCTAGCATCGCTTATTTCCCAAACACGAAAAAGAAACTTGTTCTTCGACCAGTGCTGCAAGATCTGTCTCATTTTAGTTTTCAGGATAAATATTTTGAATTGAGGCAACCCAAAACAGAACAAGCAAAAAACACATTTGCCCCTTGTTTTAGATATGCAGGTGCCAAAAGCTGACAGCTCACGTTCGCTCTCTCACACACTCACACACACATTCTAGGAATCACTGATTGACAGGTTCCTCCGCCGGTGGATGTATAGCGGGAGGTGGAGCCAGGGCGGGGCATACTGAGGGTAGGTAAATAAGAGTCTGGACCAGGTTGGGTCCTGTCCTGTGAAATGGAAAGTGGGTGGTGCTGTGTAGTCGCAGGTGGAGATTTCACCTTGTGTTTGAAGGGGGGGTTGTAAATGGTTTGGCCGATGCCCCCTGTGCACACCTCAGCAAAAGGCAGCGGCTGGCGTGTTTCCTTTCTGACTGCACCAAAAATCGACAGCGAGGGTGGGGAAGAAAATGTTTTTTTGTGGTTTTGGTGGAAGCAAGACCGGGGGGTTGATCTGATCGCTTTGTTGGGGTAGTCCTCTGGTGTTTCTGGAGGACCCGCACCAGTTACCTTGGCATGGGCTGACACAAGAGCACATGTACTGTCCCAGAAACAGGAGCCTTCTCTTCAGTGAGACATCCTCAAAAGCAGTCCAGTTCAGCTGACTTGAAGCAGCCTGCACGTGAAGAATGGGAGGCATGGGGGCCACCAGGCAGACAGCATGCACCCCATGCCTGCTCTACAACGGCAAAGTGTTTCCCCTTGTCATCATGGTACCCACCGCCTCCGCCACACCAGACAGTACGTTTCAAGCAATGTGTGTGTCTTTTTGGCAAGGGCAACAAGCATTGGCATAGCCAATAGGTCGCCCCTGTGGGACCTTATAAGATTTAGCCATGCAACAGTTGATGTTGTTGCACCAAGGATATTGTGCTGGATACCTAAACACTTATAAGGTCCCAAAGGCGAGACCTATTGGCTATGCCAATGCTAGTTGTTTATGCTTTCTCCTTTTTTACAGTTTTCCTATTCCCCCCTTTTTCTTCCGCCTTTATCCCGTACCCTGTCTGAATAATTAAAAATGTGTCCCATTCCTCTAAAAAAGAGCAGCACACCATGTTTACAATCCAAGCCTTTCGTTTTAGGTATCTTTGTTTTCAAGTGTGTTTATACAAAGCGCTCCACTGAGGCATGTCAAGACTACAGCTCCCAGAATGCACTGAGTGGTTAAATCACCATAGCTGCCATGGTCTCAGATTGCTATGTGTGACAGTTTAATAATTTCATTGCAATCATGCATCAGCGGGCGCATCGTTTGCACCAGTTTTAAGTGCACTTCGCGAGCTACGCGTAGCACTACGTGAACTGCATAGTAGCCGGTTCGCACTGTGCAAGATGCCGTTTTCAATGATTGCATAGTGCGGACAAGCATCCGGCACTGTGCAATCATAGAAAACGGCATCTTGCACAGTGCGAGCTGTAGTTTTCTGCCGCTCAAGTAGATTTTTACTTGAGCGGCAGCTTTCTCAACAAGGACTGGTAGTTTCTCATCGTGAGCGGTCGCGAGCATACGTGACCACTTGCAATGAGAAACCTGACCTCCCCGCATTGAGAATCTTGCCGGGAGGTTTATTTTCCAAACTCGCATTCAGCAACTTGATGTTGCTGATTGCGAACGAGGAAAAAGTCTCGCCGGCATGTCAAAATGACCGCTACGGGTGTTTGCACTGTGCTACGTGCAGTATGCGTAGGGCGAAGTAGCAAAAACTTCGCAAACAACGCAAGCGTAGCGTAGTGCTTTGCCCAGGCCTAGTTTTAAGATCTTCTTAGAGTTTCTCTATGCCTAAATGAGTCTAATTTCTGATATTTATAGTTACTTCGTCGTCATTGCTTGATTTTTGCTTGTAAGAAAGTGTCACTTGTACTCGTTGAAATGTCACTCATAATTACACTGTAATTATGAGAATGTCACACACAGCAATCTGAAACCTTGGCAGCTATGCGTAAAGAAACCTCTTCGGATATTGTCCATGTTTGGAAAATAACATTTCTATTATACAAAAAGATTTTAGTCTGCTGCCCAATCCCTAAAGTGCCATATCTCCCAAATGTAATTCACTTACTCTCCAGAGTGGGCTGTCACGCTCTGGCAGTTACCTCCAATCCTCTTGAGCGTGCGCAGAATGGCTGTGCATCATGATTGGGCAATGGACTTGCAGCGTTTACGTGCACTGCAAGCACACCTGCTGCTTACATGGCTGCAGTGTACTGGGTCACCGGGCCATCAATCGAGCAGCGCTACCAATGACAGCCCTGGCAATTAAATTGGCCAGCCCCTGCAGCTCTATCTTCAAAAGCTGCGATGACGCGGGCGATCTCTTCAGTCGACACCGCAGAGATCGTGACTCTTTTGTTATAGGCCCAGGGAGTCACAGATAAAGTAAGTTTGCACATGTGCCCAGTCATCCTGAACGGTCATCTGCTGTGGTGTTATCTGTGGTTGCGTTGCATGCTGCCTTCGCCCGCAGGGGTAGGGATGGGGGAGGGGGGTTGGAGCCAGCGTGCGCGGCTGCTGGGGGCCCCGTAGCCAGGGGGGGGTTTCATTGCATCCTCAGGCTTGGTGGGCTTGAGTCGGGGTGCCAGGGGGGTGCGTGATCGGGCCCAGATTAAGCACAGGGATGAGTTTTTGTGGTAGCTGTTCGCCGTCTTTCGGTGGCATTCCATTCCTTAATTCAGATAGTGGCACCTTAATTTTGCAGAGGGAATTTTTTTAATGTGGTTAGGTAGTGGACTGTGAGCATTTTTTAATGATAATCCTCGGAGCCGGCAGTGGTTCCATCAGGCATCTATCTTTTTCTAGCAGCGAGGTGGAGGTATGAGCCCATCCATTCTTGGAACCTGCACCATTTAGTTGGTCATGGTGCACTGGAGACAGCTGGGGGTTTACAGCGTGGGAGGGATGGAGGGGGGGTCGGGCGACGGGTCCCTGTCGGAGTTTGTAGATGGCGCTGTGAAGGGTATACGGGACAAGGTTGAGGGACTGCTAGCACGGCACGAGGCCCGGTGGTTCTTGGGCCCACCTGGTTGTGGCGACCAGGTGGGCGAACCAAGGCCGGAGGTCGAGCCCGGCAGTAGGTGTGATGCCAGTGGGCGCACAACGGCCTCCGAGCGCTGGCCAGAAGCAGTAGGGGGGGCCGCGGCGGCCTGCCCTCGGTCGGGGGATCGCGCAGCGACCAATACCGCTTTCTTAGTCGGACAATGTTACGAATATAATGCGTGAGAGATGCCATGGATGTTGAGGGAAAAGTGGGGGTCGGCTGGCGTGGTTGTGAAGGGCGAAGTGGGCTCTGGGATGGTGTGTGATGGGGATGCCGTGGGGAATGGAAGTTGTCGTGAGAAGGGCTGGGGCTGAGTGGGTTGCTGCGGGGGGAGGGGGGTGCATGGTAACTGGACTGTTTCCTTATTGTTGCAGGGGTCAAGTGCGGCTACTTAATGACCTGTGGGTACGGCCACTGTTGGCACGGCAGCTACGAACAAACGTAAAATGTACTGGTTTAACCCTCAGCTACGTGATTACGGCTGAGGCCTGGGAAAGCAGAAAGCTTTTGGCGGGGACACTGGCAGTTCAGCAGCGGTGTGCTATGAGTGTGGGGGGGGGTGTTGTGGGGATACAAGTGCTGCTGTGGCAGGAGTCACGATGGGAACCCAACGTTGGGTGGCATGAGTCAGAGAGGATAATATGGCAACTGGGGTAGCAAGGGTGGCCGATCGGCTCACAAGCGGTCATTTGGTGGCAAAGCATTGGCATTCATATGATGGTGGGGCTCAGGGGTTGGACAATTACCCTTGCGGCGGGGGGGTGTTTCGCAAGATGCAGACACTACCCACAGCATGGCTTGCTGGCGAGCTTGGCAGCATTACGTGGGCTCAATGAAGTAGCAGAGAAGGGGACAGGGCAGATTGGGGGAGGGGGAGTAGGTTTCCGCAGAAGGTATTATGCCGGACAGGTCCCCGGGGGTCAAAGGGGACAGATTCCACAGATGTGACGCAGGCGGGTTGAGGTTCGGGGCCTGGGGGGTCCTTCCTGGCTAACTGGGGGTCATGGGGTCATGGCGCTAGATGTCTCCTGGGAGGAAGCCAGGTTTTTTGGTGTACGATGTAGGAGGTGGCATGCTTCACATCATGGCTCATCGGATGTGCGGGGTAGGGGCTTGTCAGATGGGATATCCACACCAGGGTGGGGGGCAGTTGTGATGGGCTATAACGGATGATAAAAGGTTTTAGTATTCGGGATTTGTTGCATTGCAGTTTCCTGGGGGCGGGGTGGGGGTCACGTGAGCCGAGTGCAGGATGGAAGGCACAGTCTACGATAGCGAACACGGGTATGATGGTGCTACGCAAGGGGTTCGTGGGTGAAAGTAATAAGGTGACGGGTGACTGACACGTCGGCATGGGCAGGGTATTTTGGTGGGATTGTAGGGGGAGGTGTGTTTTTTGGCAGGGGAACGAGGAGATTCTGAAGGCGAGGCATGTGTGCAGGGGTGCAGGTGGCGGCTCGGTGGCCATTGTTTGGGCAAGTGCGCATGATCAGACAAGGGCGGTTAACGTGGGGTTTTGTGCGGGGTTGGCCGAGGTGGGGCAGGAAGATGGAACGCTGTGGTAGAGGTATAGAGCCGCTGGGTTATATTGTCTGAGTTTTTTCGTTGAACTGCGTGCTTGGTACTGCACACCCTGGAGGCGGGAGTTTATGGTTCAGAGGGAGCTACGGATAAAAGGGGGCTGTAGGGGGGGCAGGTTGGGTTGCGCTGGGCGGTTGGTGGTGCCAAAAATGAGGCACAGGCATTTCGAGCAGAGCAGCGGAGGCTAATCCTTTGGGGGGCTGCGGACTCGGGGCGACAGGAGTACAGTATGGTGTCTGTGGCAACGTAGGTACTGGGGGCATGGGTTTTTTGCAGAGGTGTTTAGGACGACTGCCGTAAGGGGGCTGGGGACCACGATGTATTTCTTGCAGAACTAATTTTTCTTTTTCTACCATAGGATCTGGAAGTAGAGCGGGAGCCAGGGCAGTCGCCTGGATGGGGGTGGTCTTTCTCCCGGCATTTGGACAGCACAGGAGGCGCATTAGTGGGTGTGCAGACATCACTGGGGCAGGGACCACAATCATCAGGCTGTGAGATGATGGGGGAACCAGTCAAATTAAATTTGTGGGGGGATGTTTGTTGCCAGTACGGTTGACATTGGGTCGCAGAAAATATGAGGTTGCCCCGATCTGAGAATACATGCGGGGGAGAAGTTTACTGGGATATGTCAGGTCTGGCGTTATCCTGGGATGCTTAGCTGGGGATGTGTTTCAAGTGAACGGAGCATGGGGCATCCTGGTCACGCGCATGGATTGTGGTTGCTAGAGGACGGGTTGGGGGGTTATGGATTTGGAGGTCTAGGCCATGGCACACTGGTGATGAGACTGTTTGAGGTGAAATTGAGGGGGGTCTTTTTTCAAGGGGGGGCACCTGTCACGGTCCAAGAATGGTCGGGGACTGTTACTCACTTACATTTGGACACAGGTGCAGGTGGTGGATGGTCGTCCACGGGGGGCGCCTCTCATGGACGAAGTTTGGCCCGAGAACGTTCTGTGTACGGGATGCAGGCCCGGGTGGTGAATAGTCGTTCACTGCGTGTAGCGGGATCCAAATGTAAATATCCAAAGCACAAAGATATAAGAGACAAATTAAAGATTAACATGCAGAAGTTTAATTCTTAACAAAGACCAAAGTTTGTTCACTTTGCAATCCTCTGAAGATCACAACACGTTCTAGAATACTTCTGTGTCATCAGGAACTTCTAAGGTTAAACATTCCTTAAAGATGCGATGCAATTAAATATAGAAGGGAAACAAACTTACATGCTACACAGCGTTGGGGGGCACTTTTTTATGGACAAGGAGCGGTCTAAAATCTTATTGTTTATCAAGGGACGCAAAGGACGGATGTACAAGGGGTGGATGGTCATTCACCTCGAAGGTTCAGGGGGGGCACCTTGGGTGATCAATAGATTGGTCCAGAAAGTTTGCTTGTTTTGCTGGGCACAGGTACGTGCGGTGGACGGTCGTTCTCCACGAGGGGGGCAATTGTCTCTGGGTCAAGGATTGGGCCCGTCAAAGGTTGCATGAACATGGGACACAGGTCCAGGTGGTGACTGGTTGTTCACGGCGAGGGAGGTGTCTGTTTGCGGACGGAGATTGGCCCTGCAAGGTTACCAGTTCCACAGGATGCAGGCCAGGTGGTGGATGGCCGTTCACCGCGAGAGGGGGCACCTTTTTTCGGTCAAATGATTGGGCCCGGACATGTTGCTGGTTTATACGGGCATTGGTCCAGGTGGTGGATGGTCGTTCACCACATTGGGGGGTGCCGTTTACGGCAGGGAGTGGCCCCATGGGATGTTATTTGCTTACCCGGCACGCAGGTACAGGTGGGGTGATGGACTATCACCGCGTTGAGAGCATCTTTTCTTCTTGGGGTTTGTCCCGGGAACGTTCCTGACTTGCAGGGGATGCATGTTTAGGTGGATGGTCGTTCACCAGGTGCTGCAGAGTGGGGCAGCCTTTAAGCGCACAGGACTGAAGGGCACGTGGGCCCGCTTTGGATGGGCACCTTTCGCGATTCACGTTTGTACCAAGAATGTTACTTTGCTGCAGGACACAGGGTGAGGTGGTGGATGGTCGTCCACTAGGAGGCCGCAGGGTCGGCTGGCAGGAGGCGAAAGGTGCACAGGACAGTGTGGGGGGTGGGGCAGGTAACCGCCCCACGGGGGTTCCCTGGTTGGCTGTACTTTGGAGGGGTGGGGAGTCACATACGGGCGGATCCACCCCTCGGGTGGGGGGAGAATGGTATACAGGTGACTGATAGCGGGGCACAGGAGGCAATGAGCAATGAAGGCAAAGTCAACAGAGGATGCTTGGAGGGCAAGTGAAGGTGAGAATGGGGAAAGGAAGGAGGTTATCGAGTAAATGGGGAAGAGTCAAACAGGTGAGATGGTTTTGAGAAGGCAGAATGGAGAATGCGTGGGAACGTATATTTCTTACATTGATGTACTGTTAATAAGTCTAAATGATTGCAACCTTGTCCTAATAAAATGGCCTTTTACGCTTCAAGTAACAGCGTGGAGTGGAGTTATTGCGTGACGCACACTCTTTGGGCCTGCACATGAAGGGGAAGAATGGATGCGTGCTGCTCCCCTCCTACTTCGTGAAATAAAAAATGTTTAACCGCCTTTTAAATGCAACATACGTATATAAGAGCAAACCACATCTTATAGCGAAATTATAAAATGCACAAAGAACCCCAGTTGTTTCCAGTAATGAAGTGGACGTATCCACATCACTCTAAGAGCCCTGCAGTTTATTGTTCACACAGTTGTAAAAGTGAATGCTGCACACTTTTAAAAGGGAAGGGTAAGGGGGATAGAGTGTTTCTTTTGACATGCCTAGTTCACACAATGAAATAAGGACTGTGTTAGAATACACGCACGACCTGATCCCCTGCATGGCCCCAGAACTAAGCTGCTTGGTCAAAGATCTTGTCCAGCAGTCTCTCAATCCAGCTGCATGCTCTCCTGCTATAAACCATTCCACTTGCACAATTCAATTTAAATGCAGCTCCTTGGTACCTTGTAATCTTGTTCACGCTCAACCATTTGCTCAACTCCGGAGCAGAATTTTCACAAGTCGTCCCTTCCAAGAAAGCAACACAAGTGAAGGTACAGAACACTGCCACCACCACTTGCGTAGAAAGGAGCGCTCCATTCAAGTTTTAACAACTCACGTCAATTGTTAGCACTTGTATTCAATTATACACAACTACAAAGTCTGCCCGTCACTTACATTCAGTGTCCCCAAAAAAATGTCTGACCCAGAGGTGTGCATCCAATACCCAAAGCAACCAGCCAAGCCAAATGAAGTTAACACGTAGATAACAATATAAATGTATGTGTTCCATAGTAATCAATGTATTGTGACAGAACCAAAAAGTATACAAAGATTACATGCAGCCCATTTCAGATGACACTGGACGAGGAAACTGCACAAGTATCCCACAAACGTAACGTAATAGTTTTTCCAATGTATACAGAGTACAATCTAAATCAGGATAAAGCACAAATCAAATCATCATAAAAATGTATATTTCTTGCTAGGAGTGTCAAAATGGTATCTAACTAAGCAGGGGGCTGATAAATAATGTCTTATAATATGTATATCTTTATCATACACAAACATTAAATGTTCAGCAGGCAGTTAACTGCTATTGTGCAGCAAATTCAGCTGTATGGGTTTGGTTAACACGTCAACAAATGTTTTGGCTACACCTGGGCAAAATGTCTATTATGCAGACGTAATCTTGCAAGTAATTGTTACGCAAAATTCCACCATTACACCACGAGGTGTAATTATACCCCCTTTGCGGCAACGTTTTAGCGCAGGACTTAGGGCCAGATGTAGGTGTGCGAAAATAGCCATTTACCGATCGGTAACGGCCGAATTCGGCCGTTACCGACCGATAAATGGCCATTGACATGTAGGGGCCCTTAAATGTTACATTTTCGGTAATTTTTCCGAATCGGTAATTTTACCAATTCGGTAATTTTACCGAAAATGCAAGATTGAAATGTGGGTAGCCAATTTTCCATTGGCACATGGCTTTCAGAATCGGTATTTTACCATGGAATACAAATCCTATGGTAAAATACCGATTCCTGTGTACATGCACATCTGTGCATGTACACATGTGCCATGTGACAGACAGACGTGCCCTTAGGGCATGTCTGTGTGCCACATTGCACACATGCCCGTTTTGGGGGGTGCTAGAGGGTGTCAAAGTGACACCCCCTGCACCCTTGACAAATTCGGTATTTACCGACTCGGTAAATACCGAATCGGTATTTGAATTGAATCCTATGGGCTTCAAGGCCCATAGGATTCAATAGCAAATACCGATTCGGTATTTACCGAATCGGTAAATACCGAATTTTTAAGGAATCGGTAATAAATCCAGATGTTGGTACCTACATCCCATTTACCGATTTTGAAATACCGAATCTGTAAAATTCGGTAATATTCGGTATTTCAAAATCTGTAAATGTGATTTACCTACATCTGGCCCGAAATGTATGACCAAACCTCGAGTGGCAGTTGTTCATGGCACTTCTACTTTTCATGTTTTTTTAAGCACAAAGGGCCCGATGTAGGTAAATCTATATTTACCACTTCATAAATACCGAATCATACCGATTCGGTATTTATGAAGTGGTAAATTAGAGGGGTGGAGATGTAGGTATTTCAGATTCGGTAAATACCGAATCTGTAAGATTCGGTATTTACCGATTCTGTAAATACCGATTCGGTATCCCCCATTGATTCCTATGGGCCTTGAAGCCCATAGGAATCAATGGGCATTACCGATTCGGTATTTACCGAATCGGTAAATACCGATTCCAGCAAGGGTGAAGGGGGTGTCACTTTGACACCCTCTAGCACCCCCAATACTGGCTTGTGTGCCATGTGACACACAGACATGCCCTAAGGGCATGTCTGTCTGTCACATGGCATAGGTGTGCATGCACACATGTGCATGCACACCTGGATTCGGTATTTTAACACCCAATTGGATTGGGTGTTAAAATACCGAATCTGAAAGGCCTGTGGAACTCAGAAGAGTCCCACCTACATCTGAAAGATACCGAATCGGTAAAAATACCGATTCGGTATTTTACAGATTCTGTAAATTTACCGATTCGGTAAATATACCGAATAGGTAAATACAGGCCCCCTACATCTCAAAGTGCCAAATACCGGTCGGAAACGGCCGATTTCGGCCGTTTCCGACCGGAATTTGCCACCTACATCGGGCCCAAAATGTACACTTGCCTCCAAAATGTAAGCATTCAGCACTAAAATATAACACGTAGGCCTAGATGTAGGTAATAGCAAATTACCGAATGGTAAATACCGAATTTTATCGATTCGGTAATTGCTATGTAGGTAAAATATTCGGTAAAAATACCGAATCTGTAAGATTCGGTAATTACCGATTCTGTAATTACAGAATCGGTATTTGCCATTGATTCCTATGGGCCTTGAAGCCCATAGGAATCAATGGCAAATACCGATTCTGTAATTATAGAATCGGTAAAATTACCGAATTTGCAAGGGTGACAGGGTGTCACTTTGACACCCTGTTGCACCCCTGTTTCTGGCTTGTGTGCCATGTGACACACAGACATGCCCTTAGGGCATGTCTGTGTGCCACATGGCACAGGTGTACATGCACAGAGGAGCATGTAAACTGGAATTCGTTCTTTACCATGGAATAGTATTCCATGGTAAATAACGATTCGGTAAGGGCCTGTGGCACTGATTACAGTGCCACCTACATCTTGATTTACAGAATCAGTAAATTTACCGATTCGGTATTTTACCGATTCTGTAAATTTACCAAATCTGTAAATATACCGATTCTGGAAATAAAATGCCCCCTACATGCCAAATCCCAAATACCGGTCAGTAATGGCCGAAATCGGCCGTTACTGGCCGGTAATTGGCGACCTACATCTGGCCCTAAATGCTGTTTTGCTTCACCACTATTGTGGAATTTTGTGTAATCACCTAGTTTGGGCAAGCTTAATTCAGTGAAAGTCGCCTTTCTCAAGAAGCCCCTCCAAAAAATTACTTTATAGAATGCAAACCAGATATCAACTGGAAATCACAGACTAACCCAATTTCTAAATGTTGGAGGTCCATAAGTCAATTAGCTATTTCAATACCTTAGAGTATATCTAATACATGCAGCAAATGTATAAACTTCTTGGATGAGAATATCATTGTAATAAGCTTTACTGACTGACTGAATGTAAAACCATTAAACATAAAAATACTAAAGAGCACTCTTAGGCTTACTTGCCTGCAACGTGGAAATGTCACATTTTCAAAAATTTCAACGAATAAAAAAACCTCTGCCATTACACTTAACACTAAACCAAATGTAACTATGTGTTTGGGGAAGAGTAGTCTTCGATCTGGAACAATATTATATCTCAATTTCCAACAGAATAATCACTAGTCAGTGTAAACCAGAGCAGCACAGAATATGTGCAGCCTAGGTGTTGTTATAGACTGACTTTCCAGAATGCCTCTCACTCACATGTGAACCCAGTCTCATCTCGAGAGGGAAAACCACGAACTACAGCACTGCTGGAATGTCAAACCTTTCCAACTGCTGACGTTTTGCTGAAAGAAACCCCTCAAATTACTATTTAATTTGTCAATAAACATGGTTCAAAAACGAATACTTTATCGATCTAGATCTCCATCTATGTGTGTGTACTATATACATGCAAACACGCGCAAACATACATAAATACCTACATGCATATACTCGAGTATAGATAGTGATAAGAATCAGATAGAAAACATAAAAAAATGATTTTTCGATGGGCCTTCATTTATGTTTAAAATATCCACCTGACAGAAAATATGCGATTTTAGCATTTCCTGGTTAAAAACCACTGCGGAGCATATTCACTGTTCTATTAAATACAGAGGTGTAGCTAACAGTGGCAGGCAGTTGGTGGCAAAAGTATTAAATAATGGTCCCGAAAGCAGGGTCCATCCAGACTATTAGCATTGGCAAAGTACTACTGGAGAAAATGCTTGTCCAAAACAAAGACAACGGCGGCCTATGTATGTTCCTGATACTCTGCTGCAGCTCTGTTCAGAACTCAAGAAAATTAGTGTGCAAACAAAGCCTGAAACCCGTACTAGAGCTGGCATAATCAAACTCGAAGACAAGTACGCTAAACCCACTTCATTGTCCATTGACGAGCTAGTCAAGGATGAAAAATTGTCTAGCAGACGCGACAAAGAATTTTCAATTCTATTAAGGACACGGAGGCGAGGATTATGCTTCTCTTCACTTTACTGACATAAACAGCAGCCAATAAAAACTTTAAACTGGCATGACCCCGGAAGGACAACCCCCTCCAACAGTATGCACCAATCACTATCAAGTCCAATGTATAACTGTCCATGTTTATCCATACGACCTCCTCTTTCTTTGCGACACATCATCAGTCCAACAAGACCGGAGGCCAACGTGGCAACCATCGCATCCAACGTCGAGGAAGGCACCTCCTGCACCTCGTCATAGATTTCCAGAGCATAGACTGTTCATCTCATGTCTGCTTGTGCTGATCTCCTGAAACAAGAACATAAGTCGTAATGGCCATTCCCAAACTTGGAAATACAACAAGCCAATAACAATCATTCGGGTGGGTACAATAATTCATCAACCATAAAATATTGCATGAAATACCATCCTGCAAGCCCGGGTGGGATAATCCTCGCCTCCGTGTCCTTAATAGAATTGAAAATTCTTTGTCGCGTCTGCTAGACAATTTTCCATTCTATGTCAGTCCACGGAGGCTCAGATTATGCTAGTTTAAAGTTTATCCACCACCACCGAGGCCACATCCACAATAGGCTTATGATAAAACACTTTAAAGGTGGAATCAGAAGACCAATCTGCCGCAGTCATGATATCTTGAAGCCGAGAGCCGGCACCAAAGGATTTTGAGGCCATAGCCCCTCTCACAGAATGAGCCCCAAATTTAGAGGTATCAATACCCGCCAGGTCCAACAACCAGGTAACCCACCTGGCCAGAGTCGCACTGGTGACTGGGCGGAAAGGTTTCTGTAATGAAATCAACAGTTGACTGTTGGACAGGCCACGTGACGGGCCGCTCTCCCCCGGCTCGACCAAGCCCGAGCCAGTCATACAAGCACCACACCCCACCATTGCACGTCCTACGTCCCCTCAGGGACACCTGCCCCCGAGCATGATAACCTCGTGGGTCCGATCCACGGCCGACCCACGCGCCCAGCCCGGGCCGCCATCTTGGACACTTCGCCACGAGGCCGCCTGGCCCCCGATCGACCTCAACCCTGGGCCTAGCCCGGCCTCAGACATTCCGGCACCACCCTCCACCCAGGAGGTGAGCGAGCTACTTGGCCAGTCAATGGGAGAAAGAGGTGTCGATGGTTCTCCCCCGGCCAGTGCCGCTCGCCCATCGCCTCCCCGGGCGCTGGCTCCACCCCCCTGCTGGGTGTCTGGACTCCCTCATCCCGGACCTCCCGACCTCCAAGTGCGAGGGTCCGGACATCAAAGCACGCCAGCCCTATAACTGGGGCAGCTCCAGAACAGGAAGGCAGTTGTATCTTGGAGTCGAGAGACGAAAGAAGAACTCATCCTGGACGGACTACTGGCGCTGCCGTAGCTCTGTCCTGTGCACCATCATCCTGCCTGGTGGCGCTGCCACAGCCGTCGTAACCTTCATCCTTCACCGTCGTCCGGATCTGCTGGCGAGGCCGCGGACCGTTGTAACTGTCATCTGCATCGGGACCTGCTTGGCTTCTCCACGGCCCGTCGACCATCCTTCATCCACCTCGGGACCTGCTTGGCTTCTCCACGGCCCGTCGACCACCCTTCATCCATCTCGGGACCTGCTTGGCTCCTCCACGGCCCGATCAGCAACCACGCCGAGCTCGAGGATTGAGAGCTATTGAACTCATTGGTAACTAAGACTGTCCCGCTACCCTTTTCCTCAACCAGAGATCAGAACCGAGGGGACCCCTGAGTCCAGACCTCCTTGTATTATATCAACGTAACCTAAGAAGTGCATATAAAGTCTCGTTAACCTTCAATCTGGTGTGGTGTCCGTCTGTGGGGGGGAAGTTACTTATCTGTACAGTCGTTGGAGACGGCTCTCCCTGGAGACCTCTCCCCGTAATCTCGGCCGACCCTCCCGGTCCGTCTAACATTGGTGGCAGCGGTGGGATCCGAATCACCGCATAACGTACAGAGAGTAGCTCACCCCACAACGAACAACAATGTCGACTAAAGAGAGCGGATCAACTGAGAAGTTCCAAATGGAAAAGCTAGAGGAATACAGCCATCGTGAACTAAAACAGTTCTGCATCGAACTAGGTATCGCTACCACCGGACTAAGTACCAAGGACGATTTTAAGCATGCCCTAGAATCTTGGGCAGAGACCGGGGATGTCGAAGCCCCGGAGCAAAGCACCGCGAAAAAGACCAACACGGCCCCTGAAGAGCAAAGAACGGGTCTCTCGCAAGACGAGATCCAAGAAAGAGAAAAAGCCCGACTACACGAACTTGAAATGGCCCGACTCAAGATGGACATAGAACTCAAATTGGCCGAGCAAAAAATAAACTTAGAGCACCTTCGCCTCCGAGAAGAAAGAGAGGAGAAACAGAGGCAAAGGGAGCTCGAGGAAAAAAGACTAACGTACGAGCACGAGCGGAACCTAGCCGAGATCAACCTGCGCAAACAGAATAAAGAATTAGGGGTGCCCGACAGACCGTCCACCCCCGGGACCACGGACAAAAAAGTGCACATCCCCAAGGATGTGGTCCGAGAATATTTTCGAGAAGACGACATCCAGCAATGGTTTAAAGCATATGAAATCGCGATGACTGCGCACCGGATCGATAGAGCCGACTGGGGAGCCGGCCTATGGGGCAAATTCCTCAATGAGGGCCGCGATACTCTGTTACAGCTCCCAGACCACCAGATGACCTCCTACGACCATATGAAAGCGGCCCTCCTCACTCGCTATGGCCTCACGCCCGAGATGTACCGTCAGAGGTTCCGAGACTGCACACGCATTCCAGGTACAACTTGGGTGGACTATGTAACGTACTTTAGCCGAGCCTTCGAAGGCTGGATCAGAGGGAACAACGTCACGACCTACGAGCAGTTGTTCAATCTGATGGTATGGGAGCATCTGTCCAACAACTGCTTCATTGAACTACGCCAACACCTCCTCGACAGCAAGTTAACCGATCCCCGGCAGCTCGCAGCCGAAGCTGACCGGTGGGAGATCACCCGAGTGGGCCGGAATGGGTCCTACGAGCAGAACAGGAACGACAATGGTCACCACCGATCCAGAGGAGGAGGAGGGGGCCAAGGACGAGGAAGAGACAACACTCCGGCCGCCCCCACTACCAGCACCACCCCCCCGGCCAACCGGGGCAGCACCCCGGCGCGACCGGGATACAGAGCCAATGTTACATGTCACCGATGCCAACGAGTCGGCCACTATGCAAATGACCCAAGCTGCCCGCAGTATCAGAGCCCAAGACCCCGCCAGGTGACCGCCGCGGCACTAGGGGAAGAACAGATCTCCGAGGAACAAGAAACAGACGAGCAAGAGTATCAAGGGTGGGAGCCAGCCGCCATGACTCTCGCGTGCTTAGGGGGAAGAGACATGGTCCCGCGGGTCCCCCTACCCGCTAACACCCAGAAGTACGGCCAATGGGTGAGCATCAATGGACAACGGGCCGAAGCCCTTCGAGACACCGGGGCCAGTGTGACAGCCGTCCGCTGTCATCTGGTGACCCCAGAGCAATATCTACCGAACATTCTCTGCCCTGTACGATCAGCCGACAACTCGGAGAGTCTGTGTCGGATGGCCTGCGTCCCCTTTGAGTGGGGAGGGGTCTCCGGCATGTTGAAAGTAACGGTCCGAGACGACGCCCCCGTGGACTGCCTCCTCGGAAATGACCTGGAAAGCTCCCCGTGGGCAGCCGTGGAGCGAAAAGAACACTTGGGGATGTTGGGCGTCCCAGACTGGGCGTGCGTCACCACCCGGTCTATGGCCGCCCGTGCCAACCATCACCCGGAAGAACCAGAATGGCCGGCGCCTCCGCCTCCGGTCGCCCCCGCCGAGACCCCCGACCAGTGCATCCCCCTCGAACCTGCTCAACCTTCCGACCTTGCTAATCTCGACCAGTGGGCTCAAGAAGGGGGGCCCACACAAGAACAATTTCGTCAGGAGCAGAAGACCTGTCCCTCCCTTGAGGGACTCCGACAACAAGCGCTCGCCCAAAGCGCAGGGGATACCTCCGGAGCTCATTGGGTCTACTGGGACAATGACCTACTGTACAGCGAGCAACGAATCGCCGAGCTGGGGGCCAACCGAGTACTAGTGGTGCCACTCCGCTTTAGAGACTTCCTGCTAAATCTGGCCCACGATGTCCCCCTGGCAGGGCACCTGGGACAAGATAAAACCTACAGCCGCCTAGTGACCCACTTCTTCTGGCCAAAAATGAGAAACGATGTGCACCAGCATTGCCGATCTTGCCCCACGTGCCAAGCCAGTGGGAAGAGCGGCCGCAAATTAAAGGCCCCCCTGCAACCCTTTCCCGTAGTCACAACCCCATTTGAGAGGGTCGGAATAGACATTGTGGGACCCCTAGACCCACGTACAAGACAAGGCCATCGTTTCATCCTAGTACTAGTGGACCACGCCACCCGCTACCCTGAGGCTATTCCTCTCCGGACCGTCACAGCCCCAGTGGTCGGCAGGGCCCTGATGGGGATCTTCTCCCGTGTGGGGTTCCCCCGAGAAGTCGTCAGTGACAGAGGCACGAACTTTATTTCCAAATACATGAAGTCCCTCTGGCAACAGTGTGGGGTCACCTACCGCTTCACGACCCCCTATCACCCCCAAGGAAACGGACTTGTTGAGCGGTTCAATCGCACACTAAAAGGGATGATCGGGGGATTGGAAGAACCCCTCCGTCGCCAGTGGGACGTGCTGCTGCCGTGCCTCCTCTTCGCCTACCGGGAGGTCCCACAGAAGTCCCTAGGCTTCAGCCCATTCGAGCTGCTCTATGGGCACCCAGTACGGGGGCCACTCAGCCTGATCAAAGAAGGCTGGGAGTTGCCTCCGGCCAAGAGTCCTCCAGATGTCTTCCGGTACCTCCTCACCCTCCGCAACCAGTCCCAGCGGTTCAGAGACCTAGCGAAAGCCAACCTAGAGGCCAGTCAAGAGGACATGAAGAGATGGTATGACCAGAACGCCTCATCTATTGAATTCGAGCCGGGGCAACAGGTCTGGGTAATGTCCCCCACAGAACCGTGCGCTCTCCAAGACAAATGGACGGGACCCTTCAAGGTAATCGAGCGCAAGGGACCCGCCACCTATCTGATCGATATGGAGTCCGCCCGGAATCCGCTCCGAGTCCTCCACACCAACAGACTGAAACCCCACTTTGCACGAACAGAACTCAGCCTCTTGATGGCCACAGACAACGGGGTTGAGGACGACTCCGAGCCTCTCCCTGACCTCTTGCGGACCCAGGAGCAAGACGGCTCCGTGGATGGGGTCCGACTCTCGGAGACCCTCACCCAGGAACAACGCCAAGAGTGCCAAGCCCTCCTATCACGATTTGCCAGCCTGTTCTCCCTCACCCCAGGTGTCACTTCCTGGTGTGTGCACGATGTGGACACCGGAGACAGCCCTCCTATCCGCCACCGGGCCTACCGCGTACCTGATCGGGTACGGGCCTGCATCCAGGCGGAAGTAACTAAGATGCTCACGCTCGGGGTCATCGAGCCCTCCGACAGTCCATGGGCCAGCCCGGTCGTACTGGTCCCCAAAGCAGCCGCCCCCGGAACCACACCCGAACTCCGGTTCTGTGTCGACTACCGGGGCCTGAATGAAGTCACCAGAACGGACGCACACCCCATCCCCCGGGCAGATGAACTGGTCGACCGAATGGGCGCTGCCCGCTACCTCAGCATCTTCGATCTAACGGCAGGCTATTGGCAGATCGGCCTCACACCCCGAGCACAAGAACGTTCTGCCTTCTCCACCCCCGATGGCCACTATCACTTCACGGTCATGCCCTTCGGCATGAAAAATGCCCCAGCGACTTTCCAACGGCTCGTCAATCAGGTCCTGGCGGGGCTCGAAGAGTTCAGCGCCGCCTACCTGGACGACATCGCTGTGTACAGCCACCACTGGACCGAGCACCTCCACCACCTCCAAGCAGTGTTGCAAGCCCTTCAGCGAGCTGGCCTCACGATCAAGGCCAGCAAATGTCAAATTGGACAAGGGTCAGTGACCTACCTCGGACACCAAGTGGGAAGCGGTCTAGTGGCCCCTCTTCAACTGAAAATTGCCGCCATCCAGAACTGGCAACCCCCTAACACTCAAACTGAGGTGCGAGCCTTCCTGGGCCTCACGGGCTACTACCGAAGGTTCGTGAAAGACTATGGTACCATCGTGGGGCCTCTCACCGAACTCACGTCGAAAAATCAGCCCAAGAAGGTGAACTGGACCCCAGAGTGTCAAGCGGCCTTCGAACAGCTAAAGGCCGCCATGTGTTCCGCTCCTGTACTCCAGGCCCCAGACTACAGCCGGGAGTTCGTCGTCCAGACGGACGCCTCCGACCAGGGCATTGGGGCGGTCCTGTCCCAGGTGAACACCGAAGGCCTTGATCAACCGGTGGCCTTCATCAGCCGGAGACTCCTACCCCGGGAGCAACGCTGGAGCACCATAGAGAGGGAAGCCTTCGCTGTGGTATGGGCCCTCAAGAAGCTCCGACCCTACCTTTTTGGCACCCACTTCCGGGTGCAGACTGACCACCGACCCCTGCAGTGGTTGATGCATATGCGGGGGGAAAACCCAAAACTGCTACGCTGGTCCATCTCCTTGCAAGGTATGGACTTTACCGTTGAACACCGGCCTGGGTCTGACCACGCCAACGCGGATGGCCTGTCCCGGTTTTTCCGCCTCGACGAAGAGAGTCCCCAAGAGGATGGGTAACTCTCCCCGCCTTCAGCTGGGGGGGACGCATGTTGGACAGGCCACGTGACGGGCCGCTCTCCCCCGGCTCGACCAAGCCCGAGCCAGTCATACAAGCACCACACCCCACCATTGCACGTCCTACGTCCCCTCAGGGACACCTGCCCCCGAGCATGATAACCTCGTGGGTCCGATCCACGGCCGACCCACGCGCCCAGCCCGGGCCGCCATCTTGGACACTTCGCCACGAGGCCGCCTGGCCCCCGATCGACCTCAACCCTGGGCCTAGCCCGGCCTCAGACATTCCGGCACCACCCTCCACCCAGGAGGTGAGCGAGCTACTTGGCCAGTCAATGGGAGAAAGAGGTGTCGATGGTTCTCCCCCGGCCAGTGCCGCTCGCCCATCGCCTCCCCGGGCGCTGGCTCCACCCCCCTGCTGGGTGTCTGGACTCCCTCATCCCGGACCTCCCGACCTCCAAGTGCGAGGGTCCGGACATCAAAGCACGCCAGCCCTATAACTGGGGCAGCTCCAGAACAGGAAGGCAGTTGTATCTTGGAGTCGAGAGACGAAAGAAGAACTCATCCTGGACGGACTACTGGCGCTGCCGTAGCTCTGTCCTGTGCACCATCATCCTGCCTGGTGGCGCTGCCACAGCCGTCGTAACCTTCATCCTTCACCGTCGTCCGGATCTGCTGGCGAGGCCGCGGACCGTTGTAACTGTCATCTGCATCGGGACCTGCTTGGCTTCTCCACGGCCCGTCGACCATCCTTCATCCACCTCGGGACCTGCTTGGCTTCTCCACGGCCCGTCGACCACCCTTCATCCATCTCGGGACCTGCTTGGCTCCTCCACGGCCCGATCAGCAACCACGCCGAGCTCGAGGATTGAGAGCTATTGAACTCATTGGTAACTAAGACTGTCCCGCTACCCTTTTCCTCAACCAGAGATCAGAACCGAGGGGACCCCTGAGTCCAGACCTCCTTGTATTATATCAACGTAACCTAAGAAGTGCATATAAAGTCTCGTTAACCTTCAATCTGGTGTGGTGTCCGTCTGTGGGGGGGAAGTTACTTATCTGTACAGTCGTTGGAGACGGCTCTCCCTGGAGACCTCTCCCCGTAATCTCGGCCGACCCTCCCGGTCCGTCTAACATTGACCAAAACCAGTTCTAAATTCTCTAGTACAATCCTCGCATACCTTCAAACATTTGACTACACATAATTTACTGTGATGAGGAAATGCAGGATATGCAATACATTTTGTATGAGTTTTCGTACGTCTAGAGATCGTAAAAGAAACTCCCGTGGGAGTGAATACTCTACCTGATAAATCCAAGGCCCGAATATTCGACACTCGCCTGCATGAAACCAAGCAGAGGAGAAGTGTAAGTTTAGCTGAGAGCTGTTTGCGAGACAGACCCTCATTAGCCGGCCAGGCCGCCAAAAAACGTAGGACCACTGACACGTCCCAGAGTTCAGTATACCTGGGTTGAGGGGGCTTCACTAAGCGGACCCCCCTGACAACTCTGCACACCAAAGGGTGTTCCCCAACGGGCTTACCGTCCACATGCGGGTGTCCCGCAGAGATCGCCGACCGGGAGTTATTCACTGTTCGATAAGCCAGGCCAGATCGCGCCAATTCCGATAAGAAATTCGCTATGACAGTGATATCGGATCCCACCGGATCTCCCTGCCGTTCGTTACACCAACCAACCCATCGTCTCCAAGCTGACTCATATCGTTTGTGGGTGGAAGGTGCCCATGCCTGAGATAAGAAAAAGAGAGTGTCCTGTGAAACTCCCGGCATTTGCCAACGTCGCCGGAAAGTCTCCACGCCATGAGGGACAACTGATTCTGAAGGACCAACGGGTGGGGAAGACCCACCGGGTCCGTGAGAAGATCCGGAAACGATGAAATCCGCACTGGCGGTGCACAGGTGAGACTCATTGCCACCGGGAACCACACTTGTGCCTTCCAGCACGGTGAGATCAAGACCAGTTCCGCTGTCTGCCTCCGAACCTGAGCCAGAACTCTCGGGATCATGATAAACGGAGGAAACGCATACAGAATGCCCGTCGTCCACGATTGAAGGAAGGCGTCCGAGCTGATCGCCAAGGGATCCGGGCGCCAGCTGTAAAATTGGGGAAGTTGCCGGTTGAGCCGAGAGGCAAAAAGGTCCATCACACACGGACCCCATTTGCGGTTCAATGCCCCGAAGATCCGAGGATGCAGTCTCCAATCGCTCGCATCTCTCAAGTACCGAGAGTTCCAATCCGCCGTCACGTTGGCAGACCCCGGAATATATTCCGCCGTCACCGAAATTTGATGGGCCAGGCAGTAGTGCCAGAAATCCTTCGCTATCTCCGCCAGGAGGCGAGATCTGGTTCATCCCAGGCGATTTATGTATCGCACCGCGAACACATTGTCCATGCGTAGGAGAATGCAGCATGACACTTTCTGAGGGGACAGAGTGCGAATCGCAAAGGAACCCGCCAGAAGTTCCAGGCAATTGATGTGGAGACTCAGCTCGTCGCTGGACCATCGACCCCCCGTCTCCACCGAGCCGCAACGGGCTCCCCAGCCCCAGCGGCTGGCATCTGACTCTATCACCACCTCCGGGGTGGCCGCGAAAATGGCTCTGCCATTCCACGCATCCATATGCTCTAACCACCAGTTCATCTCCGTACGAGCCTCTGGCGAAAGGGAAACCTGTTGAGCGTAAGTCAGACCTTTGCGCAAGTGCAATGCCTTCAAACGCTGCAAGGCCCTGTAATGTAAAGGGCCCGGAAATATCGCCTGGATAGATGACGCTAGAAGTCCGACCAGGCGCGCCAAAATCCTCAAGGAGATTGTCGGAGAGGCAAGCGCTCTCCTCAACTCCTTCCTGATAGCCACTCTCTTCTTGAGGGGCAAGAGTAGTTGAGCCTTCACCGAGTCGACCTGGAAACCCAGGAATTCCATCACCTGAGAAGGTTGCAAGATGGACTTCTGTAAATTCAGAAGGAAACCCAAGTCCTGAAGAAGTTGAATCGTCCAGGACAGATGGAGTGACACCATCTCCGGTGACCGACCTAAAATCAGTATGTCGTCGAGGTAAATAATGAGGCGAACGCCCCGTTCCCTCAAGTGCTGTACCACGGGTCTCATCAACTTGGTGAAACACCATGGGGCGGACGACAGCCCAAAGGGCATGGCCGAAAACTCGAACCACCGGTCGCGCCACTGAAACTGTAGAAAACGCCGGTGCGGGGGGTAAATGGACACCGCCAGGTAGGCGTCTTTTAAGTCCAGGCGTACCATCCAATCCTGTTCTAGTAGGATGTCGCGCAGTAGGTGTATACCTTCCATTTTGAAGTGTCGATACACCACCCAGCCGTTGAATTCCCTGAGGTTCAACACCAGCCGATACCCCTGGTCCTTTTTGGGGACCACGAAGACAGTGCTCACGAAGCCCAGGTCGTGCGGAACGGTGTCCACAATCGCGCCCTTCTGGAGTAAAGAGCATATCTCTACGTCGATGAAACTCTGCTCTGTCTGGGAAAAATGCAGGGCATTCGGTCTCCGCCGTTGGATCGGGGAGGCATAGAACTCTATGTGAAATCCCTGTACTGTCTGCAACACCCAAGGGTCGCTCGTGAGCGCGCGCCACCTGTGGAGAAAAAGAGACAGTCTGCCTCCCACCATATGATCTGACGGACACAAAAGTCGTACCTGAGTAGGAGTTGTCTCCAGAACCACTCTGCTGGCCACGATAGGTTCCTCTCTGTCCTTTGCCCCTTCCTCCTCTATCGCGAGAGGGGTAGAAGTTGGAGCGTCTGTTGCCTCTGCCTCTCTGATCTGCTCCACGTGAGGTCTGTGCATAACCTCGGCCGGACCCTCGACCTCGTGGGCGTCCGGCCCTATCAAAAACACCAGTGTGGAATACCTTCTTGATATTTGATTGCGCCCGGTCCAGCGCGGAGAAGGTGGCAACGTACTTGCCCATTTCTCTAACAAATTTGTCTCCAAAAAGCATACCATTGGCGAGAGAACCAGGTTCGGTAGGGGCCATTTCCGCCAGCTGGGAGTCGATTCTCATAAGAAAGGTGCGCCTCCGCTCCGTAGACAGGGCCACATTTGCGTTCCCTAAAAAGCACATGGCACGTTGTGCCCATTCAAGGATCTCTGACACATCCAGTGGCACCTTCCTATCCTTTGCCTTGACTGCTGCGTCCAGAATCTTTGTGAGGGGTCCAGCTACGTCCAACATTTTGTCCTGACACCCCCGCCAGGCTCTATCTAATCCCTTTTTCGGATCTTTCGAAAACTTTCTCATAAAGGCCGCCATCGCGGGGTCCAAGTCCGGCGTATCAGCCACCTTTCCTGTCATGGATGGCCTGGGACATTCAGATCTGAGCGTGGCTCTGACACTACTGTCGAAACCCTGTCGCAGGTTATTACCCACATAGTGTGCCACGTCCGGGCACGGCACCCATTCCGTGGACCTAGGGTGTACAATGTTGTTTGGATCAAACAGAAGGTTCTTCGGCGCCTGACTATCATCAGCCTTATAGGCGGTGTGTTTCACCTTCTTCGATTTCTTCCTGGACGTCACCGAGTCCACCTCAGAATCAGAAGTGACAGGCGGGGTCGGGGACGAATCCCCAGATGTATCCATAACCATCTAGCCATGATCCTTCATAACATTCCTGGCCATCTGTGCTAACACCTGGGCCGAGGCTTGAGTAGAGGTATCACCCTGTCGGGCTGACTTAAACTTCCTCTTGCCATATTTCTGAAGGGTGTGAGTAAAAGGCTTGAGAGCCTTGATCAATGCCTTATTCACTGACCCTTGGACATGGGTATCCAGGGCCTCAACCAAATTTTCCTCCAATTGTTCTTCCTGTGGCTCATACTCCTCGTATTCATTATATTCTGCCCATTGGTTATCCTCCTCGGCGTAGTACGCCATAGCGCTAAAGCAGGGAGGTGTGGAGGAACTTCAACAGGGGGGAGCAGCCCAGGGGTGCCTCAAACACACACACACACACAGTAATCCAGAAAGGTCACCACGTTGAGAGGCCAAGATGTAGGTGGAAGGAGACCCCTTTATCACACAAACGCTCCCCTAGAGCAAGGCTCTGATCCGGACACGCTCCGGTAAGCGTTCACTGAGACCAGGATTGATGCAGTCGGAAAGACGCGCGATGTGCGAGGAGCCGGCACTGCTGAAAACGAAAGCGGCTCCTCGCGCATGCGCGTCGCTCGTGGGGCCGAACTTGACTGCCTCCTGAGCGCGAGAGGCTCGCATCTGTCTCCTCCTTCTCCACCGCCCCCTACCGAGCGAGACACGCGCACCGCCGACTCGCGGTCACCGGGCAAAACAAACGCGCGGCACAGACCCGAGCGGGTCACAAAATAACCTGAGTCATAAGGCGAACATTCAAAATACACACCTCCGCAACGCGAAGTAGCGTGCGAGGGGTACACAGCACAACGGAAGACTTTGCAGTCAATGAGCGCTAAGGCATGAAACCACATCAACATTAACAAAGTCAAGGGCACGAACCCGCGCCATTCACAACCACCGCCCTCCAACCATTAACCACCATAAAGTAGAAAGGTAAAGGGCACTTAACTCGCTGCTGCAGCAGCAAAGAAAGAGGAGGTCGTATGGATAAACATGGACAGTTATACATTGGACTTGATAGTGATTGGTGCATACTGTTGGAGGGGGTTGTCCTTCCGGGGTCATGCCAGTTTAAAGTTTTTATTGGCTGCTGTTTATGTCAGTAAAGTGAAGAGAAGCATAATCTGAGCCTCCGTGGACTGACATAGAATTTAACCTAACAGCAGGACAATACCTGACCAATGGTCCCCTAGCTTTTAACATGCCCGGGCCGGGAGTTGTGTGAGCGCACGCGCTGAAGAAAAAAAAGCACGCGAGACCCTGGCACAGAACTCTTGAATGAGAAGACAAAAGTAGACCAGCTGGAGGGAATGATGCAATAAGACCCAGTCACTTCCAATTATGTGCAGCACACTGGGATTGGCTGTGGGGTCCCCATTGGTCCAATCCTAGGTCGCCTCACACAGTATCCTTCCCACCGCCCCTAAACGACTCTCGCAGTATGTTCAGCAGTGGGATTGGTTGTTATGCGACCCGGAAGTGCCAAAAAGGACAGACAAATGACATCTGTTCAAAGATCAACAGACGACTGACAGACAGAATTCACGGACGGCCCATGTAAGTAGCAGACAGGTGGTCACAGTTCTTCCTTGTCGTGGGATCACTTAAAAGAGGGCTTTTGCTGGGTGGGTGTGGGGAGGAAACACAGAACACATGACTCGTGTTCTATGAGGGCACAGATGAGAAGGCTCCTGTCTCTGGGAGGCACTGGAGAAAATGTTTCTGCAGAGTATGTGATCACAGTAGGAATTGTGCTTGGCTCGGAGAGAAGACACAAGTCCGAGCATGGAGGCAACAAAGGTACTTGGGGCATACAACCCACGCAGGATATGGAGGACACAGGGTGGTATCCTGCATGACACTGGAATACAGACTAAGCCCCTTCCAAATTATAGGATCCTGTAAATAATGCTATTACAAGACCGGAGGCTTCGTATTATGCTTCTCTTTTTTTAATATGCTACACACAGCAGCCAATGAAATTTAAGTTGTACCAAAACAAACTACATTTCCCATGATGCTAAACACACATCACTTCCTGCAATAGTCCATAAGACCTGGTCACTCCCGGATATCCTCCTCTTTCTTTGCTGCTCACACAGCCAGTAAAGTGCCATTTCTTGCCTTGCTATATTTATATGATAATCATTGTATTATTGCTTCTGTATTTAGGCACTATTGTCCCTCTGGTCTTATTGCCTGTGCTCGCGCTGCGGCGCGCTACTTTGCTGCCTTCTTTGCAATCTCTTAAACGCTTCGCTTCAGCGTCTGCCGGGTGCGATCGCTCCTTCCTTCCCTGCGGGGGGGGGGGTGGGGGTCACGAGTGCACCGGGACGCCGCGTGTATGTTTTAGGAGCGGCGCCTGTGATCGCACTGGCTCCCGAGAGGCTTTTTGGATCACTCTATATCGCGCTGTTGAGCGCGGCGGTCGCTGCTGTTGCCGCTTGAGTTTAAAGTATTTCCTTTCACTTTGGGCACGGTACCGACTTGCCGACGGCGAGATTCTTACCTTATTGAGAGCGCGTGGCCCCCCTCATTGGCCTTAGACGCTCGGAGCCTTTAGGTAGTTTCGGTTTCGATAGTTTCGACCTGCGTAGCCCAATTGGGCTTGTTTTTGGTAGGATTGGGCTACGCACGTCGCTACTGCCAGTTTTTGGTTAGTTTTTAGGGATTTTGGTGCTGCCTTCCACCGGAGGAAGATCATTGACGCTTAGCTGGCTGGAATAACTGCTGGGCCTAGAGGGTGCACACCTCTTTGGACTTTATCACTCTATTATAGAGACTTTGGCTCCATTTTACGCCTGTGGGCTGCAATAATTTCATACAGCCTTTGGCTGAGGAGCTAGGTACCGGTTGCCCATATATATGCATATATAATATATATATATATATATATATATATATATATATATATATATATATATATATATATATATATATATATATATATATATATCCAAAAAAACAATTCCACACGATACAAAACAGGAATGTCCAGGCCAGCTTTGCAGTTATCCAAGAGCTTTTATTTTAGCTCCTACTCAACGCGTTTCGAGGTACAACCTCTTGATCACGAGCGTGAGTGTGAGTGATTCTCATGTTTAAGTATAGTCACATGATCTTCCAAACAACATAGTAAACAGACTTGTGAGACAGTCATTAGGCATTTGTAACGTGTGGTTATACACAAATGCAAATTAAATAAACTACATACAAAGCATAAAATAATCAATGCTATGTACAAAAAGGAAGAAAATAATTAAGCACGCATGGAAAGGCAATGATTTCCGTAGACATTACATTATTACATCATGTATAGTCTCAGCAATTGAAATCTCGCAAACTAGTAAGGCGCATTAATAAATGGTGGCATGCTCATTCAGTTTCTTCTGGGGTTATTTTAGTGCATGGTGCATCCCGAATAATTAATCTAACTCCAGGGTGAGTTCACCTGGGTTGAATCGTCCAAAACAGCAATGCAAGCCGCATTCATACAATCTTTTTGCTGTACATGAACTCGGGCAACTAGACATCCTATCTGTCTTATGGCTTTGCATTTCAGATGCACCAACCGAAAAAATAAATAAAGAACACTCCAGTTAATGTGGGCATTTTGTCAGGAGTGCCTGTATCTGTGCCTGCTTCCGCCCCAGTGGGCATTAATATAAAATCGGAAAACAGAAAAAACAGAAAAAAGAAAAAACCAAAAGCACTACAGCTCCAGTGGGCATCTAGTCAGGAGTGCCTTTGTCTGTGCATGATTTCGCCCCAGTGGGCAAAAAATGTTCATAAACACCATAAAAGTCATTGACCTACTGAGCCGCCATTACTCATATTGCCGTCCATACGTGTCAACTTCCATACTTGAAAACGTGTTAAAGTGCTCGTACCCTGGAGTTAGATTAATTATTCGGGATGCACCATGCACTAAAATAACCCCAGAAGAAACTGAATGAGCATGCCACCATTTATTAATGCGCCTTACTAGTTTGCGAGATTTCAATTGCTGAGACTATACATGATGTAATAATGTAATGTCTACGGAAATCATTGCCTTTCCATGCGTGCTTAATTAATTTCTTCCTTTTTGTACATAGCATTGATTATTTTATGCTTTGTATGTAGTTTATTTAATTTGCATTTGTGTATAACCACACGTTACAAATGCCTAATGACTGTCTCACAAGTCTGTTTACTATGTTGTTTGGAAGATCATGTGACTATACTTAAACATGAGAATCACTCACACTCACGCTCGTGATCAAGAGGTTGTACCTCGAAACGCGTTGAGTAGGAGCTAAAATAAAAGCTCTTGGATAACTGCAAAGCTGGCCTGGACATTCCTGTTTTGTATCGTGTGGAATTGTTTTTTTGGAGATTTGGGGAGTGGCTGCCCCGTCCAGGCCCTCCGCTGCAAGAGGCAGGGGTTCAGAGCCTGCAATTACATTTGGATATATATATATATATATATATATATATATATATATATATATATATATATATATATATATATATATATATATATATATATATATATATATATATATATATATATATATATATATATATATATATATATATATATATATATATATATATAATATCTTCTTGTGCTGTGGGTTGGCCCCCCCCCCCTTTACTCCTCTGATCTTACTCTTGCCTTATCCATGAGCAAGTGTCTATGTATAAATTTGGTGCCACCATGGAGGACTGGGTGACAAATGATGAGGAGAATGTCTATGCAGAGGAAGTGGTTAATCCTTCTGTTGAAGAAAAGATTGTTGAGGCTCTGGACGCCTCTGTCCAAGATTCTGTCAACAAGGCCCTGGAGAAGGCAGTTCCAGGAACTGTTCAGCAGGCTCTGGCTAGTGCTCTGAAGCCAATCACTAAACAACTGGAGAAGTTTGCGAAGATGCATAGTTTTACCTCAGCTGATACCGCAAAGAAGGGCGCAGCTGCCTCTCAGGCGCCTTCGGAGGCTTGGCCTCATTCCTATTCTATGTCCTCTCTGCCTGCTCCAGACTCTGGTAAGAAATCCCAGGTACAGGATACCGATACCGACACGGACACTGCCACTACTACTGATACTTCTGATGAATCCCCCCCTAAAAAACGAGCAAAGAAGTCCAAGAATGTGGAATCTACACAGTCTCTGTCCACACGCTTTACTTTCGATCCGGCAGATATTGTCCACCCGCGATCTTCTGACTGGCTCCCGGCGCCAGAGGTCGCAGCCTATATTCATGACAACCTCCGCAAGAGTTTCGACAAGGAGGTCAGAAATAGACTCCGATCGGAATGCCCGCGCCCGGACATTTCCGACAAGGTGGCGGAGACTCCGGATATTGATCCTAGCATGCTAACTTTCCTCAAAAAGTTCGCAAAGGACCCTAAGAAGGGTATAGATCGCGCATGGAGGGGCTGCCAGGACAAACTCCTGTACGTGGTCGGTCCCCTGGCCAAGATCCTAGAGATGGCTTTGGAGGCCCAAGAATCCGGTTCGGCCATGGATCTGCATGTATTGGCGGGCTGGACCCAAAGGGCTATCTGCCTATTGGGCAATGCAAACTGTGCTATTTCCACTGAACGGCGCAAGTCCCTCCTCATGAGGATGGATGCAAATCTCACTGAACTTGCCACCGCATAACCAGGGACCTTGGCGGAGGGCAATCTATTTGGTGACCGCTTCGTTAAGGATGTGGCAAAGTACGTGGGTACTTTCACCACTTTGGATAAGGCTCAATCCGGTATCAAGCGTGCCCTGCAAGCTGGTGTTTTTCACAGGTCCGGACGAGGCCGGGGACGTTCGTTTGGCCGTCAGCAATTCCAATGCCCCCATAGAGGCGATTTTGGCCGTGGCAGGGGCGAGTGGGATTCCACCAGAGGGGGAACCTTCTACCCTACCAGGCAGCGATTCAACAAACGACGGTTCAACAAAGGATATTACAGTGGTGGTTTCCAGGCCTCAGAGTCAGGAGGTGAGTGCTCCGGATATTTACCCATTGCCTTTGGGGGGTCGTACTCGTCACTTCTTTCACAATTGGGTTCAATTGTCTCAGGACGCTTGGGTCCTGGAGACTGTTAAAGGCTTTCATCTACATTTCTTTCAGGTCCCCGTGCAAGACAGTTTTCCCAGACAGCTGTTTTTTTCCCAAGCAGAGGGCGCTTTTATCGATTCAGAAATAGGAGAATTGCTGCGGAAACGCGCGATAGCACGCTGGGACGCGGGCACTCGCTTTTTCTGCAGCAATATTTTTCTAGTACAGAAGAGAGATGGAGGTTACCGGTTAGTACTCAATTTAAAAACCTTCAATGTGTACATGGTTTACAAGCATTTCAAGATGGAGGGCATCCATCTTCTGACGGATCTGTTGAAGCAGGGAGACTGGATGGTCCGTTTGGACCTGAAGGACGCCTACTTGTCCATTCCGATTTTTCCACCCCATCATAGAATTTCTACAGTTTCAGTGGAGGGACAAATGGTACGAATATTTGGTCCTGCCTTTCGGCCTCTCATCAGCTCCTTGGTGCTTCACCAAGGTGCTGAAACCGATGATTGCGTATCTCAGGGAGCAGGGGCTCCGTATGATAGTGTACTTAGACGACATCCTGATCATGGCACAGGCGCAGGATGTGGCATCCCAACATCTGCGCTTGACCATTGCTACGCTTCAAAATCTAGGCTTTGTCGTCAACGAGAAGAAATCGGTTCTCTGCCCAACCCAGAGGATAGAATTTCTGGGTTTTGTCATAGACTCGCAAAAGGCTCAGTTGAGCCTCCCTCGGTCGAAACTGCGCGACATCCAGAAGGAGTTGGGGTCCTGTTGTCCAGACAGAGTGTGACACTGCGAGCGATTGCTAGGGTGGTGGGTCTCCTGGCATCATCTGTGCAAGCAATATTTCCGGGACCCCTTCATCATCGAGGCCTTCACAGGTTGAAGATTCGGCATCTACAGGAGGGTCTCTTGTATACGGATCTAGTTCCTCTGTCATCGGAGGTTCGACAGGAACTCCAGTGGTGGTTAGGTCATGTGGTGGCTTGGAACGGCCGGGCCGTCTTCGGCTCCGTTCCAGAGGTCATCATAGAGCCCGACGCCAGCCGTTGGGGCTGGGGAGCGCGTTGTGGAAATATTTCCACCGGCAGCAGGTGGTCTCTGCAGGAGCTAGAGCTGCACATAAATTGTCTCGAGCTGCTCGCCGGTTCGTTCGCGGTCAGTACCCTGGCGCCCAGGAAGGTGTCCTGTTGCATCCTCCTCAGGATTGACAACGTATCAGCGGTACGCTATATCAACAAACTGGGGGGCACAAGATCCTCCATGTTAGTAGAGATAGCGAAAGATTTCTGGCATTTCTGTCTGACCCATCAGATTTCAGTCACGGCGGAGTATATCCCGGGTCAGTCAAATGTGGTGGCGGATTGGCATTCTCGTCACCTGAAGGACTACAGCGATTGGCAACTCGACCCGACGGTGGTGCAATTGTTGCAAAGGACGTGGGGAACGTGTCAGATAGACCTGTTCGCGTCCCGACTGAATCGTAAGATGCTTCTGTTCTTCAGTTGAAGGCCGGATCCGTTAGCTCTAGCGACCAATGCTTTTTCTCAGGACTGGTCTCAGTCACTGAATTATGCGTTTCCCCCCTTCATTCTGATTCCGCGGTTGTACTCTCGGGTACTGCGTCAGAAGGCGGAATTGATTTTAGTGACTCCCCTGTGGAAGTCGCAGCCGTGGTTCCCGAGCCTCTTGGAGCTGTGCTGCGACCTTCCCAGGAAGATCCCGGATTTTCCGACACTGCTCCAGGGTCCTCAGGGAGAGATGCACCCGATGGTATTGTCGGGGCATCTGACACTGATGGCCTGGAGACTTTCAGGAAACGTTGGCAAATGCCGGAGTTTTCGGAACAAGCTTCAGCCTGGGCTACCTCCACCAGAAAACGTTATACTTCCGCGTGGAAGGGCTTGGTTCGTTGGTGCGTGGAACGGCACATGGATCCCGTGGGGGCAGGACTACCCTGCATTATAAATTTCCTTTCTTCGAAAGCTTCGGAGGGGTTGGCTTATCGCTCTGTTAATAACTTCCGCTCCGCGATTTCGGCGGGCCATTCCCAAATCGATGGTAAGCCGGTAGGTATGCATCCTATGGTATGTAAACTCTTAAAGGGGATTCGGGTTGCGAATCCACCTAAGCCAAAATATACGTCCTTGTGGGATGTTTCTAAGGTACTCGATTTTCTCGCGAAGTAGCCAAGTAATGATCTGTTGTCCAGGAAACAACTTTCAACCAAGCTCGCCATGTTGCTGTGTCTGTGGGCTTGCCGACGCTCCTCGGACGTGAAGGCTCTGGATATTACGGGTAGAGTATTCACCCCTGAAGCGGTTTCCTTTAATATAATGGCCAGAATCAAAACTATGTCTAGATCTGTTGATTATTATGCTTTTCCCAGCAATGCCAATCTTTGTGTGGTTCAATGTCTTAAAGCATATGAAGCGTGTACAAAAGAGGTCAGGCCTCAGGGTGTTAAGCAATTATTGATTGCCTTGCAGAAACCGTTCAGACCTGTTACTGCGGCTACTATAGCCAGGTGGTTGAGATACATTATGCAGGAAGCGGGTATTGATACCCAGGTGTGTGGAGCACATTCTGTTCGGGGCGCCATGGCGTCTAAAAGGTTTATGTTGGGGGGTACTATTCAGGATATAATGCATTCAGCTTATTGGTCTTCTAAATCCACTTTCAAACAGTTTTACTACAAGCCGGTGGGTGATATTTCCTCTGTGGTGTTTCAAGAGCGTTAAACTAGCATAATACATAGCCTCCGGTCCTGTAATAGAATAAAAAATTAGCTAGCTATCGCGCCAAGAATTTTCAATTCTATTAAGGACACGGAGGCGAGGATTATCCCACCTGGTTGTATTACATGCATTGTAATATTTGCCCACCTATGCTTATGATCTGTTCATGCAGATTTTACGGGCATTATTTTTCTCATTCTTCCAGGTTCTGAGAAGAAGATGGACTGAGTACATCTCTGGTTAAGAAATTCTTTCCTGTTGGCTGTTCTTCCATGTTGGAGGCTGTTTTGTTGGACTTTAGTTATTTATGGACTTCTGTTCGAAGCAAAGAAAGAGGATGATATCCGGGAGTGACCAGGTCTTATGGACTATTGCAGGAAGTGATGTGTGTTTAGCATCATGGGAAATGTAGTTTGTTTTGGTACAACTTAAATTTCATTGGCTGCTGTGTGTAGCATATTAAAGAAAGAGAAGCATAATCCTCGCCTCCGTGTCCTTAATAGAATTGAAAATTCTTGGTGCGATAGCTAGCTAATTTTTTATTGTGCATTGCAGATAAGCAGGCCCATGGGTCCATCGCAGTTAATTGCATTGGGGAGCGAACACCTGCAGCATAGGGCACTAGAAATTAATGGAATGAACAGTAGGTGCTGTGTTGGCATGCGGACTTCAGAGCAAGACAGGGCACATGTATAGCTTGAACTGTATACCAGATGTGGCACGTACAGGACGTGGGAGCACAGGGAAAAGCATACACTGGGCATGGAAGCACAAGAGAGGGTAGAGTATTGGGGTACAGGAAAAACAACTATGTTTGGCATGTGACACTGAACACATGGCACCTTCAGGGTATTGGGGAGAAGTGAAAGGACAGCTGAGGTGCTGGAGGGCGGATGCACGCAAGTTTCCAGGGGTGCGTTTGTTGTCGAAGGGTTGTAGATGAAAGATAACCAACCCAAAGGCTATGTTGACAGTTAATCTAAAAGCAGAGGCTTGGGGCACAGGATATGTACAACAAGCATTGACCGCGCGACCCGCCCGGGAGTTGTGTCCACGGGCACAAAAATTAACGTGAGTGGTGCACGTGCGCGGCGTTAAAAAGTGCTGTGTACGTTGCGCGTGCTTCTGCGCGTAATAGCAAGCTGGTGGCCGGCCTGGGTAGCACTTTTTAAATCAGCTACTAAATTTATAGAAAAGACCAGCGAATGCCCTGACTCTAGCGAGACCTAAAATGGAACAAGAGAATCGCCAGGTAGAACTGTTCACACGCAAGGTCGGATAAAGGAAATTCAGTATTTTAATTAGCATCATTTAGGGATGAAGAAGTCCTTTCTCTTGAAACAGCCATTGAAAGTAAGTCTTAAATACTCATGCAAGTATTGGGTCAGAGTTGCACTTCTTAGCCCTCGAAAGCAATTTCGAGGGTATTCACCAATTTTCAAAATACGGTTTGAGTGTTTCTCTAATCTTAGCCAGAGCTTAATTCCTTTGGTCTTAGGTTATTTCTGACTTTTGGACCAGTGAAGATGTATTCTCATTTTTTACATAATTTGACATTACTGCAGAGGGTTTTCACCTTTGTAGTAAGCTACGGCATTTTAGTGTTTTGTAATTTTTCCTTCCAGAAACTCCCTACCCTTTGATAGCCTAAGACATATTTTTAAAGCCCCTTGTTGTTGAAGCTTATACAGTCGCCACATAATTAGTTTAACACCGACCTCACATGACCATCCTATTTTCCTACTTTGAGTATATTTTAAACCCTTTCTGGATGAAATCCAATTTCAAACCTCAGTTGCTCCGTCCATTTAATTAACATATTTTCGTCACTGCTAACATTTTTATCGGATTTTGTGATGCATTCCTGTCTAACTGAGGATGGTAGGATATATGTATGGGGTAGTGATCCATTGGATCATGATGGGAGCATGCCGTTGGATATTGTTTTTTTATTCCCTATCCAAACTATGTTTTACTTTCTGATACCACCCTTCCTCTCCATTTTAGCGCTGTTTAAATTTTAGCAAAACATAGTTAAGAAGTGAATTCCCGGAGGAGCTACGCCAGCTAACAAGATGGCTGCGTAGGCTCCCGGCTCCGCCGACCTCCGACTCCTGCCAGAAGATCCTGTTATTTATCCTGTTTTTGCGCCCTGCCTCCGTGTGTATGGACCGGACTGGAGCTTAACGGTGCAATCCCGAGATTTCTACCAGTTTGGTAGACAAAGATACGTTGTGTGGCAGTTTGTGGCCTAGACCAGCCTGGAAGCCGGGGTCTCGAGTACTGGCCCAGCTGGGTTTCAGTTGAACAACATCGGCTGTAGTTGTGTGACAGGGTCCGGTCTACCGAGGTGAAATATTTTCTTGGACCGAAGTTGACGATGGTTGGCTGAATTGGTAAATGTCGAAGGAGGGGTGACGACACACAATAGGAGCGGTGGATGGAGGTCCCTGGCCCGGTGACCCGGTTAGGGCCCCGCCGGTGTTCGCTGTGTTGGGATCTCCGACTGCGGTGGCTGAGTTTGGATTGTTATTGTCCCCAACGATAAGTTCCCCTCTGAAGTCGTCCGTTCCGCATCCACCTATTCCCCCCGGGGAGACCGGGCTCTCTGGGGACGCGAATATGACCAAAACTGAGCGAGATGTTGTGGAGCGGACTGAGAGTGACCCGTCACTACGAACTGTGTTGGCAGCCATAGGGTCACTTCATTTTTGCGTCGAAGCCCACATCCATAAAATGATAGTGTTTTTGTGTGGAACTGGGTGGATGGGACCGGACCCTGGTCCACTTCAAGAAACGAAATGACTCAAGATACCCAAGATGGCTACTTCGATGGAGGAAGCAGACCCCGTACTAAAAAACCTGCCCTAGATCCCCTCATCCATGCCAACTATAGGCCAAACTCCCTCCTCCCTGCATGGCGAAAGTGACCGAGAGATACGTGCATAGGTCGATTTCCAGTTTCATCGAAGGAAACGACCTTTTGCACACATCACAATCTGGTTTCCGTGCCAATTTGAGCACGGAGACGGCCTTACTCGAGGTCACTGATGCCATCAGGGAGGTGCTCGATTCTGGGGGAAAGGCCATGTTAGTCATGCTAGATTTGTCGGCGGCTTTCGACACCGTTCCCCATGAGAGCCTCCTTTTAAGACTCTGGGAATGTGGCCTTCGTGGAACGGTGTGGAACTGGTTCAAATCCTTTCTGGCCGGCCACCGGTAAACGATCTGGGCGCCCCCTTTCTCCGCTGATATGACACCACTAGAGGTGGGGGTTCCACAGGGTTCCATTCTTAGCCCCATGCTTTTTAACATATTTATGGCCCCTCTGGCGGTGGTAGCGGAGTCCTTTGGTGCCCAGATCATATCTTACGCTGACGATACCCAGCTCCTGTTCACATGCGACAGGGGTGGGGTGTTTGATGGCATCCAGATTAGGGAATGTCTTGGTGCGGTTTTTGAGTGGTTTAGATGTCATGGCCTGAAGTGCAACTCCAATAAGTCTGAGCTGCTCTTCTTTGGATGCACTCCGAGCCAAATTGGATATCCTGGTGGCCACAGGATATGTTTCCCCCTGACAATGTGTCCTTCAAGGCCAAGAACCTTGGAGTGATAGTGGACAGTGATCTCTCCTTTGGGCCACATATATCGTGCCTTTCAGGGAAGTGCTTCGGCATTCTGCGGATGCTGAGAAAGTTCCTTCCTTTGGTGTCACTTCACCATAGGAAAATAATTGTTCAGGCTCTGATTGGATCACGATTAGACTACGCAAACGCTCTTTTTCTCGGTCTACCGAAGTATCTTTTGAACCGTTTGCAAGTAGTGCTGAACTCGGCAGCCCGAGCCATTTATGGACTCCCGAGAAGAGCAGGTGCCACTGTATTACTGAACACCTTACATTGGCTACCTACTCCAAAGAGGATCCTTTTCAAAAGCCTGACACTGGCCTTCAAAGCTCTACATGGCATAGGTCCCAAGTTTATCGGAAAACGCCTTTCCTTTTACCAACCCAGTAGGACCCTGAGGTCAACTTCTCTGTCTAAAATGACGGTTCCTGTCATTAGGCGTGCTAGAATGGGAGGCCGGTCGTTTCGCTACCTGGCCCAGCGGGTTTGGAACGAGCTACCACTATCCCTAAGACAGGCTTCTAGCCTCCTTGCTTGCAGGAAGGGCTTGAAAACGTGGCTTTTCACTAAATAGTTTTTTGTTGTGTCTTCTTAGTCTGCGTTTCAGATGTTATGTTGCCTTTCTACCTGTAGATACTCTTCGCCAAAGCGCCGGGATGCTCCATGGAGTAGCCGAGCGCTATAGAAGAAAAAGATTAACATAACATTAACATAACATATGGGAGGTGTTGGAGCCTCTGACCAGTGTTTTGGGTGCTGAGAGCAAGATTGATACCGCAATTGGATTGTCAGGCCTACAATCGTTGCCGACTATAGAAGGACTACTTCATGCTCCCTTTCCGGAGACTTTTGATGGGAACTGTTGTTGGTTTGAAACTGCATCACTCCCCTATGCATCGGCACCGCTAAGATGGCGGACGAAACAACCTTGGGAATCCATGACGGTGTGGGGAGTCTTTGGACTTAGCGGAGTTCTCAACACTTTCATCTCTCTGGTTCGTCTCGGTTTTAACTTTGCTACAGCTTTTTTGTGCATTGACTATCCTGCGGAAGTGACAGTTTGTCCGGAAGGGGCGCACATGTTTGATCTGAAGGGTCAAGGATGAGACTGTGTGATTGAGTTTGCCATCGGGTATTACTGGACACGGGGTTTGCAACCATGATGCGTTCGGGAGGTTGGGTGGTGTTTGAAGTTTCCCCTGTTGCGCTATGGAACTGCAGCTTAATAGATTTCGAGACCTTAGTCTGGGGATTCTTGGCTTTGGCGGGGGGAGCGGAGACCGGGGGCAAGTATGAAGATGCCCTCCTCCATCTTCTACTTTTAGTATTTAGTTAGTTGGGGCGACAGGCACACTGCTAGTTGGGGTTAGGCTATAGCCATATGCAGGGGTGCAGGGTGGGGGGATGGGTTTATTGTTTTGTCTTCACTTTTGTTTTTATGGTTTCCTTTTCTTCACACTCTCTTTCACTTTCCTTTTATAAGTATAGTTGGTGGAACATCCTGACTTTGTTGGTATTCCAGTATCTGGTGCCCATGCTTCTTCTATTATCCTGATTCTATGGGTGGGCTGACCCTGAGAGCTTGAGCTTAATGTGAATTGTATATTGTACTGTGGCACATCCTGTTTCTCATACAATGGCGTAGGCGTCTCAGCCATTTCTTCACTGCTAGTATCTATCCTGTATCTACATCTGTTCGCCTTATTATTATGTCTCAATGTATGGCACCTGATATGTCTATTACTTTCTTTGTTTTGAAACTAATAAAAAGATAAAAAAAAAAAAAGAAGTGAATTCCCTTTCTAAGATTGACTAGGCCTAGGCGGTAAATCACATTCCTTTTGTGGAATGTAGGTAATTTTGCGTTCGGCAGAGAACGCAAAATTGCCCAAAATTCTACGTTGTGCAACTTCGCGAAATTTTTTGCTTGTTCGCGTTCTCAAATTAGTGTTCGCGAGAAATTTCCCCCCGAGCACGCAAACAGGGATTGCAAACAGTAAAAAAGCATCGCGAACAAGCAATTTCGCTTGTTCGTGGAATTTCTGCATGTTCGCAGAGATTTTTTACAGTTTCGCAGAGACTTGCGTAACACGATTCCGCAAATTCCGCCCACCCCTAATATTTACAAACCATAAAAATTCTTGTAGTGATCGACTTTAAACCCGAACAACTTTCTTATTAATTGTATGTATTTTCCCTTGTTTTGGGTCTATGCAGTAGTAAGCGCTCCAACACTCATCAGGGGTAACAGGTGCTATATGAATGCAAACCTTTCTTCCCCTTTTATCCCTCTGCTATCCTTTTTACTCGAACTAACTAATATCAACCACTCAAGTTACTTTCATATTTCACCATACTAATTCACCACTAATCCAAAAGGTCTCGTGTTTACATGAGTTTAAGCTATTGGCATTGTAAATGACAATGCCTTTTATTTGTTTTAAAATTTTAAAACAAAAAGGCATTGTTATTTGCAATGTCAATAGCTCAGACTCGCGTAAATGCGAGACCTATTGCATTGCAAATGCTTGTTTTTAATGCACTTCGTCGGTGCTTAAAGCACACGACCTTCGTTCACACAACACATGGGGTTTTGCTTGGTCAGTAAGATTGGAGGGGCAGGGGGCTTCAGGTTTTCCAGCAATCACACAGGCATATAATGTTAAAATACTTTAGAGGACAAGCTGGACTCGTGGGTAAGTTGCTGCCTGTTTTTAGATTTTTAGAGTGAAAGTGTGTATATTGCAGTCAAATATGAAGCATGATTTTCTGAGATTACACAGGAGATTTTTTAGCAGATTTATATGCAAACTGTGTAGTCGTAGTTTTTTTTTGTTTTTTTTTAAGTATTGGCATGATCACATCTACATTGAAGACCAGAATACCATGGAGCAGCAACAGACTAAAAACACTATAGCGGATATTTTTAAACCACTCAGCCAATGGTGTATGATGTCACCTGAAACTCAGTGTAAATTGTTCCTATATTGCCATTCTATCTCCCATGACATATGTATAAGTTCATATTCACACATACAAAAAAAACTTGCTATCAGTTTCATAAGATTAATATGTGCATGGTGGTGTTGCATATCTCTATCTTTACCTCTCTAAGGGCCAGATGTACGACCATGGCATTTAGCGACTCGCAAATTGCGCTCAAATGCAAGTCGCAATTTGCGAGTCACTAAATATCATGTACAACAGTGTCAGAGACACTGTTTGTGATTCCCAATGGGGTTGCAAATTGTATGCCTCATCAATATTCATGAGGCACTTGCAATTTGCGACACCATTGAGAATGGCTGGCCCTCCCAGACATGGTGGCCTGCTGAGCTCAGCTTTTAAATAAAGCAGTTTAATAAAAAAAATCCAGCTAGTTTTCCTTAAAGGAAAACGGGATTCATTTAAAAAAAGAAAAATGAAACGTTTTCGTTTAATTATTTTAAGGGCAGGTAGTGTCGAGATTCCTATGGGTGTGGCCCGAGCGCTCTGATGGGGCTCAAACTGTTATCAGCGCATATTGCGGTCACAAAACATTCTCACATAGGCCTCCGACTAGCTATTAGGAAGGGACGCCCCTTTCTAATAGCAACTCACAATTCCTATTTAGAGAATCACAAAAAAAATCTCCCTCACTTAATAGGGATTGTTACACGGCCTATTAGATTTTGCATGCACAAACTGGTCACAAACCAGTTTGTGCACGCAAAACAGGGTCGTACATCTGGCCCTCATTCTCTATCCCTCTATCTCGCTAACTCTCGCACTAAATTTCTCTAAATGTCTCTTTCTCTCTCTCTCTCTGTCTATCTCATAATAGTTTTTTTAAATGTTACTTGGGGCATTAAATAAGAGCTGTTTCACGCTACTGGGAAGACTCTTGATATTAATGTTAATTTCATATCCAGGGCAATTTCATGTTTGTATCTCTAATATCCATCTCCATTCTTTCAATGCAGGAAGAGATGGGCAGTGCATTTTGAGAATGTAGACAAGGGCACTTATACAACTTATTAAGGACCCGAAAAATACTCTTCGTTACAATATCTTGGTAGATACTGGCCAACTATATAGTTTAATTGCAAGAGCACATATTTCAAGTGATCCTAGAGCATACTAAATCGAGTCATATCAATGGTGTTCAATGATCTGGAATTGGCAAACAGTAAAGGAACTGGCCAAAGAAAGCATTCAAAGGATAGATGCTTGAATGAAGAGTTTCTGCTTGCAGAGGTATGTTTGGATATATTTTATGTATTGAACTATTTAACCTTGGTGTATTTCTTCATTTTTATCCATTGAAAGTGTTATAAGGTTTTGCAGCGTGAATCTTTCTGGATTTCAGTGCATTATTCCACTATCTAGTGGTTGGGTCTGGAATCGTATTCTTTTTTTCCCCTTTTTTTTTTTCGTGGTCTAGTTGGGGGTCGGAGTCCCACCATTTGGTGTCCTCCTGTGACGTCAGCTCGCCTCCTCCGGAAGCTCCCACCTCTGGGCGCCATCTTCAGATTCTTCTTTCCGCCGTTGGGTCTGGATCGTCAACCGGGAGTTCCAGAGTTTTTGGAAAAGAGAATGTAGGAGAGTAGGCTCTGCTTACAATGGTTACCCCCACTTTTTGCTGTGTTTCACTGATTTATCGACTTTAGTCTTGCTGGGGCTCTGCAAACCAGGACCCCAGCCTAGCTGCTTCCTTTGTAAACTGATTGCATGGTCATTAGGTACACTCCTGATTGGTTACTGGGTTACCCTTGTGAGTCCATAGTATATGGTACCTTAGGTACCAGAGGCCTACCAGGGACTGAAGCATGTATTAAGCCAGCCCTAGGAAGCCTTCCAAAATGGCTCCACAGGTCTGCTCTTGCAGCCTGGGTAAGGTGGTGTAAGCACCCCTTACTAAGATATAGTATACCTATATCTACCTATATATATACAGACACATATAAACCTATAAGTCAATCCAATGGCAGGCCTTGACAATCCTGAAGGCAGAGTGCTTGGTTTTGTGTGAGAGGGTGTCCAAGCATGAGCTGAGCCCCTCTGCAGCTTTCAGAATCCCTTCCTTATAGCTGTTATGTGACACAGCCATACCATATACTCTTAAGTGCATTATAATCTCGAGGTAAAGGCTAACTTTGGAATGGCTGCATCAAAACATGTTGTGTTTGGTGTCAAACACTTTGGAATTCTACCCCCCTCCACACCAGTTCTGGCAGCGGAGTCGAATTCCACCCTTCCAGAGGGAGAAGACATATACACACTTACCTGACCGGTAATAGTTTAAAAGAGCCCCAGCAAAACAAAATGGATGCTGCTGCCACAGACACGAGTCTGACCTCCTTCTGGACGAAACTCCGGCAGGGGAGGCCTGGACAATAGGTTTCATGTCCAGGGAGGTGTAACCACCTCCTCAGCCAGGCTTTAGTGTATTGGGGCAGGGTGGTTGCATTCAGTGAATGCTTTTCAGACAGTGCCCGGGGCACACAATGTATTCCTGTGCATACCCCAGTTCAAACCGGTTGCTGGGGCACTCAGCCCCAGCTCTGGCGCGAAACTGGACAAAGGGGAAGGGGTTTAACCACCCCCTCCCCAGGTCCTCCCATAGGTCGGACCTTAGAGTTAGTCCAGCCCCTAAACTTAGTATAGGTATAGGACTTCAGTCCCTAGGACTTTTGATTACCCTGGACAAAACTCTGCAACATATATCCTGAAACTTTGACATTCTATTTCGACTAGAAGCTAGAAGAAATCTCCCTTGGGGTCAAGGAGTGCCTCCCCTGTTGAAACTGGCACCAAAGAAGCATCTTGCCGTCTGAATTTCCAAGGCTCCCGCCATATCCCGAAGGATTTGCGACACAGGAAATGGACTTCCAGACATCTCCGAGGCCGACAAGAGATCACAGAAAAGCTGAGACCTGCAGCCGTCACAAGAGACGTGGCACCGGAACTCCTGGACACCGTTCATATTTGCAAGTGCACCTACTTCCCGAGCTTTCCTGAAGTTGTGCATTGGGCTACTCGTAGTCCAAGCCCTGAGCACCATCTGCACTGAAGATTGTCGGCCTACACTCCACGAGTGTTCCGTGTGCCCGCTTCTATCATTACTGCTTGAGGGCCCCTTCGCGATCCCCGGTCGGTCGACTGGTGGGTCTTCACAAAGGTAACTCTTTTGTTTCTTGGGCCTCCCTGGTTGCTCCATAGATGTGCCCTGACTCGCCTCCAAAGGGCGAGTCCCTCAGACCTTGCTGGTCTGCTCCAAAGCCAATCTTTTCCTTCTGCGTGGTTTGCTGTTGCCAAGGATTGTTGGGTCCAATCCGGATACCGAGCTGCAGCACTCGTCATCCAACATGGGACAGCTCGAATCCAGCTCCTGGGTGTCGTTGACACCTCCTGGTCCTTGTCGCTGAAGAGTCAAGCTTCACCTGAAATCACCCAACATCGGCTGGTACCTTCCTGTTGCCTCCCTGGTCACTGTCAAGTGACGCAGACTCTGTCCCCTCTGCTTTCAGGTTCTTCAGATCTCCGATCCACCCTTGGATCCATCCGGACACTTTTCATCTGGTCGCCTGCAGCACTTCATTGCAGCTCTCCATAGGAAACGACGACAAAACCCGAAACAAAAAGAAACCTATGCACCTGGTTTCCCTGGGTGAGGTAACACGAGTAAGTGCTCCAGTGGGTCTTGACTCTGAAACTGTGCAGTACTGCAGGGGTTTGTTCCTAGTCCACTCCTAAGTGTCCTTAATCTTTAAAAATCCAATCTCAACTTTCTCCATAGAAGTCAATGGTTATTCATGGCTGTGTTCAGACACTGCATACCCTTGTGGGTCTCCTGCGTCCCTACCTTGGGTGGTTCCTGTTTTCCGCAGCGGTTCTACAGGCCCGAGGCCTTGTCTCTATGATTGTAGTGGTACTTATACCACTTTTTTAGTATATGGTTTGTGAAGCCCCTAGGGCAAAGGTATACTGTGCTAATTTACTGTGTGCTTATTAAGTTCTCTGTAAGTACTTTTGCCTCTAGCCTCAAAAAGAGACTAGAGGGGTGTGGTTAGAATACATACATATATATTTTATATATATATAACTGGTGTGGTTCTCCTTTCATTTGATCATTCATGTGATTATAGACTGGTAAAACAAGCTGCTTAACATTCCTTCAAGACTTAGCCTGAAGGCTGCTCTCCACAGCCCCCACTAGGATAGCTTTCTATATAGGTTGTTGTTAAACCTACCATCAATAAGGGTCGTTTGGATTGGTGCAAGGTGCCCACTAGAATAGTCAACATCATATGCCAGGCCAACTTCTCACAGAGAAGAAGAAAATCGACCAAAAAACACCAAAGGTTGGAGTTTTCAGCACACCGAAAAAAAAACAAAGAGCCGGGACGACAAAGATGGTGAGGAAGATTAAGAACTTCGATGTCCAACAGAGAATGCGCATACAGGGGGTCCCCTGAGCACAGGAATGGACTAAACCCCTTTCAAATTTTTCCGTAACTGCCACCACAAGTACACGCAGAAGGACCAGCACCCGGTCTGCATCCTTTGCTTGCCTCTCTACCATCAAAGCAAGGATTGCAACGCCTGCTCGGCATTCGCACCCAAGACACTTAGAGTGAGGGAGAGACAGAGGATAGCAAGCCACAACATTCAGAGGCAAGTACAACCTCCATCGTTCCGGGACTTGGGCCTCTCCAGCGGAGAAGAGGACAACATCTGCGAGGGACCAGAGGACTACACGGTCGCAGAGACAGATAAGAAGTCGACAAAGGTGGTAAGAGACGTCCACCCCAAAAGCCCCGATGGACTCTCGAAAAACGGAGTCAAAGTCCTCGAAAGGAGCACTGGTGTCAAAACCTTTGACGATCACAGCTGCATCCACGGACAAACAGTTCAGCGGATCCTTCGAAAAGGACTCCCAGATGGCAAAAGATCTAGAAAAACCAAGGTCGTCGAAGCCCAGCCCCGAAAAGGCACGCTCAACGCCGAAGGAAAAAGAGCTAAAGGCGACTTTGACATCAAAGAGAAGAGAAGCGCTGAAACTCTTGACGCCGAACAAGCGGCCGAAATGGAGAGAAAAAGAAGGCTCAAGGCCAAAATGAACAGCATCCTCCAGAGGAAAAAAGATTTTGACGAACGGATGAGCAGATACACCATCCCTTCGAAGCCCGCCACTGTAGCCGAAACAGAAGTCGAAGAGGAGTTCGACGCTGGAGAGATGCCGAAAACTCCTGAACCGGCAGAGCAACAGGACGAAGAAGGCCTGTACTATGACAAAGGGGAAGGTGAGGATGATCAGCGGACATACTTGGGCTCGATATCCTCGGAGGCGCAGGACCTGGTATGGCAGGACTTCAACGCCGAAATCCCGGAGGAGGGCGTAGAGTCATATCAGTCGAGGTCTTTGCCGCCGGACGACATTTGCATCTACAATATGATCATTAAAAATGCTGCAGTAACATATGGGGTAAAGTTAGAGGAAGAGAAACCAAAAGCCTGCTTTCTCTGGAGACTCCGCTTCCCGCTCAAACTAGGAGACAGTTCCTGCCCTTGTCTCAAGTGTGCTGGAGCAGGGCAGGGAAGCCTTCAAGAATCCAGCAGCCTGCAGATCTGTTGCCCCTAGAACACTGGAAAAAATAAGCATTCCTTGAAGGACCCAGCATATATCCAGGGATCAGTACCAGCTGACTCAATTATAACGTCAACACCCAGGAAGAGGGCCAACAACCTCACAAACTCAGGGCCACCTCCAGACAAGGAAAGTAAGAGGATAGACCTCATGAGAAGAAAAGTAGAGAGGAATGCAGTGATTCACTGGCGCATTGCAAACTCCAGTGCCCTAATAAACAGGCATTGAGTAAGTTCATGGGTATGATGGCATCCTGCATACACCCGGTCCCCCAATATTCGACTCCACATAAGAACATTCCAGGAATGGCTTCAACAGCAATGGTCACAGGCAACTGGGAGTTGGGAGGATCTAGTGGTTGTTACACATGCAGTGCAAGAGGCGAAGACATGGTGGACAAAGGAGAACATAAGAAAGGGGAAGCCATTTACACCACCAACTCCAACAGTGACCATCACAACAGACGCATCCCAGATGGGGTGGGGAGCGCACATGAACTAGCTCAAGGTGATGGGTTTGTGTACGCAAACATGCGGTCCAACACATCAACTACCTGGAACTGAAGACCGTGTTCCTAGCCTTAAAAGCTTTCCAGAAGCAGCTGTACGAGCACAGGGTGTTGATACAAACAGACAACACCACAACGATGTTCTACATCAACAAGCAGGGAGAAACACAATCAGTGGCGCTATCAGAACTAGCGCAGGAGATATGGAGATGGGCCAACCCACTACAAGTAGACCTCCTGGCGATACATCTCCCAGGAAAGGACAACGTGAAAGCGGACAGACTCAGCATACAGACATCAGCATCCCACGAGTGGGAAGTCAATCCACAGGAAATGCGAAAGCTGTTCAAGAAGTGGGGGACCCCACAAATAGACCTGTTTGCAACACACCAGAATGCAAAATGCCAATACGTCGCATCCAGACAACCAAGTCAACAATCCCAAGGGAATGCCATATGGATCAGCTGGTCGAAGACATTTGCCTACGCTTTTCCCCCAATACCACTGATGCACAGGGTGCTCAGCAAGTGCAAAAGCAGCAACATGACACTAATACTGGTAGCACCACAGTGGGCCAGGCAGTCCTGGTTCTCACAAATAGTGGAGATGGCACAGGGGCCACCACACAAGTTCCCAAAAAGAAGAGAACTACACTCTACGCAAAATGGAAGGGTGCTTCATCCAGAACCAGAGAGCCTCAGCCTAGCAGCCTGGCTCCTGAAGACTTGGAGGTCGCGCACCTGAAACTCCCAGAAAGCACACTGGGGGTGCTGCGGGAAGCAAGAAGGCCCACCACATGAAAGTGTTATGTGGCGAAATGGAAAAGGTTCACACAATGGTGCATCAGGGAAAAGCTCCAAAAGAAAACCACCAGGGAATCAACAGTGCTAAAATACTTAACACACTTGCTAAAGAGTAACCTCAGCTACACTTCGCTAAGAGTACATCTGGCAGCAATAGTAGCCTATACTAGAGGAGAAACAGGGAAAACTTTCATTACATCCCAGGTGGTGAATAGATTTCTGAAAGGGACCAAACGTATCGCCCCTCCAAAAAAGGATGCCATCGCCAGCATGGAACCAGAATGTAATTTTAACACAACTCATGAAGGCACAGTTCGAACCCATTCACAAGGCTTCTCTACATATGCTCACCATAAAGATGGCTTTTCTGGTGGCAATCACCTCGCTACGCAGAGTGAGCGAGTTGCAAGCGCTAACAGTACAAGAAGCCTACATTCAAATTCACAATGACAGGGTGGTCCTGAGAACAGACCCACATTTCATGCCAAAGGTGGTGTCAAAGTTCCACATCAGCCAAACAATACAGATACCAAGTTTCTTCCATAGACCATCCACAAGCTCAGAAAGAGCACTGCACACGACGCTGGAAAAGCAATGATGCATTACATTGAAGGGACCAAAGATTACAGGAAAACAAAACAATTCTTTGTGTCTTTCGCCAGCAGTTTCATGGGAAGACCAGTAACTAAGAACACCATTGTGCGATGGAACGCACAAACAATCCAATTCTGCCACAAGCAGGCAGGTCAAGAATTAAAAGGAGCAGCACAAGCTCACTCTACAAGACAGAAGGAAGCAACGATAGCGTTCCTAGCAAACACGCCCATCCGATACATCTGCATGGCAGCAACATGGGCTTCAGTGCACACGTTCACTAAACCCTACTGCACAGATATACAGATGAACAGGGAGGTGCAAGTAGGACAAAAGTGCTTCAACATATATTCAACAACCAACGCTCATCTTCCACCCAGCGGCCGCAAAAATAGCAAACCGCTACAAAGTCTATGCACAGCATAGTAAATCCAGAAAGATTCACGCTGCAAAATGAATAGTTTCTTACCTGTCAGTGTAGTTTTGCAGCTTGAAGACTTTCTGGATTCACTAGCGAAAAGAGCCACCTCTGCCAGAAAGATGAGGCAGGAGGGAAGGATAAATGGAAAAAGGATTAATAATAGTACAATCCAAACAAACAGAAAGAGAAAAAAAGATGGCGCCCAGAGGTGGGAGCTTCCGGAAGATGCGAGCCGACGTCACAGGAGGACACCAAATGGTGGAACGTCGACGCCCACCTGGGCCACGAAAAAAGAGAAAAAAGACTATGATTCTGGGCCCAACCACTGGACCGTGGAGTATTGCACAGCATAGTGAATCCAGAAAGTCTTCAAGCTGCAAAACTACACCGACAGCTAAGAAACTATTCAATACTTTCCAATAGCAAAGTCCTGTGTGTACTCCACAAGATCCACCACCACTGAGGGGGATTGAGGGGAAATCAAAGGTGTTGCTGTAGTATTTTGAGTCAGTGGGGTGCAGGTGGTAAATGGAACTGTGATGACATTGACTGAAGGATATGCTCATGACAGAAATCAGTTGACCTGACTGTGCTCACCTGTTAATATATTTTTAATATAACCACTTTTATATTTATTCTACAGAATTTGTTTGGGCTCTTTGCAAGGAGCACCACTGGAAAGTTCCAAATAGTGACCAATGGATCTTTAACAAGTGCACTAATACAAGACGGACTTTTTCACCACATCAAACATTAGAAGCTTTGTTGATTTTGATAGCAATTGCAGGTTCAGATGCATGAGATGGACTGGTAATATTTGTCACGTTTTTCTAAATCAATTCTAATAATTTGACAATTACTCCACTCAAATGTGTGATGCAGACAATTTTACTACTAATGTGCTTATAAACTTTGATTTAGATAGCAATATATCTAAAAGTGCAGATGCCAAGAGATGGACTGGTTATATTTGTCATGTTTTTCAAAATCTCTTCTGATAATTTGATAGACTATAACAGCATTCAAACATCTGATGTAGACATGTTTACTAATAATGTGGTCTACAATTGTTACATAAGTTCAACCATTCGGCAAGTTTCTTCTATCAATAAAATGTCATCTCGCAGTCCACCTGCATCTCGTTAAGAACATTTCACAAGTTAATTCCACAAAAGTCTTGTACAATGTGTTTAGCAAATTGTTTTTCTAAATTCTAACATTCATAGTCTGGTGGAAAATCAAATCAGGAGGAAAGCTGTTATCTGGCGACTAATTCAATTGTGCACAATTGTTCCTTCTGGGTAATCTGAAAACAAACACATGTCCGGGTACACATCATAAAAATTTTGCTGAATGCATCACTAAAGAGTTTGTAACAGGCAGATTATAATCATTGACTCAGAAGCATGTAAAAAATAAAATTTAGTCTGAAAGGCCCGTAAGGCAACATTAAGAGAAGCCCTGTGCAAGCAATCAAATCAATCACTATAAATTAATCTGAGTGAATGTGACTAGTGTTCAATTAACATTCACTTTAAATTCTGCTAGTCTTACTTGAGTCTTCACAATCATTGCCGTTAGTATTCAGATATTGCTCACTAAAAAGTTGTCACAATAAATGAGAAATCTTTCTTGAAATGGCACAGGAGCTGCAAATAAACCCTAACAGAATACCACTAAGCTTCAAATACTATTCTTCTAGAATACGACTAGTCTTCTTTTAGCAATCAATCGAAGTGTTCATTATGTATTTGAAGGGTAGTTGAATAGAACTAGTATTCCCTCATTTGCATATTTCGGCTTGTGGGCATACTACAGTCTTCATGCATACTAAATAAATACTATATTTTAATAGTAAATGAATACCACTATAAACACTGGAATCACATTAAGTTAAGTTCTTCTAAACTTGCCAAATATTCCACCCTATGATACACACTTTGCAGTTTTCCACAAATAAATGTTTTGCTAGTTCAGAAGGATCAGAAATCACACATGGTGCTGCGCCGTGGCAAATGTTAACTACTCACCTGATTGTTTCACCCAAGTGTTATATTGGTACTAGAGAGGCAGAGCGTCTTGTGAGAACAGCATTAATGTGTGATGAAATAGCAAAATAGTATTGTCACAGAATGCACTACATTTGCTGCATCACTTTCACTGTGCTCCCTAATTTGGCCTTCCAAATGTCTCTCAATCAATCAATCAATAAATCATTTGTAAAGTGCACTACCTTTACTACTTTCTTTCTTGTATCTGTCGGGATCCATCTGTATATCATGCGGAGCATGCGGAGGGTGTTGAAGCAGGATGATGAGATGGCGTTGACTTGCTTGGTCATTGAGAGCGTTGAGTCGAGGATGATTCCCAGGTTGCATGCGTGGTCGGTGGGTGTCGGGGCTGCCCCCAGTGCTGTCGGCCACCAGGAGACGTCCCAGGCTGAAGGGTTGGAGCCGAGGATGAGGACCTCCGTCTAGTCCGAGTTCAGCTTCAGGCGGCTGGTCTTCATCCAGTCGGTGACGGCCTTCATTCTTTCGTGGAGGTTGGCTTTGGCGGTGATGGGGTCCTTGGTGAGGGAGAGGATCAGCTGAGTGTCGTCGGAGTAGAAGATTATGTTGAGGTCATGCTGTCGGGCTAGGTGTGCGAGCGGGGCCATGTAAATGTTGACCAGTCTGTGAAAAATCCCTGGGTATACACTATCGAAGAAGTTCACTCTATTTTCATACCTTATCCGTCTAGGTGTTCATACACTCATGCTCCTACCAACACAACCCAATCAATCACGGTGATGGTAAATGGTCAATTTCCACACTAAAATTGAACGTTCACAGTCTCTTTAATAAAAAACCATAAAAAGATCTATACACATAAACAAATTAAAATTTCAAAGAATAATCTATGAACATATACCTTGGAAAAACAGGTATTCAAAACAATTCAATATAGACATTGGGCAAGCACAATTTCATTTATCTAAATTAATGTATCAAAGTTATAAACATGTTAAAAACAAATATAGCAAACAGAAATACTATACAATCATAAGAAAAACCCCTACACAATACAGCCTTTAAGTTCCTGCGCCACTCTAATGTCTAGATCCAATGGTCTTAAGTTGATTCGCACGTGGTATAGTTAATAGTACCCTAAATGTGTTAGTATATATTTCTTCCCAGACCCTATTTGGATTCTACACACAAAAAAAGGAATGCGTCGACGCGTTTCGGTGCTGTGGGCACTTGATACTGTAGCACCTTCTTCAGGACTGTCGTTTCTTTGGGGTCACCGGCTTCAAGGATTACTACTTAACACCCTCTCTGTAAATACATAGGGAGAAAAGCAAGGTATCACTACTGTAGAATAATTCGTGACACAATTATTAATCTGCAAAAAACACAGTTGATGGACAGAATGTAGAACAATGTCATACATTCAACCCAATACAAGGATCTGGGCCTAAATCCATCGTTTTTTTGCCCTCCACACCACCCTGGGTTAGACACTGGCTATATGCAAATCAGCTCTGACCCTGTGCCTCATGGGAACAGTCCAGTCCGAACTACCAAGCCATGTCTTTCCCAGATGGAATCAAGCATCCAAGGACCGGTTTCTGGCTATCAGCCTTCTTCAGCCTGGATAGCTTGATTCCAGTGGTGTGGAGAGCCTGGGACTCACGTCTGAGTATACCCAGCACACTCGGGGTGAAAATTGCAAAAAACACAGTTGATGGACAGAATGTAGAACAATGTCATACATTCAACCCAGTACAAGGATCTGGGCCTAAATCCATCGTTTTTTAACCCTCCACACCACCCTGGGTTAGACACTGGCTATATGCAAATCAGCTCTGACCCTGTGCCTCATGGGAACAGTCCAGTCCGAACTACCAAGCCATGTCTTTCCCAGATGGAATCAAGCATCCAAGGACTGGTTTCTGGCTATCAGCCTTCTTCAGCCTGGATAGCTTGACTCCAGTGGTGTGGAGAGCCTGGGACTCACGTCTGAGTATACCCAGCACACTCGGGGTGAAAATTGCAAAAAACACAGTTGATGGACAGAATGTAGAACTATGTCATACATTCAACCCAGTACAAGGATCTGGGCCTAAATCCATCGTTTTTTTGCCCTCCACACCACCCTGGGTTAGACACTGGCTATATGCAAATCAGCTCTGACCCTGTGCCTCATGGGAACAGTCCAGTCCGAACTACCACTCTTCTTATTGGACTGTATATGTCTCTGCTCAAGCAAAAGGTATCACTGTTAAAGTATTCCAGATAATCGTGCCCCTTTCTATATATCCGGACGGTTGTATTCTATTTATTCTCCTACCTTAAAAAGTCAGTAAAATTATTTCTGGACGGGCATATGTCCGCGTAGTTCCATTGATTAGCTGATCAGTGATACCTTTTGCTTGAACAGAGACATATACAGTCCAATAAGAAGATTGGAAGGGTCTCTATAGATCTACAAAGAAGTGGAGAGGCCCCTTTTACTTCAGCCATATACCAGTGAAGAGGTAATTGACTTCCCTACTGTAGTCCCGAGAATATTTTGGTTAAATTGTATGCAGGGACTGATAATGCATTGTGTCCCTACATTAGGAAGGATTTCACCCCATATGAGAAGCCACGAATTGGAGTGGTAGACCAGATAAACACCCGCAGGAGATATCCATCTATACCCACAGGGTAAGAATACGTTTGTGGGGGAAGAAAGAGACATGCATGCGGGGTATGACCTAAGGTTATAAGACTGTGTTTGAGTGAGGTCCCCAAAGTTTTTTCTATTTCCACACTAAAAAAGAAACGGAGGGATAACAATCGAACAATGTGTGAAACAATCTTCAGTACGGATGTATAAGTGACCCTTGAATCAAACAGAGGATAACGAGATTGCAATCACGTGTACACGGGGGAAGGAGGGCCCCCATGTCCTATAAGATCCCATATGTGTATTATACTGATGACCCATGAGAAGTCATTTGAAAGAGGGGGCGGTTAAAGATTTGGAAAAAGTTGATGGAAACAACTTGACATAAGGGTATTTGAGATTAGATCATGATACCAACCCATCAAATAAAAGTAATAAGATGTGCTAGATTAATAATTGTGTCACAAATTATTCTACAGTAGTGATACCTTGCTTTTCTCCCTATGTATTTACAGAGAGGGTGTTAAGTAGTAATCCTTGAAGCCGGTGACCCCAAAGAAACGGCAGTCCTGAAGAAGGTGCTACAGTATCAAGTGTCCACAGCACCGAAACGCGTCGAAGCATTCCTTTTTTTGTGTGTAGAATCCAAATAGGGTCTGGGAAGCAATAGATACTAACACATTTAGGGTACTATTGACTATACCACGTGCAAATCAACTTAAGACCATTGGATCTAGAAATTAGAGTGGCGAAGGAACTTAAAGGCCACATTGTGTAGGGGGTTTTCTTATGATTGTATAGTATTTCTGTTTGCTATATTTGTTTTTAACATGTTTATAACTTTGATACATTAATTTAGATAAATGAAATTGTGCTTGCCCAATGTCTATATTGAATTGTTTTGAATATCTGTTTTTTCAATGTATATGTTCAAAGATTATTCTTTGAAATTTTAATTTGTTTATGTGTATAGATCTTTTTATGGTTTTTTATTAAAGAGACTGTGAACGTTCAATTTTAGTGTGGAAATTGACCATTTACCATCACCGTGATTGATTGGGTTGTGTTGGTAGGAGCATGAGTGTATGAACACCTAGACGGATAAGGTATGAAAATAGAGTGAACTTCTTCGATAGTTTATACCCAGGGAGTTTTTCACAGACTGGTTGTCACTGTACCCTGATCCCTGGTGGTAGTGGGGTACTCTCTCTCTAGATATCCATGTAAATGTTGAACAGCGTCGGGCTGAGGGAGGATCCCTGGGGTGCGCTACAGATGATCTCTTAGGCTATGGAACGGACTGGGGGGAGGAGGACGCTCTGGGTTCTGCCAGAGAGGAAGGAGGTGGTCCAATCCAGAGGCTTGTCTCGGATACCTGCGGCGTGGAGGCATGCACGTAGTGTACGGTAGTAGGCAGTGTCGAAGGTGGCAGAGAGGTCTAGGAGGATGAGTGCTGCGGTCCCGCCATTGTCCAGCAGGGTCCTGATGTCGTCGGTGGCGGCGATGAGGGCAGGCTCAGTGCTGTGGTTGCTGAATATCAATATTGTGACGCACTAATATCATTGACAAAAAATCGAGAGACAAAATATCAAAAGGTATGTGTATAGATTTTCTGTACCGTATTCCACATCTGAGTACCAAAAAAACATACACATATATCTTCATTTATGTGGAGTTAAGAATGGCAACTATATACGTCACTCTGTACATTTACCATTCGATATTTTGTCTACTGTTTTACTGTGCCACAATCTTCTCCTTACCCTCTAGAACCCTCCTGAGAGAACATTTTGCCCCTCAGATTTTCTACCACAGGTTGTGCTATGTGATTTCATTTGATCTCTGCTCAAATTCTACTGTCTCTACTCAATCTGGATTGGATTTGAGAGTTTTCTTCTTCTCAATTAATAATTTGGATCACTACCTACTAATTCTACATCTTCTGAGAAGGGCTGACAAGGAAAAAATGGGTTTATCTAGAGCCTGTGCCACCTGTTGGAAGAAAAGACCATATACAGATGGTCCTCATAAGGATTGCATCTACTGCCTTTATCCAGACCATCAGGGAAAGGATTGTAAGGTATGTCATACCTTTTCAAATAAAACTTTGAGGGATAGCGAAAGAAGTCTTTTACTATGGCTTTAAAAGCTAAAAGCCTGGAAAGTCATGTCTAGTGACAGTGATGAGAAATCTTCTACTTCTAGGAAATCTCAGAAAAGAAGCAGATCTCCTCAGGCTCATACCTCAAGGGAAAGACCTGAGAAGGCCCTTAAAAAGACAACCAAAGGTTCTTCTGGGCGCAGTCCCTCAAAATCTCCAAGCAAGGAAAAGGAGAGCAAGGGTCATGCATCAGGGGTTAAAAATGCCAAGAGGACAAGCCCTGAGCCCTCAGAATCACCCCCTAAAGTCAAGCATTCAGCCAAGAAGCTGGCTTCTACATCTCCTGAGGGAAGATTGGAAAAAACTAAATCGTCGACGAAGAAATTGTCGTCATCAGCGAAAAGTGAGGTAAAACTTGCTTATTCCCGTCGACGGTGGCACTGTCGGCGACAGTGTCGACGCCGAGATCAGGGACGATGACGATGACTATGGCGATCTCGTCGACGAGAGAAACCCCCCAGAAAAAAGAGTATTTACCAGGAAAATGACAATTACCCCGGAACTTACCTCTCCAAGTAAGGTGACACCTCTGGTACCATCTCACCTTTTGGAGGAAGAGGAGTCAGACGAGGAGGAGGATGGTGGTGGTCCTTTTGGCTACGCGAGTAGCCTGTCGCAGTTGCATGTGAAGTGCCAGGGAGATGACTCGCAGGATGAATATGAGGACTATCAAGAACGTCCCCAGCAACATTATCGCCAGGAGTTTAAGAAGAGGTGGTGAGCGTTCCATCTTTATTGCGAAAAGATTTGCAATTTATGCTGGAAGATTATAAGAAAAGACATCCTGTACCTCATACCTCTCAAGAGTTACAAGTGGATATGCCTCAACTACGACCTAGGCCAAGTACATCGGTGAGAAGGCGAGAGATTTTACCAGAGTCCTTGCCTAGATCTCCACTACCAAAGTCTCAACAAGAACCAGTGACCACGGATGATGATCAGGAGGAGGGACAGATACCAGACCCTAGCAGAGAGTGGGATGATTATCTCATTTCATCACCTTCTTCTCCTTCACTGAAGCCTGTCGACTCACCACCGGAAGACATCAGTGGGTTTCATAATTTAATGGAGAGAACTACAGATTTGCGCTCACCATGTCATCTGACAAGGTAGAATCTTCTTGTACGACTTCAGTAAGCCATATCGTAAAGCAGTTTGGTCTCTCCCGATTGTCAATCATCTATGGGAGGAAGGCCTGAAGGTCATGGAGACACCGGCAACTGTGACTCCAGGACACGAAAGACTAGACAAAAAATATAAAGCGCTTTCGGATGCTCCAGCTTGTCTTCTAAGACACCCCAAGCCGAATTCAGTTATAACCCAGGCGGCTCTGCAGAAGTCACCAAATCCATCAGCTCCTATTATGACACCTCCTGATAGAGAGGGTAGGCTTTTGGACAATGCGGGGAAGAGGTTTTCCTCAATGTCTGCCCTACTGGTTAGAGCGGCGAATGCCCTGGCCATTCTGGGCAGGTACGATAGGCAGATGTGGTGTGACCTCTTGCCTTACAAAGACTGCATTCCAGAAGCTGATAGACAGGAGGCCAAGAAGATTCTCCAAGAAGGGGAAAGTACTTCGGCTGGTCATTGATTGCATGATGGCCATCGTGACAACGGCCTTCAGATCGTTGGGTGGAGCAGCAGTCCTACGTCGACAAGGATAGCTAAGAGCAACAGCGTTTAGGCCTAAAGTCCAAAATAAAATCTTTGACCTTCCTTTCAATTCGGAAAACATGAAGACGAGGCACTACAAAGTATCAAAAAGGATACTGAAACCGCAAAATCATTAGGAACACTGCAATATCGGAAAGTTCCTTTTTGAGACTCTAAAGGTAGAGGCCAATCATCTTATAGAGGAGGGTACCAGCAAAGAAGATACTCTTCTTACCCCACCTCGTCTCAGCCCTACCGTCAGCAGTATACACAACGTCAGTCAGGAAGGTACACAAAATGTACTCCTTAAGGTAGAAGAGGTCGTCAGGGGAAGGACAACACCCGACGACAATGACAACCTACAAGATCCGGCTACACTTATCCCTCTTACGTCACATGGTCCCCTGGGTAGAAAAAATTGCTTAATATCTCGTAAATTGGCAGCAAATAACAACGAACCAATGGGTCCTCAACATTATACAATTCGGACACACTCTAGAACTTTTACAAACGCCCCCCTGTACACCACCAAAGCATCAAGAGGTCAAGCACTTACATCAGACGCGTTCGGAAATTTGGACAATGCTCCAAAAGGGAGCAATAGAACCGGTACGAAATCCCAGAAGGGAAGAGGATTTTATTACTGTTTTTTTCTAGTCAAGAAAAACATTCTCCAATGGTGTCCTATTCTAGACCTCAGATCCCTAAACACCTATCTCAAAAAACAATCTTTCAGGATGGTTTCCCTTCAAAACATCCTTCTGCTTTTAAACCCAGGAAATCATATGACCACATTAGACCAACATCATTTCCAGTGCAATAGAATACTGTGAACAAGCAGCTGCCAAACCTTTGAATGCACGAGTTCGTGCCCATTCGACAAGAGCAGTGTCCACCTCCGCTGCTTTGTTTGTGGTAGTGCCGATGCAGGATATCTGCAGGGCAGCGACCTGGAGAAATATGCATACCTTCACCAGGCATTACTGCTTGGATACAGCCGCAGAGAGAGAGAGAGATGTGGCCGTGGGAGAAGCGGTGCTGAGAAACATTATTCAAAAACGGTAAGCCATCTTTTATATCCCTCCGTCCTCTTTTTATTGGTTACAAATGCACATTTTTTATTATTATGTTTGGTAAGAGTGGTTGCAATACTAATATGCAGAATTCTAAGTTCAATATGTATAAAAGATGATGTCTTAAGTAACTATACTGGATCTGCATTAAAAAAAAAAAATTAAATGTGCTTTATACTACTGATCGCTATTCTGTTTCAGGCATGTGAATCTATGAAAGCTCCAATACTGGAGTAAGAAAACAAGTTACTTACCTGTAACAATAGTTCTCCAGTATTGGAAGCTTTCATAGATTCACATGCGAACCACCCTCCTCCCCTGAGAAGCTCACCTCTGATTTAGTACAGAAGGTATTTATTTATTTATTTATGAAATTTGTAAAGTGCAACAAATGCCCTAGGGCGTCTCGGCGCTGTGAACATGGCAGAAAAGGGGGGAAGGTTATTGATTGAACAGCAAGGTTTTGATTTTTCTCCTGAAAGCTAGCAGAGTGGGGCTGGACCTGATGTCCAGGTCGAGGGAGTTCCAGAGTTTGGCTGTGGAAACCGTAAAGCGACGATCGCCCCAGGAGGCCGTTTTAGTGCGTGACATCATGAGGGCGTTAGTTGATCGTAGAGATCGGTTGGGAACATAAAAAGCTAAGGAGTTAAGGAGGAAACGGGGTCCTTGCTTGCGTGAGGCTCTGTAGGCTATACAAAGCGCCTTGAATTTGATACGGTTTTTAACGGCTAGCCAATGGTAGCCTTTGATGACGTGGGCTATAGGTTTAAACTTGGGAGTACCTGACAGCATTCTTGCAGCCGCGTTCTGCACCGACTGTAGTTTACGGATGACTTATTGCTGGGCATTCATGAAGAGTCCGTTGCAGTAGTCCAAGGAGGACATTACAAATGCGGTGACCAGAGTTTTTCCTGAGTTGGAGGGGATGTAAGGGAGGATTTTTTTAATGGATTTTAATTTGTAAAAGGAGGATGAAACAATGGTGTTTGCCTGAGCGGCAAAGGTGAGTTTGTCGTCAAGTAGTATACCTAGGTTTCTAACCTTGGTGACTGGGTTAGGCGGGAGACCTAGCTCAATGGGCCACCAGGAAGTGGACCAGGTCGGGCTGAGCTTGCCAAACATCATAACTTCCGTCTTCTCGGAATTCAGTTTTAAACAGTTTATAGCCATCCAGTTGCTGATGGCGTTCATGCCTAGCTGGAAATTGGCTGCTACTTTCTGTCCATTGTTTTTTATGGCCAGGACCAACTGAGTATCGTCCGCATAGGATGTGAGGCTTTATGGCACAAGTACGTGAAAATCTGAGGGGCAAAAGGTTCTCTCAGGAGGGTTCTTAGAGGGAGAGGAGCTCTGATTGGTTCAGGGAAAAGTTTGGTCTCTTTTACATAACAAAGGTTATGGGTTGCAAAAGGGGAGTAGGCCTAAGCCTCTTTTTAATTTGCTATGTGTTTTGCCATTCGTGTCACAAGTCATAAGAAGAGTACTAGTGCAGTGGGTTATCATTCCTGATGTGATGTTAATTGAGTCCCATCTACAGCATACACTAGTTCAGGTTTAGATTTTTCTAGAACTGGTATGCCTCTTTCTTTAGCAAACTGGGTATCAATAAAATTCCCGTTAGCCCCTGAGTCTATCATGGCCGCTACCAACAAACTTTTCTGTTCCGTTAACTTGATCAGGACGTTAAGAATTAAGTGTGGTACAGTTAACTGTAAAGTATTAGCAATTGACTGTGCAGGAGAGGAAAAAGAACTCGAAAAAGCCTCCTGATCCAATCTCGAGTTTCCTAGTTTTCCGATTTATTAACAGCTTTATCGCGGGGCCAGGAACCTTTTGGCTTAAGAAGACAGTCTCTGACAAAGTGACCTTTTTTCCCACAATAAAGGCATAGACCGCTTTTTCTTCTATTTTCCTTTTCCTCTGTGGTTAATGGTTTCCTTAAACTACCAACTTCCATGGGTTCTCCACTATCTTGGTGTGATTTTTCTTTTGCTCTTGTAAAAATCCTAACATCAGGTTTTCTCTTATCACCCTTGCGATCCGCAACCCGGTGATCCAATCGTAAACTAAGGGCTATTAAATCTGAGCAAGACCGGGGTTGAGGATCTATAGGAGCAATGAGATCCTTAAGTTCATCCCGAAGACCTTGATAGTATAATGCTGCCCTTTTTTCCTCGGGCCACTCAGTTTCTGCTACCAGACGGTTAAATTGAGTGAGATAATGAACAAGATCTTTATTCCCCTGTTTCAACTCAAGTAATTCTCTATCAGCAGATCCAGTAATAGTTCTTCTATCAAAAATCTTTTCAAATTCACGTTTAAAGTTGGTCCAATTATAAAGCAAAGGATCATCAGCTTGAACTAAAGGAACTGCCCACATTGCTGCATCCCCACTAAGATAGGAAATTAGGAAAGCTATACGGGATTGAGCATCAGGAAAAGAAGCTGGTTTAACCATAAAATGCAATTGTACTTGAGTCAAAAAGGTCTGAAATTTATTAGGTTCCCCAGCAAATCTCTCAGGTGGGGCTAGAGGAACAGGTGTAGGTACAGATACAGAAATAGACGAAGAGGAACCTGTTAGGTTAGTTTGAGAAGGATTTGTGGTATGACCAGAATCCAATCGTGTTTGTAATTGGATAACTTTACCAGCTAAGGCTGCAGTTTCTTGACGGCTTGCCGTAAGCTCCTTCTGGAGATTAGCCATCATAGCACAAAGATCATTCATGGTGGCCATTTTTTGAGTACTGCTCGGGAGGAACTGAATTCTTGGGCGGATTATTCTGTCAGGAACCTAATCTTAAGGTTCACGGTTTTCTTTTTTGTTCCTCAGGAGCAGTACCCAAAAGCCCACCTTCCAGCAGCTCTGACCCTGCACTATGAGTTCCGCAGGGGATCGAAGTGGCTAGACGAGGGGAGGTAAGGGAGGGTACTGCGGGGAGGGAGATCTGGAACGAGATAAACACAAAACACTGGAACTCAGGAGAGACGATCCACTGTTAAGAGTATGTTGAGATTCTTGACACTAAAACTCTGAATACCTGAAATAAAAGTTTGGGTTAAACATATATGTTCTTTTCCTTAGAGAAATTCTTCTATTCAGAATTAAGAGGAAAAGTATTCAAAGTATACTCTTGCAAATCAAATCTACTATTTAGATTATCAGATCTACTAACACATAATTAAATATATTACATAACCATTGTAGGTAGTATTCAAAAGACTCAAATTACTGAAAGAACCTAAAAGATCATTTGTTCTGCATTAAAAGATAATTTGTTCTGCATTTGAACCATTTGTCACAAAAAGTACTTCTCATAAAATTAACCTTTGCCCAACACTGAGTGCCAAGATTATTCGTAGGGAATGAATATCAGTAAAACAAGAATGAAGCTAATGCCAGATGAAAGCACAAAAAATGAATGTTCACAAATGCATTGCTTTGAATAATCTCTCTCAAAAGGAAAACCTCTAGTCATTTGCAGTTAAAATGTGTTTCGTAATTCTTTGACAGTTTTACTCATGAAATATGACCAAACTCGGAGCTGTAATGAGCCTCGTAATTCTTTGACAGTTTAACACATGAATTATGACCAAACTCGGAGCTGAAATAAGCCTCGCAATTCTTTGACAGTTTAACACATGAATTATGACCAAACTCGGAGCTGAAATGAGCCTGGTAATTCTTTAACAATTTAGCACATGAAATATAACCAAACTCTGAGCTTTCAGCTGAAAGACATCGCTCTTAACCAAGCGCCAGCAAGGACTGAATCCTTGCACCAAAACAGGCCAAATGAAAGTCTTCAGAAATCGAGCCTGCACCAAAACACGCAGGTTAAAAGCCTCTTCCTCCTTCCTCGATGCGAGAGAAAGAAAATTGGATGGATCCTACCTGTGACTTCTTTCAATGAAACTCTGTGGTAGGAAACCACCAAATGCAGGAAACAGGAAACAAAGTTCACAGAAGATGACCGGAGCCTCGAGGAGCAGCGCTGGGAGAAGTGAACTCTTCGGAACACTCCAGAATAATCCGCAAAGTTCCAAGGGTGTGGCCCTTTTTATAGGCCCAAAAGCAACTACGGTGGCTGCGAAGGAACAAAAGGTTCTTAGCAGCATCAAACTCAAAACAAGCATTGGCCCACATGAAGAATGAACAAACCAGATACTAAACAAGCATTGGTCAAAACATGAATAGCGTACCAGTGTCAAATAAGATTGCATGCATTGTTCTTAGAAATCAAAGGTGCATACATTAATGCAATATAGCATGAACTAACCCAATATGAATCAGCAAAGTACACCAAGGCCAGGGGAGGTACTAGGAAAAGGTCAAAGGTCGTGGAACTGAACAGATCCTGACAGTACCCCCCAACAAAAATGGAGTCACCCCTCTCAAGGAGCATTTAAGTCACGGCATCTGGGTGACGTACATGAAATTGTCTTATTAAACGGGGAGCATGAACGTTTTCTTGAGAAACCCAAGAGTCTTCCTCAGGTCCATAGCCATTCCAGGACACAAGGTACCATAACTTTCCTCTGATTCGTTTGCTATCCTTAATGCAGCGAACCTCGAACTCTTCTTGATTGTTCACGAGTATTGCAGGTGGACAAGGCCTCTTTTTGGAGGTCGCAGGTTTCAAGAGAGAGGTATGAAACACTGGATAGATTCTCATAGTCTTTGGAAGAAGTAATTTATAAGTTACTGGATTTACACGTAATTCTATTTTGTAAGGTCCGATGAACTTTGGGTGGAATTTATAACGTCTCCTAAACTGAAAGTTTTTGGTAGAAAGCCAAACCATGTCCCCTGGTTTATACTCTGGGGCTTTCTTTCTTTTTCTATCTGCAAATTTCTTATACGAAGCTTTGGCTTTCATTAAGTTTTTCTGTAATGTTTTTGTGACTCTTCTCATTTCCTGGAAATGTGTATCCAAGGAAGGTGTGTTCGTTTTTGATTGAGTTAGTAACAGAGGTGAGAAATGTGGATGTCTACCATAGACAGCAAAAAACGGAGACATTCCTGTTGATGAGTTTTGCAAGTTGTTGTATGCAAATTCTGCTTCCCATAAAAAACTCGTCCAGGAACCTTGTTTCTTGAAAAGGTAACATCGTAAATACTGTGTCAGAATGTGGTTAACTCGTTCCGTTTGTCCATCTGTTTCAGGGTGGAAGCTTGTGGATGTATTGCTTTTGATATTCAAGGAAACACACCAGTTCTTCCAAACTTGTGCTATAAACTGTGGTCCACGATCTGTAGTAATAGATCGTGGTAAACCGTGTAGTCGTACTATATGATGTAAAAGGATTTGTACGAGTTGAGAAGCAGTGGGAAGTTTTTTACAAGCTATAAAGTGTGCCATCTTAGACAAACGATCCACTACAACTAAAACAGTTGTCATTCCCTGATCTTCAGGCAAATCTGTAATAAAATCCATAGCTATGTCTTCCCAAACCTCGGCTGGAGTAGGAAGGGGAAGTAACAAACCCTTTCTACCTCCATGTTCTGTTTTAGCTTGGGCACAAATGTCACAAAATTGTATAAAAGAGGTTACATCTTTACTCCAGGTTGGCCACCAGAAATTCCTTCGTACTAATTCTTTGGTTTTTGCAATTCCTGGATGGCCAGCTAATTGTCTAGTATGACACCACTGCAAAACCTGCGTTTGTAGATGTTTAGTTGGTACATATAATAAATTTGAGTGAAAAGGCAAATGATGATGGATGGATCTATTAGGCTCTTCCTGTACCCATGTCAACAATTTTGGTATTGGCATAGCTTTTCTTATTTGTTCAAAGAAAATATCAGACATAGTGGCCCCAACAACCTGGTTACTAGATAGCATGTTCGTAGGTCTGACAGTAAGAGGTGTTTCATCAGGTTTTATGTTGCACCGTGATAATGAGTCAGCTTTATTGTTCTTGATCCCTGGTCTGAAGGTAATCACAAAATCGAATTCTGCGAAAAACATTGTCCAGCGAAGTTGTCTGGGAGTCAACGCTTTTGCACAGCGCAAAAACTGTAAATTCCGATGGTCCGTATAAACAGTTATAGTATGCTTAGCCCCAAGTAAATAATGACGCCATTCTTTGAAAGCGTGTCGAATAGCTAAGAGTTCTTTTTCTGCTACAGTATAATTGACTTCTGCAGGTAGAAATTTCTTTGAAAGAAAAGCAATTGGATGAATTTCATTGCTTTCTACGTCTTTTTGCGACAAAATTGCTCCAATGGCATAGTCAGAAGCATCGGCTTCTACTATGAAGGGTCTTTCAGTGTCGGGGTGTCGTAGGACGGGAGCTTGTGTAAAAGTTCTTTTGAGATTTTGGAATGATTGTTCTGCTTCCGGAGTCCAAGTGAACTTCACATTCTTCCTTAAAAGATGGGTTAAGGGAGTAGCCAAGGTAGAAAAGTTTTTAATGAATCGGGGGTAAAAATTAGCAAATCCTAGAAATCTTTGGATATCTTTCACGGAAGATGGAGTGGGCCACTCCATTACTGCTTGGATCTTTCTAGGAGCCATAGTCATACCAGATGGTGAAAGAATGAAACCCAAAAATTCCACCTTTTTAGTATGAAACTCACATTTTGACAGTTTGCAGAATAAACCATGTGTTCTTAGAGTAGATAGAATGGTTTTAACATGTTGTACATGCTCTTCCGTGGAAGATGAAAAAATTAAGAGATCATCAATATAAGCAATGACAAATCTATCTAGATAATCTCTGAGGACGTCATTTATGAAAAATTGAAATGCGGCTGGGGCATTGCATAAGCCAAAGGGCATTACACAATACTCGAACAAGCCAAAACGAGTTCGAAAGGCCGTCTTCCACTCATCGCCAGGTCTTATGCGGACTAAGTGGTAGGCTCCTCGCAAGTCAAGTTTGGTATAGATAGTGGCTGATCTTACTTGGTCCAAAAGAACTGGTATTAACGGTAGTGGATACCGATTCTTAATGGTGATATTATTGAGCGCTCGGTAGTCTATGCAAGTGCGTAGTTCTCCACTACTTTTTGGCACAAAAAAAAGAGGCGAGGCAGCTGGAGACTTGGAGGGTCTAATAAAACCATTTTTTAAAAACTTATCCAAATATTCTCGAAGATGTTGGTTTTCTTGTTCGGTAAGAGCGTAAATCCTACTGCAAGGAATCTTAGCTCCAGGTACTAGATCAATAGCACAGTCATAATCCCTATGAGGAGGTAAACTTTCGGCGCTCTGCTCGCTGAAGACATCAGCAAAGGATTCATAAATAGATGGTAACTCAATATCTTTTTCAGCAGCAGTGGATACGAAAAGAGCTGAAGCACTATGCAATAAGGCACTTGGAGTAGCTCTAGATATTTTGTTTGAACAAAAACACTCCTGTTGGCACCACAGAGAAGAGAAATCGACAGCTCGGTTTACCCAGTCTATTATCGGGTTGTGTAAGGTTAACCAGGGTATACCCAGAATTATTCCAAATTGCGGTGCATCAATCACTTCAAAAGAAATATTTTCTTGATGTGTTTTGCCATTCGTGTCACAAGTCATAAGAAGAGTACTAGTGCAGTGGGTTATCATTCCTGATGTTAATTGAGTCCCATCTACAGCATACACTAGTTCAGGTTTAGATTTTTCTAGAACTGGTATGCCTCTTTCTTTAGCAAACTGGGTATCAATAAAATTCCCGGTAGCCCCTGAGTCTATCATGGCCGCTACCAACAAACTTTTCTGTTCCGTTAACTTGATCAGGACGTTAAGAATTAAGTGTGGTACAGTTAACTGTAAAGTATTAGCAATTGACTGTGCAGGAGAGGAAAAAGAACTCGAAAAAGCCTCCTGATCCAATCTCGAGTTTCCTAGTTTTCCGATTTATTAACAGCTTTATCGCGGGGCCAGGAACCTTTTGGCTTAAGAAGACAGTCTCTGACAAAGTGACCTTTTTTCCCACAATAAAGGCATAGACCGCTTTTTCTTCTATTTTCCTTTTCCTCTGTGGTTAATGGTTTCCTTAAACTACCAACTTCCATGGGTTCTCCACTATCTTGGTGTGATTTTTCTTTTGCTCTTGTAAAAATCCTAACATCAGGTTTTCTCTTATCACCCTTGCGATCCGCAACCCGGTGATCCAATCGTAAACTAAGGGCTATTAAATCTGAGCAAGACCGGGGTTGAGGATCTATAGGAGCAATGAGATCCTTAAGTTCATCCCGAAGACCTTGATAGTATAATGCTGCCCTTTTTTCCTCGGACCACTCAGTTTCTGCTACCAGACGGTTAAATTGAGTGAGATAATGAACAAGATCTTTATTCCCCTGTTTCAACTCAAGTAATTCTCTATCAGCAGATCCAGTAATAGTTCTTCTATCAAAAATCTTTTCAAATTCACGTTTAAAGTTGGTCCAATTATAAAGCAAAGGATCATCAGCTTGAACTAAAGGAACTGCCCACATTGCTGCATCCCCACTAAGATAGGAAATTAGGAAAGCTATACGGGATTGAGCATCAGGAAAAGAAGCTGGTTTAACCATAAAATGCAATTGTACTTGAGTCAAAAAGGTCTGAAATTTATTAGGTTCCCCAGCAAATCTCTCAGGTGGGGCTAGAGGAACAGGTGTAGGTACAGATACAGAAATAGACGAAGAGGAACCTGTTAGGTTAGTTTGAGAAGGATTTGTGGTATGACCAGAATCCAATCGTGTTTGTAATTGGATAACTTTACCAGCTAAGGCTGCAGTTTCTTGACGGCTTGCCGTAAGCTCCTTCTGGAGATTAGCCATCATAGCACAAAGATCATTCATGGTGGCCATTTTTTGAGTACTGCTCGGGAGGAACTGAATTCTTGGGCGGATTATTCTGTCAGGAACCTAATCTTAAGGTTCACGGTTTTCTTTTTTGTTCCTCAGGAGCAGTACCCAAAAGCCCACCTTCCAGCAGCTCCGACCCTGCACTATGAGTTCCGCAGGGGATCGAAGTGGCTAGACGAGGGGAGGTAAGGGAGGGTACTGCGGGGAGGGAGATCTGGAACGAGATAAACACAAAACACTGGAACTCAGGAGAGACGATCCACTGTTAAGAGTATGTTGAGATTCTTGACACTAAAACTCTGAATACCTGAAATAAAAGTTTGGGTTAAACATATATGTTCTTTTCCTTAGAGAAATTCTTCTATTCAGAATTAGGAGGAAAAGTATTCAAAGTATACTCTTGCAAATCAAATCTACTATTTAGATTATCAGATCTACTAACACATAATTAAATATATTACATAACCATTGTAGGTAGTATTCAAAAGACTCAAATTACTGAAAGAACCTAAAAGATAATTTGTTCTGCATTAAAAGATAATTTGTTCTGCATTTGAACCATTTGTCACAAAAAGTACTTCTCATAAAATTAACCTTTGCCCAACACTGAGTGCCAAGATTATTCGTAGGGAATGAATATCAGTAAAACAAGAATGTAGCTAATGCCAGATGAAAGCACAAAAAATGAATGTTCACAAATGCATTGCTTTGAATAATCTCTCTCAAAAGGAAAACCTCTAGTCATTTGCAGTTAAAATGTGTTTCGTAATTCTTTGACAGTTTTACTCATGAAATATGACCAAACTCGGAGCTGTAATGAGCCTCGTAATTCTTTGACAGTTTAACACATGAATTATGACCAAACTCGGAGCTGAAATAAGCCTCGCAATTCTTTGACAGTTTAACACATGAATTATGACCAAACTCGGAGCTGAAATGAGCCTGGTAATTCTTTAACAATTTAGCACATGAAATATAACCAAACTCTGAGCTTTCAGCTGAAAGACATCGCTCTTAACCAAGCGCCAGCAAGGACTGAATCCTTGCACCAAAACAGGCCAAATGAAAGTCTTCAGAAATCGAGCCTGCACCAAAACACGCAGGTTAAAAGCCTCTTCCTCCTTCCTCGATGCGAGAGAAAGAAAATTGGATGGATCCTACCTGTGACTTCTTTCAATGAAACTCTGTGGTAGGAAACCACCAAATGCAGGAAACAGGAAACAAAGTTCACAGAAGATGACCGGAGCCTCGAGGAGCAGCGCTGGGAGAAGTGAACTCTTCGGAACACTCCAGAATAATCCGCAAAGTTCCAAGGGTGTGGCCCTTTTTATAGGCCCAAAAGCAACTACGGTGGCTGCGAAGGAACAAAAGGTTCTTAGCAGCATCAAACTCAAAACAAGCATTGGCCCACATGAAGAATGAACAAACCAGATACTAAACAAGCATTGGTCAAAACATGAATAGCGTACCAGTGTCAAATAAGATTGCATGCATTGTTCTTAGAAATCAAAGGTGCATACATTAATGCAATATAGCATGAACTAACCCAATATGAATCAGCAAAGTACACCAAGGCCAGGGGAGGTACTAGGAAAAGGTCAAAGGTCGTGGAACTGAACAGATCCTGACACTAAAAGTCAGCAGTGTGACTTATCTCACTCTGCTGCTTGTGGACCTCCGCGGAGTGCTGTGGAGTTTTTTGTCACTCAAGCCTACTAATTTGTCCCTTGTTTACGGAACCGCTTATGCCAGCCATTAAAAAGCCATGAAGAATCTAGGAAACTACATGTACACAAATCACCATAACAAACAAATCTATGCTGATCAAATTTATGAATCTTCTTCAACTATTCTTAACCGTCTTCGTTATTTGGGATGTTTCAATGGACAAAAAGAATCTCACTGTTTCAATTATATTGTAGTGTCCTTGAGCAGGGTAACAGGCACATACATTTTTCTTGAGGAAGTAAATAACAAAGTAAAAAAAAAGTGAGAGTATCTAAGCCCCTAACTCGCAGGAGAACGTTCGATTTTTACCCCAAATTATTTCTTTGACTCCTGACTCATTCTAAGAAGGAAGAGATGGAACTGAGGATCACATGGCTTCTCTGGCACAAGTCAGAGACAATGGCTGTGTGTCTCAAAATGTCCTTTGTTATAGAGAATGTTCTTGTTTTTTTTATAAAAGTGGGAGGGATGAGAACAGATGAGCAAGATGAGGGTTTGGTACTTTTTTTGGCAGGCTTATTAATTCATCACTCTCGGGAAGGATTTCTATCCTAATGATGCAACTTGTTACTTTGTCTTTACTTGATATATGAAAACTCATGTTATAGAGTATAGTGCCTCACTAAAGGGCAATACTAACTGCCTCTTGTGGTACCAATTTTTAAGGCCTAAGGAGATTTGATTGTGTGCAATTTGTAGAACAATATGATAGTGTTACGTTTTTTTACAGAGGACTGTATACACACCTATGGTCTGTTCACAAACAGTCCTAATGATCCGCTAAAGGCTGTTGCCCTGGGTCTCCATATGAACTCGCTGTAATATGATGTTTGTAATGCCACCTTGCCAGCATGAGATTGCTAAAAGACTGGACCTCGTAATAGATACTAGGGTGTGGCTTGAGGGCTAGGGCGGCCGACTTTTAAACTGGGAAACCATGTTCGAGTCTATTGGGAGGCTCAAACGTCCTGTGAATCTGGGCAAATCCCTTAATCCCCCTGTGCCCAAAAGCATATAATGGGGTATATAATTTCGAGCCCCTTTTGCCACAGGGATGTAATCTTTTACGATGTTCCTGTGGCCATAGGGGCTTCCACTTATTTACAAGGCAGCGTCAAGCCACTTAGCGTGGCTTAACGCTGCCTTGTAAATAAGGCCCCATTTCATGCTACGCTTAGCGTGAAGCGGGGGGGGCAATGGGTGTTGCTGTGGGCATTCCACTGCAACACCCATTGATTCTGAGGCTGGCCCCTATTTACAAGGGAGACGTAAATAGGATGCATTGCCAGAATGAAGGCCAGGGAAAACCTGGTCTTACCCTGCAGCAATGAGTTTAGTTTCTCCTCGATTTTGCTGTTTTCATGTGTGCTGCGTTGTACAGCACACATGAAAACAGCAAAAGGCCAATGATAGTTTATGGTCAGGAAGATCCTCCCTCCTGCACAAAAACAATCATTTTTTTAAAATACAGTTTTGCAACTTCTATGTGTGCTGCATTAGGCAGTCTCAGCTGCAATACCAGAGAAGGAGCGTCCTCCACTTCTGCTTTGGTAGATGTGGGGAGTATCTGCAAGTAAAAGGGAGGCAAAAAATAGCCTTCTTGCCGGTTGGTCAAAGTTAAGGTGGTGTGTTGTGTCCTAAGTAGAAAGACACCAGGAGCCAGAATGTATATTTAGGTCTTCTTTATTCAGTCTTCAATTGTAGGTTACATCTGTCTTGACTCCAGCCAGCCTAGTGTGGCACCAGCCCCACCAGGAGCAGCCTGCCTAGCTGCTCAGCCCATCTCTAACTGCAACATTCATCCCACTCAGACACCCAGAAACCCCAAGATGGCGGCACGTTTTTTTCGTAGCGCCGGGTGGCTCCCAGCACGCCTTTGCAGTTAAACGTCCTATCACAAGCGGAAGCGTCCATCATCTGAAACTTCGTCACAGCTTCTCAAAAGGACGAGCTTGGAATGCCACATGAGTCTCTACAATGCAGGTAAGATTCCATGAGCTGAATGTAGCGCGCGCCTCAGATTTTGAATGTACCAAACAGCGGTTATAAAAAAAAAGGTTGAACGGTGCAGGAAAGCTCACCTCAAAAGCGCTGTAATCGTACAATAGAGCAATTTCCTCAGTAATGTGCTGCATAACCAATAGAAAATAAAAATGAAATAAACTAATGACAGATTCAGTACTCAAACACCACTTCGGCTATAAAATGCCAAAAGTAGTGCTATATTTACAACAAGGGGTGGTGAGGGACAGAGTCTCTGAATTAAGCAGAAAGCTCTCACCCAGTCAAGAGATCAGGGCTAGATCCAACACCGTTTTTTAGCTCACTGCACCATCCCAGTTTCAGAACCTGGCTGTATGCAAATTAGTCTGTTCCTGTCCCAGTGCATGATGGGAACAGGGCAAACCAAACTACAAAAGCCAATTCTTACACTGGGAAGGAAACAAGCTCCCGGGGACCGGTTTCTGGCATTACAGCCGTCTTCGGCCCGGTTTGCTTGAATCCTGATGGTGCAATGAGCAAGGGTCTCACATCTGAGAATACCCTTCCACGCTTAGGGTGGACAAAATATTTACAACAAGGGGTGGTGAGGGACAGAGTCTCTGAATTAAGCAGAACGCTCTCACCCAGTCAAGGGATCAGGGCTAGATCCAACACCGCTTTTTAGCTCACTGCACCATCCCAGTTTCAGAACCTGGCTGTATGCAAATTAGTCTGTTCCTGTCCCAGTGCATGATGGGAACAGGGCAAACCAAACTACAAAAGCCAATTCTTACACTGGGAAGGAAACAAGCTCCCGGGGACCGGTTTCTGGCATTACAGCCGTCTTCGGCCCGGTTTGCTTGAATCCTGATGGTGCAATGAGCAAGGGTCTCACATCTGAGAATACCCTTCCACGCTTAGGGTGGACAAAAATATTTACAACAAGGGGTGGTGAGGGACAGAGTCTCTGAATTAAGCAGAAAGCAGCGTCGTGTGTAGACTCCAGGATCACCACAAGAGTGCACCAACTGCGAAACGCTGGCAATCCTACACATGCAGAAATTATGCAAGAAACGATCTGTGTGGTTCTATGCTTCAATGCAGATGGGAACCAACATGCAGACACACCAAAGTGCCAAGAGACACCAATCAGGCACTTCGCCTCTAGAATAGAAATCCATAGGTTGAAAAACCAGGGCAGGTCTCATGTTTCTTAAAACGCTTTTCTTTAAACAGGCTGCTGTACGCTAGCACATACAATTAAATTGATGTACTGACTTAGGTAGAAATACTTGACACTCGCCTGGTTAGAATTCCTTTCAGGAATCAAACATTGTCCTTCAATGCAACTACTGCACGGATATTGTTGTGACAATACTTATTCAATAAAAGTCACTATGGTCTTGGAAGTACTTTGAATCTCAGCTACTGTGAAAAATCACTTTAAAATTCCCCATCTATGCAGCCACTGTACACTTTATGTACTAACACCTTTATGACTGCAAATCCCAAATTGTGCCGTTATATTTTATTTTGTCACTTTATTTTTAAAGACACTCTAGTCCTAAACCATTGAAAGAATTGTGAAACAAGGCCATGAAGGACACCTAGACATTGTTATAACAAAACAGGTGGTGAAGAATTTCACTTTGTGTCTTAGTTCAGACGTTGTTTTGAAAAAGTAGTGAGGGGGCAGTGGTGCTGGAACAATTTTCAGAGTAGGGTTGCTGCCATCAATGTTACATCATTGAATTCATAGGAATTGTGAAAAATGTAAGTGTCACACACAAGAATAAGTATAGCAATGCATCATGCACATTCAGCAGGAGAGTGGTAAGGGTGTGGTATGTAGCCGGTGCTGAAGTTTACTGTCGCAAATCTATCACTTTAACCGAAAAACATTTTCCATTGAAATGGCCAAAATATTCGTAATAACATGCAGTTTCCCTGATAAAACACAGTGTACAAACGAGAAATGTCTCAAAATTGGGTTTCAGAAAATATTTATCATTCGTACATCACTAAGGGCCTGATTACGATGTTAGTCGAAAAGCCTGTAGGTTTAAAGTAAGACCGCTGTATTATGATGACGGCAGTCAGAGTTTAAACTGGCTGGGGAATCTGACTCAAGGAGCCTGTTGGAAAGCCCTCATAATCTCTTAAGGATGGCGTTTCCGCCCTCGGGATTATGATGTTGGTTTCGGACAGCCAAGCGTTAATGAAAAGAGCCCCCTTCTACTAATAGGGAGTTCCTCTAGGCAGGGAAATAATACACAGTGTAAATTCCTAGGGCAACTCAGGATAAAAACAACACTTAATTATAACATTTCTATTATATGGAGAGACACAGGCCAAAAAAATATTTGAAAAATACAAAAATAGTTCTTTATTGAAAATGTTATATTTAATATATATTCAAAAAATACAATCTTAAAACAGACCACAAGCACACCACATCCATGTCATCATTTATACGAAGCAGTCATAATGCATACATCACTGGCACTATAAACACCTGAAATGGTTGTGATTCAAAACATTATGTACATAGCCAGAAGTTGAACATTGCCATTATGATATTGATTTCAACACTTTTACTCGGTGAGCCTGAGATGCAGGCTTTTAGTTCCTAAATTCATATCTGTTTCACTGAGTGGCTGTAGCTCCAGATAATTTCCTACAAGCGTTTCGGCATGAAAATGCCTTCGTCAGGAAAAGTCACAGCAGATTCAGGCAATATCTGTAAATACAAAGAACATAAGTATGCTGTCCTTCCTGAAATCACATTGTACATGAAATATCTACACATATAATTATTGCTTTGTATTTGGTAGACCATCACCTCAGAGAAAAGCAAAAGGAAGAGCATATCACTTAAATAAATAGCCCCATGGTGCAGTGGTAAAGGAGCATGCAGAATTGAATGTGAAAATCACAGAGGTGTGATTGCATGCTACAAATACGAAAAGTGCCAAGAGAAGACCCACACAAATGGTTAAAATATCCCTATATATGTGCCCTTGCGTCATGCGATGTTCATTAAAAACATCATTACCATATACTGTGGAAACTGTCCGCCAGTACACTTAAAAAATATGCAATGTCCTACTTGAAAGGGAAATATGCCCTGGTCTTCTATGTGAAACAAAAGAAAGAATGACATTAAGATGCCTGATATTGTAATGTTTCCATGATGTAGGCATATTTGATGTATAGTAGTATGTTTATGATTAAAGTGGACAGGGTCCACTTAAAGGCTGTCTTTGTAGTATTTTTTTAAAGCAAATTCGGTAGCCAGTTTCTTGAAACCTTCCTACATGGAACAAGAAAACATACATCTGAGTCCTGGTACATATGTAGCCTAATGACCTAAACAGGCTTCTACAAAGAGATTCCACAAAAGAACAGCACAAAGACTTTTTTTTTAAAACTTTTCTTCATTTTAATATTTTTTGCAACATGTACCTCCCACCCATGAGCCACCCCCCCCCCCCCGATCCGGTCATCTGTTTACTTGTCACAGATTTACAGAAAGTAAGAACAGAAAAAAAGGGAAAGAAAATGAAGAAGGAGAAAAAAGAAAAGAATGATGATGAATAACTCAAATCAAGAGAACAGAGACACATCAAATTCAGACATATTCGGGAGTCATTGACATAAAAAAAAACATTAGATTATAATGGCATTAACTTTATATAATAAGTATAATATTCTGTTTTATAGTTCTTGATGTCGTATCCACTGTGTTAGGTGATCCCATATTTCTAGACCCTTTTTTTTCCTTTGAACTCCCTTCCTCCGATATATCGCAATCTCTAGAGTGTATGTGGCTAAGAGTCTTGCCCGCCACTGTGAAAAAGTCGGGGGATTTAGATCTAACCAACTGGATGCTAAGCATATTCTATAGACAGCCAGGGAGACATATATGAACCCCTGCATTATTTTTGGCCTGATATCCCCGTCCCTTCCTAGCATAATTTTGGCTACTGTGATTTCTATGTTTGTGTTCAAGATTTCGGATAAGAATGCTGATATTTCGCATGTAAGGGGTCTGTCTTTATCACATGTGGCAAATAAGTGGACTATATCGGGCGCTGGTGTCGAGCATCTAGGGCATTGGGTACCTTTACTTGTGCTCCATTTGGCTATCTGGTAGGGTGTGTGATATAATTGGAAGAAGGTTTTATAGTATTGGACTTGTAGTTTGGGTGACATTAAGAGTGATTGATAGAGTTGGAATGCCTTCTGAACTGACTCCTCATTCATATCTAGCTTATTTTGCCATTTATTTATATGTTTATACATGTCATCTGGTAACAAGGAGACTAGGTTGAGATATATTTCTCCTATTTTTGCGGTGATGTTTCTATTGAGGATTTCTGTTATTTGAATCCTGTGGAACTCCGCGCTTCCACCACCTTTCTTTAGTAAAAAATCTCTTATTAGAAGGAATTTAAAGAAATCTCAGTTTTAAGCCGAACTCATTCTTTAATTATTCGAATGATTTGAAGTCTGTTGATGTATAGAAACATCCACATCGTGTGATCCCCATATTCACCCATCTTTTCATATAGTTATCAAAGAAGATATCAGGTAGATTATAGTTCTGATGAAGGCTCGTACAATAAAAGTTTCAACCGACCCCGAGAAGCTTGCGTATATCTCTCCATGCGTTATATATACACCGGTTAATGTTTTGAAATGGACCTTTTTGTAGTGACAGTCAAAGGTAAGTCGCCATAGATGTTCACCCGTTTCTATACCAAGGATGAGTTCTTGTGGGGTCGGAACTTCTCCTTCTTGCGTAGGATTCAGATTTGGGGTCAATAAGATCTTGATATATTTCAGGAGTGTGGCCCACCAGTAGACCTTGGGGTTAGGGACAGCGAGTCCATCTCTTTCTTGCGGGAGCGATATATATCGGTAACCTCTGTGTGATTTTGTATGGCCCCATATAAATCGAGAAAATGTGTTGTGGAGGAGGAGCTACGCTGGCAAACAAGATGGCTGCTAAGGCTCCCGGCTCCGCCGACCTCCGTATCCCGCCACAAGATCCTGTACATTATCCTGATTTTACGCCTAGCCTCTGTGTGAATGAACTGTTCCGCACTCCGATGGTGAAATCCGGAAAATTTTATCGGCTGCTTTGACGAAGTTGCTTCGAGTTGAAGATTGTGGCCTACTCCAGCGGGGAAGCCGGGGCCTCGAGTACTTTCACAGCCGGGCTGCAGTGCAAAAACATCGGCCGGGAGACCCAGGCAGGGTCCGGTCAATCGGAGTGGAGGGTTCTTTTATGCCCGAATTTCATCGGCAATCGTTTCTATTGCTCAGCATTGATGGAGTAGTGACTTCGCTTGCTATTGACTGTGGGTGGGGGTCCCTGTCCCGCAGACCCGGTATTGGTCCCCGCCGGAGTTCGGTGGGTCGGGGTCCCTGGCCTGTGGCGTTAACCGGGTTGACCGCGGGCGCAGACAAGGACTGGTCACCCTCCGCATCTGCCCGTTCGTGATCCTGTTTGTCCCCCTCGGGGATGCCAGATTCACCGGGGGAGGTGATTGTGACTGGTGTCGGGCGTGAGACTATGGATCGAACGGTGCTTGAGCCATCACTGAGGTCAATATTGGCAGAGATTTGGGCGTTTCATTCACATGTGGTTGTCTTATTGAACAAATTGGATACACGCCTATCTGAGATGCTCCTTGTGGAATCGGACCCTGCCTCACTGTTGGACCAAAATGATTCAGAAAAGGGGGTGGTGATGAACAGAGTGTCTGAATTAAGCAGACCACTCTTACCCAGTCCAAAGATCAGGGCTTGATCCATCACCGTTTTTTAGCTCACTGCACCATCCCAGCTCAGAACTTGGCTATATGCAAATTAGTCTGACCCTGGCCCAGTGCATCATGGGAACAGGGCAGACCAAACTACCAAGCCAATTCTTATACTGGGAAGGAAACAAGCTACCGGGGACCGGTTTCTGGCATTTCAGCCGTCTTCGGCCCGGCTTGCTTGAATCCTGATGGTGCAATGAGCTAGGGACTCACATCTGAGTATTCCCTTCCACGCTTATGGTGGACAAAAATGATTCAGAAAAGGGGGTGGTGATGAACAGAGTGTCTGAATTAAGCAGACAACTCTTACCCAGTCCAAAGATCAGGGCTTGATCCATCACCGTTTTTTAGCTCACTGCACCATCCCAGCTCAGCACTTGGCTATATGCAAATTAGTCTGACCCTGGCCCAGTGCATCATGGGAACAGGGTAGACCAAACTACCAAGCCAATTCTTATACTGGGAAGGAAACAAGCTACCGAGGACCGGTTTCTGGCATTTCAGCCGTCTTCGGCCCGGCTTGCTTGAATCCTGATGGTGCAATGAGCTAGGGACTCACATCTGAGTATACCCTTCCACGCTTATGGTGGACAAAAATGATTCAGAAAAGGGGGTGGTGATGAACAGAGTCTCTGAATTAAGCAGACCACTCTTACCCAGTCCAAAGATCAGGGCTTGATCCATCACCGTTTTTTAGCTCACTGCACCATCCAAGCTCAGAACTTGGCTATATGCAAATTAGTCTGACCCTGGCCCAGTGCATCATGGGAACAGGGCAGACCAAACTACCAAGCCAATTCTTATACTGGGAAGGAAACAAGCTACCGGGGACCGGTTTCTGGCATTTCAGCCGTCTTCGGCCCGGCTTGCTCGAATCCTGATGGTGCAATGAGCTAGGGACTCACATCTGAGAATACCCTTCCACGCTTATGGTGTACAAAAATGATTCAGAAAAGGGGGTGGTGATGAACAGAGTGTCTGAATTAAGCAGACCACTCTTACCCAGTCCAAAGATCAGGGCTTGATCCATCACCCTTTTTTTTAGCTCACTGCACCATCCCAGCTCAGAACTTGGCTATATGCAAGTTAGTCTGACCCTGGCCCAGTGCATCATGGGAACAGGGCAGACCAAACTACCAAGCCAATTATTATACTGGGAAGGAAACAAGCTACCGGGGACCGGTTTCTGGCATTTCAGCCGTCTTCGGCCCGGCTTGCTTGAATCCTGATGGTGCAATGAGCTAGGGACTCACATCTGAGTATACCCTTCCACGCTTATGGTGGACAAAAATGATTCAGAAAAGGGGGTGGTGATGAACAGAGTGTCTGAATTAAGCAGGCCACTCTTACCCAGTCCAAAGATCAGGGCTTGATCCATCACCGTTTTTAAGCTCACTGCACCATCCCAGCTCAGAACTTGGCTATATGCAAATTAGTCTGACCCTGGCCCAGTGCATCATGGGAACAGGGCAGACCAAACTACCAAGCCAATTCTTATACTGGGAAGGAAACAAGCTACCGGGGACCGGTTTCTGGCATTTCAGCCGTCTTCGGCCTGGCTTGCTTGAATCCTGATGGTGCAATGAGCTAGGGACTCACATCTGAGTATACCCTTCCACGCTTATGGTGGACAAAAATGATTCAGAAAAGGGGGTGGTGATGAACAGAGTGTCTGAATTAAGCAGACCACTCGTACCCAGTCCAAAGATCAGGGCTTGATCCATCACCGTTTTTTAGCTCACTGCACCATCCCAGCTCATAACTTGGCTATATGCAAATGTAAATGTAAATGTAAATGTAAATGTAAATGTATTGGCATTTATATAGCGCACTACTTACCCGTAGGGTCCCAAGGCGCTTTGACCGCTGCGAAACCCTTCCTGGCTTCCCTGAGAGATGGTCCCTTAATGGGTATCTCCAGGGTGAGACCAGGCATCCCCGGCGGTCTGGTGGGGCCGTTAGTGAAGATGAGGCAAGCTAATGCCCAGAGTTGCCGAGTGTGATCGCTGATCAGAGTGGGCACCGAGGCGAGAGAATTATCGAGTCCGCTGACCCTGGTCCAGAAACCTGCCGCGCCGGGAATCGAACCCTGGTCCCGGGCCGTCCTCTGCTCTCGGGTCTGCCGCCTCTAACCAGTGAGCCACACTACTTCACTTAGTCTGACCCTGGCCCAGTGCATCATGGGAACAGGGCAGACCAAACTACCAAGCCAATTCTTATACTGGGAAGGAAACAAGCTACCGGGGACCGGTTTCTGGCATTTCAGCCGTCTTCGGCCCGGCTTGCTTGAATCCTGATGGTGCAATGAGATAGGGACTCACATCTGAGTATACCCTTCTACGCTTATGGTGGACAAAAATGATTCAGAAAAGGGGGTGGTGATGAACAGAGTGTCTGAATTAAGCAGACCACTCTTACCCAGTCCAAAGATCAGGGCTTGATCCATCACCGTTTTTTAGCTCACTGCACCATCCCAGCTCAGAACTTGGCTATATGCAAATTAGTCTGACCCTGGCCCAGTGCATCATGGGAACAGGGCAGACCAAACTACCAAGCCAATTCTTATACTGGGAAGGAAACAAGCTACCGGGGACCGGTTTCTGGCATTTCAGCCATCTTCGGCCCGGCTTGCTCGAATCCTGATGGTGCAATGAGCTAGGGACTCACATCTGAGAATACCCTTCCACGCTTATGGTGTACAAAAATGATTCAGAAAAGGGGGTGGTGATGAACAGAGTGTCTGAATTAAGCAGACCACTCTTACCCAGTCCAAAGATCAGGGCTTGATCCATCACCCTTTTTTTTAGCTCACTGCACCATCCCAGCTCAGAACTTGGCTATATGCAAATTAGTCTGACCCTGGCCCAGTGCATCATGGGAACAGGGCAGACCAAACTACCAAGCCAATTATTATACTGGGAAGGAAACAAGCTACCGGGGACCGGTTTCTGGCATTTCAGCCGTCTTCGGCCCGGCTTGCTTGAATCCTGATGGTGCAATGAGCTAGGGACTCACATCTGAGTATACCCTTCCACGCTTATGGTGGACAAAAATGATTCAGAAAAGGGGGTGGTGATGAACAGAGTGTCTGAATTAAGCAGGCCACTCTTACCCAGTCCAAAGATCAGGGCTTGATCCATCACCGTTTTTAAGCTCACTGCACCATCCCAGCTCAGAACTTGGCTATATGCAAATTAGTCTGACCCTGGCCCAGTGCATCATGGGAACAGGGCAGACCAAACTACCAAGCCAATTCTTATACTGGGAAGGAAACAAGCTACCGGGGACCGGTTTCTGGCATTTCAGCCGTCTTCGGCCTGGCTTGCTTGAATCCTGATGGTGCAATGAGCTAGGGACTCACATCTGAGTATACCCTTCCACGCTTATGGTGGACAAAAATGATTCAGAAAAGGGGGTGGTGATGAACAGAGTGTCTGAATTAAGCAGACCACTCGTACCCAGTCCAAAGATCAGGGCTTGATCCATCACCGTTTTTTAGCTCACTGCACCATCCCAGCTCATAACTTGGCTATATGCAAATTAGTCTGACCCTGGCCCAGTGCATCATGGGAACAGGGCAGACCAAACTACCAAGACAATTCTTATACTGGGAAGGAAACAAGCTACCGGGGACCGGTTTCTGGCATTTCAGCTGTCTTCGGCCCGGCTTGCTTGAATCCTGATGGTGCAATGAGATAGGGACTCACATCTGAGTATACCCTTCCACGCTTATGGTGGACAAAAATGATTCAGAAAAGGGGGTGGTGATGAACAGAGTGTCTGAATTAAGCAGACCACTCTTACCCAGTCCAAAGATCAGGGCTTGATCCATCACCGTTTTTTAGCTCACTGCACCATCCCAGCTCAGAACTTGGCTATATGCAAATTAGTCTGACCCTGGCCCAGTGCATCATGGGAACAGGGCAGACCAAACTACCAAGCCAATTCTTATACTGGGAAGGAAACAAGCTACCGGGGACCGGTTTCTGGCATTTCAGCCGTCTTCGGCCCGGCTTGCTTGAATCCTGATGGTGCAATGAGCTAGGGACTCACATCTGAGTATACCCTTCCACGCTACTGTTGGACCAGCAATCTGCAGCCATTCAAGCCGCGGCCATTTTGACTCCGTGCGAGGACCCCGTGAGGAAGCAAGTATTGAAACCATTGGATGGTGCCCTGGAGGACGGTGTTCCCGAGGTCGTGATTGTACCGCCGAACCTTCCATCACTATCGACTTTGGGGGTATCGAAAGGCGTTCCCCTCCCGGAGACTTTTGTTGTGGACTTTTCTTTAATCTTATGTTCGTCTTCTCCTTTCTAGTTGACTTTACGACTCCGGGGCAAGATACATTGGGACTGTCCACCTAGGAGAGAGAGTTTTTCTGCGTCTGAAGTTCTTGTGGACTCACTGTCTACGAGTTGCCACGGATTGATTCTTGATGACTTCCGTCTCCTCTATGACTCCTTTGTGTGCCTTTCGGTCTTGCTAGGGGGGGTTTGTGTGCTCGTTCGGAAGGGTCAAGGTTAATATCAATTAGATTGAGACGGTTTGGAGTGGCTTTTACGGGTGTTCGACCTGCAACTGTTTGATTTACGAGGCTGGGCGGTGTATCACGGTGCCCCCAAATTTCTCCTATAAGGGTTGTCATACATTGGTCTTTTTGCGATGGGGGGTGGCTGTTTCTGGCGGGGGGACTAAGGGGGCTGGGAGCCCATACGGATAAACCCTCCTCCATTCTTTTTCCTACTTTTAGGGTTTTAGTTATTTGGGGCGACAGGCCCGCTGCTAGTGGGGTTAGGCTGCAGCCATCCACAGGGGTGCAGGGTAGGGGTTGGTGGGGGGGTTTATTTTGCCTTTTTTTTATTTCTATGGGCTTTTTCTTCCTTCCCTTTTTCTTCCTTACAGGATCAGTATAGATTGCGAATCATTCTGATTTTTATCGTGTACTTGTATTTAGTGCTCATGCTTCTTACGTTATCCTGATTCCCGGGTGGGCAGGCCCTGAGAACTGGCTCTTAACATAGAATGTATATTGTATTGTTGTTTACACCGATCCATATGCTTTGGCGCCAAAGTTCCATTATAGCTGTTTCTACGTGCATATCATGTCTCTTGACCTGTCCCCCGTATTCTTCGGTTTGATTGTATGGCACCTGATCCGTTTCTTTAGATAATATAAAATAAAACCTCTGTCTCATCCTGTGACTTAGTTGTTCGTTCTAATACAAGTTCTATCCTGGATTGCTGCCGGACCTCAGGGTTGTCAGCTGATGAGCTGTGTCGTACCGTGATATAGTGGGTCTTAATTTTGTTTAGCGGCCGGCCCCTGCGGTTGTAGGCCCATGCTTGTATTTTTATTGAATGCTACAATAAAGGTTTTCCAAAAAAAAAGAAAGAAAAAAATGTGTTGTCTATTGCCTTGAATATGTGTTGATCAAAGTTTAGGCAGATAGTGCGGAAAAAATACAAAAATGTCGGGAGATAAATCATTTTGATCACATTGCATCTGCCTATTAGGGTTAGATGGAGGTTGTCTAATTTGCTAAGATTTCGTGTTGTTTCTTTCAAGAGTGGGTCTATATTGATCTTGACTAATTCGTCTAGATTCAATGTGATTTTAACGCCTAGATATACAGCGTTCCTGAAGATCCTTTCATTTCTGTAATTAATTTTTTTATTGATAATTATCTGCGTTTTACCCTGATTTAGTTTATATCCTGAGATCGCGCCAAAGAGGGAAGCCTCTTTTTCCATCATTTTGATGGCCACATGAGGATCACTGGTAACGATCGCGATATCATCCGCATATGCTAGAGTCTTTGTTAATCCATTTGATGTCTTAATAGGCAATATATCCTGATTAGTCTCCAGTTTGCGGATGAACGGATCGATAAATAGCGCGAACAATAACGGGGAGCACGGGCACCCCTGCCTTGTCCCTCTAGTCACATCTATCTTATTTGACAGTCCGCCATTTATCATAACGACTGCTTCTGGGTTATGGTACAATCTACGTGCAGCGTTAATGAATCGATCTCCGATCCCACTCTTTGACATGGCCGTCCATAGATATTGCCAGGAGACCCTATCGAACGCCTTCTCTGCGTCCAAGAGTATAAGCGCAGTAGGGTCTCCTGCGACTTCCTCTATGTCAAAGAGTGTGATGACCCTTTGTACGTGATCCATCGTGGATCTGCCGGGGATGAATCCATGTTGTCGGGCTGATATGATCTTGTGAATAATCGGAGCAAGTCGACAGGCTAACAATTTGGCGTAAATTTTTGAGTCACAATTGATTAGGGTGATTGGGCGATAGGATCCCAGTTTAGTTGGATCTTTGTTTTTTTTTTTGAAACACTACAATTTTAGCCCGTGCCCATGATTTTGGTGGTTCCCCCCTTGGAATACTTCGGTCATTAAGTCAGTTAGCACATTCTTTAGTGACTTATAAAATCTGATATAGAATTCGGCGGGTATTCCATCCAGTCCAGCTGCCTTCCCTGTTGATGGACAGCAGAATTTCCAACCACTGCGGTGTGGTCGCTAAATTAGCTTGGTTGGTGTATGACAATTGAGGTGCCGTTACCTGCTCTCAATCAATCAATCAAAGCATGTGTATAGCGCGCTACTCACCCGTAGGGTCTCAAGGCGCTGGGGGAAGGGGGTCCGCTACCGCTCGAACAGCCAGGTCTTGAGTTGCTTCCTGAAGGAGAGGTGGGCTTGGGTCAGGCGGAGGTGGATGGGGAGGGAGTTCCACGTCTTGGCAGCCAGGTAGGAGAAGGATCTTCCTCCCGTTGTGACTCTTCAGATGCGGGGGACGGCGGCGAGGGCGTGGATGGTCGATCGTAGCTGGCGGGTGGGAGTGTAGAAGGTCAGGCGGTTGTTGAGGTATCTTGGGCCTTAGTTGTGGAGAGCTTTGTGTGCGTGGGTGAGGAGTCGGAACGTGATTCTCTTGTTGACGGGGAGCCAGTGCAGGTTTCTCAGGTGTTCGGAGATGTGGCTGTGTCGGGGGATGTCCAGGATGAGGCGTGCAAAGGCATTCTGGATGCGTTGGAGTCTCTTCTGAAGTTTGGCTGTGGTTCCGGCATAGAGGGCGTTGCCATAGTCCAGGCGGCTGGTGACGAGCGCCTGGGTGACCGTCTTCTTGGTTTCTGTGGGGATCCACCGGAAGATCTTACGTAGCATGCGGAGGATGTTGAAGCATGACGAGGAGACGGCGTTGACTTGTCTGGTCATGGAGAGGGAGGAGTCCAGGATGAAGCCCAGGTTGCGTGCGTGGTCTGTCGGTTTGGGTGCGTTGCCTAGGGCAGGGGGCCACCAGGAGTCGTCCCAGGCGGAGGGCGAAGATCCCAGGATGAGGACTTCCGTCTTGTCTGAGTTCAGTTTCAGGCGGCTGTTCATCATCCACTCAGCTACGTCTTTCATCCCTTGTTGTAGGTTGGTTCTGGCAGTGGTGGGGTCGTTGGTGAGGGAGAGGATCAGCTGGGTGTCGTCGGCGTAGGAGATGATGTTGAGGTTGTGTTGGCGTGCGATGGCCGCAAGGGGGCTCATGTAGATGTTGAACAGCGTGGGGCTGAGTGAGGATCCTTGGGGTACGCCGCAGATGACTTCCGTGGCCTCGGATCTGAACGGGGGGAGGCGGACGCTCTGGGTTCTTCCGGCGAGGAAGGAGATGATCCACTCGAGTGCCTTCTCTGGGATCCCGATGTTGCTGAGGCGTTGTACTAGGGTGCAGTGGCAGACCCCGTTGTGCCTCTAAATATATGTCAATAAGTTCTTGGTCTTTATTGGTTTCTTTATATAGAGCTTGGTAATATTTTTGAAATTCTGATCTGATCTCCTACGGGTCTTGCTTGAGAACGTTGTTACAGTCTTTAATCTCTTTAATTATGTTAGCCATGTTTTCTTGTCTGATGCGAGTGGCGAGGTGGTGCCCTATTTGCTCGCTTAGTTCGTATACTTTTTCTTTTTGGATCGTGGCTTTACAAATTGCTTTTTCTGCAAATATCTCCGTTAATCTATTTTTTTGCGATGGCAATCTTTTGTGATGCCGTTTCTATGTTTATACCCCCTTCAGTAGCTCTTACAAGATCCCCCTCGGCCTCTGTCAGTTTCCCCTGTAATTCGGCTATCTTTTGTTTGGCAGCTTTGTTATTCCTTATTGAGAAGCGCAGCGTTTCACCCCTGATACCAGCTTTTAATGTGTCCCACACTACGTCTAGGGGTGCGCTCCCCAGGTTATTTGCCAAAAATTCAGGTATCCATTTCTCAATAAGATGTCAATATTTCTCGTTTAACAGTAGAGCCCAAAGACTTTTAAAGGCTAACAGCCAAAGGCAGTTCAAACTGTGATAGCCGGGCCGAAGAGGCTGAAATGCCAGAAACCGGTCCCCGGTAGCTTGTTTCCTTCCCAGTGTAAGAATTGGCTTTTGTAGTTTGGTTTGCCCTGTTCCCATCATGCACTGGGACAGGAACAGACTAATTTGCATACAGTCAGGTTCTGAAACTGGGATGGTGCAGTGAGCTAAAAAACGGTGTTGGATCTAGCCCTGATCTCTTGACTGGGTGAGAGTATTCTGTTTAATTCAGAGACTCTGTCCCTCACCACCCCTTGTTGTAAATATTTTTGTCCACCCTAAGCGTGGAAGGGTATACTCAGATGTGAGTCCCTTGCTCATTGCACCATCAGGATTCAAGCAAGCCGGGCCGAAGAGGCTGAAATGCCAGAAACCGGTCCCCGGTAGCTTGTTTCCTTCCCAGTGTAAGAATTGGCTTTTGTAGTTTGGTTTGCCCTGTTCCCATCATGCACTGGGACAGGAACAGACTAATTTGCATACAGTCAGGTTCTGAAACTGGGATGGTGCAGTGAGCTAAAAAACGGTGTTGGATCTAGCCCTGATCTCTTGACTGGGTGAGAGTATTCTGTTTAATTCAGAGACTCTGTCCCTCACCACCCCTTGTTGTAAATATTTTTGTCCACCCTAAGCGTGGAAGGGTATACTCAGATGTGAGTCCCTTGCTCATTGCACCATCAGGATTCAAGCAAGCCGGGCCGAAGAGGCTGAAATGCCAGAAACCGGTCCCCGGTAGCTTGTTTCCTTCCCAGTGTAAGAATTGGCTTTTGTAGTTTGGTTTGCCCTGTTCCCATCATGCACTGGGACAGGAACAGACTAATTTGCATACAGTCAGGTTCTGAAACTGGGATGGTGCAGTGAGCTAAAAAACGGTGTTGGATCTAGCCCTGATCTCTTGACTGGGTGAGAGTATTCTGTTTAATTCAGAGACTCTGTCCCTCACCACCCCTTGTTGTAAATATTTTTGTCCACCCCAAGCGTGGAAGGGTATACTCAGATGTGAGTCCCTTGCTCATTGCACCATCAGGATTCAAGCAAGCCGGGCCGAAGAGGCTGAAATGCCAGAAACCGGTCCCCGGTAGCTTGTTTCCTTCCCAGTGTAAGAATTGGCTTTTGTAGTTTGGTTTGCCCTGTTCCCATCATGCACTGGGACAGGAACAGACTAATTTGCATACAGTCAGGTTCTGAAACTGGGATGGTGCAGTGAGCTAAAAAACGGTGTTGGATCTAGCCCTGATCTCTTGACTGGGTGAGAGTATTCTGTTTAATTCAGAGACTCTGTCCCTCACCACCCCTTGTTGTAAATATTTTTGTCCACCCTAAGCGTGGAAGGGTATACTCAGATGTGAGTCCCTTGCTCATTGCACCATCAGGATTCAAGCAAGCCGGGCCGAAGAGGCTGAAATGCCAGAAACCGGTCCCCGGTAGCTTGTTTCCTTCCCAGTGTAAGAATTGGCTTTTGTAGTTTGGTTTGCCCTGTTCCCATCATGGACTGGGACAGGAACAGACTAATTTGCATACAGTCAGGTTCTGAAACTGGGATGGTGCAGTGAGCTAAAAAACGGTGTTGGATCTAGCCCTGATCTCTTGACTGGGTGAGAGTATTCTGTTTAATTCAGAGACTCTGTCCCTCACCACCCCTTGTTGTAAATATTTTTGTCCACCCTAAGCGTGGAAGGGTATACTCAGATGTGAGTCCCTTGCTCATTGCACCATCAGGATTCAAGCAAGCCGGGCCGAAGAGGCTGAAATGCCAGAAACCGGTCCCCGGTAGCTTGTTTCCTTCCCAGTGTAAGAATTGGCTTTTGTAGTTTGGTTTGCCCTGTTCCCATCATGCACTGGGACAGGAACAGACTAATTTGCATACAGTCAGGTTCTGAAACTGGGATGGTGCAGTGAGCTAAAAAACGGTGTTGGATCTAGCCCTGATCTCTTGACTGGGTGAGAGTATTCTGTTTAATTCAGAGACTCTGTCCCTCACCACCCCTTGTTGTAAATATTTTTGTCCACCCTAAGCGTGGAAGGGTATACTCAGATGTGAGTCCCTTGCTCATTGCACCATCAGGATTCAAGCAAGCCGGGCCGAAGAGGCTGAAATGCCAGAAACCGGTCCCCGGTAGCTTGTTTCCTTCCCAGTGTAAGAATTGGCTTTTGTAGTTTGGTTTGCCCTGTTCCCATCATGCACTGGGACAGGAACAGACTAATTTGCATACAGTCAGGTTCTGAAACTGGGATGGTGCAGTGAGCTAAAAAACGGTGTTGGATCTAGCCCTGATCTCTTGACTGGGTGAGAGTATTCTGTTTAATTCAGAGACTCTGTCCCTCACCACCCCTTGTTGTAAATATGTTCAAACTGTGATAGGCACCATCATTTAGATAGAAAAAACGGACTCTTTAAGGTAAAGGAGATTAGAGCTAATGTGAGGTGACAACTGAACAATTAACGCAAAAATACCATTAAGTCGAAGAGGAACACGGGTTAAAGCTACTGAATTACAACAGCTAGAAATGACAAACAAAATCACGATGCATAAAATGGAATCCAGCGTGGCAATGAGATGGAATACTATGCGGTGCGATAAAGGCTATGTATGAGTATAAACCAGGACTTACCATTGTGTCTATCCTGATAATTAAGGTCTCTGACTCGGGCTCCTACAATGAGGTAATCGATACGCCTCGAGTCAACCACGTCGAATGTTGGTAGATGCAACATGCATGGTATAGGAAGACGGATAATTTGATGCAACCGCAACGCTTGGAAATGGTTTAGAAATAGTCAGATGGCAGTCATGTGACAAATCACATGTTTGATTCCAAAGCTGGTTGGTTTACGTGGCGGCCATGATGTAAGTGTAGGTTTACCAAGGTAAAACCAGCAGTGGGTGACATAAAACCAAATAAAGACCAATAAAGACCAAATGTACAGATGTATGTATGCAGATAATTGTGGTATAGACCTAGAGCAGAGTTATTGATGTTCTACTTCCTATTCAGGACCAGCAAAGCAACGATTGCGCAGTCTTGTCTAAATAGTCTGAACCCGTCATGTTACTTCTAGAGATATAATAAAACTACATGGCTACTGTAACGGTGTATCAAGACTCTAAATGAATCACAGGTATAAAGCCAAAAAAAAAGGGAACTGCGCAAGAAGTTTTGGGCCTTATGATGAAATACAGAAAATGAATGGTCGAAATGAATAATAAGTATAAAGCCAAAAGAGAACAGCGCAGGAACTTTTATGCCAATCCATGCCAGCCTTTCCAACATGGATCGGCTGTCGGAAACTGACTTTGGGGGCTAGCAGGGCCCCTTCCCCCTGTCAGAAACTGACTTTGAGGGTTAGCAGGGCCCCCTTCCCCCTGGTCCTCTGCATTTGGCCACATGGTGCCAAGATGTTTTAAAACTTCCATTTTTGATGTGGGCTTGTGCTGAGTGCGGTTTCATCCAGCTGCACAAGTAGCCATCGAAAAATGGAAGTTTGCGACTACACATGCCTAATTGTGCTGTCGGATCTGTCGACCTATGTTTGGGTGGTTCCTTCCACAAAACAGTGTCAGTCGGAAGCAACTCCGACCAAAATCGTAATGAGGGCCTAAGTGTCTTGATGGTTTTAGTCCAATTCCCATCTTTTTTTCATTACACTTCAGAGTTTAAAAAAACTACAGAATAATGTCTGGCTTCCTACCCGCTGATATATTTTGAAGTATTTGTACAGTTCATTTACAAGTATTTATATATATATATATATATATATATAAGCCTTTTGCGCCCTATTCCGGGAAGGAAGCCGTTCTTCGCGTGGTGCGGTACGAAGAAGGAGGATGCGGGGAATCTAAAACTTTATCAAGAGTCATCCCTGATGGAACAATTATTTTTCTGCCCATCCTCCTCTGAACACTAATCTATATTATAACCAAAGAGGACTATTCATAGAAATCTTGCGAAATTCTTGAAGACGATTCACATTCTGACTACTTGTTTGCATGCACATACGATTTTGTAGCTTCCTAATACTACCAATTAAGAGATCATTCGGAAACGCTCATCCACAAAGAAATTTCCCACCGATTACAATGACTATATATACTCAAAAGAATTTGCCCTGAAGAAGTCCCTTGAGGACGAAACGCGTCGGCTGCGAATACCCGTGTTTTGATTGTACACCCTTTTTTTGGAATAAAGAAAATCACAACTAAGAAAACCTACGTCTGTGATCATTGACACTATATTTCTGGAATTGTGTGGTGCACCTTTGCGTTTATTTATTAATTTACTGAGTTCTTGGATGAACTATCACTGTGACAGTGGATGTTAACCAGTGTGCACACACTTCGCCCATACAAACTACCCAGGGCGATTTAGAATTCTGGGGGTGATTTGGGTTAGGTGCTATAATTAAGAAGTTTCCACTGTCTCCTTTGTCTTTTGAAAGTATTTAAATGTTGTGTGTTAAAAATAAATTACATTCTACAGCCTTTCCTTTCACTCTGAAACCCAGCAATATTTTCAAAGATGGTTTACCTTACAAAATGCCCTAACTTTACAGCTAGAAAAAGAAAAAATAAACACCAGTCTCCATAGTAAAAGAATAAGTAGCAATTTTTCAGACGACAAAGCCAGACTTTTGACCTCTGTCTTTGAATTGCACTACAAATGCATAAAGATAAAAACAAAATTAAAGCCATCTTTATTGTTCAGTCACCTTCCGAACTCCAGAATTGTTATTTTGGGGGTGCTAAAGCACCTCCAACACCCCTACTTCCAGCACCTATGTGAGAGAGTGTACATAGTGTTTGATGGCTGATAAACTTGGAAAGCCTTGAAACTGCTCATGTATGAAAATATTTATCTCAATAATCCAGTATGCATTGCAGAAGACAAGGGACCTGTTGCCGTTACTCAAAGGTAGGTTTTTCCTTTGACTAATACTTCTCAAATTACCCAGTTATTCAGATTGTAGCTAGAGCAACATTGATTAAGTGTTGAGTTTTTGGGAGAGTGTGTACATGGAATAAGGTATGCCTGCTGTGTGATAATGGTATTTTATTTTCTTTGCACAAACTATGTAATATTTGGAAAGTACATGAATTAAGCATAGGACCAAATCTTTACATAATCCTTGTGGCAATGGGATGCTTGAAAGATTTAATCATCTCAAATTGAAAGGTGCTGTCCAGGTGGTCATTAAGTGTACTTTTAATTGGAAGGCAAAGGTTGCAAAGACCATGTGGATCCATAGAATAACTGTTAACTAGGGCACAGGGTTAACACCATTTGAGATTATAAAATGACGTAATCCTAGGACAAAATGTAATCCAAAGTGAAAATATAAATCATAAATCAATTACTAGCCTACTGAAGACAATAGGAATAGAATTAAGAAAGCTTGTGAGGGTTACACAAGATATGATGAAAGGAACAATACCAAGGCATGTAGAATTAAAATTGGTCAGAGAAAAAAAAAAACGGGGAAAGTGTTTAAGGAAGAGACTCATTTTTCTTTTAAACCATAAGAGGTTGTTAAAGTCATGCATAATTATGCGTTGTTAAGTGATGGTAATGTGTGGCATCTTAATTGCATAGCTGTTGGCTTTAGAGAGGGCTGGAAAGGTATGACGTCTAATAGTAATATGAAATAGAATATCTGAGTAACGTAGTCCTCGAAAGAGGAAGTTATTCCTATTTATTGTGATCTTATTGGTATAGACACCAATTGTGATTTCAATGGTGAGCCGCAGAAATTAAATCTGAAGTAAAAGGCCAGGAGGTTCTAGTAACCGGCTGGTCACGATCTAGTGTTTCTACAATATGTATTTCCACCAGCCACTCCTTGAGGGCTAGCTTCCACACTCACCGCACATCCATCTATCACAGGTGTCACTGGTCAGGTGACCCTGCTAATAAAAGGGCCGGGAGCACGTGCCATGGGCCATGGGCCAGTTCCAGACCATATGACTATGTGTCTGCGTCATTATTGTAGCTGCATGAGGGCCTAGGGCTCTAACCATTACAATTGCGATGAGCCCCTTGTGAGCTGTCACCAGTTTGGTACTAAATCATGAGGGGAAGTGCAGCCGATGCCCACGGCACCCCTGCACCGGTTGCCAGCCCAACGGCCACACTATGAGTGAAGAGAACAGCATCCAGCCTCCATGTAATGCAGTTGCCTGCCTGCCACGACCCCTAAAAGGCAACATAGGACCACTGGGAAGAAGGTGAGCTGACTGAGCTCAGAAGTTGGCAGTGGGCAGCAATGAGTGGAGGGGATGTGTAAAAGGAGCGCATAAAGCGAAACCCCACAGCGCCGGCAGAACCCCGTAACCAAGGGAGAAGCTTCAATCCACAGAGCTGCCTCAAAAGTGAAAAGAGCACGACACAGCCCACAATATCGTGGAGGACACTGCGCTGCATGTCAGCAGTAGGTCAGGGACTGTGGTACCCGCCTGTGAGGGTGTAGGCCTCGTTCCGTGCCAAGGTGAAATTTCTCCATACTGCAGCTTTTCCAGGCACTAGCATGCCTGATTCAGTGCCTGTAAAACATTGGTGGAATGAAGGTGAGGCATGAGGGAATCGCTCATCTGCCTGGTGACGTTAGCAAGCAGGGAAGAAGGGTTCGCAAGATAACACTTGCATGCGAAGGCTGGTGCTGATCCGTTGTGTCCAGTAAGTGTCGTGACCAGAGAACATGGGCTCTAGGACCCACAGGGACACAGACTTGGGGGGACAGACACCGGACACCACATCCGGTCAGGGGGACAAAGGACAGACCACAGGAAGCAAGAGGCAGGGAAGGAAGCACCAATACAAGCTCATGTGAGATACGAAATAAAGATACCTGAAATCGCCTGCACCGTGTCCTGTCATCTGTGGGGGGACCCTGCACGATACCACAACTGGCGACGAAGGAAGAAATAAAGAAACCACGCGTGCCGGATCGACCACGTCGTGAACAAGCCAGGAGCCCACCCTGGACTGGTGCCGAGAAGAAGAACATAGTGGCCAAAGAACGAAATTAAGGACAGCAGCGACACGGGAGCCCACCCCGGCTGCTGCGACGACGAAATCGCCTGCATTGGTTAAGCGCCAGAGAAAGAAGCGCGAAGGAATACAAATCGGCGCGAGCTCTCGCGAGAGTCTCGGCGGCCATTTGCAAGTCAGGCGAGAGAGCCAATAGGAGCACAGGAATTGCTGGCGGCCATTTTGAAATCAGGCAAAACACTGATTGGCTGCGAAGTCTCACAAGACCATCGGCGGCCATCTTGAAGTCAGGTGAGGGAGCCAATAGGAGCACAGGAAACGTCAGCGGCCATTTTAAGGTCAGGCGAAGGGAAAAAAGGTCGAAAAGAGCCAGAAAGAACCACAAAAAGATCAGGAAAGGTGGCAAAAGAAGCTGAATAACAAAATAAAGAGCAAAGAGAGGCTCAAATAAGAAAATAAATAAAAGAAAAGACCAGAAAGAGCCACAATAAAGAAATAAGCGCCACAAAGAGCATTTACAAAGTAATAACAAAAGAACTGTAAGAAAAAGATGGCAGAACCACGGCCAAGCGCCCAATATCGCAGACCACTACCGTTCAATCTATCAGAACCACAAGTAGGAATAAGATGGGAGCGATGGATCGCTAGGTTCGAGGGATACATGGAGGCCACTGACGTACTAGAAGAAAAGAAGCTAGGACTGTTCCTAAACCTCGTGGGTGACGACGTGGATGAACTGCTAGTGACACTACCGGCAGGAGAGACATCAACATACAAAAAGCTCATCAAGTGCCTAACAAGCAAATTCGACCCTCAAAGGAACATAGACTTTGAAAGATACACGTTCACCACAGCTTTCCAACATGACGATGAATCATTGGATGACTTTGCGACACGACTGAGAAAATTGGTAACGCACTGCGAATTTGACAAGTATGACAACGAGCAAGCAATTCGCCTGCTGATAATTGAAGGATGTCGCGACACTGAATTCCGCACCAGAATATTGAAAGAACCAACATCGCTGGAAAACATCCTGTCGCTAGCAAGGGCAAAAGCAAGAGCAAAGATACAATCAAAGCAGATGGAACGGAGGATCGAACAAGCACACCGCATGACAGATAACAGTCGCACCAGCACCTGGAAAAAGGGACAACGCGACAACACAACGAAGAAACAACAAGGGCCACAATGCTACCGATGTGGTTTAGAATTTCCTCACAAGGGCGCCTGCCCAGTATTTGGACAGATGTGTAAAAAAATGTAACAGAAGCAATCATTTTGCCAGTGTGTGTCAAGGGACATAATTCAGAAATGACAGAGGAAGACCAAACAGGCAGTGGATGACGACAAGCAGGCACGTCAGACACATCGAAACAGCAAACAGGGGCTCGTCAATAGAATCAGGAGGAGAGGAAGAAGAAGAAAAAGTGGAGCGACTGTACCTCATGTCCACTCAAGAAGACACAGGAGAAGAAAGCATTCGTCTGGTAGACAAGAAAGCAATCAAAAAAATGGAATCAGTGACAATAGAAGTCGGACCACATAAAGCACAGTTCGTGCTTGACAGCGGCGCCACATGCAACATCATGTGTGCGTCAGAATATGAGAGAATGGAAATAAAACCGGTGCTGAGACCATCAAGGGTTGAAGTGTTCACTTGGGGCTCAAGGAAACCAGTAACAATTTTGGGGAAATTCACTGAAGATATAACATATAAAAACCAAACACTCAGAGAAGAGATTCATGTACTGAAAGGAGATATTCCAGCACCCTGCCTACTGAGCAATGTAACAGCACAAATAATGGGCCTGATAGCAATAACATATAACATGTCAGAAAAAGGAAACATCTTGAAAGAATATCCAAAGCTACTGAAAGGCCTGTGGAAGCTAAAAGGGCGACAAATAACGTTGCACATCGACGAAACAAAGAAACCAGTAGCTCAGCATCACCGGCGAGTACCAATACACCTGCAACCTCAAGTAGAGGAAGAAATAAATGCGCTGTTGAAACAAGACATCATCGAGCCGGCAGAAGGACCAACGCCGTGGGTATCGCCGATAGTAGCCGTGCCAAAGAAAAACACATCGAAAATAAGAATCTGTGTCGACATGAGGATACCAAACATGGCGATCGAAAGAGAAAGACACCCTGGACCACACCTCGACGACATGATCAGTTGCCTGACAGGAGCAAGACGATTCTCAAAGTTGGACTTGTGTAAGGGATATCACCAGCTGGAGCTGGATCCACAGTCGAGATATATCACAACCTTCTCAACACATCTAGGTCTATTCCGATACAAGCGCCTAAGCTTTGGGATATCGTCAGCAGCAGAAATATTTCAGGAAACGATCAGACAGGTGATAAGGCCAGTGAAAATTAGTCTCAATTACAGCGATGACATCCTAGTGTTTGGCAAGACAGACGAAGAACACGACAAGGCGTTGCGAGAGGTGTGTGCCCAACTAGAACAGGCTGGCCTCACATTAAATGAAGACAAATGTGAGCTAGGGCGACACTCTGAAAGAAGCGAAACCACCAAGTGATGTAGCAGAAGTACGGTCATTTCTTGGACTTGCCAGTTACTGTGCAAGATATATCAAAGACTTTGCAACAGTGAGCGCACCACTGCGGGAGCTGACGAAACAGGGACAAACTTTTGCATGGACAAAAGAGTGCAGCACGGCATTCGAAGAAATAAGAGAGGCAGTAACAGCGGTAGATCATCTAGCATACTTTGACCCACTACTGTGTACAGAACTAACGGTGGACGCCAGCCCAGTAGGACTGAGGACAATACTGGAGCAACACAAACCAGGAAAAGACTCGCCGAGATGCATAGTTGCTTACGGAAGTAAGAGCTTGTCCGACGTTGAGAGAGCTTACTCTCAACCGGAGAAGGAAAGTCTGGCCGTTGTGTGCGCGTGTGAACACTACCACATGTTCATCTACGGGAAGCCTTTCACAATTGTAACAGATCACCAAGCTCTAGTAACAATTTACGGAAACCCAAACGCAAAGATACCACCAAGAATAGAGAGGTGGGGAATACGGCTGATGGATTACAACTTCAAAATAATACACAAGCCTGGAAAGGAACATAACCCAGCTGACTATATGTCCAGACATCCATTGCCACGCAACACAGAAACAACAACAATGGCGAAAGAATACTTGAATTTCATCCTGAAGCACAACACACCAGCATCCATAACAAACGCAGAATTGGAACAAGAAACAAGGAGAGATCAAACAATGGAAGAAATCAAAAAGGTGACCAGGCAGGAGGCCCAAACTGAAATCATAGCGCCTCCCCTTCTTGCTGGAGTGCCCGTCAGCTGCACCGCCTGCCACTGTCTGTCTCAGTGAGGAGGGGAGGGAGTGGAGCGCCTTACTGATGTGGCACGACAATGCTGAACTGCACCCGGAGGTAAAATCACCCAACCCGCTACCTTCTGCGGTAGAGGCCGTTTACCTGCCTTCCTTGGCAGTGATGTGACTGCAGGTTGGACGAGAGGCCACAGCGAGGGAAGACGGTCCCAGAGTGGCTATTTGTTGCCTACTAAGGGACGACCAGGCATCAAGGGGAGAAAGACTGTCCACACAATGAGAAAACAGCTCGCAGAGGGAGAGAAAACTACGATCACCAGCACGGCCGGTTGGTAGCAGTTGGTTGGAGATGGCAAGGCTGCTTCCTACCCTAAATGGACACCATAGAGGCGCTGCCTGCAATGAGGAGTGGTTGTGGCGCCACCTAGTGGTAGCTGTTGTGTTATCAAATAATGACACACGAGAAGATTATATGAAATTGGTATTTATTTACCAGAAGAAAGAGCTTGTGAGAGGAAAGATGACCATGCAGCGTCGCCGGGTCTTTCTCATCGAGCTGGGTAGTGACGTCACTTAAATACACCTTAACATTCCAGGGGTAGCACGTGCACATAAACCAATAGGAAGAGGGACAGATAAAACTCATAAAAGCATACAGCATAAAAACAGATGTATTAGTTACTAAAACTATTTACAAATCACAAAATTCATCATATATATTAATACAATTAAAAACCATTAAGAGAAAACATACTGACTGCAGTTTAAAAAACAAGTTAAAATAGACAATCGTTATGTTAGATGCCCCCGAGAACACAGTTTAAACATTTTATGCTTTTACTATAGAGTCAGACAAATTAAGGAAAACAGATCAATCACTTCGAGGGGGTCAAGCCCACCACAAGTTTTCTTCTAATGGCCCATGCCCACCCAAAGTATTTGGCGACCACAACTGTAATAACCGGCAAGGTGTTAGTGGAAATTATTCTTAAGGCCACCTTACTGTCCCTTGTGCCTAGCAATTTGCACATCGCCTTTAGCCAAACACGTCGGGGGGTTAAGTAGGCCCTAAAAACAAAAAGAAGGTGGGCAATGGTCTCGCTTTCACTTTTACACGCCGGGCATAATTCAGAATTACCTATACCCCATCTACCGGTTAGTGATCTTATAGGGAGTGACCCTGCTCTAAGCTGGAAGTAGAGCTTCCTATCCTCCGGCTTTGTGATGTTGTCCCAATAGGGCTCTAAGCTAGGAGAAACTTTTGTTTCCAAAAAGCGACAATCCATAGTAGAGGGATCAACATCATTCCAGTTCCCGTAGGCGACCATTTCCCAGTACCTTTCTTTTATGGCGCCTTTGGTTGGGAACTGGGCTGTCTCAGGGTTCTCCCACAACTCCTGCATACCCATTATTCCCAATACTTTATGAAGTTCTTTGAGCCAAGTTATCTTGTGGAATATATCAGTTTTAATCACATACAGAAATCCCAGAGCGTAATGCATAAGTAGAGTGGTGTGGCTCACTGGTTAGAGGCGGCAGACCTGGAAGCAGAGGTCGACCCGGGACCAGGGTTCGATTCCCGACGCGGCAGGGTCTTGGGCCATGGTCAGCGGACTCGATAATTCTCGCCTCGGTGCCTACTCCAACCATGGGTCTCACTCAGCAACTCTGGGCAATAGCTTGCTTAATCTCTACTAACGGCCCCATCAGCGCCGGGGATGCTTGTCTTCACCTTGGAGATGCCCAGGAGGGACAATCTCACAGGGAAAGCCAGGATGGGTTCCCCAGCAGTATACAGCGCCGGGACGCCCCTTTGCTGGGGCAGCTGTGCGCTTTACAAGTATACAACATTTATAAGTTCCGGAGTAACCCTCCAATATAGAATAGGTCGTAATCTAGCCATATCTGAGAGGGCTTTCCTGCCTAGATCATAGCGCTGCAGTTGGATTGGGGTACTTTTAGGGAGGCCAACAAGATTACGGCAAAAAAAAATTCCACAAGCGTTAGTGACGTTAACTTATCATAAGCCCATATTTCAGCACCATAAAGGGCCGAACTTAGGGCTTGCGCCTCATATACTTGCAGTGCTGGTTGTACCGGCTTGGTCAAGGACTTCCTGTGCTCCGGGCTTATAGCTCCCGTGTTTTGGCAGAGTTTTAATGCCGCCATTTCTATATGCTTCCCCCATTTTACTCCGTTTGACACGTGGATACCTAAGTAACCAAAGTCCGATACCATTTCCACTTTTTGTCCATCCATAAGAGAATTTCCCTCTAAAGCTGTGGTGGGGGTTAAATACCATAAGCTTTGTCTTTGTAACATTAACTTCCAACCCCCGGTTGACACAAAAAACCTCAAAGATCTTCAGGGCTCGCTGTAACCCGCTAAGGGTTTTAGATAAAATTAGCGTGTCATCAGCGAATAGTAGAATTGGAGTTTTCACTCCAGCCAGGCTAGGAGCATCTACTTTTCCCAGCAACATACGCTCAACTACCCCATCAATGCTCAATGAGAAGAGCGTGGGGGCCAAAGCGCAGCCTTGGCGCACCCCACGCTCTACCGGGAATTCAGAGGTTACTTGGCCGTGACACCCCCCCCCCCCCACTGTATTTTTGCATAATTTGACTCATGCAACCTCATCACAAGTGTTAGGATCTCTAGCGGCATACCCATCTTGCTTAGCACTTTCCACATCTGGGATCTAGGGACTAAATCGAAGGCAGCACGTAAATCTATAAACGCTGCATAGATGCTGCTTTTTCCTAGTACTACCGTCTTCCAGTATAGTAATGTAAATCTGAATATCTGGTCTGTGGTACTAGTTAATTTACGAAATCCAGCCTGGAAGGGGGTCAGAATATTTTTCTCTTCTACCCAGGCCGATATTTTCTCTAGGGTCATTTTTCCAATCACCTTTTGTACCATGTCTAACAGGCTAATAGGCCTGTTGTTCCCAAGCTGTGTTTTGTCGCCTTTCTTATACACCGGGATTGTAACGGCCCCTAGCCAAGACTTTGGTACTGGTGCCCCCAGTGCCACAGCATTGGCCAGCTTTGTTATATAAAGACCCCAGTGCTTTTTATTGTAGTGTAGTTCCTATATCCCTTATAGGTTCTGCGCATTGGAATAACATACACGATAGGCTTGGCATAGGACTGAGGTCTGTATGCCCCTAATATGTATATTAAGCTTAATTACTATGTACCAGCTAGCTCAGAGGCCACTAGAAACTTCTTGAAGACAAGAAGGGAATAGCTTCTGGCAACCACATAACATAAAACCCACATCCCTCAGGATCATGGAAACAAAATACTACTTTTCATTCAGTCACTCATCTCAGAGAAGTACATAGAAGAAACAGTCGGTGTGTTTACAATAACATTTATTGCACAGTTGTTATTCTAGTACTGGTTATATGTGCTCCGACAACTGTTGGACAGTAGCAGAGAATTATGGCCAGCAGTGCAGTTAAATGAAAAGGCTTTGTATAGTTCTACCATTTTGCAACAGTAATGAACACATACATGAAATACAGAATGCATTAAGATAAAGCCTATACCCCTATGATGCCTAACTAGATGTACCTAAGTGTACCTAGCATGTGTGTAGATCTTAGAGAGCCAAGAATCCCCCTAGGAGTTAGTCTAACCCCTTTACCTTATTGGGACTTCATCCTGACCTTGAGCTGGACACCCACAGATGGGTGATGGACCTCTGCCAGCTGGAGCTGTGGCATGACGCAGGTTGCAGCGCCTCAGGCAGAGTGTCCGCCTGGAAGTCTCTGTCTCCTCTGGTTTGCTTGGGCAAAGGGAGGTATACTTATACTGGATAGGTGTCTTGGATTGACGTAATGTTGGTCAGAGGAAGATGTGTTCTTGGTCTGTTTCCAAGAATTGGTTGTGACGTAGGTTAGTCACTGTTGGACATGGAGATTACGTATTTAGGATGGACCGTCTTCTGTGCACAGAGCACACAGTGATCAGATAAGGGGACAGCCTCTCTGTTGCTCGTTATTGTGAAATGAGGGCTAATCTAGGTCAAAGGGCCTGCCTGTCTCTGTGAAAGGGCCTGCTTGTCTCTGTGACACAAAGAATTTGTGCCTCTGAGACAGTACCTATGTTAAGGCCTCAATTTCCTTCATAACACCCACTCCAATCTATGGACAAGAGTTAATAACCCATTAAAAGCAAACTACGTGACTAAAATAGGCATTTGCATATAATTGGCAGGTAGTTGCATGAGAGTTTTATGAGCTGAAAAAAATAGCAGCTGTTAAAATATATAAAATTACTGTAGACTCTGTGGAGACAGGAAAAATCTATAGTGTCATTAAAAAATATATATATACTCTTTAGAGTAAGTAGTTACTTATAAAAGTTTCTGTTTATAAAATTGAAAACTCTTTCATGCTTTTTTCAGAAGACCATGCTTTCTTTAAAATAGTCAATTTAGAGGGAAAGCTCCAAGCACTCGGTGAAAGTTGAAACAATAACAGAAAAAATGTGTTTCAGGACATGTTTTGAAGAACTAGAGATAAAAGGTGCTGGTAGTCACAACATTTCTCGTAGCCATTTGCTGCAGTAAACAGACCTTTTTAATACCTCGCACAGTCGTTGTGGAAGCACAGAAAGACAGTGCTGCTAGTTGCTTGTTCTGAGGCAGCCGGTGCTAAAGATTGTACCTGTGTGCCTGGATTTACTCGTACCTCACCTTCAGCCATATTCGCCGATGAGGTCTCAATCCATACCTTGGTGTTGCTAAATGAAGTACAAGGCACCCATTGGATTTGCAAGGAATGCTTTGGTTTGATGTGAATACGCTTGGGACACAGCCAAGCATAGGACTTCAGCAGACCCTGCATGGTGGTGATTGCCACTGGCATTTTCCTTTGGAAGAGGTACTTTGCAGTCTTTTCAGACTGTTCTTTTAAATATTAGAAACCATGAGAAGCATAGTTCCTGTTCGACCTATTCCCAAGGTGTCCCACACTGCTTGTATGTGAAAGACCAAATTTATCAAAAAGGAAAAAAGGGGCAGCCTGTATTTAAGAGTACTATTATGCAAAAAAGAAAAAAATATTTCTTTAGCTGATGTAAAATGAAAAAATAAAAGCTGCTGCACAAGCATGGTTTTCAGATTGCTTTAAGCATTATTGAATTTTATGAAGGAAACTTTTGTTTTTACTACTGTCAGTGTTGGGGCTTTTTTTTTTAAATGGCACAGCTTCCCTACACTGTAGGATTTCACTACCTCTGGATGTTATCTGTACATAACGTAGGTCTGGCCTATGTATACTGAGTAGGCATGTGCGAATTTTGCGAATTCGCAATTCGCGAATTTGCAATTTTTGCGAATTCGCAATCCGCAAAATCAGCGAATTTGCAGATTAGCGGATTTTGCGGATTGTGTGGGGAATGGCCGGGTGGGAAAACGGTGCACATCGCTAGTGTGAGGGGCAGGGCCAAACGGGCGAGGCTTATATGCGAGTTCACATGCCTCTTGTGTGCATAAAAGGACAGGCACGGATCAGAGAAGCTCGTGGTCACAGGAACTGCACAGGGATTGAGCTCGTGAAAGTCAATAATGCAAAGGCCTCCATCAAGCATCATAGCTATTTTTCGACGATAGATATGGGGAGAACGCACACCTGCCCAGCCGCGAGAAAACTCACATTTTTGGGGGGGCTGATTAACTTTGCCATCACTCCAAAGAGCGCCGGGGTCCCTCGAGTGAGCTGTCCATCAAGAGGGTAAAGGGCGCGAAGACGGTGCACACACCACTAGTGTGTAGGGAGGGGCCAAACGGACGGGGCTTATATGCGAGTTCACATGCCTCTTGTGTGTATAAAAGGACAGGCACGGATCAGAGAAGCTTGTGGTCACAGGAACTGCACAGGGATTGAGCTCGTGCAAGTCAATTATGCAAAGGCCTCCATCAAGCATCATAGCTAATTTTCGACGATAGATATGGGGAGAGCGCACACCTACCCAGCCTCGACAAAACACACATTTTTGGGGTGGCTGATTAACTTTGCCATCACACCAAAGGGCGCCGGGGTCCCTCGAGTGAGCTGTCCATCAAGTGGGTAAAGGGAGCGAAGACGGTGCACACACCACTAGTGTGTGGGGAGGGGCCAAACGGACGGGGCTTATATGCGAGTTCACATGCCTCTTGTGTGTATAAAATGACAGGCACGGATCAGAGAAGCTCGTGGTCACAGGAACTGCACAGGGATTGAGCTAGTGAAAGTCAATTATGCAAAGGCCTCCATCAAGCATCATAGCTAATTTTCGACTATAGATATGGGGAGAACCCACACCTACCCAGCCTCGACAAAACACACATCATCCTAACTAACTATTTTAGGATGGGGCCGGCAAGCTGCCAGCGCCATCCTAAAATAGTTACTAAATTAGCTTAATCAGGAAGCACTAATAGATCAAATAAAGCAGGTGCTCGAGCACCTGCTTTATTTTATCTATTAGTGCTTCCTTTTTTCGAACTAACTTAGTAACTATTTTAGGATGGCGCTGGCAGCTTGCCGGCGCCATCCTAAAATAGTTAAAAGTTCAACAGGCTTGAACTTTTGCCCCCGAAATCTGCCGCACGCGGATCTCGCGGATTTTCAGTAAATTAGCGGGAGTTCGCGGATCGCGGATTTACCGAAAATCCGCAAAATCCGCGAGCGGAATGGATTTCCGCTCATGATTAATACTGAGTCCCTTGGTGACGTTCAGGAATCATTTCTGTGACAGGTATTTGTGTCAAAAGGCCAAACCACCCATACTTTCCTAACTGGGTCTGTCCTGTTGTGTTGTAAATAGCATCTAATTTTGCCTCTGCTGATGTATGTATGGTGGTGTTTGGCAACGTTCCTACTGGTGTTTAAACAACCATATTTCTAGATGTATTTCAATTCTGTAGGAGTTGATAACCTTAATAAAGGTAACAGGTATGTAGCGTTGCAATATGATTAAATCTCTAACATTTGATGATCTGAAAATGTAGCAATTATTCCTAAAACAGACAGCATATTATACACTGTATCAGTAGCCCAATTTTCAGAAAAATTTACTGAAGGTAATGACATCACTGAATGCATGATAAAAATAAATGAAAATAAATGAAAGTTCAAAATACATTAATCAGAATTAAAAAACTGGATGATTAAGTACATCATTTAGAATATAAAGGTTTGTTCAGGTCGAATACATTTATAAGTCTTGTTAGACCTGTCTGGCCTTTTGCGTAGCCCCTCCTATTAATTAATTATTTCATCCCCTTTTTCACCCCTCATACCCTTTTTATCTTTTTGTGTCCACTGGACTTTTATGGTGTTGTCCTGGGGGATAGGTGCTCTTTCGCCCTCATAGTTTTTTTTCCTGAGACCTAGGTACCCTTTTCTGACTAGAAAGGTTGGGCCATGTAAAATGGTGGCTAGTAACTGCCACAACTGCCAACTCAGGGACTGGGCCCATAGGATAGAATAGGAAGCATCCAGAACCTTCAGGCTAGTTCTGGACCTTGGGAGCTAAGGGTATAAATAGAACACCTGTAGGGCGACCATTTTGTCTTGTCAGTGAGGAGCAGCTGGAGTATAGGCTAAGGGTCTGGAAGGGGTAGGGCCTTCATAGGGTGGACTACTTTTCAAGGGTTGCCCCCTTACAGGGATCACCACCCCCATTCCTGTAGACCTGACCCAGTTAGTCCCGACCTGCTGACCCTGGACAGGGAGACACCTTAAATTGGGTGTAGGGATTGTTGACCCCCAGCTAGCGTTGAAGCTTAGAGAATCCCAACTGAGGAGGGCGAGAAGTGAGAAGCACCCCCCCTCTTCCCTTTGTCCAGTATGAAGAGCTAGATTGATCCTTGCAGGAGATAGAGGACTGGGGCCCAAAAGCGTGAGACTTTACCTCTGACCCACCCCTCCTCTGTGACGGTGGTGCCATTGGCTGCCTATGTAAAATCGGGACCTCTCACCTGCATCAGGAAGTGCAGCAGGAGTTTACCCCCCCACCTGTGGAGCCCGAAGTAAGGAGAGTCGGGGCTTCGATGGGTGGTCCAATAGTCCTGAATCCATTGAGGACGGGCCAGGCAGGGAATCACTGGTGCTGCCGTGAAGGTGAAGTGGAGCGGAGCATAGGGCTGATCGAGCCTGGGGCAGCGCGCTTCTGCGCATACTCTCGGCGGTGACCACTTTCCTGTCAGGAGGGGCCTAGGACCGAGCAGGCCCAGAGGTGAGCCACTCCCAGTGCCGTCGAGTGGAGCCGCCTCCGTTTCAGGGCCGCTACTCCCCCGCGCCTGCGCCGTAGCGCCGCGGTGAGAGGATTGTCAGAGGCGGCCGGAGGCGGGATCGGGGCCAAGCGCTGGGGACAGACCTACCCCGACATCTCTTCAGGGCTGACACGTGTGCAGACTTTCACCTGGCCCCGAGGTAAGCGCTGTTGGGGACCGGAGGAGGCCCCCGAAGAGAGCTGAACCCTGGGGCTGGAGCTGTGAACTGAGAAAGGCTCTAACAGCCGTCCCAAGTAAGGAGGGAAGTGGGAACTGTTGGGTGCCTAGGTTTTCCTTCAATTCGCCTAGCCACTGACTAGAAACACCGATAAAAGGTGCAGGAGATCGTTTCTGGCACCTAGAGGAGTTCTGTGCAGGACTTTAATGAGGCAGAGATAGGGTGTGGCTCTTCAGTCTAACTGGGATACTGACACCTGGATGTGGGTTACCTGAGACAGAAATTCCAATCGGGGTTGCGTGTCAGAGAAACTCTCTGTAAGAAGTTGAAGTGCTCGGAGGCTACAGAACTGAAGGGATCAACTGAGGAAAATTTCTGTTAACACTGTGCAACTGCCTGTTTAGAATGCCTAGGATTTCTTAGGGAATGGAATAGCTTAACTTGCTTAATCTACTGCTCACTCAGTATTTGCTATGTATTACTGCTAATATTCCGGTGGGTAAAGAAGTGTGGAGTTCATATGTAAGTTGATGGAGGAAGTAAAAACATGTCTTTGTAATGTGATTCCAACTGTGTAAAATATGAGGAGGATAAGGAGAACTGATAGTGTGAGAAAGACAAAAGTGAATCTAATATATTTTTATAAACCAGTCCATATTTTTCCAAAACATTGGTGTAGTGTCGTTTTTGTGTGGAAGTGCATTAAGTTATTACAGGGCGGTGCGCAACCTTTACACTTGTGCTTCTAGGAACTGACTGTCTTACCCTAGGCCAGGCTACCCTATGTGATCTGGTAACAAAAGGTCCAACATATTGGTGTCTAGCGGTGGGATCAGAACTGTGGTTGCGACTACTCTGCAGTAACTAAGTGTAATCCACTGACCTACACCAGGAGTTTTCTCCTGGCGGACTTCCTAATTTCTACTTTTGCTTTTTCCAAATTCATTCCTGGTGGTGGGTGGAGGTAGCTTCAGATTGCCCCTTGTGAATCTATTCTTTTTGTGTGCTTGTCCCTACATAGCTCTTTAGCAAAATGGAATTTGCTCTGGAAGAACTGAACACTTATTCTGTAGCCAAGCTTAAGGACTTTTGTCAACAGATGGGAGTGTTCTTTAAGCGTGGGGCCAAGAAGGGGGAACTCCAGACCAGTTTGAGGGCTTGTGTGGAAGCACATGGAGAAGGGAAGGAGGAGGAAGAGGGGACGGACCGGGACACAGTCATAGGAGTAGAGGGAATGTTCCATCCCGGGATGGGAAACCTACTTCCAGGACCAATGAACTACTCAAAGAGGGGCAGTAGTGTCCCCGGAGGAAGCTTGACCGAAGCGGAACTCACAGACAAGATGGAGAAAAGGCAACTGAAGTGGGAGTTAGCCAGGTTAGAACAGGAGAGGGAAGAACGGAGGATGGCTCATGAGTTTAAATTAAAAGAGCTAGAACTCAAAGCCCTGCAATTAGGACCCTCCCCTACTCCAAATGGTGGCAACGAAACCAGAGAACCAACTAGGGAGTCCAGACCCTACCTGCCTAAAGACATAGTTGCCAGCTATAGTCAGGGGGACGATATAGCCAAATGGTTGGCTGCCTATGAGGTCTCCTTAAGAGCCCATGGGATCCAGGAGAAACACTGGGGGGTGGGTTGTACAAATATATGCCTCCTACTGGTCGGGACACCTTGTTAGCCTTAGAACAGGAGGAGCAGACCAACTACCCCACCATGAAGTTAGCATTAATCAAAAAGTTTGGGCTAACCCCGGAAAAGTATCGCCAAAAGTTCAGGGGGAGCCACAAGTTAAGCACCCAGAACTGGGTGGATTTCCTGGACTATGCGAGGAAGGCATTGGAGGGCTGTGTTCAGGGCAGCGAGGTGAAGGACTATGAGGGGTTATATGACCTTTTTCTTAAAGAGTATCTACTCGACAAATGTTTTCCCGAGCTGCGCCAACACCTGGTGGACAGCAAGCTGACCAACCCCCGAAAGCTTGCAGAGGAGGCGGACATCTGGGCAAGTACCCGGGTGGCCTCAAAGGGGACTGGAGGGGATTCCCAAAGGGCTGGACAGGGCGCCCGTCAGAAGAAGGAGGGGGGAGATAAAAAGCGGGAGTTCTCTAAAGGTCCCCAAAACAGTTTCCAGGGAAAAGGAACAGGTTTCACCCCTAAGGCTAACCCGCCCAGAAACCCTCATCCTGGCCAAAGCCAGCAGCCAAGGGTTGTCCACTGCTTTGAGTGTGGTGGTGTTGGACATTATAAGGGAGATGTCAAATGCCCAAAGAGACCACCCCCTCCCACCGGAGGAAAAGCCCCGGGAGTATCTAGTGTAGCGCTCGGGGAGGAGTTGCCCTTAGATAAGGGGGGTGAGTGGGCGGGTGTCACCTTAGTGTCCCTGGGAGATCGGGAGATGGTTCCTAAGATCCAGGTGCCCCCAAATACTACCAAGTATGGGCAGTGGATCACCATCAATGGCCAGAGAGGGGAGGCTCTGAGAGATACAGGAGCCAGTATGACTATGGTGAGGAGTCAACTGGTGTCTCCAGAGCAGGTGATTCCCAATGTACTCCACCCCGCCGCGATGGCTGACGGCAGAATGGGCCACTACCCTGTGGCCGAGGTTCCCTTTGAGTGGGAAGGGGTTGCAGGTTCACTTCGAGTTGCCGTAAGCCCTGCCGTGCCAGTCGATTGCCTGCTGGGGAATGACATGGAGCACAATGCTTGGAGAGAGGAGGAATACCGGACGCTTTCAGAGATGCTGGGTACACAAGGTCTACGACTGCCCGGAGAGGGAGTTTGCCTGGGTTGGAGCCTGGAACAATGGCCCAACCCGCTGCCAAAAAGGGACAGACCCGAAGACAGGAGAAGCCTGCTTCGGCTTCGACACCCCATGTGACAGATCGGCCACCTGCGGTGGTGGACCAGGAGTCCGTGGAGGGGGAAGTAGTCTCCCTGGAGGACCTACCCATCCCTGCTGAGTGGCATGTGGAGGGAGGGCCTACCAGGGAGGAGTTCTGTAAGGGCCAGAAGGAGTGCCCTACCCTTGAGGGACTGAGGCGACAGGCCGAAGCCCAGGCAGCAGGGAACGTTGCGGGACACTACCACATTTACTGGGAGGACGGACTCCTCTACAGTGAACCCAAGGTACCCTTACCTGGTTCATCAAGGGCCTTGGTAGTCCCGCAACGGTACAGAGCCTTTCTGTTGGAATTGGCTCATGAAATACCCTTGGCAGGACACTTAGGTCAGGACAAGACCTTTGCTCGGCTTGTCCCCCACTTTTACTGGCCTCAGATGAAAGTGGCTTCTGATACCTACTGTCGGACGTGTGTATCCTGCCAAGCCGGTGGGAAAACAGGGGTGAAGCTGAAAGCTCCCCTGGAACCACTTCCTGTCGTTAGCACCCCCTTTGAAAGGGTGGGCATCGACATTGTAGGGCCATTGGATCCACCAACAACGGCTGTTCACAGGTTTATCCTGGTACTGGTGGATCACACCACACGGTACCCAGAGGCCATTCCTCTGAGGACTGTTACTGCACCTGTAGTGGCTAGGGCCCTGATGGGGATCTTCACCCGGGTGGGTTTCCCCAAAGAAGTTGTGTCCGACAGGGGGACCAACTTCATGTCAGCATAAATGCGGGCAATGTGGAAGGAGTGTGGAGTGACCTACCGGTTCACCACTCCTTATCACCCCCAGTCAAATGCACTGGTAGAAAGGTTCAACAAGACCTTGAAGGGCATGATCAGAAGTCTGCCTGAAAGCCTGCGGAGGAAATGGGACATCCTCCTACCCTGTTTGCTATTCTCCTACAGGGAAGTGCCACAGAAGGGAGTGGGCTTCAGCCCCTTTGAGCTTCTGTATGGGCACCCTGTACGCGGTCCTCTCAGCCTGGTGAAGGATGGATGGGAAAAGTCTCCCAGGATACCTCCCCAGGATGTGGTGAGCTACATGCTGGTCTTCAGGAGCCAAATGGCGAAGTTGTGGAAGCAAGCTTCTGACAACTTGGAGGCCAGCCAGGCAGTAATGAAGGAGTGGTATGACCACAACGCTCACCCGGTGGAGTTGGAGCCTGGCCAGAAAGTGTGGGTGATGGAGCCTGAAGAGCTAAGTGCCCTCCAGGATCCCTGGACAGGCCCCTTTGAGGTGTTAGAGAAGAAAGGTAAGGCTACATACCTGGTGGACCTTAAGACCCCTCGACAGCCCCTACGGGTGCTACATGCTAACCGCCTCAAACCCCACCATGAGAGGCCCGAGGTCATCTTGATGATGGTGACTGATGGAGGAGAGGAAGCGGAAAGCGAACCTCTCCCAGACTTGTTTTCGTCTCAGGAAAAGGATGGGTCGGTGGAGGGAGTGATTCTCTCCCCATCCCTAACTCCTGAACAGCGAGAGGACTGCCGCCAGATCCTGGAGCAGTACTCTGCGTTGTTCTCCCTTGTTCCGGGTAGGACCCAGCTGTGTACCCATGATGTGGACACAGGAGACAGACCACCAGTGAAGTCAAAGACCTACCGGCTGTCAGACAAGGTGAAGGCTAGCATCCATGGTGAGGTTACCAAGATGCTGGAGCTAGGAGTTATAGAACCTTCCAGTAGCCCCTGATCCAGTCCGGTGGTTCTAGTGCCAAAAGCAGCTCCACCAGGCACCACTCCAGAACTGAGGTTCTGTGTGGATTACCGGGGACTGAACTCAGTTACCAAAACTGATGCTCATCCAATCCCTGGGGCGGATGAATTAATTGACCGGCTGGGAGCTGCCCAATACTTGAGTACCTTTGACCTCACTTCAGGGTACTGGCAGATCTCCCTGACAGATGGAGCAAAGGAAAGGTCAACCTTCTCCACGCCTGAAGGACACTTCCAATTCTGTGTGATGCCCTTTGGGCTCAAGAATGCCCCTGCCACTTTTCAGCGGCTGGTGAATCAGGTCCTCTCCGGAATGGAGGGTTTCTCCGCTGCTTACCTAGATGACATTGCTGTCTTCAGCAGCAGTTGGGAGGACCATTTGCAACATTTGCAAGCAGTTCTCCAGGCCCTGAAACAAGCTGGCTTGACAATCAAGGCCAGCAAATGTCAGATTGGGCAGGGGTCGGTTGTGTGCATAGGCCACTTGGTGGGTAGGGGAACAGTGCAGCCCCTCCAGGCAAAGATTGAGGCAATCATGGCCTGGGAACCCCCCAAGACCCAGACTGAGGTCCAAGCCTTCCTGGGCCTCACAGGTTACTACAGTCGCTTTGTGAAGGGGTATGGCACTATTGTAGCGCCCCTCAGAGAGCTCACATCCAAGAAACAACCTCAACGGGTAGTTTGGACAGAGGCTTGTCAGCAAGCCTTTGAAAAATTGAAGCAGGCAATGTGTGCGGCACCGGTCCTGAGGGCCCCAGACTTCTCTAAGGAGTTCATTGTCCAGACAGACGCATCAGAACATGGCATTGGGGCAGTATTATCGCAACTCAATGAAGAGGGTCTGGATCAGCCTTTAGTCTTCCTGTCCAGGAGACTGCTTCCCCGGGAACAGAAGTGGAGTGCAATTGAGAGGGAAGCTTTTGCGGTGGTGAAGGCTCTGAAGAAGTTGCGGCCATACCTGTTTGGCTCGCACTTCCTGGTTCAGACTGACCACCGACCCCTTCGTTGGCTAATGCAAATGAAGGGGGAAAATCCCAAGTTGTTGAGATGGTCCATCTCCCTACAGGGAATGGACTTCCGGGTGGAACATCGGCCTGGAGTGGACCACGCCAATAAAGACGGTCTCTCTAGGTATTTCCGCCTTAGTGATGAGGACTCCCAAGGGGTTGGGTAGCTCTCCCCACTTTCAGCTGGGGGGGACGCGTGTTAGACCTGTCTGGCCTTTTGCGTAGCCCCTCCTATTAATTATTATTTTGTCCCCTTTTTCGGCCCTCATACCCTTTTTATCTTTTTGTGTCCACTGGACTTTTATGGTGTTGTCCTGGGGGATAGGTGCTCTTTCGCCCTCATAGTTTTTTTTCCTGAGGCCTAGGTACCCTTTTCTGACTAGAAAGGTTGGGCCATGTAAAATGGTGGCTAGTAACTGCCACAACTGCCAACTCAGGGACTGGGCCCATAGGATAGAATAGGAAGCATCCAGAAACTTCTGGCTAGTTCTGGACCTTGGGAGCTAAGGGTATAAATAGAACACCTGTGGGGCGACCATTTTGTCTTGTCAGTGAGGAGCAGCTCGAGTATAGGCTAAGGGTCTGGAAGGGGTAGGGCCTTCATAGGGTGGACTACTTTTCAAGGGTTGCCCCCTTACAGGGATCACCACCCCCATTCCTGTAGACCTGACCCAGTTAGTCCCGACCTGCTGACCCTGGACAGGGAGACACCTCAAATTGGGTGTAGGGATTGACCCCCAGCTAGCGGTGAAACTTAGGGGATCCCAGCTGAGGAGGGCGAGAAGTGAGAAGCACCCCCCCCCTCTTCCCTTTGTCCAGTATGAAGAGCTAGATTGATCCTTGCAGGAGATATAGGACTGGGGCCCAAAAGCGTGAGACTTTACCTCTGACCCACCCCTCCTCTATGACAGTGGTGCCATTGGCTGCCTATGTAATATCGGGACCTCTTACCTGCATCAGGAAGTGCAGCAGGAGTTTACCCCCCACCTGTGGAGCCCGAATTAAGGAGAGTCGGGGCTTTGGTGGGTGGTCCAATAGTCCTGAATCCATTGAGGACGGGCCAGGCGGGGAATCACTGGCGCTGCCGTGAAGGTAAAGTGGGGAGGAGCATAGGGCTGATCGAGCCTGGGGCAGCGCGATTCTGCGCATACTCTCGGTGGTGACCACTTTCCTGTCAGGAGGGGCCTAGGACCGAGCAGGCCCAGAGGTGAGCCACTCCCAGTGCCGTCGAGTGGAGCCGCCTCCGTTTCAGGACCGCTACTCTCCCGCACCTGCACCGTAGAGCCGCGGTGAGAGGATCGTCAGAGGCCGCCGGAGGCGGGATCGGAGCCAAGCGCTGGGGACAGACCTAGCGCGACCTCTCCTCAGGGCTGACGCGTGTGCAGACTTTCACCAGGCCCCGAGGTAAGCGCTGTTGGGGACCGGAGGAGGCCCCCGAAGAGAGCTGAACCCTGGGGCTGGAGCTGTGAACTGAGAAAGGCTCTAACAGCCGTCCCAAGTAAGGAGGGAAGTGGGAACTGTTGGGTGCCTAGGTTTTCTTTCAATTCGCCTAGCCACTAACTAGAAACACTGATAAAAGGTGCAGGAGATCGTTTCTGGCACCTAGAGGAGTTCTGTTGCAGGACTATAATGAGGCAGAGATAGGGTGTGGCTCTTCAGTCTAACTGGGATACTGACACCTGGATGTGGGTTACCTGTGACAGAAATTCCAATCGGGTTTGCGTGTCAGAGAAACTCTCTGTAAGAAGTTGAAGTGCTAGGAGGCTACAGAACTGAAGGCATCAACTGAGGAAAATTTCTGTTAACACTGTGCAACTGCCTGTTTAGAATGCCTAGGATTTCTTAGGGAATGGAATAGCTTAACTTGCTTAATCTACTGCTCACTCAGTATTTGCTATGTATTACTGCTAATATTCCGGTGGGTAAAGAAGTGTGGAGTTCATATGTAAGTTGCTGGAGGAAGTAAAAACATGTCTTTGTAATGTGATTCCAACTGTGTAAAATAAGAGGAGGATAAGGAGAAATGATAGTGTGAGAAAGACAAAAGTGAATCTAATATATTTTTATAAACCAGTCCATATTTTTCCAAAACATTGGTGTAGTGTCGTTTTTGTGTGGAAGTGCATTAAGTTATTAAAGGGTGGTGCGCAACCTTTACACTTGTGCTTCTAGGAACTGACTGTCTTACCCTAGGCCAGGCTACCCTATGTGATCTGGTAACAAAAGGTCTTTTGCATTTGAATTGAAAATGGACGTGGCTTCAGTTTTATGTTGATCCTGTGTTGTAGAAAGTGTCTACTAATAGTCATACTAAAAGCTAGCTCTAAGCAAAGCCAGAACAGAAAAATATGAACCCAGAGATACCCCATAGTTCTACTCATGGTGAAGCCAGGTCTGTATCTTTTGGAAAGGAAAAGGTTCAAAAGTTTGTACTTGCATGTTTGTTGTTTGTTTTTGGGCTGGCTGTCGCTTCCTGTTCACGTGGAGCCATGGAAAACGTATCACAGTTAATGAAATAGCCAGTAGCTGTAAGTTCAGTTGTTGAAATTGCATCGTATTTAGTTGAAGTTATTTCTGCTGTTTTTGTTGAAAACCTTGAAATGTTGAAGTTAATAGTTGGTGTCTTTGCTGAAAAAACGTTCAGATGTTGAAGTGATTATTTGATGTTTTTGTTGAAAAACTTGGAAGCTTTTATTATTTGATGCTTTTGTTGAAAAACTTTGAAGCTTTTATTATTTGATGCTGTTGTTGAAAAACGTTGAAACATTTATTATTTGATGTTTTTGTTGAAAAACATTGAAGCATTTATGTATTTTTGTAGAAAAACGTCGAAGCTTTTATTAATTGATGCTTCTGTTGAAAAATATTGAAGCCTTTTTTATTTGATGTTTTTGTTGAGAAAACGTAGAAGCTTTTATTAATATATGCTTTTGTTGAAAAAACGTTGGTGTACACATTTGTTTTTGGCCAAATTGCACCTTGAGTGTAGTCTTGATTTTTATTTTTAATTTGAAAGGTTGGTTCAAGGAGAACTGGTTCCATTGCATTGTTGCATAGTTCCCCACTCCATGGATTTGATTGCTCAAACCTGATGAGCCTTTCAGTTTGAATTTCTGGAATAGTATTGAGAGGGACGTCTACTATTGTGGAATTCACGAGGCCTACTGCTCAGTATTGGCAACATCTATTTTGGTTGATTCTTTGAAATGAATCTGTTTTTTTATCACAGCAGTATGCGGCAAAAGTCCAGTTCTTGTTCCTTTCACTTTAAGGAGTGGCACACGTATTTCTGTATGAGGGCTCAAATTCCTTTGTGTAGGTCGTTTCTCAACTCCACTACCTGTTCCCATAATTTTGTACTTTAATTGTGCCACCTTGTTTCATCTTTAAACCCATTTTGTTCCCAATGGTGTAAATATTTATTATATCATTGCACACAGTAAAAGGAATCACACACAATGAGTGTGGGGAATTCTCGATCCGTGTTTAAAGGTGCAAGTATCAGGGCTTTAAAAGCTGCCAACCAAGCCGTGCTATTACCTAGAGGTAGTTTTTTTGGTGCAATGAGGACGGAACTTGCCATCCAGCATCTGATCTTTAACAAAGGCGGCCGTTGGGGCAGACCCATCAGTGTAGATTTTTTAAAATTCATACTGATGTTGGAAGAAAAAGATGCAAATTTGAAATGGATACCTTGTGTGGACAAAATGTTAAAGAGGTCTAAGCGCAACCTACCCCAAATAGCCCAAAATAAAGGCTTAGCATGGGGGGGAGGGGGTGAAGCCTAGCAGTGAAAAGGTTAAAGTGTACAGAAAAGTGATGGATGTAATGCGTGAATTAATCTCATCCTGATCCATCGTTATTTTCCATACCATGCCACCTCAGTTTGGGCCCAGTCAAAATCAAATTAGTCTTAACCCAAGACTGGTTTCACACTAGTAGGGCTCATCAGACAGGTATAGCTCGTGACACACTGTATGTCCAGACGTGAGTTCTGTGACACTGTGCCACAGAAATAAAGCTAAAGTAGATTGGAAAGCTTGTGGGCATTCCCTTCTTAAAGAACTGTGGCATTTTCTGCATTTTCTTTAATGGAAATCCTGCTTCAGTTGTTTGTTGGAATTTTCCTCACACCCGGATTCTCAACTCATCTTCCACCCTCTGCAGATTCTGTTTCTGTGACATCATCAGCATTGACAGGTAGCAAAAATGGAAACATAACAAGCAGATGGTTGCTGATAGTGTCATAATGGCTCCATTAGTGCTGCCTAGGACACCAAGGCTGAGAGTTCTAGATCTCAGGCGCAGTGGTCACTTTCCTTGGAGACTTGGAAGGAGGAGGTTGAAGTTGTGTTAGCTCAGGAGAAGTGTAATTTCTTTAAACATTGACATTTATTAGTGAGCTTGACTACTGGTAAGTTAATTTATGTATTAGATTGCTTGTCTGAGGGTCTTTTTTCAGTATGATGGATGGGATACTCAATCAAAATGTGACATATACTACTTCTGCCATATTACAAGTGCCTTAGACTATAAATACACTTGGAATAAGATGGATGTGATATCTCTTATGTTTTGGATCAAAACCATTATGTTAATATTTAACTTAAATAGAATTTAGGCATTGTTATACCTCTGAAGGCCTATGTATTTTCCAAATCCATGCACACTTATGTGGTAAGGAGACAGACTAGTGCTATCTCTTCCCAAAACAAAATTGTTTAAAAAACGATTTTCCCTTTCTGTGATTCCTGTCTTTGCATGTGGTTGTTACAGTTTAAAATTGCAGTTTTGACCTGCCTGTGATGGCATATTTTATCACCTGTTTTGTGTTTTAAACTTGTGGTTTTCCCTACCCATGATTGCTTGCATTTAACATGTTGAATTGTTGGATTTGCAGTCCAACCTGTCCCTCTCATTCCTTGGTGACAAATCTGTTTTCCCTCCAAATTTCTACTTTGTCCTGTGCTAAGACCTGTGTGTTAAAACAGCCTCCATTTTGTGTTCACAAGCCAGTGAGACCAGACCCCTTGCCCCCCCCCCCCCCAGCAACAGGGATATTCTACATCAGAGGGTGCTTCTGTGAGCTGTTTAAACTGTATTTACTGGGGCCTTGGCACTTAGTTCTTTGGCCAGAAGGGGGAGTAAAGTTTTATGTCCTCATTGGTTGGGTATTTGAGGGTTCTGATTGGTTTCTGGGTCTGTGATTCAATCATTGTAGGGTTGGGACTAGTGCTAGGGTTAGGATTTCTATTGGAAGTAGGAACTAGGGCTACCTGTACCATTGGCTGCTTGGACTTGGGTTGGGACTACTGGTAGGGCTAAGGCCTTTATTGGACGTAGAGATCAGGGTTTTTGAACTGATTGGGTGCTTGGACTAGGGCTAAGATTGGCAGTAAGGTCCTGGTCTCCCATTGGTTCTAGATTTTAGGGCTAGTGTTGTGATTGGATAGTGTTAGGGCTGGAGGTTCCCATTGGCAGAAGGGGTCACCTGATTACAAGGGCTATACAAGGCCAGGGTTAGTGCGTCTTAGCCCGGGCATCGAGGCTAAGGGCGGAGAAGACAAGCGTAGTTGCCTGTTTGAGCCTGTTCGAGACTGGTCGGGACTAGGGCCAGAAATGCTGCCCTTTTTCTCATTTCTCTTCCTACTGCAAACACGTAAAAACAAATTAAAAGTCTTTCACTCTTTAATCCCTCCACTATCCTTTTCAATCAAAATTAACAGACTAACAAGTTCACTTCTCAAATTCCATATTCAACTATACTAATATACTGCCCAAATAACAGAATAACATATCTACTACTCAAATTACTTCATATTTATACTATACTAATTTTAAACACAAATACTTTATGGGTTCAGGAGTGGCTGACGTGCCAGAAAAGCGCTTCAACCCCCATCAGGGGTAACAAGTGCTATATGAATGCTAATCTTTATTCCCCTTTTATCCCCCCGCTATCCTTCTCACTCATAGTAACAGACTAATATCCGCCACTGAAATTACCTCATATTTCACCATATTAATTCACCACTAATCCTTTATAGGCTTCCGGAATAGCGTGCGTCAACAAGCGATAAATTAATAGAAACTTTTGTCCTCCTCTATCCTTCTGCTACCATTCCATATCCAAATACCTGATTAACCTATCCACCACTTAAAATGTACTTGCATGTTTCACTATACTAATTCAACACTAGTCCTCCATGGGTCCCGGAGAAGCGTGCTACCCACCGAAAAAGCTCTTTGACGCCTCGTCAGGGGTAGTAAGCGTTATATAAATGCAATTACAATACAATTCAATGCATACCGAGGACAAATGATGAGGCTTTACTGCTATGCTATGCTAATGAGTGTCTTGGGAATTTTGAGCACAGCTGTATGAAAAATATGCAGCTTCACTTTTCACTGTAACATTGCACTCAATCTATTTCAATGGAACACACATGACTTTCCTGGAAATTCAGTTGGAAGTGTAGCAAAATAACTGGATCTATTTCTCAGTAAACAGTGTGAGTTATCAAGGTAAGAAAATAAATAATCACACACACACACACACACATTTGAGTATGTTATTTTATTGATATCTATAATGTTTTCTATGGCAAACATGTTCTTGGCTTTCAATTAAGTACCCAAAGATATTTGTACACCATGTACCTGCTTAGATGATTTCTTGCTTAGTAAAAAGGTTATGTTTTATGTTTACATTTTAAATTTTCTTTGGTGATTGATTTATGTTTAAAACATCTAGAAATGTGGTAATTGAGTGTGAAGTGGTGTAGATGTTAGGAGCTCTAGTCTGTAAATGTTACGCCTTACCTAATTTGTGATTATCTAAAATATATTTGGCGGTATTGTATTGTCCTCAAAATTCTATAGGCATCTCTGTTTTTGTTTGCTATTGTGCACATTTAGGTTTTCTAGTAACTTTTGTTTTTTGCTGCTCATTTGGGCTAGAGATTTTGCTATTAAACACTGCTGTTCCTTCCTTCTTTTAATGTGGGTCTTGTGTTTGAGGGCTGTCAGGTTGCACATCCGTGTTATGAACTTGGATAGTGGTACAGTACAAGAGGAAAACATACAGGCTGTGGTAAAAAGGAAGAAGGATTACTTGTCTTCTGTTCAAACACTATTCACCACCTAGAGATAGCTACAATTTGTTTACATTCAGGCTAGGCTTGTCGACCTATCAAATAGTATTAAAGAATAAATGCTTATGAAATATATTTGCATCTAATCAATGTCAGTGGTGATAGTTTTAAATCTGTTGATCAGCCTTACAACCTAACAAAATATTACTAGTTAGTGAGCTGGTAATATGAGTCCTAGATGTTTTAAACAGGAACGGAATGAGGTGGTGTTCAACCTGGCCCTTTATGCAAGGTCATCCACCATTTCTTTCTTCATTCGCTGAACTCGTTTTTGATGGCTTTTAGGGCTGCTAAATAGTGGTAAACAAATTATGGTCTCCCTTGTAAACAGGGTAAAGATGGCGTTTTTCTGATTGGTTACATTTACTTTACTTGTAAGACCCTATTATATCTTACTAAATATACCCAGGGCCTGGAAATTAAATGCTACTAGTGCTTTGCAGCACTTATTGTGCCCTCCTCCCCCACTAAAGTAGCACAAAAAACATGTCTCAGGCCTACCACTAAAATCTGTAGTTATGTGTTAAACTGCCATTTCAACCAGTCATTACAAACCTTTTGCTAGTCCTAAACCGTCCTATTTAATACTTATAATTCACCCATAATATATAGGGCAGAGTGCATTGTATTTAAAATTCAGGACAAGTTTATTTCAGTTTTACATGTCCTGACAGTGAAAAACTCCTAGAAGAAGTTTTTAGGGTTGTAAAACGAACTCCCATGGATAAACAATGGGCTACCTTGTTACGCTTAAGAAGTCAGGACTTCAATTTGGGACCATATCAAGAGACACTGTTTCCATTAAAATAAATTGTAATTTGAAATCCTCTTTAATGATAAACCCGGATTTTAAGTTGTTATTCTGGAAAATCCAATTTTAGAAAGTGTGCATTTTTCTGCATAAAGAAAGTTTGCATTTCTGCCAAGGTCCAGGATCACATGACTGTGAATGTGTGTGCTGTTGTGTTTTGTATATTACTTCCAGATATGGGGACGAACAGGTCTTGGGGTGGGGTGGGGTGTTCACCTCCTAACAAGGATGTACTTGAAGGTTGTACTTAGCCTTCCTGAACATCATAGCAAAGCCTCAGGGCTTGCCCCCCCCCCCCCCCCAACTTCTAAGGGTTGCCTGTTGTGTCACTGACAAATGCAGCTCACAAATAGGCCTGTCTACCCTTCGTTACCCTACACATTTTGGAGCCAAATAAAAATAAGAGGCAAGTGTATACAGAGGGGACATCCCTCACCTGCAGGCTGGCACTGAGGATAAAAGTAGCACCTTCAAAACCTCTCATCAGAACACTGCTGGTCCTGTGGAAGATTCAAGAAAAGGACTGTCCTACTATCTGAAGAAAGAAGATTGGACCTGCTTGACTTGAGCTCAGACTCCACATAAGCTATTCAAAGTGTCAGTTGATTCTCCTGTTAGAGCTACAGGGAAAACTAAGCTTCCGGATGTCTTCCTGCAACTGTCAAGCCGAACAGAATTAACTGGTCCTGCATGGACCGGCCTGAGCCCTGGTGCTGGCCTCTGCTGGATTGAGTGCTGATCCCTAAGAGGTGCATATCCAGGTTGTGACCCTCAACTGCCATCAGAGTGTTCTCTTCTTGCCTGAAAACCACAAGTCCTGAGTTCCTGGTGAAGATAAGGTTTTTGTCAGTGTGCAACTACGAATGTACTCCTCATGTCGCCTGGCAACCATCTGCGATGCCCGCTGACGTGAATCTCCTGTGACAACCTGCTCTTTGCCTCCCCTTCAAGAACCAGCATCAGCAGCAGTAGCCTGTGATGACTGCCAACATGAAACTCCAGTGACGTAGAAAGATTTGGGATCTTTCTTGTGTAGTGTTTTTACTTTATCACTTTATTTGTTTGAGTGCAGCATAAGTGGTATCCACATTACCACTAAATTAAGCAGGAGTCCTTTTGTGCTAGGGTACCAGAGGATAAGCACAGGCTTACTTAGTGACTTTTGTGGTTCACCCAGACAAGGAATGTATTTATTATTAGAGTGGTGCTTCCACTTCTCTCAACTAAGAACCCAGAGTCAGATGCATCAATAATCCATTTTTGCGATTTCTTAATTGCGAATTCTTACGATTCGCAATAAGAAAATCGGAAAATAGAATGCATGAAATTGTGTTTAACACCTTCTGCGATTCATAGGGGATCGCAAATGACCTACCTCATGAATATTAATGGGGTAGATCGCAATTTACGACCCCCTCGGAAGTGCAAAAATCACTTGAATGGTGGTCATGGGGCCCCTCTTTTTTTTTGTAAATACAGGGAGGGGGCACCCCGGCCCCTGCCTGCTCCCCGCATCCTGCAGAAGCCTGCATTGATTTTGGACAGAGGTAGCTGCTAAACACGCAGCTCCCTCTGTCCCAAAGCAATTCTGCTCTGCTTTCAGAAAGTGAGAGTATTTATAATGTTCTCGCTTGATGAAAGCGGAGCAGCATTTGCTAGAAGCCATGGCAAACATCAATGTCCCAGGAGGGGGCCTCCCTGTGACATTGCAAGAGCACCCAGGCCATCTACGGATCCACAATAGGGCCACTTGGCCCCCCTCTTTCATGTATTTAGCCCAGGGGAGATGGTGGTCCCCGGGGCCAGGGGTCCACAATGGACACCCTCCCATTATTCTGTTTGTGCCCCAGGGAGGTAGCTGTACCCGGGGAGCAACGTAGCTCCACCACAAATATACTATTTCTGCCCTGGGGAAGTGGTTGTCACCGGGGCAGCAGGGGAGGCAGTAGGGCCACTCCAACATTCCTTCTTAAATAATGTAAGTGCTCCAGGGAGGTGGCGGACCCTGGGGCTGCCAGGGGGCTGGACGGGCTCCCCATGTTTACATTGTTCAGTGCCCCTGGGAGAGGGTGGTCCCTGGGGCTGTGGGGGCTACGCAAGCCCCCTGCATTTGTGTGCTTAAGTGCACCGGGTAGGTTGCAGTCCTCATGGCTTTTCGAAAGCCTAGGAGGGAGCCCCATGAACCTTTTCCTTGATTGTAATATGCCCCTGGGATTTGGCCGACCTGGGGTCTTCATAAAAAAAAAAACAGTGGGCGCCCATGCATCTTTTTTATAAAAGATTTCTTGCATCCCTAGATATCTAGATTTTTTTAACTTTAATATCTCTGAAGCTGCTCAACAGTAGTGAATTCCCAAGCTCTATCCAAAACTAATGAATAGCAGGGTTATTGCGAGCACATTGATAATTGGTCAGAATGTGTAGCTCTTCGGGCAGCTTTATCTTTAACCTGTTATATGCTCTGCCCCCAACGCATGTCAGGTTCCCCACCCCAGTACAGATGGACACTCTAGAGTCCTTTTGGTTTCACTCAACTATGCCACCTTATCGCGGGGCTCTATACTGTGTTCTGATCGGTAAACAGCGTTTACAACAAATCTTTTACCCCGCAGGGAATCACAGCACGGTCGTTAGAACGACTGTGTTGTGATTCCGCATACCATTACTCCGCAAGTCGGAACAACGACTTGCGGAGGGGGGAGGTGTTGGATTTAAAATCCAACACCTTCCCTAGTGTCCGCACAGACTAGAGTTGGAATAGTAAATTATACTATTCCAACTTCCAGCGCCCCCCTCCGCAAGTCGTTGTTCCGACTTGCGGAGTATTGGTATGCGGAATCACAACACGGTCGTTGTAACAACCGTGTTGTGATTCCCTGCCTGGTAAAAGAATGTGGGATTTAAAGGTATATACGTTCTGATCAGGCATATTTGGTGTTTATGCTCAGCCAACTCCTACTAGTTAGGAGGCTAGTGGCACTTTGTCACCCCTCATGGGAATACCCCATTTACAAATTCTATTGGCTTTCTCTGAGTTGGGTTGGGACAGAGATGGTTGGGATGGATTTAGTGAGTTGAGAATGCTGAAGTGGGTGGGGAGCCTGGGGTGGGGGGAGTGGGATGGGGGTTTGGCAAGCGGGAGATGTGGGTGAAGGGTTGGTCCGGCACCTTTAGTTTTTGGTGTACTACCCTTTTTTTTTTGCAGGAGCATGCACAACTCTTTTTATTGTTCTCATTGACAGTTCGCACAAGATCCCTACGATATAATTAGTGGTAAAGTGAGACTGTTAACTTGAAATATCCGTGGTCTCAACACCGCTAGCAAGACCCGCTCTATATTTGCTACTTTAGACAGGATGGATGTGCAGATAGCCTTTTTGCAGGAGATCCACCTCACAAAACTGTCTGAAAGAAATATTGGGAATCGGTGGGCGGGGGTGCGAGTGATGTCCTCGTATTTCTAGTTGTGCAAGAGGGGTGATGATATTGATAAAACAAGGCATCCCATTTACCATTCTCCGCACAGACACAGATGAAACTGGCCGGCTTGCGATATTACATGGGCAACTGGGTGGGGTGAGTGTATTGTTGTTAAATGTGTATGGCCCGAATATAGATGATCCAACCTTCTTTTCTGATGTGTGGCGCCGCATTACCAGCTTCCCGAAGGTTGAGATACTTTGGGGTGGCGACTTTAATGCGTGCCTGTATATGACTGTAGATTGCATGGGTAGTGAGACTTCACGAGCCAAGCAGGCATCTGAGGTGTTGCGGCGACTGATGGATGCTGGCCAGCTGTGGGATGTGTGGCGCTTGCGACATCCTGGGGCGCATGAGAGTACATTTGTTTTCTCGGTTCATGGGACTTGGTCCCTCCTGGATTTCTTGCTGGTCACTGAGGCTGTGTGTACCTGGGCAGTGGATGCCCGTCATATGGTCCGGATATTCTCAGCCCATTCTCCTGTGCTGTTGGAGCTGCAGGTTCCTGCTTGTCAGAGACCAACTTTCCCTTGGCATCTGCAGCCTTCCTTGCTATCAGACCCTGTCTTTAAACATGAAATTGGGGAGGCTATACATAATTTTTTCAAGGAGAACGAGGGGTCTGTTGATAGCGGGGGCGTACTCTGGGAGACATTTAAGATGACTATTAGGGGTATGTGCATGGGGGCGCAGGTGGCCGTTTCGCGAAATTTGCCGCACAGGATAAAAAAATTGGCTGCAGATATCTCCGCTCTGAAAAGATCTTATGACTCGGACCCTTCCCCTTCGATACTCTCGGCAATCCGGGAATTGGTTACCGAACACAACGAGACAGTAGATCAGGAGATGGCCCATAGGTCCAGACTTAGTAAAGCTTGTTATTATGGGGAGGGGGGCAGACCTAGCCTCTCCCTGGCTCAGAAGCTATCTGATCCTCGTAGCCAGGACCATATTAAGGAGATTCTCGATGAGGTGGGGGAGGCGCATTATACCACAGCGGACATTAGTGAGATCATCCTGGACTTTTATGTGAAGTGATATGCAAGCAGAGCAGACACACTGCAGGAAGAGATCCATGAATACCTCAACGAAATTGCTCTGGCTGTGGCTGTCTTTGGGTCACTGAGAATATCTTATGCAGCCTTTCGATGAGGAGGATGTCAAATTAGCTATCATGTCACTTCCTACCTGCAAGGCTGCGAGCTTAGATGGGCTCCCTAGTGAATTTTATAAATCCTATATGGATGCACTAGGTCCTAGACAGCTAGCGGTCTTTGTGGAGGCATATGACATGGGTCGTCTCCCAGCCTCCTTATGGGAAGCCCTTTTGGTGATGCTACTGAAACCTGACAAGGCTTCCAATTGCTGTGACCCTTATAAGTCTCTCTCCATTATTAATATTGACGCCAAGATTCTGGCCAAAATGATTGCTATGCGTTTACAGCCTTGATCCCTCCGTTGGTTCTTCCCGACCAATCTGGGTTCATGCCAACATGGTTAACCATGCACAATTTACGTACTTTATTTGCCACCTTACACTGCTTTGACTCCGACTTTCAGGTTGTTGCTGTGCAGCTCGATGCAGCAAAAGCGTTTGATCCGCTCTAATGCAGCTTCATGTTCACGGTCCTCTTGAGACTGAGATTTCCTCCTTTTTTCTTCAGTGAAATAGAGTACTGTATACCGAACCGGCAGCCAGGGTTCATATTAGTGGCTGGGTGTCATCCGATTTTTTCATCAGAAGGGGCACGCTGCAGGGTTGCCCCTTGTCGCCGCTGCTATTTGCTCTGGCTTTTGAGCCTCTCGCCTGCAAGCTCCGCCAGTTGCATGCATCAGCAGCATTGAGCTTCGGCAGCGCCCACTTATAGTGGCGCTATATGCCGATGACATGCTCTTGTATGTCCGTGAACCTGCAGTCTATCTTTCAGAACTGCTCAGAGAATATGTGAAATTCGAGCGCTTCTCCGGTGTAGGGATTAATTGGGCTAAATCGACTGTTTTCCCTCAGATGGCTGGCACCCAGGAAGTCACACTGGACCCAGGACCCGGTTAAATATCTGAGTATCTGGCTTCATAGGGACCTTGAGCAGGTGATATCTATGAATTATGGCAGCACCATCTCCCACATTGCAGATAAAGCTGCGCGCTAGGCTCAACTACCTCTTTCACTCGCAGACCGCATAGCTGTGATCAAAATTACCATTTTACCTAAATTATTGTACTTATTTGTAAACATTCCTATCCACTTGAATCTTACCCTTTTTAAAACTTTGCAGACTGCCCTGTTGTCGTTCGTCTGCGGGGGAATCCTAGATGTAGTTGGAATACTCTTGTGTTACCATTTTACCGCGGCGGCTTCGAAGTCCCAGATATGCATCTCTACTATTTATGCACCCAAGCTCAATTTGCGCACTATTGGTTCTATCTGCAGTGGTCCCTGTCCCACACAGCGATAGAGGTGGATGCTATCCTCCCACTTCTGCTTGCCGCGGCTACCCTTTCAAGCGGTGACGGAGGTCCTCAGGCAGAGCTTATTCTAGTGCTATGTATTGCCAGGGCCTAGCGGCCCCTTGCCCGCAGAGCACAGCTGGATTACCTTTATGCCCCAAAGCAGCCTGTTGTGGCTCATCCGGATATCTCTGCGGCGCAGGAGCGTTCTGCCCTACGTGTGCTACATGCGGTTGGGGTTGGGAAGATGGCCGACCTATACAAACATGGCTAGTTCCGCTCACTACAAGATAATCAGGCGGGTCAGGCATCCACCCGACGCTGTGCTTCACATGTGTCAGTGTGTGACAGGCATTAGGGCAATCTACCCTGATTATCCAATAGAACCACAGCCGTAGTGCATGATGCAGACAGTGCTCTCTGGGGACAAAAGTAAGCATTTTATCACTAACCTATACATTGCATCTCAACGTGAGAAGGACCAGGAAAAACACCCTTCATTTCTTAAATGGAACACAACCTTGGGGCACACTTTCCCACTTGAACATTGGCAGTTCTGCTATATATTGACGGGCGTCTTACCGCCAATTGTAATTTACGAATTATCCATTTCAAGTTCTTCCATCAGTGGTATTATACACCTCTGCAATTAAAGAAATATGACTTGCGTGACTCTGCCTGCTGTGTGAGGAGCGGGCAGGCTGATGCCGATTTTCTGCATTTAGCATGCAGTGTGCAGGGGTGGCTGCCTTCTGGGTTAAAGTAGCGAATGTGTTGACCAAGGTGGTGATGGAGCGAGTGTGGTGTGTGCCAGAGGTGTGTCTGCTGGGAGATGTAACAGGCGTTTGGTTGCAGTAGCAATCTTAATGGCCAAGCGGGCTGTGGCACAATGCTGGGATGGAAATATTCTCCCTACAGTTTAAAAATGGGTTTGGGATCAAACTTATTGCAAGGAACAACTGTAGACCTATGCAGAGGATCTGGCTGAATCCTCTTGTCCCAAAGATTTCTGGGCCCCACTGACAATGTATCTTTTGAGTCATCCAGATTTGTGAAGCTTCCTGCTCCTAGCGTTTTCTTTTCTTTTACTATGTTTAGGTCTGTGTCTCAATGGGGGCTATTGTTGTTCAACTCACGTGCTGTGTCCCTAGATTTCCTTGACAATGCCATTCAAGTGCCTTGCTTCTTTGATACTGTTTTTCTTTAAGTGCTGAGGGGGCAGGATTGGGAGGTGGGGATTGTTGACTCTCTGAGCTGCTGTTATAGTTGCATCCTTCTCCACTATGAAGACACTTTATCTTAAAAATGCTTGTGCTATATCATGCTATGAAGTCGCTGATGGCTCCCTATTGGAGCATTTGGATTGTAACTGCAAGCTTTCAATAACAAAAATTAAAAAAAACACTGGAAGGAGGTTAAAAGCACAACAAATTGCAAAAATAGGCTATGTCCCAATAAAATACCACAACTGTGCAGAAAATGTTGTTTGTCTAATAAAAGTCTGCCTGTCCCTGAATGCTGGGAAGATGGTGATGTCAGCACAACAAACCCTTTGTTGATACCACTTTCAGGGGAATACAAGCACTTTTTTCTGCAGAAATTTTTCTCATTTGTTCCTCACAAAACCCAAAGTTTAGCTGTATTTTGGCTAATATCTGCGTCGCCTTCATAGGAACACACAACCCATGGGTACCTTTCAAATCCACCTGATGTTGGAAGAAAAGGATGCAAATTTGGAATGGATACCTTGTGTGGACAAAATGTTAAAGAGGTCTAAGCGCAACCTACCCCAAATAGCCCAAAATAAAGGCTTAGCATGGGGGGAGGGGGTGAAGCTTAGCAGTGAAAAGGTTAAAGTGTACAGAAAAGTGATGGATGTAATGCTTGAATTAATCTCATCCTGATCCATCATTATTTTCCATACCATGCCACCTCAGTTTGGGCCCAGTCAAAATCAAATCAGTCTTGACCCAAGACTGGTTTCACACTAGTAGGGCTCATCAGACAGGTATAGCTCGTGACACACTGTATGTCCAGACTTGAGTTCTGTGACACTGTGCCACAGAAACAAAGCTAAAGTGGATTGGAAAGCTTGTGGGCATTCCCTTCTTAAAGAACTGTGACATTTTCTGCATTTTCTTTAATGGAAATCCTGCTTCAGTTGTTTGTTGGAATTTCCCTCACACCAGGATTCTCAACTCATCTTCCACCCTCTGCAGATTCTGTTTCTGTGACATCATCAGCATTGCCAGGTAGCAAAAATGGAAACATAACAAGCAGATGGCTGCTGATAGTGTCATAATGGCTCCATTAGTGCTGCCTAGGACACCGAGGCTGAGAGTTCTAGATCTCAGGCGCAGTGGTCACTTTCCTTGGAGACTTGGAAGGAGGAGGTTGAAGTTGTGTTAGCTCAGGAGAAGTGCAGCTTCTTTAAACATTGACATTTATTAGTGAGCTTGACTACTGGTAAGTTAATTTATGTATTAGATTGCTTGTCTGAGGGTCTTTTTTCAGTATAGTGGATGGGATACTCAATCAAAATGTGCCATATACTTCGTCTGCCATATTGCAAGTGCCTTAGACTATAAATACACTTGGAATAAGATGGATGGGATATCTCTTATGTTTTGGATCAAAACCATTATGTTAATATTTAACTTAAATAGAATTTAGGCACTGTTCTACCTCATAAGGCCTATGTATTTTCCAAATCCATGCACACGTATGTGGTAAGGAGACAGACTAGTGCTATCTCTTCCCAAAACAAAGTTGTTTAAAAAAAGATTTTCCCTTTCTGTGATTACTGTCTTTGCATGTGGTTGTTACAGTTTAAAATTGCAGTTTTGACCTGCCTGTGATTGCATATTTTATCACCTGTTTTGTGTTTTAAACTTGTGGTTTTCCCTACCCATGATTGCTTGCATTTAACATGTTGAATTGTGGGATTTGCAGTCCAACCTCTGTAGTTTGTCCCTCTCATTCCTTGGTGACAAATATGTTTTCCCTCCAAATTTCTACTTTGCTCTGTGCTAAGACCTGTGTGTTAAAACAGTGCACCCCAGACTCCATTTTGTGTTCACAAGCCAGTGAGGCCAGCCCCCCTGCCCCCCCCCCCCCCAGCAACAGGGATATTCTACATCAGAGGGTGCTTCTGTGAGCTGTTTAAACTGTATTTACTGGGGCCTGTGCACGTAGTTTTTTGGCCAGGAGGGGGAGTAAAATTTTATTCAAACAGTATTGTTAGATTTCGAGTTAGTGAATCCTTTTCCTGAAGAAGTATAAAGTGTGGATTAAGCCTGTCTGTCTCCTAGGAGATTCTGAACAGGAAAAGCAACTTCCAACTCCCTGGCCAGCAAACATTGTCTGAGGTCGCTGGGACCTTATATGGTCTGCTAGTGGTTGGCACATGTTTACACTGATTGGTGGTTGTATCTGGTGTTTCTATTGGCTTAGGGTTAATGTCCTCATTGGTTAAGTATTTGAGGGTTCTGATTGGTTCTGGGTCTGTGATTCAATCATTGTAGGGTTGGGACTAGTGCTAGGGTTAGGATTTCTATTGGAAGTAGGAACTAGGGCTACCTGTACCATTGGCTGCTTGGACTTGGGTTGGGACTACTGGTAGGGCTAAGACCTTTATTGGACGTAGAGATCAGGGTTTTTGAACTGATTGGGTGCTTTGACTAGGGCTAAGATTGGCAGTAAGGTCCTGGTCTCCCATTGGTTCTAGATTTTAGGGCTAGTGTTGTGATTGGATAGTGTTAGGGCTGGAGGTTCCCATTGGCAGAAGGGGTCACCTGAGTACTAGGGCTGCACAAGGCAAGGGTTAGTGTGTCTCAGCCCGGGCATCGAGGCTAAGGGCAGAGAGGACAAGGGTAGTTGCCTGTTTGGGCCTGTTCGAGACTGGTCGGGACTAGGGCCAGAAATGCTGCCCTTTTTCTCATTTCTCTTCCTACTGCTAACACCTAAAAAAAAAGAAATCTTTCACTCTATTATCCCTCCACTATCCTTTTCAATCAAAATTAACAGACTAACATGTTCACTTCTCAAATTCCATATTCAACTATACTAATATACTGCCCAACTAACTGAATAACATATCTACTACTCAACTTAATTCATATTTGTACTATACGAATTTTAAACACAAATCCTTTATGGGTTCAGGAGTGGCATGCTACTCACCAGAAAAGCGCTTCAACCCCCATCAGGGGTAACAAGTGCTATATGAATGCTAATCTTTATTCCCCTTTTATCCCCCGCTATCCTTCTCACTCATAGTAACAGACTAATATCCACCACTGAAATTACCTCATATTTCACCATATTAATTCACCACTAATCCTTTATAGGCTTCCGGAATAGCGTGCGTCAACAAGCGATAAATAAATAGAAACTTTTGTCCTCCTCTATCCTTCTGCTATCATTCCATATCCAAATAACTGACTAACCTATCCACCACTTAAAATGTACTTGCATGTTTCACCATACTAATTCAACACTAATCCTCTATGGGTCCCGGAGTAGCGTGCACCCGCCGAAAAAGCTCTTTGACGCCTCGTCAGGGGTAGTAAGCTTTATATAAAGGCAATTACAATACAATTCAATGCATACTGAGGAGAAATGATGAGGCTTTACTGCTATGCTATGCTAATGAGTGTCTTGGGAATTTTGAGCACATCTGTACGAAAAATATGCAGCTTCACTTTTCACTGTAACATTGCACTCAATTTATTTCAATGGAACACACATGACTTTCCTGGAAAGTCAGTTGGAAGTGCACAAAATAACTGGATCTATTTCTCAATAAACAGTGTGAATTATCAAGGTAAGAAAATAAATAATCACACACACACACACATTTGAGTATGTTATTTTATTGATATCTATAATGTTTTCTATGGCAAACATGTTCTTGGCTTTCAATTAAGTACCCAAAGTTATTTGTGCACCATGTACCTGCTTAGATGATTTCTTGCTTAGTAAAAAGGTTATGTTTTATGTTTACATTTTTAATTTTCTTTGGTGATTGATTTATGTTTAAAACATCTAGAAATGTGGTAATTGAGTGTGAAGCGTTGTAAGTGTTAGGAGCTCTAGTCTGTAAATGTTACGCCTTACCTAATTTGTGATTTTCTAAAATAATTTTTTTGCAGTATTTTATTGCCCTCAAAATTCTATAGGCATCTCTATTTTTTTTTCCTATTGTGCACATTTAGATTTTCTAGTTACATTTGTGTTTTGCTCCTCATTTGGGCTACAGATGTTGCTATTAAACACTCCTGTTCCTTCCATCTTTTAATGTGGGTCTTGTGTTTGAGGGCTGTCAGGTTGCACATCCATGTTATGAACCTGGGTAGTGGTACAGTACATGAGGAAAACATACAGGCTGTGGTGAAAAGGAAGAAGGATTACTTGTCTTCTGTTCAAACACTATTCACCACCTAAAGATATCTACCATATGTTTACATTCGGGCTAGGCTTGTCGACCTATCAAATAGTATTAAAGAATAAATGCTCATGAAATATATTTGCATCTAATCAATGTCAGTGGTGATAGTTTTAAATCTGTTGATCAACCTTACAACCTAACAAAATATTACTAGTCAGTGAGCTGGTAATATGAGTCCTACATGTTTTAAACAGGAACGGGATGAGGTGGTGTTCAACCTGGCACTTTATGCAAGGTCATCCACCATTTTTTTCATCATTCGCTGAACTCGTTTTTGATGGCTTTTAGGGCTGCTAAATAGTGGTAAACTAATTATGGTCTCCCTTGCAAACAGGGTAAAGATGGCGTTTGTCTGATTGGTTACATTTACTTTACTTGTAAGACCCTATTATATCTTACTAAATATACCCAGGGTCTGGAAATTAAATGCTACTAGTGCTTTGCAGCACTTATTGTGCCCTCCTCCCCCACTAAAGTAGCACTGCAAAACATGTCTCAGGCCTACCACTAAAATCTGTAGTTATGTGTTAAACTGCTATTTCAACCAGTCATTACAAACCTTTTGCTAGTCCTAAACTGTCCTGTTTAATACTTATAATTCACCCATAATATATAGGGCAGAGTGCATTGTATTTAAAATTCAGGACAAGTTTATTTCAGTTTTACATGTCCTGACAGTGAAAAACTCCTAGAAGAAGATTTAGGGTTGTAAAACGAACTCCAATAGATAAACAATGGGCTACCTTGTTACGCTTAAGAAGTCATGACTTCAATTTGGGACCATATCAAGATACACTGTTTCCATTCAAATAAATTGTAATTTGAAATCCTCTTTAATGATAAACCCACATTTTAAGTTGTTATTCTGGAAAAGCCCATTTTAGAAAGTGTGCATTTTTCTGCATAAAGAAAGTTTGCATTTCTGCCAAGGTCCAGGATCACATGACTGTGAATGTGTGTGCTGTTGTGTTTTGTATATTACTTCCAGATATGGGGACGAATAGGCCTTGGGGTTGGGTGGGGTGTTCACCTCCTAACAAGGATGTCCTTGAAGGTTGTACTTAGCCTTCCTGAACATCAAAGCATAGCCTCGGGGCTTGTCCCCCCCCCCCCCCCAACTTCTAAGGGTTGCCTGTTGTGTCACTGACAAATGCAGCTCACAAATAGGCCTGTCTACCCTTTGTTACCCTGCACATTTTGCAGACAAATAAAAATAAGAGGCAAGTGTATACAGAGGGGGCATCCCTCACCTGCAGGCTGGCACTGAGGATAAAAGTTGCACCTTCAAAACCTTTTATTAGAACACTGTTGGTCTTGTGGAAGATTCCGGAAAAGGACTGTCCTACTATCTGAAGAAAGAAGATTGGACCTGCTTGACTTGAGCTCAGGCTCCACATAAGTTATTCAAAGTGTCAGTGTAAGAGGTGCATATCCAGGTTGTGACCCTCAACTGCCATCAGAGTGTTCTCTTCTTGCCTGAAAACCACAAGTCTTGAGTTCCTGGTGAAGATAAGGTTTTGTCCGTGTGCAACTACGAATGTACTCCTCATGACGCCTGGCAACCATCTGCGATGCCCACTGACCTGAATCTCCTGTGACAACCTGCTCTTTGCGTCCCCTTCAAGAACCAGCATCAGCAGCAGTAGCCTGTGATGACTGCCAACATGAAACTCCAGTGACGTAGAAAGATTTGAGATCTTTCTTGTGTAGTGTTTTCACTTTATCACTTTATTTGTTTGAGTGCAGCATAAGTGGTATCCACATTACCACTAAATTAAGCATGAGTCCTTTTGTGCTAAGGTACCAGAGGATAAGCACAGGCTTACTTAGTGACTTTTGTGGTTCACCCAGACAAGGAATGTGTTTAGCATTAGAGCGGTGCTTCCACTTCTCTCAACTAAGAACCCAGAGTCAGATGCATCAACAATCCATTTTTGTGATTTCTTAATTGCGAATTCTTACGATTCGCAATAGGAAAATCGGAAAATCTAAATGCATGAAATTTTGTTTAGCACCTTCTGCGATTCCTAGGGGATCGCAAATGACCTACCTCATGAATATTAATGAAGTAGATCGCAATTTACGACCCCCTCGGAAGTGCAAAAATCACTTGCATGGTGGTCTGCTGGGCCCCTCTTTTTTTTGTAAATACAGGCAGGGGACACCCCGGTCCCCGCCTGCTCCCCGCATCCTGCAGAAGCCTACATTGATTTTGGACAGAGGTAGCTTCTAAGCATGCAGCTCCCTCTGTCCCAAAGCAATTCTGCTCTGCTTTCAGAAAGTGAGAGTATTTTTAATGTTCTCGCTTGATGAAAGCGGAGAAGCATTTGCTAGAAGCCATGGCAAACATCAATGTCCCAGGAGGGGCCCTCCCTGTGACATTGCAAGAGCGCCCAGGCCATCTACGGATCCACAAGTAGGGACACTTGGCCCCCCTCTTTCAAGTATTTAGCCCAGGGGAGATGGTGGTCCCCGGGGCCAGGGGTCCACAATGGACACCCTCCCATTATTCTGTTTGTGCCCCAGGGAGGTAGCTGTACCCGGGGAGCAGCGTAGCTCCACCACAAATGTACTATTTCTGCCCTGGGGAAGTAGATGTCACCGGGGCAGCAGGGGAGGCAGTAGGGCCACTCCAACATTCCTTCTTAAATAATGTATGTGCTCCAGGGAGGTGGCAGACCCTGGGGCTGCCAGGGGGCTGGACGGGCTCCCCATGTTTAGATTGTTCAGTGCCCCTGGGAGAGGGTGGTCCCTAGGGCTGTGGGGGCTGCGCAAGCCACCTGAATTTGTGTGCTTAAGTGCCCCGGGTAGGTTGCTGTCCTCATGGCTTTTCAAAAGCCTAGGAGGGAGCCCCATGAACCTTCTCCTTGATTGTAATATGCCCCTGGGATTTGGCCGACCTGGGGTCTTCATTAAAAAAAAACAGTGGGAGCCAATGCATCTTTTTTATAAAAGATTTCTTGCGTCCCTAGATATCTAGTTTTCTTAACTTTAATATCTCTGAAGCTACTCAACAGATTTACACCAAGTCATAAAAAGCTTGGTTTCTGAACCTACATCAAACTTTGTATCAAATTTGCTGTAATTCCATTCAGCGGTTCAAGCGGAATCCCTTGCAAATCTCAAACTTTGTCAAAAAAATAACACATTTTCCTCACATTTCTGTGATGGCAAGTTCTGGAATCTGTTTGGATCCACAATCTTCCACCCACCCAGCATTACCCAAAGACTCCCAATAGAAATGATACCTCACTTGTGCCTGGTGCCCGTGACAGGAAATGGCACAAAACGCAACGTGAACATCAGAGCTTTCCAGTAAAAACGGACCCGTCTTTTGCTATGTGTCTAGCTGCGGAATTTGGACTCTAGCTCAGCCAGCACGTATAGAAACCTAGAAAACCTATACATTTTTAAATACTAGACACCCGGTGGAATGCAGGATGGGGTGACTTGTGTGGCTATCAGCAGGTTCTGTTACCCAGAATCCCTTGTAAACTTCAAACATTGTCAATTGTGGCTAATATTGGTGTCCCCTTCGGCGGAATCCACAAACCCTGGGTACCTCTAAAATCCACATAATGGTGGAAGAAAAAGACACAAATTTGGCATGGATACCTTGTGTGTACATACAGTTACAGGGGCCTAAGCGTGAACTACCCCAAATAGCCAAAAATAGCTTAGCAGCGGGGGAGAAAGTTCTAGCTGCGAAAGGGTTAAAGTGTACAGAAAACTGATGGATGTCATGCTTGAATTAATCTCATCCTTTGGTATTTTCTCGAAGGCTCATCCAGACCCATCATTATTTTCCATACTTTATCACCTCAGTTTGGACCCAGTCAAATTCAAAATAGGTCTTAACTCTGCTCTAATGGGAAAAGGCCAGGTTCTCCCTGAACCAGAACACCAGAAACCTAGGACTGGTGTCACCCTAGTACGGTTCATCAGACAGGTATAGCTTGGTTCCTGTGGCACACTGTATGTACAGATGTGGGTTCTGTGACACTGTGAATACAACAACGAGGGGTTGCTGGACTGTTCCAATGTAAGACTAGGGAAGATTTAACTGGCGTGACCAAAAGTGTAGGAGTAACACCCTGGGGCATCCATTTTGTTGGATGGATTTGCCTCACACACCCAGAAGGGTGTCATGCTTCATCATCGGCGGTTGCTCCTCGTCGGGGAGGCGGTGCAATCCCCGACAGGCTCACCTCAAAGAGGGGCTCTTTGGCGGAGATCTTTTTATCCAACAGCCTTATGGTGAGGTGTGGGTGTGTGGGCAAGATGGTGTGTGATAGTGAAATGGGATATTAAAATGTAGCTAGGGGTACCGGAATTCACTTTATTCTGGGGGTCCCCTGGCTGCAATTAAAAACAAGGGACTACCTCACTAGGTGTCAACAAGTTAGGTCAGGTGACCCTAGATGAGACTAGGGGTGAAGATGGTCGACATGTTTCTCGCAAAGGGTAATAATTGCCTGCGATTCATCAGGACCTTAAAAAGGTGAAAAACAACATGCTAGTGTCATGTGTGTGATGGTGTATGTTTACCTCTGTGGGTTGTCCTATGCCTACTGGTCAAGAACTAAAAGCCACATGAGGGGTCGGCGGGACAGAACATCAAGGATGAGCCCTTGGGTTTCAGCTCTAATCTCCTGTGTCCGGGCTGTATGACCTACCCTTCTCCGCCGAGCTCGAGTAGTGACACTGTGACACTGGAACACTGGAACAAAGCTAAAGTGGATTGGAAAGCTTGTGGGCATTCCCTTATTAAAGAACTGTGACATTTTCTGCATTTTCTTTAAGGGAAATCCTGCTTCAGTTGTTTGATGTAATTTCACACACACCCGGATTCTCAACTCATCTTCCACCCTCTGCAGATTCCGTGTCTGTGACATCATCAGCATTGCCAGGTAGCAAAAATAGAAACAAGCAGATGGTTGCTGATTGTGTCATAATGGCTCCATTAGTGCTGCCTAGGACACTGAGGCTGAGAGTTCTAGATCTCAGGCGCAGTGGTCACTTTCTTTGGAGACTTGGAAGGAGGAGGTTGAAGCTGTGTTAGCTTGTGAGAGCTGCAATTTCTTTAAACATTGCCATTTATTAGTGAGCTTGACTACTTCTACCACTGGTAGGTTAATTTATGTATTAGATTGCTTGACTGGGGGTCTTTTTTCAGTATGGTTGATGGGAAACTCAGTCAAAATGTGGCATATACTTCTTCCTCCATATTACAAGTGCCTTAGACGATAATACACTTGGAATACGATGGATGGGATATCTGTTATGTTTTGAATCTAAATCATTATGTTAATATTTAACTTAAATGTAATTCAGACATTGTTCTACCTCTAAAGGCCCATGCATTTTCAGAATCCATGCACACTTGCACAAACACACACACATGCGGGGGACAAAAGACGATACCTTACATTAAAGTTAAGGGACTAGGGATTATGCATTAGGGGAATAGATGGGAGGCTATGGAGATTATATATTTGTGGTTTTCGATTAAGGGTATAATAGTTAAGGTGTTGGGTACAGGTTTAAGTGTTATGGTTTTGGGGTATAGTGTTAAGGAGTTAAAGGGTTAGGGGTTAGGGTTATTATCAGTTTTAATATTGTTACATATACGGTATAGGTATGACACTTTTGGGAGTATGGTTAATGATTCAGATTCAGATTAGTTTTTCTCGATTTTTACGATGTAAAATCATAAAAGCAACAATACATATATATATACAGCATTACATTTCATCTAACAATAAATAACATTTATCTTAAGATAGGATTAAATCATTATTATGAATCAGCTAATCATTGAATTACGATTTTTTAAAACATTTTTTAAAAATCCTGTCATCACCATAGTGCAAGTAACATTTCCCAGTTGCTGCAAGCTAAGAAACGCAGGTCTGCATTGCCATCAAACACCTTGCCTCAAATACTGTTTAATCCATCTTTTTCGCTCCCTCTCGTACAGCCAGTTGTCACAGGGGCAAGGAACTAAGGTTCTAGACCAGTCATTTTTACTTGGAAATGTGACCAGCCGGTGAAATAAATTAAACCTAAATCTGGTCAGGATGAATCGGTCAAAGCCCACAGTACTCATGGTTAAATATGGTTGTATTGTATAGGTGGTTAGCGACAATTGGTGATCAATTACTGTTTTCTTCATTAACTCCCCTGCACATCTTAATAAGTCGAAATGGGCCATGCATAACCTCATCAGTTCTTTTTTCGAAACATTCCTAAATAAGTCCGGGTTACTAAATAGCTCAGGCCTTTGGCGGTCAGTTAATGTTTTCCTAATATACTCAAGCCAGGCAATGCGCTTCGCATTATCTAGGCCCATGACATCCCTTATAATGTCCTGGTTTAGGCCGAGAGCTTCTGAGCCCATACTCTGCGTCAAAGCAGAATAGGTTGCATTTTAATCAGGTCTGTAATATGGTCCATCCCTAATTCCGTATGACAATTAAAAACTGAGGTGCCCTTTGGGAGAGTTAGCAGGTATCTAAAAAATGTGTTTTCTTCAACCTGTAACAATGATGTATCCTGGTATCCACAGATCCCTGCCCCATACAATGTGATACTTCTGCATTTGGCCACATACATTTTTAACATGATTTCAGGTTTTTTTTTACCCAACTTAAAGGAGAAGTTCTTCAGTGCTGCTATTGATCGTTTAAAGGATAGGGTCCTATTCTTAATCTCAGGTCCCCAAGTGCCAGAACCATCAATTAATACCCCCAAGTATGGGAAGGTTTTAATGTACTCAATTTCAAGTCCTGAAACTTTGAGGTATTTGGAGGTTGCACGACCTTTGCCACAACGCATCACATATGATTTCTTTGCATTGATGTTAAGGCCCCTTACTTCCATGAATTCTAAATATTTTGTAAGGGCCTTCTTCGCACCCATCTTCGTTCTTGCCATCAATATAGCGTCATCCGCATACAAGAGTGATACTATCTGCTTATTACCAAACCTTGGGAAGTCGATTTTTCTGGCCCCCAGTTCAACCTCAAGATTATTCGTGTAGAGGGAAAAGAGAAAAGGGGCCAGCACACAGCCTTGTCTTACGCCTTTTTCTATGGTAAAGGACCCTGTGCACTCCCCCCTCAGCCCATGTCTTACTTTAGCTGTTGCCCCTAAATAGAGCTGCCTTAAAAATAATACAATGGCTGGCTCGACTTCCATCTCCTCAAGTATTTGCCACAATTTAGTATGTATCACGCAATCAAAGGCGGCAGAGAGGTCGACAAAAATTGCATAAAGACATCCCTCTTTAGCCCGTGTATATTTCGCTTGAAGCAAAACAAAATTTAGGACCTGCTGTACGGTGCCCATCCCTTCCCGGAAGCCATACTGCACGGGGCTTAAAATGCCATGTTCCTCGGCCCATGATTGCATTTTATTTAGGACCACTCTCCCCACCATTTTCATAAGGGAGTCTAATAGGGATATTGGTCTATAATTAGATGGACTCTCCCTATCCCCCTTTTTGTATATTGGTATTATGACCGATTCTGACCAAGTACCAACAAGCCTTTAGCACAACAAGCCTCAAGGACCCGTGTGCAAATTGGGGCCCATAAATCTGTATTAAGTTTAAAAATATCAATAGGGATCCCATCTGGTCCCGGGGCTTTATTATTTTTGCTGGCATGTAGTGCTAACTGTACTTCCTCAAGGGAAATCTCCATATTTATTGGATGATGGCCACCCCCTTTCAGCGGATACCCTCTTTTCTTGTCCTCATTCGTGGTTTGCCCCTGTGTGTTACTGTAGACCTTTGAGAAGAAATCGATCCAAGTTTTTTCATCTATGGCAATGTCTAGCCTTGCCGCCTCCTTTTTTAGTAAAAAAGGGTGCATTGACTGCCTGCCAAAAGGATCTAGAGTCTCTACACTGTGAAGCACTCAACAGATTCTGCCATGCTAGATCTTTGATTTCCTTTTTTCGTTGGCGCCTTGCCTGGGTGTACACTTTCCTACAGTTTCTTATTACGTCATGTTCACTTGGTTTGGTACTTAGGGCCACCTTAAAGGCAGTATACGCCTTAGTGCACTGAGAATCAAACCAGCCCACCCCTTTATTAGAGTTATTACTCTGTACCCTAGTTAACTTGTCCTGGATGATACTAGTCATGTTACTAAAAGCCTCCAGGGTTTGTTCATGGGAAGAATTCTCATCCAGACAGACCATAATGTATTTAAGGGCCGTAGTTATAATTTCCTTAGATCTTTCAATCGGATCTACAATGCTCCATTTTAATGCCAGTCCGTTTTGGCGTGCTATAGCGATATTTTGTGTCCAGGTCAGGGACTCAATAGTAGAAACGCTAGTAAGCTCTGAGGTGCTTATAGTCACACTAAGGGGTAGATGATCACTTAACCTAATTATGGGAATATCAAAGTCTTCCACACAATTAGAAAATCTATTCGGTACAATCACAAAGTCTATGATAGAATGAAGCCCCCTAGCTAAAAATGTGGCACTAAAATCAACCTTAGGAGAACACAGCATATTAGCAAATCCATGATCGAAATTGGCCATGATACTATTTATTATCTCTCCTCTCTCAGTATGCATAAAGTGACTCCTACCCACATTTTCTCCCCTTCCATAATCCTTTAACCCACATGTTTCACAGTCACATATATTCATATTGAAATCCCCTACCCATATCAATATGGTATTTTCCCCCTTAGACAGATTATGGCCACTTAATTCAACCTGTAATTTGTGCAAGACTTCAGCAAAGTCCTCATTCTTTACGTTGTTATAAAAATTAACTATTAGTAGCTCTACACGGTGGTTTAGAATAACAGAAACCAGTTGAAAATAATGTGAACTGTTTCTACTAGCGATCTTGACAACTTTTAACACATTGGACACATAAATACATATCCCTCCTTTATGCCTACCATACAGAGAACGTACTGCAGGAATATGGAAAGTTTTAAAACCATCAAGGTGTTTCTCGTTTATAAGCCAACTTTCCTGTATACATAGGATGTCAAAGTCCTGCACGAACCCCCCCCAGATTGTATTGTGTACTTTGCTCTCTAGCCCACACACGTTCCAGGAAACAATGCTCACTTGGCCACCCCGCTGCCTGGGGGAAAATTGTTTTGACCGTGGTTTATCGTTATCGGGGTTCACCCGCTGAGGATCTGACATTAATCCCATCCTTATAACTTCTTGCTCATACTTGCGTTCTTTACTAATCTGAGTAGTTAGTGATGTGCGTTCGCTATCCCCTACAGTGGGTGTAGTCCTGAGTGAGTTATCCATTAGTACATTTTCTTTAGTGGCATCTGTTTCCAGGGTGGGGGAACTTAGCAGAGTAGGCACTTCTCCTATTACTCCATTACCCTGAATTGCATGATCAGACGAGGCATACGGTGATGGGGACTTCCCCAACAGCGAGGCATGTGTGGATATCTGTGTAGCTTTATTATCCTCACCACCCAGTCAGTCACAGTCATTAAGACCGGAAAGGGCTGCAAACCTGTTTAGTCCTTCAAAGACTGGGACATAACCCACATATCCCCCCTGTATGTGATGTGGGTGACATGAATGACTCTTTCTAGGACATCCCCATCCTTGACTTACTTGTGGGTGCGGTATCCTATTGTATCCCCACCCATTACCTCTATTGGGGTTTGTTCTATTCAAATCTCTGTAAAAATACTCAAGAGGAAGAATCTCAATTCCTTCACTCCTTGTCCCTGCATAAAACATGACCTCACTAAGGATTCTCCCCACTGGTTTGGGGCTGTTAAAGTTCACTATAACACAGTCCCCTGTTTTATTCTTTCGTGTCCTGCCCACCCAGCCCACCCTTTGTGCCATTATGATATTATGCCATATCGTGCTACCCTCAGTGGTGTTATTTGCAATCCAGTGAGCCACCTTATTTTTAAGCTGACCATGGTTCTCCCTTGTTCCCTTATTCAATACCGGTACATTTCCAAGGAGAAGTACCAGAGGTGAGGATTCAGGCGGTAAATTAATTACAGGCAAAGGAACCTGATCTTCCAATTTAGCTTGCCCATCGTCTACCCCCTTATTCTCAATTGGTTTCACTATTGGTGTGTTTTGTGACCTATTTTCAGTGAATTTATTTCTTGCAGATTTCTGCAGGTGGCCAATATTGTTTCGATATTTAGCTACGACCTTGGTAACTGCGCAAATAGCTGTCTTAGCTTCAGATGCTACAGTATTGCTATGCTCAGGCATACTGTCCTTATTGTGTTCTGGTGGTACTAAGATGTCCAGCTTTCGTGAGTTTTCTAGAATTGTTTTGCTTAGGGCGTCAAGTTTCCCGTTAATGACCCTTAGTCTTTCTATCAGGGGGAAGAGTAAAAGATCTTAATAAATGTGTCATATTAGAGAATGACATTTCTAACTCTTTCTCTTTCCCCGTTCTTTGTGCAATGTTTTGTAATTGTGGGCCAAGGGTATCCGTAGCTATAAGACCTTTTACTGTTTTATTAGGTTTAATTGAGACATTTTATGGGGTAGGTATACGTGGTTTATATGACAATTTAATGATTGTAGATTTCCTGCCCAAATATCGGCCCCCTCCCCTCTTTCTTTTGCCAACTTGCTTGGGACAAGTAGGTACTATAGTTTGTAAGTCGATGGCCTGTATACTTTTCCTGGCCACTATCGGGTGGAAACCCTCTGAAGATAAGCTACTGCATGAGGAGATGTTCAGAGGTGATAACTCAGCATCCAAGTCAGTAAATTTATCATCAAGTGAAACCCCTTCTTGTTCATTAGGGCTTGTCGTAACTAAGCCTCTTGGTCCATCATGGACTGGTGTAACAGCATTTTTCAAGTCCCCTAGCGAGGAGCGCTTAGCACCCAAAAGTTCATGTGATAGGCGTTTTTCTGTGAGTGCAATCTCTCTGTCAACAACCCCAGCAGCTCTTATGAAAAAGTCATCCAATGTTCCATTTAAGCTCCCCCTAGGTCCAGTGGTGCTCCGTTCCCCCCCCCCCCCTCTTCCAGGGATACGAGCCATAATCAGTTATCAGTTAGTGGCTTTGATGATTGTTAACAGAGTTAATAGGTGGGAAATCTTACCACGGAGGAAGAAACCTTGGAGGGGGGCCCAGCCCGGCCTTATCCGGCCCTGGACAGCCGTAGACAGCCCGCCCTGTGCCCGGGCTTTGCCCGGCGCCCGCCCGCGCGCGTCCCGCGAGCGCGTGTTTGGGCGTTACTAAATAGGAGGAGGAGGGGGCGGGAAGAGGCACCAGGTGCACGTGGTCATGAAGCGCAAGTACCTCTGGTCCTCGCAGTCCGGCTCCCCCTGGACATGCCCAAGTTCAAGCCAGCAGCGGGTCCAGGTCAGGAATATAACAAAGGGCACCAGACCGCAGCAGTTCCAAATAAGATGCAAGAGTGGGCTTTAAGTTCACGCTGTCACCAAACGCGTAACTCGACTACGAGCGGCTCCCGCGGAGCGGGGGCCGCGAGTCGTGTTTTAAGGGTTAGCAGGGAGGAGGGGGCAGGAAGAGGCACCAGGTGCGCGTGATCATGAAGCGCAAGTACCTCTGGTCCTCGCAGTCCTGCTCCCCCTGGGCAGCCCAAGTTGAAGCCAGCAGCGGGTCCAGGTCAGGAATAAAACAAAGGGCACCAGATGGCAGCAGTTCCAAATAAGATGCAAGAGTGGGCTTTAAGTTCACGCTGTCACCAAACGTGTAACTCGACTACGAGAGGCTCCCGCGGAGCGGGGGCCGCGAGTCGTGTTTTAAGGGTTAGCAGGGAGGAGGGGGCGGGAAGAGGCACCAGGTGCCCGTGGTCATGAAGCGCAAGTACCTCTGGTCCTCGCAGTCCCGCTCCCCCTGGGCAGCCCAAGTTCAAGCCAGCAGCGGGTCCAGGTCAGGAATAAAACAAAGGGCACCAGACGGCAGCAGTTCCAAATAAGATGCAAGAGTGGGCTTTAAGTTCACGCTGTCACCAAACGCGTAACTCGACTACGAGCAGTATGGTTAATGGGTTAAGGCTGTGGTTCCCAAAGTGTGCGTCGCGGCGCCCCGGTGCGCCGTGATGAAAAGCCAGTGGCGCCGTGCTGCCTCGCAGGATGGGTCCTGGAAATTGCAGCCGCAATTCCTCCCCTTCCTTTGTTCACACCCTAAAGGGAAACGACCTGCTGCTCAGACACCGAGTAATGCGTGTGACATCACAGACAGACAACGCTGGATTGCAAGTGTTGTCACGCACGGATACGTGCTCACGCAGAGACCCCAAAGTTTCATTTATGATTTTCCTATGTATCTTGTCTTCTTTAAAGCACGCAGCGGGGATTTGTTGAATGTTGCCCAAATCCCAATTTACAGATGATTTACCAATTTGCCCCAACAGAACGGTCCGTAATGTATTGAGTACCTTTAGATCTCAGGAGACGAAGAGCCGGGCTCTGTAGTTCATGTAATGGGCTGGGGTCACTAATTGGGCATTTTTGACTTTGCAGTCGATGCTTCCCTTTCCCTCTTTCTTTTTGTCTCGGCCCTTCTTAGAATCTTATCGTCTTAACTTCCTACATTTATTTTGCTCGTGCCTGTGTGCTTCAACCCCTTTCCTTTCTCCATGACAAGTAGTTGTCATTCCCTTTCTTTTTTACATGGCAGTATATGCTGCTATGATCTCAGGACGTGGTTAAGGGTCAGTGTTGGACTGGGACAGAAAATAGACATGGCCACCAATATAAAAAAACGCCCCTCATTTGTGAATTAAATACCTAAAATGTGGCATATGTTTGCAAATTGGGGCAGTTTTGAACTTGTAAAGGCATGCTATATAGCTGTGGTTCCCAAAGTGCGGAACTAATGTAATTTGCTTTTGCATATTTATGCCAAATGACAAAATTGTGCATACTTATGTGAAATGCAAATTCATCATTTCCAGCTAAACTTTAGCACAGAATGTAATTTAGCGCAGAATGTGACATTGAGTCAATGTTTGACAAGAGCTACATTTTGCGCTAAAAATAGTGTAAAGAAAGAAAAGCAACATGAACAAGAGCACTCTGCATTATGGTCCCACATGTTGGATGAAAACTTATTGTCACATATCGCGCTTTTGCAGTAAATATTTACTGTGAATGGTGTGTCAGTATGTGAAGTGGCATAATTTTGGGAGTTTCACTTAACATGCATAACATGAAATCCCTAAAATTATGCAAATTATACCAGTGTAAACTACACTTTTCCCAGGTCTATGAATACCACCTAAACATGCACAGTTACTACATTTCTTGTCATGTTCTTCTAATAGTCATGGTGCAGATGGGCATCAAAAGTAGGGAGTCCCGATGACTCCATGTCACCAGGACATAACTTTCCACTTCTGGGTTTTGATTTAGCATATTGCATTTTGAGAGTTGTAGTCTTGGTTCAGGTTAATTGAGCCAATTGCACCAACGAACCTGATAACAATGATGCAAAAGCAAAGTCCAGGAATGGAAAGTAGTGTTCCTGAGACATAGATCCATCTGGTCGCAGGTGCTGTTCATCTTTGATAATACTGTGCTTGCATCCTGCATGGATCTCCACTAAGCCCACTTGTTTAAACACCAATGTGCGCTTTCCCGTGGACACTACCTCTTCTTCTCAATGCAGAACAAAAATGCATGTTATTGTCAGAGTATTATGGGTATGTACGTCTTACAATAGTCCATCCGTAATGCAGGCCAGTGTCTTCAATTATCTTTTTGAGAGACTATACAGTTTTGGACCTGTCCCACTTGTCCTCTGTACCCAGCTCACTTAAAACACTGGGTAGATGGGGTCTGGTGAGCCGTCTTGGGTTCATCAGAGCATACCCCATGTAAACTTCTTGTAACGTAACAGAGCTCCTTGAGCCTTTCTCTAGCCTGGTTACTTTTAGTGGGAGTGCTTTATGCTACTCTATGATGGTTTTGTATGCATTTAGATGCACTTATAACATCTTTGTGAATGCAAATAAGGTTTTAAGGTAATGGCTACTCTCTGAATCCTTCATCATGTCTAGGCTCCATCCTTCATGTAGACCAGTGGTTCCCAAAGTGTGCGCCGCTGCACCCCGGTGCACCGGTAAAAAAATGGTGGGGAGCCACAGCCAACTGCCAATTAGGTCAAGGGAGCCTCGGGTCAAAAAAGATTGGGAACCACTGGGTTAAGGGAATAGAGCTTATTTTTTGACAATCTATTTTATTGAGGTTTAGCAGCAGGAAACTGCCACTAAAGTGGCGATAATGGGCTTGATAATATGCCCTTGAGAATTCCAATAGAAACCCATGTTGTGGTGTTAACATGGGCGCTCTATTGGAATTCTCTACGGTTTATTAGCAAGCCCATTACAGCCATTTTTTAGGCAGTTTCCTGCCGCTAAAGCAGCAATAATTTTAACGCCATTCCTTGATAATATGCCCCGAAATGTTTTAGATATGAGGTACACTAATGAGTGTCTTGTGAATTTAAAGCCCATCTGTATTAAAAATATGCAGTTTCACTTTTCACAATAACATTGCACTCAATCCATTTCAATGGAACACACATGACTTTCCTGGTAATTCAGTTACAAGTGCTGCAAAATATCTGGAAATATTTCTCAGTAAATGGTGTGAATTATCAAGGTACATAAGAACAACACAGACCTCTTGATTATGTCATTTTTTTGTTATATTTAATAGGTTATACAACCAACATTTACATCTCTCTGATCCTCTCCTTTTTTAGTTTTCAAATAAGTACCAACTTATATTGGTGCACCATGTACCATTTTAGATGATTTCTTGCTTCGTAAAAGGTTATGATTTATGTTTTCCTTTTTAATTTTCTTTCATGATTGATTTAGGTTTAAAACTTCTAGAAATATGGTAATTGAGTGTGAAGTGTTTTAAGTGTTAGGGGCTGAAGTCTGTAAATGTTACGCCTTACCTAATTTGTGAAATTCTTTCATCGTCAACATTTCCTTATTGGTTCAGAGTTGATTTTCTGAATGAATTTTATTTGGGTGATTTATTGTCCTCATAATTCTACAGACATCTCTATTTTTGCTTTGCTATTGCTCACATTTAGATTTTCTAGTAAGTTTTGTTGTTTACTGCTCTTCTGGGTTAGAGTTGATGCTATTAAACTCTGCTGGCCATTCTGTCTTTTCATATGACTCTTGTGTTTGAGGGCTGTCAGGTGGTTGCACATCCGTGTTATGAACCTGGGTAGTGGTACAGTGCAAGAGGCAAACATACAGGGTTTGGTAAAAGGAAGAAGGATTACTTGTCTTCTGTTCAAACACTATTCACCATCTAGAGATATCTAATATATGTCTACATTAGGGCTGGGCTTGTAGACCTATCAAATACTAAAAAGAATAAATGCTTATGAGTTATATTTGCATCTAATCAATGTCAGTGGTGATGGTTTCATATCTGTTGGTCAGCCTTACAACCTACCAAAATATTACTAGTCAGTGAGCTGGTAATATGTACTTTAGATGTTTGAGGCAAAAACAGAATGAGGCGGTGTTCAACCTGGCACCTTATGCAAGGTCACCCTAGATTTGTTCCTTCATTCGCTGAACCCGCTTTTGTTGGCTTTTATGCCTCTGCGCACTTTGCTAATAAGTGGTAAAGAAATTGTGGTCTCCCTAACAAACAGGGGAAAGTTGGCCTACGTCTGAGTTGTTACATTTACTTTGCTTGTAAGTCCCTAGTATATGGTACTAAATATACCTAGGGCCTGGAAATTAAATGTTACTAGTGGTTTGCAGCATGTGTTGTGCCCTCCTCACCCTCTAAAGTAGCACTGCAAAACGTGTTTCAGGCATGCCACTGAAATCTGTAGTAACCTGTTAAACTGCCTTTTCAACCAGTCATTACAAACCTTTTGCTAGGCCTAAACCTTCCTGTTTAATACAAATAATTCACCCCTAATATATAGGGCAGGGTACATTGTATTTAAAACGTAGGACATGTTTATTTCAGTTTTACATGCCCTGACAATGAAAAACTCCTAAAGGCAGTTTTCAATGATGTAAAGCCCACATAGACTAACACCGGGTTACCTTGCCACGCTTTATAAGTCATAACTTCAATTTGGAACCAGATCAAGAGACACTGTTTCCATTCAAATACATTGTAATTTGTAATCCTCTTTAATCATAAAGTCGGATTTTAAGTTGCAATTCTGAAAAACCCAACTTTAGAAAGTGTGTATTTTTCTGCATAAACCAAACGTGCATTTCTGCCAAGATCCAGGATCACAAGACTCTGGATGTATCTCCCATTGTGTTTTGTGTATTACTTCCAGATGTGAGGACTAAAGGACCTTGGGTGTGGGGCTGAGTGTTCACCTCCTGACTGGGATGTCCTGGAAGGTTGTGCTTAGCCTCCCTGAACTTCAAAGCATAGCCTTAGGGCTTGCCCAGCCCTTCCCGACGTCTAAGGGTGCCTGCTATGCCACTGACAAATGCATCTCACAAATATGCCTGTCTACCCTTTGTTAGCCTACATATTTTGGAGCCAAACATAGGTAACCGGCAAGTTTAGACATAGGTAGACGGGCCATCCCTCCCGCATAGGCTGGCACTGAGGATAAAAGTGGCACCTTCAAAACCTCTCATCAGAAAACTGCTGGTCCTGTGATAGATTCAGGAAATTGATTGCCCTGTTATCTGAAGAATTAAGATTAGACCTGCTTGACATGAGCTCAGGCTCCACATAAGTGCTTCAAAGTGTCAGTTGACTAACCTCCTGTTAGAGCTACAGGGAAAAACAGGTTTCCAGAGGTCTCCTTGCAACTGTCAAGCCAACCAGCACCAACTGGACCTGCATGGACCGGCATGAGTCCTGTTGCTGGCCTCTGCTGAAGTAAGCGCTGATCCCCCAGTCAAGGTCGTGACCCTTGACTGGCATCAGAGTGTTCTCTTCCTGCCTGACAACCAAAATTCCTGAGTCCCTGATGAAGATTCTAAGGTTTTTGGTCCCTGTGCGACTACAAATGTACTCCTCATGTCGCCTGACAACCATCTGCGATGCCCGCTGATGTGAATATCCTGTGAGAACCTGATCTTTGCGTCCTCTACAAGAACCAGCATCAGCAGCAGGAGACTGTGACCACTGCTAAGATGAAGCTCTAGCAATGTAAAAATATTTGAGATTTTTCTTGCACAGTGTTTTCACTTTAGTACTTTATTTGTTTAAGTACTATACACATTACCACTAAGTAAAGCGTGAGTGCTTTTGTGTGAAGGTACTAGGCTTACTTAGTGACTTTTGTAGTTCACCCAGACAAGGAATCAGTTTATTATTTGATTGGTGCTTCTACTCCTCTCATCCAAGAACCCAGTTTCTTATACTTGGTCTGCTTAATTAGAAAGTTTATAATTGAAGCCAAAAGAGAGTAATCTGTGAATGCATGGATAGTCTCTCAGGTGCAAGGTATTCTTTTAAATGAGCCCGGTCAGAATGGCCTGGAATGGATTTATCAATTTACAACAGTGTTCACTTTCCTTGGATACTTGGAGAGAGAACGTTAAAGCTGTGTTAGCTTGAGAAAAACTGTGATTTATTTCAATATGGATACTGTGAGTCTGAACTCAAAGTGAGTAAGATAAGCCCTTTGACTTATTACTTCACATGCAGTGTAATTTAATTAGAAGAGAAATGGAAAAATGTCCCCTCCAACTGTATATGGCTTTTGGCAATTAGATTCTTATGAGGGTTTTTACTGTAAGCAGCATGACTGAAGCATGTAAAATCCACATCAGACATCAAAATTGGTTGGATAAACCACATCATCTTTGAAAAAATGACATCACTCATAATGCAGGATGAATACAGATAAATATATAAATATTCAAATTAAATGTTATGAAGTCATAGGAGCAAATTATAATACTCTGAACAACGCGTCCCTCGTCCTCTGAATGATCAGCGCACAGCAAATGTGTGAACTACATATTTGAATGATGAGTGTACCATCACCTCTTTCTGTGAGCTGTGTTCATCTGAGAAATCAGTGCTTGCTCGCAGTGTGCCATTCGTCCTGCTGACTGTGCTACAAGATCCTTTGTGAATTGTGACGCTTTGACAAATCGTACTTGAGATCTACTCTCACTATGTGGATAAAGGCTGCCTTAGCACCTCAGCAAATCATGGTCTTTACAACCCACTCAAAGTACTTGCTTCCTGCCAGTCCTCACTACACTACGCATATACCCTCCCTAAATCACAAACCCTATCTCTCACAACCTACCCATACCGACTTTGCAATAAACCTCTGCCATAGACTTTCATCTCTCCTAGCAAAACTTCCAACAAACATTGACCTACAAAGAAAACCAACCTATCTCCCTCCTCACTTTATTGAGCCCATGTAATAAAAGGTGCCCATGTAAAATTACTCTAAATTGTATTAATAGTATTCAACGCTCCTTTTGCATTATATATATATATATGTTTAATATCAAACATTCTTTCTTCATCTCACAAATGAGTAATCTATTTGCACTTTATATGTATGAATACTATGTGTAAATAATAATTTTTCACTTGAGACCGTTTTCTTCACAGTCTGTCTTCTACCTCACTTGTAGTTCAACTGAATTGTAGTCTGGATAGACAAAGTGGTCCTACCTCAGTTTCCTGTACCTTATGGAGCACTTTTTGTTGTATAAAATGGTGATTGTGTTTACATGTGGTTGGCTTTGGAAGAAGAGAGTTTGGTCGAAACGCGTCGCCATTAAACGCAACTGAAACACAGACCCTGGAGTGCGAGTCATTTGTGTGGTTCCTGAAAAAACGCTGGTCGGGAGCCCTTTCTAACATATATATATGTATATATATATATATATATATATATATATATATATATATATATATATATATATATATATATATATATATATATATATATACATTTACAAAAAACACCAAACTTACAGGGACATTATAGTTAGGCTCAGGTGTCACTCATACAAAACCACTGACATGTAACTGTTATAGTTAGTGAGATAACTATACAACTATAACTCACACCCCACAATGCCCTGCTTATGACCTCACATATTACATCACTCATGATATGGTCAGGGACATCACTGATGACATTTCAAAAGACATCACTGATGACATCATCCAGTGACTGTGAGCGTTTTTTAAAGGTTTTTGATGGTTTAAATTTATATACCAGGTGTATTGGTGCATCAGTGAGTGTGTGAGTACCTCTTTGGATGATTCAGTAGGTGTGTGACTGACTGTATAAGTGAGTGATTAGGTGTCTCAGTGAATGTTTGGGTGAGTGAATGGTTGTGTGAATGTCTGTATCAGTCAGCCAGTTGGTGTCTAAGTGTCTGTATGGTTGTGTGATTTTCTCTCACTTAGAGGCAATGTCCAAAGTATTTGCACAAAACTCCAAAGAGTAAATCAGTGAAAATGCCACACAAAAAGATTCCACACCAGGAAAGAAAATAGAGCTTCACTAAATAAATATACAATACCAGAACAACCAACATCCAATAAGTAGAACTTGAGACATTGAATTTTAAAGGTTTTTGTTAAACTAGTGCCTAAAAGCACTATTTGGGATATCTGGTAGCACTGGATGGGACAAAGTCAAAAGTTAAGGCCAACAGCGATAGAACATGCGCCGGCTACAGGGATCCAGTTAGGCCGCTGAGCAAAAGAACCATAATCCTGGCTGGCCCATCAAGTCACACTTAATGTCCCATTGTTGGTGGCTGTCTAGGGGGGATACACAAGCCCCAACTGTCACCTACCCCAGACGTGTGATCAGAGACAAACAGCAAGTAGCAAATTTCTAAAGTAAGAAAAAGCTATCTTTCTAAAAGTTGCATTTTCAGAATTGCAACTTAAAACCTGACTTCACCATAAGTTTGTATTTTAAATTGCGATTCCAGAGACACCAAACACAAAATGTCTACCTCTTCACAATTAGAAATTGCACTTATAAAATGTAATTAGATAATCTCAATGTTCCTATCGGCGACATAGACCCTGCTGTAGTAAAAAAAAGGATTTAAGGGGTTTTCACTAAAAGGATATGCAAAACTTAAAACTACATGTCCTGCCTTTTAAATAAATTCCACCCTGCCCTCTGCATTGTCCAGGGCCTACCATAGGGTTGATTTATATGTATAAAAATTGAAGATTTGTTCCTAACGAAAGGTTTTTTTTGCCAAGTCGACATGGCAGTGTGAACAGCACACACAGGCCCTGCAATTGAAGAACTGAGACACGGTTAAAGGGCTACTTCAGTGGGTGGCACAACCAGTGCTGGAGGCCCACTGATAGTCTTTAATTTACAGGTCCTGGGTACAGTTACCAACATGTTTATAGGGACTTATAAGTAAATTAAATATGCAAGTTGGGAACGAACCAATGTTACCATGTTTATGGGAGAGAAAACAAGCACTTCGACACTGATTAGCAGTAGTAAGGTGCACAGAGTCCTAATACCAGCAAAAACAAGGTCAGTAAGAGTGGATGAAGAAAGAAAAAGTTGGGGGAAGACCACCACAAGCTTGCCAGATCTAACAATATATATGTATACACACACACATACACAGGGGCAAGGGCTGTCCTCTACTCACACAATACCAATTTCACCCACACATTCTGCTGACAAGAGGAGTGCATTGCTCCCCTATGCCCCTTATGCTCAATATAACCCCTCCAGTAGACCTTCCCCTTCCTCATTTTGATTTGTCTGCATAACTACTCCGGTCACTTATAAATTAGTTGATTAGGTGATTTAAAATGCTTTTTGAATGGTCTACGTGCCATCTGAAACTGTGCTTACCCTCTATGACCTTTTATACTTATACTTTAAACTTACAGCTTGAAATGCAACCAACAACATGTTTTAACAATGATGCTGCAGTACAGCACTAATAGATGTACATCTTTGAATTTATCTTCATCTTTAATATACACATCAATGACATGTCAAAAGCACATAGAATAGTTGTGTCACAAGGCAGGTGCTGCTTTAGGGTATTGTTTTCATTAGCACAATTGAGCTGATTCCATGTAACATAAAGCACTATGAATAAATAAAAAAAAGTTGTAAAGGTTCCACAGTGTCAACCTGTTTCATCCCAAATCTAGGCAATTTTTTAGTAGTCACTTATAGAAAGTTGGTGTTACTTGGTGAAAATGTGCATTCCCACAGATTCTGATAGAAGCAAATTCTGGTTATGTTTTAAGGATGAGATGCAATAAAGTCTTTAGTACAGAACATAACAGTATGAATGTTTTCCCATTGTTTTTGGAGAATTGATATTGACATACTGGGGTATTTGGGTTTTCATGAAAACAACAGCTTAGACAAGAATCACTTTTTGTTTTCCTCTCTACTCTCCCTTCTCCTCACCTGACTCTGGTTATAAAAGTGATTTTCTTTCTCTAATAATTCCTTTCATCAGAAATTATTCATGTTAAAAAATAAAGTTGTATGTTCACAGACCTGTCTGGAATCAACAGTGTTTTAAAAACATATAAGGGCTCTTTATACAAGCCCTTAGCGCCACTGGAGTGTCACTTTTTTTGACGCTTTGGTGGCGTTGCAACATTTCACATATTTACAAGGTGGTGCTAAACCGCTTAACGTGGCTTAACGCCATCTTGTAAATATACCCTTTGCCTCCACAGTCCATTGTGGCAAGTGGACATACAATGGGTGTTGCTGTGGGCGTTCCACCGCAACACTCATTGCTTTATGAGGCTGCCCCAGATTTACAAGGCTGGGGCAGCACCAAAAACTAAGGCCAGGTAATACTTGGCCTTAGACTGGTGATACGAGGAGAAATTATACATTTTTCTCCACATATTTCTCTATCTACTCAGCAAATCGCCATTATTGATTGTTTATGTGTGGGAAGTTGTCCCTCCTGCATGTGCACAATCACCTCTGCAGCACAGGCACCTTTGTTAGACCAGAGCTACAGAAAATTCTGGGCTGCACTGTATTTGTGTAAATATGGCACCTCCCTGACTTTGAAAAATGTCGAAGCATGACATTGCCAAATTTGGCATAACACCATGCTCCAGCATTTTTTGGTAAATATGACTCTTATTGTTTAATGTTTCCTAATGTCGCAGGCTCTGTCATTGATCTCAGACTCTCACAACTCATGGAATTCTTTACTCGAAAACTATTGTGACAACTGAAGTTCTTGACTTCACACATTAACTTTTTTTTTTTTAATTTCTAGCTGTTTGCCTACCATCCAGTTGGGTGTGCACCATCAACCACAGCTGACATTTGAATTTTACTCTGGTCAAGATGTCCATAAATGTGAGTTCTTATTTCCTGCCTGTAAATTTAAATGAGGTATTTTGCTTCATTGTCGTTACCAGGGATTGAGTTTCAGATATACAAATGTTTACTACTAATTAGGGTGAAAGTTTAGAGGTTAAGGCCTGAGACAATAGCAGCAAATATAGTAGAAAGATCCTAAAGGAAGATGCAAGAGAGCAAGGGAAAAACACGAGGCATGCATGTGTTTTAAAATAGGAGTAGAAAACAATTTAGGACCTCATTACGATGTCAGACGAAAAGGCTCTGAGCAGCATTGGGTTTGTCCGAATCTGATTCCGAACCTGTCTTTCCAACCGACTTTGAAACCCTTCCGACCGACCGATTACGATGATTGTGCACCGTTTGGACTGTCCTACTCGGTTGCGACTCTGTTCCGATGGTCTTCTGAGGAACCGAATTGGTCGGAGCCGACTTGTTCAGGTCTACGGACCTCGTTTGCGACCAATGGATTACGATGTCAGATTCGGACAGCCTGTCCAAATCGTTTGTTCTGACACAGATCGGCTGTTAGAATTCACCCTTGGGGGCCCATAGTAGGCCCTCTTCACCCAGGGCACTCCCAATGGGGCCTGTGGGGGTAACCCTGGGACCCCTCTTTACAACCATGCACAGTGTGACAGGCTTCCCAGGGCGCATGATTTTCCGCACCCACCCCATTTTCCAATGGGAGCCTGTGTTGTAAGTCGAAACACAGACTCTCATTGAAGTCAATTGGAGTACTTCTGGGAAAAGTTCGGAAACATTGTAATCAGTCAGTCAAACTCCCAAAATCTGATTTGGTCGGAAATGTTTCCGACACCGAGTTGGTCGCAGTGCTTTCCGACTGACATCATAATGAGGCACTTAGTATTATTATAAACACAGGGAAAGGGGACAGTTTTTGTAGTGAGCTTTGAACTTTGTTTTAGTTTGGTGACTGAGACATGATTGGAGCTGGATATAGGGTTTCTTCCCCACTCACAATGGGAGAATAAAAGTTAGGGAGAATAAGTAGCGAGTATATTATAGTGCTTACTTTAAAGTGTCCCCCTTGATGAAAAGAGTGATTGATATTGGGATGTTCACAGATTTGTTCACAATCAAATTAGTCTCTACAAAAAAAGTGAAGGAGATTGATCTTTTTCCCCAAATTGCAAAAACATCATGTTTAGTGCTCACCCTACTAGAGGCCTTCAATGTGAAGTGAAAGAGTTACACTGGACTAAACAATTTATTTCCCATTCAAGACAGGAGTGAGATATAGGGCATCACACCAAGAAAGCTCATAGAATGTAGTGAGACCAGTGGCATGGAGACCATTATAGTTGAGTATGTAGGTGTTCCCTTCAGTAGTTAGCTACTACATTTCAACAAGAAGGTGGTTGAGTGGCACAGGGTGTAACACTGAATAACAAAATGACTCAATGATTAAATCTGGTTTTAGAGAGAATGACCTAATGATTCTGTCTGCTCTTCGTTTAGTTGCAAATGCGTCCCCGTCGGAGGGCAGTAATCTGCTGCTGCAAACCATATGCAGTGCCTGAAGGAGGTAAGTGGTCAAAAACAAAACCCCTCATTGTCTCATGGTACTAGACATAAATGTACTCTGGGTGTTCTCCTTTTGTGTGCCTTCTCGCATTATTTATAGTTTTACTGAAACAAATGAGTGTAGTTATGGAACAAGTACATTTTCAGCAGAGAACAAGCTGTCCTTGTAGCTATTATGTAATTTCATAGTACATGAATTGCAGGGTAATCAATCACTTAATATTAAAGTTCATGCAGATATGGAGGCAGCAGTCACTCAGTATTAGAATGTATAGTGGATGTGGTGGCATCATTGATCATTCGGTATTCAGTTCTGGGCGTATTGGGCCTTCAGTCATTGTGGTCGGAGGTACTTAATCCTGGCACGACCCCAACATAATGCTCAAACGATAACCAAATGCAGCACTGAAAATCTAATAGAGCGTTATGGTATGTGGGTGGTGGGCTTTTGTGACCACAGGATGATCAGGCAAGATGGGCAAATTGGGCAATTGCCCAGTTTCCCCTCCCTTCCGAAAGACTCTATTGGAAAGTGAACTTTCTCTCCTGTTGATCTCTGACTATTCTATTGCTCTATCTACACTCTTTGCTTACTGCTACAACTGACTCTTTTTACCCCTGTGTCATTTTAAGGACTTTTGTCACCCTGGTCAAGACATATTTCAACTAATTATGTGACCCGTTAATATATAATATAGTGCTGTTTGGAATCATGCAGGCTTGAATTTCCAGGAAATTGGTAATAACATTCGAGTTTGGACTGTATAGGGGCCCTTAAACCATGTTTTGCCAAGGACCCAAAAAATCCTAAAGACGACACTTAAAATGATCACGGGTATTGTGGCCTGTGAATGCATGCTGCCAAATGTCGGTGACAAATACTAATGGTGTGCAATACAAAGAACTCCAATCAAGGCCTTATTGGATAGGTTAGACCGTTCATGGGGTCTGGTGTCTTGTATGCCGGGGACTTTAACATGAGATAATATTTGAGGAGTTTGATTATAGAAATTAAGAGTAACAGTGTCAGGACTTCTTTCAGAGGGCCACAGGGTATGCATGAGCTCATGGGCTCAATCGTAGTGGTTGAGGTAATTTACTCCTGATCTCCTATATTCTGACCTACTATGGACCCTGAGAAACTGGGCCTAGTACCCCTTCCGCACTTGACTCTCTGTGATAGCTGTAGATAACCAGTCAAAGGCTCCATCATAGGGGAAGTGTAGAAACAGGTTGTTTAGCACGACTCATAACTAATATTGTCATTAAATCAATGTTTTGTTTTTATATTAAAAAGTATTATTTTCTTTTTAACTCTACGCATTCAAAAATGTATTTCAGCATTGACAAGCAATAATAATTCTCTTGAGGTTAGGGCTCCAGTTTTTAACAGGTAAATCCCTGTAGCACCCTCTTTCGTCTAAAGTGGTTGGAGTTATCCCCCATTCGCCATTCCACAGTGACTGGGGGGGGGGGGTGTCTCTCTCTGCCTTCTCCAATGTGTCCCCACCTGCTCACAGGAACGCAGCATTAAGCAAAGCTGTCTGGGGCATTCCTATAATTGTAATGTCTTCATTAGGTAGGCAGAGGCTTCCCAAATTGGAACCCAGGGTCCTCCATGTAATGTACCTTTTCAGGCCCACTACACACAGTGTGTGAACACAGTGCACACTCTATGCAGTACTGCTACATTCATGCATAGTATCCTCACAGGCACACATACATTCAGCAAACACATTCACTCTGGGCACTGTTCATTACAGTAGCCTTTCTTTGTTGTGCAATGATGTTCTACTTAAAAACACACACAGCCAGCGCACTTATTCATCATACGCATACTGCACAACACTTAACCTTTCATGTGTTATGCTTTTCGCAAGCACCCAAATACCCAGCACATGTTTTCACTGTGCATGCACTGCACAGCACTACATCTCTCATATTATGTATTTCACACTGCCAACATACACCCAGTACATGCGCTCCCCATGCATGTTCGTCACAGCACTGCTCTATCCCCGTACTGTACCATTTCCAAGCACACATACAACCAGTGCAGAGTCACCACTCCTACGCAGCACTTTAGGCAAGTAGGACGAGGGTCAGTTAGGCACACAGCAGTGGAACTTTTAAAATGGAGAGTGAGCCTGCAGACCTAACTCCAGTAACACAGGATAAAAATGACCTGTTCACTCCTATCATCATCTACCCAGTAGGTTGCCGCCACGGAGCTTAACTCTGGGTCAAGGCAGTGGCCTTCCAGCACTATGAGGGTAGTGCTTTTGTCACCCCTCCTGGTCCATCAAGAGTGCAATTTGTGAGACAGGCCTATGACATGGAGCACACACATGATATGTGATTGCTGATAAAAACGAAAATCAACAAAGACAAAATGTGCACTATTCAAATGCTTTAAATATATTTTAACATGCAGAGAAACTCAGCTGTAGCTGAGGCATTTAAATAAATATAAGACAACCTAAACTTGCAATGCAAAATACCAAACATTTGGCTTTGTACCCCTTTATTTAGGTTTTGAGTTTAGAAAAAGTTGATATATGAAATTTATGATAGGATGTTTTTAAGTCATTCATTTGAGTGTTCACAAGTTTTTCATCAAAATATATTTGAAGGGAACAAATCATTCCACTTTTACTTTGCTATATAATTATCTCCCTTTCCCACACTTATGTTTCTAATTTTTGCCCTTTCCTCATTAGTTCATTGCTTACTGGTCCTCTGTCATGAGGTGTGGCTACATGTTGTCCAATGATCTAGTGTTCAGTACTCAGAGAGGTCCTACTGCCCCCCCCCTCATCTGCCCTACGTGTTGCTTCCTTCTTAATCAAATACTGGTCATTTGTCCTCATGGGTATACAGGATCCTCAGGGAGCCACACCTACCTGCATATTGTCTAATTCTATTTTATCTCGCTTTTCTTATTTACAGAATCTTTTACATCGTTCACTGCTTATCTTACTTAAGTTCTGACAAATTTAACTTAACTTTTCTTATCAGGATGAATAATTAGCCCACTTTCATCAAGTAACCCTACCCCCAAATTACCCTTTACACATCATGTTGACTTGCCAAGATAAATTGAGCACTGGTCAAACCCTTCCAAACAGTTGGTAGAGAGGGTGAATTGCCAGCCACCGTATGCAAGACTAAGGGCTCCATGGCATCATTATGATAACATGCCATATGCCACCGCTGACTAGTTCATCACTCAAAAACTTCAATGAGTTGTTCCACCTGCCCGAATAACCTAGAAAAGGGAGTTTGGCTGACTCCCTAGTTTTGGGGCTTTTTTGGGCCTCTTTCGTGTTAGCTGTTTATTAATGAAGCCCAATTGAGCAATACAAAACATAGAGTAGTCCTTCTGTCAGTTCCTTGATCATGTTTGGATGGTTTTCTTGTCTTGTTTTCCTCCCTCTTATTGTGTTTGTCTCTCATTCAAGCCTTTTCTTCTCACTCTGTTTTGATTGTATGGCAGGATTCCTTTCACTACATGCATCAGATCTTGCACTGCAGTGAATATGAAGTATTATTTTCTCTTATTTACTCCTGCTGCTACATCTTCTGCCGTCACCTTCTCTTTTTTAAAACAACCCTCTCAACATGTCCTTCATCCTCTAGAGACTTCGGGCTCGTAGCTCAGCTCAATGTTGTATTGGCAGATGATAATCATAAAAAAAATTTGAACCATTACAATATGTCTGACAGAACTTCCATGTGCACACGTAAATATGACAGACATTTCCTAATGTATTTTAATCAGCTTTAAGAAAATCCATTCTTAGATGGCTGACATAGATGTGTGTTCATTTGCCGATATCATCTTTGAATGGATTTTCTTAACCCTTTCAGTGTGCATGACGGCCGGGAGCCGTCATGCTCAATGGTGCTCGTGTGCGCAGGTTGGCTCCTGGCTGCCCTGGCACAAAGCACCGGAAATCCCTCAGGTGCAGGCACCAGAGGGATTTCTTTTTCTTCCCCAAAGCCTAGAGAGCTGGGGAAGAGCTTCCCCAGCTCCAGAGGCCCCCGTGGTTTCTATGAAATGGTGATCAGCGCACGTTGCGCTGACGTCATTTCACAGAAACCGAAACTGAAATGAGCCTTTAGGCTCATTTCAGTTTTACTTTCTATGTGCTCAGGGGTCTATCTCAGCCCCCTGAGCACGTAGAAAGACGGAAGAGGTATCATTGGAAAGGGGGGAATCTCCCCAGTGGATCCCTGCTTGGGGATTGCCCCAGGAGGGGCAAAAATATTGGCCAAATTCAGTTTTTCTGCCCCCATGGGGGGCAGAAAGCCCCCTGGACACCAGGGATTTTTATTGCGGCAATTTCAATGAGTGTGGGGGTTGCCCAAAACATGCATGCCAATGCCCCCTCACCGGCCATAACTACAGACTTTCTGCCCCTCCTGGGGGACAGATGGGGCAGTAGTCCTCAATCTGCCCCTCGGGGTAGAAAGCCCACTAGACACTAGGGATTTTTGGGGGTCATTTTAATTAGGGTGGGGCTGCCCAAAATAGGCAAGCCAATGACCCCATCACCTGCCACAATTACAGTCTTTCTGCACCCCCTGGGGGGCAAATAGGGGCAGGAACCACCAATCTGCCCCCCTGGGGGCAGAAAGCCCCCTAGACACCAGCGATTTATTTGGGGCAATTTTAATTAGGGTGGAGACTGCCTAAAACGACATGCCAATGCCCCCTGCCATACTTACAGCCTTTCTGTCCCCCTGGGGGGCAAATGGGGCAATAGCCCCCAATCAGCCCCCTGGGGGGGCAAAAAGCCCACTAGAAACCAGGGATTTTTGAGGGAAATTTTTAATTAGGGTGGGGCTGCCCAAAATGGGCATGTCAATGCCCCACCCTGCTATAATTACAGCCTTTCTGCACCCCTGGTGGGTAGATGGGGCAGTAGCCCCCAATCTGCCCCTCCAGAAGGGAAAAAAACCCACTATACACCAGGGATTTTTTTGCCAATTTGAATCATGGGTGGGGGCTGCCCAAAACGGGCATGCCAATGCCCCCACCTCGCCCACAAAAAATCCAGTCTTTCTGCCCCCCTGGGGAGCATATGGGGGCAGTAGCCCCAAATCTTCCCCCCCCATGGGGCAGAAAGCGCACTAGAAACCAGGGATTTTTTTTGTATTCATGTAGGGGGGGGGGGCTGCTGAGAATGGGCATGACAATACCGCCACCACCCCAGCGACATTCCAGTCTTTGTGCTCCCCCGGGGGCAGATGGGGCAGTGGCCCCTTATCTGCCCCGGCTGGGCAGAAAGCCCACTAGGCACCAGCGACTACCCTGGCTGCATGGATAGAGGCTGCCCAGAATGTGCATACCAATGACCCCACCCCTCCACAATTAGCCTGAGTCTTTCTGCTCCCCTTGGGGACATTTCAGGGCAAATTCCCCCCCCCCCTCCGATTCCCCCCAGGGTGGCAGAAAGCCAACTAGACTATTTTTTTTAGCAATGTGCCTACCTGTGGATTTTGGGCCCTAGCGCAGCTGGCACATAGGGGAAACTATCAAACTTGTACCTTTTTGAAAACTAGACACCAAGGGGAATCCAGGATAGGATGACCTGTCTGGCTCTCACCAGTTTATGTTACCCAGAATCCCTTGCAAACCTCAAACTTTGTGAAAAGAAACACATTTTCTTCACATTTCTGTGGTGGAAAGTTCTGGAATCTGTTTGGATCCACAAAATTCCACCCACCCTGCGTTCCTTAAAGTCTTTTGAGAAAAATGGTACCTCACTTGTGTGCGTAGGCCTAGTGCCCACAACAGGAAACGGCCCAAAACGCAGCGTGGATGCTCCACATTTTACAGTGCAAACTGACACTATTTTGCAAAGTGCCTAGCTGTAGATTTTGAACCCTAGCTCTGCCGGCACCTAGGGAAACGTAGTAAACCTATACATTCTAAAAAACTGGACACCCAGGGGAATCCAGGATGGGGTGACGTGTGTCTGGCTCTCACACAGATTTAAGAACTTTCCACCACATAAATGTGAAGAAAATTTGGTTTTTTGACACATTTTGAGGTTTGAAAGGGATTCTGGGTAAGAGAAACTGGTGAGAGCCATTCTACGTTGGAAAATGTAGGGGGATTCATGCATCCATACCTCAATGGACTCCGCCGGGTGTCTAGTTTTTAGGAATGTGTGGGTTTGGTAGGTTTCCTTAGATGGCCGCCAAGCCCGGGACCAAAAACTCATGTGAACACCCCCTTGCAAAACAAGGTAATTTTCAGATACATAGGGGCAGCTGAGTTTTTGGTCCCGAGTTGGCAGCCATCTAGAGAAACCTACAGAACCCCACATTTCTGAAAACTAGAAACCCAGGGGAGTCCAGGGAGGTATGGCTTGCGTGGGTCTCCCAACATTTTCCTACCCAGAATCCCCTGCAATCCTCACATTTTGATGAAAAAATCATTTTTTTCTCAAAATTCTGTGCGGGTAAGTTCTGGAATCTATGTGGATCCACAAATTTCCTACCACCCAGCGTTCCCACAGGTCTCCCAATAAAAATGGTAGTTCACTTGCTAGGGTGGGTCAAGTACCCGCGACAGGCAAGGGCCCAAAACGTACTAAGGCGACATCAAAATGACCTTTCACAAAACAACCTGGTTTCGCAAGATGAGTCAACTGGGTTTTTGGCCCCGGCTCGATGGCCATCTTGGAAAACTACCAAACCCACACATTTCTGAAAACTAGACACCCGGAGGAGTCCAGCAAGTTATAGCTTGTGTGGGTCCCCTAACGATTTCCTACCCACAATGCCCTGCAAACTTCAAATTTAGCTGAAAAAAAAACTTTTTTTAAAAATGTCTGTGTGGGAAAGTTCTGGAATCTACGTGGATCAACAAATTCCCTACCACCCAGCACTCCCCCGGTCTCCTGATAAAAATTATATCTCACTCACATAGGTGGGGCAAGTACCCGCAACAGCAAGGGCCCAAAGCATATTGAGGAGACATCAAAATTACCTATCACAAAAAAACCTGGTTTTGCAAGGGGGGGGGGGGGTCATCTTGGCTTTTGGCCCTGGGCTCAGCGGCCATCTTGGAAAAATGCCAAACCACACATTTCTGAAAACTAGAAACCCTGGAAAGTCCAGCGAGGTATGGCTTGCATGGGTCCCCCAACCTTTTCCTACCTAGAATTCCCTGCAAACCTCAAATTTAGCTGCAAAAAAACAAATTTTCCACATATTTTTGGGTGGAATCACTGTGCCGGCACATATGTCCTAGCCCACAGCGTTTCCCTCAGTCTCCCGAGTAAATTTATACCTCACTTGTTTGGGTGGGGCAAGGGCCTCTGACTGGGAAGAGCCCAAGACATAGGAAAAAAGTGTATAGCACCAAGAATTCCAAGTGCTACATTTTTTAAAAAATACGTTTTTAGCCACTTCTGCTTTGGACACCCACACAAGTGAGGTATCATTTTACTTGAGACACTATTGAAAACGCTCTGGGGTAGGCCGTTGTGCTACCACTATGTTTCCTCACAAAAATATGTAGAAAATTTGTTTTTTTCAGCTAAATTTGAGGTTTGCAGGGATTTTTGGGTAGGGAAACTTTGGGGGATCCATGCAAGCCATAGCTCATTAGACTCCCCGAGGTGTCTAGTTTTCAGAAATGTATGGGTTTGGTAGGTTTCCCTAGATAGCCGCAAGCCCGGGGCAAAAATCCCAGGTGTCCCCCTCCAAAACCAGCTCGTTTTTTTGTTATAGGTAACTTTGAAGTTTCCACAGTACGATTTGGGCCATTTCCTGTTGCAGCCACTATGCCTACCCACAAAAGTAAGGTTCCATTCTTATCGGGAGACATGTGGGAATGCTGGGTGATAGGAAATTTGTGTCAACCCTGTGATCCTACAACTTTCCACACAGAAATGTGAGGAAAAATAGATATTTGAAACAAAATTTGAGGTTTGCATGGGATTCTGTGTAGGGAAATGTTGGGGAACCCATGCAAGCCATACCTTGGAGGACTCCCCCATTTGTCTAGTTTTCAGAAATGTGTGAGTGTTGTAGGTTTCCCTAGGCGTCCACGGAGCCCGGGGCCAAAAACTCACGGGACCCACCAAACAAAACCAGGTTGTTTTGTGATAGGTAATTTTGATGTCGCCTCAGTAGGTTTTGGGTTCTTGACCCACCCATGTGAGTAAGGGTACCATTTTTATTGAGAGACCTGGGGGAATGCTGTATAGAAGGAAATTTGTGGATCCATGTAGTTTCCAGAACTTTCCCACACAGAAATTTGAGAAAAAAGTGTTTTTTTCATCTAAATTTGAGGTTTGTAGGGGATTTTCTGTAGAGAAATCCTGGGGGACACACACAAGAAATATCTTGCTGGAATCCTCAGGGTCTCTAGTTTTCAGAATTGTGTGGGATTGGTATTTTCCCTAGATGGCCGCCGAGCCCGGGGCCAAAAACTCATGGGACCCCCCCTTGCCAAACTAGGTGGTTTTGTGATAGTTAATTTTGAAGTCGCCTCAATAGATTTTGAGACCTTGCGTGTTGCGGGTACTTGATTCACCCACACAAGTGAGGTACCATCTTTCTCAGAAGACTTTGGGGAATGAGGGTTTGGTGGAATTTTGTGGATCCACACAGATTCCAGAACTTTCCTCCACAGAAATGTGAGGAAATTGTGTTTTTTTATTTTTTTTATTTTGAGGTTTGCATGGAATTCTGTGTAACAGAACCTGGGGAGAGCCAACCAAGTGACCCTATCCTGGATTCCCCTGGGTGTCTAGTTTAAAAAAATGTATAGGTTTGAGAGGATTCGCTAGGTGCAGGCAAAGCTAGGGTTCAAACTCTACGGTTAGGCACTCTGCAAAAAAAGGGTCTGTTTTCACCGTGATAATGTGTTGTGTCCACGTTGCATTTTGGACCGTTTCCTGTTGCGGGAACAAGGCCTACTCACACAAATGAGGTACCATTTTTCTCAGAAAAACCTTGGGGAACGCATTGTGGGTGGATGTGGAGTTGTGGGTTGGGCGGACCGGAATAACAGGCTGGGAGGCCGGATGTAGTGAGCTATGGTTTCGGATTTTATTCACAGGTAAGGCACACACAGTAGTGTTCCACAGAGATATAGGGGAGGAAGTCCGGAGAGAACGTCGTGACGGATGGGTTCTGTTGTAGGGTTGATGTCTTGTTCAGGGTCCTCTGTAGGTTGTTGTCATCAGATGACGGTCGGGTGATGGGTCTCCTCGGAGATATGTAAGAGAGAGAACAAAATGGGGTTAGTCCAGTCCGACGAGGACTACCGAGTACTGTCACCTTCACCGGGAGTGAGTTGGCCAGGAAAGGAAACGTGTGGGAGGTGGGAAGGGCAGAGGGGGATAAGGTCAACTGAGCAAGCGGGAGGGGTATAGTGACTGGGGTGTCCGGGTCAGTGCGAGGATAGTGATATATATACAAGGTGCTCGTGATACTTCGTTTATCTATGGGGCCAGTGCAGGGTGCTCGTGATGCTCTATATACAGGCTTTACAGGTATTTACACTATATTTACAAAGGGACACGGAGAAAGGATAGAGTGTACTCACGTGCCCCGCCGCAACTCTCATCCGAGTTGCGGCCGCTCTCCAGCCACCTCCGGAGGTCGCCACCAGTCCTCCGACCACAGGTCCTCTTCCTCCTTCTCCTCTCCGCTTTCCGCCTTCTCTACGATCTCCTCTCGTCTTCCGCTCTCCGTCGGGGGTTCCGCGCCGTTCGCTTTCTCCTGCCACGAGTCCGCTGGGCTGAACGAGGTCTTGACTGCTCTCCCGACTTTTCTATGTTCCTGGTGGAGCGTAGTTGACGCACTTCCGCTTCCGGATGGTTCGGGTTCCGGGTCACCAGTAGGGACTTCACTTCCGGTTTCCGGTTTGTCGGGTTCCGGGTCGTCGTCGGTTAGCGGATCCTGTGGGTGAAGAGAGGAAGTCCGATGACCTAGGGATGCTGTTCGTGCCGGCGTGGGGGTGGGAGACCCCTGTCTGTTCCGCCCTTCCGATGAGGTAGGGACCCCTGATTTTCCACATCCCCTTTCCCTAGCTGTCTTACTGGTAGGGGTGGAAGGTGCTGGATAACGTGAGAGGTAATCAGCATTGCCCTGGTCTCGTCCCTTTCGATGTAGCGTTTTGAAACGAAAAGGCTGTAGCGATAGGAACCACCTAAGAACCCTGTCGTTGTGGCCCCGATTGCGGGCCATCCACTCAAGTGGTGCATGGTCCATGTACAGGATAAATTCCCGGCCCTCTAATTAATACCTGAGACTGTCCACTGCCCATTTAATCGCCAGAGCCTCTTTCTCCACGACTGCATAGTTTTGCTCCCGCTGAAAGAGCTTCCGACTGATATACAGAACCGGTTTTTCGACCCCTTTTTCATCTTCCTGGGACAGGACCGCCCCCAAACCCTGATCGGAGGCGTCTGTCTGCAGGATGAAAGGTCGGGAATAGTCCGGACTGATCAACACGGGTTCCGACAACAGGGATTGCTTGAGGAGATCGAAGGCCTGCAGCAGGAGAGGAGTGGGTTGTGGCAACTTCTCTTCGGTTCTGGCGGTCTTTTTCAAAAGGTCCGTCAAGGGAGCGGCTATCTGGGAGAAACGGGGAATAAACCTCCTGTAATACCCTAGTAGTCCGAGAAAGGCACGAAGTTCTCTCTTTGTGTGAGGGAAGGGTATAGAGTGTATGGCTTGTATCTTATTGTTTTGGGGACGAATGACCCCCTCCCCTAAGAGATACCCCAGATACTTCACACTTTGGGCCGCCAAGGTTGTCTTGGCGGGGTTAATGGTAAAACCATGACTACCCAGGGAGTGCACCACTGCCTGTAAATGGAGTAGGTGTTGTTCCCAGCTGTCGCTGTATATGACTATGTCATCTAAGTACGCCCCGGCAAAGCTGGCATGGGGTCGTAAGACCAGGTTCATAGCCCTTTGAAATGTCGCCGGGGCCCCATGGAGCCCGAAGGGCATCACTTTGAAATGGAACAAACCCTCAGGGGTTGAAAATGCTGTTTTTGGTTTGTCTTCCGGCTTTAAAGGGATCTGCCAGTACCCTTTACACAAGTCAAGGGTACTGATATATTTAGCTTTGCCTATCCGTTCCACCATCTCGTCCACTCGAGGCAGGGGATAGGAGTCGAAAGCCGAGATTTTATTCACCTCCCTGAAATCTATGCAGAAACGGGTGGAGCCATCGGGTTTGGGTACTAACACGATTGGGGAATTCCAACTGCTGTTAGATGGTTCGATTATACCCATCTTCAACATTTGGGTGGTCTCGTCTTTTATAACTGCTCGGCGTGCTTCAGGGATCCGGTAGGGCCTTTGTCGCACGATTTTCCCTGCTTCTGTGTGGATTGCGTGCTCCACTATGGTGGAGTGTCCGGGTAGGGAGGAAAACACTGCTTGGACCGAGGACAAGGCCCGTTTAAGGTCCTGTTTGTTTATTTCAGGGAGGTCAGGGTCTATACAGCCCTCAAAGGGCAGAGAGAGTGAGCCTGTCAGGACAGGGAGGGGTCCCTCCCACTTCTTTAACAGATTGACGTGGTAGATCTGGGTGACCCTTCGGTTGACATCCAACTCCAGTTCATAGGTGACGGGAGTCACTTGTCTCAAGATAGGGAAGGGGCCCTGCCAATGTCCCAACAGTTTATGGTCGGAGGATGGCAGGAGTAACAACACCAGGTCTCCTGGGTTGAAAGAACGGGCCTTAGTTCCTTTATTATACTGCTGTTTTTGAGTGACCTGCGAAGCTGTCAGATTCTGCCTCACTATTTCTCTGATTTGGGTCAAGTGGGTTCGGAGGTTATCGACATACTCGGGGAGAGGGCGGGTACGGTCTGGCTCAGCTTCCCATGCCTCGCGAGCCATGTCTAACAGGGTCCTCGGGGCACGTCCATATAACAATTCATATGGGGAATACCCGGTGCTGCTTTGCACTTTGCACCGAATGGCGAAGAGGGCGAGGGGAAGCATCTCCTCCCACCTTTTACTCTCAAGGCCCAGGAGCTTTTTCAGGGTGGCTTTTAGGGTGGCGTTGTATCTCTCCACCAACCCGTCTGTCTGGGGGTGATAGGCCGAAGTCCTTATCTGTTTGATACCCAAATTGGCGCATACTTGACGCATGAGGGAGGACACGAAAGGCGTACCCTGATCTGTTAAGATCTCACGAGGGAATCCTACCCTACTGAAGATGGAGATAAGGGCTTTAGCGATGTTTTGTGTAGTGGGCTGCTTCAAAGGGATGGCCTCCGGGAACCGGGTGGCGTAATCTACTAACACCAGGGCGTACCTACAACCCGTCCTAGAGGGCAACAGGGGTCCTATCAGGTCCATACCCACTCGGGAAAAAGGGACATCAATAAGAGGAAGGGGTTGGAGAGGCACTCGGGGGGGTCGATACCGGCTGTTTCTCTGGCAGACCGGACACTCCCTACAGTATTGCTTTATTTGGCCATGAACGCCCGGCCAGTAGAACTTTTCGAGGATAGTTTGCCCGGTTTTTACATCACTGAAATGTCCCCCCAGCAAATGACTGTGGGCCAGGTATAGGACTTTGTCCCGAAACAATCCGGGGATAACTAACTGGGTGGGGTCCTGGGGCCCCCCTTTTCTATAGAGGAGTCCATGTTTGCGAAAGAAGTAAGGACCTACGTGCAGTGGGTCTTCATTGTCCAGGGCACGATTCCAGGCTTCCTGTAACCCGGGATCCTCTTGCTGGGCAGCTCGGAATTCGCGGTCCGTTTCCCAGGGATGATCGTCGACATGAGCAGGGAATGCACCGGTAAATGTTCTCTTTTCTCTTTTCTTTTGTTTCTTAGTCTTTCCGGGTTTTGAGGGAGAGTCCGTGGTCGGAGATCCATGGGGAAACGGGGCCTCCGCCCACCATTTCTTTAGGGAGTCTGTAGTGTCCTTCAGGAGGTGGGGAAGGCCGCTATAATCGCTGCCTAATATGGCTTGTTCAGGGAGATTAGGAACCAGCCCGACTGTTAACATGCTACCCTCATCTGCGTTTTGTTGTACCCTTACTTGGGCCGTTGGATAGCTCTTGGTGTCGTCGTGAACGCATTTTATAGCGACAGTCCCAGTATGGGGTCCGACAGGATGGGGTAGTTCCTGGGGTCTTAGGACGCTATGTCTACACCCCGTGTCCGCCAAGGCCATCATACGGTGTCCATCAATTCTCACGGGGCAGCGAAAAGGTGGTGGGGTGACTTCGTTGGTGAGGCATACATAATTCCGTGCCATCCCTATGTCCATAGGCTCCTCCTTTTGAGGACACACCCGGGCTATGTGTCCGTATCCTCCACAGTGATAACACTGTGGACCGGGTGGGGGAGGTCGAGGTAGGACTGGGTATGGCATCAGGGGAGCGGGATCCGGTCTTCTGACCGGGGTTGGTGGTCTTTGGGGCCGTGAGTGGTTGCCATGTGGAATACGTGGATGTTGTTCTTCTTTGACCCGTTGGGACTCTTGGGCTCTACTGTAGGCGCTGGCTATTTCCACCGCGCTGTCCAGAGTCAGGCGGGCGTGTTGTCTCACCCATTTCTGGGTGGCTGGATGAAGAGACGCCAGGTACTGTTCCAAATATATCTTTGAAAGGATCTCTTCCTTAGTGGCGGTGGCCGGTTTTAGCCATCTGTTTGCCAAGTCCTGTATCCGGAATGAGAGAGCACGCGGCGTTTCTTGGGGGCCCTCTTTGGCCTGCCGCAAACGAACCCTGTACGTTTCGTCATCGATTCCCAGTCTCTCAAGAATGCAGGTTTTGACGTCTTGGTAGGGGGTCACTCCCTGGATATTGGCCTGCTGATAGGCGGCCTGTAGTTCACCTGTTAACAGTGGACCAAGGTAGTGGCTCCAGCGATCGGCAGGCCATGCGGCAGCTTGGGCCAAGCGCTCAAAATTTGTGAAAAAATAGTCGGGGTCTTCCCCCGACACATATTTTTGGAGGACCACTGAGGGTAAGGAGGTGGTGGGCCTTTGTTGCCCCATGACGGTGGTCAGTTTCTCGAGGGCTTGGTCCTGAGCAGTCCCCTGTCCTTTAAGGACATCGTGGAGTTGGCCACGGTCATCCTCCGCGGTCTTGAGGAACCGCTCCATCATTTTTCCAAGCACCTCCTGGCTCTCCGCTAGCTGTTTAACCGCGGCCTCCATGCTTCCGGCGGATCCCACTTCTGACACCACCTGTGGAGTTGTGGGTTGGGCGGACTGGAATAACAGGCTGGGAGGCCGGATGTAGTGAGCTATGGTTTCGGATTTTATTCACAGGTAAGGCACACACAGTAGTGTTCCACAGAGATATAGGGGAGGAAGTCCGGAGAGAACGTCGTGACGGATGGGTTCTGTTGTAGGGTTGATGTCTTGTTCAGGGTCCTCTGTAGGTTGTTGTCATCAGATGACGGTCGGGTGATGGGTCTCCTCGGAGATATGTAAGAGAGAGAACAAAATGGGGTTAGTCCAGTCCGACGAGGACTACCGAGTACTGTCACCTTCACCGGGAGTGAGTTGGCCAGGAAAGGAAACGTGTGGGATGTGGGAAGGGCAGAGGGGGATAAGGTCAACTGAGCAAGCGGGAGGGGTATAGTGACTGGGGTGTCCGGGTCAGTGCGAGGATAGTGATATATATACAAGGTGCTCGTGATACTTCGTTTATCTATGGGGCCAGTGCAGGGTGCTCGTGACGCTCTATATACAGGCTTTACAGGTATTTACACTATATTTACAAAGGGACACGGAGAAAGGATAGAGTGTACTCACGTGCCCCGCCGCAACTCTCATCCGAGTTGCGGCCGCTCTCCAGCCACCTCCGGAGGTCGCCACCAGTCCTCCGACCACAGGTCCTCTTCCTCCTTCTCCTCTCCGCTTTCCGCCTTCTCTACGATCTCCTCTCGTCTTCCGCTCTCCGTCGGGGGTTCCGAGCCGTTCGCTTTCTCCTGCCACGAGTCCGCTGGGCTGAACGAGGTCTTGACTGCTCTCCCGACTTTTCTATGTTCCTGGTGGAGCGTAGTTGACGCACTTCCGCTTCCGGATGGTTCGGGTTCCGGGTCACCAGTAGGGACTTCACTTCCGGTTTCCGGTTTGTCGGGTTCCGGGTCGTCGTCGGTTAGCGGATCCTGTGGGTGAAGAGAGGAAGTCCGATGACCTAGGGATGCTGTTCGTGCCGGCGTGGGGGTGGGAGACCCCTGTCTGTTCCGCCCTTCCGATGAGGTAGGGACCCCTGATTTTCCACAGTGGAATATTGTGGATCCATACAGATTTCGAAACTATCACCACAGAATTGTAAGAAAAATTAGTTTTTTTGACAAATGTTGAGGTTTGCAAGGGATTCTGGGTAACAGAACCTAGTGAGAGCCAGACAAGTCACCCCATCCTGGATTCCCCTGGGTGCCTAGTTTTTAAAAATATATTGGTTTCCTAGGTTTCCCTAGGGTGCGGGCTGAGCTAGGGTTCAAAATCTACAGCTAGGCACTTTGTAAAATAGTTTGTTTCCACTGTAAAATGTGGTGGATCCACGTTGCGTTTTGGGCCGTTTCCTGTTGTGGGCACTATGCCTAACCACACAAGTGAGGTACCATTTTTCTCTGAAGAATTTGGGAAGGCAGAGTGGGTGGAATTTTGTGGATCGACACAGATTTAAGTACTTTGCACCACAGAAATGTGAGGAAAATTAGTTTTATTTACACATGTTGAGGTGTGCAAGGGATTCTGGGTAACAGAACCTGGTGAGAGCCAGTCAAGTCACCTCATCCTGGATTTCACTGGGTGTCTAGTTTTTAAAAATGTATGGGATTGCTAGAATTCCCTAGGTGCAGGCAGAGTTAGGGTTCAGAATTTACAGCTAGGCACTTTGAAAAAAAGGGTCTGTTTTCACTGTGAAAATGTGGTGTGTCCACGTTGCAGTTTGGGCCATTTCCTGTCACGGGCACTAGGCCTACCCACAAATGTGAGGTACCATTTTTCTCGGAAGACTTTAGGAAACGCGGTCGGTGGAATTTTGTGGATCCATGCAGATTTCAGAACTTTCCACCACAGAAATGTGAGGGAAATGTGTTTTTTTTAAAACACATTTTGAGGTTTGCAAGGGTTTCTGGGTAACAGAACCTAGTGAGAGCCAGACAGCGAGACAAGTCACCCCATCCTGGATACCCCTGGGTGCCTAGTTTTAAATGTATTGGTTTGCTAGGTTTCCCTGGGTGCCGGCAGAGCTAGGGTTCAAAGTCTACAGCTAGGCACTTTGCAAAATAGTTTTAGTTTCCACTGTAAAATGTGGTGTGTCCACGTTGCGTTTTGGGCCATTTCTGGTTGCGGGCACAATGCCTTCCCACACAAGTGAGGTACCATTTTTCTCAGAAGACTTTGGGGAATGCTGGGTGGGTGGAATTTTGTGGATCCACACAGGTTTCAGAACATTTCCACCTCAGAAATGTGAGGGAAATGTGTTTTTTACACATTTTGAGGTTTGCAAGGGATTTTGGGTAACAGAACCTGGTGAGAGCCAGTCAAGTCCCCTCATCCTGGATTCCCTTGGTACCTAATTTTCAAAAATGTATAGGTTTGCTAGGTTTCCTTAGTAGCAGGCAGAGTTAGGGTTCAAAACCTACAACTAGGCACGCTGCAAAAAAAGGGTCAGTTTTCACTATGAAAATGTGGTGTGTCCTCATTGAGTTTTTTTTCCGTTTCCTGTTGTGGGCTCTAGGCCCACCCACACAAGTGAGGTATCATTTTTCTCGGAAGGCTTTGGAGAATATGGGGTGAGCAGACTTTTGTGGATCCACGCAAATTCCAGAACTTTCCACCACAGAAATAAGAGGAACATGTGTTTTTTTACACATTTTTAGGTTTGCAAGGGATTCTGGGTAACAGAACCTGGTATGAGCAAGTCACCCCATCCTAGATTTCCCTGTGTGTCTAGTTATAAAAAATGTATAGGTTTGCTAGGTTTCCCTAGATGCCGTCAGAGCTGGGTTCAAAATCTTACAGCTAGGCACTTTGCAAAAAAGGTGGTGTGTCCGCGTTGCATTTTGGGCCATTTCCTGTTGTGGGTACTAGGCCTACCCACACAAGTGAGGTACCTTTTTCTTGGAAGACTTTGAGGAATGCTGGGTGGAGGGGACATCATGTATCCACGCATATTCCAGAACTTTCCATCACAGAAATGTGAGGAAAATGTGTTATTTTTACAAATCTTTAGGTTTGCAAGGGATTCTGGGTAATAGAACCTGGTGAGAGCCAGTCAAGTCACCCCATCCTGGATTCCCCTAGGTATCTTGCTTTAAAAAAAGTATAGATTTGCTCAGTTTCCATAGGTACCGGCAGAGCTATGATTCAAAAGCTACAGCTAGGCACTTTGCAAAAAAAGGGTCAGTTTTCACTGTAAAAATGTAGTGAGTCCACGTTGCATTTTGGGCCATTTCCTGTCACGGGCATGAGGCCTACCTACACATTTTTCTCAGAAGACTTTGGGGAACTCGAAGTGGGGGGAATTTTGTGCATTTATGCCCATTCCTGAACTTTCCACCAGAGAAATGTGAGGAACATTTGGGTTTGTTTACAAATATTTAGGTTTGCAAGGGGGTCTGGGTAATAGAACCTGGTGAGAGCCAGTCAAGTCCTGGATTCCCCTTAGTCTAATTTAAAAAAATGTGTAGGTTTGCTAGGTTTCCCTATGTGCCAGCAGAGCTAGGGTTCAAAATCTACAGCGATGGCAACTAACAAAAAAGGGTCAGTTTTCACTGTTAAAAGAAAGTGTCCATGTTGCATTTTGAGCCATTTCCTGTCACGGGCACTAGGCCTACATACACAAGTGAGGTACCATTTTTATCGGGAGACTTACAGTAACACAGAATTGTAGAGCAACTGTTATTACCTATAGATTTTTGATGCATTTCTGCCTTCCAAATGAAAGACAATGTGAAAAAAGAAGTCATTTTGAAAAATGGCCCATAATTCTCATGCTAGTATGGGTACTAACAATTTCGGAAATGCCGAAATATATACTGTTTCTAAACTCTGGGGCAGATTTACAACTTCTGGTACATCTCTGCTAATCAGTAGGGATGCGCCAGAACAGTTGCAACAAGCCAAACCATCCGTGCACCACAACTGCACCGTGGTGCCCCAGATGGTCAGATGCGTGTTGCATCCCCTGGCGGAAAGGCAGTGCATTGCTGGAGTCATGTCGCAAGAGCGACTCAGCTCCAGCGAGGCTCTGGGTGCCCCTATGTCTAACATGCTGCATCAATCCTTATGCCTGCTTCAAGCAGGCGTAGGGTTTTGACGCAGCATGGCCGTAAATGTTACTGAGGCGTTCCTGCGCCGGTGCGCCCCCCCATGCCAGAGCGCCCTCATGTGGTGCAGGGCTTTACAATGTGACGCATCTCCCTAGATGTGTCATGTTGTATATACCCATCAGCATGGTGCTGGCTTTGCGCTGCTGCTGCGTCATAAAAGTGACGCAACAGCAGCACAAATGTGGCTTACGGGGCTTGTAAATCTGCCCCTCTATATTTTGTTGCAATTTCAGAAATACATAGGTGTCTTTCATACCGATTTTTCCATGTATGTATTTTCCCAAATGAATTGCTAGGTACATACTAAAAAAACATTGCAAGACCCTGCTCAGTTACAGGTTAAAACGTTGACACAAATGGCTGTTTTTTTCACACTTATTTTCAATCTTTCCTATATTCAACGGTTAGTCTCTACAAAGAAACCTTGAAGGATCTACACAAATGACACCTTGCTGAATTCAGAATTTTGTCCACTTATCTAAAATGTATAGCTTTCCAGGATCCATTATTGCTTTCATACCCATTTCTACCATTAACTGGAAAGAGGTTGAAAGCACAAAAAATACCAAAAATAGGCTATGTCCCAGAAAAATGACAAAAACTGTGTAAAACATTTTGGTTTTCTGACAAAAGTCTGCTTGTCCCTGAAAGCTGGGAAGATGTTGATTTCAGCATCACAACCCCTTTTTTTATACCATTTGCAGGGAAAAAATGAGACGCTTTCATCTGTAGCCCATTTTTCCCCAAAAACATAACATTTTGCTGTATTTTTTCTAATTTCTGGGTCCCCTCAAAGGGAATCCAAAAACCTGGGGCACCTTTTGAATTCCCATGATGTTGGAAAAAAAGGAGGCAGATTTGGCATGCATACCGTATGTGGTCAAAACGTTACAGGGGCCTAAGCGCGAACTACCCCAATTAGCCAAAGGCTTAGCGTAGGGGGGGGGAGGCCTAGCAGCGAGGGGTTAAAGCATAAAATATCCTTTCAAAGCTGACAACCAGGAATGCATGTGCATCCACAGACGTCACCTAAAAATAATTGGAAAATCCAATATGGTTCAGGTTTAGGGTTGCCACCTAACTTGCTCCCTAGCAGAGCCACCATCATTTTAATGTCTCAGTTGAAATAAAAATAAGCAAACTCACCTAATGCAGGAATTTTAAGCCCTTATCTGTGTTCTAGACATGAGTAAATCATCCATGACAAATAATTCACTTAAACTAAGACAGAAGAGCCATTTTACAAATGAATACATACAATTTTGTTTAAAGTCCTATTTTGGGCCTTTACAGGCTCTTAAACCAACAACAAATGGTGACATTTTTTTTTTGGAAAGGTGGCAAACCTATTTAGGGGTTAAGATCTATTGGCTTTGCCAATGTTATTTTTACCAGTAGTTCATAAGCACATATATCAAGAGCATAACACTTGAATTCCATATGTGATAAATCCATAAGAAAATAACATACAACATAATTTGCGCAAGAACAAATGCATCATGGACATCTGTCCTTTCTTGAAAAATTCATGCAGATTGTGCTGCGAGTTAAGAAAGAATGATACTCTTTTCTAAATGACTAAAGAATGTTGAACAACATCTGTCTGGACAATATTCGTACATGTGTCTATTTCTTGGGGTTGTCATTACAGTTCGACTGACGGAATCGATCCGGCGCTTGGACCTAGATACCCTTATGGGTTTTTTGGATACGTCTGCTTCTGTCGAACCAGATGAGACCATTTTATCTTGCTGTAAAATCCTGGAACATCGAAAAAAGGTATCTGTCAGTCTTCATTACTTTACATGGCATTTAAGGCAATGAGAGGCAGTGAGGTTTAGCTACATATGTGGTTGTCTAACATTGTGGTATATTGTAGTGTTGTATTGTGACATGTGCTTTACTGTACTGTAAAGGACTGTGTAGTGTAAAGTATTGCTGTAATATGTTAGGTTGTATTGGGTTGCAATGCAGAGCAGTGCGTGCTGTAGTGTACAGTATAAATAAGTTATAGTGCGATAATGCAGTGTTATATCACATGTTTGCAGTGTATTATAGTCTTGTACGTTTTGCAGTGACCTGCTTTACAGTAGTGCAGCTTTGTGTGTGTTATGGTGTAGTGTTGTAGCATGGTGCAATGATGTATTGTAGTGTATTACCATGCTGTGTTGTGTTGCAAGTACCTGGGATGACATATTTGCATCTAAAGCATCGATTAAGTATGCATATATATTGCACTTCTTGGAGGAATCATTGGGGAATACAGAATTGTAACCTTTGCTTCAGCATTTCAACTCTGTTCAATCAATCAATAAAACTTTATTCGGATAACAAAGTATCCATAAAAGTACAGATACATAAAAGAACATAAGAGTCACAAAACAATTAAAAAAGAAAAAAAGAAAGTAGCATCATAAATTTTCAAAATACATACAGGTTCACAGATCAAACATAGTCAGTCTAGCTCGAACAGCTATACGCAAAAAAGTGCCAGTGCGAAGTATGAGTTCATCATTGTCCATAGTTAATATCATTAAATATGCATTTTCCAAGCTAATAGGCTTTAATATTTTAAAATACGGAGTTAAAAACCATTTAATGTATTTTATATAAAATTTACAAAAGAATAAAAAATGCAACGCAGATTGGCCACTCGATCCGTCGCACGGACAGAGCAAGGAATCAAGTTCTTTCTGGTGACCAAGAGGAAAACAAAGTGCAAATTTGATTGAACCTGCCCTCAAGCGGAATAATAAACCCCGCACCCAGTGGCTCATTGGAAGTGTCAGATAGTGGGGCATGGGCGAAGTTAAAAAATCAAAAGCCGGATATGTAGAAACAGTGATCTTAGGAGATTCCCTGTCCAGTCTTTCTTCATCATACAGTGTGTATAGAGCAATTCTTATTTCATTTTTATGCGCTTATCTGTGTTCTAGACATGAGTAAATCATCCATGACAAATAATTCACTTAAACTAAGACAGAAGAGCCATTTTACAAATGAATACATACGATTTTGTTTAAAGTCCTATTTTGGGCCTTTACAGGCTCTTAAACCAACAACAAATGGTGACATTTTTTTTTTGGAAAGGTGGCAAACCTATTTAGGGGTTAAGATCTATTGGCTTTGCCAATGTTATTTTTACCAGTAGTTCATAAGCACATATATCAAGAGCATAACACTTGAATTCCATATGTGATAAATCCATAAGAAAATAACATACAACATAATTTGCGCAAGAACAAATGCATCATGGACATCTGTCCTTTCCCATTTTTATGCGGGAGATTATCAGCAGTGTTCTTAATAAAAACATTCCCATAGTTGGTGCTACAAAAACTATTAAACACTCCAGAAAGCCAGGGGATACTCATACATTTATCACAGTTCCGACAATCAGTAATAATATCTCTGGAAAGTGAAGTCGCCAGGTTCTTCCAAATAGAAAGCCAGAGCAGGGCAGGACGAGCACGAATGAAGTTTAACTCCTTGTGACAGACATATTGTGTAGTAGAGATAGGAACACAGAGCATCTCCCTGAGAAATCTGTTCTCTTCCAATTGAATAGGTCCACACTTGGTCACACCCCAAACCTCCGCGCCGTAAGTGGCAACGGGGGTACACTGGGCTTTATACATTTTTTAAATGGCAGATAAGGTACCAGTGTGTTTAGAACGGGGTAGGCTGAGGATTGAGTTGATGGCCTTTGAGAACCTACTCCTGGAGTGAGCAATATGCTCAGTCCAGGAGTTGCTCGCAGCAAAGACCTCTCCTAAGTAGGGAAAACTATTAGTGGACCATAGTTTGTCTGCACCTACCAAGATACTACCTAACTGTCGTTTATTAGGGCCACAAGACATAATAAAAGATTTCTTGAAATTAGTTTTTAAGTCAAGGGATTCCATATAGTCAACAAATCTATGTAAAGCATTCGGGGTGCGGCCCATAAGCACTGCATCATCTGCATAAAGCAGAACGGGAAGGGAGTTGCCCAAGATTTTCGGCACGTCGTGAGTAAGAGGGGTGAGCGTTTTATGCAGACCATTAATATAAATAATAAAGAGGAGGGGAGCTAAAACGCAGCCCTTTCTGACCAAACTAACACAGGCTTCCAAATCTTTGTGCAGATAGGCCAGGAAGTGCACAAGGTGCTCATCTAATCCGTAGTTCAAGAGAGCTGTCCAGAGCTTTGATCTATTTACAAAATCGAACGCAGAGGACAGGTCCATGAAGGCGAGATAGACTGGCGATCTGCGTGCAATATTATATTTCCCCAAAATTAAATTTAAATTGAGACACTGCTCAATGGTTCCGACCCTATTACGGAAACCTAATTGGCAGCGTTCCAAGATACCATTATCCTCGGTCCAAAGCGTATTATCGATAAGGGAGATGGGCCTATAGCAGTTTGGTTGTGAACAGTCTCCCTTTTTAAAAATAGGGACGATAATGCTTGTTGACCAAGTACGAGGAAGGGGAGCAAGAGTAAGGTTATTGAACACATTTAAAAGAAGTGGAGCCCAGACGTCTAAGTTTATTTTGATAATATCAATGGGTAGGCCGTCAGGGCCCGGTGCCTTACTCCCCATGCTCTGATTAATAGCATCCTCCACTTCAGGTAAAGTTATTTCAACCCTTGGTGGATGGCAAAAAGACAATGGGGTCGGCTCCGGGCAGGGCGCGGCACAGATAGCATTAAAATGATTCACCCATTCTTCACCTTTGATGGTACAACTGATCGGGGTCATGAGCTGTCCAGAGGAGCGTAAGTCTTTAACAGCCGACCAAAAGGTATTACCCTTCTTTAGGTCAGCGGCTCTGGCTAAAACAGCCCCACGACCTTCTAAGATCTCTGTTTTCCTTCTACTAACAGCAGCTTTATACCTGGATCTAGCTTCTCTTATTTTAATGGAACAGATTGGTTTAAAAGACAGTGCCCTTCGCACTTCCCTGTTTGCCTTGGAGCATTCGTCATTAAACCATCTGGGATCTTGTGCAATATCCCTGCAAGGTACAGATAATAACATTTTAGAAGCTGATCAAATCTTGACAAAATCACAGACGGCCTTGGGATGGAGGGCTATGTCTAATAAGCATGAATTGAAGAGAGATATATATATATATATATATATATATATATATATATGTTCACGTTGCTGCTTGAACGACCCTCAACCAAACAACGCTGACGCCGTCGGTAGCAGCAGCCGCTACCTTAAATGCTGTGAATACTGGATCCCACCAAGTAGAAGGAAGCAGAGACGGCACACCAGGAAACCTTGCACAAAAACCCTTTATTGTGCACTCGTTAACCCAAGACGACGCGTTTCGGCGTAAGCCTTTTTCAAGAAACGCGTCGTCTTGGGTTAACGAGTGCACAATAAAGGGTTTTTGTGCAAGGTTTCCTGGTGTGCCGTCTCTGCTTCCTTCTACTTGGTGGGATCCAGTATTCACAGCATATATATATATATATATATATATATATATATATATATATATATATATATATATATATATATATATATATATATATATATATATATATATATATATATATATATATATATATATATATATATAGTATATATATATATATACACTTTCAGAGTATTTGCCTGCTTTTCCGCCCAGAGGCCCAGTAGGATTCTAATGTACTTTCATACAGGGCGCTATTCATCATAAAGAGTCTACAGGTACCAGCTTGCCATCAGAGAAACACACAACTGTGAAATAATTAGCGCATGTGCTCAAGTATCGTAGCAGCAGCTTCTACTGTTGTTCTTCACTGGCCTCAAAACACGTTAGGAAGATGTCGTAATTAAAACTTTGGACGGAGCCAGCATGGTGTGAGTTTTTTATGTCCCCCACAAAGGTGAGATCCTACAGCAGGCGGCGGCGCAGGTGACACATCAGGCCGACGAGGAGGCCCCAGCCACCAAGGCATTCATGATGGAGTTCTTTGCTGCTATCAAGGAGGACATTCTGAAGGTACGCTCCCAGCTCTCCTCGGACATGCGGGAGATGCGCTGCGATGTTGACTCTATTGGGGAGCGGGTGGCCACTCTGGAGGAGCATGATGTGGGCACCACAGACAAATTGCACCACCTCCAACAAGACATCATTCGCCTGACGGAGCAAAATCTGGATTTACAAGCGCATGCGGAGGTCTTGGAAAACCGCTCGAGGAGGAACAACATCAGGTTTAGAGCGGTGCCCTGGAAGGGTGAGGGGGGAAAGCCTCCGAGACTACGTCTTGGCTCTGTTCCGCCAGGTCCTGGGCAAGGGGGACGACTTCGAGCTCAAACTGGACAGAGTGCACAGGGTTGGCCTGCCAAGAGGGGCACAGGCCCCGCCACCGGACATACTGGTTTGCGTCCATGACTTCCAGATTAAGGAACAAATCCTGCGCAAAGCAAGGGACCCTGCGGGCATCCAATTCTGTGGGCACCTTCCTGCCCTCTTTCAGGATTTGGTGACCTCCACCCTCATCAAACGCCGCAGTTTCAGGCCTATCACCTCCTTTCTACGGGAGCAGGGCATCCCTTACTGTTGGGGCCACCCGTTTCGCATCATCTTCAAATACAAAGGGAAGCTCCTGCAGCTACGCTCTCTGGAGGCAGCATTTGAGGCATTGGGCCTGGCTCGTCCGGATCCAACAGCAGCCACTGACAACTCCCCGCCCCGACGACGCAGGCGGTCTAGCGAATGGCAAACAGTGGGGAGACCACTACCGACAGGGAAGCCTGACCCCTCTGCAAGCCTCTTGGAAAGGGAGGCGGCCGTCTCCTCTGTGGCGCTGGTGACTGAAAATGACCCGGCTCCTTGACACTAATATGAAGACCAGGTCTGTTCTGCAGGGTGGTGTCGGGAGGGTTTGCAGTCTTGAGCTCTAGATCTTCGCTCATGACGGATTCCTGCACTACGACCCGGAGACCAACTGTCGGGTACCATGCCCGCCTTCCTTTGGGTCTTGTTTCAAATTGGTTTCTATATTCTGTTTTGCTTTTGAGGGGTTTGGGGAGAGTGGGTGGGGGGGTTAGGGTGGGACGTGGTGGTAGCAGGGTATTGTTCACTGAGGGTACAGAACTACTGATGGTATCCTACATACGAAACGGGCCGCAGGGGGGTAGGACAGGAGGGCCGGGGGTCTGCGTACTGGGAAATGGCTTGATCCGGGTTGGATGGTCCTATGCCGTTACCGCCAAGGGGAAAGAGATACGCAGTGGAGAAACTATGCTTTCATGGGCTCAATATGGAGGTAAGGGGTGGATGGCCCCCACAGAGCAGTCCCGATGGTTCCATAGACGATGCCGATAACACTGGGGACGTGGAATGTAAAGGGGCTTAACTCACCCCAAAAACGCCAAAAGGTCTGGAAATATATTATTGACCACCAGTTGGATATCGTGGGCCTACAGGAGACACACCTAACTAAATTAGATGACTCCCGCCTTAAGCATAAACAGTTCCCACTTATTTATAGGTCCTCAGCCTCCACGAAACAGAGAGGGGTGGCCCTTATGTTCCGCTCAGCCCTGCACTTTTAGCCCATGGGGGTCCAAGGTGACAAAGAGGGGCGCTGGATCATGGTGAAGGGGCTTCTGCGGGGTAGACCATGCACTTTTGTTGTATTGTACGCTCCAAACACAGGCCAGAATGGGTTCCTTCAGACTCTACTGGGGAAAGTGGTAGACTTTGCTGAAGGGCCGCTGTTCATTATGGGGGACTTTAACTTGATATGGCAGAAAGACCTGGATAGTACTCACTCGCAGAGGTCTGACCTGGGCTCCTTTTCCCCTGAGACACAACAGCAGGTCAGGGAGATGGGGCTTTTCAATGCGTGGCGCTCCCTACATCCCCAATCCAGAGACTACACCTTTTTCTCACATGTTCATCGCTCTTACTCCGGACTAGATCACTTCTTCCTGAGTCAGTCCCTCCGAGGCGATCTACACAAAGCCAAGATTTTCCCATTGTCTGTGTCCGATCATAGTTTCCATGCAATAGGCCTACACTGGGGTGTGAAGAGTGGGACAAGCCCTAGATGGTACTTTCCGGCATCCCTGGTTCAGGACAAAACCTCCTGTACTGCGCTGAGGGGAGCTATACAGGAGTTTTTCACACTTAACGACACGGGGGACACTTCCATCTTTACCACCTGGGACGCGTTTAAAGCATGCATACGGGGACAGTGCCTGGGCCTGAATGCTTCCCTAAATAAACAGCGGGGTCGAGAATGGGAACAATTAGAGGAGGAACTCTCCACCCTAGAACAAGCTCATAAGGCTAACCCCTCCAGACGCGCAGTGCGACAACTCACAGCAGTCAGAGGGAAACTCAGAGCACACTACAATAATAGGGCAGAAGACACGCTGCTCAAACTGGGGCGTCTCTCCTACTCCCAAGACAACAAAGTGGGGAGGCATCTCGCCAGGCAGCTCAGAGACAAAAGGGACAGAGAATACATAAAGGGGGGTTTCTGGACAATCAGGGGGAACTGACACACATGGACTACTTAAAAGCCGAGCTTTTTGGTACCTTCTATAAATACCTCTACTCGGGGGAGACCCATGATACCGCCCAGCAAACGGAGTACTTACGAATGCTACCGCTACCCCAGGTGTCGGCGGAATGGAATGAGACGCTTTCTGCACCCTTTACCAGAGATGACATGTTAGCGGCCATTAAGGGTCTGAAATCCCACAAGGCCTCGGGGGCAGATGGATACACAGCCATCTTCTATAAGACCTTCGCCTCTGAACTTAGTCCATTCTTGGTCAGATTTATTTATTTATTTATTTTGAAGTTTTTAAAGCGCGCAGCTACCTCCGACGGAGGTGTCCCGGCGCTGAAGACAATATCTTGTGAGGTTCAGAGGGGTTCAGGAGAAAAAGAGTGGGCTAGATCAGAGAGAAGAGCCAGGTCTTAAGTTTGTTCCGAAACAGAGGCTCAGAAGTCAGTAATCTCAGTTCTGTTGGGAGGTGATTCCACAGTCTGGAGGTGGCTACTGCAAAGGCCCTTCCTCCCGTTTGCGCTAGACGAAAACGGGGGCAGATCATAAGGCGGAGATGGTTAGATCTGAGATTTCGGGATGCCTGTGAGATCTTCAGCTTGTGTCTCAGGTAGGCGGGGCCTCGGCCATTAAGAGCTCTAAAAGTAAGGGTAAGGGATTTAAACTGAATACGTAGTCTCACTGGGAGCCAATGGAGTTTGATCAGATGGGGTGAGTTGGAATGACGGTATGGGATATTACAGATCAGCCTGGCCGCTGAGTTCTGTACTGTCTGTAATCGATTGATGAGATACGCCGGGGCTCCAACGTACAGGCTATTTGCGTAGTCCAGATTAGAAGTTATGAGGGTGTGGACTACTGTCTTGCGTGAGTCTAATGGCAGGAAAGGGATGATTTTTTTAATCATGCGGAGCTTTCCAAAACAAGATGCTGTGACTTTGTTAATTTGGGTCTTGCAGGGGAGGACAGTGTCAAATTGGAAGCCCAGATTGCGAGCAGCTTGGACAGGTACAGGGGGAGGATCTAATTCAGCCGGCCACCAGAGGCTGGAAGAGATGGGGGATTTCTGGTTAAAAAATAAGACTTCTGTCTTATCTGTATTCAGTTTTAAATTGTTAGAGGACATCCAGGTGGCGATGTTCACCATGCAGGGGCGAAAATTTAGCAACAAGCTTTCAGAATGATCTTTGAAGGAGAACAACAGCTGAGTGTCGTCAGCATAGAAGATCACTCTGACGCCCCATGATTCCACCCTTTTGCCAAAAGCTTCAGGTATACATTGAACAGGAGCGGGCTAAGGGCAGATCCCTGTGGAACCCCCCATGTCAACGGTTTCTTGGTGGAAAAGAAGGAGCCCAGCATCACTTCTTGGAATCTATCCGAGAGGAATGATTTGACCCAGGCGAGAGGGGTCCCACCAACCTCCACCTCTTGCAAGCGTGTGAGTAGTGTTTCATGGGAGATGGTGTCGAATGCTGTGGATAGGTCGAGAAGGACCAGCATGGCATCCTCTCCCCTATCCGTGCACTTACGAATCGACTCGTACACTTCTAGTAGTGCTGATTCGGTACTAAAGTCCGGCCTGAATCCTGACTGAGAGTAGTGGAACAGCGAATTTGACTCAAGATAGTTGGACAGCTGTTCTTGTACCGCCTTCTCGAGCACTTTGGCTGGCTTGGGTAGGAGTGAGATCGGTCGGTAGTTGCTCAAACATGTAGGATCGACACCGGCTTTTTTTTGAATGGGGATTAGTAACGCGTGTTTCCATATGGAACGGACAACACCTGAATATAAGGAGGAGTTCCAGATTTCAAGCAGGGGGTTAATAACTAGTGGGGCAATCTCATTCAGAATCAGAGCCGGGGCTGGATCCAATGGTGAGCCTGATTTGCATTTTAGAAATAGATTCAGGGCATACTCCTTGGTGAGTGGTTTAAAAGTTGTAAATGCTTTAGTGCAGGTGGTGTCAGAATCTAAGGTGATTTCTGTACGATTCTGAAGGATTGTTGCCGTGATATTGGCAATTTTTTCCGCAAAAAAGTCAGATAGGCCTTCGCTAAGTGCTTGGGAGGGGATGAGGGGAGCGGACAGAGCCGTGGGATTGGTGAACTCTTTAACGATGGTAAAGAGGGCCTTAGTGGAGTTTTTTGCGTTGACAATAGTTTCTGCAAAGTATACACTCATGGTATTACGTTTAAGTTTATGAAACTCTTTAAGGGCCTGTCTGTAAAGAGATTTGGTTGCAGGATCATAGGTCCGACGCCATAGGCGCTCCAGTTTTTTACATTTGCTTCTGTTTTCCCTTAATTCCAGGGTAAACCAGGGAGCTGAAGGTTTAGATCTGAGGGAGGTAAGGGTCTGTAGGGGCGCGACTTTCTCAATGGCGTTCATGAGATCTTTATTAAATGTAAGAACCGCTCCATTGAGATCGTCAGGGAGTGAGTCTGAGCTATTATTGTACGATTGCTCTAGGGCAGTACATGAGATCTTGTGCCATTTTCTGCCTTGTGCTCTGATGGCAGATTCCTTCTTAGGAGATTGGGGTAAGGACACCTCGAACGGAATCAGGGAATAGTCAGACCATGGCAGAGGTGTGGAAGGAAGAATTTTAAGCTTCGTACAATTAGAAAAGATTAGATCAAGGGTGTGTCCCGCAACATGTGTGGGGCCTCAACCCCTTGTGTCAGATTCATACTTTGCATGGAGTCGAGGAGATGGGTTGCGCGGCTGCAGCCACTTACCTCTACGTGATGGTTAAAGTCTCCCAATACCGTGAAATGAGGGTGCTTAAGAGACAGATCTGCGGTGACTGCTTATAGTTCAGAAATGGCAGACTGTGGGGTTTTAGGGGGGCTGTAAACCAGGATCCCTGACAAGATGGCTGTAGTAGTGTCCGAGATGGAGAAATATAGTGCCTCTATGGGCCCTATATTTGTGATTTTTCTCGACGTGATCGTCAGGTGAGTCTGTAAGATTACCGCGATTCCACCTCCCGTCTTGGGGCCTTCGCGGCTTATACCTGTAAGGCGGTATCTCGGGGGCAAGGCAAGGGAAATGTCTGGGTTGGAGGAGTCTTTAATCCATGTCTCAGTCAGGAACAGTAGGTCCCAGGACATGGAAGACAACAGCAACCAAATGTCACTAGCGTGGCATGGTAAAGAGCGACAATTTACCAATCCCATAGAATATGTTTTTATGGGTGTGGGATGACTAACTAATGAGTCATGGGGACATTTTGTGTAAGGGGAGAACGAAAAAGGGCAGCTATGACATTTAACAGGAGGGGGCTAGTCAGAGAGAGGTTGCATGGTGTTGAGGGAGTGCAAGTTGACTTTCCAAGATCAATAAGCTGTGATCTAGTCCAGACCTGCCTCTGTGCGGGGTGGGAACCGGCAGCATGGCTGGCCCTTGGCCCGGAGCTGGCGCGGACGGGCGCATTATTTAACAACCTGGCAAGCGAGGGGGAGACGTCGGGCACAATGACGGAAGCTCTGATATCCGTGATACCCAAACCCGGGAAGGACCTCAAGAAGTGCGCCTCTTATAGGCCAATAGCCCTCCTGAATCTGGATGCAAAACTCTATTCCTCTATCATCGCCCGACGGCTCAATGACCTGATGCCGGCTCTCATACACCCAGACCAGTCAGGGTTCATCAAGGGTCACCAGACCCAAGACAATATGAGGCGGGTACTACATTTGATCGAAAAAGCCAACAAGTTTAAAATCCCAGCGGTCCTGGTGGGGCTCGACGCTGAAAAAGCGTTTGACCGGGTAGACTGGGGATTCCTCTTCCAGACGCTGGCCGCCTTCGGGTGAACTACCTCTCCCCTAGATCCAGAGTGGTAGTAAATGGGCACCCGTCCTCCTTCTTTGAGCACTCCCGGGGCACTAGACAGGGTTGCCCCCTTTCTCCCCTGCTCTTCACCCTCAGTATAGAGCCCCTAGCGATGGCAGTGAGAGACAATCCCAATATTCAAGGCCTTCCCTTCACTGGGGAAGCACACAAACTCACGCTCTTTGCAGACAACGTCCTCCTCTCCCTCTCGGGCCTGGGCCGTTCTCTCCCCCACGTGCAGACGGAACTGGAGCGCTTCGAGGCGGTTGCCGGATTCAAGGTTAACTATGACAAATCATGCGTGTTGAACCTCACACTACCCCACTCTGAAGTCCTCCGTCTGCAGTCATCAACACGTCTCTCATGGGCCAACTCCTCCATTGTATACCTGGGGATCCACTTGACCCCCACACTGGGGAAACTCTACTCAGCCAACTTTCCCCCGCTTCTCGCCCAGATACAGACCGACCTGAACCGCTGGAAGCCCATGTTCATATCATGGTTGGGGAGGGTCCACGCGATTAAAATGTCTCTTCTTCCCCAACTACTTTATTTATTCCAGGCTCTTTCTATTGACCTTGACAGGGAGTTCTTTCGGCGAGTAAAATCCATGATGCTACGGTTTATCTGGCAGGGGGGTCGTGTGCGCTTTTCCTTCACCATCCTGCGCAGACCAAGGAAAGAGGGAGGTGTGGGACTACCTGACATTCACCTGTACTATAAAGCTGCGCAACTCCAAGTGCTAGTAGAATGGTCGCAACAGGAATCCGAAAAACACTGGCTCCATATGGATCAAAGCATAGCGGGAAGGACGATCTGGGATCTAGTGTGGTTAGCCAAGAGCGACAGACCTAAAAATGTGTACCTCAGTACCCCCACTAGCACTACGTTGAAGGTCTGGGACTCGGTTTCCAGGGACGAAAGGTAGACAACATTCACCTCCCCCTTCACTCCCTTGCACTTTAACCCTGATTTCCAACCAGCAATGACGGAGGGCCCCTTTGATACTTGGAGGGAAGGGGGCTGTTTAGCTCTAATACATCATTTCTATAACTGGGACCCACTCACCTTCGACAACTGTAAGAGGGACTATGGAGTTCAGGAGACCGAACGCTACCACCACATACAGCTACTACATTGGGCACTATCTCCTTAGGTGAGAGAAGCAGCTACACATCCCCTCACCAAGTTTGAAGCCTTTATGACCAAATCCTCTTCCATGAAGGGCGCTATCACCTTTATTTATGGGTTCCTTCTTTCCACCGCCATTTCCCCTCGGCCTCACTACATATCCATGTGGGAGGGGGTGCTCCAACGGGATATTCCTGACACGGAATGGACACACTTATGGTCGGATATAGCTAAGTTTAACCACTCTGTGGAACTAAGGGAGGCACATATGAAAACTATGATGGACTGGTACTTGTACCCGGCCAACCTGCGACAGATATTCCCCGACACTTCAGATAGATGCTGGAGGGGGTGTGGAATATTGGGAGACTTCCAGCACATATGGTGGGATTGCCCTACCATACGACTATTTTGGGAGGAAATTCTGCCCCACATTAAGGAGATGCTGGGGTACCCCATTCCTACCTCGATAGCCACTACCCTCCTGGGTCTCCGTGATCCTAGTCTCGACCATCAAACTAGGGCGGACAAGAGGATCATGTGGCTCAGCATCGGGGCTGCCAAACTCACCCTCATTGCTGCATGGAAACAGAGGGAAGCACCGGCCATCTCTCTTTGGCACTCGCGCCTTTGGAGGCTATTAAGTATGGAAAGAATGGCCGACATATTCCTAGACGACTTTAAGAATTTTGAATTCCGCTGGGGCCCCTTGGTTGCTTTCCTCTCCAAAGGACTGCCTTCCGCAGTGTGTCCTGCCAGTGCTAGAGCCCTCCACTTGTTTCAACTGTGATCTGTTCACACTGTGCGCCTGTCTTTAGTACCTACAAGTTGCTACCACCACGGGGGAGGGGGAGGGGGAATGGGGGGGGTTCCTAATTTTGTTATCATTACTGTGTATCCCGCTGATCGCTTCATCATGGCGAACCCCACCAGGGTGCCACGCGAGGATGTTCGCCTTTGACCCACCATGAGAGGATGGTTATTGACTTTATGTTGGACAATACCGGTCAGACTTTGATTGATTAGCACTGCAGGGGTCTGGCCTACCTGCCACTGGTTGTGCATTTACCCAGCGAGCCGGGAGGCACCCCTCTTCGTCAAGCTTGCACCTATTTGAACCCTAATTGATGTGCCTGGGGCCTGGTTGAAATGAGTTCGGTCCGGTAAGGTGGGTTGAAGGTGGGCTCTAATTTCACAGCTAACCCCTGTGTGGGAGATGCGCGGCATTGTCGTAATTTCATCCTTTTTTCTGTGTTTTACAAAGAAATGCCAATAAAAATACTTTTGAAAAAAATATATAATTTACAATAAAAGCATATAAGAAGATTATTAAAAACGCCCAATATCTTTTAAAACGTCCATTGTCAGTGGACCAGCCGGGAGGAGGGAACTCTATCTCTCACATAGATTTAACTCCAGATGCCTTGCTGCAGGGTTAACTATAACAGAGTGGAGAATCACAGGTAATAAAAAAGCAAAACTAAGTGCCAGTCTTTAACAAATACCTTCGTTTAGACCACATAGCAAGGAGCAATTTCGAAAGTAAAGCAACATAAACTGGGTCAGTGTCAGATTTTAGGATCCTAAAGAATTCACGGTGGTTCCTAATGCCCAGTTTTCTGCACAAAGGTATAACCCATTTAGACCTGGCCTGTTTGTATGCCGAGCATAAGAACAATACATGAATTACTGTTTCCTCCTCCACTAGGCATCCAGGACAGAGGCAATGGGTTGAGCCCGCCCACTTATTAGTTATTGCATAGAGCGGGAGCGTCCCATATCTAAATTGCAGAAACAACTTCCTTGCTAATGGGGGCTGTATTAAATCTAGCACCTGCTTAAATTGATAATGTGACTTAAAATCCAAGAACCCATGTGTTAAACTCATAGTTTTGACTGCCTGTATAAGGCTAGTCAATTTAAACTCTTTCACTACTTTAGCGAAAGTTTTTTTAGGGATGGCTAGACAAGATTCTTCGGTAGTGATCTATAAGTCCTCCATGCCCATAGCTCGAAAAGAATCCCTAACAAAGGACAACCAAGGTATACTAAACACAGCCCCAGTGATGACATTACCGCTTTTAGTTCTTCCCTATAGTGTCTCAACTCTGGTGTACTCCACAGCCGTTGCCAATAAAGCAACGGTCGGGATGAGATTAAATCCACCATTGGGAGAATACCCAAATCCATCCTTAGTGGTACTAGGGGTGTGTTTGTTGGCAAAGCCAGGATTTGTCTAATGAACCTATTTTCAGTGAGGGTCAGGGCATTAGATGGACTGTGCCCCCACAATTCTGACCCATTGGACTCTGTATATTTCTAGCGGTGGGCTTATGACCTTTAAGGCACAACTCTTCTGGACTTTTAGGATTCCCCCAATTGCCTGGGTTAGCTTCAGATTGGCCTTGTTGATTTGGGGACCCCAACCCATTTTATCATTTAGGGAAAGGCCCAAATAATCAAAGATATGGACCCGCTCGAGCGGCCTGTCATCCATCATTGGGTGTGGGCAGTTAGTGGAATTGACATTGAAGACCATATATTTTGTTTTATTGATATTTACTACAAGGTTCCTCTTTTTGCAAAACTGGCTAAATTCCTTTAACACTCGCTGCATCCCCATCGGAGATTTCGAGAGGAGCAGGGTGTCATCCGCAAACATTAGTGCGGGAAATTTCCGGAATGATATTTTAGGGGAATCCAAATCCTTGGCGGCAAGTAGATCTTCAATTAAACCGTTTAGGAAGAGGGTCTGCGCAAGCACGCATCCCTGCCTCACCCCCTTACCGACAGGGAAGGGGGCTGTTAGTTGGCCATTCTTGTCTTATCTTACTCTAGCGTATGTGCCCGCGTGGAGGCGTTTAAGTTGGAAACAAAGATATGGTGGAATTCCCATGTCCAGCAGGATGCTCCACAGCTGGTCACGGTCCACCATATCAAACGCTGATTTCAAATCCACGAAGGTAAGATACAGGCTCCCACCTTCCCGAACCGCATGCTTCCAATAGATCAACTGAAGGCTAAACAGCTGATCTACAGTTGAAGTTTTAGCTCTAAAGCCTGCTAGCAACGGAGTTAGAACATCACAGTCTTCCATCCAATCCTGTAGTCTTTCTAATAACACCCCTGCAAAGATTTTTTGAGTAACATCAATGAGGCTAATTGGCCTATAATTTGCAGGTTCAATGGGGGACCCTTTTTTATAGATCGGAATGATCTCTGCACCAGCCCACGTGGACGGTGCTGGGAGGCCATGAAGAATTGCATTAAAAAGTAATAATAGATATGGAGCCCACACAATAGATATGGAGCCCACACATAGATATGGAGCCCACAAATAGAATGGTGCGGATTTCCTATGGGAAATAGGTCCTAACTATAACTACCTACTGGCGACCACCAGTTGGTAATATATATATACACACACACACAATTATATGTGTATATACGTAGGTTTTAAAAGTCAAAATAAGTTCATGTATTTTAACATTCATTTATATCTCCATTATTTGCAATGGAATAGTGTTGCAATTTCAATAGTTTGCCTTGTGTGACTGCACTTTATCCAGATATGGCCCGAAAAACATTTGTAACTACTTTATGACCTGTATGGCTGAAGTAATAACATTTGTACAGTTTGTAAATAGCAAGAAGCTTAAACCTTTGGCGGTGGATGTTTGTCTCTTCCTAAACACATCAATAATTCTTCCTTTTCCCCTCCTTACCTTTTCCTAAACCTCTATCATTTTGTAATAAGAGTTCCCATTTTCCAGCCCGGAACCCCTGTTCTTCCCACAGGTAGAACAAAACGGTAGGTGTACATGTGGGGCAGATATCTCCTTGTAAAAAAGATAAGAGAGGTCTTCAGATATAGGTTTTGGGGAAACATTTTGTAGTATGTTGCACTTTGTGAATAAGTCCCTAATTCATCCTGTTGTTCACATGTATGAAATGTGCTTTTTCTCCCAGTTAACACCCCTGCAGGAACTAGCCATTGTACGTTGTATGTATACTACCATCACTCAAAGGGAGGTGACAAAGAGGACCATGTTTGTGACAGCTGACACTCTGGATCGCATCCTGACAGGCTCGGTAAGCAGCAGGGTCTCACTGACAGATGGTGCTCATTCACTCAGTCATGGAAAACCTCAGGACCTTCGGGCAGGGGCTGCAAAGCACTGCATCTTTCCTGACACGGCAAAGCAGAATTACTGCTGATCATTCAGTCAGACCTTTGGTATCCCAGATAGTTCCGTCATGGTTTGCAGCCAGTATAGAAACCAGCAAAGGTGTGATTGGATGGTTAACAGGGTTATACAGATAGCTCTCTTAGAGTATCTGCAATAATTAGCACTGGAAGATTAACTTGTCTCTGCAATAGATGTGAGTTAAGAGCCCAGCAAAAGTAGTACATGGGAGATACAATGAGGCATACAAAATAGCAAGATCTTCTTGACATGAAAAAGTCACATTTTTTACCCAATGGGAATAGGAGGGATTTTGTAGGATGTACCACAGGATGTTAGATTGGAGATCTCATTGAGCTGCAAGAAATGTGGCAGCTCTTTGAAAGACATCACAGACTTAGTTTTACAGTGGGTGGGAATGTAATAATCAATAGGACTATATATCAGAATATTATATATAGAATATCATTTGACATCACCATCATGTCCTAAATGTGGCAAAAACTTTTATGTACAATGTTCGTTAAAAAAATGTATTTCAGACAATATACTGACGAAGATATTCTGGTACCACACCTTCAATAGAATGTGGCATAGGATGATAGATTAAAAATTATAAGGGGTGATAGCGGGTAAATCCGTAGCACTCAGACAGGCAGGTACACCATATGAAAATCCAGTTTGTATGGCCATATTTTGATCTTGTGCATGGGCATGTGCATTGAAGGCAGAGCAGAATAACTATGCATTGACACCAGATGCTTCTGCATCATCAGATTATGTCAGGTGGACCTATACGATATATTAGATGCTAGTCCAGTAGTACTTGCAGTAAAAAGGTATATTTGGTTTCACATAGTGTAAAATGCAGTCATAGTATTTCTATTTCAATTAAAATGCAAACACTTAACGTATCACTGTGTGCACACACATTATTTTTAACAATGACCTTTTCAACTGAGTAAGTTTAAGTGTGTAAGTTTTATTTGTAAAGTGCATGGTTATTCAAAACCATTACATGGATAATAAAATCAGAAAAGTAATTAACTATAAAATATGGCATTTTCCAAACAGTTTTGTCATTTACACACCGGTTTCTCATTTATTTCCATTAAGAAGCCTTTAAGGATACTATTGTGGGTGCAATATTCTATTATTCTCATTTAAGAGTTTTAGTAGAGAATCTCTCTACAGAAAGCACTCACAAGACAACAGTTAATCATTTTGTTACCTAGTATTTGCATGTTATTTTCTGTGATCCTTCTAGGTCCTTTATTCTGGTGTAGTGGTAATTTAGAGTTGATAGGGATGAATTATTATATTGATAATGAGGCGTGTCCTGAAGAAGGAAGTAATAGTGTGCCTCAAATGGTCTGCCTCTATAGAATGAGTGCAGTGAACACCAGCTAGTGTAAACATGCCACTCTGATACATGTTTAGGGACATCTGACACCACCAGCTAAACTCTAACCTGCACCTACACTGCACTTACACACCACACCTTCACTACCTACATCATACATGAAACCTACATCCTAATGTTTGCTGTTCTACACTCTTGCAACATAAACTACATCAGGTACGACTAGCTAACATGTACATCCTTCAGCACCACATGCAGCCTACACTGCCGTCAGCACTCTTTAAAACAGGTGTCTTCAACCTTTCCTGAGCTACTATCTAATATAGGGAGTTTATACATGTACATAGATACCAAGGGGCGGATGTATCAAGATTCCAATTTGCGAATTCTAATAGCGATTTTTTGGGAATCGCTATTTAGAATTCGCAAAATGGAATGTATGTACAAAATCGCTATTTTTTAGCGATTCCTTATTATTCTTTATTTGCGAATTCGCATTTTGCGAATTCGCAAATAAGGAATAATTTCCAATGCATTCCTATGGGCCAGGAGGCCCATAGGAATGATTTTGAACTAATTCTCAAATTGCGAATTCGCAATTTTCTAATCGCAATTTGAGAATTAATTCAAGGGTGCTGGGGTGTCTGAAAGACACCCTGCTGCACCACTGAAATGTACATATGTGTGCATATGGCGCACATACATGCCCCATGGGCATGTGTGCGCATCACATGCCACCTTAAAAAATTTTAAATTGTGCATTTGTTGAGGACTTCGCAAATTACCATCAACTACAAGTTGGTGGTAATTTGCGATTCCTTAACCAAAATTCGCAACAGAAAAATGCTTCATACATAGCATTTAAGGAATCACAAAATTTGCGATTCCTTAACCACATGGCTGCTGCGGGGATTTTTGCGCTGTGCTGACTATTGATGATTCCCTTTATTCATGACGAGCTCAGCTCGTCATCAGCACACGACACCCGTGGGTGATGACGAGCTGAGCTCGTCATCAGCATCGAAAGGGTTAAATGCTGTGGCAAATTAAGGAATCGCAAATCTTTGCGATTTCTTAATTTGCAAATTTTTGATACATTCTAAATCATGCAAAATGACTATTTGCTAAGTCGCAAAGGCCAAAATTCTGCGAATTTCGGCCTTTGCGAGTCGCAAAACGGTTGATACATCTGCCCCCAAATAACTTAAATACTTCCCCTAGAGTACCTCATTCCAGATACAGGGAACATAAAGTATTAATAGAACAGGAGATGCATTGCAAAGGTTTACATTTGGGATCCTTGGGGATCAGCTGTGTCCCTTTGCCCTTGAAAGAACAAAAGAGAGTGAATTAGAGAGAGTGAGAGAAAGAGAGACAGACAATGATCTGAGAGAAAAAAGAAAAGAGAGGAAGTGAGAAGAGAAAGAAAATAAAAGGAAAGAATGAAAGAATTAGGGGGAAAAGGCAAGAAACAAAGAAAACAAATTAAATAGGAAAGAGGAAGCGATATTCAGAAAGACCGCAAAATAAAGGTGAATATCTACATTACTAGAGAAAAGAGCACAATACAGGAAATGAAGGAAGAAAGAAATTAAGAAGAAACGAAAAACGAAGAATCAAACTGTGAAGGTATGAATGAAAAGAGGGTAAGAATAAAGAAGGCATGACAAAGGAAGAGGTAGAAGGAGAAAGAATAAAGAGCACAACAGAGAAAGAGTAGCGAAAGAAGGTAAGAGAAAGAAAAAGACAACGAGAAAACAATAGAAAGGAAAGAAAGGAAAAAATAAGAGAACGAAAGTAGAAGAAAAAATAATGAAGGAGATCAGGTCACTAGGGGATGAAGAAAGGAGAAAAAGAAAGAAAAAAGAACAACAGGTAAATACAACAAAAGGAGGAAGACAGAAAAAGAATAACAGAGGAGGAAAAGTGAAGGCAGAGAAAACAGATTGAACAAAAGGAGGGATAGAAGGAAACAACAAGAGAAAAATACAGAGAAAGAAAGACATTGAGAAAGACAGAGATAGGACAAAAGAAAAGAAGGAGAGGAGAGAAATCAAGTAAAGGTGAAAGAAAGAAAAATAAAAATGGAAAAAAGAAACACAGAAATGGGAGAAAAAGAAAGAATGAAAGAACAAAGGAAAGAATCACTGAGAGAAACAGGGAGAGAAAGAAAGGTGGAGAAGAAGGAATTAGTTGGAAAAATGAAATATGCCAAGAAAAAGAGAAAAAATAAAGAGATTTAAAGAGGAAAAAAAAAGTAAGAAAGAGACAAAGAATGGGAAAATGGAGGAAAAGGACCAAATAGAGATGGAAATGAGAAAAAAGGGAAAAGAGCAAGAATAAAAATTAAGCTTAGAAGATAAAAGAGGTAGAACTGAAAAAGGTTGCACAAAAAGTGTTAAAGAAAGAAATAGTGCAAACAAATAGGAAGAAAGTGAGAAAGATAGAGAACGAGAGAGAACAAGAGAAAGCAAGAAAGAGGGAATAAAATACAGTGATAATGGAAATGGAAAGAGAGACAGGAAAGCAAGAAAAAAGAAAGACAAGGAAAGAAGGTGGAAATAAAGTAGAAAAAAAAATAAATTATTTTTCAGAAAAGGATAGTGTGCATCATCTAGTACTTTCAGCTTTTGCCTAAATCATAGAAACAGGCACAGTGTTTTTAATAGCTGTGCAGGGAATGAGATTTTGATACCTTTTCCAATGACCTAGATACCTATCTCATTCTTCCTTTTGGATCGATTATTTTCTGTCATTGAGTAAAAGGCAAACCCACATAGGTTAAATCAACCCCATAGACTGACGCAACTCTGAAGAACCACTTACGACTGATAAAGTTTAAAAATTTAATATAAAATTAATATCAGTTGCATATACAATCCTCTCAGGATAAGATTCAACAAGTATACAGGAACTAAAAGGAACATAAATTCCCTAAAGAATCTAAGTCTTCAAAAGAATACAATTAATATCAATTTCAGAATCAACAGATTAAAGCATAGACACAAAGTGGATCCGTTGCGTCATCTACAAAAGAGAAAAACAAGTTAATTCTGTCCCTACTCTATACTAGGTGACATCCCTACTTCGCAAGTTCCTTACCTAAAAAAAGGTGTCAGCAGTTTGACTTCCAAAGAAGTTCAAACTCTCTTAGCCTCTAATGGTAACTTATGTCGAGAAACAGTACCCTCTCTGCCTACCCATCCGTTCTCTAAGGGTCCTCGGCCTACTGCTCTCTTGCGCTCTGCTCTCTGATCTTCTGTTCTGCGCTATCTTCTCCCCGGGGTGCTGTCCCTAAATACACAATCACAGTATAGGTGGAACGCCCCTTGACACCCACCACGTATACATTTACACATGCTCTCATTCTTGGGTTTTTCCATAGCTTCATCTCTTCACGTCGTCCGTTAAGTTGACCTTGCTTCTTAGGCGCCATCTTCGTCTTCGTGCTGGTGACTTCATTGACATTCCAGTTGACACTTTCAGAGCAAAGTCTATCACCTTAACAGAGTTCCATTCATTAGCGTTGTGATTATAACCTCGTTTGGTCCTGTGAACGGTCATTTCTAAACAAGACCCAAATTCCAAGCGTCTCTTATCTCACTTAGGCCATAAACTTCGTCCAGCATTGTCACCTTAAATCTAGCAAGACCTTTGGCTCTTGTCTCGCACGTACAGATCAAGGCTATCCCCTGTTCCTGTGAGCCCACTAAATTACATACAGCGGACTACACTCTTGCGAACGCTTGGTCAGTTAGGTTAAAATCACACATGACCATACTTTCTAAAACTCCTTCTTCTACACAGTATAACCTTTAACACACATACATATATATAATCGAATTAGCGAATCTGTGATTATACTTGAATCCATGTTACATAAAATACAACGTTTACATTCTCGTTTCTACACAGTGCTATATAGTCTGCACATTTCTTCACTTTATATTTCACCTTCTTTCTCCGTTTAATAATTACATACGTATATTCAGTTTAGCATGTTTAAGCATTTTCACATTTCTATATTAGCCCAACCTATGTATACGGGCCTTTCTAATTCTAATGCATATTCTAGAATACATACGAATACATTTCCTATTACGTAAGTTACATCGGCTAACTTTACGCTACAAGTGCTCCTTCATGTTACAACTTCTACGTTTATGCGATATGCTTGTAAATATGGTACAGATATTCTTATCATTCAAATTGCGCTCTCTCAGTTCCCCCCTTTGATGACCTCTGGGGTCATCACTAATTTCAATTTGAATGACACTTTACACAGAACTAGTTACAAGACTCCCTCTTTTTATCGTTTCGGGAGCTCTCAAACTTTTATACTGTTGATCTTGTAAAGCAGCTAATCTCCTTTCCTGCTCTCTCATGGATCTTTGTAACCGGTTCGACCTATACCATTTGTACAATTTCACTAAACCCAACAATGTAATTATGCAAATCAATATTATTAAGACAGGTTTCAAGATGTACCACACAACACTTTTACCAAGATTGGCAAACCAATTTCCAACTTTTCCTACTCCATGACCTACTTTTTCCCAAACATTTACTTTTGTTAAATCTTCGATTTCTTCATGTATCTGTGTAATGTTCCGTATAACTTTCTCAAGTGGTTTTGAATTATCTGGAATGTAAGTACAACATTCTTGGATCTTCAAAGCCTTGCAGACTCCGCCCTCTTTTGCTAGCAGAACGTCTAAAGCAAGACGGTTCTGAAGAACCATTGCCCTAATCGACTGCATCTCTCCTTCCACTAGCATTAATGACCTTGCAGTACTAGCAGACAATCTATCTACAACCGTAGCTAGTCTCCTGATCTTAACATCGTTAAGTATCAAACCTAAAAGAGGAAACATTGCTCCAAATATGTCTCCAACTACCTCAGCATCTCCTACTTCCCTTTTCGCTCTTCTCTAAGTTTTTCCTTCTATGATCTCTAAATCCCTTGCATGATATATTTTGGGGAAGACAATTGCCAAGTAACACGAACCATACCAATTGTCAGGCAGTTTTACATAGGCATTTCTTCCACATACAAAATATACATTAGGAATCGCTTGCATCCCTTTCATAAAATCTTTCGTATAGTACTCTAACCTAAAAGCATGTTCGCAATTTACTTCACCTACAAATACACTCTCATAATATGTCTTGCTTCGAGTTAAACATAACTTTCCTTTCTGCGTTCTATCCAAAGCTATTGGACCATTGCTACCCTTCTTCTTGTGTGCTTTTTCTTCTTCGGTCCAATCTGTTTTCCACTGTCCTGACATTTTTAGAATCTTCTGCCTTCTGTACCGGTCATCTACCTGTCCTATGAACTTTTTCTCTACCTCTGACACTTTGCAAGTCAGATTATTTCTGCGTGCATATGAAGTATCTAATGTATCCCAAGGAAGAAAGAATTTTGCTAATCTATCTTCCTTTTTGTGATAGTCCCACTTATTCATTTGTTTATAATTCGGGACTTCAGGCAGTACCGAATCATAATTTGAAAAGTAGTACTCGAACCCTTCTCTACCATAAAATATGCTGAGCAATAAACTACATGTTATCCCATATGTCAGTGGGAGATGATGATATCTGATGCCTTCATCTACGGAAGCCGGCAATTGCATGCAAACATAACAATCCTTGGCCTCCATGGCATCAATATACTCATACAATAGCTTGGCATATGCATTTGATCTAAAATTTCCCTGCGACTCGTCTACGTGTAACCTACGAGCTTCATTTGCCAGTAACGTCTTTTCACGGATGACATTGCTCTCCTCCTTCTTTCCAACAAGAGCAGGTTTCAAAGTCGTTACAGGCTTTACATCTGTTGTCTCTTTTTCACTTACATGTCCTACTATGTATGATATGGTAACTACTGTAATAATGAGAAAAATTACTACCGCTATTAGTGTACCTACTATGCATTTGGCTTTTCGGTTTGGGTTGCCATTCTCCATGTTATCAAAACAGCGTAGCTCTTTCTTTTTCGAAGAAAAGTTTTCTTTTCAAGTCTTTGTCTTGCTTTATTTGCTTTCTCAGTCTGTGAAGCGCTTTTAATCAACAAAAGTCTCTTTTCACAACAATGTCTTCTTATCTTCAGCAATAGACAACCCTAACCCTTCTCCGTCCTCTAAATGTAATCCCTAATTTTATTCTTCTTTCCACTCGGCGCTAGGTTATCTTCTTCTTTATAGCTTAAACACAAAAGTCTTTATGCATCTACAATGATTCTCGTACCTGCAGCTCTAATAACATGTTCCAATAATTCTAAACGAATGACTTTTTCTTCTTGTGCTGGTATTTGATGACCAAAAGTCGGAAACTCTAATCGATTCAGTACTAGGTCTTTGATCCGACTTAGGTAAAGGGGAATGGGAAGTGTGAAAGTCAGTAACCCCTCAGTCTCGATTCCAGGCGTCAACATCCATATCTCCACTGCCACAAATGGATCGAGATTGATCACTTGCACTTCTCTCACTCTCCCAGATTTCTGTCCCCAAGACATCTGCTAGATAAGTCCACTCTGGGGTGGCGTACCTTTTGCAGGGCACACGTACCCTTCTTGATCTTCTCTGACTCTCAGAGCCTGAATTCGTAGCTTCTTCGTCTGGCTCTGAATCTTCGGAGATCGGGACAAGGGTGCTCTCTGGATTTACTCTCAAGCTTGACCTTCTCCTTCTTTCCGGCCAACTAGCTTCTCCATTCCTTGTCCTCCTGCTCCTTGTTCTTGGACTCGTCTCTTGATCACTTGCAGCTTGTTCGGTATCTGACTCGAACTCCCAGCTACTTTCCTCTTCTGAGGCGACTTCGGTCTCACTGGTGTCCTGACCGTCGTCAGCCTGTTCCGACACAGGCTCAGCCTCTTCAATCACCTCTACAGCTTGGCTTTCCCTCTCTGTGGCTTCTCCGCTTTCCGCTGGATTCTCATCCGAGAGAGGAGCTGTTCCTTCCAGAGGTGCTGGAACTCTTCGGGTGTGTGAGGCGTGTATCCAGTTGGGCAAGCCTCCACACTTTACTGCAGTGTTCGTAACTAGTATGACTTGGAACGGTCCTCTCCAGCGTGCGTCTAGACAGTTCTTCCTGACATGCTTCTTCACCAGGACCCAGTCCCCTGGACACAGGTCATGGCACAAGTCTTGTGCTGATGGAACCTCTGCAGCCTGGACCTGGAGGGACACAGAATGAATGGCATCAGATAGTCCCTTGCAGTAGTCCAAGATCAAATCGTCTGTGATGTTCAACAACGCTGCAGTCGGAACCGATGGCAATCTCATAGCTCTTCCCATTAGCACCTCGTGTGGAGAAAGACCTGTTCTTCTATCTGGTGTGCTACGTATGCTCATAAGAACCAATGGAAGTGCATCAGGCCAACTCAGGGATGTTGATGAACAAACTTTGGCAAGTCTGGATTTAATAGTGCTGTTGATTTGCTCTACAATCCCCGAAGCTTCTGGTCGATAACTACAGTGGAGCTTCTGGTCGATACTCAAGGCTGAACATAGCATCTTCACTATTTCGCTGTTGAAATTAGTTCCTCTGTCCGATTCCAAAGAGGATGGCACCCCAAACCTCGGTATCAACTCTCTAAGCAACAATTTTGCTACTGTAAGTGTATCGCACCTACGTGTAGGGTAAGCTTCAACCCATCTGGAAAATATACAGACAATCACTAAGACATATCTGAGTCGATTGCACTTGGGCATTTCAATAAAATCCAGCTGCATTCTATTGAAAGGCCCCCCAGACCTCCCTATGTGACTCAATGTGACTGGTGTTCTCTTTCCTACGTTTAGTTGCTGACAGATCGCACAACGCTGACATACTGCTTCTGCCGCTACTCTAAACTTCGGATTATACCACGTCTGTCTGAATACTCTCACCATAGCATCTCTACCTATGTGTGCTGGTCCATGCAATCTCCTTGCCATTGGACTAACAAGTTTGTTTGGTAAAACTGCTCTCCCATCTGCAGAAATCCAAAAATTCATCTCACTTTTGGTACACCCAGCTGTCTCCCATGCTTTTTTCTCATCATCTGGTGCATTTTCCTGAACACACTTCAGTTCGTCCCACGTATCTACAGTGTCTAACAACATAGTCAACTCAGTTCTTTCCTGTATTCCCCCCACTTCTACATTGGTGTGAGAATACCCCTGTTCTGCACAATAACGTGCAACTTCGTCTGCGTATCGGTTACCTTGTGACACAAAGTCGGTATTCCTTGTGTGCGCGGCGCATTTGACAACCGCTATAGCTTCTGGACCTTGTAATGCTTCTAACAATAATCTCACGAATTCTCCATTCCTGATAGGAGAACCCGAGGAGGTCATGTAACCTCTTTGAGACCACAACTGCCCGTAGTCGTGAACTACCCCGAAACCATACTGGCTATCGGTGTATATGGTAACTCGAATTTTATTACCTGCCAAACAGGCACGGGTCAAAGCAATGATTTCAGCTACCTGAGCGGAATGTACTCCTTCCAGGCAGGCGGCTTCCACAACTCTGGTAATTGTACGAACTGCATATGCTGCTCTCAGCTGACCGATATCGTCTCTTACGCATGAACCATCAACAAAGAATATTTCATCGGGGTCAGTCAATGGTTCATTTACGATATCTGGTCTCGGTTTGGTGCATAGTTCAGTCACATCAAGGCAGTCATGATCTGTACAAATTTCATCCTCAATATCATTTGGAAGTGGCATCAAAGTAGCAGGATTCAAGACAGAGCATCTCTTTAGGGTCACATTCTCAGCAGCCAATATGACTTGCTCGTAGCGTGTGAGCCTGCTATTCGTCAGATGCTGAGTCTTAGTCCTGGTCATTAACAATTCCACAGAATGCGGCACGTACACCACTAACTGATGTCCCATTACCACATTTTCACATCTCTCAATGCTGACACCCGTTGCAGCAACGGATTTGAGACATCCGGGCAACGCTGCGGCTACTGGATCTAATGTAGCCGAAAAATACGCAACTGGTCTACGCGCATTTCCGTGTATCTGGGCCAAAACTGCTAAAGCACAACCTTCTCTTTCGCAGCAGTAAAGCAAAAATGGTTTCTCGTAATCAGGCATTCCCAAAGCCGGGGCACGACACAAGTCCTCCCTCAGCTGCAAAAATGCCATCAAACAATCTTTGTCCCATGGTACCGGATCACTCACTCCCTTGTGCGTCAGTTTTAGTAAAGGTTTTGCCTTCAGTGAAAAGTTGGCTATCCACTGCCGACAATAACCGACCATGCCTAGGAACATCCTGACTTCTCTTTGTGTTTTAGGCGCGTTCATTTTCATGATCGCCTCTATTCTGTCCGGAGACACCTTCCGTTTTCCCTTTTCAATCCTGTGGCCCAAGTATTGCACTTCGGTCAGACAATACTGCAATTTACTTGGAGACACCTTATGTCCGTTCTCGGCCAAGTGATTTAGTAAGGTGATGGTGTCTACTTTGCAAGCTTCCTCAGTTTCTGACGCCACTAGGAGGTCGTCTATGTACTGGACCAGAACTGAGTTCTTGGGCAGTACTAGACTTTCAAGATTCTTCTTCAGCAGCTGGTTAAAAATCGATGGGCTTTCTGTATACCCCTGGGGAATACGACACCATGTTAAAACGCGATTTTCCAGCTTAAAGGCGAACAAATACTGGCTCTCCTCATCTAAAGGAATCGAAAAGAAAGCCTGGCACAAGTCTATCACTGTGAACCATTCAGCTTGGAACGGTATCTGAAACAATATTACTGATGGATTCGGTACCACTGGACAACATGAAACAACGATGTTATTAATCTTTCGAAGATCCTGCACTATTCTGTATTTCCCACTAGGCTTCTGCAAACCCATAATCGGAGAGTTACATGGACTTCTCACGATCTCCTTCAGTATTCCCTGTTTAATCATGGATTCGATCACAGGCTTTATTCCTGCAATTGTCTCCGGTGTCAACTTATATTGTGGTGTTCTTGGATACTCAGCATTGGGTTTTACCATGATCTTTACCGGTTCTACCCCTTTGATCAATCCTATTTCCTCTCCAGTAAAATCCCACACCTCAGCTGACACTGTCTTCTTCAAGTCCTGTGGAAGCTCCCCCACCGTTAGGGTAGGATATAGTTCCACGCATTCCTGCGAGTTTACAACCTTAAAATCGGCATCATCATCGTTAGTCTGCACTTCTACTCCTTCAGGTGTGCAATATATAGTGCAATTTAGTTTACACAACAGATCTCTTCCTAACAGACACACAGGGCTAGAATCACAAATCACAAACTGATGTTCATCACTGTAATTTCCTATCTTCACTGACACTGGTTCAGTCAGAGGATTCGTCATTCTCCTATTTGCGACTCCTACCACCTGAATCGTCTCTCCCGACATTGGCAAACCTGGGACTACCGCCGATCTCAAAGTGGATCGAGTGGCCCCCGTGTCTACCAAAAAGGTCGTAGGACATCCAGCCACCTCAGCTTCTACGTATGGTCCTCTCTGGTCTACTTCCAGGGCTGCTCCTAGAGTACAGTCTTCTTCCCTATTCACTCGTTGCCCTGTAAGAGGATCAACGTAGTAGCATTCTTCTCCTCCTACGAACAGTGGCAGTTGTCTATAGGTTTTTCCTCCATTTGCAATGCGAGGCGGTTGAGGGAACGGTGCTCGAGGAGTCTGAGTCCCCCCTTTGATAAACTTTCCCTTCGGGACTGCTGTTCCCTTTACCATGCTGGTTTGAACCTCATCCTCCTCCTGTTCTATTTCCCCCGTCTCGACATTATAGGGACACTCGCGTCTCCAATGTCCCACCTCGTTACACTGATGGCACCTCGTTGTCTTTTTCAGTGTCGCGATATCTACCCTCGGTCTCGGTCTTTCTTCCTCATCTCTGCTTTGATTATTCTGTTTCTTTCCTAGGGTTCCTGTTCCCTGTTGCCGCTGTCCACCCTTTCCAGCTGATTGCATCTGTACCAACATCAGCTTTTCCTTAAGTTTCTTTGCTTTCGAATCTATTTCATCGCTACAGTACCTCGCATACCTCAGAATCTCATCTAAAGGTTTGTTTTGCCAACAAATCAAATGCTGTTGTATCATTAAGCTTATGTCTGGTCGTAATCCCAGGACAAACTTCGACACAAACTGTCCTATGTCTTTGGGATCCATCACATCCAACCCACTGTACTGTTTGAATGCTTTCAGCAATCTCTCATAGAACTCGTGAACGGTCTCTTTAGGCTCCTGAGTTGTTCGATCTATCTTAACCCAGTCTATGTCTTGTACCGGCACCTTCTCTTTTAACCAGGCAATTACCCTCTCGTACTTTTCCATGACTCTTTCTGATGGACCATTCGTCTGGGCATCCCTCGCGGGTTCACAAATGGGCCATTCGACACTAAGTTTGCATGCCGTCCACAAATCTCCGGGTACTACGATATCAAACAGGGTGTTCAAGTCGATCCACAATACCTTAGAGATCTTCACGAACCTCTCTACCTGTTTGTACCACTCGACAGGATTCTCCCTGAGCTTTGGAAAGGAATTGGTAAATGCCGCTAAATCCCCCCTACTCCAGGGCACATGCACGTAGCTTCCGTTCGCGATTTCTCGCAAAGGGAAAGCTTCCATTCGCATTAATTCTCCATCCGGGGACCTCGTAAGTGTACTCCTTCTGACGGATCCCCTCTTGGACCATCTTTCCTCCCATTTATCCAAATCCCTCCACATTCTGATACTCAGGATCAGTTCCTTTATGTGTACTTTCAGCCCAATCGTCCTACGCTCATCTAGATCCTGATCCGTGCAGTTTAGCCTATGGTTACCCTGTAACGCTTTAGTTCGTGATAAGTCTATCATATACCTGTCTGCCAACTCAGATAACTTTTCATGAACTGACCTCGCTTTCCGAGTAACATCCTTAGATATAAACAGTATTTCATCATGGTCATACAGCTCTATCCTTTCCATTGGCAATGTGCCGTCTATGATTTCTTCCAAGTCTGATTTTAAACTCATTACGTCGAGCCGTTTTGCTTTTATCTCAGCTCTCAGTACCTCACCCCTAGGTGGTTCATATACATCCCTCTCACCCCCACTACGAGCCCTACGTCTCGGTACAGGTGAGTTATGAGGCGTCCTTCTTGCTTCTCTTTGTTCCCACCTCTCTAGATCCCAAGCTCTCCCATCCTCCCTTGGGGTATGGTGGAACAATGTTCTATCCCCCATTACTGCGTTCTGTCTTTTCGTCTCGGTCTCTCTAGATGCAAGATAGGATCCTCCGTTCTGCTCTATATCACTGCAACTCCCTTGCTGTCTGGTGTCACTCAATAAACGATAAGGTCCTTCACGATCCTCCATGTTCCCGCGATCCCGTCCGTGATCACTGGATGTATGGCGAGACCTTTCGCGACTCCCTATATTCTCGTGACTCCAATGTCGCACGTTTTCTCCCGGGGCATGGTGAGTGCACCTGAAGCTATCTCGGTACTCCTGCGTCTTTCGTTCTCCCTCACTAAGAATGAGGCGAGGCACTCCCCCACACCCTGCACTCTTGTCCTCACACATTTGTCTAGTGCCACCGATGGTATGGCAAGTATCTCCCTTGCTTCCTTGACTCCCTCCCTCCCACTCCGGGCTGCTTTCGCCAGCTCCGCAGTGAGAGAGGATCCTGTTATCCTGATCTCTCCATTCTGCTTCTGTTTCTAATCTTTTATTCTGAGTCTCTTCGGCAGCATCCCATTCTTTCAAATACTCCCTTAATTCCTTAAAGGTCTTCGGTTTCGGTCCCCTCAGATCCATCTGTCCTCTCTGACCCCCTTGTTCTATCCAGGTACCCGTTGCTGAATCCAGTGGGGTACTCCGACTCTTTGGTCCTAGCAACTGCCTTTGGGAATTGATCGTATTATTCCTACTCTCCATCTCTGCCCTTTCCCTGTCCCATCGTGCCTGTTCCTCCTGCTGGACTCCCTCCGGGTTGTAGATTGACACTATAGGACCTATGGTAACAGGTACTTGTAGAGCATCCGGCAATTGATACGACCTTGCACACTGCGTTTCTGGCACCTTCTGGACCACGAATCTTCCTACTACTCTCTGTACGGGACTAGATTGAGGTACTTCCTCACCTTTCTTGGGATCCCACTCTGATGTGGGGAGCGGTTTATATTCCCCCCACCTAGCCCCATCCCCTTGCTGTAGTTCGGGACTTTCGGCTTCTCTGTTGTACGGAGGTGGTCTATCTAATAATAGCCTCTCTATCAGATCCTCATCCGGCTCGCTAGCCTCATCTTCTTCTAGAGGTTTCTTTTCTCCCGTAGTCTCTAGCATTGTGAACAGTTTGTCTGCTTCTATCTTCTGCACCCTCCATTTTTTAGCTTCATCATCCCATTTAGCATCCTGCACTGCTTTTACCGATCGTCTCACTCTTTCTTGGCGCCTATTCAAGCTCTTTTCGTGTGCCGCCCTGAACCATGCACTAAGGGCTTCGAACAGTGTTGGCCTCGGTAGAGGTCTCGTTGCTAGCATTACCGCTTTTAGTTGGTTCAATACTTCTAACCTAAATGTCCCGTATCTCGGGAACGTCAGTTCCTCATTTCCTTCTGTTAGCTTACTCCACTCGGAGATCCATAGTATTGAGTGTAACCCTACATTCACAGCCATATAATAAGCTGGTGTGCCTTCTGGTGGAGCTTCTTCCCCTGCATACAAGTTTCCTCTATCTCTCTTAAAGATCGCCCTTAAACGTTTAAAACACTTCATTTTCAAAAAAAAAATGTACGATTTTACTTTTAATTCTCTTCCTTATTTACTTCTCGATGACAAACAACCAATCCCTACGCGGCTCTCGCTGACCAGCCTATCTCAGCGCGGCTCTACGCTGACGTCACTCGTCCCCTCCTTTCTCAACTCGTCTCACGATCTTGCATGCGTTTTCATTCATACGCCGAAAAATGACTACTTCCGTCCAAGCGATCACTTTTCTTGACTGTACGTCCACAGTCTAACTGTAATTGTCACCTCAACGGACGAGACGTCTTTCCTCTCACGTTCAGACGCTCGCCTTAACTGATAGGTTACTTACACACAGTAAACGTCCGACCAGCGTCCGTTACTCATACACTCACTCTGTCACTCCCCCTATCATCGGTCCTAAGGGCGATCAATGGTACCTCATGACCCCCTTTACAATGGTAGACAATTACTCTGGGTGTTCGATACACCCGAACCACTTAAGCCCTTCTCTGGATCTTAAGATTTTATCCGGTTGCGCGCGCTCACAACCTTCCCTCAATCACACTACAGGCATTCAACTCCGCTTGACAACACAGGTACAACACAAAACACCGCAATCTGGCAACGCATGACCCTTATACTCACTCTCGACCGACTCTGCTGCTTTTCTCTCGCACCGTCAGCACCTTCTTCGGCAGGGATTCTTCTTCTGGTCGTCGATGACTAGGGACCTTGGGGTAATCTAAACCTGACCTAGGTTGTCTTCCTCAAGAAGAAAACCATCTTTCTCTGCTACCAACTGCAGGGAATGAGATTTTGATACCTTTTCCAATGACCTAGATACCTATCTCATTCTTCCTTTTGGATCGATTATTTTCTGTCATTGAGTAAAAGGCAAACCCACATAGGTTAAATCAACCCCATAGACTGACGCAACTCTGAAGAACCACTTACGACTGATAAAGTTTAAAAATTTAATATAAAATTAATATCAGTTGCATATACAATCCTCTCAGGATAAGATTCAACAAGTATACAGGAACTAAAAGGAACATAAATTCCCTAAAGAATCTAAGTCTACAAAAGAATACAATTAATATCAATTCCAGAATCAACAGATTAAAGCATAGACACAAAGTGGATCCGTTGCGTCATCTACAAAAGAGAAAAACAAGTTAATTCTGTTCCTACTCTATACTAGGTGACATCCCTACTTCGCAAGTTCCTTACCTAAAAAAAGGTGTCAGCAGTTTGACTTCCAAAGAAGTTCAAACTCTCTTCGCCTCTAATGGTAACTTATGTCGAGAAACAGTACCCTCTCTGCCTACCCATCCGTTCTCTAAGGGTCCTCGGCCTACTGCTCTCTTGCGCTCTGCTCTCTGATCTTCTGTTCTGCGCTATCTTCTCCCCGGGGTGCTGTCCCTAAATACACAATCACAGTATAGGTGGAACGCCCCTTGACGCCCACCACGTATACATTTACACATGCTCTCATTCTTGGGTTTTTCCATAGCTTCATCTCTTCACGTCGTCCGTTAAGTTGACCTTGCTTCTTAGGCGCCATCTTCGTCTTCATGCTGGTGACTTCATTGACATTCCAGTTGACACTTTCAGAGCAAAGTCTATCACCTTAACAGAGTTCCATTCATTACCGTTGTGATTATAACCTCGTTTGGTCCTGTGAACGGTCATTTCTAAACAAGACCCAAATTCCAAGCGTCTCTTATCTCACTTAGGCCATAAACTTCGTCCAGCATTGTCACCTTAAATCTAGCAAGACCTTTGACTCTTGTCTCGCACGTACAGATCAAGGCTATCCCCTGTTCCTGTGAGCCCACTAAATTACATACAGCGGACTACACTCTTGCGAACGCTTGGTCAGTTAGGTTAAAATCACACATGACCATACTTTCTAAAACTCCTTCTTCTACACAGTATAACCTTTAACACACATACATATATATAATCGAATTAGCGAATCGGTGATTATACTTGAATCCATGTTACATAAAATACAACGTTTACATTCTCGTTTCTACACAGTGCTATATAGTCTGCACATTTCTTCACTTTATATTTCACCTTCTTTCTCCGTTTAATAATTACATACGTATATTCAGTTTAGCACGTTTAAGCATTTTCACATTTCTATATTAGCCCAACCTATGTATACGGGCCTTTCTAATTCTAATGCATATTCTAGAATACATACGAATACATTTCCTATTACGTAAGTTACATTGGCTAACTTTACGCTACAAGTGCTCCTTCATGTTACAACTTCTACGTTTATGCGATATGCTTGTAAATATGGTACAGATATTCTTATCATTCAAATTGCGCTCTCTCAGCTGTGTTATTAGGTGGGCACCTGCCTATTCACAAGCCTGTTGACAAGCAAGTATCATATGCGAGCCCAGATTCCACATGTAGGCAAGAGCTGAGAACACAAAATAGATTCAATCTGTATGTAACAGACTTATAGATTCAAAAGCAAAGCTCTCTTGTAGATTTTGATTTGTGTTTTGTAGAATTACTTGCCTATTTTAGTGCCTGACGTGCACACAGAAATGTGTGTTCATGTCCGTATGTGTTTGTTTGTGTAGTTGTGTATGTGTGTGAGAAACAGAGAAAGGAGAGAGAAAGAAAGGGAGAGAGAGATGAAACCGCATTCCTTTTCACAAGACACACAATTATTGCTGGACGGAATGCAGAAAAAAATCAAAACATTCACCCCAGTCAAGGGATCTGGGTTAAATCCATCAAGCTTTTGCTCACCATGCCACCCCAGTTTAGACCTGACCAGTAATTTTCACCTCATGGACTAGGGGCCAGATGTAGGTAGACCTTTACCGATCGGAATCGGCCGAAAATACCGATTTTCGGCCGTTTCCGATCGGTAAAGGGCTAGGGAGATGTAGGTGCACATATTCGGTAATTTTACTGAATCGTTATTATTACCGAATCGGTAATATTTACTGATTCGGTAATATTTACCGATTCGGTAAAATTACCGAAAATGCTATGTGGGTAGCCAATTTTCTATTGGCACATGGCTTGCAGAATCGGTATTTTACCATGGAATACAAATCCATGGTAAAATACCGATTCCTGTGTACATGCACATTTGTGCATGTACACATGTGCCATGTGACAGACAGACGTGCCCTTAGGGCATGTCTGTGTGCCACATTGCACACATGCCCGTTTTGGGGGTGCTAGAGGGTGTCAAAGTGACACCCCCTGCACCCTTGTGAATTCTTTAATTACCGATTCGGTAAATACCGATTCGGTAATGCCTAATCATTCCTATGGGCTTCAAAGAATTGTTAAAGAATTGTTTAGGATACGGTAACAAATCCAGATGTTGGGACCTACATCCCATTTACCGATTTTGAAATACCGAATCGGTAAAATTCGGTATTTCAAAATCGGTAAATGGGATTTACCTACATCGGGCCCTAGATCAGCAAAGTGCACAGGAAATAGGTGGTGCTAGCTCCTTTTTTTTGCACCCCATTGAGCCTTCTGTTTTGCAGCAGATGCTGCCAAGGCATGTGCGGGTCCTTTTTTAACAAGGTTTGTACTTACACCCATTTCACCCCCTCAGTGTGTCAAGATGCATTAAACCACTTGTTAGGTTTAGCCCCATACAAATGAGGGACCACTTTTGTCCAGGTTTTTCTGTCAAATTACTAAGCACTGACAAAGGCAAACTGGATCCCAGAAGATGTCTTTGGGAAGCGGTGCAAAGCTAGCACACCTACCCAGGCACACTTTGGGAGGAGCCATGAGGAGTCTCAGGGACCCAGTCATTCCCATAAAGAAAGATGAAGTTAAGTAATGTATCCACTTCAACATGCAGTCCGATATGCTGGCAGTACAAAACAGAACAGCATGGAAGTGCCACACATCCTCAACTGTTGCACTCTCTTTGGCCTCTGAGAGTTCAGAACTTCACTGGAGAGGTCAACTTTTTAACAAAATATACAAAGAGACAAAGCAATTGTAGACCTATTTTGTAATACATCGCATGGTCATTAAGATGCAGTTTATGTATGTTATTATTATAGTACTTTTGATTCATTGGCATGATGCTTTATCATGTATTTCCCGTTATTGCTACCTAAAACAGTCCATCATTTTTAGAGTGTTAGTCCTAAAATAAGATAAATGTTTGTTAAAATAATTATTCAGTGTTTTTAAAGCCTGTTTACTATTTGTTCTGATAAAAAAAGATATTGCAGTCTCTATGTCATGTATTGTGTTTGAAAAGAAGTTAAATATTTCACAAAATCACACGTTAAAGTACAGCTATTTTATAGGTAGAAAACACTAACAGTCACATGCATCAAAGGATTTTGCAATGCGATTCGCAAAAATCGGCCGTTTGCGATCGCAAAATCTGCTTTTGGAATGCATGAAGGGTGAAGGCCCTTGCAATTAAAGAATTCGCAAATATTTGCAAATTCTCAAATTGCGATTGCATTTAACGAATCGCATTTTGCGATTCCTTAAATGCAATGCATGAAACTTAAAAAAATTGCAAATTCGCAATTAGGGGGAGCAAATTACCATGAGGTTGAACCTCATGGTAATTTGCCAAAACTTTGAAAAATGCACTTTTGTGCATTTTTCAAAGTTTCATGTTGTACGGACACATGCCCTAAGGGCATGTGTGTACACAACATATGTGCATAGATTGATTTCAGGGGTGCAACAGGGTGTCCTTTGGACACCCCTACACCCTTGAAATCGCATTCTCAATTTGCGATTCGCTAATTGCGAATCGCAAATTGAGAATATCTTCCCATTCATTCCTGTGGGCCACTAGGCCCATAGGAATGAATGGGAAGGTATTCCTTAATTGCGATTCGCAATTTGCGAGTTGCAATTAAGGAATTTTAAGAAATCGCTAATTTTTCAGCGATTTCTTCATGCAGAGGCTTTTGCGATTTCTTAATTGCGATTCCTTAAAAATCGCAATTAAGAAATCGCAAAAGCCAACAATGATGCATGTACCTGTAAGTTAATACAAGTCTAGAGAATAGCCAAATGCAATTAATTACTTTTGATTGTAATGCCCATTTCAAGTACAGAAAGTGGCTATGAAAATAGTTCACACCTCCCAGCCAGTCCCTAGAAATACATTTGGTGCACACTCTAAATGGTATCAATCGCTTTTGGTATTCTCTGCAGTGCAGAAAGACATACATTTATAAAAAATAAAACTATCTTGGATGTGAAATAGAGGCAAGAATTTCTGATATTGTTAACGGGTGCACCACTATATTTATTCTATATATGACCCATCTTTATCCTATACACTTTCTTGCTGCTAGTGCTCAAGAAATCTTAGGCTACATCCTTATTTTCAATCTGTTTTGGCAACTCATGGTTCTACTCGGTGTATTTCAAGGAGTGAATATATTTCTCTTATCTGCTCCGGTTCTGTCTTATTGTTGATTGAGTCGTAGGGCCTGATTCCGAGTTTGCCGGGAAGGGTTAGTGTGCCGCAAACTTGAGGGATAGCCTGTCTGCAATATTACAACTTCATTATATCCATGGATCTAATTAGGTGGACGGGATATCCATCATGTTTGTGACTAAGTATCCCAGCCACCAAACTCATAATCAGGCCCTTAATGATGGGTTTAAGCCTCTCCTGTGTCACAATAACTGCTCAATGCGTGATACGTTTTACTTAATTCTTGTTTTGGGTTTGTTTGTCTCTTCTTGTTTGTCATAAATCATTCAAATTACCAATATTTCCTTTTCTGCATATTTAGGAGAATGCAGCTGAACTTGAAAGGATGGCATTAATGTGTCAAATTGCGCTTACCAAGGGGATACCACGTTCAATATCTTCTAGGATTGTAAATCTATTTACGGTGCCATCTATTCAAGAGGAGATTGTGTTTTGGGCCATCCATCAAATGGCAATTCTATACGGTAATTTGAAATAATGCTATTTAGTTGTGGAACACTGTGATCTGTGGCAATCTACTGGAATTACTTAACAAAAGAAGAAAAGTGAGGAGGGAACATAGGCGCTCGTTCGTCTCCACTAACCTTGAATTAGACTAAGAAAGAGAACAAACTCAAAGCTAAGCTTCAATTATACCAGTCATCAGGGTCACCAGAAAAACTCTCCAGTGCAGGGAACCCATTTGGTTTATGGAAGAACCCTCACCCACCAACCTAGTTGGTGTCATGTTCCATCATAGGGTTCCCACCCAGGGGGCCGAGTATCTCCTAGGTGTGCTTCGATGCCTAATTACAGCGGATATTTTTTTTTGTTGAGTTTCTTTTTAGTGAGGAGTGAATACCGTGAGAGAGAAAAATTAAGGTTAAAACTACCTCCGGGGTACCAAATTATTTATTATGTGGTCTAAGGGGTAGTGTTAAACGCAAGTTCTTTGGACATGAGTGAGAGATTGTGATCTCACACGTCTCTTAAAGGGTGTTCAATAGTCTACATGTTTCAGCCAATTAATTTTGCAATTGATTGGCTTTCTTCAGGATCTATGCTTCAGAGTAAATATAGCCCTGAACCTGCATGAACTATGCATACACACTAAGGTGTGCATAGGTGTTTAGGGTGCATAACTTACCCTGAACCGCTTTGGTTCTATGGCCCAAAGGATGACAAAAGTGCTTTTAGATGGCTTGTGATTTTCCACTGTCCTTGAGAGGTAAAGGTTCATTCACCAGAGGGGCTCACCCCAACTGATCAGAAAGCCTCATCCCCTTGTCAATGTGCACCGCTCATTACTGTAGGAAGGATTATGTAGTCTTTTAAACCTCCCGGGAACACTGCTTCACCGAGATCCCAGAAGAGACGAATGAGTAGGTAAGTATACAGGCGGCTGACCTTGATGCAGTGAGTAACTAAAGCACAATACCACTCACTTGAGATGTCACATGACAGGTACAGCCTGTGTTAAAACCATTTTTTTCCCTGTTTTTTTTACCCTTACTACCATGTACAGAGTGTGACAATAGGCACCGCCTCCCACCGGGAACTATGTTGTGAAAAAGTTTAGTGCATTAAGTAGTTTGTACTTAAAAACCATTTGCTGACACTTGCATTTTATTCTGACAGTCTGCTATAATATCCTTATGCACCTTCCTTGACTCAAATTCAAATTCAAAAGTACTTTATTCGGTTTTCATTTTCAGAAACCATAAAAGTTAAATAATCCAAGATACAGTACAAACACATAATACATTTTCGTTACCCTACGGCAAGACATTAACAGGAAATTGATTACTTCGTTGTAGAGATGTTGGTGACATAAAAGCATTTTCATATTAAAAAGAACCTTAAAAATACAATATCCAATTAAAAATCTAGACTTTTTCTACATTTCATTGCACTTTTTAAAAAAACGGCCACAAAAGGGACACATTTAGGATTCAGCAACTGCAGGTAAAAAAGAGCTGGACGTATATGCCGGAAATTTAACTTTTTTAAAATGGGTTTTAATAAAAGGGATATGGGCATTTCATAGTATTTACAGAGGAACGTAAAGTGGAGCAGATCCTGTGGAGACTTGTTGTCGCAGCCACAGGATGCTAACACTTTCCCTTTGTGACTTTCCCTTGGTACTGCTAATAACAGGTGGAAAAGATTTAGTCTAAACCTAGTAAGTAGAAAACGATCATATGCAGATATTGGCAAGGACAGATATGGTTCCATATCTGGGGAGGTTTTAAGCGTCAGGTTTTGTTGAGAATAAAGGAGTGTTATACGAACGTTATATCCTTTCTAGTTATACCTTCAGGTTTTGTGAATAAGTCCAGACGTCCCAGATCGTTAAAACTAGGGGCATATTACCAACAACTAGCGATAATTATCGCTATGTTGGTTTAGCAGCGATATTTTTATCGCCGAGCTGCGGCGATTTGTATCGCTTAGGAACCTTGCTATTATCAAGGTTTATCTTCTAAGCGATAAAAATCGGCCGAAATGCATGAATATCGCTGAAAAGTCAGCGATATTCATGCATTACCGAGCTAATGCTCTTAGCCATGTTATCCACCTACCATTGGATAACATGGCTAAGATCTGCTCAGGGGCAGGTGTTAGCTTTTTGAGATATTCGCGCTTAGCGCGAATATCTCCAAAAGTTGGTAATAGGAGATAGTGATGTTAGCGACTGTTTCCAGTCGCTAGCATCTTGGCACGCCCACTTTGCATGTCATTAGTGATAAATATCACTGACATGCAAAGCGGGGCCCAAGATGGTCGCTATCTCCTACTAGCTGTCGCTAACTGGTGTTAGCGACAGCTAGGTAATAGGGAGATCATTTTGAATACTTGATCCAGGGCATTTTGGTCCTGTGATCTAAGTTTAAAATGTCCCTCATAAGGTTATGTGTAAGACCTAGGTGCTTGTTGAGCCAACATTGAGGCCAAAAGGTCAACGGGCGTAAGGCCAGCGTGTCACTTACATAGGGTAAACCAGTTTCTTCGCGGACTGACAGATTCGCTGTCCCTTTTGGTATGCTCAGTAGTTGTTTAAAAAAGTTATTTTCAGTCACCTGTAGGCCTACAAGGCCAGTGTAACCCCATGTGTCACTCCCGTAGCTGGCTATCAATAGACTTTTGGCTCAATATATTTTTAACAAAGCTGCCACTGGTCGACTGCCCATTTTGTTGGCAAATCCGAATAAAGCGGCATTTTCCCTTGTAAATTTGCGCCTTTTTTTATTTAGGAGTGCTACCCAGTTAAGCCGGTGATCTAAAAGAACACCCAAATAGGAGAAGGTTGAACAGGTGGGCACTCTGGTTCCATTCACAGCAAAAATGTACTTCCTTTTGGAACTAGACCCCACCTGCATCATGTAAGATTTGGTGTTGTTCATGGCCAGATCTCACTTGGTCATGAATCCATTAAAGGCGTCAAGTAGGGTTTGTAAACCCTTAGGGGTGCGTGTGCGGAGGACTGCATCGCCCGCATAGAGCACGACAGGCAGTCCTCTCTGTCCTACATAAGGCTAATCATCCCCGTGTCCAGCAAAACTCCTTCTAGGTTGTTAATATATAGATTAAAAAGAAAGGGCGCCAAAATGCACCCTTGTCGTACCCCCCGTTCGGTGTTAAAATTCCTGTATACCTTCAGGTCTATTGAGTATCGGATGTTGGCCTTGGTATCTCTGTGAAGGTCCCTTAGGAAATTCACCAGAGATCGCTCCACCCCCATGGCCTCCATGGACTGCCACAACCTTCCTCGGTTGACACAGTCAAAGGCCGAGGAAAGATCCATGAAGGCCATGTAGATCGTCCCAGGGCGGGCGATGGGGTATTTACCCAGGATCAGATAAAGGTTGAGGCACTGGGCCATTGTCGAGTGACCTGGGAGGAACCCGTACTGGATATCCAAGATTTTCTTATTCTCCTCAGCCCAGGTACTCAGTCTATTTGACTCACCCTGCCTTATTAATTGACGTGCTGGGGCATTTTGATGTTTTAATTTTAAATGGTAATAAATGGTAATAACAGGCTAATTTATAATCCGATGGCACACGAGGTGTGATTCGGATTTTCTCAAAAATCTGAATTACCATCTGATAGCCCCTATTTACTAGGCCATAGGCCTAGTAGAGCCCTCCTGCATTCAGTGCTGCATGCCAGACGATGCAACCACTACTCTCACAGGCACACCTATCAGTAGAGGATAATTAACTACCCGGGACACATGCATGGATGACAGGTCCCTACCATGGGGGACCTTTTAATTGTTTGTAATTATGTTGTGTCTCCTTTTCCCATGCATAAATGATCAAATCTGACCGTAAGTTATGTACCTTACACACCTATGCACACATTAGCATGTATGCTTAGTTCATGTAGGTTCAGGGCTATTTTTACTCTGAACCACAGGCCCTGAAGAAAGACAATTAATTGGAAACGCATTGGCTGAAACATGTAGACCATTTCACACCCTTTAAGAGACGTGCAAGATCACACTCTCTCACTCACATCCAAATAACTTGCTTTGAACCCTACCCCAGGGACCACATAATAAAGAATTTGGTACCCTTGAGATCGTTTTAACCTTAATTTTTCACTCTCACGGTATTTACTCCTCACCAAAAAGAAACACAACAATAAAACAAGCATTTACAATGCAACGGTTTCGCCTTTGTAAAAGTTTGAGCTATTGGCATTGTAAATGCCAAATTTTGTATTTATGTGTTGGTTTTGAAAGCAGATAAATAAATGGCATTGTCATTTACAATGCCAATAGCTTAATCTCTCACAAATGTGAGACCTATTGCATTTGCACACACACACAGAGCACACACACACACAGAGCCACACACAGACAGAGCCACACACAGACAGAGCAACTCACACAGACAGAGCAACACACACAGACAGAGCAACACACACCGACAGAGCAACACACACAGACAGAGCAACGAATCATGCGACAGGGGAGCAACAAATTATGTTTAAAAGTTGAATGAATTATGAGGCAAGATATTAGGAAACATAATGCAGTCAATTTTTTGATAGTATTTCATTATTTGGTAATGTTTGCACATGGTAATGATGTCTGGGCAAAGATTATGTGGCAAATCCTTAATAAGAGAAAAAAAAACTGCAGCCAAATAATTTCAATGGCCCTGAAGATAGTAGACGTACCAATGAAGGAAACGCAGCTCTATACACCCACTTCAGCAGCGTCCCACAACATTTCTTTTCCCATCAGCAAGATTCTCCCGGAGAGAGGGGGGAGATAGTCCCTCGTTTGTTTCTATGACCTGGGCCGGGGTTCTGTGGCACCAAACAGCCTAGACCAGCGTTCTATTACTTTTAGCTAGTTATCATGGGGTAAAGGTGAGGCAAAAGCCTCTCTTGGATGGAGTGTGAAGAGGGATGAGGGGGGAAGGTTGCGCATTCCATTCTGCTCCCACTCTGAAAGTCTAGCCGCTATGGGAGGGTGAGCGCACCCAGCTGGAGGTTTCCCCGCACCCACTGTTACCCCGCGCTTGGAAGCCCGGACTCTGATATCCGACATGGACCACTGCACCCATCCATACATCCCTGGATCTCAGGCCTGGGTCACCGAGAACGAGTCTAGCGCCCAGCTCTAACTTGGGAGGAAAAGCCCTGGGTGTGGCGTAAAGGCCAACCCCAGTCAGGATGGACTAGCCTGTCCTGCGGCAAACGTGTTCCACACAAGGTCGGATACAACACGTGGCCACGTTTTATTCAACAACACACTGCATTGTGGGGCTTGTAGTTCGAGTGATCTGTTCGTCATATTTTTGCATCTAGGCATTCTTTTCGAGGGGTTTAGGGTAGGAAGTCGGGGAGCAGGCTGGGTACCGATGGTGCCCCTGAGAACTGGTTGACTTTTGGCTAATGCTTTTGGATTCATTCCAGACGATTCACGCCCCCTTCCCTAGAAACTTCAGAAGGTCAGAGGTGAGCACTGTTAAATTGAAGAAACATATACTTTTTATTGCGCAGGCCAGTCGCTGTTTCGTCTTTTCTTGAAGATGTCCTTGGACAGGGAAGGCAGCCCTTCCTCGTCGCCCCCCTCACCTGCCCACCCCCTCCCCAAGGCCTGTGAAAGAAGCCCCCCTCTCCCTCCACCGCTCGGCTCGTCTCTCCGCTGTAAATGAATTTGCTTTGGACGGCGAGCGGTGCCGTGAAGTGCTCGCCAGGGAGGGATGCGCGTCCGCGGGAGGAGTGATGGAAGAGAGGGGGCGAGGGCTGGGGGGGGCTCAGTCTCCCTGCACTGATCACCGCCGCTCCCGGCCTCGATGCCTCCATCTCACCGGCGCCGGATTGAAATCAACCGCAGCCAGCACAAAAGCGCCGAGAGAGCGAGGCGCCGCCTCGCAGCGCACAATCCCCGCTCTCGGCTGCGTTTCTTTTGTAATCTCCCCCTCGCTTTTGTCAAACTCCGTTCCCGGCTTGGAGGACCTGCAATTTTCCAGAAATAAAAGCAGGGAATCGTCCTCCGGTGCTCTCTGCCCGAGCCTCCTTTTGAGCCCTTCTTTCTGTGATTCCACTGGAGGCCGGGAATTAAATATAGCGTTGGCACAGCCAATGGGTCTAGTGTTGGCCTCTGCCCTTTGGCTTATCAATGCTTGATTTGTCATGGATTATGCTAAACGTTCTTTCGGGGAAGATGCCAGAAGGCCAATCAATTACCAAAAAAAAACAAGTCAGGTCCCGGGCCGTGCGGTGATTGGCTGACGTCACGGGGGTGTCCCGGGCCGGCAGCCAATCACAGCGCGGCCCGGGGAATGACATCACGGGGTGTCCCGGGCCGGCAGCCAATCACAGCGCGGCCTGGGACAAAGGGGCGGGGCTTAAAAAAAGCACCAGAAACGCCCCCGAATCGCGTTTTCAAGAGAAAGCGCGATTGACAGCCTCTGTCTCCCAATGGCTAGCCTCCATTTATGGAGCTAGCCAATTGGAAACAGAGGCGGTCTGATTATCCCTACTGAAAACAAAAGTTTTCAAACTGGGAGGGGCACTTCGTGCCCCTCGCCAGGTCGAAACCTAAACAGCTCAGCTGTAATGAGGCGTCAAAGCACACCTAGGAGGCACTTGCCCCCTGGGTGGGAACCGTATGATGAAGCATGCCACCAACTAGTTTGGTGGGTGAGGTTTCTTCGATAAACCAAATGGGTTCCCTGCAAGGCAGACTTTTTCTGATGACCATGATGACTGGGTTGATTGAAACTTAGCTTTGATCTTGTTCTCTTTGTTTGTTGAATCTACTGGAATCTACATTACTTTTAGGTCTGGCTGCAAATAGTGTGATCTTACTATGGCTCATGCCATCACCACACTCAAATACACAGAGAGTGGGCTTTGAAACATGTTCCAACAGATGTTGGCTTGTTCATTTAGGTCCCTTAATACATTGCTTGTGAAAGGTTTTTCACATATTGAATAAACCAATGACAGTATTGTGGATTTATACATTTTATAGTGGTGATTGAAAATGGGTCAATCACTAGCATTGCATATACAATACAAATTGAAAGCAGAAAAAAGCCATACACAGTAATTTTAAGTTCTCTCCTACAAATATTTCAAACAATGGCGGCATTGAGAATAGAGGCCCATGCATTTTTGTCATTTTAACCTGCATATTTAAAACACTTCATTTGTGAGGAATGTGACAACTGAAATGAAGGAAATAAAACATCACTACTATGCTTTTCTACCAAGTGTCATAATGGGTATACACATAAACTCTAAAATGATTCCTTTTTAGACAGTGCTCATGAAAGAAACAAGCATGCCATCAGGAAGCTTCAAAATATGCAACTCCAGCAAGAGGCCTTAGAAGTGTATGGTTGTAACTTTAGCTAAATACAGGTCCACTGACAGCCACTTTTGAAGGACAAAATGTATTGCTGCTATTTTGGGTATTATGTTAAAATGATGAATATTGTTTTAGATTTGTTGACGTTTGTGGTAATTTCAAATTGCAGATACACATTTCAGCACCACATACCAGCAGAAGATGTTCCTTACAAGTGTTATTTCATTATGTCGCTTGCTAAAAAACAGTTAAAAAGTAAAACAGCTCTACACCAACCAGCTACTTAACTATTATTATTAAGCCTTTATTTGTACAAGGAAATGCAGCAACTCTGCTATAATTCTGAACTCCTTAATCACCGTCATAAAAAGGTGCAAGTGAATCCAGGGAAAAAACAATGTGAAACTTTCTTTTCTGCCTACTGATAAAGGTCGATTGCGTAACGTGCGTTGTGAAAAGATGCATTGTGGGAACATTGTTTTGGCTTGGCTTAGGCAACAGAGGCTCCCTTGGCTAGACTCCCTACTTGCTTTCTCCAGAACTGTTAGTATAAACGTTGCTGTACATGCAGAAAAGTGTCGACTACACCAAGATGCAAAAATTGTAGTAAAGTCTTACTTGTGTGAGTCATGTTAAGGAAGAGTTGCAGTCATTTTGCCAGAAAAGAAAGGTCCTCATTTCTCTGTATCAAAGTTGGTGAAACCTGGTTCCCATATACCTGGAGGGTTTGAAGTTTTATGGTCTGCTGAGTAGAACATTTAGAAAGCAATACATCAAGTTATTTTACAAAATGTATTATAAAAAAACATAAGCTTTACAGCACACTCTTCATTTCAAGTTTTTATTCATCTTTTTTTTTATTATTGATGTTTTTTCTATTTTCTCTTTTAGAACCAGAAATGGAACAATGCCTCAGTCTTATTCTCAGAACATTCTGTCCTGTAATGAAGACTGCTTCTACAGTCAACCAGAAATTTTGGTTTAGCCTTGGTGTGTACTTGCAATGGTGTAACGGTGGGGCTCTGTTTGATGCTTGGGGAGTGTGGGGAGAGTACACCTTTATTAAGTTCTCTTTTGTAACATTACCTGAGAACACCCTTCATGCAAGGAGATGCAATTTCTGTTTGATGCAGCGAATACCAGTCCATATTCATCTTTTTTTTATTCTACATTGAACTCTCATTTGTTGCCCAAATCAGAATTCAACTGCAACATTGGTCTGCATAAAGTGTAACTCCCCTACTTTCTAGTACATCTGCATATTGAACTGGCATGCTGAGCTGCTGTGTCAAGTTTGCTATGTCATGACTGGAACACATCTCTTGTCTGAAGAGTACACCTCTGAGAGACACCCTATTAATTTCCGTACCAAAAATCTAAGGGTCTGATTTAAAGTTTTGGGGGACATGTTGCTCCATCACAAACGTGACGTATGTTCCATCAACTGATTTATTATAAGTTCTTTATAACATATTGTATTTGTAATAAGACGGAAGGGGCTATCCCGTCATGCTTTTGATGGGATACCCATCTGTAGAGGATGTATCCTTATGGCTAGATCAGATGATCTTGAAGCTGGGGAACAGGGTTCAAGTCTCGGCAACGACTCTGAACATCCTGTGATTCTGGGCAAATCACTTAATCTCCCTGTGCCTAACAAAATGAATATGTCCTTGTGTAATGAAACTGGTGCTCATGTACAGCACTCTGGTACCTGATATCTTTGGGTCTAGTATGCGCTATATAACACTAAACAAATACAGGCCTTATGTTGTGAAATCACATCCATGGAAAGAGGAGCATTAAAGCCTGTAGAAATTGTACATACATTTCAAGAGGTCATTGTTCATTTCCATGGCACAGACATCTAGTTGCAACCTACAGCTCGCACAATTGCAAACTCTGCACCATATTAAGTAAAGGTTTAGACTGGTGCAAATCAGGGAGTACACATATTTTAACCATTTTTCCCACAGGAAAAATAAAGAATGCAGGAAGCAAGATCTGCACCCAACTAAACATGTGCAATAATAGGACATAAAAAGGAGAAATGTAATTTCACACTTTTTGCTATGTTTAAAATAGGAAATTGAGTGAATTAGTGTTTTTTCAGATATGTGATATTAAATCAGTCCAGTTTCTTCCTGCCTGAGCAGTAAAATAGTGTATAACCACTATACCACATTTTTACTCTGAATCAGCACTTCTTTGTTAACCACATAAAATGATTCACAAAATTACTAATAAGGAATGTTTTAATGCATCATCTTTTATATTTTTACATGCACTTTTTTTATTTTGCCCAGAGGGCCAATATCTTCATACACTATGAACTTGTGCAAATCTGATTCATCCACTCTTATTTCAAAAACAACAATACTGTGCAAAATGGAATTGCTTTGCAACAAATTTTAAGTAGAAAGAAACCTGGTGACACGAATTCGGCCTTTCATTTCCTTTGAGTTCAAAACAATGAGTTGCATTAATGTGGTATTATTACCATGTATTGTCTAGAATGCTACAAAAGTGCAATAGGATGCAGAAGCGAAATGGAAACCATTACATGACCCATGAGAGTCAGAGAAAAGCTATGTGTATTGAGACTATTACCTGTGAATAATCGTTTAATATCAGCAGACACATTGCACTGTTTTTGCTCAGTATGTCCTATGCACTACCAGGCAAGGTGGGAAATATGAAGATAAATGCAACACTTAAGCCTTTGAGCTTTAACTGTGATTTTCTGTTTTTCTGCAAGTCATTGAGATGTTATCAGGCCAGTTTGCTGCCAGTGTAGACACTCCTGTAGTCACACTTTTGTTTGAAGCCTACTCAACCTGTAAGGCATTTCTTCTAGAAACCATCCCCAATCTCCAGGAGGTAAGTTGGGAAAGTGGGAAAAGAACAGAGCGCAGTGGATGAAGGTTGAGAGCTGTTACGTTTTGTGAGATGACTGATGCATACACATTGACTGCCCCTTCCTCTACCTTTGCATATGTACTTCATTTGATGAAATACAAAAAAAGGAAATTCATTCTCTTGACCCACATTTGTGATCTCCATTATTGTAGATAACTAAAATGTGTAAAAACCTTTATTGTACCACACCAAGTATCAAAAGAATATCAGGTCCGCTATATCAGACAAAATCAAAGCTAAACCATGTTGTAATACTAAAGTATTAAGCAACACTTTTAAGTCTAATAAGCATTTTTGAAAAACGAAAGTGCCATAGAGAGATTCTATGGCAATTTAATAAAATAAGTGTTACAGTAGTCTCTTTTTTATGTCTACCACAGCCTGTACATGAAGAGGATTCAGAGAGGAAATTGGGATAAAATGATGGCACAGCTGAAAAGTGGTTGTGAGGGTTAATGGCAGGAGTTGTAATGAGGAGCTTCTGGGAAGAGATGACTTAAGTAGGGGAGTAGAAATTGTTAAAAACAGCTGAGAGACGTGGTGGAGTGGCAGGGGAAATACATACATTTAAAGAATGGATGAGGGGGAGAAAACAAAGAGGGTGGGTGGGGACCCTCATCCAAGTAAAACAAGAGAGGGTTGTGAGGGGTGCAGCATAGGAAGGTATGGTGGCGAACAAAAGGATCAATGCAATTTTAGCAAAGGAATATGAGGCAATTACTCTGATATTACATTCAATAATTATTATAAATATAACAACTTGGTACTATAATTTATTTGAAATATTTGTGGAAACAAATTCTTGGATAACATTTCAAATTTGTCTTGTAGATTATGCTGCCAGTAAAAACAAACCACTGCCTTTGCATGGCAGAATCACCTCCTAGGTAACAGATGTCTAGTGCAGCTGCCTCTCCAGGGAACCCCCACCTTCCACATGTGGCTCATGTTTTCTTAGTAGTTAATGTCTAGTGTGTGGAACTGAAAACCTGCTGTGATTTATCTTAACAGGTCTGGGGACAGGTCATCACCACTCTGGGACATTTGGCCTCCGTCCTGCCCGAGGAGCAACTAGATAAAGAGCTTCCATGGTTGGTCAATGAGGTTAAAAGGCTCCAGCCCCAACTGCCTGCTGATATGGCATTTCGTTTGCTCACGGTGAGTGTGACCTCTATTTGCTGTCCATGCATGTCACTTCAACCAATCCCAAGTGATCCACTCATAATGAACACCGTATCCTATAGTGAGTGATTAGCTGCAATGAAACAATACATTATTGAGAAATGAGGGCTGAATACAGAACTAAAGGGTTCTATTGGTGAGTCAGTTACACCACATTTAGAGTCCGAGATGGTTCAGGCCTCCATCATGTGACTATTAGGTCATCACATTGGTATTCCACACCTGACAGTACAAATGTTGCGGGTATCAATAATTTTGAGATGTAAGAAAAATGCATGATTCCAAGCTTGCTCCTTAGGTACCCGTGAGAAATAGAAATACTATACAATTCAGACTGTAGTACCCCACTATTTGACACATTCAAGCATGGTAGTTTCTTAAGCATTGATCTGGTGTATTGTTTGGGGAGATTAAGGGATTAGGGGGAATATAGTTTTCCAGCATTCAGTCTAAATACTGAACTAAATACATTTTGATTTGTACACAATACGTGAAGGCAGCCTGAGAAGCAAAACTAAAATTTTTATTTGTTACATATGAAATTGGGATAAATAAAAAATAAATATGAACCAAACAGTGGTGTTGAAATTTAAATAAACATTAGCATTGCAGTATTTTTCTCCACCTGTTGTTGTGATACTGAGTAAGTAAAATGTGGTTATGGAAGTGAAATCAAGCATACTGACGCTCCATATTGGTGCGTTGATCATAACGAAACAGCAAATCTTCAGACACTAGAGCCCTGTGATAGATCCTGAGCAGTTGGGAGGCTTACTGAAGCCTCAGTGTGCTCTTGAAAGTATGCTGTTTTAATTGTGCATACAGCAAGATCATTACAGCAGCATTTAACCCTTGTTGTTGTTGTTGATTTTATGAATAGCTTGGACCTGCGACCAATTTTATTAAATCACATGTTATGAACCTGACACTAAAGTACATAAAAAGTGCCACTTTTTGCCCCAGGGCCATATTTAAGTAAGGTGGACAACTTTCCGTATTTAAGTATTGTATTAGCTGGCAACCATTAGTTAAAAAGAACATATGTTCCTTTATGAGAGCATGTGCAGGTGTTAATGAATTCTCCTCCTGTTTGTGCCACAAACCTCTGAAAATTATTCTGGATATATACAAAGGCAAATGCATACCAATTGCAACCTTTGGCAGTGAAATATGGGGTAATCGAATATAAAACAACTAATGATAGCAGAGAATAACAATCTCAGAGGACTTTTGGCATTGGGACAATATATCATCACTGAAATTATACATTAGGAATTAAGGGCCAGATGTAGGTGGCCATTTACCGGCCGGTAACGGCCGATTTCGGCCGTTACCGACCGGTAAATGCAAATTAAGATGTAGGGCCTTGTATTATACAGAATCGGTAAATGTACCGATCGGTAAATTTACCGATTCTGTAAAATACCGAATCGGTATTTTATCAGATTCGGTAAAATTGATATGTAGGTGGGACTCTTCTGAGTCCCACAAGCATTACAGAATCGGTATTTTACCATCAAATTCTATTTGATGGTAAAATACCGATTCCGGTGTGCATGCACATGTGTGCATGCACACCTGTGCCATATTAACAGGGAAGACCAAGTTACACTAAGCACCCTCTTTACAGTTCAAAGTCAAGAAACAGACATTCTTTTTTGTTTCCAAATGCGAAAATAAAGTTATGGTTCTTTTTCACCAATTTCAACAGTCAGTCCATTGGTAGTAAGGCTTCAAAGCATGGATCCAAAACCGTGTGTAATACTTTCAAAGTCTTTATTTTGAACACATTAAAACGTTTTTTTCCAGCTTGGCTCTGCCGACACGTGTTTCGCCCTCAGGGGGCTTTTTCAACGCGTCCAGCAGTGGAGATCGGGGAGACACGAGCTGAACTGGCAAGACTTATCATGGTCTACGGGATTGCTAACTACATGGACATAAAGAATTGATCTCCACACAGTGATTTACGCGACTTTTTTGACCTTGAAAAAGCCCCCTGAGGGCGAAACACGTGTCGGCAGAGCCAAGCTGGAAAAAAACGTTTTAATGTGTTCAAAATAAAGACTTTGAAAGTATTACACACGGTTTTGGGTGCTTAGTGTAACTTGGTCTTCCCTGTTATTATTGATACGAGCATTAAGTTGCTCTGTGTAACACCCCGGGTGGTGGGTGTCTTACCAGGTTCTTAGTGCACCTCTTCCCTTGACACTGTACACACGACTTGCCCAGAGGAAATAGTCTTTGACAGAAGGTGCGGACGCTTTCTCTCACTGAGAAACGCTACCACCAACATTATTGTATTACACCTGTGCCATATGACAGGCAGACCTGCCCTTAGGGCAGGTATGCCTGCCACATGGCACCCGAACCTTTTTTGGGGGTGCTAGAGGGTGTCAAAGTGACACCCCCTGCACCCTTGTCAAAATCGGTATTTACCGATTCGGTAAATACCGACCGGTAATGCCCCATTCATTCCTATGGGCTTCAAAGCCCATAGGAATGAATGAAGCATTACCGGTCGGTATTTACCGAATCGGTAAATACCGAATTTTACCGATTCGGTAAAAGGGAACATCTGGATTCCCTACATACCAACCCCTCACATTTACCGAATCTTAATTACCGAATCGGTAAAATTCGGTAATTTTCGGTAATTAAGATTCGGTAAATGTTACTTACCTACATCTGGCCCTAAGTATCAGTTGCATTATGGATTATATTAGGTCACAGCTCTAACAGCTCTGGTGTAGCGTTTGGTTAAAAGAAGTTCTAAGCCTGAACAGATTAATAATACTTGATTGCATGAAATTAGGCAATGTATGCAATATACCATGGCTGGTTTACATCAGAGATAATTTTATAAACTTAGAAAGACCAGGTTTATTTTCTAATCCATCCAACATTACCAAACAAGACAAGACCTGGTTAAAGGAAGCTTTTAATGTAAGAGTGGCTGCTGAGCGAGAAGCATGTAATCTCTTTATTGTTTAGTTAATTAAAACCATACCATTTTTTTTACATGTATCAACTTTGATTAAAAACATACATTGACATTATTTCATCAACCCAATATGTCACAATATAATATCACACAGTCATAAAACAAAAATCCTCAATTATCAGTGTTGGCAGAAACTCTCAAAATTGGTATGTAAACTATGTAAGACTATTGATTTGTTTGGGACTGACATGGAAAACCATCAAATAATGGGTGACAAAAGTATTAGTTTCATTTATGATAGGAGTAATTAATAAATTAAATGTTGGGGCCCTAGGTCTATTATATTAGTCATTAGGACCGGTTGCTGTAGGCATTGTTTCTTCAGTGGATGAACCCTCACATGGTGGCTAAGACTTCAGAGCCTGATCATGTATATGAAGAAACTTAACCAGTTTCGGTTCATCTGAGGGTCAGATGGAGCAAGCCCTGTAATAACAGCGGCACTGGGGGATCATATTCCTCTAATCCAGAAGGCTTCCTTTAGTAAATTGACACATTCTGGATGAAGTTTCTGACAGGTATATATCAGGTGTGTAAGATCTTCCTGATGACTACCACACAAGCAACGCATTTTTAAGCCAATGTTTTTCCACCTGGGAGCGCCTGATAGTGAGGGATAATTTCCAAACCGTAGTGCCATCAGCCTTTATTTGTGGACTTAAAAAGTTAGGTCTAAATAAGCCGCTAGTTTGAGGACTTTATAGTTGTTGAGTACTGTCCAGGAATGAGATCTTTGACTAAAAGTACTTTTGTTCAATCATAAAGAATGGAGTTTTGCAGCTTTGTTTGGTGCTAACTTAATTGTTAAAAAGGAAAGATTTTTATTCCAAAGGCCCAAAGTGCAAGAGTATTTAAGTGCGTTGTGCAAAAAAACAGTGTATGGTGATTTATTCCCTTTCTCGAGTTCTTGCCACAATGCCTCATTAAGGCTAGCATTTTCCACATATTGTTTTATCCAATACCAAACTTTTATTGATGAGTAAAGTCGGCCCAGTGTTTCATTAATTAGGCCAAATTGTAAGGGCATTTGAGCTGGCGAAGCGGTTTAAGGGAGTTGGAAGACCTTTTTAAAAATAATAGTTATTAAGTTATTCAGAAAAGTTGAGTCTTTTCGTAAAGGGCAGCACTGGCATACATTAAAGTTGGGAGTGTTTTGGCTGCCATTACTGAAATCAGTGGTCTGAATGATTGGCCCTCCAGTTTTTTTGCAAGTGAATTATAAGCAAAAGTTAGTGCACTTTCCTGTTGATCCATATAATTCTGCTGTTCGCGATGAGTCAGTTTATTGCCAATGTAATATCCTAGATATTTGTAGCTAGACACATTTTCTAAGGATTTTTCTTTCAGACAGATGTTATACAGGCGGGCTACCCGATGACTAATAAGCATGGTTTTTGTTTTTGTTGTGTTGGGTTCTAACTTGTTTGCTGTTAGAAATTGTGGAAGTTCGGGGGGCGGAGCTTGCGGCGAAGAAAATGGCCGCATAAGCCTCGAGCTCCGCTCGGTGATATCAATAATCCTGCACTAATCCTACATTAGCAGTAAATATAGCGTGCAAATTCTGACCTCCTGTCCGGAGGAGAGCTGTGCTGTGCCGAGTGGGAATCCCGACTCTGCGCCGACCCTGGATCCCTGCGAACGAGAAGTAGGCAGGGCCGAGCTGCGGTGGGCCGAGAAGCAGCAGCCTCGAGTGCTGAGGCGATCTGCACGCTGTAGCAGTGCGTGCAGCCGAGGAGTGACGTCCACCCGGGAGTGTTGCGGACCCTAACCAACTGCCCGAAACGGGTGCTGAGGGACAACGGCTGAGACTGCCTTGTGACGGCGCATCACTGCCGCGAAGCCGGAGGACTTAATTTGAGCTTCCACCGCGAGATAGACCGTGTTTGGCGGCTGAGGCGATTCAAGAACAAAGGAGGCCTGGCGAAAGGGGGAGCGTAGCACGGCGCTTGCTGCTGTCTGGTTTGGGCGCCACATTGAGGGGTTTGACTGCGGGGCCCGAGTCAACTAAGGCGGTCGGCGTTGGCAGTGTTCACCCTCGAAAGTGCCCAGGGGTAGTAACCCATAACTTGGAGTTTGCTGGGCACCTGCTAAGACAGGAAGGCGGACGCCAGCGGGTGAGCCTAAATTGACAGCCTTACTGTGCTTCGGGACTGAACTCCTGGAGCTTATACATAATAAATTGGGCATAATTTGGCTGGAGGTGAAAGTCGGGCACTAAGGACGGATCTAGCGGGTCCGTGCTCTGGAATGCACATGGGGTGCCTGACCCGAGCCTTCCACTCCTCGATAGCCGAAACAACGGAGGTGTGGGGCCCTGCTTGATAGTTGCCAAGCACTAGGGCAGTAGTTGCGACCTAATCCCGCTGATAGCCCGATACTAGGCTGTAACGAACCCGGATCGTTATCCGGAAGACGGAGCCGCCCGGCGGCGACAGAGTTGGGGCCAACATTAAGGCAAGGGCACGACAGCACCAGATAAACACTGCCCTAGCCCAGAGTGCTGCACGACTATTGTGCGCTCATCAAAGGTACACATTTTGCATCGCGGGGAGGGCTACCCCTGCAGGTGCCATACATGATGGGTCGAGGAGACAAGTCTCAGACTAAACTTTCCTTTGATCAACGGCGGTCTAAGTCACAGGACGCAGTTCACACGAAAAATGGCGCTTCACAGGAGGGTGAAGGCGCCGACGGAGATGCTGACATAAAATCTATGCTGCTAGCGATGGACAAGGGCCTTCAAAATAGCATGGCGGCATTGGGGTCTAAAATTGACGCCCTTACATACCGAATGGACCGGATGGCTGAAAGAATAGACAAGCATGCAGAAAGACTTGATATGTCGGAGCGGAGGCTAACTGAAGTGGAGGAAGCGCACATGGAGCTGAACACCGGGCATCAAAAAATTGAATCATTGATGAAGGCCCTGCAGGACAAGACTGAGGACTTGGAGGCGTGGTCTCGACGCTGTAACCTACGGATCACGGGTCTTCCGGAAACAACACAGACGGGAAACATGAAGAGATTTGTGGAAAAGCTACTCATCACTCTGCTTGGTGAGGAAACTTTTTCTCCGCTGTTTGTGATCGAGCGCGCCCACCGATCCTTGGGACCGCGACCGAAGCCGGGTGCCACCCCAAGCCCAATCATTGCTAAAGTGCTGAATTACAGGGACAGGGACGCGGCTCTACGACAAGCCAGAAACAAGAAAACGCTCCAATATGAGGGATCGGAGATCTCGTTGTACCCGGATTACACCACCAGAGTACAGGAAGCTCGCAAACATTTTGCTCCATATAAGAAACAGTTGCGAGACTTAGGCTTGGACTACGCGATGTTGTACCCGGCGAAGCTAAGGGTCAATAGTAATAGCACTCTCACCTGTTTACAGACCCACACGCCCTGCAGCAGGCTCTAAAAGGTTGGTCGAGGGAAAATCGCAAGGCTGCTGACGTACCTAGCAGCAAGGCTGAAGGGAGCAGTCAACTGGACGAGCAGGAATGATTCGCCGCTTACAACTGTTCCTGTGTTACGGTGAGGTACAGGGGTAGTGCCTCATGGAGGAGCAATTCCAGACTGCCAGGGATTGAGGGGAGGGGGGATTTTGCCTGAAGGACTGCGCAGATTTCAAAGCTGCTGTGGAGAGACTAACGTTACAAGTGAATTTACAGCAGCAGTCACAAGAGATTAAGGGTCCGGGAAGTGCTCTATGCGCACAGGCTACGCACTGTTGATATGGGGTCTGAAATGCAATATTATGCTGTAGTTTTGCTATGATTACTCACAAGGATGGGGGTTGTTGCACTATGCTTGCAGATTTTTCTTTGCACTCACCTACTCTAAGTGTGAGTGACCAGTTCCCCCCTAGAACTGCTGATGTGTGATTAACACCGTTGTGGGCAGTGGGTTTCATGTCTCCGGCGTAGTGCGACTTAGCACTGTTTGCTGACAACATGGCAACCTCGGCGCCAGCGCTTAATGCTCTTATTTGACTCTCAGGAGTTGGAACCGGTTGGGGAGGGAAAGAGAGGGAGGGGGGATGGGATAGGGTTCGGCAAGATCAGGTTTTGGGAGGTCTGCTGTGGGAGGGGGGAGGTTACTGCTGGTTATTGTTATTTTGAGGGGGAATTTATTGTTTGCGCACACTGCCTGCACTGGGCTTAAGCATCTCTCTGCCACCTATGTTACACGCGCTCCTGACAGATAGCAAATTCCTTGTTGGGGTCTCACGACACTGTCTGCCACTCAACTCACACTTCGATCGACCTGATGTTGGGTGCACTTAACTCGAACACACACGACTCACCTACTAGGCTTCGGGCTCTTACGTGGAACGTACGTGGCCTCAATGACTATCGGAAGCTTAGGAAGGTAGTCAGCTACTTGCAGCGACAGAGGATAGACTTAGCACTCTCGCAAGAGACACACCTACCACTCACAAGCAAGATGTTACAGAGCAGAGGTCTAGTGGGTTGTATAGCGGCGGCAGGATTCACGTCGCACTCCAGGGGAGTGTTAACCTGGGTCAACCCTAGATCGAAGCTGACACTGAAGCCACTACAAGCAGACAGGGAGGGCCGTTATGTGATCACACGGTGTACAGGGATGGGACTGGATTTACTAGTCATTAATGTGTATGGCCCTAACTACTGAGTTCTACCGTAACTTGGCCAGTGTGGCTCGCACCTTTCCCACGTCGCAGTCGCTGTGGGGGGGAGATTTAAACTTAATACTAGACCCGGCTCTGGATAGATCAGCTGGCCCACCACGTAGACCTTCTGCTGCAGCGCAGGCGATGCAAGCTGAAATGATTAGCCATGACGTGGAAGATGTATGGAGGTATAAACACGAATCACAGGGTGGATTTACGCACTACTCTGCCTACCATGACATTCACACGCGAATAGACTACTGGCTGGCAAGTTCCTGTTTGCTGCGGCGCGTCAGTGCTTGCACAGTTCTGGCGCGCACTCTCTCAGAACACTCTCCGCTTCTGCTGGAGTTGGAGTCCCCTAAAAAGGCATTTTCCCCGTTCACATGGCGCTTCCCCCCGTTTTCGCTTCTAGACCCACAGTTCCGAGGTGAGCTTGCAGAAGAGATCAATGTCTTTTTTGAAGCTAACATAGGGTCTGTAGACAATTTCCAATCAATCTGGGAGGCCTTTAAAGTATACATTAGGGGCATACCTATGCCCAAGCACTCGAGCGTCCTTAAATCCATCCGGCAAAGACTGTCATTGTTAGAAAAGAAACTAGCTATATTGGAGGAACGACAAAGGAACACCACGGACTTAGCGATAGTTGAGGAAATTAAAGCACTTATAATCGAATACAACAAGGAGGCGGACAGAGAGGTACAACACATGGGCAAATATGCCACAGCACGAACGTATGGAGAGGGAGACCGACCTAGCTCACTCCTAGCCAGAATACAGAAGGGCAACAGGGGGAGGTCTCAGATTTCGGAGTTGAAGACGACAGATGGTAAAGTAATTACAGACGAGAGGGAGATAGCTACTGAGTTTAGGAACTATTATACTGACCTGTACTCCTCCAGAGGCGGAGACCTATTGGATGAAATCTCAGACTATCTTGAACACATATCATTGCTCATGCTTACTAACGCGCACCTGGAGTTCCTCATGCAGCCCATAGACAAAGATGAAATAGTTGAGGCCCTGTCGGGTATGCGCTCTGGCAGTGCTCCGGGAGCGGATGGACTCACAGTGGGATTTTATAAAGCATTCCAGGAGAAACTAATCCTGCACTTGTCCACACTGTTTGATGACATCTGCGTGGAGGGGAGCATGCCACGATCAATGAGAGAAGCTCTAATAGTCACAATTCTTTAACCCGGAAAAGCTCCCAATGAGTGCAGCTCCTATAGGCCACTTTCGTTATTAAATGTTGAAGCTAAGCTATATGCGAAGGTAGTGGCTACTCGCCTCGCACTTCTGGCCCCCGAGCTGGTCGCACCGGAGCAGGCGGGTTTCATATCGGAGAGAAATTTGACCTATAATATTCGAACAGTGCTAGATACTATGCAACACATCAGGCAGGACACTGAGGCCATCGCGGTCTTTCTCGACATGGAGAAGGCCTTCGACTCCGTCGAGTGGCCATTCTTAAGTAGAGTACTGCGACGAATGGGACTGGGCGAGCCATTTCTCCAAATGCTAGGCGCTCTATATCACAAACCAACGGCCAGGCTCCGACTGGGGGATCTGGTGACAGACTCGCTCCCTATTAGCAGGGGTACTAGGCAGGGCTGCCCATTGTCTCCCCTGTTATATAAGCTGGTGGCAGAGCCTCTTGCCTGTGCGCTCCGGGAATACCATGGGAATGAAGGAGTCAGCTTTCCAACATATAAGATAGTTGTGTCGACATACGCAGACAACACACAGCTGTATGTTCGTGACCCAGAAAATAATTTGTCATCAATGTTGAGAGACGTGGTACATTTTGGAGCTCTATCGGGTCTTAGAGTCAATTGGACGAAATCAGTAGCATTTCCCCTCACCCCAGTGACCTATAGGGTTGACATGGAATATCCATTGCAGTGGTCCACAGACCCGTTTCGATACTTAGGAGTCAAGCTGCACATAGATTCAGAAATATTACTACGAGAAAACTATGGGGTGGCATATGGTAGGCTGGAGGACGATGTAGAAGCGTGGTGCAAGCTCCCGCTCTCCATCCTAGGACGTATAGCCATCATGAAAATGGTGGTCCTCCCCAGATTCCTCTTCTTGTTTAGCGCCATTCCAATGGTACTCTCTAAAACCTTCTTCCAGACCATGATACAACTCATGATTAAGCTAGCGTGGGGAGACAAACAACCCAGAGCGAAGTGGACTCTGCTTACGCTGCCGTGTGACATGGCGGACTGGGTGTCCCTGATCTAGAACTATATTACAGAGTGGCACAGGCATCCCACCTTCACACGTGGATCCACGGAGATGCAAGGATCCCCCACCTCCGCATGGAAAGGCTCTTTGCGGACCCTCTGCCACTCCCAGCCACAGTCTTCAGACCAGTAGATCGAAGAACGGGTGTCTTGGACTCCATTGCAGCTACCAATCATGCATGGTACTCTCTTTTGCAGGCTCGGAGGTGCGCGCTTTTATATTCTCCTAGCATGCCCATTGAGTGTGCCTTGTGGATAGCGCCGGGGAGAGAAAAAGGCGTGGTGCAAGCGTTAAGCAAACTGCACATCAAGATGACGGGAGACTTATTCACGGATGGGACAGTGAAAATAAGCGAGCAAATAACAATGGAGGGAGGTGAAGTACCCCTGCTATACCGCTTCCAATAACATAGGGTGCATAGTGCATTAACGGACCTGTTAGGCCCTGACATGGCGGAACCGCCGGAGGTCCCAGAACTCACATGTGTGATCAGAGCTGAGACCCCCAGGAATTTGATCACTAAGCTGTATAAACTTGCTCTGGAGCACAAAGGGTCTCAATTCACGAAAGCGAGAACGGCATGGCAAACTGACCTGCAAGTCGAAATCAATGATGACATGTGGAGGTACTGCTGTGCGAACACTAAGAAGGTGTCGCTGAATGGTAGGCATAGGTTGGAGCATTTCAAGTTTCTCCAGAGGGTTTATTACACCCGGAGCATCTACACAGATATGGCCTGAGACAATCTGCTGAATGTGAAAGATGCCATGAGCCGGTTGCAGATTTTATGCACCTAGCGTGGTATTGCCCAGGGGTACTGCAATATTGGGTCTATATCTTCACAGCCATAAACACGATCCTGGACCTTCAGCTGACCCCAGACCCGGCGCTTGCGCTGCTAGGATATTCCAGAGGCTTGCCGGTAGCAGTCAGACGACTCACAGATATGGGTATGTTAATAGCCAGGAGAGTTGTGGCGAGGTGCTGGATGAGGGGGCCACTACCAACAGCCAAAAGATGGGCTAATGACATGCTGTATTGCTGTACACAATCTGAGCTTTATAGCGACCTTCTCCTCCCCATGTCCCAACCCAAGAACTTCTGGGGCCTGTATCTGACGCACTTTAAGGCTGGGGATACAAACGATGATGCAGGTATAGCCCAGAACGGGGAAGGACAGAGTCCTGATGTACTTACACACACAGGGGATGCACAACACACCAACGCTACGGGGTAACGTACTTGAGGCGACACATGGGAGAAATTCGCAGATAGGGGGTGGCGGTTTTCAGCAACTCGGAGAGGCAGACAGAGACCAACAGGTCATGATCACATTTAAGAGACATGAGTTGGCTCGTGCTACACTGTGCGGCACTGTCCGGCTGCAGACATAAGTGAGAATGCTACTTGATTACCAAGCCAACACAGGGATATCTGGGGGCACTTGGACTCCAATCCTAGATGGAAAGTCCACAGGGAAGGGAGTAGGTTAGCGCAGGGCAGTTGGGGGGGAGGGGATAGTTAATACATGCTACATGGTTTTCTCTAGACGGTAACATAACATGAATGCAATAGCACCTAGTGGGGCTAGATACATACGCACTGGGGGATAAGTTCAGTGTGACACAAGATTAACCCCTTCCCTGCTCATGACGAGCTCAGCTCGTCATGAGGCACAGTGGAGCTGTGCTTATGACGAGCTGAGCTCGTCATGAACAATGGTAAATCTGGAGTAACAGCACAGGAGGTGAAATCCATAGCAGCCAAGGTGTTAACAGAGGGGTAGGGATGCCCCATTACTTTTGCAATGGCAGCAGAGACTTGATTTCTGAATGAACAGTTTGCCGCCGAACCCCAGGGTTGTCGGCTAAATGGCTGTGTCATGCTACTGTAAAGTTTCTTGTTTTGGATTCCAGATACTCTGCCGCCGGCCCCCCTGGGTTGTAGGCTACAGGCTGTGTACATCCATTGAAAGAAAACAATAAAGGTTGTTTGAAAATAAAAATAAAAATTAAAAAAAAATTGTGCAAGTTCAGTTAATATTCTGGTTAAGCCAATCTTGGTTAAGCTGACTAACACAATATCATCAGCGTGAGCAAGGTGTGATAGGGCTAAGGTGCCAAGATATGGGGAATGAGAGTTAATTGCATTAAGGTTTATTGACAGATCAGATATGAAAAGATTAAATAGATGTGGGCCAGCACATATCCCTGCATCAGGCCTTTGTTCATATATATTTTTCTTGAGACTCTTGAACTGTCCCCGAGTTATACTCTTACCCATGTATCAGTATAAAATAACATTTAGTCCGTTCAGAATTCTTTCTAGAATGTTCCATGCTCGCAGATTAGTCCACAGAAGATTCCGGTCCACGCTATCAAATGCAGCTTTTAGATCAATAAAAACGAGATGCAGATTCTGTTTGTTTTGTCTTGCATTTCTCTGCAATTAGGGAGATGGATAAAATGTTAGATATAGTTCCTATCCCTTCTCTAAAGCCTGGTTGATTTGCAGGAATCAGATTGAGTTTGTTAGACCAATTAATCAGATCTCCCAGGATCAGGGAGGCAAGGTAATTTGATTCGACATCCAGCAGTACTATTAGCCTATAGTTGGATGGGTTTGTTTGTTCTCCTTCTTTGTATATTGGTGTAAAAATAGATCCTTGCCAGCTCTCTGGAATTTGGTTTAGGAGCTCAGCCTAAAAAAAAGGTTCTCTAGTGTTGAGCTCCAGAAAGCTGGGTCATGTTTAACAAAGGCTTACGGGTCACCATTGTGCCCCGTTGCTTCATCTCTTTTGCTTTGTTTTTTTATACTTTTTATTGCATCTGCTGTGTAAGGGGACTTGTTTGTATTAGATTCCGTTATTTTGCCAAAGATCTTGTTTGTGGCATATGCAAAGGTGGTTGGTTGTCAGCACCTGGTTGCTGTGGATGACTTATGTGAGCCTGCACTGTCTGTGTCCGTTGGGAAATATGGTGCTGTATTCCAAATTTCTGATTTATATAGTTTGTCCATTCCTGTTCCTGCATATTTAATGTTAGAGTGTTCCTTGGCCGATTCAATTCGTTTATTGTTTGCCAACATTTGTTTGAGTTATGATTTCTTGTGTTGTGTAATAGTTTTACCCAGAAGTTATCCGCTTTTGATCTTTTGTACCCCCATAGCTTTTTTAATAATGTTTTCTCTGCTCTTATAATGCTTCCCATGCAGGGCATTACTGTTTTTTGTTTGTAGCTTCCTTAGTGTTTTATTTAAGTCTCTTCTTAATTGTTGTACCTCACTTGTTAATCCTTTATGTGGGTTGAAGCATGGTATCTTGTGACAAGGTTTAATCCTTACAGTTGCTTGAGTAGACTCACCGAGTTGCACTTTCGCTGTTGTAAATTGCAGCTGATTGCTTCCACTTGACAAGGTGAGGCATTTTAGTTTTATTGTGTTCAAGTTGCCTTACTGAGATGTAGAGGCTTGAAATCGTGTCAAGTTCAAGTTAAAAACAATGTGCTGAATTGAATGGTCGCTCAGTGTGGTGTATTCAATATAATAATGAGTAAGAAGTGGCGTTGATGGTAGCGTTATGATCGTTTAATCTAGTGTCGGCTGTGACATTGGGCCGTGGTATGTGTATTTGGGTGGGGTATCTTCTTCCGATCTTCCATTAATCACACACATTCCCTGGTATTCTAGAGCTTTTACCAGCTGTCGCTGATTTTGTCCTGTTGAGTCGGTCTATTTGAGAGCTGTTGCAGTACGCTCCAGAAATTATTGTCAGATCCCAGAATTTCATCTTCTTCAGATGTGTGGAACAAGTTTAGTTGAAATCCCCAGTTAGAACTATATCCCATGCTGGTTCAGCCCAATGTTATTCCGCGATGGTTTTAAGTAAAAGTGCGTTGTTGTTCTTTTTGGAGGGGACATTCGGCTGCGTGTAGTAGTTGATCAATATTGCTGATGTCTTTTTCCCAAGCAATGGTATGTAAGTTTAATATGTTGAATACTCTAATCTGGAGAATTCAACTATTAAGAGGTAAAGTTTAGAGCAAATGCAAACTGTCAGGACCCCATTGTCCAGCCATGTTGTTTGCATTTTTCTGCCACCACTGTGTAATGAGCAAATCCAACTATAGGAAGGTCTTCCAATGCCTATGTCTCCTGTAAGGTTAATTATGTCACAGAAGACCCACTCTTGTAGTGGAAGACCGTCTTCAAGAAATGTATTTGCCCCAGCTATATTCCAGGATAGAATGTGAATCTCGTTCTCGTAAGGATTTCTAGTTTTGTTTGTTCTTTGTCATTCTCTGTTACTGGGGGGCTAGTGTACCCGGAAGCCAGTGTCATTCATTTAAGCTTCAGTTGTTTACTGAGTGACGATCTATGGCCATTCTGTCCAATGTTGCATGTGAACTGCTGCCTCCCTTAGCGCTCTGCAGTATGGAATAAACTTGTTTAGTAACCAGAAGATTGTTGAGATCTTGTTTAGGTTGATGTAAGTGATTATCAATCAGTGGAGAGGGGTAGCAAGGGCTTGTTGGTATAGATAGTTTTATACCGCAGTCCGCATATTGTTGGGAGCTGTTTATTATTAGCTGAGCAATTTCTGCTGATTGCCATGTAGTTAATGTTTGTTCCCTAGAGTCTTTTCGGGCTGCTGTAAGGAACTGGACTGCCAGAATTTTAAGTTGTATGTATCAGTTTTAGGTTCCGGGATTACAGCCATGAGCCTTAGTATCTTACTTCTGTTCAAGATATCATGGCTGCCTTGTAAATTATATTATCTGCTGAGTTGGGCTGTTGAGCTCAGTTATGTCCCTTAAGCTTTCCTTAAGTGTACTCTCCTTTGATACAGGGTTTATCTGGCTTGCAATATGATATCGTAGTGGTACTTGTGATAGCTGGGTTCCCTTTATCGTTTCTTGGCTTACGGCAATGATTCCGGAAATCTCTGGTGGGTCTGTATTATTATTTATTTCCTGCTGCTGGGAGCCCAGTGTATCGTCGTTGATTAGTTGACAGGTTTAGGACCTACTGTTATTCTGGGTAAAAGATTCCGAACTGGAGGCAGTGAGTGTGCGGTTGATCAGAGATGCAAGTTTAAAGGAGCTTGGTTTCCCCTTTTTTTGGATCCTTCTCTGTCTGTTCGCCTCTTGAGTTCTGATGCACACAAACCAGCTCTGTCAACTGACTTGTGTATTTCCATTTCCTCCTGGGGTTATAGCATAAACCGAGACAGTGGTATCAGTGGTTTTGTTTTTAAGAGACCCAGAGCCTTCTGTATTCATTCCTCCGGTCTCTTTAATTGAATTAGTTTGGATTAGCGGGGGATTTGCAAGTGTTGATGACGATAGACTCTCATCTAAGTTTTTAGTTTGACATGATGTAGTAAAGATTGGGTATAGTTTGGTGAAGCTTTTCAGTAGGATGTTCCTTTATTCTATTTCTTGCTTTCCTTACTCTCTTTTTTTGCCTTCTGGATTGCAACAGTGTGTTTGGTTGACCTGGATATAGCAATAGTTTTGTTAATTGCTCCGCATTTGCATATTCACCAGTTTCTGCGGTAGAAGACTGGGTTGTGCTATTAATTCCAAGTGCGGAGACTGGCACTACTTATGAGGCTGCTTGTTTGAAGTTGAATCGGTATGATCTGTAATGATACTCTCCGGATGGGGGTTAAAGAGAACCATGTGTTTGTTAAGACAAAGAATCTGTTCCATTAAAGCTGGTAGAAAGCTTACCTTATCTAGTATTGGGCCGCATGCACATGAAGTGGGCTGGGTGGAGTCAATGGATGGTTTTGACTTTATACCTGCAATGTAAGATGCAATAAAGTTTATTAGGTCTATTTGAATGTCAAGCCTGTCTGACTGCATAATCAGAGTTTCTGTTGATGCTTGCAGCAACAGGGGTATGAGTTCCATCGGAATCTGTGTCGTGGTCCTTGCCCCGCTGTCTGTTAGGGGAATTTGTCTGGCATTTTCCTTAGGTCTGAGTGGAAAATTTGTACCTAAACTGGCAATTACAGTGAGCTCTGGGAGTCCTAGAGAGTGCCCCAGGTGGGATGTCTTGTGCTTGTTTCTCTTGTTTAGTGACTAGACTTACTGGGATATTGTCTCCTTCAGTTTTTATTAGCCTAAGTGGCTGGACATGGGTTCCCCTTATATTGTTTTCTTTGCAGTCTGTGTGTACAAGAGCTGTTGTTGTTGAGATGTTATCTCTTGTTATAATTGGACTGAGTGGCAGCAAATGGGGAGTCACTAAACCTGGAGTATCTCCTGTTGCTGCAAAGATTACTAAACCCGGGTCCTTGAGCAACTGAAATATGAGGTGTTTCGTATTGCCTGAGTGCTCTTAGTCGATCTTCCAAACATAGTGGCTATTGGTGAGATCAATGGACTCCTTCATGTAGTACTAGCGCCGGTTGTTTTGGACGCTTCCCTAGTGTTTTGTTTTCCTTTAGTTCCTTTTTTGTGGGCTCCTGGTTTGTCGCCTGGTCCTTCCTGACCTTGCCAGATCACATATTTTTTTAAGGTTGTTACCTTCCTTGAGTTCCTGTTGAGTTTTCGTATTTGCCTTAAACAGGTTATGTTTACTCGTTTCTGTAGGAGAGTAGGATATGCTTACTATGGCACTTTTTGCTGGTGTTTCACTGTTTTTCTACTTAAGTCTAGCTGGGACCCTGCTATTCAGGACCCCAGCCCAGCTGCTTCCTCTCTAACTTGATTTCATGTACTTTAGGTACACTCCAGATTGGTTACTTGTTTACCCTTGTGAGTCCCTAGTATGTGGTACCTAGGCACCAAGGGCATATGTACCCAAGAGGCCTACCAGAGGCTGAGGCATGTACTATGCCACTTCTGGGAAGCCTTCCAAAATGGCACCATAGGTCTACTACTGCAGCCTGGGTAAGGTGGCGCTTGCACCCCTTACTAGGATATAGGTTAGCTATATCGACCTTCAATCACTGACACATATAAAGCTATAAGTCACTCCTATGGCAGGCCTTATCAATCCTGAAGGCATAGTGCTTGGTTTTGTGTGAAAGGGTGCCCAATCATGAGATGAGCCACTCTGCAGCTTTCTGAATCTATTCTCTGAGGCTGTTCTGTGATGCAGCATGACCATATATTCTTAAGCTCATTATATCCTTGTGGTAAATGCTAACTTTGAAATGGCTGCATGGAAACATGTGTCAAACACTTTGGAATCCTACCCTCCCCCCCTCCGCCCCACCGGTCCTGGTGGCGGGGGTAGAATTCCACCCTTCTAGAGGGAGAAGACATGTACACACTTACCTAACCGGTAATAGTTTAAAAGAGCCCCAGTATCACAAAACGGATGCTGCAGCCACAGACACGGGTCTAACCTCCTGCTGCTGGATGAAACCCCGGCATGGGAGGCCTAGACAATAGGTTTCCTGTCACAGGGAGGTGTAACCACCATCCAGACAGGCTGTAGAGTATTGGGGCTGGATGGGTGCATTCATAGAATGCTTTTCAGGCAGTGCTGGGGGCACACTTGGTGTCCCTGTGCATACCCCAGTTCAAACCGGTTGCAGGGGCACTCAGCCCCTGCTCTGATGCGCAACTGGACAAAGGGAAAGGGGTGTTACCACCCCCTCCCTGGGTCCTCCCATAGGTGGGCCCCTAGAGTAAGTCCAACCCCTAAACATAGTATGAGATTAGGAAACCAGTCCTTAAGAATTTAGATTATATCTGGACGAAATTCTGCAACATATATCCTGGAAATTCGACATTCTATTTCGACTAGAAGACAGACAGATCTCCCTTGGGGGTCAAGGAGTGACTCCCCTGTTCAATCAAGCACCAAAGAAGCATCTTGCCAGTCTGCATTTCCTAGGCTTCCGCTGGATCCCGATGGATTTGCGACACAAGACATAGAGTTGCAGACTTCTCCAAAGCCAACACGAGATCACAGCAAAGCTGAGACCCGCAGCCCTCACGAGTGACGTGGAACCGGAACTCCTGGACACCATGCGCATTTGCTAATGCATCGACTTCTCGAGCTTTCCCGAAGTTGCGCATTGGGCTAATTATAGTACAATACCGAGACCATCTTCACCAAAGATTGTGTGCCTACACTCCACGATTGTTCAGAGAGCCCGCCACCGCTCCCACCCAAGCTGCTTTTGGGGGTCCTGTAGGGGCTCTCCAGTGCATGGCTATGTTTCTTTTTGCTAGGAGGATAGCTAGGGATGCGAATCGCCACTGCAGCTTATCAAACTTGTTTTCGGTAAATTCCAAAGGCACACTCCTCCTATGTGGTAATGTGTGGCAGGTTGACTATTGTTTGTAGTGTGCGATGTATTTTGTCCCCATTGCCTTGTATGGATGGGCAGTCCCAGAACATGTGTCTGAAGTTCGCCTCTAGTGTCAGGATATCAAACTGTATGATTTGAAACGTGTATTCCTGTAAACCTTTTTAGGGTATTCTGAGGCCAGGGACCATTCTTTGTCGTGGAGGGCTCGACCCACTTCGTCCGCCCACGAATGTCTCAATCTGTCCAGGGAGACATTGGTCAATTCCCCGATCGCTTTGTAATGCCATGTTACCAGGTGTCTGCCTGCCCCCATTCGTAATATCGTGTGCAGTACCGGGTGTGTTGGGGGTTCCCCATCTCGTAGGTCCCAGCATTAGCGACCACTATCCAAGAGTTGCCTTTGTGTTAAGAATTGCCCCTGCGGGAGGTCGTACCATTCAACCATTTGCTCATATGTTTTTAGTTGCCCTTCGTGGAACAGAGCTTCTACTTCCGTCACGTTGTGATCGGTCCATACCTGCAGGGCTCTCGCGGTGTAGTAGTCTTCCTTTCGGGGGAGGCCCACCAAGGGAAGCAGTGGGGAGTATAGCAGCCGCCATTTCAACATTCTGTGCACTCGCATCATGGGGGGAACGAGGTGGGATCACTGGAAGATTTGTGAAGTAATATAGCATTCTGGGAACCATAATCATTTTAGCTATAGCTACCCACCAATAGGTGCCAGGGGTAGTGTCTTCCAGAAGCCCACCGCTGATCGTAGGCCTGCTAACACTTCGCAATGGTTACCTTCATAGAGGTCCTCCAGGGAGTGATATAGGCGTACTCCCAGATATCCGGGGTCGCTTCGCTCCACTTCAATGTCTGTGTGCCTATCGCTATGTTCTGTGGCGCCAATTGCGGACCGAGTGGGTAAACTGTTTATTTTCCCCAGTTGACTTTGAGACCCGAGGTCTCTCCAAATTCCTGTAAAGCTGCCCATATTGAGGTGAAGCTGCCTGTTACGTCCTGAACGTATATCAGCAGATCATCTGCGTATAGCGATACGCAGTGTAGTGTTTCCGCTATCGGGATACCCCATGCTTCCCCCTCTCGTCGTAATCGTATGGCCAGGGGTTCCACTGCCAGTGCAAAAAGGAGGGGGGAGAGGGGGCACCCCGTCTAGTCCCCCTCTCCACCGGGAATGGGGCTGAGATAAATTTGCTGACTCTCCCCCTAGAGGTGACGCCTCTGTATAGGAGCTTTGTGTATGCCATCAGTGTTGGGCCAATATTTATTTTCCAAGGGACTTCAAACAGAGGGGGCCATGTCAGTGTGTTAAATGCCTTTTCTAAATCAAGGATCAGGCACGCCGCAAGTGGGAATCTGTCTTTTACCCTGTCCTGTATATGAAACAGTCTACGTAAATTATGCGAAGTATTAAATCGTGGCACGAAGCCGCATTGGTCAGGATGTACCAAGGCTGGGAGAATTTGACTGTAGCGATTGGCCAACAGCTTTCCCAGGATCTTGCAGTCTGCGTTCAGAAGTGTTATCGGCCTGTAAGAGGCCGGGAGTGTTGGGTCTCTATGGGGTTTCGGAAATGTCACCAACACCGATTCGCAGAACGACTCCGGTAAAATGCCTCTGGTTAGGGTGTCGTCGTATGTGGATGCTAGGTGGGGCACTATCTGGGCAGCAAACGTGCTTTAGTACTCTAGTGGGAATCCGTCCATACCCGGCGCTTTTTTCTTTGCTAACGGCCCGATTGCATGCTTTATGTCGGAGGGTGTAATTTTGCTGTCTAAATCATTCCTATCTGCCAGGGAGATTGTGGGCATAGGCGATGGGTCCATAAATTGTGCCAGCTCACTTGGTGTCTTCGGTGTCGGGGCACGGTATACTTCTGTATAATAGTCCTGAACTATGTGCAAGATGTCGATTTGGGAGTGTTTTAGGTGCCCATTCCTGACTGTGAGCTCTGTGATGGGATGTGACGCCGTTTCCTGTTTGACTACCCATGCCGGTAACGCTCCCGTTCTATTGCCCTCCCTGTGTGCCCTGGTTGCATATGCGCCGAAGTTGTATTTGCGTAGGTCTCGTAGCGCCTCTGCGTGTAAGAGTTTTGCCACTGAGAGCTGAGCTAGTGTGGCCATCCCCTGGTCCGTGTCTCGGGACATGTCTGCCAATGTTTTCTCCGCTCCGTTTAGTGTCTGTTCTAGTGTTCTCCGTACCCCCACCACCTGTTGGATACATTGTCCTCTGGCGCTGACCTTATATGCATCCTACTCTATTGCCCTGGAGGAGGCCGAGCCAGCGTTCCGTAGAAAATGTTCCTGGATATATTCCCCATGGATGTGGCAAAAGGCCTGATCAGTGAGACAGTCTTGGGGCAGTTTCCATGTTGGGACTGGGGGTTGGGGCGGTCTCCATCTAAGGGTCCCTATGTGTGCATCATGGTCCGACACTATCCTTCCCATATAGTAAGCGTATTGCATCTTGGGTAAGAGGTCTGTGGAGCACAGGAACCTATTATGTCTAGCTCGCAAGTTGTGAGGGATGGAGTGAAAGGAGTACATCCTGGCATCTGGGTTCCGCGCCCTCCAGGCATCCACTAGTGTCCAGTGCTCTACCCATCTACGGAAGCGGTCAGTTTGTTTATGCGCAGGCGAGTATAGTGGTGGTGGATGTGATCTATCTAGGTGTAAATCTAGTACGCAGTTGTAGTCTCCCCCTAGGAGCCATGGGATGGCTGTGTAGTGAGCTAGCACTTTTGTAAGTTTGTCCCAATACTGGTCTTGTTCCACATTGGGGGCGTATATACATCCTATGAGTATAGGTTGACCCTCTAATAGCCCTGTCATGATTACATATCACCCTTCCCTATCTATGTGTTGAGTTTGTTCCTTAAAGGGCACCCCTGGTCTTATCCATATAAGTGTACCTCTGGTGAAGGCGGAGTACACAGTGGCACAAGAGTATGCCCGCCATTTTTTGTGCAGGCGGCCTACTTCCTGTTCTGTCAGATGTGTCTCCTGTAGAGAAAACTAAAAATACGACTTAATGAACATAAGTCCAACATTAGAACCAAACAAGCCAAATCATCTGTCGCTCAGCATTTCCTAGAAGCAGGTCACGGCATTAGTCAAATACGATATTGCGCTTTGGAAACAGTTACCAAACAAGAAGGCAAAGACAATCATATTGAACTGCTAAGGAGAGAGAACTATTGGATTTTCACACTATCCAGCATGAAGCCACATGGTCTTAATGACCGCGTGGAATACTTATGTTATTTGTAAAACGCTGTGTTCAAGTTAACAGCTCCCAGAATGCGAGTAGTGACTAGCTCTCTTACTCTATGGTTATACTTTATCCTGTTAGCTATGATGAGAATTAGCATTGTTGATTTTATGTTAGATTTTATGTTATATTATTTGTTATACAATGTGGCAATTCATCAGCAGATCCGAGAACATTCGGTACTGTTCAGTAAACCACCTAACTGTTTAGAGTTTGTTACATTTTGCTTAATCCGACATATCCTGTTATATTTATGACATCACCTCCACTTCCTTTCGTTATTTTTATCTTTTATCTCTTCTCATTACACTCTTCGAGTTTTTTCAGTTACTCACGAGCGTTACACAATAGACACCCTGTACCTTTAACTAGGCGCCAGACGTTGCCCCGCAACCTCTTGGGTTTTAACTACATCCGGGGATTAGTCACGCCCAAACCCGGTCGAGAACAGTAACATCCACGATTAAACCCGTCCATGCATGCCACGGTAAACCGCACTTGTTTTCGTGTAATTATTACTTTCTCTTGAGATTAATCAGCATGCGCCTGCATTCTCCTTTGTTTATACTTTCACCAGAGCACTTTGGGTTCATTGTATATTATTCTACACCAGGCTTTTCGCTCCAAACAGCCATTTTTTATCGTATATTACACGCCTTCTTGCAAAGTTTCATGGGGCTGAGCACCGATAGGAGCCACACTTTCTCACCAATCGTCCACCAGCATGATTTTCTTTTCACGGAGTCTCGCATTTAACTAGTTTGTTTTAGCCATTCAGACCCCTAGTACATCAATGTTTCTCTTTGTTGACAGAATATATATCCCCAGAAGAAGGCATGTGTGAAATGCCGAAATGCATTGGGATGGTTTGAGTGCATTTTTCCAACTTGGATGTTACCATTGAATATACACTTGTGAATACAACAAGATGCATTAAGAATACAAGATTAAAAATACGAGCATTACAAAATATGAACTTTTTCGTTTACTTTATGTGAATCATAAATGAAACCTTTATATAAGGACATTTGAGGAGCCCGGAGGACATTTCTCAATTTTGAGAGTGCTACCCTATTGTATCTACCACGCCCCCAGCCAGAGGGCGATTCTCTGGAGCACCACACAGATTTGAAACTTTATTAAATAGCTGTGCGTCCAGTAATAACCCTTTCATTCTCCTGTAGGAGGGCCACTTGGGTCTGTTGCCTCTTAACATAGGCGTAGACAGAGTAAAGTTTTGTAGCTGTATGCATACCCCTGACGTTCAGTGTGACAAATTTTATGTCTGTGTTTGGTGTTTTATGTGTCGTGTCACACGAACAATCCGCGTTCTTCTCTAGCTGTACTGTCCCCTTCCCCCTACCCACCCCACCCGCCCCCACCGCTCACCGTCTCTGAGAACTTTGTATTGTCCAGTCTCTTCACATCTCACCCGCTTAAGGATATCTGGGAAATTTAGGAAAGAAAGGGGGACAAACGGCAACTCTGGGGAACAGTCCCAACTTGGGGGACCTACTGCTGGATGCAATACGTTCAAACTGGTCATCATAGGTAGACTTTAGTTCATTGTTGTGGGGTAGTGGCGGTTTCTCTCCTTGACTTCTGCCGGTGCGGCCGCACATTCATAAAAGACTGCGGGAATGTGCCCTTGCATCACAGTGAATGTTGATTGTTTTCACTGGATTAGAGTGTGTTATAATCATCATAATAAGTCCTGACGGTCGCCGCTCTACATCCCGGTGACTGGATGCCATTGCGCATGCACGCGGTTCAGTTCCGGGCCATGCAACTCACACTGTGTGTCCTGGGTGCCCACTAGACTGTTATATCAATGTGTCAGCTGTTTGAGGAGTCACTATTGGAGGCGTCATTGAGCCTTGTCAAGATGCAGGTGCGTCACTGCCCTCATCGTCAGAGCTGAACAGGCGAGGGCCTCCCTCCACGTCCGATCCTGACCCTGAGGCACTTAAAAGATCAGGGCGCCTCCTGCAGCGCGAGAAACTTTTACTTGCATTCTCTGGATAATCCTACCTGTTTGGGGACATCAGCAGTATCGCCGCTGGTCCGGCTCACCTGCCGGAGTGAACCGCCGCCCACGCAGCACCGTGACTGGCAGACTACACCTCCCAGGGTGCTTTGGGGGCCGCGCACCTGATTGACATCACCTCTAAGCGCCCGGAGGCGCTTAAAAGATCAGGGCGCCTCCCGTGGTGCAGGAAACTTTTACTTGCATTCTCTGGATAATCCTACCTGTTTGGGGACATCAGCAGTATCGCCGCTGGTCTGGCTCGCCTGCCGGAGTGAACTGCCGCCCACGCACCACCGGAACCCACAGACTACACCTCCCAGGGTGCTTTGGGGGCCGCGCACCTGATTGACATCACCTCTAAGCGCCCGGAGGCGTTTAAAAGATCAGGGCGCCTCCTGCGGCGCGGAACACTTTTACTTGCATTCTCTGGATAATCCTACTTGTTTGGGGACATCAGCAGTATCGCTGCTGGTCCGGCTCGCCTGCCGGAGTGAACTGCCGCCCACGCAGCACCGGAACCAGCAGACTACACCTCCCAGGGTGCTTTGGGGGCAGGGCACCTTATTGACATCACCTCTAAGCGCCCGGAGGCAATTAAAAGATCAGGGCGCCTCCCGTCCGCGCCCGTCACAGGCCGGAGGAGGCTGGGCTGGGCTGGGCTGGACCAGGTCTTTTGGTTTCATCACTAGCTTTGGACCGGATTGAAATACTGAACCATGGGTAAATTACACTATAGACTTTATTGTATGTAATCCTTGCTGTCTGCAATAACCCATAATCGACTCGGGGTCTGCAACCCCATATTCTTATTGGGTCTGCTAATCAACCTAGAGGGCCAACAGGGGGACCAGGAAAGAAAGCTGGTGATAATTATCAACCGCACTGTAAGTTAAATACCCGGATATTTACTTGTGCACTCTGTCTTTTGTGTCTAGTTTGTACATGTGAGTGGCGAGGGCGTGCAGGGCTGTTTACTCATAAGTAGGTACCAACTTTGTGAAACAACAGCAAGGGTATAGTTCCATCAACCGATCAGGGTATAGCAGTTACTAACTGGCCTTTTGTTAAATGGGGAAAAGAAAGCTACACACTAGCCCACCGGGCAAGAAAACGTCTATTGTAGAGTCGAGTACGACCCTAATGAAATATTTGACGGGTGAAGTAGGAGCCATAGAGAAGCGAATTTCTAACGTAGAGGAAAAACTCAATATAGGGCTGTCCGCAACAAGCATCATTGAACCTGTTAGAAACGAGTTGAGTGATGTACCTGCAATTTTTATAGCAAATGTATCTCCCCTGGATCACCACAATGTGTGTTTACAGCAAGGTAGCGACGAGATTTCTGTAATTGACCTAGAGGGCTCTGATCTCCCCTGCCAAAAAAGAGTATGCGTGTCCAAGAATCCTCCCCACACTATTTTAGTACCTCAGATCCATGAATTTCCAGCAACCCCAAATGTCCTAAAGATTAAAAGTAAATCACATATAGGGAAAGAGGTAAAAAAAAGCAGAAAGGAACAAAAGAAAAATGTGTCCAAAATCCACTAACGATGAACGCTTAAGCAAGGGCCAAAACTACACTGATTATGGAGACATCATGAAGTCAATAGTTGATCTCACCATATTCGTGAAAGAAGCTATAACTTTGATGGGGAACAGATTGGGACAGATAGAATCCACTTTGACAATACTCACAGTGCAAGGGAAAGAGGTACACAGTAAACAGGTTGCTCCTAGTAGTAGTAGCAACACTCAGCCTAGCCGGCCTTGCAGTCCGCACAAAGTTAGGCCCCCACTTCTGCCAGTCAAAATAATAGTGGGCATCGTTCTTCCATGCCCACGGTAGATGGACCTGGAAAAACGGGGAGTAGTACACTTCCTTACCAAGATGGCGGCTATATTTTGCCAAATCTGAACCTCCCACCCGCGGCAGCTCCTTATACGTTGGTTTTGGCCAACGTTCCCATAGTGGAGGACGGGGTGAGGGAAAACTGGGAAACACTGAGAAACACAGCTATTCATTTCCTGGGTCAGAAAACGGGATTAACATGCGATATGTTCCATTCATTTAAAATGGCAAAGCGAGTAAGGTGGCTTGCCCCAAATAATAAGTCCTTTGTTGGGGATTGCTTAGTTTTATCATTTGCCTCCCCACCCTTAGTCAAAGAAATCTTGGATCGGGACGGGGATAATAGAAGCCGGACGGCGGGCATAAATGTGCTCCCACTTGGTTTTTCTACTATCCCAAAATGCCAAATAATTTTAATATTCACCCGTTTGGTCACCCTCTTAACAATCCACTGAGGTATAATTTGGAAGTTACAAATAGGTTTGCCCCTCTACACTCGCTAGATGAAGTAGATTTACCTATACTGGCAAGGGTCTTCCGGGAATGTAGTATTTCAACCAGCTACCCAACGCCCCCAATTATAAAAGACCCAGGGCATGAGGGAGTATTCATTTACGAGGTTAGGAATGCTAACGACAAAACCTTAAAATTGGTTGCTCCCCATTTTCTACCCCCCGTGGATGCTGACATGGGAATGACCACCTCAGAACAGGCACAAAAAGTACTGCTGAACAAACTGCCGCAATTAGGCCCTGGAACTTCTGGCAGTGATGGAGGTGTCACCCCGGTTTCCATAGTAACAATCGGGGAGGAACACAGGGCAGGGAGTGTGGTTACCCATGGCACCCAAGAGTCGTTTGTAAAGGGACGGGCGAGGGTAGTATTTTGGAATATTTCGGGTCTTCGTTCCAAGACTATTAACCCAATTTGGGTAGATTTCATAAAAAATGTTGACATCCTTTGCCTGCAGGAGACATGGTCTTTGGAGGAAATTCATCTTAGCGGTTTTAAAACGTTTCATGTTCCTGCGGGTTACTCAAGTCATGGAAGGAATAAAGGGGGGATCTGTGTGTATGTCACAAATCTTTTGGGGGCAGTTGGGATAAAAATGGTGAAAGCGTCCAGTTATTACGAAATTATTGTCATCAAAATGTCCTCACTGGTTGAGTTAACAATCATTAACATGTATAATAATCTGGATAAGGGCCAGGTTTGTGATATGCTCCGTGACTCAACGAGGACCTTAAGAGTGTGAGCGATAACTCAGGGAAGGATTGCATCCTCATATAGGGCAGCGATTTTCATCACAACCTCTGCCAACATTTCTTGAGCGGATGTGGCGATTGTGAGGTTGATGATGATGACCACCAGCCCCACTTTATCCACACTAATGGGGGCGACAGCTTTAACGAAGTCATGGCAACACATAACCTAGGTTTCTCTAACTGTTGATTTTAGTCCAACATTTGTAGGGAGAGGACTCAGTACCCTGATCGATTCATTGTTTGTTCAAACAGCTACGCAACCTGGGTAGCGGATTTCGCTACCCATACAGTTGGGATCAGTGACCATCTCCCGCTCAGTATTAACATCTTATTCCCTCATAAAAAGGCAAGCTCGCTGGTAGAGAGCTTAGCCTGGACTCAAGGGTGCATATTGTATAGACAAAATGGGTATTCCCTTCAATGGGCTAAGAGCGACCCTGAGGTCACTAATAAGAAAATAATCATGGAGGCCATAACTCCAATTTTAAAGTGTCTGCAGGAAGAGGCATCACACTTAGACATACTGGGTTCTTTTGCCGATATTACAAGGATAATCCAAAAAATCCTACAGCGCCCCAACAGAGATTTTAAATCCAACAAGAATGGATGGTTCGACTCTGACTGTACAAGGGCCTACTCCCAACATAAAAAGGCCTCACATAGTACCTGGAGGGATTCTGAAGAAGTTAGGAGTTGCAGGAAGGAATACTATTTAGCAAGAAAGAGATGCAAGCTGGCTTGGACCAATCTATATGATGCTTCGTTAAAGAAGGATAGCTCACTCTTTTGGGGAGCAGTTAAGGCATCGTTTTTTAGCACGGGGGATGGGGCGAGAATTGAGGTGGCTATATCAGAAGATCTATGGGTAGACTTCTTCGCAGAAGTATATAATCCTGGGAGGACTGATAAAATTGCATACACGGGGATCGCAACCCAGGAGGGTCCAGAAAAATGTGCACAAATTAAAATTAATATCAGTAACAAGGAAATATTAGAAGCCATAAAACAAAGTAAGGGAGGTAAAGCGCCGGGCCCCGACGGCACCCCGATCGACTTATTAAAGTACTCGGTTGAACTTTGGTCCCCACTATTAACCCGAGTTCTTGAATCAAGTTGCAAGTTGGGCTTCATTAAAACCTGGTCCGAATCAGTAATTATCCCTATATTTAAAAAGGGGGACCAGGATAATCCTTCCTGTTATTGTCCTATATCCCTGCTTGACTCCTTTATGAAAGTTACTGGCAGGGTTATTTTGAGCAGCCTCCAACAATGGGCAGAAGATACTAACGTATTAAGTCCAGTACAATACGGGTTTAGGGAGGGGCGGGGCACTATAGAGCAGGTGCTAAATTTTTCCATTTTACATGGAAAATATACTCAGGCTAAGGGAGGCAAATTATACTCAGCGTTTGTCGACTTAAGCGCTGCTTTTGACTGCGTAATCCATAGTCGTTTATGGCAGATTTTATCAGACATGAAGGTGGATGAGGTACTTATATTATTTTTAAAACAACTCTATGCAGGTGCTACAGCCAAGGTGAGATTTGGTTTAAAAGGTAAATGTACCAAGCCTTTTCATGTGAGGAGAGGCGACAGACAAGGCTGCGTACTCGCCCCTTTTCTTTTTACCTTATATACCAACGATTTGGAAAAAGAACTGGTGGCCAAAGTACGAGACTCACCCCAGGTTAACCATAAACAGATGGTTTCACTCCTGTATGCCGACAATGCCGTCTTAATGGCGAGAACACAAATTGGCCATCAGACGGCACTAGACACCTATATAAACTTTATGGATAATAGGGGCTTGAAACTTAATGTTAAAAAAAGTTTGTTATGACCTGTGGGAGGGGCAAGGATAGATCCTGCGCCCTGTTTGCCGGGAATGAAAAATTTGCACCCACTAAAACATTCTCCTATTTAGGCATCATTTTAGAAGAATTGGGATCCTGGGGACCAGCTATTAGAAGCAGGACATTGTCGTTTAAAAGAGCAATGGCAGCAGTCATGATATTTGCAAGAAAAATGGGGAAAAGGCCCCCAGAAATCCTGCTAAAAATCTATCAGGCTAAGTGCATGAGCACAGCTATTTATGGAGCAGGCGTTTGGGGAGCCTGTGATAGCTCATCCATTCAAAAAGTAGAAAATGCTTTTTTAAGATTTTTTTTAGCTATTCCTCAATGTACTCCTGTTTTTAATTGTCATTCTGAACTGGGCACGGCCATGTCAGCGACTTGATAAGCATGCAACCAATACTGTTATAGCACAGAGCCTGGACCTCACCTGTCCTAGTTTTAAATAGAGATATAAATAAAGATTCCTTGGGTTTGGATCAGGCCGCCAACATTCCATGGTTGTGTTATATTCGCAAGTTTACAATTGACTTGGGGACACCAGAGTTTTACCATAAGCCAGACTCCCTAAACAACATAACGAGGAAAGATTTAAAGTCACTTTGCTGGAACCATCTAGAAACATTAAGGCTAGGAGTGGAATTAAATAAAAAAAACGGTATTACAACACCAACTCACCCTGGTCTCGGCCTCAATTCAACCCTATTTGGTTTAGTGTCAGGAGGGCTATGATAGGTATATCCTGACAAGATTTAGATTCTACTATTTCTTTCGCTTAACTACATTTTCTAAAGTAAACGATTGGTCCAGAATGCTCTGCAAATGCCCGTGCGATCATATATCAGACCAATCTACTCTGCATGTAATATGTTTTGGTAAATTTTATTCAACAGAAAGGACAAGATGGATCAAACCGTTTTAAAAAAAACAAGGTTCATGGCATCAATGTCGCCCGGCTCTATTGTTTCTACAATCTTTAAATGATACATACTGTGTTGGAACAATGACAGGTTTTTTAAAAAGTATCTTGAGGAAAAGGAATAGTTTAATTAGCTCTTAAAACTATTATGAACCTATTTACTGTTCTCATCTGTAATTCATTGGAATGTTTGACTTAACAAATGAATTGTCGCTTTTATGATTTTATATTTTGTGAAATCGAATAAAGCTTTTCTACTACTACTACTACACTGCCACCTATAAACCTATAAGTCACTCCTTGGCAGGCCTTATCAATCCTGAAGGCAGAGTGCTTGGTTTTGTGTGAGAGGGTGCCCAAGTATGAGCTGAGCCACTCTGCACCTTTCGGAATCTATTCTCTGATGCTGTTCAGTGATGCGGCCAGACCATATACTCTTAAATGCATTATAACCTCGCGGTAAATGCTAACTTTGGAACAGCTGTATGGAAACATGTGTTTGGTGTCAAACACTTTGGAATCCTACACCCCACCAGTCCTGGCGGCGGGGGTAGAATTCCACCCTTCTAGAGGGAGAAGACATGTACACACTTACCTAACTGGTAATAGTTTAAAAGAACCCCAGCATCACAAAATGGATGCTGCAGCCACAGACACGGGCCTGACCTCCTGCTGCTGGACCAAACTCCAGCAGGGAAGGCCTGGGCAATAGGTTTCCTGTCACAGGGAGGTGTAACCACCTCCCAGGTAGGCTTTAGTGTATTGGGGCTGGGTGGGTGCATTTATAGAATGCTTTTCAGACAGTGCTGCGGACACACTTGGTGTCCCTGTGCATAGCCAAGTTCAAACCAGTTGCAGGGGCACTCAGCCCCTGCTCTGGCGCGAAAATGGACAAGGGGAAAGGGGTGTAACCACCCCCTCCCTGGGTCCTCCAGTAGTTGGGACCCTAGAGTAAGTCCAACCACTAAACTTAGAATAAGTATAGGAACCCAGTCCTTAATACTTTGGAATATACCTGGACGAAACTCTACAACATATATCCTGGAACTTTGACATTCTATTTCGACTAGAAGACGGAAGGATCTCCCTTGTGGTCAAGGAGTGACTCCCCTGTTCAAACCGGCACCAAAGAAGCATCTTGCGGGTCTGCATTTCCAAGGCTCCCGCCGGATCCCGACAGATTTGCAACACAGGACACAGACTTCCAGACTTCCCCGAGGCCGACATGAGATCCCAGCAAAGCTGAGACCCGCAGCCCTCACAAGTGACTTGAAATCGGAACTCCTGGACACTATGCACATTTGCTAGTGCATCAACTTACCAAGCTTTCCCAAAGTTGTGCATTGGGCTAATTATAGTCCAAGCCCCGAGCACCATTTGCACTGAAGATTGTGGGCCTACACTCCTCTAGTGTTCCGTGAGCCCGCTTCAAACATTTCTGCTTGAGCCCCCTTTGCGATCCCTGGGCCGTCGACTGGTGGGTCCCCATGAAGGTAACTCTTTTGTTTCTTGGGCTTCCCTGATTGCTCCAGATGTGCCCCGACTCCCCTCCAAAATGTGAGTCCCTCAGACCTTTCTGGTCTGCACCGAAGCCAATTTATTTGCTTTCTACATGGGTTGCTGTTGCCAAGGCTTGTTGGGTCCAATCCAGATACCGACACCACAGCACTCGACATCCCTCATGGCACTGCTCAAATCCAGCTCCTTATTGTTGTTGAGGCATCCTGGTCCTCATTGCTGAAGAGTCAAGCTTCACCTTCTGCACCTGAAATCACCGAACATCGGTGGGCATCTGCTCATCGCCTTCCTGGTCACTGTCTAGTAACCCAGACTCTGTCCTCTCTGCTTTCAGGTTCTTCATCTCTCTGATCCACCCTTGGATCCATCCGGACACTTTCTACTTGGTCGCTGCAGCTCTTTTCCGCAGCTCACCATAGAAAACGACGACGAAACCTGACACAAAAAGACACCTATGCACCCGGCTTCCACGGGTGATGTAACTCGAGTACTCGGGTGCTCACGTGGGTATTGACTCTAGAACTGCCTAGTTCTAAATGGGTTTGCTCCAAGTCCACTTCTAAGTGTCCCTAATCTTTAAAATTCTAACCTCAACTTTCTCCATAGAAGTCAATGGTGATTCTCAGCTGTGTTTAGACACTGCACGTGTGCCCCGTGGGTCATCTCTGTCACTTCCTTGGATGGTTCCTGGTTGCCCCAGTGGTTTTACAGGCCCTAGGCCTTGTCTCTATGTCTATTGTAGTTCTTATACTACTTTCTTAGTATATGGTTTATTACGCCCCTAGGGCTAATCATATAGTGTGCTAATTTACTGTGTGCTAAATAAGTTTACCAAATGTACTTTCGCCTCTAGCCTCATAAAGAGACTAGAGGGATGTGTTTAGAATAAATACATATATGCTATATATATACCTAGTGTGGTTCTCCTTTCAATTGGTCATTCATGAGATTATAGACTGGCAAAACAAGCTGGTTTACATACCTTCAAGACTTAGCCTGAAGGTTGCTCTCCACAGCTACCACTAGGATAGCTTTCTATATAGGTTATCTTTAAACCTACCTTGTTTTATTCTCTGCTGCTAATCTGCTCTCCTTTCTGTTTCTGCGATGCTGCTCCTGAATGCAAGAGGAGAAGTGGGAGGCAATCGGGGCCAACAAGTGGGGACAATGCAGTTCGCTTGCAAGCTGCACCCGGTCCTGTTCGGGCCGCTTCTGCTGGCTACCGGGTCTCTCACTTAGCAGCCACCTACTAATGGTGGCTGCGCTTGTGCTTGGCTTCCCAACCTGCTGGTCCCGCGACCCGTCTAATTAGCCTGACGGCTGCTCTACTGTGGCTGATGCTGCATCTCTGGATTTCAGGGGGCTTAGTCCTCCTGACTACCGTTTACTCCTCTGCACGGGTCCCCGGGCAGGAATTCGTCAAGAGTTGAGGCAGCAGGACGAGAAAGAGCAATAGGGCCTTATGGCCATCAGGGTTTGAAGAGGGACTGGGCAGAGCCAAGAGGGTCAAGTGGGATTCAAGAGTGGGCCGCAACTAAGCGAAAGTAAGTACTTGACCATGGCTCTCCCCTCAGCTTAGCTCACCCCTCTCTCTTCTCCTCACCTCCAGATGACATTGATGCTCCGTGTTCTTTGCCGGCACAAGGGCTCTTGGCTCATATCACTTCAGCTGCAACTGCAATTGCTGCTGCAAGAGGCTGCAAAAGGCCGTGAGCAACCATGGCACACACCGCCTGGTTCTTGAAGGAGCAGCAGCGGGAGCGCCCAACACAGCCCTCAGAGGAGTGGCAGAGGAGTTACGGTTACGGCTACGGCTACAAAGAGGCAAATCCAGCAATGTCACTTCCAAACGGCCGTTCCACTCTCCAACACCGCAGCCTCACTCGCTTGCTGACAAGAATGCACATGACCGCAGGGAGGAGTCCAACAGACAGTTAGTTCCAGGCTGCTGAGAGAGAAGCTCTATCACTGGCCAAACCATTATTTAAAAAAATTATCATGTTTAAGACAGTTCCAGTCATACTTACTCTATGGGATGCCTGTTCACCAGTACTGTCTTTTAACTTTTTTAGGCTGGGTCTGTTTCATCAGTTGTTAAATCCAGAGGAAAAATGGTTTAAGTATACCGATTCTCCATTTTGTTCCTGTAATTTGTCTTTTAAAAGTGATATTTTGCACATCGTGATGATATGTCCTATGTTTGAACATCTCCATCACAAATTTTCAAACCCACTTCTTTTAATTGGTTCCTTTGATTGGGACAGGGCAACTTTTTTGTTTTACAACTTCTAAATTCACAATTAATATATTATAAAGTATCAATGTTTCATATGAGGGGTTCATAAAGTGGTACGATAGGGGACAATACCACTTGTATTGTATGCCATATGAATCTATTCATATACTTTTTTTTACTGTGATGGATTCTCTTATGTACTTGTATGATTGTATCGCAAAATCGAATATAAGTCTCCTATCATTATATTAGGACGAGCAGCTAGGTGAAATGTATCAGTATAATGACATCCATTTATGTTTTATTGCTTGAAAATTATATTATTTCAATCATTGCAGGGCTCATTAGTACCCCACCTATTTTAGTGAATATTTTTGACCTCCCCATACTAGACAATAATATAGATAACACAGGTAACATAGGCGACCCCTAATGAGCCCACTTCCTAGAACTTTTTTCTGAGGTTTTTGTCCCTTCGGCTTTCGTCTTAGTATTGTTTTAGCATTTTCACAATCAATGTATTATTAATGTAATTGTTTTATATATTACACTGCTACTGACCAGTAATTCGTATCTATTGTGCTTTTATGTATTTATATTGCTTTTGTCCTGTGCACTTTTATGGTTTCTTGAAACGAAATAAAGTTGGTTGAAGAGGAAGACCTCTTAGAACAAACTGTGTGCCATTGTATCTTCTCTAGTCTGAGGGGCTGCATACACCCTTTGAAATAAAAGTTAGACAGTCCAAGTAAATGTATAAATGACCTTCACTAAAGATCACAATGACTTTGCATTACACTCCTGGTGACCAAACAGGTAAAACAAAGCAGTCTTAAGAGGAGCCCTTGAAATGTACCATGTTGGAAATCAATAATGTGTTTGCATTATTGAATACTATTTGTGGTTGCGATGTGAACTTAAAAAATATTTTTGCAAATTAAATAGTCTACAGTTACTGGGGTGTGAATTATATTTGCTGGAAAAGCAAGAGAGACAGACCTTGGTGGACTCGCTATTGGAATCATTACTTCTTGAATCTGCCAATTTTCATTTGCACAGAAATATACTTTTATGAGCCTTGAGACTAGAAGATTAATGTTGAGGTCCAAAGTGATTCAGTTTCTGCCTGGTCTGAGCTCTTACAGTTCAAAGGACAGGGTGTTACGATTCCCTTATGGGCCTTCTTTTGAAAGCCTCCACTTAGAATAAAAATTTGAAAGCCAGCTACAAACCAAAAACAAATGACAACATTTTGGTGTAAACCCTACTGGACATGCACATTTGAGGCTGTTCCCCTGATGAGTCTTCTGAGCCTTCACTGCAGGTGATCATTCTCCTCATTAACATCTGTGAACCTAAATGTGTTCCTAAATCTACTTTCAGTCACCCATCTTATGTGCTGCAGCTACTGCCTCTAAGTCACCTCTGTGTCTCTTCTAAGCAACCCCTCCCCCTATTAGGCACATCTGCACTCCCTTGGTTCACAATGTGCAGGGCTGCAAGAGGGACATTGAAAAATACCTTATCCACTAATGCTAATACTGAAACAGGTGTAGTGGCACCTAGGTCCAGGGTTTAGGGGAACATCCAAATTATGACTGTATTTTACTGTCTAAATGTAAACAAGGGGCTAATTTCCTTTCAATGGTGTCCATCTAAACATTCTCAATCTCAGTGTGTCCTCTGACTGGAGGCTGTATCTGGTTGACTTTGGATGAGGATATATTGGTGAAGCACTTGCAGAATCAGGCAGATACCCAGAGGACCTGTGGGATGAAGAGGGAGAACTAAGGGGTGAAGAGGTTACACAGACGAGGAGGACAAGGGTACAAGAATCTCACAAAGGACCAGAAAAAGGGCCAGTACAACTGAATGGAGGAGGAGGCGAATGACCAGGTCCACCAGTAGGGTTAGGAACTGGATGTCCAAAAGAAGGAAGAGAAAGCAATATCAGTAGGGCCATGAAAAAGACCTGGAGGATCAGGCACCAAAGACCAAGTCTGCTAGAATGACTGAGGCCACAAGGACATGAGGACCAGCATGCCCAAGACAAAGGGAAGGATCAGTAAAACCAGGAGGAGAATTAGAATGAGGAATACCAGAACCAGGAGGCCAAAGAGGAGGAGAATGATTGGCAAGTGGAAAACGAGGGGCATCAGGAGGACTAGGACACAAGAACAAGAAGGAAGAAGACGGCCAGATCCACAAGGAGGACTTAGACCACTACAAAGACCACACACAGGATGAGGAGAAGGAAGATGGCCATGAGGATGACTAGAGGAGTTGAAGGGGGTCCAGGACCACTAAGAAGTTTATGAACTCCAGGACCACCAGAAGGATTTGGGTCACTTGACCAACAGGGGGCCAATACATTGTCCAAGTACTAGGGAAACCAAGAGGATCAAGACCAGGAGGACTGGGAAAAGGACTTCCAAGAGGACTAGGAGAATAAGGAGGAAAACCAGGAGGAGCAGGAACAGAAAAAGGAGGAGAATTAAAAAGAGAAGGAGAAAGAGGAGGCCAGGAGGAACAGAACAGCAGTCACCGCCATGATCACCATGAGGGTCAACATCAGGACCGCTAGGAGGAATGGCACTAGAGGATCCAGAGGACTAGGAAGAGGATGACCAAGACTAGCTGGACCATAAACACAAGGACAAGCAAGATCATGAGGACCAGCAGGACTGGGAACAGAAGGATGAAAAGTTCCAAGAACACCAGGGCAAGATCGCCAGAAGAACAACAAGGAGGGACACAGCAAGAAGCACCATGGTAAAGATAATATTTACCAACAGGACAAGGGTCTCAGGAGGATGAGGGCCACTTATGACCAATTATCAATACCCAGAAGATCAGGACCAAGAATATGTGGATGAAGACCAGAAGTATGAGTTTGAGGAAAACTACGAGGTGGGACAGGGTAAAGAAGATTAAGAAGATAATCAGGAGGAAGAGATCTAGAAAAAAGGATAGCTTGAAAACCAACATGAAATTAGGAGAACTAGGAAAAGGAAGAGCTGGTAAACCAGGAGCATGAAGAGGAAAACCTGCTGGTGGAAGACCAGGATGAGGAGAATGACCAGGAGGAGCAGAGGGACCAGGGCAGCCGAGAAGACTAGGAGCACTAGGATTACCAGGTCCACCAAGAGAATCAGTGGACCATGACCTGGAGGACCAGGATACAAGCAACAAGAGAATCGTGAGAACAAGCATTAGGAGGACTAGGGATGGGTGTAGTAAATGCAGAATAAGGATTTGAAAAAGGAAAGGGAGAGAAACAAAACTAGTTAGTACCATCAAGACCAGCAGGAGGATGAGGAACAAGAAGACCATGACTGGGGGGAGGGACTAAAATGGCCAAGAGGATCTAGACAAGAGTGCCATAAGAAGCAGGCATAGCAGACAACCCAGAGAACTAGAATCACCAAGAGAACTAGGACAACCAAAACGAGGGCCTTCAGCAACTGTGGTTAGGAATACAGGGCCCACAATGACAAGAAGTGATTCTAGGCTAAAACGTTAGGGCATGCCCCAGTTAAATGCAAAAGAAACAATTGATGGACAGAATTCTGGACAATCCAAACATTCACCCACAGTCACAAAGACCTGGGTTAAATCCATCATTCTTTTGTTCACCACACCACCACAGTTTGGACCCAGCCATATGCAATTCAGTCTTAGACCTGTTCCTTGAGGGAACAGTCCAGCCTGAGCTACCAAGCCAGGTCCTCCCTGGACTGGAAGCAAGCATCCTAGGACCAGTTTCAGGGCATCACCCTTCATCAGCCAGGCTAGCTTGAATCCAGTGGTGCATTGAGCACGGCGCCCACGTCTGGGCATACCCTTCCCACTTAGGGCGACATTTGCAAAGGAACAATTGATGAGCGGGCTGCTGGGCAATGGAAACCTTCAAGCCCAGTTACAGGGATCTGGGTTAAATCCATCATTCTATTGCTCACCACACCACCCCAGTGTGGACCCAACCTTAAGCAAATCAGTCTTCACCCTGTTCCTTATAGGAACCATCCAGCCTGAACTGCAAAGCCTTTCTTCCCATGGACTAGAAACAAGCATCCTGGGACCCGTTTCAGGACATCACCCTTCATCAGCCAGGCTAGCTTGAATCCAGTGGTGTAATGAGCACGAGACCCACGTCTGGGCATACCCTTCCCACTTGGGGTGACATATGCAAAGGAGCAATTGATGGACGGAATGCTGGACAATGCAAACAGTAACCCCAAGTCACAAAGATCTGGGTAAAATCCATCATTCCTTTGCTCACCACACCACCTCAATTTGGACCCAGCCATATGCAAATCAGTCTTGACCAAGTTCCTTGAGGGAACAGTCCAACACGAACTGCCAAGCCAGGTCTTCCCTGGACCAGAAACAAGCATCCTGGGACCGGTTTCAGGGCATCTCCCTTCATCCTCCAGGCTAGCTTGAATCCAGTGGTGTAGTGCACACCGGACCCACATCTGGGCATACCCGTACTGCTCAGGACGACATATGCAAAAGGAACAATTGATGGATAGAATGGTGGACAATGCAAACATTCACCCCAAGTCACAACAATCTGTGTCAAATCCATCATTCTTTTGCTAACAAACTACCCCAGTTTGGACCCATCCATATGCAAATCAGTCTTGACCCAGTTCCTTGTGGGAACTTCCAGACCAAACTGCCATGCCAGGTCCTCCATGGACTGGAAACAATCATCCTGGGACTGGCTTCAGAGCATCACCCTGCATCAGCCAGGCTAGCTTGAATCCAGTGGTGTAGTGAGCATGGGACCCACCCACTTAGGGCAACATATGTAAAGGAACAATTGATGGACGAAATGCTGGACAATGCAAACATTCACCCCCTGTCACAAGGATTTGGGTTAAATCTATCATTCTTTTGCTCACCGCACCACCCCAGTTGCGACACAGCCATATGCAAATCAGTCTTGACCCTGTTCCTTTTGAGAACCATCCAGCTCAAACTGCCAAGCCAGGTCCTCCGTGGACCGGAAACAAGCATCCTGGGACCGGTTTCAGGGCATCACCCTTCATCAGCCAAGCTAGCTTGAATCCAGTGGTGTAGTGAGTTAGGGACCAACGTCTGGGCATACCCTTCCAACTTGGGGTGACATACGCAAAGGAAACCCAGATCTCTTGACTGGGGGAGAATGTTTGAATCATTCAGCATTCCGTCCATCATTTGTTGCAGTTACACTTATCGCCCTAAGTGGGATGAGTATGCGCCAGACGTGGGCCCCTTGCTCAGTGTGCCACTGGATTCAAGCTAGCCTGGCTGATGAAGGGTGAAATAAAACCGGTCCCAGGATGCTTGTTTCCTGTCCAGGGAGACCTGGCTTGGCAGTTCTTTCTGGACTGTTCCCATGAGGCACAAGGTCAAGGCTGATTGCATATGGGTGGGTCCAAACTGGGGTGCAGCAGTGGGCAAAAGAACAATGGATTTAACCCAGATCTCTTGACTTGGGGAGTATGTTTGAATCATTCAGCATTCCGTCCATCATTTGTTGCAGTTACACTTTTCACCCTAAGTGGGAAGGACATTCACAGACATGGGTCCCTTGCTCACTGTGCCACTGTATTGAAGCTAGCCTGGCTGATAAAGGGTGACATAACCTGAAACCGGTCCCAGGATGCTTGTTTCTGGTCCAGGGAGGACCTGGTTTGGCGATTTTCTCTGGACTGTTCCCATGAGACACAGTGTCAAGACTGATTTGCATAAGGCTGCGTCCAAACTCTGGTGGCATAGTGGGCAAAAGAATGATGGATTTAAACCATATCTCTTGACTGGGGGAGGATGTTTGAATCATTCAGCATTCCATCCATCATTTATTACAGTTACACCAGTTAAATGCTGCATGTGTCCTCTTGTGGTTCCTTGAAGGTCTATAATCCAAAATCTGACTCCATTAGGTAACCTCTACAGAAATCCCTATGGACATTAGAGATCTTGATTGCTGACAGGCATTAATTATAAAAGGGTACTCCTGTGTGAGGCACTGTGAGTCAAAAAAACAGAGCCATCAATGAAGAAACAATTAGACATATTAATGGTCACCTTTCAAAAAATACTTGTGGTCATGTGTATTTAGAATTAGTACATAAGAGAGCTTGTTCACACACAAACTCACTCTAGCATTCATACAGAATGTATAATTTGATGTTTGTCATTTACCATTGACCCTCACCATGTCCTCAATTTTGCCCTTTGGCCTCATCTCAATTGACTTATCTCCTTGCAGACCCTTGAGTTATGCATGAAGGCAGCTGTTACCAAGAGTTGCAGAGCACTGAAGGAAACTGTGCCAACCGTGCTTACGGCTCTGCATCACCTGGTAAGTATATACATGAGGACATGCAAAGTATTTCAGCAGGAGACAACTGACATTTCCTAACAAAGAGGGTCCTGCATTAATCCAATTATAGTAAGAGTATTTTTAGAGGGGAACATTTGGGAACTCGCTTGTATAAAATATTAAATGATCACCCATAAAGAGCCTACATGAACCAATTTGCTTCAAGGATGCAAAGAAAGAATACAATGCAAATACCTCTGTCAGATCTTTCAGCGTTGAGAGGTCATCAGCAGGAACCACCCATAAGTCTACCTCTCAGCAACTCTGGCTCTGATAATAGGTAGCAACAGAGTGGCCTGACAAGGGAAGGGACACAGGGAGGTACACCAAGGATGGAGACATGAAAAAGAAAAGATTTGCCCAATAACAATGGTTTACAAACAAATATATAATCACTAACAATGATTATCTCTGAGGGTCAATTGTCCAACTAGACTTTACTATATAACATATACTTATATAAATAATGATAAATAGTATATATCATATACATCTGATTAATGTCATCGATCAAAGTAATTTCATTATTTATCCAGCTGGGGTTCCTAAAGTCAATATGTACAGAAACTACCCTACAAATAAGTTCAAACAATCCAAATGCATAATTCAAAATCAAGTTAAAGCCATTCGCTTTGCTATACAATAGCATTAGCAAAGCTAATGCCTTTAACTTAATCAAAAGCAAGACCTATGCATTTTCAATGCTTGTTTTTTTTTATTGCTGCTATGAGTACTTTCCAAGAGACTGGGAGCATACTACATTTACTCAGATCCTGCTTAATATCTTTTACTAATGCTAACCATTTATCAGGGACCATCTTTGGCAGTGATGGAGTGATGCAAAGTCTTTAATATTTAGTGTAATAGAAGTTATTTTTTAAATCCCTTCACTTCTGTTTGTGCAGGCATCAGTGCAAGTGTTTTAGATTTATTTATATTTAGACAAAACCATGCTATCCCATAAACAGTCTCCTTGTTCCGAGAGTCGTGTATCAAGTCTTGGAAAACCATCCCTTTACAGGTTCCTCTTTGAATGGTCTTCTGTTTGCTCCTCTCTGCAAGAATTAATATATTCAGATGGTATGTGGTATCTTGGCAAACACAAGGAGATCTTTGCCACAATGTCCTGAGGTCTAGCTTTGTCATATAGCTCTTTCTCCCCCTTTGTGGTCTCTTTCAATCCCTATAGGGAAGTCTAAAGAGCTGTTCAAGCACTCCACCACATATTCTCCTTCTTCTCCCTTTCCTTTTCCATATTACAGCCTCTTAGATTGCCTGTCTGGACCTATTTTCTAGGTCTTCACATCTATTAATTAATTATATGCTCTCGGTCTCCGGAGTAACTATCGACGTGGTGGCAACCTGGCTCATGTTACAGGAAAATTGCTCTTCAAAGCCATGCCTCCAGCCTGGTAATATAGATTCTACCATCTAGTGCAGTGGTTCTTAACCTGGATTCTGCAACACCTACTCAGGCTGCCCACAATAGAAAATCAAATCAAATAGCAAATTAATTAAGCAAACCTAGCTAAACATCGAATATGTATTAATGTTCTATAAATTGGTAGGAATTTGCAACTGGGAGTCTAAACATTAAGTTGGTACTGTTAGCACGATTCGTGGGAGCAGCACAAGAACAGCAACTAGAATCCAGTTGGACAAATGGTGGCCTCAACTGGAGCACTGCTAGACACGAAAAACGCCAGCAGTAGGAACAAAAAAGAAAGTGATTTGCAACAGTCTAGCATATTGTTTTGAATCTGAGAAATAAAAACACATTTTGAAAAGTTCCAACCTTCCAATTAAAATGTCAACTTTTTCATAGTTTTTTATTTGTGAGTGAAATAATTGCATGTGTTGTGTATTTTTTTTGATGTACACTTGTTTCTTTATTTTCCTGTATTGTTTAGATGTTTGAATCGAAGCAATTGTGCTCAGGCAGGGTCCAGCTTCTAGTAGTGATTCAGTCGGTGTCTGTTTACAGATGTCAAAAGTTTAAACACCACTTAATTGTAGTGGCAATTCCGCCTCACTTCAACATATGCAATGTTCCTAACCCCTTCCTACTAGTGTCATGCTTATCACCCACTTAAAGTTGTTCAGTATTTTCATGTGTCACGCTGTGTCTTCCCGGTAGCAAGCCTCAATGTGCAGGTGTTCCGCTACTAGCAGTTGTCATCATGCATCAAGCCGTCTCCCTTACGCCATGTCAAAGTCCTCATGCCCTAGTCTCTCTTCCTCCACCCATAACAATACATATAACCCTCATACACTGCCTGTCATTCTTCATAACCCACCTTGTCGCACTCCATACCCGGATGGTGTCAGGCTTCAATCGGGGTAGAACGCATCTGAGCTGGGTTTTGCTTCTAACATCTGAAGTCACAGGTCTCGCCTTTTCAGACGAATAGCCAAGGCTATTGTGAAATATCCTTCAGGCTTAAAGAGCATCTTCATGCGTCCCAGACATACCAACTTTCAATGCATGTACCTGTCTTGTCATTCTCTATATCTCCTATTGTGTCACAATCCTTGTCCCCGTCTCGGACTTTAACCTGCAAGCAGCATACCTACAAGCCAAGTTGTCAAAATCCCATGATGTCAAACTCCTAGAATCAAGTTCCCTGCAATGAACCTCGAACCACGAGTATCATAGGGTTTTACCAATTGTCTCTAGAAGGAAATGCCACTGTTCAGTGGAGTCGCTCTATCCATTACTGTTTCGGTTTCATCCAATCATCTACAAGATGCTGCTTTAGGTTTCACACGTGTTCAAAGATGACTTACAAAGATGTCGTGCTCATGTCAAAACATACCTGCTGTTATCATGGAATGTATGACCTTACAACGCGGTCTTTACACTGCGATACGTTCACAACGCGGTCATTACAATGCAAGTTGTTAGAACGACTTGCGCTAGAGGCGAGGGACTTAGGAATAGTATGATTTACTATTCCAACTCCAGCTACGTAACAGTAGGGAAGGTATTGGAATAGTAAATCATACTATTCCTTACTATATAGCGCCATCCAGTGCAAGTCGTTGTAACGACTTGCGTTGTAATGACCGCGTTGTAAACATATCGCGGTGTGGAGACCGCGTTGTAACTGTTGTCTCCCATTATCATGCTCTTCCTTACTAACAGACCTACATAGTCATCTTCCGTGCGGCTGCTCACCCGCAATTATGGCACCAACCAGTCATCAGAATGGCTGGAGTCGAAGACCAGTGTCACAACTCCTTAAATGACTGGTTCAGGTGTGGCACGTTCAGCCAGAATAATTGATGACAAATCACCTTTAAAGTAATATTCAGTATTCCCTTCTACAAAAGTATGTGTCACTTAATAGCTACTACATAAAACAAGCTTACAAAAAAAAGTGCTGCAATGAACAAAATAAATAATTATGAGAAGCATACGCTTACCGTCATGGCGGCAGAGAATAAAGAAGCTTACAAAAAAAGTGTGGCAAGCTGATAATATACCTACTGTGTCACGCCACGGGTAAGAGATCCAATCCCGCTAGGCATGGCTAAAAGGAGACAGGATGGCAACAAGCAGCGATTTACATGCCTTGCATGCAATCATTGCACTGCTATCGGCATAATTTGTGATGCCAAACGCCGCGCACGAATCAAAGCTGAAGGTGGAGCTAAGACGAGGCTTTTGGAATTGTATCAATTCCAAGAAGATTCGTAAGACGAGAGCAGCACATGCGCTGCCTATGTCACAAGACCTAAAAAAGGAAGTACACAACTTGACGACCATGGCATGAAATTCTAAATAGCAATGCTGGTGTGCGGAATTTGCAATGAACAGGAACTAAAAAGACATGCAGCTCTGATGGGGACCAATCAGCGAGAACTCAATGCAAGCAAAAAACAAAAAAAAGAAATTATTGCTAGCGGTACGGCAGAAGCAGCGAGTGGCGGTGAGACCTGAAAAAGACCCTAATGCAGGCACCAACAGAAACACTCGCTCACTACTCTGCCAACCAGAAACTGGGGACACAAAAGGGAGGAAAAGTGCACAAAAGAGGCCCGCTCTGAAAAGCATGCAACCCACCTTGCTAGCCAGACACTGAGATGCAAAGGGGGAACGCACTTACAGTCCCTGGAGATAAACTAAGTTGAAGTGCAACAACAGCCTCTGTCTTGATTTCCTTGAACAGCAGACGCTGTCACTAGTGCCAACTGTGTTAAATAGCATTCAGTACGACTGCCTGCTGCAATGTTGTGAGACTTCAGTCTCCAAACCATGCAGAAACCATAGGAAACTAAGGCGTTAATCTTAGAATGGCAACTGAGAATTTGCAATTCCACCATCATGGCCCCACAAATCCTGACAAACTCTTATGCCGTCATTTCCCCACTGAATGGAATTTGCTTTCCAGATGTATAGGGTTGGCTTTCAAATAGCCTAGCTTCCATTATTGTTTAATATGGCTTTGTTATTGACAGATCTGCGCACCCTACCGTGGAGGTTCAGATGAAAGGGAAGAGTCAGTCAAGGTGTCCACGGCCATTATCCTGTCACTGGGTGAGTTGGTCATAAATGTATATATGTATATATTTGTGATACTGCAAGTATATGACGGTCTTTACCAGTGATCGGGTCCTCCGAAACATTAATTTCTGTCCACTGCTCTGCACATCACTTGATCTTCTTAAAAGCTATTGTTGCTTCAGTAATTACCTCCCTTCCCAGTGCATTTGTTAGCTTTCTATTAGAACATGTTGTCCAATTTACTATATACAGCTATAGTAGTCACATGAGTACCATGTGCTCCACCGATCATCATTAAATGTTGTAAACTATTGATATTGTACCTCCTGGATATGCGTTGAAAATTTCCTTACATTTGGCCTTGATGACCTGCTCCCCTGCGTTTAGTTCCTCCGTGCATGATTTTATTGTATGTCATTTTTCATGTATGTCTATTTTTCTCTTCACTTTACTCTTGCAGCCCATTCTAGCTCTAGTGAGGTCCTTAAATATTTTGGAAGTAGCTTGATCCATATGGGTGCAGAGTCCCGTGCCACAACAATAAAGCTGCTCTGCAAGCTTCTTGCTGAAACTGGTAAGCCTCTCAGTGGGTGGGTGGCAGCATGTGATTTCGATAGACATGGAAGATAGTTAAAGGACTGAATGCTTTCATGGAATGTGGAGCCCTAAGTTATAATTCCAACTTACCCTCTTACTTAACCAACATGGTGCAGCTATGAGCAAATCACCTCAATTTCATATTCCTCAGCTACACTGACTGCCAACAGTTCCTGGTAGAGCACTGTAATTTAAGAATAAATCCTCCCATCGTTAACATGAGTCGTGGTGAAGAAATAAAGTAGTGGTCAAACATTTCCACATCTGTCTTTTTGATAAATTGTTCCCACTGTGAGCCAATAATGGGACAGGGACACTGTGGAAAGAGATCCTGACATAGACTTCGGTGAGGAACAAAAAGGGACATAAAATATGGGGCAGGAAGACACAGACACACTCAGTGGTACATGATGGCACAGACATGCACAGTAGAACAGGAAGACATTGATAGGCCCATGAGGCTCACAGTCACAGACACACACACCAAGACTTGACAGGACCCTCAGGTAGGTAGGCACATGTAATAGTGGAAGCTTCATCTACTTATTTATTATTCCTGATCGTACTAGACAAAGACAATATCTATGTGTTATGAACATTTGATGTATGGCTTCATTTCATAGATTCAGAAGGTGCCTCTTATCTGGATGCTGTCCGTCACGTGCTTGAGGATGACAATCACAAGGTACCATCAAGTTATTATGTGTGCAGCATTCTGTGGTCAAGCAGTTTCATAATTAGCAACGCAATCTAATTTAAGTTATGCACTTTTTGAATAGTGCAGTATTCTCTACTTACGTGGACTCATTGCAGTGGTGCGTATACCACAGTCTGTTGTATTTTTCTAAGGCTGGTCTTTCGTGCAGGTGTTGGGTCATGCAACCTCCATCCATGTGTGTCTCCTCAGTGTCTTGTGTCTACTGTTTCCCTGTTCAAGTGGACATATCCAAGTTTTCCTGTCCTTCTCTGTGTCAACTCATTTTCAGACCCAATATATAGTATAGTGTAGGTCTGCTAAATCCTGCAGGTTGAGTTAGACAGTGGCCATCATTCTTCCCACAGACTACTCTAGTTTTTTTTCATTTCCACATTATTGGAATCTACAGCCTACTGATTTCTCATTTGCATTTTTGTAATCAATACAAGGTCCTGAGAGCTTCTTTGCTAGTTGTAACCTACCAAGACATCTTTTGCAATGTATCTTTCAATCTTTTACCAAGTTCCAATCACCTATAGAAGGCGTACACCACCTGGAATGTTTGAATATTCCCTCAATCACGCTTTGATCAGACATTCTGTAAAAACAGTTTAATTAAATTGATTCAAGTTTTATTCTCAGAGTGTCTTAATAACCATTTTCCAATATTTTTCCAAAGGCTATATCCAGGTACTAGCTTTCCACACATACAAGTGTATTTCTATTTCCTCTATGAACAAAAAGGAAGGAGAGATTGTATGGTTTTCTCACACTCCCGTGCTGCTCCCTCACCAGAATGTGGGATTTGGTTTTATTTATACATCAAAAGGGTTTCTCACTAACCATTTTTTGCTTCATCACAGGTTATTCTTGCCACTTTAAGTTTAATATCCAATTTAACAACCAAAGGATATTATGATATGAATGGAAGAGCTTTGATGGAATATGTGCTTAGGAAAAACAGTCTCATCATTGAAGAACAGGTAAGTGGCAGATGTACATATTTGGGAGGGTGAATGTGCTAGGGGAACAGCAACCGTAGTCAGCCCAAAAGAAATAAGTGGACCTTTTAGCCCCTTTGTGCCCCAATGTAGCTTGTTTGCCACGTAATACAGATCTGCAGTGTTCCATATTTGCCCCTGGTGGTGGAATATAGACCTATGTACCTCTATTTAGTTCACATAGGCCCACTTAACATTCCATGTTCTCCATTTGAGCCTGATGTTCCCCACTTGCATTCCAGTGCGTCTTTCACCCTCCCTCAACCGTATGGGTCTCCCTTGCTCCATCAGGCTGATTACATTTGAACCTGAAATTCAGCTGCTGACTACCAGTGTCAACACTGTATATGCCATTTCTTTATGTCTTGTTCTTTCAGGGTGCCCATGACGTGAACCAAGCCACTCAAGTGCTTTCCAGTATATTTACTTGTAGCTTCACTTGGACAGTCATCCTTTCAGTATACCTAGGCTTTCCTGTTTTCAGTTTCTATTTGTGGTCCATTCTCGTGTTTTTTTTCAATGTTTTCAAGTTATTTCAATACCTTTAAAAACAAGCATTGGCATAGTCAATAGAGCTCGCCTTTGGGACCTTTGGGACCTTATAAGTGTTTAGTTATCCAGCACAATATCCTGGTGCAACAGCAAGTGTTGCATGGCTAAACACTTATAAGGTCCCAAAGGAAATACCTATTGGCTATGCCAATGCTTGTTTTAAAATCCCTTCTCAACGGTTTATACAATGATCAAAATTACAGCTTTCCTAGAAAATCTCATATCTCCACAATTTCCCAAGCAAAACACCCGGTAAGTAGGAGTAAATGTAAATTCTGCTGTGCAAATCACCAATATCCCTGTTATGCCCTCTTTTAAAGGGCACCACTTGTAACAGGCAAAAATGATGGCACCTTTTAATTTCCGATCCCCGTGGTGTTAGATGTAAAAGAATGCCATAAATATCACATCCCCAGCAGGCCACTCGCAATGAGCTCCTAAACCATCCTTTCCGATTAGGATGTTTAAGAACTACTGATAAAAGGGTTTCCAAAGGGAGTAAAAGTGTTAATTTATTGAGCATAATGGAGCATAATGGTGGAAAGAATTGGCAGAGGTGGGCTGCAGAGTTCCTCACAGAACGCTAGCAGCTTAAAGCCATCTGTGGCTACACCAGGACTGGTAAGGGACGAGATAGGACTGGGCAAATGTGTCGGAATTATTATGATTTATGGAGTCCTGCAGCAGGGTAGCAGCACCGGCCCAGCTCCGAAACAACTATCTCGCACTTCCATGTAAAAGAAGATGTGTGCCCACACTTTTCATCAGTTGTTCATGATAAATGGGCAGATAGTGCGGTTTTAATATTACATAAAGTTCCATGCAGCAGGACCATGACTCGCATAAGGCGAAATGAGGCAGCAATGTTAGGGTATTAGGACTAGGTGGCGCAATAAATCAAGGAAAGGCCATTAAAATAGACGGCTTTCCTTCTTTGCCTGGAGCACCGAGTATGCTAAACAAAATGGACTACTAGTGAGGAACAACAGTGGCTTGTGAGCTGCACTGCTTTAACAATGCTTTTGTTTACTTTTAACAATAACGGGAAAAATAGAGACTATGGGGATACGGAAAACAATATGGTTTATCTGTTAAACTTTTGTAGATCAGAAGTTGGCGTTGCACCTATAAAGCACTTCAAAATCCTAGAAAGGTGCAAAGACGCGATTTGACAGACTGGTACCCCAGTACTCATTTGCTTGGGCTTGTTTGGAAGCTCTGTGGGATCCAATATTTAATTACTTCCAGGGCTTACCAGCCTAGCAAACACATTACAAATCTACAGTCACACATCCTGCACAGCTAGAGTAAATATCTATTGCCAGTCTTTTACAAGACATACGTTAAGCGACGAGCGACCACGTTTACCCAGTCAAATGCAGCACTGAATAATCCAAACATACCAATGCTCGAATTGATAGGCAGGTTCTCTCTGCTCGCTACCTCCACTAGGTGGAGCCTAACCTCCATCACAGCTTCCTTGTGGTGCAGACTGAGCATGGACTCCCACAGGGCCTTCTCGCCAAAGAATGTAAGAAAACTAGAAACAACCGGAACTAAACAAAACCATGCATTTGTATTCTACCATTTGCTTTAGAATCTGCCCGGCACATAACAGAGAGCATACAGCTGCATGCTGGAGGAAACAGAGACGCCACATGTATCTCACTTGGTTTCATTATAGATGAACATTGAAAGTATAATAGTGAAAGAAACAGAAAAAAATACAAGCTTCAGCAGCACACGAGTGGTGCGCGCACGAGGCAAGAAGTAAACGAGAGGGAGGGGTGGGAGAGTGCCCGCGCGCATGCTAAACATCTAAAGGACATTTTGAAAAAAGCACGTAGGTGGTGGCCGAAAAAGCATTGTAGGTGCAAATGATGTCTAAACATGAAGCACAGCAACCTAAAGTGGGTCATCGCGATCGTTGTGAAAACGAAAGTGATTGCGATGACGTGCCAAAACACATAAGGGATGCACGCGCAGCAGGCCGCATGCTTGTGCGCATTCTAGCAAGCTGGTGGCTGCTTTGGGAGCACTTCCCAAAGCCGCTACTATATGGACAGCGCATGCGCGCTGACTCATCGAGACCTAATCAGTGGTGTCAGGGGTTACAACTTTTTCGCGCCATGAAAAGCAACAGAATCAGTGTTTTTCTGGTGTGTATGGAACATTTTGCTTTTATTATTGCTTGCTTTCTACACTGATAATGCATGGTATATAGACAGTGTATGTACAGTGTATATGAGGTCCAAATACATTTTTGCAAATCAAACGTATTGTAGTACACCATAGACCAGAGACTTCAATGAGTCTTTGGTCATGTGCGCTCGCTTTTTCCTTCCCATGTCCCTTTTTTCTGTGAAAAGGCCCTCTCAACATTGGCACTTGAAATGGGCAATGACAAGACAGCCAGTACACTATTTTCTAACGCTGGCCACTGACATAGCTTTCTATACCTACACTGTGCCCTTGAAGATTGCAATTCTCTGGACAGGTTCCGCAGCATTTGCTTTGAACTGGGCGATTCTGCCCTCCGAGTTATTGAAATGGTCAAAAATAAAGCAGCACTTTTGAAACTACTGAGAAAATTCCCCTTTACTGAAGGGAACTAGAACTTGCACAGTGTACCACAGTGAGGATTCATTGACTTCAAATGCCATGGTTGATGAAGGGACATTTCTATGTCAAGCCGTTTCTCGTACATTGTAAAATAAAAGTTCCTGAATTGCTCTTCAACACTGATTTGTTTACCATATGGCAAGCACTCTAACATGGAACATGTTGCAGTGCCAAATTCAATTTAAGGTGTCACCCAGACAACTCTCAAGACGATGTTTCACATTTACACCAAGTATGCAGAACACTTGGCAGACCAGGGTGTTTTCCGCCTCTAGTTTTTTTTATGTCCACTACAGCAGTTATGCTTTCCTGTAAACATCTAAGACTTTAGTAGAGTGTACTTCTTTTCACATCACTAGTAATTTGCGAACAAATATCCTCACATTTCTTGCCTTTGGCATCATCATTCAGCAAACATGTTGTAAACGGTTTCCACATGGGTACTATAGCATTTCACAGCCCCTTGGTCCAAGAACCATCAGCTAAGTGACACAGTTCACAGTGGGATGACTTTTTCTTTGATGCCACACAAAGCACAAAATGAGAAATATTTGTGTTTTAGTCCCCTCGCACAACAAAACAGTGCACTAGGATGGACTAAAAAGTCAATAGCATTCTTCATCAACTCTGAAGATTGTAAAGATGCTTTTAGCATACCATCTAACAAGTGGAAAGGATCTCTTACAGGTATCAATTTTGAAAGGTCATTACACAGCTTTTTTATATATGTAGCTGAATCACTGCAAGTACAATCAAAATCACTCCAATCTTTGTTGAATTTAGAAAGAAACATTTTGCAGCGGCATACCGAGTGACACTGCGATCCATGTTTCATCCTGTCATGTTTTCACCACTATCCCAGATGCTTGGCGATAGCACTTTTTTCACATATACTTGTCATTATACATTGCATTGAATGTTTAAAGCCTGTGGTGTTGTCAATTCACCTACTATCAATACTGACTCACTAGAAACTTGGGGCTGATCTATCAAGGGCTTTTACCCATTCTCTGTGGATAAATGTGATGGCACATTTTGGGACAGATTTGTATGAAACCAGACATTTTACCTATCAGTGAAAGAATCAAACACAGCCAAAATATCAAATATGATTTTGATATTTCCTGATTCTCTACAGTTTATCAAATTATTAAACACGACCTAAAACATGCTTCTAAACTCTGCATCTTTAGACCAAAGACCACAAAACTTCAAAAAGCAAAAGGAAGAAGAAACATTATTTCAGTGACATCCCTCAACAGCAAAACTCAAGCAGAATAATGTTAGCCCAGTCTTTCTTGCTGCCACCTTATATAACAAAGTTATATTGTATAGGCCCCCTCAGGAAAAAATGACTCTTTCACTCTCCTTTTCCTTTCTTTGAATGGCATTTAATTAGTGGTACGCAGGTGTTTTTTCAGTGTTTATAAGTTTAAACTGGTGAGGGTTTATCAGTTATTATAGGTTTAAAACTAAGACAGCCAAAGTATACCCTATCCATGGTTTTTCAATTATTGCGAAACGATTAACACAGTGTACCCTTACTATTGTGGGGTCCGAGTTTTGATGTCAAACACAAGTGCAGTCAGTGTCCCCAAATAAGAGTCATTGCCACTGGTTTGAGTAGGACTGTGGCCCTTCTGATCCTTTGATGGCTTTCATCAAGCTCTTGTGGTGTGAAAAATTGTTCAATGTTGTGAACAACGCACATCAGAAAAGGGTCTAATAATATCCTTTAGTTATTCTCATTCTAATTATTTGCCCTCCTCTTCCTCCACAGATCCAATGAGTGATTTTGTATTGGGCACGTCTTCTGCCTCTTCTCTTTTCTTGGACCTTCTCAAGTCCTATGGACGCTTACACTTTGATCATATCTCTAGTCGCTGTAGAAACACCTGTCATCTGACTAGGGGACGGGAATGAGTTTTGGATCAGTGCCCTTCACCAGTGTTTGTGGGGCTGCAGGTGATGGTGTGAAAGCATGGGCAATGGGAGGTGGCATGGTGCCTGAAGGCTGCAGCACACTTGGCTTTGTCAGTGTCCCTGTGAGAGTAGGCCACATTTGCTTATGCTCTCCCCAATCCCTCCAGAACAGCAAACGTACCATGTCTTTTTTGATCACTGTGAAAGATGGCGGGACCTTATTGAAGCTTGTAAGGAGAGGAACATGCACCACTTTTGGAGCCTGATAAAATGGGGTGCAGGAAGCACATGTAATCACTGCAAAATCATGTGGAGCCTGCTCTGTAGGTTAAGTTTTTTCAGATCAATATGCATCTAATAATAAAATGGATTATGACCCTTCTTGGGTTTATTTTAAATCATCGGATACTGTCTTCAACTTAGCTGATGTGACAATGGCGCTGAGCACTGTTACCATTGGGAGAGCGCCAGGCATAGTCAAGGTCCCCGCAGATATTTTTCTCCAGGATAAAGACAATGGAATCAAAACATAATGTTTTTAGCAAATGCAATTGCTCATTGAGCTCTGATCCCGGATACCTGGAGAGGGGCGGAAATCATCCCGATTTATAAAAAAAGGAGATACATCCTTACCCGGGACCTACAGGCAAATAAGCCTGTTAAACTCAATCCAGAAAGTCGTAGCTCAACTTATCTTGGCAAAAATTAAAACCTGTATTGATGATAATGACATTTTGAGTCCTCTTCTGGGCTAATATGAGCACTATTTATAAAGTATTCCGATTAATTAAAATTTATCGGTGGACAGTAACACTTGGAAAAGGAAGCCTTTATGCAGCCTTTGTTGATCTTAAGTCTGCTTTTGACTTGATATCACGGCCCAAACTGTGGAGGGTACTGCAGGAACTCGGCTTGCCCCCGACCTACTTTTCCTAATTGTGCGCCTCTACGAATACAACTATGACCACATTTGTTGGGGGGCGCCAGGAAACAAGACTGACCAGTTCCCGGTAAAGATGGGAGTACGTCAGGGTTGCGTTTTAGCACCTACGTTATTCTCACTCCTTATTAATGGTATTATTAGCTTTTTAGCTTCCTTTTCCACAGATGCTCCAGTTTTAGCAGGCACAAAAATTCCCATAATAAGGTTTGCGGACGATACGCTTATACTGTCTAAATCACTGAGTGGGCTACAGCATTCGCTGTTGCATTTTGAAGAATTTTGCTTATTGCCTGGCCTAACAGTCAATAGTTCAAATAAAAGTTCATGACCTTTAAACCGCATAGGTCATTTAATGGGGGGTAATGGATGGGCAACCCGTGGATCAGGTTGATGCATTACTTATCTAGGCATCACCCTGCATAAACGAATTAGCTGGAGGCCGCATATTGACACCATGGCCTTAAAGCACATGCAGTTGGCCGGAGCCATGAAAAAAAGGAACATAAGACATCACTGACTAAGCCCCTTTACCCCGGCACTGCACATCTATATTATGGGGCTTAGAGAAAATGCATCCTCTAGCTTTCTCCGAGAATAAGTTCCTGAGTGGGATAACAAGCCTACATCAAAGTACCCCTATGATTTAGGCAGAAAAGCCATAGTAGACCTTGCAAGGCTATGCCCTATTCTCTTCTGGCGTAGAATCTGGCGTACCCCAGAATTGGCCATCTTTGCAGATGGTCTTAAAGATATAATGGAGGCAGATCACTTCCACAAGATTGGCTGGCTATGCAACATCAGATCATTACTAATTAGCATGGGTATGACATCACTGTGGGATGATCCTAGTGCTACTGGGTTCCCACCAAAACATTTAATTAAGCAAAAGTACTGGGAACCGATGGTGCAAGAAGCAAATAGAATGAGCGATGCCACCTCTCTAACAGGGAAGTTCTAACAAATTAAACCAAATCCATGTTTTACTGTGACGTAATTAGTACTAAGCCGCTAGATCGCAAACTGTGTTTTCAGTTTAGAGCAGGCTGCTTACCTTTGAAGTCCTTTACAGCTGCATGGTCCACTGCGGCCGATGACAAATGTCTAAACTGCACTGACACTGAAGAATCATACGCGCATGTGCTGTTTGTTTGTCCGGCGTACGCTGCTCCCCGCAAAGCCTGGCTGACACCCATTTGTAGGAACATGGGTACTCACTTGTTAAGTGTAGCAATGAGAATATTGTGTTCTGATCCATCAGTCCAGTGCGCAGTATCAGTGGAAACGTTTTTGAGATGGATGTGGACAATTAGATCTAGGCTCCTTTTGTACCTCTGTAAATGAAGTCTCCTACCGATAATAATAATAATATGCTATATTTTAATGCTTGGACACTTTTTTAAACTATCTATCAATTAGTAGCATTAATTTTGTCTATCAACATATAGTATATGCTCTTTTAATGTGTTTGATTCTCTCTTTTTATTGAAATTTTCAATTTATTGTATTTTTTTTATAACTTGAAAAATCGTTTTTATGTGAATTGCTTTTGTGACATCTGTCGAATAAAGCTCATGTTGACTGACAGTTAAGCAAGGCCCAACCTTAAAAAAACAAAACCTATGAAAAGCCATTTTTTGGAAAGGCAAGGGTCAGTTTTGGTCATGATTCAAAATGGTGGCCAAAGATAAAATGGTGCCGCAAATGCAAATTTTTACATGAATAAGTGCATAATCAAAACAGCAAAAACAATTTTATTCTAACAAGGTCTGATGCTGGGGACAATTCAGATGCCTGTCCTTGTGTTGCATCGCACTGTAAGAATGATGCTTGTACACCTAGATCCCATCTTAGTTAACCTGATGCACATGTTGACTGGCTTAAGCGCAAAGAAATAAAATGCTCAGACACTTTGGGAATGGGACTGGCTCAACAGCAGTGCTCACAGGCAGTACAGAGGCCAACCACACAATCCAGCCTATGAGATCCAACTACCCCTTAGACTTTACCAAGGCTAACTGGGCTATTTCTGGGGTGATTGGGGAAGGCACATGGGCATTCAGCTACTGCACTGATAAGCTGGGCTTTTCACTGACAGTGCATTATCTAGTGGGTTATTTTCTGTTGCATACCCCACTTTACAGTTTAAATGCCTAACATGGCAAACCACCAAATCCAGCGCAAAGTAGCATGAACATACTTCAAATCAGTATTTCATATCAAAACTGCCTACCATAAACGTGGTTCCTGGTATTCTTTAGTCTTTATTGAGTGTATTAAGTCCCATAGGTATCACATACTTCCTCATCAAGTCATAGGGGAAGGGCAAATCTGTGTGGTGAGCACGAGATACTACTGTGTGGTGCCAGAGGCGCAATTTCTCAGGGGTAGTGTCCCATGTATCAGAACCTTATATATTATAAGTGAGTCCACCGGTATTTTGACAGTATATGAATGCTATACCCTCCCACGCCTAATGGCTGGGTACTTTTATACTCAACAGAGCGGAGCATGAGAGCATAACCGCATTTGTACATTTCTATTTACATGTTTGAGGCTAGTAGTTTTGCTTTCACATTTGGATTTGTCAAGAGGTTCTCTTTGTGCTTGACAACCTTGATTAGAAAGTTGTGATGTTTTAACTCTCAAATCTCTTGTCCCTCCATAAGGAGAGAAAACACAATTAAAATTATGTGCAAATACATCGTATTTTACTTTGCTTTCTTTTCCACATTTCCACAGATCGCTAGTCACCTGGATGATGAATCTGATGTTGAGGAAGAGACCATCCTCATCCAAATCTCTCAGCTCCTCAATACAATTGCATTACACCATAGAAATACTGATGAGGTAAGCGAGGGGGATGTGAAACAAGGTGGAACCTCCGGCTCACATACAAGCACATTTTTGTAAAGCTCCCTCTGCTGCAGGGTTGTATGTTGGAACCATGCAGGAATTTATCACACCTGCCTTAACAACGTGTTCTGAACCACGATTGCATGTTTGAAACGCATTCCTTTACCAGAGAAGTCGTTACAATGAATTGCCTTAGGGAAAGCGCTGGACTTTGGAATAGTAAAATGACTATTCCAACTCCATTATGTGCAACAGTAGGGAAAGTGTTGGCCTTAAAGTCCAAAATTAGTCCAACAACGCTTTCCTTTAGGCGAGCCATCGCAACTACCTGTGTGCTAAAGGAATACATTGTAAAGATGCATTAGTGAGTTGGATCACATTGTTAATGCGCACAGTGGTTCGAGATACGATGTAAAAGTTGTGTCCTCTGATGGAGGAATGGAGGTCTGCTGTCCCATGCAGAACTTCCCAGGGTTTGGAGCATTTGTACAAGAGCACCAATTGAATCCTACCTCATTCATTAGAATGAGGCAGAAGGGTTTGCAGCTTCTTCTAAATAGACTGAAATGAGACTTAATGGTACATCGGTTATATTGCATAACTTTGCTTCTCAATTTGCATCTCCTATTTGCTACCTGTCCCATGATACATCAGGCACCAATTTTTCATATCAACATGGTTGTTCATTCCCAGCCATTGCTTTTCGTATTCTGGCACATTCCTAAAGATGATTCTATGAAGATTCCAACAGATAATGAGCTAATTTGCAAACTTCAGCTCACTTGTAGGGTTTTTGGAAAGTAACATGTTTCACACATTCTCTGCACATAATGGGTTCATTTTGATTGGATGCAGAATCCCAGATTGTAGCATTAAACACGGTTAGTGCTACATCGGTGTAATACTAGGCATCTGCCTTGGACCCCATCAGCGAGGAATTGTATCAGCAAGGGGATGAATCAAATATAGCCCCATCTCTTGGATATGGGAGCTTGCAAAATGCCCTATGAACTAAATAAAATGCCAAAAACCCTCCCACCAGCCATGATTGTTTATCTGTGGGAATAAAGCCTTATTAAATGCTAATGATACAAATAACACGTTCACCACTCATTCTTGCAGGACTTTTGGAAAGAGATTTTGCTCTACATGCTGGAAGAGGGCTATACTTCATCTGTGCCAGCACTGTGCCAGATGGTACTTGTTGTAGATAAGAAAGCAAGCATCAACTTTAAGGAATGTGGTGAGTCTTAAACATCCTACTCATTGATGCCGTGGGATCTACCATTGAAGGTGGTTAATGCTTCCTCCTCCTCTCCCCAGATTCCCTCATATTTAGTAATGATCTGGCATGAGGTGAAGAACCAGTCCATTAGCTCAGGAGTTTGGTTAATTTACTATAGTATGTGGGTGTCATTCTTTCAATAACAGTGTTTGCTCTCACTTTAGTGATATATGTATCTGTGTTGATGTTGCTGCTTTCTATATAATAATAAATCTTCATTCGGAAGTAGTCACATCCATAAAAGATTCAAAAAAATATAAAATATAACTATAAGAAGAACTTCATTACATTAAAAGAGATACTGTGCAAATTTGCAAGGTCCAAGCTAACGTCAGTCGCATCTTGAGCTTCTTGATCTAAAAGAATCCCTCAGGAAATTTGTGGCAACAAAAAGGGTATGGTTGTTAGGCAAAAGCTGCAAATGCATTACTACAACCCAGGCTTGTCTAAATTTCATGGCTTTTAAAAGGAGCCTAAGAATCAATCTCCTGGGGTGGGGAAAATATTTACATAAGAAGACAAAGTGTAAGGTGTCCTGTGGCGGCCAAAAGTGTGGCAGGGTATGCTCAGACGTGAGTCCCTTGCTCACTTTGCCACTGGATTCAATCAAGCCGGGCTGAAGACGGCTGGAATGCCAGAAACCGGTCCTCGGAAGCTTGTTTCCGGTCCAGGGAAGGCCTGGCTTGGCAGTTTGGGCTGGACTGTTCCCATGAGGCACAGGGTCAGACTAATTTGCATATAGCCATGTCTGAACTGGGGGGGCAGAGTGGGCTAAAGAATGGTGATGGATTAAACCCAGATCTTTTGACTGGGTGTGAGTGTTTGATTGGTTTAGATGCTCCGTCCATTACCACCCCCTTTTGTACTGCTTTTGGCCGCCATAAGTGTGGCAGGGTATGCTCAGACGTGAGTCCCTTGCTCACTTTGCCACTGGATTCAAGCAAGCCGGGCTGAAGACGGCTGGAATGCCAGAAACCGGTCCTCGGAAGCTTGTTTCCGGTCCAGGGAAGGCATGGCTTGGCAGTTTGGACTGGACTGTTCCCATGAGGCACAGGGTCAGACTGATTTGCATATAGCCATGTCCGAACTGGGGTGGCAGAGTGGGCTAAATAACGGTGATGGATTAAACCCAGATCTTTTGACTGGGTGTGAGTGTTTGATTGGTTCAGATGCTCCGTCCATTACCACCCCCTTTTGTACTTCTATCTGTGACTAGCATAGATGCCTCCCCTGGTCGCTTAAAGATAATGTGCCCGGTGATATGGGAGGGTCCGCCGCCTTGTTCTCTATATACTTATTGTAGTTTGTCAGCCATAAAGTTACTTTCTGTTGGTTTCAGCTCTTCATCTGGTTATTACCCTCACCACTTAAATGCAATGTGCTGACTGTCTCAGGTTTCCACACTCTGTGAGACTTCTCAGGCCTCTAATGGTCCTCTTCAAACCTTGGAGTATTCTTGCTCTCCATGGAGTTACCTATCTCTGGTATGGTGACCAGACCTTTCTGGGTATGGTACCTATTTATACGCTTTTACTTTAGTCAGCCGCAAAATGGATGTATTTTATTTCTCTATGGAGTTACTTTTGGCTATGATATTTGTCTCTTCAATGTTTCTGGTTCATTATTTTGGACTTCAGATCCAGACTAAATTGCTAGTTATTGGCTCTCACTTGACATATGGACCTGATAGACAGGGAGGCCTACTCAATGAGGGTAAGTGAAAATAATTATTTGGACTGATTCCAAGGTCAAGAAGTAGATTTGCATCATGTGGTGAGAACCTGTAATTGAAAACTACATTTCCAGAGCTCCAATTAGCAGTCCCCACTCAACTTTCCAATGAATATGTTGATAAAGTACAAGTAACCTGGGCAGATGGTATCATAGTCTATTTCTTTGTCACTCATGTAAAGGGTCCTAAGCAGAACAGAACAGGCAATTATGTATTCATTATAGCCTGCTCCCCAGGTGGTTAACATTATTAGAAAATGGTTATGCAAGAACATGTTTTGGTGTCCTCTTTCTGTTGGGATATCCGCTGTCGCAGAATGACTCCTCTTTAGCATGGTCCATTCAATATGTAGGGCGTGTCCACGGCTCCTGTTGCATCCTCTCTTATCCCACTGTAGTCTTCTGTCACTCAATGACAGCTGAAGCAGGACCATTGCATGACAGCTTAGGTAGCATCTTCTGCGGCTGTCATTCCTTGACAGCAATTGTTGGGGTAGGGAGGTGGAGCATTGTAGCACAGACCATTGAGGTACTGTATACCACTAGCAGCATCCTTTGTGGTGGGGGTGTCTTTGTCAGTATCTGCAGGGACATTAAAGCATCCTCATGACCTCTAGTGCCTTATTGAAATACCACCCATCACTCCATCCTCTTCTTTGCAGATACTACTGAGTGTCTTAAGTGTGTTTGTCAGCCACATGTCTTCCTTTGGCAAGTGTTGCTCAGTATTTTATGGACTGAGTATGACATGTCTTCTTTCTTTTGTATCTAAACAGCTAAAGGAATTCCAATACACAGCCTCTTCATAAGATTGCTTGTGAGTATCCACCCCCGCCATATTCCAACAGATCCCTCTCCTCAAGTTCTTTGCTGGCATTTCTATGCAACCTGCCCATGGAGAGCTTGCATTCAACTCGGCTTTTATCCTTTTGAACTTGATGGTTTTATTTCTAGTCAATTGGTTATCAGTAAGACATACTATTTATATCACACAGAAACAGCCAAAATGAGGTATTAAGTACTGTATAGAAAACAAGGTAGCATTTCCAGATGCTTTAAAGACCAGTGAGTATTCTCTTGCTGAATTCTTTGTTGTGGGTTTTCAGGTCATTTCTTCACATCCTCGCTGGGATGTCGAAAAGGGAACCGCTGTCTTGGCTCTTCTCGAACGCCTGATTCCTGCAAACTACCCATTTTTAGCAAGGCTCATCAGAATGAAGATCCCCCCATTGATAACATATTTGGAAGGTGAGTTCCCAAAGCACAAGCCATTGAGCACCCAATTTAAACAAGCATTAATGGTATTTCAAACAAGCATTGACAAAGCTATTAACCCCTTCGAGGCTAATGACGAGCTGGACTCGTCATGGCGCTTACCTGCCGTGCGCTGATGACAAGGCCAGCTCGTCATGAAATAAAGTAAAACAACAATTTGCAGCACAGGACGGGAAAACGCCTAGCAGCCATGTGGTTAAGCCTGGTGTTGGCTGCTAGTTTTTAGGCTTTGTCCACGCTTGTTTTTTTTCACAGTTTTTGTAAGCCTTTACTGTGGGAGGAGAAGCCAGGTACTCAAAAAGCCCACATTCCCTTAGTAGTCCCTGGAACTAAAGAAAAATACTTTGTGGATGTGCTCCTTGTGACCCTCACGGGTGAGTAGTGCGCTCTACAAGTGTATTGATTGATTGATTGAAAAAGCAGAATGCCATCACTTACAGTGAAGTTAGCTTAAGGCTGATTTGGCCCATGATGAATGCTGTGGAGGGCAGAAGAGAATGTGAATGATATGAAACAATAGGTCAACAGATGAGGAGGTCGAACTATGAAATGTTATAATCATTTTGGTCTTGGTTATAATAAAGGAGTATTTTTCTATATGTATGTAATTTTAGAGCAGGTATGCACTTTTTATCTCTGAACCACGACGGCCATCCCCTATGTGATCAAGGCTGCATCTGACAGCCAAATGCTTTCAGGCTAAAGCTCTGTAAAAATAGATCTTCTGCAAACAAGCGATGTGGCAGCCTTTCGGTTATATAAGAAAGGAAACCAAAATATATAAACCTAAAATTACAACCAGATATAAGGATGCAAGAGTGACATCAAGGGCACATGAACAACTGATGACATTGAATTCAAATCCCAGGACAGGCTGAGCCAACAGCCAGATTTTGCACACTTTGAATTGTGTGACTCTACTTCTGCTAGTGCTTGGTATTTAAGCCCATGGCATTTGAAATGTTGCCTGCTGTTCACTTTTACTTACATATTTTCTTTTTTCCCAACTGCTATTTCAGCTGCAACTGAAAGAAACTTTGACTTGGAACAGTGGAAATGCGCGCTTGTTTCAGTAAGGATTAATTGCTAATGAATGTCACACATGGCTCTTAACGCATTGTCTTTCATATTCACTCATTTAGAGTGAATTAATGCAGATATTAAATTCCCCCCATCATAGTGCTGTTCTGCTATGTGGTTGCAATATGTTCACCATATGCCTATTGTTTCTCTGGATTGTGAATGGGCACGGTGAGGGAGAAGCCAATCTCGGTACACAACTTTTTCCTAGAATGCAATATTTACCAGAACCATTTAAAACCTCATTGGCCATATATTCACATTCAGAACCTTGGAATTATGTGCTTACTGCAGATAGTCCTGCATGTATAAGATTTTATCTCCATGTTTTACCTACATAAATTACAGGCACTGCAGTGATTATTGCATTAAATCAATCTGACTGTTTTTACACAGGGTTAGAAATGTAGCCCCGTGTTGGAAATCAGGTCCTCTGACTCATTTTGTCCCCAGGATAGTCACACTAGCGCAACATTTTTCTTTCCCTGGATTGTCACAATATCACTCTTCCGGGTCTGCCAACTGCTTTTCACATCATCAGAATGTTTATATTCTGCAATCAGTTTGGCATGTGATCAGTGCTCCCCATATTCATCTGAATTGTTACTCTGTCACTGTTCTAGTGTAACCTTGTAATGGCCAGGTTATAACTGTCTCTATTCAATCCTTGGTTGTCGCACTCCTACTTGGTTCCCTTGTAACAGTGTATTCTTTGCCAGGTCATCACACTTCACTTTGCTTTTATTGTGCTCCTGTGAGGTAATTTTCTTTTCCTTGTGTTCAGTCTTCACCCTTAATAACACTAAATTTTCATTCAGCCCTAACTCTGGTGATCTAAGAGTATATGGAGCAGATTTACAACCCTGTCCGCCCCTTTTGCGTCACTTTTCCCACTTTTCCCATGTTAAAAGTGGCTCAAGGGGCTTGTAAATCAGCCCCTAGAGGTTTGCATTCTGCTCCTAAGTATATGATATAGCTGCAAAATCCCCATGTGTTTTCGGTCTGGATGGCTGCACTGTAACTCTATTCACAATAATTTGCAGGCAGCATGCTTTTGGTGCATATGTTTCTGTGTAAATCACTGCCACTGTAAAGGCATCCTATTTCTTCTGACCACTGATTTCACACCACACTATTTACGTGCTGCTCTATGTGTTCTCTGGTTCTTCTGTCCACACATTATTTCATCATTACTGAGGTTGTTGTCAGCTGAAGTTTGTTTACCCATATCTTCTCAAAGTCACTGCAAACATCAGCTGTGGATACTGCATTAATGTTTATATTACTGCATTAAAGTCTCTCACTGTTTTCTTTTTAGTTCCTGGGGACTATCCTGAAGCAAGCACCATACAGAAAATGGCATGCCTTTTTTATGGAAGAACTCACCGCACAAATTGACAGTTTTGCCCATCATGAGAATGAGGAGGTTAGTGCTCTCAAGGGTCATTTGGAAAGGCAGTTTAATACAAAGTCAGAGAAGGATATAACTTTGTATTCCAATCGCACTGTGATTGGTAAACTACACTTGTATACTATGGGTGCACAGCACTGAAATTAGTCAGTCGGGAAAATCAGGTATGGTTCTCCAACTCCCTGGAAAAGCCAACCTTCTTAGAGTCAGATGGAGATAAACACCATGAGGTAATTCCTCTCCACCTGGCTCGTTAGGAGACACCACATACCAGGGCTATACTCCTTGCCCTAATGGATCTTCTTTAGCCAATAGGTATTCTTCATTAGAGCCACTCCCCATTCAGTGGATGTAAGGTCATATTCATGCAAAAATCAGTGGAGCTATTGTTCCTATTGAAAAGCAAGGATGAAAGAAAGGCAGACAAGAAGGCGGAACCCTAAGGATTATTTCTTGGTGCCCTCACACATCAATGAGGATGTCATGCTTTATAGTGGGCGTGCTCCTTGTAAGGCCATCACTGTAATGCTCTATGGGCCCCACAAAGAGTCGCTTTAGCGGGGATCTTTTTATTTTTGCTGTCTGATGAAAAGTGTCTGTGTGAGGGCATTTTGAATGTGAGGGGTGGAGTGAAAGTCTAAAGTGAAGGGAAGGGAGACTAAAACTATCTAAGAGATACCAAACTGGACCTTAATGTGATGGGTCCCTTGCAAGGATTAAAAAATATAATTTAGTAGGGTGATGTACCCAAGTAGCCTAAAGTGTGGGCAGGTCGCTATGTTTCACGCCCAATGGCCTAAAAAGGATCCACAATGCTTCTTTAGTACCTAAAAAACGGGTGGATAACCCTTTCCCACACCTAAGGCGTGACATCCAGTATAGGTATTCCCTCAAAAGAAAATACCTGGTTCAACAAGTTAAAAATTGATCATCCAATCTAGAAAATAAATGAGAATATAAAAAAAACACACACAGTAAGCAAATGTTTTGTATATATGGTCCAATGATTCACTGGAATCGCTTTTCCAGCTCACTGTATCACATTGTCTCCAAAGGTACAAATGTTCATGCTAATATTGGTGCTGATCAGTCACCACAATGTGAAAAATGTGAAAAACACACTTGTACTTACAATATAACAGATAAAGCAAGTGGACATACGTGGAACAGACAACATAAAACCAATCTCTGGTGGTGTTACACATCGCTTCATGAGTGATTGGTTGTCTTCAGGTGTGAGTGCAGGGTCTTACACTTTGATACAATGTATTATGCCCCATAGTTCAAAAGCACAAGAGTCTATTCTCCTCTGCTTTAAGGTGCAGGTAATTGGAGTGATTTTTACAGGTGTGGTGTGTGCATTTGCGGGAAGAAGTGATGACCAAATGGCCAATGAGGAGAGGAGGGGTAACCTTGAGCCAGTAGGAGCAAGCCCCTCACGTGCTGGTGTAACAGAGGTATCACCCCTCATTGGCGGCCATCTCAGAGTGTGTAGTGCTGAAATGCTGGCCGACCCAAAGTCAACCATGGTTTTTGAAAGGTGGCATCTAAGCAGTAAACTAAGACAGTTGAAGGTTTTCTTAATGGAAGGTGATGGTAAGAGAAATGTATGGGGCACCTAAGTGCTCACGCATATATAGTGACGGGAAGCAAGTCAGGTGCACATAAGTGCTTGCCATCCCTCATGGATTATTCTAGGCATATTGGCGTCTATGTTCATGTTGTAAATATGGGCGGTCACATTTAATAAGTAACAAGGGCGGCTAAGTGGTCTACTGCCAATGGATTTGCATGCTTGGAGAGCACTGTTGGGCAAATGGCTAATGAGGATAAGAGAGAAGAGTAGGGGTGTGCTAGAAGTCATAGGAGTGAGACCCTCATGTGCTGGTGTAACAGAAGTATCATCCTTCAGTGGTGGCCATCCTGGAGTCTGTGGTGCGGTTAAATGTGGGCTGGCCCAAAGTCATCAATTATATTAGTAAAACGGCGTCTAAAACAGTAGACTAACACAGTTAAATGTTTTCTTATGAAGGGTACCACCTCATTGTTTCCACAGAAACATTTGTAGTAATGAAGAAGATACCCATGGCAAGTCACAAAAGGCTTATCATAAGCACTGCTTTTTGTGGTATATGAGACTCTAAAGCAGGTATGTTACATGGTCTCAATGGTGAAATGGTAGATCAGATCCCCTGTATGACGGCATGTCAATAAATCCATTGTAAGGGAGTATCTGATTTAGCAGGAGACTGACATGGGAATTACACCTTGCACCAAGGGATTTCATCATTCAGACCTTTGCTGTTCATGGAGAGGCAGAAAATACACCATTGCTCCCTTCTGAAAAGTTTAACAGGACTACATGAGTTACTTGCCATACATGAAACAAATTTGTTTACAGTGTGTCTTCTTTATTTTCTAATTTAGTTTCTAGGTTGGATGATCAATTTTAAAATTTTTGAACAAGAAGTTTTTTTCTAGGGCAATACCTACACTGCAAATTACGTCTTAGGTGTGGGGTAGGGTTACCCCCCCCCTTTTAGGTTCTGAAGAAGCACTTTGGATCCTTTTTGGACCATCATGCGCAAAACATGTTGACCTGACCACACTTACAGATTTAGGCTACTTGGATACATCACGTCCCTGTAATAGCCCCTACCAAATTACGTTTTTCAATCTTGCAGAGGGAACCATCACATTAAAGTCCTGCGTGGTATCTCTTAGACTGTTTTAGTCTCCCTTCATTTCACTATACCCATTCACTCCACCCCACACATTCAAAATGCCATCACACTGGCACATGTCATCAGATAGCAAACCTAAAAAGGTCTTTGCTAAAGCGACCCTTCGTGGGGCACTGCAGCACCAGCCCTATGAGGAGCACATCCTATGATGATATAGTACATCTTCATGGATGTGTGATGGCACCAAGATATAATCAAAGGGATTCTCCCTTCTTTGTCAGCCTTTCTTTCTTCTTTGCTTCCTGAAAGGAACAGTACCTCAACTGCTTTTTGGATTAGCAGTTTCGGAGCATAGGTACTGGACCTTTACTGGCTCCCAGTCCTCCCTCTTCATTGTTTTGAGTCATATTCATGGCCATATCCAAATCTCTACAATGTCCAGAAGATATAACATGACATAACATAACAAACATTTCGCTCAACTCATTAGGAGTTGTTTCATAGTGTGAGTTGAAGACATGTGTAGAGTGAATCAAAGATGAATACTCCTCTATAAGTATTACTCTCATAGAGTGGGCAGGAGTTTCTTTTCATTCTTAACTCAGACTGTCTTTAATTTACTCCTATATTAGGGTTTTATTTTCCGGTGCCTCGGGAAGTGCCTCGCCGCATGCGATGATACTGAGCTGATCTTACGTTACCTTCGAAAGATGTTCAATTCTACTAAGTTTATTACAACTCCTCACCATGCAGTAAGTATCAAGTGTATTTCTATTCCCCTTAGGTAAAATTTGACCCTGTATGACCAGAACAAGCACATGGAGTCTTAAGGAACTGAAGAACATCTGGGTTATATTGTTCTGGATTGTAACTTCATTAAAGGAGCTTGATGGTAAATTAATGATAACAGGAAACACCTTCCTCACTTAGCACATCCTGTCACCCAAAAGTGTGATATCTACCCCATGGATAGCCAAATCATATCAGAGTGGAAACCCTCCGCAGAGTGGGTGAAGACTAAGCTAGCTGAAACTAGAAGTGTAGTGCCTTTGTTCGGGTTACTACTGCTGCATTTCATCAGGGATTATTTTTGCCTCTTTAGGTGATCCGTCTTGATGGACACAAGTGAATTATTTATATAAATCAAGCTTAATCAATGTAGCAGATAAATGGGATGACGATCTAAAGCTTTGTGAAGCTTTCAGAAAGGCCCAAATAGATAACAGAGCTGTCTGTTTCTACCTGTTGTCAGAGGGGGGCGATTTCTCAAAGAATGAAGGACAGAGCAGAATCTGGTATAATCCCTGCACAGTACCCTTGAGGAAGAGAGGATAAGCATTCCTTCTAAAGAAAATGCACTCCTTCTTCCCAAATGCTTGTGTACTAAAAAGTCCTTGCAGTTTCTTTAGGTGAAAACCAGAAAGAACTAAGTTACAGAACACAAATAGTGACTGAACTCTCATCTTATTGTCTATAGATGTTTCTTCAGTAGCATGGTGAGGACACTCCAGCATAGTTGTATAGGGGGTATCCTTAAATCATGCTTTCTGGAAACTGAATATATTTGCTTTACTAGTGGAGAACCATTTGTAATTGCCAGTTGTAAACACTGAAGGTCCAATCAAGAACCGTATCATTATAATTTCTTTCGAATATGGAATCTCTATTCCTAAATGCCTGTGTTTGGTTAATGTTTCCCTAATGCTGTGAGTTGTCTTTCACTCTTTGCAGGATATAATAATTGGATTTCAAACATGTGCCAAGACTCATCCATTCGAAAGCCGTCGGGTGATTGAAGAGTACAAAGGCTATCTTTTTGCTATTGACCTGGTAAGAACCATGCATCTCTTTTTGTCTCATATTTCCAACTTTCCTCAGCAGTGGCGATTCACATCTATAAAAGTGTAATTTGCAATTAGATAACAGTTTACAAGAAAGAAAAGCAAAAATATGTCTAAAGGCGTAGGTGGTCTACAATACCGAAAACAAAAGAAATTTAAATATTTATTTTGAATGGGCTTATGATACCAAATGCAACAATGTCTTAAATTCACTATAAACAACAAGAACATTCAAACTTTACTTCCTCCTTTGCATTACTCATGACTTCAGAAGTGATAGAGCACAGAGGGAAAGGCTGCCCTCCAAGGCGACTCGCATTTAGGAATCAATACAAGACAGGGTCTAAGACCGGTCCCTGCACTCCGAGGTGGCGGAGTACTCAGGATCAAACACCAGGCCTGGCTAAAGGCTGGGCTCTGTATCCACAGGATACACAATACAGATACATTGAGGAAAGGGGAAGGGCTCTGTTCATAACTCCAGTTGAAATAGTGACTGGCTTAAGCCAGGAGGCAACCTTCACTGGCCCTGGTGTGTTGTGCTACATTCAGGACATCCTGGGGCCGAATAGCAAAGGCAATCTGAGACAAAAGTCTAACTTTACAACTTTTGGTATTCACAGAAGTTATTTATGACTTTTGGTATTCAAAGAGGTCTTTTATGAGTCGTATCTATACGTTTGCAGTCTGGCCGGAATCTTCGCCTCTGTGCCAAACTCTACACACCCAGACCTTACTCTCCGGCTGGGGCCGTACTCTCCAGCTGTGGCATTACTCTCCATTTTGAGTCGTTCTTTCCAGCTCAGGCCGGATGAAGTGTAATAAATGGGCTGGAATGCAAAATTTACAAAAAGGAACATTAGGAACATGTGATAAATTGTAGAGGAGGCCATTTAAAACAGTCTGGCAGGGAAAAGGGTATGGCCAGACACTGCATCATGACCTAGATAAGTTTGCTCCTCTGTATCATGGTACAATTTGTGCTTACCTCAGTGTTGACTGTAGTGCAAACACTACAGTCAACACTTAGGGCGCTCCCCTTAGTGTTGACTGTAGTGTTAATACCAGAGAGTGTGTGTGTGTGTGTGTGAATAAGAGCTACAGTAGGAGTAATGGGACACATTAAAGTTAGGTGCAGTGATAGACTCCAGGTTGTGTATATTGTGCCAATTATGGAACAGTTTTTGTTTAATGTTAGTCTTAGGGATACCTTTATGGCTAGAGATGAAGTATGGGTTTGATACAGGGTATTGGTAAATGATTTTCTTAAGGTTAAGGATACTTTGCAGGATTGAACTAGGTTTAGGTTTATGGAATGTAGGTGTAAATTATGCTGCTAGTGTTAGGGGTTTTGTGTTTGGGTTACATTGCATAAGAGTAATGGGTAATTGATGAGGATAGCGTTATCGTTAGGCATAGGATTTGCAGTTCGTGTACCTGGTTCGTGAATGAGAAAATGAGCTGGGTGTCGGAAGCGTGGAATACTATCCTGAGTCTGTGTTTTCTGACAATGGTGGCAAGAAGGACCATGCAGATGTTGAGGAGCGTGGGGCTGATAGAGGATCCTTGGGGTACTCCGCAGCTGATCTCTGTTGGTTCAGAAAGGAAGGGCGGGAGTCTGATTATTTGAGTTCGGCCGGTGAGAAAGGAATGGATCCATTCCCCTGAATGCCGGCGTCGCAGAGTCTGGCGGTTAGTGCACGGTGGGAGACGGTGTCGAAGGCTGCTGATAGGTCTAGTGGGATGAGGGCAGCCATGTGTCCTTGGTCAAGGAGGGTGAGGATGTCACCCGTGGCGGCTAGTTGGGTAGTCTCATGCGGAGGTTGCTACGGAATACAGATTAGGAAGTGTAGAGGATCGAGTTGGATTCAATAAAGTTCGTGAGCTGGTTGTTGACGATCTTCTGTTTGACTTTGGCTGCGAAGGGGAGGAGAGAGGTGAGAAAGGAACGGATCCATTCCCCTGAATTCCGGCGTCGCAGAGACTGGCGGTTAATGCACAGTGGGAGACGGTGTCGAAGGCTGCTGATAGATCTAATAGGATGAGGGCAGTCATGTGTCCTTGGTCGAGGAGGGTGCGGATGTTGCCCGTGGTGGCTATAAGGGCAGTCTCAGTGCTAAGGTTACTACGTAATACAAATTGGGAAGTGTAGAGGATTGAGTTGGATTCTATAAGTTTGTGAGCTGGTTGTTGACGATCTTCTCGGTGACTTTGGCTGCAAAGGGGAGGAGAACGATGGATCTATAGTTCTGGAGGTTGTCAGCTCTGCGGAGGGCTTCTTGAGGAGGATCTTGACATCAGTGTGTTTCCAATCACCGGGAAACATGCCTGTTTTGAGGGTGCTATAGGGGAGGTGGCTCTGTGGTAGATGTACGTCGGGCTGGGGTCAGTGGGGGCTCCTGAGTGTATGGTTCTCATGGTTTTAGCTGTGTCTTCTGTGGTGACAGGGGTCCATGCGGTGATGGTAGGCTGGTTGGCATTGCTGGTTGTAGGTGTAGTAGCGGTGCCTAGGTTCCGCTGAGTAAGTCCCAGATTTCTACTGCATGTCTGTGCAGGGAGCGTATGCTGAGGAGTATGCAGCTCAGGGAATGGGTGCACTGGCATCCGGTGGGTAGGCACAAATAAATATCACGTAGTCCCAGGTCTTTAAGTGGGCTGGGTCTTGACGGTGCACCAGCAGTACTAAAAAACAGGTGCTGAGATGGGTCCCTATTGGGCTTTTTCATTTGTATAACGTGCCCTTATTATTGCTCTCTCTTTCTAACTCCTGGGGCTAGGTACCCTCTCACACTCCAGTGGATTTGAAAATGCAAAAGCTTATGTGTCCCTTGCCACTGCGTACCTGGGCTCTCTGCAGGAGGGGCCTTTCACTGCAGTGTGGGCCGCACTGAAGCAACCTCTCAATCCGTGTGCCACCTCTTCAATAAAATAGGAACAACGCCTACTTTTCTCAGAACGTAACTGTGGGTCGTAAGGTTGGTATGTGATCGAAAAGAGTGGCAGATTGTAAGGTACTACACTATGAACATTTTGAGAACCATTGGAGTCATTTTACACTCATCTAATTTGAAGAAACCTGTTACATATGTTTCTTTTATTATATTGGATTACACCATATTTGCATGTACATGTGATTTTCCTAGGATTACATTTGTACACATGTGTGCTACTTTGTGTGCATACTCCCAAGGGGAGGATGCCATATTGCACATTTATGTCTGCATCTACAAATTTGTCCACTACCCCTATACCGTGGCCAAAACACACGCAGCCATTTTTGTTGTCAGGCATACTGCTCCCACTTACTCATAAACCACAGTGTCTGCTTGGTCAGTCTATCTTGCTCTATGCCTCACTCTGAGAATGCGAAGAAAACATATATGCATTGGTACAGGCAAAGCCTTGCACCGCTATTCAGGTATCTCTCTGATGGTAAATTACACAGTTAGATTAAGTCATGTTTTTAGGTCTTGGCTTTAGACAGCACACATGAGCTGTCTCAAACCAAGAAATACTGCATCTACTACATAGGCTTCAGCCTGCCCATGGGCTTCCCATTTACTGAAACCTTTGTCACTCTTAAATTCTATCCGCATAATTCCACAGCACACCATGCCACATATTTCCACTACACAACTTCACACTACGCCACACAATTCCACAACAAACAATTTCAATCCAACACTTGCACTACCACCAAACCTGTCATCTCTCTTCCACATACCCACAGCCCCTCTCATCTCTCCCTCACACTCACAGTACCCGCTCTCATCTTGCAATACCACTGCCCTCTCATCCCTCCCTCACATACACTGTCTCCTCTCTATACTGCCTGCTCACACACGCTACCTTCCTGTACCTCCTCACGCTCTGCACTGGTCCACCTCTCGCTTATCCCCATGGGTGCCCCTTCCACTCATGCCTTTTTCTGTCTCTCTCTCTCACTTGTATTCTCTCTCACCCCTATCTCTCGCTCCCTCACACACTCTTACCGCCTCTCTCATATGGTTCTCTTCAGGTCTTGAAGCACAGTTTCTTTCTCGTGCCTTTTCAAAATTTCAATCCCTCAAACCCATCCTCTCCTCCTCTGCTTTGGGTGTCTTCTGCTTACACATGTGGTCCTACTGTATGCATCTGTGGCCTGCGGTTCCCTTCTTTTTGCTACCCTATCTCAATATCAATCACCACTTCCTGCACAAACTACCTATTCCTCTCGATCTTCTTTTCTATCTATTCTGTGCAGCTCTCATCCCTATCTATTCACTATGCCACAACATTCCCTTTCACAAATACACAACACAATTTCAAAACTAACAATGTCCAATACAACCCACATATTTCCACTCTACACCACATACATCCACTTCACTCCAAACCAAAATATATAGGTAAAAGGCATTGTCATGTACGTCAATTGCTCTAAATATCAAAAACCTGAGTCCTAATGTATTGCAAATGCTTGTTAAATTATGCAATCCAATAACTGTTAAAGTCTCTGTGCATTGGCTGAGGGTTATGAAAGGGATAATGTAGATGATCAGTGGCTAATAAAGCAAGACAATGAAAGGCTCAGACTAGATGAAGAGTTTAGAGAAATGCAACAGCACCTACAAAGGCTGAAGTGAGGTGCCTACTTTAACCAATAGTTGTCAATCTAGAAACATGTAATTTGATTCTCTTAGAATACATCAGTCACAACAGCAGTCCCACCTCTTCCTAGGTAACCTAACACTCTACACTGATATTGCATGTATGTATGCATAGATATTTCTATAATCTGAACTTCATAAATATTGTAGTGTTGATGGATGGGCCAGACCATCAAATAGTGTACTCCGTTTGGAGAGGACAGTGGTGGCATGTACTCTACTGACCTGGCAGACATACAGCCAACCATATTGAGGTATTTCTTCCTTCCTGAAAATCCCATGCTAGTTTGTAGGACTTGGGTCAATAATACCAAAAGTTGTGAAGAAATTCAGCCGGCACATCTGCAGGGTCAGCTTTGACTGTGATGTGAACAGATTGGTGGAGATTCATTGCTGCATTTCACCCTAATTCGAGAGTAGCTATTGCACAAGAGATAATTCTTGTTGTATTTCCTGTAGCTGGATAGTAATTTATTTCTTTAAAAAAAATATTTTACTTAGTTTTCAACAATTTTAAGATCACAATACTGTGACACTGCTTCGCCATCCACCTGATTCTCCCCTTTCTTAATATCCCATTTAGTTCCAAAATACCATGAAGTAGACCACAGTCAAGTCCACTGCAACCAGTTCGGTGCTCTATAGAGGGGTCTGTGCCCCAGTAAACTGTGTGCTTTTCCCCCAACAACTTCCTATGGGTGGGCCGCTCTGGGTATTTTGTGATGCGCTTTTTACTGTCCCCAGATGTTATCATACTTTTGTGGTCCCCCTCTGGACCTATTCACTGCTTCCTCAGCTGAAAAGAAGAAATCCATCCCTCTTAGCCACTTTGAGATTGGGAGGGCCCCCCGGATCCTCAATGGCCCGCTATGTGATGTTTAGCCAAAAAACAACTGATCCCAACCATCAGTTTTTGTCCCCTTACCTGTCCCAACCCGGGAATAAGTTCTGTGTAAATTGCATTCAGCTTTGAGATGGTCAGAGAACATCATATGGTGTGTCTGCCAGACGTCTCCCAATTTAGAGATCCCCAACTTATTTCAGTGCACTTGAGCCCTACTGTTCTCCATAGCCATGTACCCTTCCACAATGGCTTCTTCCTAGTGGGCACCCTCCACTTTCATATCCATTGCAATGCCTCTTTCCAGCTAATCACTGGAATGGCTGGAATGGCCGGGGGAGTGGGTAGGAGGGACTCCCCATACAGCCAAAACCCTGGTGCTTGCCTGGTAAAGTCCATGTGCGTCTCGTAGTGGGTCCCCGTGCACCAAATATCCAATCAATAACCACAACCAGCTGGGCAGCCCAGTAAAGTAATACAGTCTGATGTCTACTGCCCCTAGTCCACCATCATAAGGGGATTTTATGCAGTTCTTATGGGAGATTCACAGCAACGATCCTCGCTACTTGTTGCTATTGAAGTTGGCCTCTAGGGTTGTAAAAAAAAGGCTAGGGATTTTGTGGGGGTAGTGTTGCAAAACATACAACAGCTGTGACCAGGCCACAATTTTGAAGAGGGCTATAGACCCCATCATGATCAGGGGGAGAGAGTTCCATCTTGCCATATGTCCCTTAATTTTGCATGTCAAAGGGGTTATATTCCTGCCCTAGCGTTCCTCTGGGTCTCTTGATAAGAGCATGCCTCAGTGTTTGAAATTGGCTTTCTGGTTGGCACAGGTACGCACCCTGTCCAAGCAGAAGCCATAATCCTGGTCAGGATAAGCAAGATACACACTAAAAGATAACCTGTGCTCAGCTTGGCACAGAACACTCAGGGGTATCCAAAGAGACAATGTGCAAAGTATGTGTGCAACACACACACATGCACAGTAACACAATGAATACACCACAACAAGACTCTAGACAGGTTTAGAAAATGATAGACAATTATATTATAACCAAAACAAGCCTAAAATGACAAAAATCCAATGTATAGAAGTTGAGATATATAACATTTTTAAATGAATAAATGCATTAAAGCACCTAGAAGCAAGCAGCTCTAAAAAGGTTACTTCAGGTTGCGCTGTATCGGGTCAAAGTTCAGGCCAAACGCGTGGAAGCGCAGGCCAGCTACAGAACCCCGGCAGGAAGAAGTGAAAAAAGTACCTTTCCTGGTCTCAAACAGTGAGATGTGTTGATCTGCTCCACGTAGTGAAGGCGATACGTCAGTTCTGAAAATGGGTGGTAGATGTGTTGAGTGATGTGCCACATCGGATTCTGCGACACAGTCGAGGGGATGCATCGATCTTACCAAGCTGCCGCCGAGGCGATACGCAGTCTAATGTATCGATCTCTGAGGGCAAAGCGCTAGTTCTGATGCGCTGTGCCCATTTTACTCCTGCAACTGGTTGATGCGCCAGTTCGGTTAAACACAGACATACAATTCATCAAATTCCATGCTGCAAGTGTCTGGGCCACTTCCAGTGAGTTCAGGTACTGGAGCAGGGATAGAGACTTTGATGTCCCTCAGTCTCATGCAATAGGAGGCCAGCCAACAAGCCCTTGGAGATCACTTGGAGGATAGGCAGAGCCCAGCTCTCCTTCAGGGCAGTCAGAGAAAAGCAGACAGCAGAGAAACACCAGAGAAAAGCAGGCGTTCCAAGCCTGCAAGCCAAAGATAAGTCATTTAAGCAGAACAGCAGTCCTTCTGACATAGATTCAGTTCAAGATCCAGAAGTGCCTGATTTTGAGTGGGGCGTGTTGGTCAGAGACCCAGACTTATAGCCAAAAGTGCCTTTGATGCTGGTTCGTGAATTCAAAGCAGCTCTCTGAAGTGCACAGCTTCCTCTTTCAGCCCAGTCCTGTCCTCCAGGCTATCTATAGGGGATAATCAGTCCTTTGTGTGGGGACAGGCCACTGCCTATTCAAGTAAAGTGTTAGACCCTCTGTTGCACTCTGCCCAGGTAAGGCCATCAGAATACAAATGCATGTTGATGGCTACTCAGACACACCTATCTTTTCTGGGTTGTGGCTGTCAAGAGGGAATGCAAAAAGTGTAGCTGTCACTTACTCCAATTATTGGAGATGGGCTGTCAGGCACACAACGCAGTATGTGCAGATAAATGTCTACTTTCTTATTGTGAACAAAGCAAACACAAGGAAATGATGTACGGAGCGCTGACACTTTTCAGACACTCACCCCCTGTCACAGATTGGGATGAATGCATCATCATTCTTTAGCTCACTTCGCCACTTCAGTTCAGACCCAGCTACATGCAAATCAGTCTTGAACCTGGCTTGGCAGTTCAGGCTGGACTGCTCCCATAAGGAACAGGGTCAAGACTGATTTGCATATGGCTGGGTCCAAACTGGGGTGGTGTGGTAAGCAAAAGAATGATAGATTAAACCCAGATCCTTGTGACCGGGGGTGAATGTTTGCATTGTCCAGCATTCTGTCCAGCAATTGTTTCTTTTGCATACTTTCTTAAAGCATAGCGGCATTTCTAAAATAGCAATGTTAAATTCAACTTCACCAGTAAGTAGGATTTATCACTACCATTCCAAACATACGAAACACAAAAAAGCCTCATTGTAGTGAAAAGTGAAATATGCTGTTTGTCACTATCAGGACACGCAAAACAGAAAAGTACATGTCCTACGTTTTACTTGCATACACTGTGCCCTTAGGGCTACATAGGGCCTACCTTAGGGGTGACTTATAAGTAATAAAGGGGGAGTTTAAGGCTTAGTAAGTAGTTCTAAATGCCAAATCAAAGTAGCATTAAACTGCAAACACAGGCACTGCAGTTGCAGGCCTGAGAGAGGTTTGAAAGGCTTCTTCTGTTGGTGGCACGATCAGAGCTGCATCCCACTAGTAGCACTACATTTACAGGCCCTGGGTATATGATATACCACCTTACAGGGACTTACAAGTTAAATAAACAGGTCGATTAAGTATACACCAATTATACACATGTTTAAGGAAGAAGCACATGCTCTTTAGCACTGATTCAGAGTGGTAAAGCGCTCAGAGTCTTAGGACCAACAATAGATTCAGCCAAATGTGGAGGCAAAAAGATTGGGGAAGACCACCCTCGGGCTGACAGGTCAAACACCAACTATTTAAGTGCTCCAGATCACCTGGAAGTAACTCTGGAGGAATGGCACCACAGGGATTATGACTGATTTCCCCCAGTTCACTCTCAGGCCTGTTTCTTCTTTGTAGATTTCTAGAATGCAAATCAGCTGTAGGATCAGTTGGTTTAGGTGCTGAATATAAAGGAGGACATCATACCACATACAAAGAGATGCAGTACCCTAATTCTACACCCCACCTCAAGCCCCAAACCTGCGCATCCCCCGATCTATTTGGCCAGTGTTTCAATCACAAGAGCGAACAGGAGAGTAGACAGCAGGTGATATAGTAATAGTAATAGTAATAGGGGCATTTATATAGCGCTGGGTTTTTACGCGCACCGGAGTGTCCCCGTGCTTAGACCGCTGCGAAACCCTTCCTGGCTTCCCTGAGAGATGGTCCCTTAATGGGTATCTCCGGGGTGAGACCAGGCATCCCCGGCGGTCTGATGGGGCCGTTAGTTAAGATGAGGCAAGCTAGTGCCCAGAGTTGCCGAGTGTGATCGCTGATCAGAGTGGGCACCGAGGCGAGAGAATTATCGAGTCCGCTGACCCTGGTCCTAGAAACCTGCCGCGTCGGGAATCGAACCCTGGTCCCGGGCCGTCCTCTGCTCTCGGGTCTGCCGCCTCTAACCAGTGAGCCACACTACTTCACTAGTAGCCCTGCCAGTGGCCTCTGCCTAGCTGGACTGTTGTGAGTAAATGGTGTTCACTCTGACCCTATCACATGGCACTGTGTATAACATCTTTACAGACTGAAGGACTTTAGGGCCAAAATTAATCTTTTCCATGATGCGTGGAGGAAAGGTCATTCAATTGAGTCGAAGGCCTTCTCTAAGTCCAGTTGCATTACTAGGAATCTCACCTGTTTCAGTACCCTGGTGCTACGGCCTTTGCAAATATTTTGGTTTAAATATTACTTAGGGGAATCAGGCTGTAAAATGCACAGTCTGTAGGTGGCCTATATGGTTTGGGGAAAACTACAACTGAGGCCCCCTAGATATGATAGGGAATTATCATAGCTGTACCTGCAGCTTCGACCATTGTAAAGAAGTGAGAGAGTAGTGTTGGTGTAACCTTTTCTGCACTTGAACCGGGCACCTTCTCAGAATGCATCTCCTGCAAGGCTGAAAATAATTCCTCCTTCGACAGAGGTGCATCCAAGTCCTGCAGCATGATCAGGTCCGCAGCTATGGGGTGTTGTTGCTCCACGTGCCCGACGTGTTTGATTGGTAAAGTTTCTCATAGTAATGTGTGCAGTCATTGCCGATTGCCTCAGCAACATTTGTCACCTCACCGTCGGGCCCCGTGTCTATGGGACAAACCTGTCTGCCAGAGTTGGTTGCATACCTGTGTAGCAATGTTCCCATATTCTCGCTGTTTTTGAGAATCGGACACTGCTGCCCATGCAGGGTCTGCTATTGTGTTCCCCTGAAGAACTGCTTTCCTTCCCTCCCACAATGTGATTGGGGAGACATCTGTTGTGGCGTTTGTTCTGAGGTAAAGTTATATCTTTACCTTCATGTGTTCCAAAAATCTAACATACTTCAGTCACCCAACCTGAAGGTTTCAGTGCGTATTAGACCTAGGCATCCCCAATTAGTTAAATCGGTCAGTGGTCCAATGGTACCCTTCTGAGAAATCGGAGTCCAGCAGTGAAAATAATACATACTGACTAGTTCTTTGCTTTCCATTGATTGCAAAGCATCAGGGACTCCACCCATGGCACCAGGGTTGAGCCTCTCTTTTCACATCAAGTTGTGGGTGCATGACATTATTGAAGTGGCCTGCTACAATAAGGTCCCACTCCGAGACTGTGGTGATAACTGTCATCAGATCTTTCATTGTGGTCGCCTGCAGGTTCGGTGAAATATGCACAGACACTACCATCCATAGGATGCCATTCAGAAATTGAGTAACCACCAAATATCTATCCATGGTGTCTCAGATAGCATGCGTGACCATCAGGGGAAAGGTAACTCTTGTTGAGCACCTAGTAAACCCTGCATGATATACGCAGTTAAAGCCATGCTGTACCAAAAAGGAACCCCTACTCCCAAGCAAATATGTCTCTTGCAACAATAGAACCACCAGGGTCAGCTTGTGGACCTGTTGAGAATTGTTGTGCATTTTATTTTATCCAGCAACCCACTGACATTGCAAGACAACAGCTTTTAGTGGATGGTTTTGTTGTCAGAGGTCTTGGCGAGTCGTTGAGCCCGTTTGACTAGGGTCCGTGGCCGTGTAATGTGTCTTGCTTGAGGCATAGTGTTGCAACCGAAATCAGCCCTATAGTACGCAACTTCAGGCGCGGCTGGCACAGGTAACAGCGGTGGGGTGTGAAGGGGTGGGAGGGATGAAGTCGGCAGAAAGTAATCACCATAGTTTTGTGTAGCTTCGCTCCAAGCAAGCCCCTCTATCTGGAGGCAATGTGTCTCTTCTCCATAAGTGAATGAGACAACATTTGTAGCTATACATGGAGGAAAGGAAGGAAGGGTACCAAAATTCTCCTGTCTGAGGAGGATGCTCTACGTCTGTCCTCTGGTTGTGACCAGAGTTGCCCTCCTATCAGTCTGCTACACTTCTTCTTAGGGTGGGATGGTTGACCCCCTACAGTCTCCCGAGATGTCATTGGCTCCTTTGTTTATATGGGCAGTTATTTCCTCTCCACTGCTCACTCCCAGGCCTCTTCCGGGCTCTCAAAGAAAATGGTTCTCCACTGTGACATTAATTTCAATTTGGCAGGTTATATCAGCATATATTGAATGTCCACAGCCCTGACTTTCTACTTAATCTCTAAGAAAGATTTACAAAGGAGCTGCACTTTAGTTGTGTAATAAGGGAAGAGTATAACCCTGGAGTTGGTGCAATGGATGTCTAGATGTTGGCGTACCTGCCACAGGATATATTATCAGTTCACAAAGTTCAGTACCCTGATGACAATGGCTCTAGTGGGTCCCCCCCCCGGTGGAGGCCTTAGGGCAACCACCCGGTGTGCCCTTTCCAGAACAAAGTAGGGGGAAAACTCACAATCCAGGATCCATGAGGAATTTCTCTGGGTGCTGGTTTTACATGCCCTCTGGGAGGCCCACCAGCCATAAGGGCAGAGGAGGGTCACCCCCTACACCTGATACAGGGAACATCTGCCTACGCTGGTCCAGGACAGGGGCCACGCCCTCTATCCTCTTGAGACACCACAGTGAGGTGGAGTATTGCTGTACTTGTTTGACCGTCCAAGCCCAGTGTTTGCTGTAGTAGTCTCCCAGGATCTCTGGGCTCCTGGGGGGTCACCTCCTGAGGGGGAAGCTGTGTGCCCATCTCCTACCTTTGGGGTGAGACGTCATGTGCGGGTTTTCACCCACCCAGGCTGCAATCGTTGTCCTGGATTCTCATGTTGCTCAGTCTGTCTCATCTACCCTCGTCAGCCAATTTGGCTGGGCTGTCACAAGCCCATGTGGCTGCCTAAAGGTGAAAGGGGGTCCCTACCTCTCTTCTCCATGTGACTGTTTCTTCTGACTCGCTGTGCCCCAAGAGTGAATGCTGATGTAAACGTGGGTCGCTGCTGTGGGATTGCAGCTCCAGGTTGTGTTCGTTAGCGTCATGCCAGTCTCACGGCAGGGCGTTGTTTGCCTAATGCGTTTCTCTTGTCCCCGGCTTGGGTAAGCTGAAGGGGAAAAGCGCGGAGGCCGCCTCATGGATTTTTGCCTCAGAGAAAAGGTTGCCCCATAGTCAGCTCTTCCAGGATGCAGTTGCAGTCCTGGCTACTTATAGCGCCCAGCCCATCTCCTCCACTTTAAGGTACCCATTCCGCTATTACGAGCTACCGCTTGGAAGTGAAAACAGCTTTGTCCCACACCCCGGCTAATCAGCTGTCTTCTCTCCCTCGCTCATCCCAGGAATCGATGCAAAGGGGGGTTTGCCACGGTGGGTTCACAGCTCCAGGTGGAGTTTGCCACCGGCAGGCCATCTCTCGGCAGGCCATACGCACACCCATGTTGTCGATCACCAAAATGATCTCTCTCATCCCGGGCTCCCTGGATGGGCCAAAGGGGGTGAATATGAGGGCCATTTTTCAGGTGCTTGCAACCGAAAAAAGGTCGCCTAAGGGTCGGATTCAGCACGATTCTCAGAGCAGACACCAGATTGTTAAAAATGTGGCCACAATCCTAGGGTGCTTGCCCCCCCCCCCCCCCCCCCCCCCAGTAATTTCTTCCCTGATGCTCTTTACAATGTAGTTGAGGAGAGTGATATGTCAATGGTAGATGATCCCTTTGGAGCCAGGATGGTATTCATCAATAAGGTAGAAAATGTATTGTTTAGGAGTCATATAAGATTTCTTGAGTAAAGAGCAGGGTGAGCACTTCTAGTAGCAGTACACTTGTACACTACCAGCTCACCATTATTCACTATTTCTGCATCTTTGATCTATTACTCACAAATAGAAACATTTCACTCACACATATCTTCTACTTTAAAAGGTGATGAACACAAGGTGCTATGGATGTGAAATGCCAAAATAGGAAGCAAGCATAGTATGCAGTTACTTGTACAATTTTTTTTCTCCATTTTTAGTTGTTTGAGGTGTGCAGCGTTTCATGACTTAGTTCCATCTCTGGAACTTATAACAGTCCACATTTGTTGACAATGGTCTTGGTAATGCTGATCTTTTTTATTATATTTTCAGTATCCATATAAACTACTTGAAGAAGTAACACCACCGGAACACAGAGATGCCTTCAACATCCCCACCTTAGCAGCTGAGAAACATGTGAGTCTTCTTTAAAATACCATAACATCATGTTTATGTGCCTCCTCTCTCGGACTCTGTTTCTTCCATTCCATCTTCACAAATCAAAGTAAATCTGCAAGATATCACAGGAATAACTGCCTGTGGAAAATGCACTCCATTCTCAGAAACAAAGGAATTCTTTACGATACTAGCAAGGAGTGAATGGTGTAGCAACTCAATCTGTCTCTCAGCCACTGGTACCCTTAGAAAGCTAGAGCTGATTTCTTAATTTCAAAGACGGTTTTAGTGCATAGAGTAAACAGTTGGAATCTATCTCCTGCTGGTAACAGGGATTTATTAAAACAATTGTCTTGACTACTAGACAAACCTCTTCTGTGAGAGATGAGAAAACAATACACTGGGTTGATCCTACTTGTGGACAAACAAGAACTTATGGGCTCAAAAATTCCATTTCACTCTAGGATCAAATTTTGCCTCACTTCTAAACTAGACAAAGGAAACAGCTGGCATTGGCTTTGAGCAAAGAATAAAAAAATCTTCTCTTAAAAAATTGGTCACTCCCAGATTTCGCAGGTGCAAGTGGGGTGGCCGCTCCGTTTCTGTGGCAGCCGTAAAACTCTGGAAATCTTTGCCCCTTCTGATATCCAAGGCAGAGTCCCTTCAGGTCTTTAGGAAGCTCTTGAAGACCTGGGACCAGATGCATGACCCATTTTTGCATGCACAAATGGGTTAGCGACCTGTTTGCACATGCAAAATCTAATAGGGCCATGTACAAACCCTATTTAGCAAGTAGCAATTTATTTGCAATTTGATAAATAGGATTTGCAACTCACAATTAGGATGGGGCATTCCGAGGGTGTCCCTTCCTAATTGCGATTTGCTACCCTATGTAAGGATGTTTTGCGATTGCAATTGCAGTCCCAAAACACTCACAATTTACCGCCCTCTTCAAGAGGGTGATAATGCACTCTCAAATGAGAAGGTGTCCCCAGGGGACCCTTCCACTTTGCAAATGCAGGGGAAAACAAAAACGTTAATTTGTAAACACATCCAGTTTTCCTTTAAGGAAAAGGAAAAGGGGCTGGATTTTAAAAAAAACTGCTTTATTGAAAAGCAGTCCCAGACATGGAGGTCTTCTAAGTCGAGCAAGTCGCCATACCTTTGAAGGCCAGCCATTCTTACTGGGGTCGCAAACTGCGAGTGCCTCATGAATACTGATGAGGCATGTATTGTGCAACCCCATTGGGAATCACAAACAGTGTCTCTGACACTGTTGTACATGGCATTTAGCAACTCGCAAATTGCGACTCAAAATTGAGCGTAATTTGCAGGTCGCTAAATGCCCCGGTCGTACATCTGGCCCCTGGTTATTTGCCTCCTAGCAGGTTGTTGTTGCTGTCACTTCTCCCTGTTCACTTAGCGCCTTGACACCAGCTGGTATAAGTGCGCTTTATAAATACTATCCTATCGTATTACCTAGGATCAACCAGTTTTGCCATTTTAGAGAGAAATATATCAACAGTTTTACAAGTCTAAATAGCCTTCTTGTTTCCATTCTCTCTATCTATCAGCTTGAGAACATGATCAAAATGATGAACAGCACTCTCAGGTTGTGCGAGTTCATACTATCTACAGAGGGCGAGGTAAGATTTTGATGCTTTTTTCTGTCAATGTGAGAGAGAGTGTGAGTACTATCCAATTGAAAGAATCACACAACTAACCGTTACTAATCAATGTGGTCTCTGGAATGTAATGTAAATGGAAGGTGGATTTGTAAAGCAGTGCTTATCACCCATGAGGGTATTTTTCCACAAATAAATGTTTGGCTTGTTTAGAAGGATCAAATATAACACATGGTGCTGCGCGGTGGCAAACGTTAACTACTCACCTGATTGTTTCACCCAAGTGTTATATTGGTACTAGAGAGGCAGAACGTCTTGTGAGAACAGCATTAATATGTGATGAAACAGCAAAATAGTATTATCACAGAATGCACTACATTATGTTGCATCATTTTCACTGTGTTCAATAATTTGGCCTTCCAAATGTGTCTCTGAACATGAATATTGTGAGGCACTAATATCATTGACAAAAAGTCAAGAGACAAAATGTCAAAAGGTATTTGCATAGATTTTCTGTACCTAATTCCACATCTGTGTACCAAAAAAAACATACACATATATCTTCATTTATGTGGCGTTAATAATGGCAAATGTATACATCCCTCTGTGCATTTACCATTCGATATTTTGTCCCTCTATATTGTGTCCACTGTTTTACTGTGCCACAATATTCTTGTCCTAGATATTAAAGAATACAATCGGCCCTTCATAGTCTTAGAATTCCAGAACCACTTCTGATGGAAGACATTTGATTAATGTTTTAAATTACATTACAGTTGGGTGTGTAGAAAAAGAAGTAACTGCATAGGTTTTCAAGAGTCTTGGGAAAAAGTTAAATCAACATACGACATGGAGAGACTGAGGCTCACATCCCAATGGTGCTGTAGAAGGAGCGTTTCTGGGGTAGGGTCATTCAAAGCAGTCCTCATCATATAAGAAACACATATATGTTGATTAAGATTGGGTGCAAAACCTTTCAAAAGAGAAAGACTTTGTTTATATGAATTAATTACATGCATCATGTGAGAATAGAGCTCCCAAGAGCTTGACTGTCATCCCTATATGGATGCTTTGGGATTGCCACAGAAGAGCAAAATAATTCAGCAAATCTAGTTCAGATGCAAGGGGGGCCCGATGGGTAAGTAACATTATCTGCCCCCTAGAGTCCAAGACTGGTGTTTATCAGGTCGCGGTCAGATTGTTATAAATAATCTGAATGAGTACAAAACTCCTACTGGCTGTTTAGAGACTTCAAAGAGTAGTAGAATTCTGTGGAGTAGCTCCTGAGTGGGAGAGGTTGTGACACTGGAGAAGAGATGAGGCCGCTACTGGAGTACAATATTGTATGGAAGCACATTTTTATGAACTGTCTTACCTCTTGTAGTGTTTAAAGAGGCATAATCTCTTCCCAGCTAACTCCCCCTTTACCTTACTTAAAGTTATTTAAATTCTTTGCAAGCCAACATTTAAAGCAAGGCAAAAGATATTTTATGAGCTCATGGTGCCTCCACGTTGCTTGCTAGACTGTGAGGATGGGCAATTGCCTACTTTACCAATCTGACCTTGTACCTTTCAACTTTCAGGTTCCAGCCGAAATGCCATCTTTCGATTCTGACCACTGTGACTGATATCACTGATCACATTTATGGAGGATCCCTCACCATTTCCTTTCTTTACATATTTATTTAAATAAACATTTATTATATACCTATTTATGTATTCCATATTTATTTGTTTTATTCAACAGCAAATGTTATACCTCCATTGATATCTTTTTTTAGTATTGTATTTATTAACCACTTATTGATGCCTTATTATTAACTTGTATTATATTATAAAACTCAATACAAATTTTCAACACAAAAAATATGTGTAATGTGAATGTTCTTACCCACACTTAACTGAAGGTAAACATTGTCCATTTTTTGTTTGTTATGCATTTTAAGGTGCCCTTGGAACATAATAAATTAAATAAAGAAAATCCATACTCTTGCCTTTAATGAGAGCTATCATATATTCTTGGCTACATGACTGGCATAATCCTTCAAGATAGAGTTTTAAAACTAAGTAGGTGTGGGGCATATTGCAACACTCTTGAAAAGGCCCACTCAGCAAGGTTTTTTAATGCAGAATTTAAGATTTGGGTGGAACATGTTTCTTAAATCACATTCCCAAATTTGAAACACAGGGACACACTGGTCTTTGTCTATGAATTTGCTTGGTTCAGACATGTGCAAGAGAAGCAACACGAAGAAAAGAATTCTGTTTATTAGCTGGGCAGTAAACTCTGCTGCACTTCCGGAGTTTGCAGAGTATTTCCCACTCTGTGCCCTGCACAGAGCACGGAGATCCGAAAAACTCTGCAAAGTGGCATGCAGTGGAGTATTTCCTCTCTCCTGGCTCACCAAGGCTAGACTATCTCTTGGCGAGAATCCTCAACATGGATGGTCACAGCAGATCGTTACTGCTCATGTTGAAAAACCGGCCACTTGCATTGAGGAAGCTGCCACTCAAGTTAAACATGTTTTCAATTGGCAGAAAGAAGCTTGCTCCTCTTGCTCTGCTTGTGGTGCTGTTCACGCTGTTTTACTTCTTGTGGTAAAAATCAGCAGCATGACTTATCTCACTCTGCTGCTTGTGGACCTCCATGGAGCGCTGTGGAATTTTTTGTCACTCAAGCCTACTAATTTGTCCCTTGTTTATGTAAACGCTTATGCCAGCCCTTAAAAAGCCATGAAGAATCTAAGAAACCACATTTACACAAATTACCATAAAAAACGAAATCCATGCTGATCACATTTATGAATCTTCTTCAACTATTTTCAACCATCTTCGTTATTTGGGATGTTTCAATGGACAAAAATAATCTCACTGTTTCAATTATTATGTAGTGTCCTTGAGCAGGGTAATGGGCCCATACATCTTTCTTGAGGAAATAAATAACAAAGTAAAAAAAAAGTGAAAGAGTATCTAAGCCCCTAACTCGCAGGAGATTTTTCGCTTTTTACCCCAAATGATTTTTTCGACTCCTGACTCATTCTAAGAAGGAAGAGATGTAACTGAGGATCATATGGCTTCTCTGGCATAAGTAAGAGACAAGGTAATTAGTAAACAAACCCCGTAGCTGTGTGTCTCAAAATGTCCTTTCTTATTGTTAGATTTGGGGGTCTGTAGTTGGCCCAGGTAGGTACTTGTGACAAATAGGGCCCCTTGCCTCTAGTCTGGGTAAGGGGGGTATACTCCTAAAATAACCCCTGCTCACCCTATTGGTAGCTTGGCACGAGCAGACAGGTTTATCTCAGAGGCAGTGTGTAAAGCATTTGTGAACACATACAGTAATCAAGTGACAACACTACAGATGGATACCACACAGGTTTTATATACAAAATAAGTATTCTTTATATAGGCTTATCACAAGACCACTACCAACAAAAATTCACAATCCTAAAATTAAGATGGTCGTTTTAGCTTAGTTCTCTTTAGTTCTTAAAATGCAACACTTTGAGTCTATGTACCTTAAGATGCGACACGAAGGGCAGCGAAAGTGTTGCAACGATGGAAATGCAGCTAATATCCGGTGCAAAGAAATAAAGATGGTGCTTTCTCCTTGATGCGACGCGCTTCCCGGTAATGCGGCGGCATCTGCTGCAATGTCGATCCTCTTCTCCGGCGATGAGCGGCGACAGGCCCTGCGACATGCTACTCGGAGATGCGGCGGCGACTGATACAACGTCGATCCTCTACTCCTACGACACGCTTCCCGGTGAGGCGGCGGCGTCTGCTGCAACATCGATACTCTCCTCTGGCGATGCGAGGCACCTCATGTTGTGAAGAGGCAGCTCTGCGACACACTTCTCGATCTTGAGTCGTGCTACCAGCTCCTTGCGACGCGCAAGTCCCTAAAAAGTCCAACACAACTGCAGGCTCTTCAGGAGAACTCTTGAGGAGCCAGTGGGTGAAGTCTGCTGTGGTGTGGAGTGCAAAAAAACGATGGATTTGGGCCCAGATCTTTTGACTGGGGTGAATGTGTGACATTGATCCACATTCGGTCCATCACTTGTTGTTTTTGCAATTGCCGTCCCTGAGACTTCAGCAGGAGGCAAGCTCTGTTGCAAGCCCTTGGAGAGCCTTACACAAGTTGATGAAAGTACACACAAAGTTCCTCTCACCTTTCTTTGGCAGTTAGGCAACCACTGTAGGCCAGTCCCCCAAGCAGCACTTCAGCTTAGGGATAATCTTTCCTCAGTTTCGTCAGGTTCCTCTCCTCAGCAAAGGTTTTTTCTTGTTGTCCAAAAGTGATCTAATTTCTTGGGATGAGGGTCCCAATATTTATACCCCAAAATTATTTGTCCTCTGAGGGCAGAGGGGGTTTTGCCTAGTCCAAACCAGTTCAGATGTCTTGTGTGGGTTTCCACCCACCCAGGCTGCAATCGTAGTCCTGGAGTCTCATGCTGCTCAGTCTGTCTCATCTACCCTTGTCCATCAGCTCAGCTGGGCTGTCACAAACTCTTGTGGTTGCCTAAAGGTGAAAGGGGGTCCTTATCTCTCTTCTTCTTGAGACTGACTCCTCAGCCTCGCTGTGCCCCAACAGTCAATGCTGAGGTAAAGGTGGGTCTCTACTGTGCGATTGCAGCTCCAGGTTGTGTCCATTGCCGGCATGCCAGTCTCACGGCAGGGCGTTGTATGGACTAATGCGTTTCTCTTGTCCCCGGCTCCCAGCATGGACTTGGGTAAGCCAAAGGGGACAAGGGTTCGGGCCACCTTATGGATTTTTGTATCAGAGAAAAGGTTGCCCCATAGTCGGCTCGTCCAGGCAGCCCATCTCCTCCACTCTAATTTACCCGTTCCGGTATTACGGGCTACCACTTGGAAGTGAAAACAGCTTTGTCCCACACCCCGGCTAATCAGCTGTCTTCTCTCCCTCGCTCATCCAGGAGTTGATGCAAAGGAGTGTTCGCCACTGTGGGTTCACAGCTCCAGGTGGTATTTGCCACCGGCAGGCAGTCTTCCGGCAGGTCATATGCACACCCATGTTGTCGATCACCGAAATTATCTCTCTCATCACAGGCTCCCTGGATGGGCTCAGGTGAGTCAAAGGGGGTGAAAATAAGGACCATTGTTTGGGTGCTTGCGACCGAAAAAGGTCGCCTAAGGGTCAGATTCAGCAGGATTCTCAGAGCTGACACCAGCTTGCTTAAAACGCGGCCACCATTTTAGGCTGCTTGGCCACGCCCACCAGTAATTTCTTTCCTGATGCTCTTTACAATGTAGGGGAGGAGAGTGATATATAATGGTAGGTGAGCCCTTTGCTGACATGATGGTATTTATCAGATAAGGTAGAAACTGTATTCTTTTTTTTTTTTTGCAAGACCTTTATTGTCATTTGATAATCGTACACAGCCAGGAGCCTACAACCCTGGGGCCGGCTGTGAGGTAAGAAATAGGACAAGCCAATGAAGGAGTTACACAGCCCTTCAGCCGACAATGCTAGGTCCGGTGGCTTAATGCATTACATGAAGTCTTACAGTTTTATGGTTCTTTTGTAGATGTCCAACGACAAACAGAAAACAATTACTTAGAAACCTGAAAATGAGACCATTACAATCCAGCTGTCACAACAGTGTAATCTGTATGATTCATGACATGTACAATCCGACGGGACAGTACGGCACACAACCATCACAACATCGACCCTTACATTGTAACTCATGTATATGGATCACTCACGCGCGTCCACATCCAGTGCACCCATATAATCTGTGAAGTAGTCCCAAAAGTTCTTGGGCCTAGATTTCACCGGTAGCTCTTCCTCGTATGTTAACAGCTTATCTCTACAGCTGGACATGTCGTGTAGCCATCTGGATGCTTTTGGCACTTTCCTACTGTGCCAGCATTGTGCAATCTGTCTTTTGGCCAACAGTAGGGAAATCACACAAAATTTGCGTTTGGCGGCTTTAAGATGTGGTACGATTCCTAGCAGGCAGGACCGTATTGTGCATTCTACCTCTACCCCTATCATAGTAGAGAGTGTTGTGGTTACCTCCGCCCAGTAGTCTTGGACCTTTAGGCATGACCAAGCCAAGTGTGCGAAATCTGCGCCCTCCACCCCACATCTCTTACACCTGTCTTCTACTTGTAGGCCAAATTTACACATACGCGCAGGCGTGTAGTACGCCTGATGTACAAACTTTTAATGGATAATTCTGAGGTTGCCATTAGGAGTGAGGATTTGTGTTAATGCGCAAGTTTGCTGCCATTCTTGGTCTGTCAGTGAATCCTCTAATACCGTGTCCCATCGTGCTTTAGCCTTCTCAGTGGTGTGTGGTATCTCAGCCTGTGCTGTGGAGTATAGTCTTGATACTAGGTGCGATAAGTCTTGGGTTTCAATGAGCAGCTGTAGTGTGTCTAAACTATCTGGTTCGTTGGGGAATGTAGGATAAAGTTCTTTCAGTGCGCGTTTCAATCTGAGGTGCGTGAAGTGGAACATGGGCGACTTGTTTTGAATATATGTTAGGTCCTCAATGTCAAGAAATGTGCCCTCATGAAACAGGTCACCCATTCTTTCTATGCCCACTTGTTGTAATAGTGACATGCCCACTTTTTCACCTGTGACCGACAACGCCTGATGGTGATGTAATGGCATTGCAGGTGCATATAGCGGGGTCTTATGCGCCAGTTGCCCGAGTTTCTGCCAGGCTTTGACTGTGGTGTCGATAGTGTTGATGTCTTGAGCATGAAGGGGTTGTCTGACATGAGACAGGATTGCTGTCAATGGGATTGGTTCCCCGTCCCCTTCCTCAATGGCAGTATGAGCGATGTACGGTAACTCGTGGTACCAATAAGCAGCATATTGGGCCTGGGCACATAAATAATACAATAGAAAGTCCGGCACCCCGAAACCTCCCCGGATATATGGAAGAGTTAGATCCACGCGAGCCTGTTTGCCTGCCCATATGAGCTTTAGTACGAGTGATTTTATGCGGCGGAAAACCTCTCCAGGGGGTGTGATAGGGATGTTATTAAAAAGGTATAATAGTTTAGGTAACACATTCATTTTCACGATCGCTATGTGATCCGCCAAAGATAGTGGCAATTGTATCCAACGCTGTACCTTGTCTTCCAATTTGGAGATCGCTGACCCATAGTTCGACCTGATAATCACCTCAGGGTCTCTATGATACATCACACCCAGATACCGTATGGGATCTTTCTGCCATTCTAGCGGATATTCAGTGTCAAAGGGAGTCGTCGTATCCGTTAGAGGGATAATGGAGGATTTGGACCAGTTTATGGCTAATCCCGAGTGTCCCCCGAATTTGATATACTCTCGCAGCAGCCGATTTAAATGTATGTTGGGATCGCGAACGTATAACAACATATCGTCTGCGTACAGCGAGATATGAAGTGGTCTGGAAGGGAACTGCAGGGCCGACGATTTGTATTTCTGTCTGATCAGGCAGGCCAATGGCTCCAGTGCTAGCGTGAAGAGCAAGGGTGAAAGCGGGCACCCTTGCCTGGTACCTCGCTCTATATTAAAGATGTCAGAGACGTAACCATTCACTCGAACTCGGGCGCACAGATTGGTGTATATCAACGATACCCATTGTACGAAACGTTTGGGGAAGCCCATTCTCTGCAGAATAGCAATCAGATAGCTCCATTCAATAGAATCGAAAGCCTTGGCGGCATTGAGCATGACTGCCACTGCCTTTGTGGAAGGCTGAAGATAGTGCGAGAGGGCAAACAGTGTCCTAGTGTTATGGGATGTTGCCCGCGTAGGGATAAACCCTGCCTGGTCCGGGAGGACCAATTTCGTCATCAGTGGAGTCAGCCGAACCGCCAGTAATTTCGCGAGTATTTTGGAATCAGTATTGATAAGCGATAGCGGTCTGTAAGAGTTGCACAATTCCGGGTCTTTGGAGGGTTTTAAAAGGGCGATTATCACAGCTTCCGAAGTGTAGGGGGTAATTCTGCCCGGTCGAAAGCTGCACCGTACATTTCTACCATATAAGGCGCAAGCACATCTACGTATTGTTTATAAAATTCATTTGTGTACTCGTCTGGGCCAGGTGCCTTCCCGTTCGGAAGTGATTTGATCACGTCAGTCACTTCCTCTACCGTAATGGGTAACGCCAAATATTCCCTCTGGTGAGGTACCGGGTTTTTATGGACCCGGCGGTGCCGGGGGAAACACCCAAAGACCTCGAGTCCCTCCTGTTTTGGACCACAGAAACACAGAGTCTTCTAGGTGATGGCAAAGATCGTATTTATTGGCTGCAACCAGTAACAGGTATCCTAGAAGTACAATAACATGAAGCGCATGTATGTTCTCAGGAGACTGCTTGTTTTTACAGAACCAGCCTTCTCTTTTTATACAAAATATTGAGCTTCAGGCAAGAATTCCTTGTTTTACAGTTTGACCATATACATATTTTCACTACAAAGAAAAAGCAGAGTCACGATGACAAGCCCACATTTCAGTCTGTCCAGTTTGTGATAGATTATCCGGCAAGGCCCAGAACTTTCATCAGATATCGACAGACCCCTAATAAAATCGGGCACCTCCTCCTTGTAAAACAGGTCATAAAGAAGAAACAGGGACAGGTGTGTGTGAGATAAAACATAGCTTGTATGCGATGAACGGTTTATGACATGTTATGCCTTGATACTAATCTTGTTCGGCCATTGGGAAAGGAACTGCCCGAACAGGTTTGGCATGAGGCAGTGGAGTCAACTCGCCCAGGTCACAGAGGAGTCAGCAAAGGTGTACGTTGTACGTGTCCTTTTAGATCGAATTCGGCCTTTGGTCGTTTTGACTATGTAAGGGCAATCACAAAATGGATGCCGCTCACAAAATGGAACCCGAGGGTTCAAAGACAAAAACTACGATTTCAGGGTGATTGCGTCACTCGATCATGACGCAAATGTTGATGTATAGTATCCCAATCATTACCGGTCTGCCGATACCAAAATCGTCATGGTACGATGATATTTATGAAACGGATGCAGAGCTGCGGTACCACACAATAGCGGGGTCCAGAATTTTCAGTACCACAGACCCTTCTTTTGCCCTTATATAGGCAATAACCTATACTCATTCTAATCTGAGTCTAGGTCTGTATACATAAAGTCATTGAGATGCTTCTGTAGCATCATCCTATTACTTAGTTTACCTCTTGATACAGGTTTCCTTACACATGATGTAGCACAGAGGGCACATATTGCAGGAGCACACTGCACGCACAGGCAGAACATAAACAGAACGGCTAAGACCATCCCAATGACTATCAGAATCTTCCATCCCCAGGCAGATATCAGTTCCCAGAACCACCCCATTAAGGACCAGTCTCTTTTGTCCACATGAATGGACTCAGAGATCTTATGCAATTTGGAGATGGCCTGGTATACTGTCGGAGAGTTATCTGGGATGAAGATGCAGCAACTGGATTGGATCACCTTACATACCCCACCACGATCTGCAAGTATGACATCTAGGTCAACCCTGTTCGGAAGAGTCATAAGGCGGTCCGACTGGAGCTCCGCAGTCAAGTTACTAAGGGCACCAGCCGTTTCAATCACGGCGGATTCAACTACCCTCGTCAATTGGCGAATGTTCTTGTTGTTCACCATAGGCCCCCAAAACGGCAGAAAACCTTTTGCGAAATCCCCAAACTCCTGTTCCGCAGTGTCGTCTTTACTCACAACACCCCTAACTGTCCTTGTCCTATGGTAATCTGCCGCGGCCGTGTAGGTGGGTGGCAGCAGGAACGAGATAAAACATGTGCCCGAAAAGTCAGGGGGCAGCCATGTATATGCTCTATCATGGCAGATGATATATGTACCCTTAGCTGCTAAGAATGAAGGGGAGGTCTGAGACGAGAAAACATATGTTTTGGTACAGACGCTCTTTCCTAGCTGAGCTCTGGGGTTTTTGCCATTTCCCTGCAGACATAGGTGACCCTGATGGGGTACTATCCAGATTGGGGAGGACTTCTTTGCTCGCTGGCTCTCACTCAAGGAAATTTCATAGTTTGTTATATTCCATCTACTGTAAGCCTGCAATTCGTCTCTGGGAATCGTTCTATACGTGTCGATATCTCTACTCATATATCTGATTCCCGCAACTAGTGCCTTGTTGCTCGAGTTGCTTCCTGTGGAACGTGAGGAATATGGTTCGAGGGCAAATAGGAACATTGTTTGAAATGCCCACAGAGAACCATAGTAGCTAAATGGCAAGACAAAATAAGGGATACCTTTATCTGTCGTGTGCGGCATAAGTCCACACACCCAACAATTTGTCGTGTTCACTACAAACTGGTGTTGGTGTAGGAGCTGAACGAATGAGTTATTTATAAATTCTAATCTCCTAGAGGACTCATGTTCGGGCAGGGGGTGAAAAGAATGCGAGGAAACAGTAGGAGGAGGTATGGGCTGTGTAGTGGGTGCAAATGAAACTCGAAAGGTGTATAAAGCATAGCCAATTAAAAACATCATTATACTACACAACATAAAAATGCATACTATTAAAAATCGTGTTTTTGCCATTACAGTGCATATTCTGGTTTCAAAGTTCGTTGATCTGGTAGGTCTCTCTATGTTGGGAAACTCCATCCTCCCTAATTTGCTGCCCGCGGTGGGAGGTTGTTTCTGCTAAGGAGTGCTTCTGTCAGTCCAGGGTAACTCTCTTGAACCGACCAGAACTGTCGACCTAACCGTCTCCAGCTGCACTCCAAAGACTGTGGCAACCGCGACCCTAGCAGCAGAACCGGATGGCGGTTCAAAAAAAACTAAAATGAGCAAGTTTCCTAGATGAGAGAGCTGCACAATAAAAAGTAAAAAAGGTTTATTTGTCCATAGTCATAGGTCTCAGCCTCAAATTATAACGATTGGTACCAGGTGCCGTTTGGTCTTGAAACAGAAGTTCAGGCTCTGTAGTGTCCAATCGCATTGACGGTGGCGCAGATCCTTGCAGAATGTCGTCACTTTCACGTACAGAGTTTGTTCCTTTTATCTGTGCATCACTAAAGAGCAAGAAGCGAGGCAAAGTCTCGGTCTCAGAGTCAGCAATCCCTTCCTGGACCCGCTGGTCGTAAGGCAGAGGTAACGGGACCCTCTTGCAATGGGTCCCGTGGATCCAGTTTTTCTTTCCTTCCACTCGAACCGACGATCTTGTGGAGAGGAGAACTAGGTGGGGACCGGTCCAGCGGGGCTCATCATTCTTTGTCCGCTGGAAGTTTTTCACGAGGACATAGGTTCCAGGATCGATAGGGTGTCCTGGAGCTTCAGAGGCCTGAGGTAGGATGTCGTGGACCTGTTGGTGTAAAACACGCAATTTAGCCGTCAATTCATACAGATAGTCAAGCAGTACAGGATGCTCTATTTCACTGAACCTGGTGGGCCTTGGCACTCCCCATATGTTGGCCGGGCGGCCGAACACAATTTCATGTGGACTAAGTCCCACTCTAGAGTGAACAGTCATTCTTGTGGATAGGAGTGCCAAGGGCAGGGCGTCAGGCCATTTCAGACCTGTGCTTGCTTGAATCTTGGCCAGTTTCAGTTTTAAAGTGCCATTATAGCACTCTACTAGTCCAGCTGATTGGGGGTGATTTGCAGCGTGGAACTTCTGTTGTATGCCTAGCCCCTCACACACTTTCTTCATCACTCGTCCCACAAATTCACTTCCATTATCACTCCAAACCATTCTAGGCATTCCAAACCTAGGGAAGAATTCCTTGACAAGGGCTTTAGCTGTGGATAAGGCAGTGTTGTCCTTAAGGGGATATGCTTCCACCCACCTGGAGAAGGCACAAACAACAACGAGTACGTATTTCAGATTGTTGCACCTTTCCATGTGGATGAAATCTAGCTGCAAAACCTCGAACCGATACGTTGGAGGCGCAAAATGACCAGCTGGAGTTGGGGTTCCTCTACCAGGGTTGTATTTCAGACACACCATACAATTCTTGACCACATTCTCTGCACACTTAGGGATCCCAACATTTTGCCATACTGGAGCCAACAACTTACAGATCCCTTTCACGCTAATGTGAGCCATTCCATGAGCCATTGTCACCACGGCAAGCACATACGCATCGGGTAACAACCATCTCTGATGTTCTGACAATTCGACCCAACAACCATTCGCATCCAATTTACCCTTACTTTCTCTCCATTCATTCACCTCTTTCTCTGTGGCTTCGGCTTGGATAGACTTCACACTCTCAATCACATCTTCACACATACCAACATCACCAATCCATCTCGCAGGGCCTGCAACATACATTCGGCTCATTACATTCCTTGCAGTTTCTTTCGCGACTTCATCCGCAAATGCATTTCCACGACCAACATCATCCGTCATCTTTTTGTGTGCATTGCATTTCACAATCGCAACTTGTAATGGCAAGGTCAGTGACTCGAAAAGCTTATTTACTAACTGACCATGCTGGATCTTAGCATCATGCGAAGTCAGGAACCCACGTTCTCGCCACAAACGTCCAAAACTGTGAGCCACGCCAAAGGCGTATTGGCTGTCCGTGTACACATTCACTCGTTTCCCTTTTGCCAAAACACATGCTCTTGTAAGTGCAATCAACTCTGCTGCTTGCGCGGAATTGTGGGGGATACGTGCAGCTTCAACAATAGTATGCAACGTCGTTACAGCATATGCTGCAGTCGTATCGCCATTCGGCAACTTGAAACATGAACCATCAACCCATAAGGTATCATCACATTCAGGAAGAGGAGTGTCCTGTAAATCTATTCTCCCTCTTGTCTCTTCTTCTGTCCTAAAACAGCACTCATGTTCCTCGACTTCATCTGTCTCTACTGGAATGGGCAATAACGTGGCTGGGTTTAGTGTGTCGCACATCTTTATATGTACATGACTTGCTAACAGTGTCAGCTCATAACTTGACAATCGAGCACTAGTTAAGTGCTGTGTCCTTGTTCTGTTTAGCAAAATGTCTACTGCATGTTTGACCATGACAATTAGCATGTTATTCATTACTAACCCAGCAGACTGTCGAATACAGACAGCTGCTGCCGCAGTGGCTCTCAAGCAACTTGGCAATGCCTTAGCTACCGGATCTAGAGTCGCTGAAAAGTATGCGCATGGACGCTGTTTGTCCCCGAAAGATTGTGTCAGAACTGATAAAGCACAACCTTCTTTCTCATGGACATACAATGTAAAAGGCTTACTGTAGTCGGGGGTACCCAACACAGGAGCCGAACACAATGCATCACGCAATTTGGAAAAACTTTTCTGACACTCTTCAGACCACGGAATGGGTTTCGGTGTATCTTTACGAGTTAATGCTACCAAAGGTTTGGCCAATAAGGAGAAATTCAATATCCATTGCCTGCAATATGATGTAATGCCCAAGAAAGCACGCACTTCTCTGTGTGTCCTTGGGACACTCAATCTTGCAATTGCCTGAATTCTTTCTGGGGTCAGTTATCTTCCCTCCTTCGATAAGAGGTGACCTAGGTAGGTCACTTCTTGTCGACAATATTGCAACTTTAAAAGAGAGACTTTGTGGTGCAGATCACATAAATGACGCAACAACGACAATGTGGCTTCCCTACAAATATCCTCAGTATCTGCAGCTATTAGCAAATCATCGACGTACTGAATAAGGGTAGCGCCGTCGGGTAAAATGATCGTGTCAAGCTGCGATTTCAAGGCCTGACTGAATATTGATGGACTTTCACAGTAGCCCTGAGGAGCGCGTTTGAAGCGGAAACTTCGGCCTCCTAAATTGAAGCCAAAAATATCTCTGCTCTCCTCGGCAATCGGGATGCTGAAGAAAGCATTCTTTAAGTCAATCACCGAGAACCAAGTGGCTGAAGCTGGAATCATAGTCAATAGGGCAGTGATATCAGGGACGACTGGAAATTGTGGCACAACAATCTTATTGACCTCTCTAAGATCAATCACAAATCGGTACACAGGTGGCTGGGAAGGATCAGTACGCTTCAGAACCGGCAGAAAAGGACTATTACTGATGTTGCCTGCTGTCTCCTCAATGACATCTTTCTCAATCAGATCATAAGTGATCGCTAACAACGCTTTTTCACCTTCACTAGAGATCTTGTATTGGGGAATGCGTGGCATTCTAACATTAGTTTTCAATGTTATAACATATGGCGCTATTTCCAAGAGACCCACATCATTAGAGCCAGTAGCCCAAAGTGTATCCGGAAGAGAAGACAATTCTGCTGGGAGCTTTTCCCTTGACATGTACATTGGAGAAACCACTTTCTTACCCAGTGTAAGCTGTACTCCCGAAGGAGAACAGTACAAGGTTGCATACAATCTTTTCAACAGATCCAATCCCAACAAGTTTTCGCCACAACCTGTTGTGAGAATAAGGGGTGCTTCTAATTCACATGGCCCAACAGAAAGGGACATAGGACTAGAGATCGGTTCCTAACCGGGGCGCCAGAAAAACCTACTGAAACATTCATTTCGCCAGACAAAGGTGCGCCAGGGAGTTTTGAGTGCATAATAGAACTCTTTGTAGCACCAGTATCTAACAGAAAAGGCTCTGACACACCTGATGTAATCACCTCAACATAAGGTCCGTTCTGATCTACTGGAACTGAAACAACTCCCTCTCTTTGTCCATGGCTGTCCTAGCAATCATACATAATCGTTTTCTGCATAGTAGTCATCAGCATAGTACTGAGCTGTCCTGGCGAACGCGTTATTCTGCTGGTCAAAACTATTCATAGAATTCTGAGGCGGGAAAGAAGGAGCATTCTGGGGGAAATTTCCACGGCCCCTACCTCTAGGAGCCTGTTGAACACCTCGACCTCTTGCACCAGAAGCACCATTCATACGTCGTAACAAAACCGGACAACTACTCTCGAAATGACCCTCTTCCTTGCAATACGCACACTGATTCGGTCCATACTGTAAACGTGGTTGAGAAGACTCGTTTCTTTGCGAGTTTCTCGAATACTGCTGGGGTTGCTGATAGTCACGCTGACTAGTAGTACTAGGTGGATAAGCTTGCTGTAGAAGGACTATAGTTTTCAATTCCTTAGTCTTTTTATCCGCTTTCTCTAGCTCATCTTTGCGCCGATTTTCATAGTACTGGGCCGTAGCTAAAATCTGTGCTGATGTGGAAACGGCCCAAGCACTCTCAGAATCCTTCAACTTATTACATAATTCAGGAAGCAAATTATGTACAAATTTGTCAACAAACAATCTCTGGCCACCCTCAGTAGCCATATCCTGACCACTATTATCGACGAAAGTCTCCTCGAACTGCGTGAAAAAGTCGGACACAGTCTCATCTTTCTTCTGCTTGCACGCAGACAACTTGTCCCAATTCACACGCAATTCGGGCATTAAAGTCTTCATATACGTAATAATCCTACCAGGAAGTTCTGCTACTAAAGGCTCAGGTTTAGCACCACCAACTTGTCTAGCATCAGCAGTTGCAATATTAACCCATGTGTCACCTAACTCTTGATCATGATCTGTATGACGAATCTTTCCCCATAAAGGCTGTGGAACAACATTTCCAAACAACATGTCTATATCGGCTAAATTCATGATGCAGGAGCTCGCAGTCTGTGATAACTCCTTATAATATCCTGCAGGATTTTTACGGGGATCAGGCAATGTCTGTTTAAGAGCCAAAACTTCAGATCTCTTCCAAGGAACATGTACCCACACACGCTGAAAATGCGGCGGAATGGCTGGATTAGCATTTGCGTCACCTTCCCTCCAAACTGGGGGAACCTCTCTCATGGGATACTGTCGCGCCTTTTTCCTACCTGGTGCGTCACATTCAGATAGTGATCTGGAAGTGCCCCCTCTACTCCTATAGGATAATAATGTCGCAACCGCTTGTTCAACATCGGTGCCCACAATCATGCCCTCCGCGAACCTGAACCGCACAAGGTACAACTCGATGCTTCCCATTGACGGAAGACTTCTATAATAGACTCTTCATCATGTCTTGCAGTATCGACAACCCATTTGCGCGCTAACTCATCCAATAATTCTCTCTCCCGATAGTCAGGCAGTTGACTCCGCAACTGTCTTCGTTCTGAGTTAGGGGTCGTATTAGGCGACCCAAAGAAAGGTGAGAAAGGTGAGAAAAGGCCAGTAACAGTGTTTGTTACTCTCTGTCGAACAGAAGGAGAAACTGACGGAAAGGCATAAGCGCCGGAAAAGACAGGCTGATGTAAAGCAGAGGTGGAGGCAGTAATAGAGGAAGTATTAGGATAAGCAGTTGGAGCAGTAGGCGAAGTCGTAGGAAAAACAGATGGAGTAGGTAGCAAAGGCGGCGACCCTTGAGAGGGCTGCGCCGGAGCAGTAGGAACCAGCTGAAGAGGAGCTGTGCTTGTGGTAGAACCTGTGGACCAACAATGGGAGGTTGTTGGGGTGCTGTAGCACTCTGCGCATAAGGCGGTGGTGAACTCAGTAAATGAGACATTAAAGGATCTTTATCGAGTTCTTCTTTTGATCCTCGTCCTTTACGTGGCAAAACTGGGTAGACCTTGTCTACCGCTAACTTCCTACTTCTAAGTGTTTGTTCACTCTCTTGCTCTTCCTCATTATCCCTGAACGCCACAGCAGCTTGTACCATCGACATACCTTGTTTATTTTTCTTTGCTAATTTCATTTCTTTCTGTTTGGCTTCTTTGCGCCATAGGCGAAAGGAATCAAACATCGCCGGCCGGGCTTTCTTCTTGAAAAGTTTTACCTGCAGATTATCTAAAATCTCTGTGTCAAAGCTACCATATTGGGGCCATTTTAAGACACCATCGTTTCTGGTGTATCGGATCCACACTTCATTATATGTGATAGGGCCTACGCCATGCTTCACATAGAGCTCATACGTTGGAGTTCCAATCGGAGGAACCGGACACGAGTCCTCCAATCGGGAGTCCCTACTACAACCAAGACAAAACAAATTTCCAAGTCTGCTAAGACCAGGCATCTTCGCTCTCTAGTCTGGCTTCAAACTGCAAAGGATTATCGAATACGATAGTCTCGTGAATACACGAGTCATTCGGCTTTGGCGCTTGCAAGTTCCAAATCAAAGCGTATCCGAAGGATACCAAACAAAGAACCAAACTAAGGACTGGGAGACGCTCCACTTATACTTAACTGAAGTATCGATGATCGATGACGTCACCAGAAGACTCGTCTATCGTTTCGCTCTACCAATCATCAAGGGTCCAAAACAGGGCGATAGTCAGGGCAGCAGTCCTTCGTAGCCGTCGGGACGTGGGGAACCTCGCAGCAAAGACCTTCGGAACCACGTCGACATACAGGGGTCGCTGAAGTGGCTGGCCGTCCTCCGGAATTTTCACTCGAAGCTCCTCACGAACCTCTGGCTTGGACCCGGCGGTGCCAGGGGAAACACCCAAAGACCTCGAGTCCTTCCTGTTTTGGACCACAGAAACACAGTCTTCTAGGTGATGGCAAAGATCGTATTTATTGGCTGCAACCAGTAACAGGTATCCTAGAAGTACAATAGCATGAAGCGCATGTATGTTCTCAGGAGACTGCTCGTTTTTACAGAACCAGCCTTCTCTTTTTATACAAAATATTGAGCTTCAGGCAAGAACTCCTTGTTTTACAGTTTGACCATATACATATTTTCACTACAAAGAAAAAGCAGAGTCACGATGACAAGCCCACATTTCAGTCTGTCCAGTTCGTGATAGATTACCCGGCAAGGCCCAGAACTTTCATCAGATATCGACAGACCCCTAATAAAATCGGGCACCTCCTCCTTGTAAAACAGGTCATAAAGAAGAAACAGGGAAAGGTGTGTGTGAGATAAAACATAGCTTGTATGCGATGAACGGTTTATGACATGTTATGCCTTGATACTAATCTTGTTCGGCCATTGGGAAAGGAACTGCCCGAACAGGTTTGGCTTGAGGCAGTGGAGTCAACTCGCCCAGGTCACAGAGGAGTCAGCAAAGGTGTACGTGTCCTTTTAGATCGAATTCGGCCTTTGGTCGTTTTGACTAGGTAAGGGCAATCACAAAATGGATGCCGCTCACAAAATGGAACCCGAGGGTTCAAAGACGAAAACTACGATTTCAGGGTGATTGCATCACTCGATCATGACGCAAATGTTGATGTATAGTATCCCAATCATTACCGGTCTGCCGATACCAAAATCGTCATGGTACGATGATATTTATGACACGGATGCAGAGCTTCGGTACCACACAATAGCGGGGTCCAGAATTTTCAGTACCACACTGGCCGTCCGACAGCCAACCTATTGCCACATCCTCCAAATAGCTAAAAATCTCCTCCGCCGATGCTATCGGTTGTGATTTGTATAGTGCCCCGTGAGTGTCAACAAAGCCATTCAGAATGTCCGTGGCTTGTGTCTGTAATGTACCATCCCTAGACTTGATGCGCAGTATAGCCGTGTGTCCCTTGCCCTCGCATATTTTGGTTGCCAGTACGCCGCCAGGTCTACCGCCCTCACCGAAAGATCTAGCCGTGTGTTTTCGATCTATATACTTTATTTCATCGTCAACAAATGTTTGATGTTCTGTGTGTATTAGACGCAGTTCCCCCAGTAGGGTGATATCGTGAGTGGTCTCAAAGGCCATTTCTCGCTCCTTCATGCGCGTCTCGCAGCGCTTTATCTGTTGCCTAATGTCCTTTCATATGCCTATTGTAGTGCTCATGCACACGCCCCGTATTGTGGCCTTAAATGCCTCCCATAACAGCCCTGGATCCTCCACCACTGGTGCATTTATCTGAAAATATTCCCTAATCGCTTTATTGATGGTTTTAGCGTAAACATTATCAGCTAGAGCACGTGAGTTGAACCTCCAGTGAAACGGGGGTGGTGCGTAATGCGGTATCGTGAGTTTTAACAATACAGGGTTATGGTCTGACAGTGTTCTAGGTAGGACGCGCAAGTCCTGTGCCCACAGTGCAATGCTATCCGTGCCCAGCCAGTAATCCAAACGTGACCAACTATTGTGGATCGCTGAAATGTGTGTGGCCCCCGGTGTGTCAGGGTGTCTGTGTCTCCAAAGATCTGTTAACGACAGGTCCGTCAGCATATGAACAAGTTTCGTCCTTGCCTGCTTGTGCTGTTCCGAGGAGTGTAAGGAATGGTCTACACCATCCACCATAGCCACATTCCAGTCACCCCCGCATATGATGTGTGTGTTTGTGAGTGTCTGTAAATGCCCCCACACTTCTTGAAAAAATTCGGGTGCATCCACATTCGGACCGTACACGTTAAGGAGCGTTAGTCGTTGCCCACGTAATGTGCCGGACACAATAACATATCTCCCATTGGTGTACTGTGAAGTTCACACCCCTCCGGATCAGTGTGCTCACCTCTCTCGAATAAGAGGAGTAAGTAGCAGTGTAGGACGACTGCGCCCAGCGTTTGCCTATGTGCTGATGTGTGTTAGGTGCGATGTATGTCTCCTGCAGCACAGCCACATCTATTTAGGTAGGCAAACACCTGTCTTATTTTCTTTGGTTGTGTAAAGCCTCTGATATTCCACGTGAGGAAATTTAAATGTGTTCTACCTGTACCTCTACCTTCCGGAGTCATCGATAAGGCCATTGAGTCCAAGCTAGCAACAACTTACAATCATGATCAGAATCCATACGCACTGCAATGTGTGCGGTCACGTGTGACCTATTAGCCCCTTGCCATACAAAACACAGGAACTTGACATTGTCATGAAAAATACCCCTACCCCTCCCCCCACCCACTCCAGCAACCCAAATCTGCCCTTCTGAAACATACCCTTCAACCTAGAGAACTTCAGAACAATTCCCATCTTAACAGAACTTACGTGGGGGGATACCCTTGCGGAGGTCCGCTTGGCGCACAACTCAACACCCAACTTAATGGATGCGGACGACTCACTTATCGATCGATTCACACATGTGTGGTATGGCTGGCTGCCCCTATCCCACCCACCACCAACAGGAACCTGGATACAGTCTGTGAGTAGTAACATCAGTGACCTCGTAGAGCATGACAGTCCAGCATGAAGATGCCAGCGATTTAGGGGGCTTTGTGTAAGGCTGATAACAAGGTATACAGTGTGCACATATATCTCACCCGGTCATATCGAACCTTCCGTATTATGACACTGCATGAGGCCGTAATGGCCGCACCACAAATCACAGGTCATGTGCTCCTTTGCCATTGTTCACCCTGGTCCTTTCGTCAAACGGGCAGTGGTCTACAGGACGCATAGGAGCGTGAAACATTATCATGCAGAGTGACAGAGTCCCGAGTGGAGCGGGACAGTATAGAGGGCATGTGCAGACCCATTGGCCAGCACTAACAATCAGCCAGCAAGGCACTTCCTCATTACATCAGAAGTAAGTTAGGGTCGTAATGCAGATATGCCAGTGATGTGCAACCCATAGCGATAAAGGGCCCTCTGGAGGCTAGGATTAATGCATAACAACGCCTTGTTAATGAGCGTAGCAATGATACAGTTCTCATGGCTACACAGTGGGCCAGTCTCTAGTCCTGTCACGCCCAGCGGCCTCCAACGATTACATCCAAAGCAATAGTTTGCATATCTGACAGCCCTTTGAAACAGTTAGTGCAGGCCACGGAAATTGGCAGTCGATGCCACCTGGGGTTTGCACGCCGTGAACATGACCGTACCAGTTATTGGGAACATCAAACCACAAATGATCAGAGATCGTCTTACCACAATTTTCGCGGGAGTACTGCCTATCTGTCCATCCCCCTCAGTCGGAATCCGGTTTCTGTTCCACTCGTGCATTAAGTTTATTCTGTTTCATCACCTTTTTCACAAATTCTTGCGCGGCCTTAGGGGTCGACAGCAGTACAGCTTTACCTTCCCAAGACACACGTAATTTGCCGGGTATAACATGGAGTAACTGATGTTGAGATCTCGGAGCTTGGCCTTCACAGACGCAAATTCTTTCCTTGCTTGCTGTACCGCTACATTGTGGTCCGGGTAGAATTCTAAAGTGTTACCTTGATGGGTGATCGTTCCCTTCTCACGTGCGAGCCTCAAGATGGTGTCCCTGTCACGATAATTAAGAATTCTCGCCACTATGGGCCGTGGTGGAGCTCCCGGCGGTGGACGAGGCGCGAGGGATCTGTGAGCCCTCTCAACTATGAAGATCAGAGATAGCGCGTCTGCACCGAAGAGATCTTTGCACCACTGTTCTATGTCTACCTCCATGCGACCGGTGTTTGTTGTTTCCGGAAGGAAGGCCAGTGATACACACATTATTGCGCCTGGACCGCGCTTCCAATTCCTCCTCCTTCGCCTTTATCACTTCCAACATGCGTTCCATGCCGGCGCATTTGTTGGTCGTGGCGCGCGACTCATCTTCTACTGTTGATATCCTGGTTTCGGCCGTTTCCAACCTCTCGCCATGTTTTTCCAGTTTGTCAGACATGCCGTCCATCGTGCATGTCAAGTTGTCCAATTTGCCGTTAATGTCCTGTAAGTTCGCCTGAATGGAAAGCAGTATCTTCTCCATATTGTTACTCGGCGCCAGGTCGGTCGACACCTCGCCGTCCGCCATCTGCTCCGTGGGTTTAGGTGCTTTTTTGCTTTCAAATGAAATCTTTTGCTGCTGTTTGTCTGGCTTAGCCATCTTCACTGGCAGTGGTGGTCTTGGTTCCACAGCCTGAAGCAAGGACCTGGTGATCCTGGTTGATGCCGCCGTCGTTGCTGCCAAGCGATATTTAACTATGTGCACCGCGTGCAAATCAGGGTCCCTAGCGCCGCCGCTCCCGATGTCCAACCGAGGCGTGGTTTGAGCTGCCTGGTGGGGTGTTATCTTGTAATGGGGCTGAGGGGGGCACCACTGCAATACCCAGCAGGATGGCTGATCCCCACGATGTTTGTTTAAGGGCGAGCAGCCTTCAGCCCTGATGAATCATTGGACGCTGAGTACAGTGTTGGCTTTATCAGGTGCATGAATGGAGCGACACGGCGCATCAAAAGCCACTGCAAGTCCGTATCCTCCCAACGGCACCACAGCGAATCGTCCTAGTCCGTAGGCTTCGCTTGCATACAGGGTTGACCAGTCCGTGCGTTTTCGCGCCCTTTCATTGCCATAGCGCCTGGCGAAGTATCGCCTCCTGGGCCGCGAAGCACCGCGCGTGCTCTGGACGCCACTGCCGCCTGCACATCCAAGGGTTGGTTTACAGTGAGCAGTCTTCCCCCAGTCCCACATATCACGTTGGTCGTATAGTAAGTGCAATGCTCGCCTGCCGATCACAGGTTACACGGGCGCTGCCATTTTGCCTCAGTGCATTCCCGGGCGCTTAAAGGAGCCGTACCCCAGCCATTACGGTCCGGCACTGAATCCATACCTTCCGGTGCTCGTCTCAGCCCGCATGTCACAGCCCACACGTACAGCGCTAACGGTGTTGCTGGTCTCCGCGTTGCTTACTTCGGAGTTCTGGGCTTGTACGAGTCGGCAGCAGACGCGGCGACCGCCATCTTGAATCGCCGCACAGTCCCACTCTCTTTTGTCCGCAGTTTTCTCTACTCCACTCGTGATATTGGCGTTCAAACTCGCTTTTTCACCATCCTGATGTATTCACACGTCGGGCCATATTCCGGCGGCGACATTGCAGGCCTCGGGGCGAGCACAGACCGCGTTTCCTTCGGTTGTCCGGCGGAGCTGCGGTCTCACCAAGCCATTCCGCTGTGCGCCCCCTAGCGCCTCATTTCAGGTAGAAACTGTATTGTTTAGAAGGAGTCACACAAGATTTCTTGGGTAAAGAGCAGAGTGAGCACTTCTGGTAGCAGCACACTTGTACATAGCCAGCTCACCTTTATTCACTGTTTCTGCATCTTTGATCTATTACTCACAGATAGAAATATTTCACTCACACCTATCTTCTACTTTAGAAGGTGATAAACACAAAGTGCTATGGATGTGAAATGCCAAAATGGTAAGCAAGCATAGCATGTAGTTACTTGTACAAATGGTTTTTAAAATGTTTAGTACCTTGAGATGTGCAGCGTTACATGACTTCCGTCTCTGTGAAACTCATGACAGTCTACATTTTTTGACAATGGTCTTGGTAATGCTGATCTTTTTTATTATATTTACAGTATCCATATAAACTACTTGAAGAAGTAACACCACCGGAACACAGGGATGTCTTCAACATCCCCACCTTAGCAGCTGAGAAACATTTGAGTCTTCTTTAAAATACCATACCATCATGTTCATGTTCCTTCTCTCTCAAACTATGTTTCTTCCATTCTATCTTCACAAATCAAAGTAAATTTGCAAGATATCACAGGAATAACTGCCTGTGGAAAATGCGCTCCATTCTCAGAAACAAAGGAATTCTTTACGATACTAGCAATGAGTGAATGGTGTAGCAACTCAATCTGTCTCTCATCCACTGGAACCCTTAGAGAGCTACAGCTGATCTCTTAATTTCAAAGCTGGTTTTAGTGCACAGTGTAAACAGACAGAGGTGGAATCTATCTCCTGCTGGAAACAGGGATTAATTAAAACAATCATCCTTCTGACTACTAGACTAAACTCTTCTGTGCGAGACGAGAACAAAAAACACAGGGTTGATCCTACTTGTGGACGAGCAAAAATCTATGGGCTCAAAAATTCCATTTCACTCTAGGATCAAATTTAGCCCCACTTCTAAATTAAGCAAAAGATTCGGCTGGCATTGGCTTTGAGCAAAGAATAAAAAAATCTTTTTCTCTTAAAAAATTGGTCACTCCCAGATTTCGCAGGTGCAAGTGGGGTGGCTGCTCCTTCTCTTTGGCAGCCGTAAAACTCTGCAAATCTTTGCGCCTTCCGATTTCCAAGGCAGACTCACTTCCGGTCTTTAAGAAGCTCTTAAAGTAATGGGGCCAGATGTACGACCCATTTTTGCATGAGCAAACGGGTTATGGACTCATTTGCGCATGCAAAAACAAATAGGGCCATGTACAAACCCTATTTAGCAAGTTGCAATTTATTTGCAACTCGCTAAATAGGATTTACAACTCACTATCGGAAGGGGCATTCCAAGAGTGCCCCTTCCTAATTGCGACTTGCTACCTTATGTAAGAATGTTTTGCTACTGCAATTGCAGTTGCAAAACACTCACAGTTTACCACCCTCTTCAAGAGGGTGATAAAACACTCTCAAATGGGAATGGGTCCCCAGGGGACCCCTTCCACTTTGCAATTGCAGGGGAAAATGAAAACGTTACATGTTCTTTTAAAATACATCCAGTTTTCCTTTAAGGAAAACGGGCTGCATTAAAAAAATGCTTTATTGAAAAGCAGTTTCAGGCATGGAGGCCTGTTGAGCTGAGCAGGCCGCCATACCTGAGAAGGCCAGCCATTCCTATTGGGGTTGCAAACTATGAGTGCCTCATGAATATTGATGAGGCATGCTATGTGCAACCTCATTGGGAATGACAAACAGTGTCTCTGACACTGTTGTACATGGCATTTAGCGACTCACAAATTGCGACTCGCAATTGAGAGCAATTTGCGAGTCACTAAATGCCCGGGTCGTACACCAGGCCCCTGTTTATTTGCCTCCTAGCAGGTTGTTGGTGCTTACTTCTCCCTGTTCACTTAGCGCCTTGACATCAGCTGGTATAAGTGCGCTTTATAAATACTATCCTATCCTATTACCTAGGATCAACCGGTTATTGGTAATGCCCACAGTTTGCTATTTTAGAGAAAAATAAATCAACTGTTTTACATGTCTAAATAGCCTTCTTGTTTCCATTCTCTCTATCTATCAGCTTGAGAACATGATCAAAATGATGAAAAGCACTCTCAGGTTTTATGAGTTCATACTTTCTACATAGAGCGAGGTAAGATTTTGATGCTTTTTTCTGTCAAAAAGAGAGAGCGTGAGTACTATCTAATTGAAAGAATCACACAAATAACCGTCACTATTCAATGAGGTCGCTGGAATGTAATGTAAATGTAAGGTAGATTTGTAGAGCAGTGCTTGTCACCCTAGAGGGTATCCAGGGGCTTCTTCCATACAATAATGGGTTTGCTTTACTTGCCAAATAATCCACCCTATGATACACACTTTGCAGTTTTCCACAAAGAATTGTTTTGCTACTTTAGAAGGATCAAAAATCACACATGGTGCTGCGCCGTGGCATACGTTAACTACTCGCCTGATTGTTTCACCCGTGTTAAATTGGTACTTGAGAGGCAGAACATCTTGCGAGAATAGCATTAATGTGTGATGAAACAGCAAAATATTATTGTCACAGAATGCACTACATTTGCTGCATCATTTTCACTGTGTTCCATAATTTGGCCTTCCAAATGTGTCTCTGAATATCAATATTGTGAAGCACTAATATCATTGACAAAAAATCGAGAGACAAAATATCAAAAGGTATGTGTATAGATTTTCTGCACCTAATTCCACATCGGTGTACCAAAAAAACATACACATATATCTTCATTTATGTGGCGTTAAGAATGGCAAATGTATACGTTCCTCTATGCATTTACCATTCATTATTTTGTCCCTCGATATTTTGTCCACTCTTTCACTGTGCCACAATATATTCAAAAATACAATCGCCCCTTCATAGTTTCAGAATTCCAGAGCCACTTCTGATAGAAGACCTTTGATTAATGTTTTAAATTACATTACAGTTGGATGTGTAGAAAAAGAACGAAATACAAAGGTTTTTAAGAGTCATGGGGAAAAATGTAATCAACATACGACATGGAGAGATTGAGGCTCAAATCCCATTGGTGCTTGAGGAGGAGCGATTCTGGGGTAGGGTCATTCAAGTCCTCATCATCAAAGAAACACTTTTATGTTGATTAAGATTGGGTGCAAAACCTTTTAAAAGAGAAAGACTTTGTTTATATGAATTCATTATGTGCATCACGTGGGAATGGACCCCCAAGAGCTTGGCTGTCATCCCACTATGGATGCTTTGGGATTGCCACAGAAGAGCAAAATAATTCTGTAAATCTAGGTCAGATGCAAGGGGGACCAATGGGTAAGTAACATTATCTGCCCCCTAGAGTCTAAGACTGGTGGTTATCAGGTCACGGTCACATTGTTATAAATAATCTGTATGATTACAAAACACCTACTGGCTGTTTAAAGACTTCCAAGAGTGTTAGAATTCTGTGGAGTAGCTCCTGCATGGGAGAGGTTGTGACACTGGAGAAGAGACGACGCAGCTACTGGAGTACAATATTGTATGGCAGCACATTTTTATGAACTGTCTTACCTCTTGTTGTGTTTAAAGAGGCCCAATCTCTTCCCAGCTAACTCCCCCTTTACATTGGTTAAAGTTATTCAAGTTCTTTGCAAGCCAACGTTTAAAACAAGGCAAAAGATATTTTATGAGCCCATGGTACCTCCACGTTGCTTGCTAGACTGTAAGGATGGGAAATTGCCTACTTGACCAATCTGACCTTATACCTTTCAACTTTCAGGTTCCAGACTAAAAGCCATCTCTTCAGCTTTTGATTCTGACCACTGTGATTGATATCACTGACAACATTTATGGAGGATCCCTCGCCATTTCCTTTCTGAGAAGCATTCAGTGCTGAAATGCCATATCCCACCAGAGGACTTGCAGAGAACATTTAGAAATCATTGAATAGTAAAGCTTCACCAGCTGTAGAGAAACATGAAGGTTCGACTTTTGTGATTTGGCGAAGAATGACGACAGCATCTCAACGGCTTAGAATCACCTCCAATGACAATGAAGTACTGCTTCCTCGAGTCTGGGGCTCCTACATCAAATCATTCTCCAATATCAGCCATGAAACATTGGTTCATCACAACTTGAGCAATATTAAGCAGTTAATAAATAGTTATTGTACAGCTATGATGAATATGAAATTGCTTACTATTTGTAAAGTAAATCTGACTCTTTAAAATAAATGTAATGTGAATGTTCTTACCCAGACCACTGAATGTAAACATTGTACATTTTTTGTTTTTTTTATGCATTTTAAGCACCCTTGGCACTAAATAAAAAAAATGAAGAAAACAAATATTCTTGCCTTTAATGAGAGCTATCGTATATTCTTGGCTACATGACTGGCATAATCCTTCAAGATAGAGTTTCAAAACTAAGTAGGTGTGGGGCATATTGCAACACAATGCATCACTCTTGAAAAATCACTCTAAGCAAGGTTTTTATGCAGAATTTAAGATTTGGATGGAACATGTTCCTTAAATCACATTCACAAATTTGAAACACAGGGACACACTGGTCTCGTCTATGAATTTGCTTGGCTCAGACATGGGCAAGAGAAGTAACATGAAGAAAATAATTCTGTTTATTAGCTGGGCACTAAACTTTGCTGCACTTGAGGAGTTTTTTTACTGAGTTTTTCCCACTCTGAGCTCCGCACAGAGCACGGAGATCTGAAAAAGTCTGCATAGTGGCATGATATGTGAGTGATACTTCTTAAACACTAACAGAATACTGAGCAAATACTTATTTGCTAACCGTATAGTCTTCATTTACAATGCAGAACATTTAGTGAATACAAACAATTTGAATACTACTGGACTTTACCCAGACTACTATTAACATTCTAATCAAGCTGCATGCTAAATAGTAGCAGATTGTGAACCTTATTAGTTATTAAATATTAAATATTAAAAAGATGTTCAAAGCATTTTGTGTCCAAACTGTTAAAGCTAAACCGAACGGTATGGCTAGGTTAATAATATATCATAATATTTACAAATAAACAGGTACACTAGCAGATACTTTCTAATTACACATGCATAGATTGGAGGATCTCACAACTTCCTCAATTAATATATTAGTATGAATTAATGGTCAAAGTATTTCAGCACTGATGACCGTTTGTTCATATGACTATTTGGTTTATTTTCAAAAGTCCTAAGATTACAATAAAGTAAAAGTATATGATTTTTTATCAGTAATACATTGAACAATCTCCACATACAATGACTGAGACGCATAGAAGCCCACCTTCATTTGTCACCCTTAAGTGCTATAATATTTATTTGGCTTGACCATTTGAACTAGCTTGTGCCTTCTTTTTTTTTAAACAAAATTTATTTGTCAAGTTGCACATATATTGCAGGGCTCTGCACCCCAGAGACAACTGCACAATTCAACCATACAGTGATAATGACTTTGACATTTAATAACCAAACACATATTAACAACTACCTCCTCCTCCCTCCTCCCTCCACCCCCCAGATCGCGCCAATTCCACATAAACCTGTCCACCACTTGGAGACACAGCAGGAAATGCTAGCCCCTCTGAGCCCTCCCACAATTTGCCCCCTGGTCTAAAAGTATGCATATGTATAATTCTGACAAATGTGCCTCTACCACCGGCGGCGGTTCCAACATCAGACCCCGATAATCTCCCAACCGTTTCCAAATTTTGTAGTGTTTGCGCGGGCACCCCCTAGCAATCAAAATGGGTTGTTCTAGCCCCATACGGAAGTCCAGCCCATTCTTCCATGCAGCCACCGATGGGGCCCTAGGTGCCTTCCATGTCCTGGCAATATCCGTTTTTTGCCTGTGTAAAGCCCAATTGCATGAGGTGTCGCTTATAGTTATTACCCCCTACCTCCTCCATAACATGCAGTAGGGCAAGCTGCAGCATGCGGGGGAGCCCCCATCCCAGAACCTCAGAGAGGCTGGAATATACCCAACTCCAAAAGCGACTAAGAGACGGACAGTTCCAGAACGTGTGAATAAATGTGCCCTCCTCCCGATTACAGCGAAGGCACATAGAGGAGGCGATCAGCCCTGCCTTCCACAAACGCACTTTGGTGAAGTAGACCCTTTGTAGGTACTTGAACTGCACCAGCCGAAGGCGCATCGCTATTGCCGCCCCCGCGGGGCTGCTAAGGCCTCAGTCCAATCCTCCTACTCCAATGTGCCACATCCTCCTCCCAAGCTTTCCGAAGCCTCTGTAGCGTGGGGTAGCAGTGATTGACCAGGGATTGGTAAATTCGAGAGATCTTCAGGTCAGTGAGATCTCCCATGAAGACCTTCACCGCTAATGGACTGAACTCCGGCAGTTACTCCAGGCCCTCTAAACTAGGGGATAGGGCATGCCTAAATTGCAGTAGCGGTAAAACTGGGATTTCGGCATCGAAGATTCCTTCTGCAGGTCTTTAAAAGATTTGAGAGTCCGGCCCCTTATGACATCACCAAGGACCGAGATACCTATTGCGTTGCAACCCCGGAAACCCTGTAAGGCCGCTAGCTGAGGCAGAAGCCCATTGTCCCAGAGGGGGGGTCTCACGAGTCAAAATGTTCCACCACCCCATGTGGCGTAGAGCTTGCCTCAAAATCAGAAAAACTGCTTGCATGACCGATGGCAGCGACAAATATAATATCATATGTAGGGAATGGCGTTCCATGAGCTGCCGCTCAACTGCATATGCCGGGCCGCCCTGGTCACCGTACCACCACTCATTAAGAACCAGCAAGTGTGAAGCTTGATATTAAGAGAGGACATCCGAGGACGCCAGCCCTCCACAGTAGGTGGACAGGAAACATCTGCGCAAGGCCACCCGCACCTTTCCCCCCTCCCACAGGAACTGACCCAGTGGTGCGTTCACTTGCTTAAACCATCGGGGTGGGATCTGGTATGGATGGTTCTGCAATTGGTAGAGGAGCAGAGGAAGCGCCACCATCCCGTATAGGGACAGAGGCATATGGGACCAGGACTTAAGATCTTCCTGAGTGCGTTCCCACACTGGGACCAGATTAGGTTCCCAGGAAATTGCTGGTATATCTGATAGAAACATGCCCAGGTATTGCAGCTCCCCCGCCGCCAGCTGGACCGAGGACTCCCACGCTCCTACTCCAGTGTGATCCCCTAAAATTCATAGTGTTGACTTATGAGGGTTCATATAGAGTCTTGGAGTGTCCCCAAAGATTTGCAGAATGCGCAATAGCCGCAGCCCCGTCCTATCTATAGCCGTGAGAAAGAAAAGGACATTTTCCGCGTATAATGCAATCCTATCGAACAGGCCCGGCGCCCATTCAAATCTCCAGATCTGAGCGTCAATGTTCCCCCAGGCTGCCAGCGGCTCCATGGCAAGCGCAAATAAGTATGGGGACTGGGTGCAGCCCCGCCGTGTACCCCGCTTAATAGAGAAGGATGAAGAAAGTGCTCCCGCCACCCGCACCGACGCCGTCAGGTCTGCGTATAGTAGAGTTAGGTAGGAAAGAAAGCGCGGGCCGAAGTTGAGCCTTCGCAGCAAGGCAAAAAGGTACACCCAGCTCAGGAAGTCAAACACCTGTTCATATTGGCCAATTACAGTGCAGCTGGCTCCTCCAGTTGCCCGCTGGCCGCCACATGTGCCCACCTACCTGGTCGCCCTCTGGGGCATAAACCCAGCCTGGTCGGGGTGCACCAGAGTGGAAATGTGGGGCAGAAGACAGTTGGCCAAAGCCTTGGCCAGAACCTTCGCCTCCACATTCAAGAGGGAGATGGGACGATATGAAGCATGCTGCTCTGGGGGCCTACCTGGTTTGTGGAATACCACCACCTCCACATGTCTCCAGTCCGGGGGAGCGAGCCATCAATGGGGAATCTGTTGGGTCCCGGGCATTCCCGGGGTTGAGTTCTCCCAGCGCAGTACCCAACTCCTCATCTGTCAGTGGCAGCTCCAATTGTTTTCGCACCTCAACCAACACATCTTTAGACGGTAAATCATCGATAAATTTACCTATGACGGCAGCTAATTCATAAATTACAGCATTCTTTTGAAGCGTAAAGTTCCGCATAATAAGGAGCCAAGCTTTCGGCAATAGCCGCGGAGTCGATAATTGATTCTCCCGCCGGGCCGCATTGATACACTCTGCTACGCATCGCCAGCCAGGCTTGGTGGGCCTCATCCATTGAGAGGGCCGCATAATTTTGTTGTACCACTAACAGTTGCCACCTCACTGGGCCCCCCTCTACCTCCCGGCTCCTACGTTCAAGCACCTCTATTCCTGCCTCCACTTGCAGTAGTTCCTTCTTACGCTCCCTACGCGCTGCTGCACACCACGAAATATCCACCCCTCTCAGCATGGGTTTCAGTGCCTCCCACAGTGTCTCAGTACAGGAAACGGACCCCACATTAACAGTCAGGTAGTGATAGATAGCTTAGCTCATGCTCTCCTTATAGTCATCTTTCTACAGGTACCACACAGACATACGCCACCTAAACGGCTGTCGCCCTCGAACCATCTGAAGTGTAAGGGCCCCCGGGGAGTTATCTGACAGGCCCCGGGGCAGAATGTCCGCTGACATCACTGTCACTCTGGGGACAAAGAGATAGTCAATTCTGGAGAACGAGTTATGTACTGCGGATAAATAGGTGAATTCCCGACTATCCCCATGGAGGCGCCTCCAGACATCCAGCCCAGCTTGTGCTTTCTGAACACGCACAAGCTGCAAATTATCAGGCGCAGGTAAAACATTGCAAAAATTTGGGCACGTACCCCTACAATATTTAATTTGCTCTTAACTTGCAGCAGACCCATACGCACGAAGTAGGTTCATTGATAGCTACATTTAAGGAACATTTTTCTTCAGATATTCATAAATCACAGCAGATCAAGCACTTCAAAACATCAATGCTTTATTGAAAACTGTGTCACATAAATATAAGTGTTAGGAATACTGGATGAGCATCACCTGGATGAGCAGCAGCTGCCTGAAGCTCAACTCTGAGAAAACAGAAGTCATCATCCTCAAAACCACCCCCTCCTCGTGGGACGACACCTGGAGGCCCGCCGCCCTCGAAAACACTCCCATGCCCGTGGACCATACCCGCAACCTCGCCATCATACTCAACTCCTCCCTGACCATGAACTGACAGATCTACACACATGATTCAACACCCTCTGCATACTCTGCAAGACCTTCAAATGGAGCCATCCTGAATCGAGGAAGACCGTCTTAAGCTATTGGGCGGCATACTTACCACACGTGAATAACATTATCGTATGGTTAGGTATTTACCATTCAGGGTAAATGCCTCTTATTTCTAGTTTTCAACAAGAAAACAACGCCCAACATAATTAGCCTCCAACACACCAAATTGCAAACGCTTTGCCTTTTTTCCCCCAGACATTTTTCCCTGATACATTTCTGCAGGTTGACAAGTTACTGTTTTTTGGTGTCTTCTGAAATACAACTCAAATACTGTACTCAAGGTAACCAATATGGATGGGAGAGCCAAGCACCACTCTCAGAAGCGTTCCTAAAGCTATTTCGGTTGATCCCAAAAGATGTAATGCTGCACTGCCAAAGGAGACCTGAAAAAACTGAACTCTGCTGGGGCCACTCAGTATGCAATAGAAGGGTCTACCAATATGAGACTACTGCAACCCCACACAATTCTGCATAATCGCGGAGCTATATTAAAGCTGCTCGTTTCAAATAATCTGTTAATATTGGGATATAGGATTTCAATTAAAAGACATCTTTATCACTTCGGAGGGGATTCGAACTGGACAAACGAACAGTGCTGTGGCTTTGTGGTGATGAACGTGACCGATTCGATCTACAAGGTCATTTCGAGGCAAGAGCACCAATTGGAAGCTCTGTGACACAAATAATACCAATTACCCTAGGACGTGTCTCACAGTCACTGAAGTATACTCGCCAGGGTAAAAAAACCTCCAGCACAATTGATTTTGAATCTACAACCAAACCTTTAACCAGCAAAAACATGCCACAGAATATAGAACTCTACCACTTCAGCAACCAGGAGATCCTCCCTTAAAAGAAAGGACCCATGAATCAATCGTATTCCTTCAATAGTCCGACTAAATCTGCAGGCCTGCTAAGTATCACGCATCAGGTGTTAGACTAATGCGTTTCAGTGTGGTGCGCATCACCGCACTGAAATGGAAAGTCATGCATTTATATAGCGTCTCCTGGGCTCTCAAAACAAACAGGAGCGCTGTAAATTAACACTACAGGCAGAAAGCTGACAGCACTCGGAGCGCGCAGCTTGCAGGCTTGTTTGGGGGGCTGGCTCAACTCGCACAAGGCTCAAGCAGGTGGGGTTACAACTTAACTAATTCACCTGTGCCGCGAGCGCGAGGTTGCGCAGACCGTTTCTGCTGAGTGCTCACACTGCGCATATTGCGTCAGACTATTATGTACCGTAATATGCCCACGCCGTCATCACCAACCCGTCTGCCACCAAAGTGACAGTGCATCAGCAGGCACTGCAACCTGTAGCGTGTCCAGCAGCATTGAGGCCATTATCAATGCTGCGTTGGCACTGTCCTCGACTCGAGCCCTGGACCACGGTTGGAGCTGTTTGAGGGGAAAGTCATCGCAGCAGGGGGGCCCAGCAGTCCGTGTAGTTGCGGCTACCAGGAGCAGGCTCGTTGGCAGCAACTGCTGCGAAAGTAAGTGTCTCATTACAAAATCCTACTTGATTATGCTGCTGTTCGACTGTTTTCGGCGCAGTTAGCCACAGAGTTGTGGCATGGCTGAAATTCCTCATTTTTGGGCGACTGAGCAATGGCTAATTTTTGCTCGAGTGAGGCTGAGCTGCAGCAAAAAAAGCACAATGGCGTCCGCTGTGTGGATGCCCATGGCAGCCATGGCAGACACTCCCAGAACTGTGTCCGGGGATGTTCATGGCAGACAGTCCCAGGATTGTGTCCTCTCTGCCGAAGTCTCCCTTGTCTGGACCTTCCCTCCCGCACATTCCTTCTCTCCTGCTTTGCATGCTTCTTGAGGTGGCCTTATATACGACACCAGCAAGGCCACGAGCTGGCAGGCGTGTTTCCCACAATCCTAGAAAGCCTTGAAGACCGAGTTGGAAGCTGCAGCCAGAGAACGAGGCCTCCAAAACCAGGAAACAAACCCAGGGGCGAGATGCTCCAGAACTCCCAGGGGTGCCACATTGTACTTAAAAGATCAGCAGGTAAAGACAGTGATAGGGAGCCCAATATAATCTCGGGAAGGGAAGGAGTCGGGGAGCCCTCACAGAGCACCTGTGAAGGCCAGGTCTCCCAGGGAGCGAGGACAAATTATCCACATGGGAGGGGCGGTCTGAACTAGGGAAACATGGATTGTCAACTCTTGAAAAGGAGAGGTAAAGAGAGAGAAAGTGCCTAATTAATCAAGCATTGGCATAGCCAATAGGTCTCGCCTTTGGGACCTTATAAGTGTTTAGCCATGCAACAGCTGCTGTTATTGCAACAAGGATATTGTGCTGAATACCTAAATACTTATAAGGTCCCAAAAGTGAGACCTATTGGCTATGCCAATGCTTGTTATTTTTGACCTCACTAAATAATGAAGTAATACTATTACAAAATAAGCAGCACTAAGCTGCACAATTTGCCTTTTCTTGCCGCATAATTTACTCAGTCCTGCCCCATAATTTGGCCTTTCCTGCAGTATAATTCCAGTGGCCCAACCTATAAGGCAATTAGGCAACAGCTCGATGGTATGATGCCTTATGTTCCCTCGCCAGTAGGAGTTTGTGGGTGGGACCATTTAAATGTAAATGTAAATGTATTTGAGCTTATATAGCGCACAGCTACCCACAAAGGGTTTCCCGGCGCTTGCTTAGGGAGCCCGTCCTGGTATTCCCCTGTGAGATAACCCCGGCAGGGTATCCACAAGGTGAAAGCCAGGCATCCCGCCGCGAGGGGCCGTTGTGGAGATTAAGCAAGCTATTGCCCAGAGTCGCAGAGTGTGAACCCGTGAGTCGAGAAGGCACCGGAGCGAGAATTATCGAGTCCGTGGAATTTTGAGCCCAAGACCCACCGAGGCGGGGAATTGAACCCTGGTCCAGGGCCGATCTCAGCTTCCGGGTCTGCCGCCTCTAACCCCTGAGCCACACTTCTCCTAGAAACATAGATTACCTCCTCGTTAGTCTTCCTCGCCACATGATTTACATAGTGAGCTTCAGCTCCACGACAGAACCCTCCAAAGTAAAAAAAGCCTCCCACCCCCTCCCAACACGGCCGACCAGTCACCCCTGACCTCTATAAGAGGCGGGCCGGCCCAACCAACAGCCTGTTTTTTTTTGTTCTGTGCGATTCTCTCCAGAGGCGCTGTACAGGTAAGGTTGGGCCTGCTTTAGCTGGTCCATGGGTTTTGGGGTTGAGGGTCCTGCTTTAGCGGTCCCTGGTACCTGGAACTTCAAATCCCCCCCCCTCTTCCTTCCCCCGGTCCTGTGGGGCCGGTTAGGTGCTGCTATAGCGTGCCAGGGGTTTACAGGGGGGGGGGGGGGGCGGCCGGGGATGTGGGGTGTTTGTACCATTCCCTTGTCTACCCCCGGTCGTTACTGGGTGGGCCCTTGCCCTTGAGTGGGCTTTAGGGTCCGGCGCTGGGGGTTCTCCTGTTTTTATTGATGGGGCTCCGGTTGCTTTCAGGCACCTTGCGTGGGTCCTTGGTACTCGCGCTGTTTTGCACAGCACGCCCCTGACTGCCGCGTTGGTACGGCTTGAGCTGGCGCGTTTCCTTTGGTCTCGTCAGTTGCAGTAGCTCAGTGGTAGAGCGCATGCTTCGCATGTATGTGGCCCCGGGTTCTATTCCTGGCATCTCCGGGAGTCTCTGTTCTCTATCTTGGATTGTCTGCTGCACACGCTTTGTTCATTGGTGTTCAATTTTATTACGTGCTCGGCCCCCTTTGCCGGTATGCTGCGGAGTGCCGCCTGTTGTGTGGGTGCGGCGCGTCCCTGTCTGCTAACAGCTTGGGCTAGCTCGGTCCTACCGCGTTTTTCTGCGGTTCCTCGGGGGCTCTGCTGTCCGGGTCCATGTGCTCCCCTTCTGCCGGTCTGGGTCTCGGTTCGCGGCGCTGGTCGCTGCCGCCTGCAACGGGATTTTTGTCTTCCCTCCGGCCCGCGGCTGGTTGCCGCGCTGGGGTTGGCTCTGGGCGCATCCCGCCTCTTGTGGGCGGGGTTTGTTTACGCCAGGTGCGGCTTATGGGAATGCCTTCATCTTCCATGTCCCTGCTGAGAACCCCTACTGGCTAATGCCTTTCCGGCGTCCTGGGGGCCCGTGTTTTCCTCCGGATGAGGGGGTGGCCTGGCGCCTGGGCGCTCACGGGCCTGGTGGTGCTGGGTTCGTGTCTCTGCAGTGACGCTCGCTCGTCCGGTGATTCTGGGCGGTTCGTCTCGTCTCCCCGGGTCGACCAAAGGGGATGTGTGCTGAGGTAATTTGCATTCTGTTGCCTGCTCTCCCTTGTTTGGACGGGGTCGGGGTCTGACTCCTGGTCTGCATGGTCTCCCTTTTGCTGCGCTGTCCCTACTTGGTGTCCTTGCGCGGCGGGTTGCCCTGACCCCTCCTCACCTCGACTCCCTCTCGATGACCCCGCTCCATCTGAGGTGGTGGGGGAGGGTGGATAGTGTGTTTTTTTCGCTCATCTAGGTTGCCTTGCATTTCCCTCCTCTGGCGGCGGTGGTTGTTCCCGGGGTTCTCTTGGTGCGTTTTCTACGCAAGACTACCGGACTGCCTTCCTCTGCTTGCGTCCGTCGTGATGGGCGTTGAGGAGGTATGGTTCACTGGAGTTTTTCCTCTGGCAGCGGGGGTGGACTCTCTGGTGGTGTGTCTGTCTTCACGGGGTGCGTTCATTTCGGTGGGCGCCTACCCCTCTGGCCCTGGGGTCGAGCGCGTGGAGGCGGCTGCTATACGCTCTTGGGCTACGGCTCATTTCGCCATTCAGGGCCTGGGCCTGTTTTTCTTACACTGTGCTTTCTGTGGTGCTGGACTTCCGGGCCCTGGGGGGGACACCTGGATCGGGGGGGCGGTTGTTGTCCCGATCCTTGCCTTGATGGCCCGGCGGTCGCGCCTTCTGTCGGGCGTTTCCTTTACCACTCTGGGTGCGGCTACGGCCGCTGAGGTGCTGCGATGCTGGCTCAGCGTCTGGTCTGGCTGCGGCCGGGACGTCGGTGGCGGCCAGGGGTGCTTTGCTCTGGTGGATTCGGAGTTTTCTGCGGGAGGCCAATATTGGCTGTCTCCCTTCCATTCGTATGGGGCCCGCTTCCATGGGCGCGGCCAACTTTTTTCTCCTCGTCCGCCTATGGGTGTGGGCGTCTCGCCCTTTCAAGGGATGGGTCGCGGCCGGGGCACCCCGTTCCTCGGCTATTCCCGGTCTCGTCCTGGTGCTGCCGCTCCCTTTCCGCCACTGGATCCTGGCTTTCGGCCGTCTCCCTCCGGGGTGTTCCCTGTGGGGGGCTGTCTCCGCCGTTTCGTCCCGGCATGGGACGTGTCTGTCTCGGATCTTGGGCTCTTCGGACTTGCTGGCGGGAGTTCGGTCTTGCTTGTCATGCGGGCCTTCCACGGGGTCCCGCCTTCTCAGGGGGTTCGGGCATCTACTCCTTCCTTGGTCTGCTCTGGAAGGTTTTCTGGGATGTTTTCGGCCAGTTTTGGTTTTGGTGTGGTTGTATCCCGCCATTCCACAATTTTGTATTCGAGTTGGCTCTCGGCTGCATTGCTGCTTTTTCTGGTCTCCTTCCTTCCGTGTCCCATGGGTTGGACTGAGTGGCCGGATGGTTTTTCCGGTTCTGCGATTGGGGGTTCCCACTCTCAGTTACGGGTGCTTCCGTTGGGCTTGCCTTCTGACCCGTGGGTGTGGGCTGTACTCCTGGCCCGCCTGGTGGGCCTTCTTCGCCGGGAGGGGGTCTTGGTTTTACTTGTCTGGATGTGTGATACATCTCGGCCTCTTCTTTTTCTTGGGTGAGGCTTCACGTCAGACGGTGTCTCCCCTCCCTCGTCTCCCTGCTCTATGTGCGGTAGTCCCTTCTGTTCTCGTCTCGGGCTTGTCCTCCTTCGGGGGTCGTGTGCCTGGACCCGGTCTCCCCTCTGCTTCGTTCGGAGTTGGGTTGGCTGGTTGGTGGAGTCTCGCCTCCCCGGGGGTCTTTCCTCCTTGGTATCCCCGTCTAGGGTGGTCACGTCCGATGCCAGTCTCCTCGGCTGGGGGGCGGCCTTGGGCGCGGGGTCGGTTCGGGGTCGTTGGGATCTCCTCCTGTATCGCTGCTCCTTGCACCATCGGGAGTTGGTGGCAGTCCTCCTGGCCTGCCGTCGTTTTTGCTCCTTCTCTACGGGGTCACCGTGTCGTGGTCAGGACAGACAACCAGGTTGTGAGGGGCTATGTCACCCATCAGGGGGGGTGCAGGGTTCGCTCCCTTTGGTTGCTGACTCTGGAGTTGTTGACTTGGGCGGAGTCGTCGGTCCTGTCTCTTCGGGCTGTCTATCTCCCGGGGTCCGCCTATGTGGAGGCGGATCGTCTGAGTCAGTTCTTTCCATCGTTGACTTGTCTCTCCCTGACTGGTGTTTTCAACACCTGGTGTCTCGCTTCGGTCTGCCGCGGGTGGATCTGTTCGCGGACGGGGTTTCGGCCCGCCTACCCAAGTTCTGCTCTCTCCTCCCGGTTCCGGGGGTGTGGCGTGTGGATGCTCTGTCTTTCACTTGGGCCTCCGGTCTTCTGTACGCTTTTCCCCCGTTCCCCCTGACCCTTCGGGTCCTCTGCGAGGTTCGCTTGGACAGTGCCAGGGTGCTTCTGGTGGTTCCCGGCTGGGTCCGCCGCCCCTGGTACTCTCTCCTTTGCGAGCTGGCGGTTCAGGCCTACTGGCCGATCCCGGATCTTCCCTTTCCTTAGACGGGCCCCCCGCTCCCGGAGCCGGTGTTGCGCCGGCTCCTTCTGCAGGCCTGGCTCTTGAGCGGGTGATGCTGCTGGATCGGGGTTGTTCTTCTGGAGTGGTGGATTTGCTGCGGGGCGCCCGCAGGTCTTCCACCTTGTCCTCCTATGCCCGGCACTGGGTTTCTTTCTCGCGTTGGTGCGGTCGGCAAGGTGCTGACCCCGCCTCTGTGGATCCCTTGCGGGTGTTGGATTTTCTGGCTGAGGGGTTTTCCTTGGGCTTGGCCTCTTCTTCCCTAAGGACCCAGTGAGCGGCCTTGCGGGCCTTCCGCGGTCTGGATTTCGATGGGCTGGATGTCCTGGTGGCTAGTTTGCTCCGGAGTTGTTTTCTCCGTCGCCCTCGGACGCTCTGCCTGTCTCCCCCTTGGGATCTCCCTCTCGTCCTGCGAGCCCTTCAGAGTCCCCCCTTTGAACGCCTGGCCTCGGTGGCTGTGCGGTTTCTCACCTTTGAGGTGGTTTTCCTAGTGGCCGTTGTGTCTGCCGGGCGGATGGGCGTGCTGGGTTTGTTCATCCGCTCCCCTCCCTTCTTGCGGGTTTTGCCTGACAGGTTGCTCTCCGTCTTGACACCCGTTTTCTTCCCAAGGTTCCTTCCTTGGTGTACGGGTCTCGGGAGGTGTCTTTCCTTCTTTCCCTCCCGACACGGATCCTTCCTTGTCCTTGCTGGATGTCCGGCGTGCTGTTTTGGTTTATCTTGAACGCACGCCTTCCCTTTCCCAGTGTGATAGCCTGTTCGTGATTTTCGGTCCCGTTCTTTCTGGCCACAAGCCCTCGCTTTCCACCTTGAGTCGCTGGCTTGAACAGGCTATCATTCTTTCCTATGCTTCGCTGGGTTCGGTGGCACCGGCGGGGGTCCAGGGTCGTTCCACTAGGAGTGTATCTGTATCCTGGGCTTCCTTCATGGGTGTCTCCACTGAGGAGATTTGTCGGGCGGCGACGTGGTCGTCCCCCCACATGTTCATGGAACACTTTCGTGTTGTCTTGGGTGGTTCTGTCCCTGGGGACTTCGCTGGGGCCGTTCTGAGTGCGGGAGCTGTGACTCCTTGATGGCTTTTTCTATTGTGTCTTGATTCAGGTTTGCTGGAATTCCTGTTTTCTTTTCATTTGTACTGCATCAACCTTGTGTTGGTTTTTCTGCATCACCGTGTGGTGTTGTTCTTCTTGTGGTCAATGAAGCCTTTTGGCTTGGGTATTTGCTCACTATGTAAGTCATGTGGCGAGGAAGACTAACGAGGAGGTAATGCCCCGGTTACTTACCGGTAATCTTCATTACTCCGAGTATAGTCTTCCTCGCCACATGAGTTCCCTCCCCCCCTCCCTGTCTGACTATCGGCTTCATTGTTTGCTTGGTGGTTCAGGCTGTTGGTTGGGCCGGCCCGCCTCTTATAGAGGTCAGGGGTGACTGGTCGGCCATGTTGGGAGGGGGTGGGAGGCTTTTTTTTACTTTGGAGGGTTCTGTCATGGAGCTGAAGCTCACTATGTAAGTCATGTGGCGAGGAAGACTATACTCGGAGTAATGAAGATTACCGGTAAGTAACCGGGGCATGGTTGAGCACATTATAAACTTGCCCTCAAAATTGCCAAAACAGAGCTTAAGCATTAGAATTGGGATCGTGTTTTTAGGTTTTAGAGAGGCGGCGTCCAAATATCTTCTAGCAGACGATCAATTCAATTAGGGTAAGTGATTGCATTTTAACTATAATAAGTACTCAAACCACAGACCCTCAGTGGGTTTCTCATTTTAAGGTAATTTATAGTTTTGATGCTGCTACTAACCCTTATGTTCAAGGTAAACCTCTTAGTGAAGCTGCTGGTTTTAACTTGAGCTTTAATTATGACAAAGTGTTCTTAGTGCGTAGATACAAAAACCCTACCACCTCTCTTGCACCCCTCCACAAACTCTTCCCATAGTGGGACAACATGCCAACTGTTTTTAGAAATGTTTTGTACAGTGTGATGTCTGTACATGTAATGGTCGAGAAGCTGGCACCAAAGTGGTGGCAATTAGTTACTTGTGCAGTACTGTACATAGCTACTCACACCAGTTTTTATATTTCCAAAAAGTACTTTAAGCAAGTCGAGCCTCCTGACATACAGCCTACAGAGAAGGAATGAATGGTTTGTAAGCCTCAGCAATGGTAGTGTGTTTAGAGGGGCTGTGCAAGTGCCTAGTGATCCATTTGTTGGTTTCACTAATTAAGGTGCACAAAATGGATTTGATGTATCCTTTTTAGGTGCTGATCTCCCCCACAGATACGAAATGTGCCTTTAAGTACGAGTTCGCAATTAAGCACGGGCAGGGATCCTAAAAAATAATAACGAAAGAAAATATATGCAGATAAAGTAAACTGTAGTGTTTTATCAGGTTTTTAAGAGAGGGAGGAGAGAGAGGAAGAGTGAAGGGGGAGGGTGGGGAGCCAGTGAAGGGGAGATAAACGGGGAAAAGAGATAAGAAACAATGCCAAAAAACAAACGGGAAAGAGACATAAGAAACAGTGCTAAGCAAGACTGCAGCAACATTACATTTGCTCCATACATGAAATATAGCTCTTATGTAAGAGTGTGCTTTGGGGCAGGGCTGATATCCAGGGACTGTTTAGAAGAGGCGCTGAAGCATGTGACATTAGACAGAGAGGGAGAAGTTAAAACATTACGGATTGTTTATAGGCAATGGCATGTGAGAATTAACATCACACAAAGTTATCAGAGGGGGCGTTTATAAGAGGTGCCGAGTGAGAAACATTAGATGCAGCTATCAAAGTGGAACATTGTGAGCTGTCACTTATTAGAGCTATTCTGTAAATAATGTCCTTTATCGGTGCTGCAAGTATGTGCTGTCGTAGGTGCCTGTTTACAAGAACTCTGTTAAGTCTGGAACATCCTGTGCAATTTAAGTATATGTGGCGGAGCCACGGAAAGCTCCAGACAGAGACTGAGCTTTCAAGTGGCTTCTGCCAGCAAACCCACGCTCTAACCTCAAGCACCAACAATTGAAGAAGACCTCAATTTACCGGTCTGTCGAAACGCCCTCCAACATTGATTGTTAAAACAATTCAGCACACACACAACAATAACGGCCCTACCAAAAAATTAATGTTACAATGTGTTATGAAACTGATGCTTGCGTAAAGCGCTCCAATACCTACGGGCCGAGATCGCTATGTATAAAACTGCAAAAGGGGAGGGAGGAAATCAATACACAGTGGAGCGGAAAGAGGTCACTGAACGCAGTGACCTCGGAGGGCAAGTGGGAGTGGTGAGATGGTGTTGGGCAAGGCACGGGAGATCGGGAAGATGAGTCATGGGCAAGCAGAATAATAAAGCGGCTGGGAAGGCTTATAGGAAGCAAACCAAACTAACCATTTAACAGGAGCAGAGACAGGATAACCAAACGAGTATTGGCTGCACAGCAGTAAAAGTAATGCTGCGCAGACGTGAAAGCGAAAGTCGTCGCAATCGTGATCACTCTGATAGCGCAGGTGATCACGATCGCGATGACGTGCTAAAGCACGCTAGGGATTCGCGTGCTTGTGCGCGTTACAGTAGGCTGGTGGCCGCTTTGGTAGCACTTTTAAAAGCAGCTACTAAATGTCTCGGCCAGACCAGCGCATGATCAGTTCGAGACCTAAAAAATAACAAGCACAGGGCCCCAAAGATTTTCTTAGGGGCCCGCTGCAGGAGCAGTAAAATGCTAGAGTGCCTTGTAGCTAACTAATGCCTGTTTTTCCACCCCAAACCCCAACCCTGCGTGTCTCTTTATCTCTCTCTTATAGGTTCATTTTTAGGTCTCGCCTACGCAACGCACAAGCGCTGCATAGGAGAGAGACCCAATGCCATTGGCACCGCTTTGGGGGCAAATACGTGCACGTGTTGCATTGCTTGCAATGGCAACGCGTGCACGTCTGGCAATTTCCTTAAGGGAGCGCGCAGCGCCATATGGTTGCACGCTCTCGCAAGGGAATTGCGCAGGCTCCCTCCCCTGCTGCCGTGCGAGGGCACTCTTGCTTTCATTCTGAGGGTACGTCGGAAAGTATTTCTTTTTATCTCTACTGAAATGCAGACTATAGTGATGGTAGTGTTATTATTGTCGCGCAGAACGTAGTAAAGCCGGACCTATACATGGTGCAAATGTACTTAACATTTTCATTGTTTAGGCGTACATTTTCTTCCGTATAGTGCCATCGGAATTTCCAATGGAGCTGCTGTGAGGCCGTCCTTTACACCACACCACCTGTTTTAAATCAGCAGTAAACTTGTAATTGGACCAGGTAAATACCTGGGCTCAAATAGTTATTTATTCTTGCGGGACATGTAACAATTTCTGGACTGTTCTGCAGTAGATTTACCCACCCTTTTGGCACGCGACCCAGTCTGCTTGGCTTCCAGGGTGTACCTGCCCTGGCAACGCTTATTTCCCAAACACGAAAGAGAAACTTGTTCTTCAACCAGTGCTGCAAGATCTGTCTCATTTTAGTTTTCAGGATAAATATGTTGAATTGAGGCAACCCAAAACAGAACAAGCAAAAAACACATTCGCCCCTTGTTTTAGGCATGCAGCTGACAGCTCACGTTCGCTCTCTCACACACTCACACACACATTCTAGGAATCACTGATTGACAGGTTCCTCCGCCGGTGGATGTATAGCGGGAGGCGGAGCCAGGGCGGGGCATACTGAGGATAGGTAAATAGAGTCTGGACCAGGTTGGGTCTTGTCCTGTGAAATGGAAAGTGGGTGGTGCTGAGTAGTCGCAGGTGGAGATTTTACCTCGTGTTTGAAGGGGGTTGTAAATGGTTTGGCCGATGCCCCCTGTGCACACCTCAGCAAAAGGTGGCGGCTGGCGTGTTTCCTCTGCAAAAAACATCTTTCTGACTGCACCAAAAATCGACAGGGAGGGTGGGGAAGAGAGCGGCAAAAAAAATTTTTTTTTGTGGTTCTGGTGGAAGCAAGACCGGGGGGTTGATCTGATCGCTTTGTTGAGGTAGTCCTCTGGTGTTTCTGGAGGACCCGCACCAGTTACCTTGGCATGGGCTGACACAAGAGCACGTGTACTGTCCCAGAAACAGGAGCCTTCTCTTCAGTAAGACATCCTCAAAAGCAGTCCCGTTCAGCTGACTTGAAGCAGCCTGCACATGAAGAATGGGAGGCATGGGGGCCACCAGGCAGACAGCATGCACCCCATGTCTGCTCTACCACGGCAAGGTGTTTCCCCTTGTCATCATGGTACCCACCGCCTCCGCCACACCAGACAGTAAGTTTCAAGCAATGTGTGTGTCTTTTTGGCAAGGGCAACAAGCATTGGCATTGCCAATAGGTCGCCCCTGTGGGACCTTATAAGTTTTAGCCATGCAACAGTTGATGTTGTTGCATCAAGGATATTGTGCTGGATAACTAAACACATAAGGTCCCAAAGGCGAGACCTATTGGCTATACCAATGCTTGTTGTTTATGCTTTCTCCTTTTTTACAGTTTTCCTATTCCCCCTTTTTCTTCCGCCTTTATCCAGTACCCTGTCTGAATAAGGAAAAATGTGTCCCATTCCTCTAAAAAAAGAGCAGCACACCATGTTTACAATCCAAGCCTTTCGTTTTAGGTATCTTTGTTTTCAAGTGTGTTTATACAAAGCGCTCCACTGAGGCATGTCAAGACTACAGCTCCCAGAATGCACTGAGTGGTTAAATCACCATAGCTGCAATGGTCTCAGATTGCTATGTGTGACAGTTTAATAATTTCATTGCAATTATGCGTCAGCGGGCGCATCGTTTGCACCAGTTTTAAGTGCACTTCGCGAGCTACGCATAGCACTACGCGAACTGCATAGTAGCCGGTTCGCACTGTGCAAGATGCCGTTTTCAATGATTGCATAGTGCGGATAAGCATCTGGCACTGTGCAATCATAAAAAGCAGCATCTTGCACAGTGCGAGCTGTAGTTTTCTGCCGCTCGAGTAGATTTTTACTTGAGCGGCAGCTTTCTCAACAAGGACTGGTAGTTTCTCATCGCGAGCGGTCGCGAGCATATGTGACCACTTGCAATGAGAAACCTGACCTACCCGCGTTGAGAATCTTGCCGGGAGGTTTATTTTCCAAACTCGCAATCAGCAACTTGATGTTGCTGATCGCGAACGAGGAAAAAGTCTCGCCGGCATGTCAAAATGAACGCTACTCGTGTTTGCACTGTGCTACGTACAGTATGCGTAGGGCGAAGTAGCAATAACTTTGCAAACAACGCAAGCGTAGCGTAGTGCTTCGCCCAGGCCTAGTTTTAGAGATCTTCTTAGAGTTTCTCCATGCCTAAACGAGTCTAATTTCTGATATTTATAGTTACTTTGTCGTCATTGCTTGATTTTTGCTTGTAAGAAAGTGTCACTTGTACTCGTTGAAATGTCACTCATAATTACACTGTAATTATGAGAATGTCACACACAGCAATCTGAAACCTTGGCAGCTATGCGTAAAGAAACCTCTTCGGATATTGTCCATGTTTGGAAAATAACATTTCTATTATACAAAAAGATTTTAGTCTTCTGCCCAATCCCTAAAGTGCCATATCTCCCAAATGTAATTCACTTACTCACCAGAGAGGGCTGTCACGCTCTGGCAGTTACCTCCAATCCTCTTGAGCGTGCGCAGAATGGCTGTGCATCATGATTGGGCAATGGACTTGCATCGCTTACGTGCACTGCAAGCACACCTGCTGCTTATATGGCTGCAGTGCACTGGGTCACCGGGCCATCAATCGAGCAGCACTACCAATGACAGCCCTGGCAATTAAATTGGCCAGCCCCTGCAGCTCTGTCTACAAAAGCTGCGATGACGCGGGCGATCTCTTCAGTCGACACCGCAGAGATCATGACTCTTTTGTTATAGGCCTAGGGAGTCACAGATGAAGTAAGTTTGCACATGTGCCCAGTCATCCTGAACGGTGGGGCTTAAAGCGGATGGTACGTATAGGTTAATTTATGCCGTACATTTTTAAAGCCACGATTTCGAGGTCGGATGGGATAACCTTCTCCTTCTATCCCACGTTGTAGTGTTAGAATACCCCTGCGATAAATAACGCACTCAGTTTTGGGAGCGCGATCATGCGCCTACAAATTACACGCATCAGGTGAATTTACTTATTGTTTATGGCTCGCAACCACTCGTAAACGTTGTAAAAAGGCGGACAACCAAGAGAGTAAAGGCAGGTGCCTTCGAAATGGGACGGTCCTCATACAACGAAGCAGGCTTCTAGGCGCTGTTCACTGATGCCAAGGTCCTGAATAACCTCCCCTATGTGGAACAGTGATGTTTATTGTTGTGCTATTTGCATGCTGTGTTGCACCCTGGTATTCAGAGGAAAGTCTGCTTGGTGTAAAAATAAATCCAGATTTTTTTTCGTGCTAGCCTGTATTCCGTAAGATGCTGGTCAGGCAGAACATTTGTCTTGGTGTAGCGTGCGACCATAAATGAGCGTTTTTCTTTGCCCTCCCCCATCGCAGACATAAAATGGCTGAATGAGAATTGGCCTGGTTTCGGTTTCAGCCTCATGTTTCTGCTCACTCCCCTACTACGTGCACACATTATGGACATTGCTGCCCCCGGGGGAAGTGAAGGTCGCAGACCAGTCTTCCACCGGGGTATTCGCGCAATGGCGGCAGGACAAGGTTGGGGGCGGGACTAGAAGGGTTATATGAAGGGGTGGTATTGGGAGGGCATATAAGGTGTCAGGAGAGGAAGATCCGGCCTCATCCTGACACCTGAGCACCACCGGGAGGATTTAGAAGGTTTGTGGTTAAGAAAGTTTATAGGTAGGAGCATGGCTGGGGGACAGGAGGCCGATTTGTCGATCGGCTGGTGGGTGGGGGGCTAGCAATTTGTTGCGGCTGAACTAGGTAGAGTGTCTCCGTTTGAAGTGCCCCCAGGGAGACTTACGGCGCGGTGGCTGGCTTTGCCACGATGTGCGTGCGAGTCCGAGCAGGCCGTGTGGAGAGGTCGCGGTGGGCGAGTCCAGCAGGCGCAGACCTAGGCCTGGATGGGGTTTCGCGAGAAAATGTGTGCACGTGCGAGGGACGGCCGGGTGCTGCTGCGGTGGTGGTTTGCGAGGAGGAGCCGCCACCGTACACGTCGGACGTAGCAGGTAGGGAGGGGGCACCCTGTTATGGGACCGGGCGGTGGAGTCTCGCTGTGCGCCTGTGGTTTCGTTATCTGCTCTGGCGTTATCTGTGGTTGCGTTGCATGCTGCCTTCGCCCGTGGGGGGTGGGGATGGGGAGGGGAGTTGGAGCCAGTGTGCGCGGCTGCTGGGGGCCCTGTAGCGAGGAGGGGGATTTTCATCGCATCTTCAGGCTTGTGGGGTGTGGGGGGGCTTGAGTCAGGGTGCCAGGGGGGTGCGTAATCGGGCCCAGATTAAGCACAGGGATGAGTTTTTGTGGTAGCTGTTCGCTGTCTTTCGGTGGCATTCCATTCCTTAATTCAGATAGTGGCACCTTCATTTTGAAGAGGGAATTTTTTTAATGGGGTTAGGTAGTGGACTGTGAGCATCTTTTAATGACAATCCTCGGAGCCGGCAGTGGTTCCATCAGGCATCTATCTTTTTCTAGCAGCGAGGTGGGGGTATGGGCCCATTCATTCTTGGAACCTGCTCCATTTAGTTGGTCATGGTGCACTGGAGACAGCTGGGGGTTTATGGCGTGGGGGGGATGGAGGGGGTCGGGCGACGGGTCCCTGTTGGAGTTTGTAGATGGCACTGTGAAGGGTATACGGGACAAGGTTGAGGGACTGCCAGCACTGCACGAGGCCCTGTGGTGCTTGGGCCCACCTGGTTGTGACGACCCGGTGGGGGGGGCGAACCAAGGCCCGAGGTCAAGCCCGGCAGTAGGTGTGATGCCAGCGGGGCGCACAACGGCCTCCGAGCGCTGGCCGCAAGCAGTAGGGAGAGCCGCAGCGGCCTGCCCTCGGTCGGGGCATCGCGCAGCGACCAATACAGCTTTCTTAGTCGGACAATGTTACGAATATAATGTGTGAGAGATGCCATGGATGTTGAGGGAAAAGTGGGGGTTGGCTGGCGTGGTTGTGAAGGGCGAAGTGGGCTCTGTGATGGTGTGTGGTGTGAATGCCGTGGAGAATTGAAGTTGTAGTGAGAAGGGCTGGGGCTGAGTGGGTTGCTGCGGGGGGAGGGGGGTGCATGGTAACTGGGCGGTTTCCTTATTGTTCCAGGGGTCAAGTGTGGCCACGGAATGACCTGTGGGTACGGCCACTGTTAGCACGGCAGCTACGAACAAACGGAAGATGTACTGGTTCAACCCTCAGCTACGTGATTACGGCTGAGGCCTGGGAAAGCAGAAAGCTTTTGGCGGGGACACTGGCAGTTCAGCACCGGTGCGCTATGAGTGTGGAGGGGTGTAGTGGGGATACAAGTGCTGCTGTGGCAGGAGTCACGATGAGAACCCAATGTTGGGTGGCATGAGTCAGAGAGGATAATATGGCAACTGGGGTAGCAAGGGTGGACGGTCGGCTCACAAGCGGTCATTTGGTGGCGAGGCATTGGCATTCATATGATGGTGGGGGTCAGGGGTTGGACAATTACCCTTGCGGCGGGGGGTGTTTCGCAAGATGCAGACACTACCCACAGCATGGCTTGCTGGCGAGCTTGGCAGCATTACGTGGGCTCAATGCAGTAGCAGAGAAGGGGACAGGGCAGATTGGGGGAGGGGGGGTAGGTTTCCGCAGAAGGTATTATGCCGGACAAGTCCCACGGGATCAAAGGGGACGGATTCCACAGATGTGACGCAGGCGGGGTGAGGTTGGGGGCCTGGGGGGTCCTTCCTGGCTAACTGGGGGTCATGGGGTCATGGCGCTAGATGTCTCCTGGGTGGAAGCCAGGTTTTTTGGTGTACGATGTAGGAGGCGGCATGTTTCGCATCATGGCTCATCGGATGTGCGGGGTAGGGGCTTGTCAGATGGGCTATCCACACCAGGGTGGGGGCCGGTTATGACGGGCTATAACGGATGGTAAAAGGTTTTAGTATCCGGGATTTGTTGCATTGCAGTTTCCTGGTGGCGGGGTGGGGGTCACGTGAGCCGAGGGCAGGATGGAAGGCACAGTCTACGATAGCGAAAGCGGGTATGATGGTGCTACGCAAGGGGTTCGTGGGTGAAAGTAATAAGGTGACGGGCGACTGACACGTCGGCATGGGCAGGGTATTTTGGCGGGATTGTAGGGGGAGGTGTGTTTTTTGGCAGGGGAACGAGGAGATTCTGAAGGCGAGGCATGTGTGCAGGGGTGCAGGTGGCGGCTCGGTGGCCATTGTTTGGGCAAGTGCGCATGATCTGACAAGGGCGCGTAACGTGGGGTTTTGTGCGGGGTTGGCCGAGGTGGGACAGGAAGATGGAACGCTGTGGTAGAGGTATAGAGCTGCTGGGTTATATTGTCTGAGTTTTTTCGTTGAACTGCGTGCTTGGTACTGCACACCCTGGAGGCGGGAGTTTATGGTTCAGAGGGAGCTGCGGATAAAAGGGGGCTGTAGGGGGGGCAGGTTGGGTTGCGCTGGGCGGTTGGTGGTGCCAAAAATGGGGCACAGGCATTTCGAGCAGAGCAGCGGCAGTGCAGTACAGAAGTGACAGAGGTGTGCCCGGACATTGGGGCAGTGGGGGCCGGGTGTAGTGGCATTATTGGTGTAGGTTTGTTTGGGGGCAAGGGGGTGTGCGTCAAAATAACAAGGTATTGAGAGTGGAGGACGTTGGGTGGGGGGGGCCTTGTTTTTTTCGAAGGTGAAAGGCATTTCTCCTGGCCTTTATTGGCCTTGTGCGTAGGCAGGCTGTTATGTGGTGGGGTTATCTTGCGGAGGCGTAGGGTTCTTGGGTGCTCGGGCGGCAACAGCTGTGGTGTCATAGGGTGGGGGGGCTGCGGACTCGGGCGACAGGAGTACAGTATGGTGTCTGTGGCGACGTAGGTACTGGGGCATGGGTTTTTTGCAGAGGTGTTTAGGACGACTGCCGTAAGGGGGCTAGAGACCACAATGTATTTCTTACAGAACTAATTTTTCTTTTTCTACCATAGGATCTGGAAGTAGAGCGGGAGCAAGGGCAGTCGCCTGGAGGGGGGTGGTCTTTCTCCCGGCATTTGGACAGCACAGGAGGCGCACTAGCGGGTGTGCAGACATCACTGGGGCAGGGACCACAATCATCAGGCTGTGAGATGATGGGGGAACCAGTCGAATTAAAATTGTGGGGGGATGTTTGTTGCCAGTACGGTTGACATTGGGTCTCAGAAAATATGAGGTTGCCCCGATCTGAGAATACACGCGGGGGAGAAGTTTACTGGGATATGTCAGGTCTGGCGTTATCCTGGGATGCTTAGCCGGGGATGTGTTTCAAATGAACGGAGCGTGAGGCATCCTGGTCACGCGCATGGATTGTGCTTGCTAGAGGACGGGTTGGGGAGTTATGGATTTGGAGGTCCAGGCCATGGCGCCCTGGTGATGAGACTGTTTGAGGTGAAATTGAGGGGGCGTCTTTTTTCAAGGGGGGGCACCTGTCACGGTCCAAGAATGGTCGGGGACTGTTACTCACTTACATTAGGACACAGGGGCAGGTGGTGGATGGTCTTCCACGGGGGGCGCCTCTCATGGACGAAGTTTGGCCCGAGAACGTTCTGTGTACGGGATGCAGGCCCGGGTGGTGAATAGTCGTTCACTGCATGTAGCGGGATCCAAATGTAAATATCCAAAGCACAAAGATATAAGAGTCAAATTAAAGATTAACATGCAGAAGTTTGATTCTTAGCAAAGACCAAAGTTTGTTCACTTTGCAATCCTATGATCATCTGAAGATCACGACACATTCTAGAATACGTCTGTGTCATCAGGAACTTCTAAGGTTAAACATTCCTTAAAGATGCGATGCAAATAAATATAGAAGGGAAACAAACTTACAAGCTACACAGCGTTGGGGGGCACTTTTTTATGGACAAGGAGCGCTCTAAAATCTTATTGTTTATCAAGGGACGCAAAGGACGGATGTACAAGGGGTGGATGGTCATTCACCTCGAAGGTTCGGTGGGGGGGGCACCTTGGGTGATCAATAGATTGGTCCAGAAAGGTTGCTTGTTTTGCTGGGCACAGGTACGTGTGGTGGACAATTGTCTCTGGGTCAAGGATTGGGCCCGACAAAGGTTGCATGTACATGGGACACAGGTCCAGGTGATGACTGGTTGTTCACGGCGAGGGAGGTGTCTGTTTGCGGACAGGGATTGGCCCTGCATGGTTACCAGTTCCACAGGATGCAGGCCAGGTGGTGGATGACCGTTCATCGCGAGAGGGGGCACCATTTTTCGGTCAAATGATTGGGCCCGGACATGTTGCTGGTTTATACGGGCATTGGTCCCGGTGGTGGATGGTCGTTCACCGCGTTGGGGGGTGCCGTTTACGGCAGGTAGTGGCCCCATGGGATGTTACGAGAACCACCAAGTTGCGCAAGCACCCTCTTCAAAGTTCATTCTAAGAGAACATTACTGTAGAAAAGTAGTTTTAAATTTCCTCTCCCCAAGGTTATTATATCAACATCAATCAATGCTTCAACAGGAGTTTCAAAGTATGGATCCAAAGCCAAGTCTTGTGCTTCACATTCTTTATTGATCAAATATGTTAAAAGTTTCCCAGCTTTACACTGCCGACACGTGTTTCGCCCTCTCCAGGGCTTTTTCAAGGCTATCTTAGTTGTTTTATGCTTGTCTGGCGTCAAAAAAGAACTTTAGAACGTTTGGGTAACGTCAAGGCGTCGATGTATGAGAATCCTATTGGGTGTCTTGATCACAGCGAGCTATTCCAATAGTCGGTTCAATTTATGATGTCACCTCGTTGAGTGTTATACGCACATAAGGACAGTAGTAGAAAAATGTCTTGGTAAGATTGTGAGACTCGCTGGGTGGAGAATAGTCTCGTCTTATTAGAATAAAGGAGCTAGAAGACCTTGATAAGTCCTCTGTTAGATCGCCGTCGGCGCCAAATCTCCACTGCAAGGCACTAACTACCACCAAGCTTGCCCCATGGGATGTTGTTTGCTTACCCGGCACGTAGGTACAGGTGGGGTGATGGACTATCACCGCGTTGAGCGCATCTTTTCTTCTTGGGGTTTGTCCCAGGAACATTCCTGACTTGCAGGGGACGCATGTTTAGGTGGATGGTCGTTCACCAGGTGCTGCAGAGTGGGGCAGCCTTTAAGCGCACAGGACTGAAGGGCACGTGGGCCCGCTTTGGATGGGCACCTTTCGCGATTCACGTTTGTACCAAGAATGTTACTTTGCTGCAGGACACAGGTTGAGGTGGTGGATGGTCGTCCACTAGGAGGCCGCAGGGTCGGCTGGCAGGAGGGGAAAGGTGCACAGGACAATGTGGGGGGGTGGGGCAGGTAACCACCCCACAGGGGTTCCCTGGTTGGCTGTACTTTGGAGGGGTGGGGAGTCACATACGGGCGGATCCACCCCTCAGGTGGGGGGAGAACGGTACACAGGTGACTGATAGCAGGGCACGGGAGGCAATGAGCAATGAAGGCAAAGTCAACAGATGATGCTTGGAGGGCAAGTGAAGGTGAGAATGGGGAAAGGAAGGAGGTTATCGAGTGAATGGGGAAGAGTCAAACAGGTGAGATGGTTTTGAGAAGGCAGAATGGAGAATGCGTGGGAATGGGATGGGAACATATTTCTTGCATTGATGTACTGTTAATAAGTCTAAATGATTGCAACCTTGTCCTAATAAAATGGCCTTTTACACTTCAAGTAACAGCGTGGAGTGTAGGTATTGCGCGATGCGGCCCCCGGGGGAGGTGAAGGTCGCAGACCAGTCTTCCCCTGGGGTATTCACGCAATATCGGAAGGACAAGGTGGGGGGTGGGACTAGAGGGGTTAAAGTAAGGGGTGGGATTGGGAGGGCATATAAGGTGTCAGGAGAGGAAGATCCGGCCTCTTCCTGACACCTGAGCACCACCGGGAGGATTTAGAAAATTTGGCCACCCACCCTACAGGTTTTCAGTGAAGGACTAGGGTGACTGATCGCGGGGCTCGGGAGGCAATGAGCAATGAAGGCAAAGTCAACAGAGGATGCTTAAAGGGCAAGTGAAGGTGAGAATGGGGAAAGGAAGGAGGTTATCGAGTGAATGGGGAAGAGTCAAACAGGTGAGATGGTTTTGAGAAGGCAGAATGGACAATAGGTGGGAACGTATATTTCTTGCATTGATGTACTGTTAATAAGTCTAAATGACTGCAACCTTGTCCTAATAAAATGGCCTTTTACGCTTCAAGTAACAGCGTGGAGTGGAGTTATTGCGTGACGCACACTCTTTGGGCCAGCAAATGAAGGGGAAGAATGGATGCGTGCTGCTCCCCTCCTGCTTTGTGAAATAAAAAATGTTTAACTGCCTTTAAAATGCAACATACGTATATAAGAGCAAACCACACCTTATAGCGAAATTATAAAATGCACAAAGAACCCCAGTTGTTTCCAGTAATAAAGTGGACGTATCCACATGACTCTAAGAGCCCTGCAGTTTATTGCACACACAGTTGTAAAAGTGAATGCTGCAGACATATCATGTCACTTTGATATTGGTCATATTCTCAAAATTAAAACACCGGGAAATGGTTTGCGCTATTTCATTTAATAAACGTTTCTTTAAGGCGCATAACGCTTCTTGTCACCTCCTGGCAGCGTTATGACACTAGTCATGAGAAACTAAAGCGGATAAATGATTTATCAGAGTGTGCATACTTCAGGTGAATTAAATGGTTGCTCTACAGTTGGTTTTGTTAATGTTTGTTGATTTGCATGTCTTGCCTCCCTCCCTGGTGCTTTCCTAGTACAGTGACAGTGTGTGCTCTTGCACTGTTGGCAGCAACTTATCTTGCTGGTAAATCAGCTGCTTTGGGACTGGCAATCGCTGGAGCGGAGGCCTTTGGATATGTTGCTTTTCATTTTATTTTTCATATACATTTTGTTAAAATCATTTTCTACAGAACATATGGATGCAAATGACCACATTATATGAGCTGCTGACAAATAGCACATCAGTGCTTTAAAGTCTACCCTTACTTAAAAGAAAATACTGTATAGTCTCGCCTTTAGAAAAAATTAATTAATAAATAAACAAGCATTGGCATAGCCAATAGGTCTCGCCTTCGGAACCTTATAAGTATTTAGTTATGCAGTACAATATCCTTGGTGCAACAACATCAACTGTTGCATGGCTAAACACTTATAAGGTCCCAAAGGTGAGACCTATTGGCTATGCCAATGCTTCATCGCCAGTCCTTCTTCCAAGTAAATCCTATTAATGAGTAAAATTGTAGCTTACCTTTTGGAGAATTACCTTGCCGTACTTTGGCCAGACAGAAGCAACAGCTGGTCACACGGCATTGCCTTCTTACCTTCTAGGATAGCCTTGTAGATTCTTAGAAGTTCTCAGTCTAATTACTTGTGTTAAGTTTATTTTCAAGCACTTTGACAGACACCTTGTCCGTCACCTGATACGATTAAACCTCTATGCTGCGTACGTTTTCGCTGCATATGTAGAACCCACATCATACCAGTCAGCATCAGATGACAGATCAGCCCCATTGTTAAATTCGTTTTTTTTCTTGCATTGAACACGGCTAGAAGCATGAAGAGCAGTCTAAATTACAAACAAGTAAAAAAGTTTTCAAAGCATTTGATACGGTTCCTATTTTTTTAAACATTTACAATTGCTGCTGCACCGCTCCAACTCATTTAAACAAATCAACAAATGCTCATCCCTAAACTTCGAGTACTTTCTGTACTCCCTATCCAACAATACGAACATCTTCATTTTGAAGCATGTTCCTTAATACACACCTGAACCCTACAGGCTAGATTTTCTTAAGTACTCTCCCTTAACCAACTTTTAGTTTCAGTCAGTCTACACTTACATTTATTTCTGCACAGAGGGAGAAAACTGTGAGCCGTGGAGGGCATTGGAGTTTGTGTGCTGAATACTGCTCAAAGAAACATGATCATACAAGGGTTGCCATAGAAAACAAAAAGGTAGAAATTGGAAGTTTAAAATTCTACTTCGAAAAGCTTTTGGCCACACCTACTTGCTAACAGAAATTTTCATTTTCTCGCATATGCACTTCTTAAAATGTTATTAAATACTAGTCACAACCTTATATTGACTTCACTGATAATCACATTGCTGTGTCCTATGCCTCAAACAACAAGATGTATTTTAACAATGCTGCAATTTGTTTAGTTGGCTAGAGAGTAAAACACACTTTTAAAAGGGAAAGGGTAAGGGGGATAGAGTGTTTCTTTTGACATGCCTAGTTCACACAATGAAATAAGGACTGTGTTAGAATACACGTACGACCTGATCCCTTGCATAGCACCGATTTAACAAGGAGAAAAGTACTCAAAAATAGCTATCTTGATTGTGTAGATAAACGAAAAAAAAGTGACAGCGTACTACTTTTTTCTCTTGAAAAAATAGCAGAGACCAATTTGCCCTCCCTACATATTGATCTACAAAATCATAGTGCAGTCAACAAAATCTTGAAAATCTAAAGCGTTTCAAGAAATAAAAAGATAATTGAAAAGTCGCAAAGGGTCGAGAATGCTTCATGGGCCAGTTTCAAAACCGCGGTGAAAGCAAGGCTGCATAACCAGTGCTTAATTTGTAAAATATGAAGTGCAGGTGCTCAAATGTTTTTCGGAAGCCCCACCTACGTTTCCCAGCTCCACCCACTTCCTCCACTGGCTCCACCCACTTACTCTATTGACCCCAACCCACACCCGTAACTGGAACTGGTAAAAGTCAGATGTAATACCACATCTGAATTTCAGCAAGGGAGCCTTCCTCATAGTAAGGTTTTGATAGGCGGTTCCAGACATACACATTTGAAAAGAAACTTTAATGTAATGAATTTAGGGATTAAGAATAGGAGGCCTAAAGTATTATAGATATTTTGGACTCCGGTTTTGTTGCAGGCCACACTAGATTAATATTTTAGCTCCGGAGCAAAATAGAGTATATTTTCAGCATAACCTTGTCCTAAAAATTACAAACATCGCTCAAAGGTGTTGAACAATCATGGACATGCAACTCCCTGTTTGGGAGCATAATGTAGCGGATGCTTTAATAAAGGGTGATGATTTAGCTCAAAACATAAAAGTCAGACAATCTCAATGCACAAATGGGTGCAATGTCTGATATTTACAAGTTTCTCTCATCTTCATTGCTTTATTTTTCTCTCCAGAAAGTGTCATTCATAGTCGTTGAAATGTCACTCATATTTACACTGAAATGACAGAAATTATGAAAATGGCACTCATAGGAATCTGAAACCTTGACAGCTATGCAGAGGGTGTCATTGTCACTGAGGGAATGGTGAACTGCGACGAGAGCATAAGGATTTCACTATCTGGCAAATTAAACTCTCCACTGAGAGACTAGGTCTCAGACTCGGTTCACTTCACACTTCATACCAAGTAAGTGACTACCCCTCCATCACCTACTGACTCCTCTCCACATTACAATGGTGCCTTTCCCCTGCCCTACAGTTTCCTATTACTAAAGACACTCATCCACTCCTTGATCTGATAAGCCACGCCTACCTACCCCACATCACATTGAGAACATCACGGTGGCAAGATCTTCCTGCACAGTGGCGACAACTGTTCCCGTCATTGTCTTGCTAGAGAGATCAGCTCCTTTCCATGTATGCCAGATGCTAGCTTTGCTCCTTGCTAAGAAGGCCACATTGGTGCCCTCGGAGACTACTCTGATGAGCACCAGAGGTCATGTAAATGGAACGCAGGCAACACCTATGATACACCCCGCTCCAGGTGCACCCTATGGAAGTTCCTGAGTGTTTCGATGCCCTATGGCTAGCACTTTGACTGATGTGCTGTACCTCTTCCTAAGATCAGGGGTGTGTCCTTGCGACCTGCTCCCCTGTCAGTCTACGCTCACTTTCCTCTAGATTCAGTTATATCTACTCTTTCTTGATGTTGGCTAACAAAAATTAAAATTTACATATCCAAAGGTAATGCAATGATGGGAAGGTGAGCAGTAGTGGGTAAGTACCACAATCATTAGCAAAGGCAGTAGATCTGGGTTTAATTTGCTTACACAAGGGGCATTACTACATTAAAGAGAGATACTTGGGAATATTCCAGTGGGAGCAGGCAGAGAGGGTAACAGTTGTAATGTAGTCCTTTATGCACCTCAATGCAAGAACTGGAGCAGAGGCAGGGGGGGGGGGGGAGTACAATGAGGCAGCCAATAACATTGGTTGAGAGATGTTTACTCAGCAGGAATGAGGCAAGACGTGGTTTATAAAGTCTCAAGCCCATGGCTTAAAGAGGCTAGTCGAAGAAAGCCCGTGGTTGAAGGGGTGGACTCAAAGCCCACTCTATAGTGTTAGCCGTGTTAGTTTTACAGCTGCGATATAAGAGCACCTGAACAAAAAGTACAATGTAGGTTAGCCTGACAAGTCTGCATTGGCCAGAAACCAGATGCCCCGAATCACTAGTGTTGAAGTGCTCACAGGTTTACCATGCTTTACACCGACTCTTAGAAGCAAGCACAGGGGCAGTCACAAAGAATCAGGCCCAGGGTAACCCTCAATCATTTCCGCCCTGCAGTGATGTTCTGCCTGCTAGCCCACAAGAGGAATAAGCAGACAACTCATTTCTGTTCCGCACTTTGAGGCCGATATTTAAGCACAGCTCGAGTTATGAAGGGAGGGTGAGGGGAGGGCGAGGGAGAGCCGGGGCACTGCCTCTGCACTGTGGAGTTGGGTTTAACAACGTTTGGTGCATTGAGCATTGCAGGCTGGGCTGGGAGAAGGAGGTGAGGATGTGGTACTGCGCACAGGTTCTCAGGCCATACCACCTGTTGTTTCCTAACAACTTCCGCGGTGCCAACACTAAGAGTGAGGGTTTTGGCTGTGAAAACCTTAATGCATTTGCTGGTGTTTATATTAAAGTGTGTACCTTTTTTCCGTTATGGGCACTTTCAGCAGCTGCCACTTAACTCTTAATTTGTAAACGTTTTTTCGCAGTAAATGCTCTGCAGAATAAAGCAGAGCCATTGTGGGTCCGTTTTTATTGCAGCCCTGAGCCAAGTAGCTTTACACCAGCGGATGAATAGGAGAAACATTACTATGACACGGTGCACTGATGGGAAAACTAGCATTTGCATATTTTTTAAAATCCATTTGCGTTGCAGGCTTTTTTTTCCTAGAAAATGAAAGTCCTTTTGTTAAAAACGGACACCGAAGGTATGAGTGTCACCTGAAGTGTAGTCTACTCTAGAATCTGGAGGTGTAACTGGAGAACTGTTTTAATCTAGTCAGCCACCATGCCGCAACCACTGTCTGCTTCTAAGGGCCATGTATTTAGTTATCAGTAGCAAGCTGGAAATGGCGGTTAGTGCGAACGTGTGCGGAGGTGGCCCGGCGCTGCATGTGAAAGTGTGGTGTCAGCTGCGTGTGTAAATATGTTTATTAGCAAGCGAGCAGCATGGTGGTAGGCCTGCTACTGCTGCTGCCAGCCATCGACGTCGACCTGAACTGATGGAAACTGTCTGGTTTGTGTCTGACAGGGCATGGCAATTTGAAATTAATGTACGCACGCTGCGAGCACAGCCTCTACCAGAGGAACCAAATCCTGCCCAATTTCAGTGTCCCGCCCACCGGGCAACACTGAATGAAGGAGCCTAATATTCGCCCCATGGACAAAGCTGGATTCAGCCCTAATATTCGCGTCATTAATGGAGCTGCAATCTTTCTATCATTGGCTCTCACAGCCTCAAAACTCTTTACCGGAGGCTCGGGGGAGGAACAACAGCGTCTGCTGTGAGTCAGGGAGGTCGTTTTACGTTTCCTTTAACTCGATGCCATATGACGTTCAGATGCATAGTATAGACCCGGCCCTGAAGAATAAGTGCCGGTGCTAAGCACCGGAAAGCACCGGCACAAATCATAACCAGAGCAAACTGCTCCGAGCCCACACGTATGACGAAGTGGAAGTTTGGAAACGTAAGTACATTGTAAGTGCTATTCCACTTTGTGACACCCAGTTAAGCACTGAAGGCATTTCAATATTTTCTCCTAGTAGATGACCTTTGAAGAACAAAATTCCTACCGTGAGAGTTGTTAACTTGCACAGTAAGAATCAAGAGAATACCAGTCTGGCTGTTATGTCCTCATTACAAAGTACCTGTATTGACACACCCTATGGAAAAACTAACCAACGCTGATGCAGATGCATGGCCCCAGAACTAAGCTTCTTGGTCAAGGATCTTGTCCAGCAGTCTCTCAATCCAGCTGCATGCTCTCCTGCTATAAACCATTCCATCTGAGGGGTGAATGATTTCGGCATCAGCATAACTTGCACAATTCAATTTAAAGGCCGCTCCTTGGTACCTTGTAATCTTGTTCACGCTCTACCATTTACTCAACTCCGGAGCAGAATTTTCACAAGTGGTTCCTTCCAAGAAAGCAACACAAGTGAAGGTACAGAACACTGCCACCACCACTTGCGCAAAAAGGAGCGCTCCATTCAAGTTTTAACAACTCACGTCAATTGTTAGCACTTGTATTCAATTATACACAACTACAAAGTCTGCCCGTCACTTACATTCAGTGTCCCCAAAAAAATGTCTGACCCAGAGGTGTGTATCCAATACCCAAAGCAACCAGCCAAGCCAAACGAGGTTAACACGTAGATAACAATATAAATGTATGTGTTCCATAGTAATCAATGTATTGTGACAGAACCAAAAAGTATACAAAGATTACATGCAGCCCATTTCAGATGACACTGGACGAGGAAACTGCACAAGTATCCCACAAACGTAACGTAATAGTTTTTCCAATGTATACAGAGTACAATCTAAATCAGGATAAAGCACAAATCAAATCATCATAAAAATGTATATTTCTTGCTAGGAGTGACAAAACGGTATCTAACTAAGCAGGGGGCTGATAAATAATGGCTTATAATATATATATATCTTTATCATACACAAACATTAAATGTTCAGCAGGCAGTTAACTGCTATTGTGCAGCAAATTCAGCTGTATAGGTTTGGTTAACACGTCAACAAATGTTTTGGCTACACCTGGGCAAAATGTCTATTATGCAGACGTAATCTTGCAAATTAATTGTTACGCAAAATTCCACCATTACACCACGAGGTGTAATTACACCCCCTTTGCGGCAACGTTTTAGCGCAGGATTAAATGTATGACCAAACCTCGAGAGGCAGTTGTTCATGGCACTTCTACTTTTCATGTTTTTTTAAGCACAAAATGTACACTTGCCTCCAAAATGTAAGCATTCTGCGCTAAAATATAACACGTAGGCCTAGATGTAGGTAATAGCAAATTACCGAATGGTAAATACCGAATTTTACCGATTCGGTATTCACTATTCGGTAATTGCTATGTAGGTAAAATATTCTGTAAAAATACCGAATCTGTAAGATTCGGTAATTACCGATTCTGTAATTACAGAATCGGTAAAATTACCGAATTTGCAAGGGTGACAGGGTGTCACTTTGACACCCTGTTGCACGCCTGTTTCTGGCTTGTGTGCCATGTGACACACAGACATGCCCTTAGGCATGTCTGTGTGCCACATGGCATAGGAGTACATGCACAGATGTGCATGTACACTGGAATTCGTTCTTTACCATGGAATAGTATTCCATGGTAAATAACGATTCGGTAAGGGCCTGTGGCACTGATTACAGTGCCACCTACATCTTGATTTACAGAATCTGTAAATTTACCGATTCGGTATTTTACCGATTCTGTAAATTTACCGAATCGGTAAATATACCGATTCTGTAAATAAAATGCCCCCTACATGCCAAATCCCAAATACCGGTCGGTAACGGGCGACCTACATCTGGCCCTAAATACTGTTTTGCTTTGCCACTATTGTGGAATTTCGTGTAATCACCTAGTTTGGGCAAGCTTAATTCAATGAAAGTCGCCTTTCTCAAGAAGCCCCCCCAAAAAATTACTTCATAGAATGCAAACCAGATATCAACTGGAAATCACAGACTAACCCAATTTCTAAATGTTGGAGGTCCATAAGTCAATTAGCTATTTCAATACCTTAGAGTATATCTAATACATGCTGCATATGTATAAACTTCTTAGATGAGAATATCATTGTAATAAGCTCTACTGACTGACTGAATGTAAAACCATTACCACCATAAAAATACTAAAGAGCACTCTTAGGCTTACTTGCCTGCAACGTGGGAAAGTCAAATTTTCAAAAATTTCAACGGATAAAAAAAACCTCTGCCATTACACTTAACACTAAACCAAATGTAACTATGTGTTTGGGGAAGAGTAGTCTTCGATCTGGAACAATATTATATCTCAATTTCCAACAGAATAATCACTAGTCAGTGTAAACCAGAGCAGCACAGAATATGTGCAGCCTAGGTCTTGTTATAGACTGCCTTTCCAGAATGCCTCTCACTCACATGTGAACCCAGTCTCATCTCGAGAGGGAAAACCACGAACTACAGCACTGCTGGAATGTCAAACCTACACAACTGCTGACGTTTAGCTGAAAGAAAACCCTCAAATTACTATTTAATTTGTCAATAAACATGGTTCAAAAACGAATACTTTATCGATCTAGATCTCCATCTATGTGTGTGTACTATATTCAGGCAAACACGCGCAAACATACATAAATACCTACATGCTCGAGTATAGATAGTGATAAGAATCAGATAGAAAACATAAAAAAATGATTGTACGATGGGCCTTCATTTATGTTTAAAATATCAACCTGACAGAAAATATGCGATTTTAGCATTTCCTGGTTAAAAACCACTGCGGAGCATATTTACTGTTCTATTTAATACAGAGGCGTAGCTAACAGTGGCAGGCAGTTGGTGGCAAAAGTATTAAATAATGGTCCAGAAAGCAGGGTCCATCCAGACTATTAGCATTGGCAAAGTACTACTGGAGAAAATGCTTGTCCAAAACAAAGACAACGGCGGCCTATGTATGTTCCTGATACTCTGCTGCAGCTCTGTTCAGAACTCAAGAAAATTAGTGTGCAAACAAAGCCTGAAACCTGTACAAGAGCTGGCATAATCAAACTCGAAGACAAGTACGCGAAACACACTTCATTGTCCATTGACGAGCTAGTCAAGGATTTAACCTAACAGCAGGACAATTCCTGACCTATGGTCCCCTAGCTTTTAACAAGCCCGGGTCGGGGGTTGTGTGAGCGCACGCGCTGAAGAAAAATAAAAAAAAAAGCACGCAAGACCCTGGCACAGAATTCTATTACAGGACCGGAGGCTTCAGATTATGCTTCTCAATCTTTACTGCAATAAACACAGCAGCCAATGAAAATAAACATTTTCATAAATAACAGTGAAACAAACTACATTTCCCATGCGTACACATGAGTATAGGCACGCCCCCATAGTCCATTAGAACCCCTTGTGTGCTCCCATCATCCTCTTTCTTTGCTGCTCACAGCAAGAGTTAAGTGCACCTATTTACTGGTCCCCTCACTCTGCTTTAGCATGGGGATATATTTGTTTGTATTGAATGCGCTTGATATGGCTATGTGATTTATTCAGTTTATATGACTTTCTTGGCTTATTGAGAGTCTTTTGTACGATACACATATTCCGCTTACTTGTGCTGTGCAAATTTGTGGGCTGCTCGCGCTCCGAAGCGCTCAGGGACTCGGGGTCTGGCGTCGCTGGGTATTTCCCGGCTTCCAAAGCCTATCTCCGATCTCGTGCTTCGAGTGCTTCTACCCACGGTCTCTGACCGGCAGGGAGCCGGTTGCATTGCTCAGAGGAGCCTGTTCCCGGTAGCGCTTCAGCGCGCGTCGGGCTTCCCTGATACGCCCTTCACGTTCAGGCCGGGTGGCTCACGGCTGACGCGCGCGCCCAAACGCTGACCAATTTGGGCTTGTTTTCAGTAGGATTTGGTCGCGTTTGGGCTGCGCACCTCGGCGCGATCCCCAAGCAGACAAGGGACGCATTTTCTATGCGTCCCACACACCGGCAGGCTCCCTGTGAGATCGCCTTTGGGAATTAGCAAAAGGTTGTAAAACAAGAGGCCTCTGGAGTGAGCACACGCTCCTGGAAATAATTGGCCAGGTCTCTGACCCTATTGAGTACAGCTGAGGGGGTTTAGGGGGTTTAGGTAACGCTCCGAGTGTGTCAGTGTGCAGTGGGCTGACCCCCCCCCCCCCCCCCCATTATCCCTCCTGAGTGGGGACAGTAAGGATCTGTCCCAGGGTATTAAGTACTCCAGGCATTACCAAAATGGAAGAGTGGGCCCAGGACCCTGAGGAGTATTATGGTGGAGAGGAGGAAGTTGGTGAGGGACAGCAGGAGGCTGTTTTTGAGTACAACATTGTTGAAGCCTTAGATGCTTCAGTCCAGGCTTCGGTGAACAAAGCCATGGAGACTAAGGTTCCTCAAACGGTGCAGCAGGCACTAGCTGTGGCCCTTCGACCTATTAGAAAGCAGCTAGAAGGGTTTGCCAAGCGTCATGGGTATGACAAACCGAAGAAACAGAAGAAGGAGCAAGCCCCTTCCACAGCCACTACTTCAAAGTCCCAAGATCAGTGGCCACATTCTCAAACTCTGGCATCTTTGCGGGCGTCAGGTACAGCGGAGCATGCTTATGCAGGAGGAAAGGCGAAAGCAAAGCGCCCGGCTCAGGTGGATACAGAAACTACAACCACCAACACGGACACAGACACTGACACTTCAGAGGAACCTCCTCCCCCGAAAAAGGCCAAAGTGGCCCCTAAGGCTACGGCGGACAAGGTCAACACCCCTTTCACATTTGACCTGTCAGACATTATGTATCCCCGGTCCTCAGACTGGATTCCGTCTCCTGTGGTGTCTGAATACCTGCATGATAATTTACGAAAGAGCTTCTCTAGAGAAGTCCACAATCGGTTAAAATCTGAATGTCCCTGTCCGGAACTGCCAGACAATGTGGCAGAAACTCCAGAAATTGATGCCAGCATGCTGACCTTCCTGAAAAAATTCTCGAGGGACCCCAAGCGTGGACTCGACCAGGCTTGGCGGGGGTGCCAAGATAAAATGCTTGACGTTGTGGGTCCCCTAGCAAAGATACTAGAGATGGCTCTGGCGGCCAAAGAAGGTACAACACCAGTCGACCCGGACATTTTAGCAGGCTGGACTCAACGTGCGATCTACCTCATAGGTAACGCAAACTGTGTGATTTCCGCAGAGAGATGCAAGTCATTGCTCCTTAGAATGGACAGCAACCTGGCGGAACTGGCCGAGGCAGAACCAGGCCCCCTGGCGGATGGTCACTTGTTCGGATACCGATTTGTCAAGGATGTGTCCTAATATGTTGGAACATTCACTGCTTTGGACAAAGCTCAGTGTGGGATTACACAAGCTCTTACCCAGGGTGTTTTCAACAGGGCCGGGCGAGGCGGGCCGCTCGTCAGGCCGGGGCTATCAACAAGGCTCCCAGAGAGGCGATTATGGTCGCGGAAGAGGAGAATGGGACTCCACCCGCGGTGGTACCTTTTACCCGTCCCGCAGAGGCTTCAACAGGGGCCATTTCCAATCGGGAAACAACAGGGCGAATTTCAAGTCCCAGCAAAAGACAGGTGAGTGCAACAGATTTATCTCTGCTTCCTCTGGGGGGTCGCACACAACACTGTCTTCCACAATGGCAGGCATTGACGCAAGATGCTTGGGTTCTACAGACTGTACAAGGTTTTCAGTTGGAACTTTACTCTCATCCGACTCAGGTGTCACCCCCCCCTGTTCTCCATTTTTCCCAACAAGATCGGAGTTTCATAGAAGAGGAAATTGCAGACCTGCTGCAGAAGCACGCGATTGTACAATGCCAAGGTGGACCTCGCGATTTCTGCAGCAACGTCTTTATTGTACAGAAGAAAGGGGGTGGCAACAGGTTAGTGCTCAACCTCAGAGACTTCAACCAGTACCTTACTTACAACCACTTCAAAATGTAGGGTATTCACCTGTTGGCAGATTTGCTACAGGAAGGGGATTGGTTGGTCCGACTGGACCTCAAGGACGCATATCTGTCCATACCAATTTTTCCTCCACACCGCAGGTTCCTGCAGTATCGCTGGAACGGCCAGTGTTACGAATATTCGGTTCTTCCTTTCGGGCTCTCCTCAGCTCCCTGGTGCTTAACCAAGGTGATGAAGCCAGTAGTAGCTCACCTCAGGGAGAGAGGAGTCAGGCTCATAATTTATCTAGACGACATTCTGATTCTGGCACAAACCCAATCCACGCTCGAACAGCAATTAGCCTTAACGACGTCACTGCTTCAGAGCCTGGGGTTTGTTATCAATCAGAAGAAGTCGGTAATGGTACCGACTCAGGTAATAGAATTCCTAGGGTTCACAATAGATTCCAAGGCAGCACAATTGTGCCTCCCTCAGGCAAAATTGAGGGACTCGAAGAAGGAAATTCAGAAATTCCTGGACAGGCAGACGGTTACACTCAGGGCAATACCAGAGTAGTGGGGATATTGGCTTCATCCATTCAAGCAATATTCCCGGGTCCCCTCCATTACAGGGCACTTCAGCGCCTGAAGATCAAACATCTTCAGAGAGGTCTATCGTACACGTCCACTGTCAGAGGAGGTCCGAACCGAGTTACAGTGGTGGCTAGGTCATGTAGAGGCCTGCAGGGCGATCTTTGGATCACACCCAGCGGTGATAATCGAATCAGACGCCAGCAGATGGGGCTGGGGCGCGCGCTGCGGAGATATCTCCACAGGAGGCAGGTGGTCAACGCAAGAACTCTCGCTACACATAAATTGCCTAGAGCTGCTCGTGGGATCGTTTGTGATTCGCACGTTATCCCCGAAGCAGACATCTTGTTGTATCCTTCTACGGCTGGACAATGTGTCCGCAGTGAGGTATATCAACAAGTTGGGCGGCACAAGGTCGTCACTTCTTGTTCACATGGCCAAGGACTTTTGGCACTATTGCCTCGAGAATCAGATCTCAGTGATAGCGGAGTACATTCCGGGGCAATCCAATCAGGTGGCGGACTGGAACTCCAGGCACCTCAGGGACTACAGCAATTGGAAGCTGCTTCCCCAGGTATTTCAGTGGCTACAGACAATTAGTGGCCCGTTTCAGATGGACCTATTTGCCTCCAGGCTGACACATCAGATTCCCAGGTTCTTCAGCTGGAGGCCGGATCCGATGGTGGAGGCAACCAATGCCTTCCTACAGGTTTGGTCGCAGGGGATTCAGTATGCCTTTCCCCCGTTCTTGCTGATCCCCAGGGTAATGACTCAGGTGATCAGACAACAGGCAGAAGTGGTAATGGTGACACCGTGGTGGACGTCACAAGCTTGGTTTCCAAAGTTGTTGCAGTGGAGCTGCGATTGCCCACGGCTACTGCCGAACTCGGAGTGGCTGTTGCAGGGCCCTCGTCAGGAGCAGCATCTGTTACTATTAGAGAATAGGCTAACGCTGATGGCTTGGAGGCTTTCAGGGAGCAGTGGCAGCTGCCAGGGGTTTCGAGCCAGACTTCCGAATTTATCAAACAGGCATGGGTACCATCCACCAGGAAGCGCTATTCCGCGACCTGAAAAAACTGGATGGATTGGTGCGTGGGAAGACAAGTGGATCCCGTGGGGGCAGAATTACCCCATGTGTTAAACATCTTGGCGAATAAGGCGGCTGGTGGCCTGGCTTATCGCTCGGTAAACAATTTCCGTTCAGCCATTTCTGCGGGGCATGCCCAGATAGACGGGAAACCGGTAGGCATGCACCCGATGGTTTGTAAACTTCTAAAGGGGATTAGGGTAGCTAATCCCCCTAAACCCAAATATACGGGTTTGTGGGACGTTTCGCTAGTCATTTCTTTGTTCAATAGATGGCCGGATAATGCACTCTTGTCTAGGAAGCAATTATCAGCAAAATTGGCCATGTTACTTTGCCTATCAGCATCACCCCGGAAGGGGTTTCTTTTACTATTACAGGTCGTTCCAAAACGATGTCAAGACACATTGATTATAATGCATTCCCTGACAATGAAAAAGTATGTGTAGTCAAATGTTTGAAAGCATATGAGGAATGTACAAAGGCCTTGAGGCCTCAAGGTTGTTCACAATTATTGATTGCTGTGCAAAAGCCGTTTAAACCTGTGGCAGCTGCCACAATTGCCAGATGGCTTCGCTTCATAATGAAGGAAGCAGGTGTTGATACGCAGATTTTTGGTGCTCATTCAGTGAGAGGCTCCATGGCGTCAAAGTCTTATGGTTTGGGATCTAGTATCCAGGACATTATGCGATGTGCAGATTGGTCTTCTGAATCAACGTTTAAGACGTTTTATTACAAGCCGGTGGGAGATATTACTTCTGTGGGTTTTAATGAGCGTTAAACTAGCATAATCTGAAGCCTCCGGTCCTGTAAAAGAATCAAAAATTTGCTAGCATTCGCGCCAAGAATTTTCAATTCTATTAAGGACACGGAGGCGAGGATTATCCCACCCAGCTTAATTTACAGTAAATAAGCTTACCCACCCAGTTATGCAGTGATTACGGTGGTATGTTTCCTTTCTTTCAGGATCAGATAAGAAGTCTGAATGATCAACGACGGACGACAGGACGTTTGGCCTGAAACCTTGTTTCTTCCATGTTGGAGGAGTTATTCATTGTTCAAGTTATTGTTGGACTTGGTTCGCCTCAAAGAAAGAGGATGATGGGAGCACGCAAGGGCTTCTTATGGACTATGGGGGCGTGCCTATACTCATGTGTACTCACGGGAAATGCAGTTTGTTTCACGGTTATTTATGAAAATGTTTATTTTCATTGGCTGCTGTGTTTATTGCAGTAAAGATTGAGAAGCATAATCCTCGCCTCCGTGTCCTTAATAGAATTGAAAATTCTTGCGCGAATGCTAGCAAATTTTTGACTCTTGAATGAGAAGACAAAAGTAGACCAGCTGGAGGGAATGATGCAATAAGACCCAGTCACTTCCAAATTATGTACAGCACACTCGGATTGGCTGTGGGGTCCCAATTGGTCTAATCCTAGGTCGCCTCACACAGTATCCTTCCCACTGCCCCTAAACGACTCTCGCAGTATGTTCAGCAGTGGGATTGGTTGTTATGCGACCCGGAAGTGCCAAAAAGTACAGACAAATGACATCCGTTCAAAGATCAACAAGAGACGACTGACAGACAGAATTCACGGACGGCCCATGTAAGTAGCAGACAGGTGGTCACAGTTCTTCCTTGTCGTGGGATCACTTAAAAGAGGGCTTTTGCCGGGTGGGTGTGGGGAGGCAACACAGAACACATGACTCGTGTGCTATGAGGGCACAGATGAGAAGGCTCCTGTCTCTGGGAGGCACTGGTGAAAATGTTTCTGCAGAGTATGTGATCACAGTAGGATATGTGCTAGGCTCGGAGAGAAGACACAAGTGCGATGTGGTTGAAATAGGATGCCTCCGAGCATGGAGGCAACAAAGGTACTTGGGGCATACAACCCACGCAGGATATGGAGGACACAGGGTGGTATCCTGCATGGCACTGGAATACAGACTAAGCCCCTTCCACATTATAGGATCCTGTAAATAATTGTGCAGTACAGATAAGCAGCCCCATGGGTCCATCGCAGTTAATTGCATTGGGGAGCGAACACCTGCAGCATAGGGCACTAGAAATTAATGGAATGAACAGTAGGTGCTGTGTTGGCATGCGGACTTCAGAGCAAGACAGGGCACATGTATAGCTTGAACTGTACACCAGATGTGGCACGTACAGGACATGGGAGCACACGGAAAAGCATACACTGGGCATGGAAGCACAAGAGAGGATAGAGTATTGGGGTACAGGAAAAATAACTATGTTTGGCATGTGACACTGAACACATGGCACCTTCAGGGTATTGGGGAGAAGTGAAAGGACAGCTGAGGTGCTGGAGGGTGGATGCACGCAAGTTTCCAGGGGTACGTTTGTTGTCGAAGGGTTGTAGATGAAAGATAACCAACCCAAAGTCTATGTTGACAGTTAATCTAAAGGCAGAGGCATGGGGCACAGGATATCTACAACAAGCATTGACCGCGCGACCCGCCCGGGAGTTGTTCCCACGCGCACAAAAATTAACGTGAGTGGTGCGCGTGTGCGTCGTTAAAAAGTGCTGTGTACGTCGCGTGTGCTTATGCGCATAATAGCAAGCTGATGACCGGCCTGGGTAGCACTTTTTAAAGCAGCTACTAAATTTATCGCAAGAACAGCGAATGCGCTGACTCTAGCGAGACCTAAAATGGAACAAGAGAATCGCCAGGTAGAACTGTTCACACGCAAGGTCGGATAAAGGAAATTCAGTATTTTAATTAGCACCATTTAGGGATGAAGAAGTCCTTTCTCATGAAACAGCCATTGAAAGTAAGTCTTAAATACTCATGCAAGTATTGGGTCAGAGTTGCACTTCTTAACCCTCAAAAGCAATTTCGAGGGTATTCACCAATTTTCAAAATACGGTTTGAGTGTTTCTCTAATCTTAGCCAGAGCTAAATTCCTTTGGTCTTAGGTTATTTCTGACTTTTGGACCAGTGAAGATGTATTCTCATTTTTTACATAATTTGACATTGCTGCAGAGGGTTTTCACCTTTGTAGTAAGCTACGGCATTTTAGTGTTTTGTAATTTTTCCTTCCAGAAACTCCCTACCCTTTGATAGCCTAAGACATATTTTTAAAGCCCCTTGTTGTTGAAGCTTATACAGTCGCCACATAATTAGTTTAACACCAACCTAACATGACCATCCTATTTTCCTACTTTGAGTATATTTTAAACCCTTTCTGGATGAAATCCAATTTCAAACCTCAGTTGCTCCGTCCATTTAATTAACATATTTTCGTCACTGCAAAATTTTTTATCGGATTTTGTGATGCATTCCTGTCTAACTGAAGATGGTAGGATATGTGTATGGGGTAGTGATCCATTGGATCATGTTGGGAGCATGCCGCTGGATATTGTTTTTTTATTCACTATCCAAACTATGTTTTACTTTCTGATACCACCCTTCCTCTCCATTTTAGCGATGTTTAAATTTGAGCAAAACATAGTTAAGAAGTGAATTCCCAGAGGAGCTACACCAGCAAACAAGATGGCCGCGTAAGCTTCCGGCTCCGCCGACCTCCGACTCCTGCCAGAAGATCCTGTTATTTATCCTGTATGGACCGGACTGGAGCTTAATGGTGCAATCCCTAGATTTTTACCAGCTTGGTAGACAAAGATACGTTGTGTGGCAGTTTGTGGCCTAGACCAGCCTGGAAGCCGGGGTCTCGAGTACTGGCCCAGCTGGGTTTCAGTTGAACAACATCGGCTGTAGTTGTGTGACAGGGTCCGGTCTACCGAGGTGATGGTTGGCTGAATTGGTGAATATCGAAGGAGGGGTGATGACGCACAATTGGAGCGGTGGACGGGGGTCCCTGGCCCGGTGGCCCGGTTAGGGCCCCGCCGGTGTTCGCTGGGTTGGGATCTCCGACTGCGGTGGCTGGGTTCGGATTGTTATTGTCCCCAATACTTATGGCGGCCAAAAGCAGTACAAAAGGGGGTGGTGATGGACAGAGCATCTGTATCAATCAAACACTCACACCCAGTCAAAAGATCTGGGTTTAATCCATCACCGTTCTTTAGTCCATCACCACCCCCTTTTGTACCGCTTTTGGCCGCCATAAGTGTGGCAGGGTATGCTCAGACGTGAGTCCCTTGCTCACTTTGCCACTGGATTCAAGCAAGTCGGGCTGAAGACGGCTGGAATGCCAGAAACCGGTCCTCGGAAGCTTGTTTCCGGTCCAGGGAAGACATGGCTTGGCAGTTCGGGCTGGACTGTTCCCATGAGGCACAGGGTCAGACTGATTTGCATATAGCCATGTCTGAACTGGGGTGGCAGAGTGGGCTAAAGAACGGTGATGGATTAAACCCAGATCTTTTGACTGGGTGTGAGTGTTTGATTGATTCAGATGCTCTGTCCATCACCGCCCTCTTTAGTACGACTATGGAAGGACTACTTGATGCTCCCTTTCCGGAGACTTTTGATGGGAACTGTTGTTGGTTTGAAACTGCGTCACTCCCCTATGCATTGGCACCGCTAAGATGGCGGACGAAACAACCTTGGGAATCCATGACGGTGTGGGGAGTCTTTGGACTTAGCGGAGTTCTCAACACTTTCATCTCTCTGCTTCATCTCGGTTTGAACTTTGCTACAGCTTTTTCATGCATTGACTATCCTGCGGAAGTGACAGTTTGTCCGGAAGGGGCGCACATGTTTGATCTGAAGGGTCAAGGGTGAGACTGTGTGATTGAGTTTGCCATCGGGTATTACTGGACACGGGGTTTGCAATCATGATGCGGTCGGAAGGTTGGGTGGTGTTTGATGTTTCCCATGTTGCGCTACGTAACTGCAGCTTAATAGATTTCGAGACCTTAGTCTTGGAATTCTTGGCTTTGGCGGGGGGAGCGGAGACCGGGGGCATGTATGAAGATGCCCTCCTCCATCTTCTACTTTTAGTATTTAGTTAGTTGGGGCAACAGGCACACTGCTAGTTGGGGTTAGGCGATAGCCATATGCAGGGGTGCAGGGTGGGGGGATGGGTTTATTGTTTTGTCTTCACTTTTGTTTTTATGGTTTCCTTTTCTTCACACTCTCTTTCACTTTCCTTTTATAAGTATAGTTGGTGGAACATCCTGACTTTATTGGTATTCCAGTTCTGGTGCCCATGCTTCTTCTATTATCCTGATTCTATGGGTGGGCTGACCCTCAGAGCTTGAGCTTAATGTGAATTGTATATTGTACTGTGGCACATCCTGCTTCTCATACATTGGTGTAGGCGTCTCAGCCATTTCTTCACTGCTTAGTATCTATCCTGTATCTACATCTGTTCGCCTTATTATTATGTCTCAATGTATGGCACCTGATATGTCTATTACTTTCTTTGTTTTGAAACTAATAAAAAGATTAAAAAAAAAAAAGAAATGAATTCCCTTTCTAAGATTGACTAGGCCTGGGCGGTAAATCCCGTTCCGTTCGCGGAATTTGGGTAATTTTGCGTTCCGCAGAGAACGCAAATTTGGCCAAAATTCTGCGTTCTGCAACTTCGCGAAATTTGCTTGTTCGCGTTCTCAAATGAGTGTTCGCGAGAAATTTCACGATTGCGAACAGTAAAAAAGCATAGCGAACAAGCAATTTCGCTTGTTCGTGGAATTTCTGCATGTTCGCGGATATTTTTTACCGTTTCGCAGAGATTTGCGTAACATGATTACGCAAATTCCGCCCACCCCTAATATTTACCAACCATAAAAATTGTTGTAGTGATCGACTTTAAAACCAAACAACTTTCTTATTAATTGTATGTATTTTCCCTTGTATTTTCCCTTGTTTTGGGTCTATGCAGTAGTAAGCATTCCAACACCCATCAGGGGTAACAGGTGCTATATGAATGCAAACCTTTCTTCCCCTTTTTTCCCTCCGCTATCCTTCTCACTCGAAATAACTGACTAATATCCACCACTCAAGTTACTTTCATATTTCACCATACTAATTCACCACTAATCCAAAAGGTCTCACGTTTACATGAGTTTAAGCTATTGGCATTGTAAATGACAATGCCTTTTATTTGTTTTAAAAACGAAAACAAAAAGGCATTGTTATTTGCAATGTCAATAGCTCAGACTCGCGTAAATGCGAGACCTATTGCATTGCAAATGCTTGTTTTTAATGCACTTCGTCGCTGCTTAAAGCACACAACCTTCATTCAAACAACAGCAGGGGTGTTGCTTGGTCAGTAAGATTGGAAGGGCAGGGGGCTTCAGGTTTTCCAGCAACCACACAGGCATATAATGTTAAAATACATTAGAGGACAAGCTGGACACGTGGGTAAGTTGCTGCCTCTTTTTAGATTTTCAGAGTGAAGGTGTGTATATTGCAGTCAAATATGGAGCATGATTTTCTGAGATTACACAGGAGATTTTTTAGCAGATTTATATGCAAACTGTGTAGGCATAGTTTTTTTTTGTTTTTTTTAAGTATTGGCATGATCACATCTACATTGAAGACCAGAATACCATGGAGCAGCAACAGACTAAAAACACTATAGCGGATATTTTTAAACCACTCAGCCAATGGTGTATGATGTCACCTGAAACTCAGTGTAAATTGTTCCTATGTTGCCATTCTATCTCCCCTGACATATGTATAAGTTCATATTCACACATACAAAAAGACTTGCTATCAGTTTCATAAGATTAATATGTGCATGGTGGTGTTGCATATCTCTATCTTTACCTCTCTAAGGGCCAGATGTATGACCATGGCATTTAGTGACTCGCAAATTGCGCTCAAATGCAAGTCGCAATTTGCGAGTCACTAAATACCATGTACAACAGTGTCAGAGACACTGTTTGTGATTCCCAATGGGGTTGCAAATTGCATGCCTCATCAATATTCATGAGGCACTCGCAATTTGCGACACCATTGAGAATGGCTGGCTGGATTCCTATGGGTGTGGCCCCAGCGCTCAGATGGGGCTCAAACTGTTATCAGCGCATATTGCGGTCGCAAAACATTCTCACATAGGCCTCCGACTAGCTATTAGGAAGGGACGCCCCTTTCTAATAGCAACTCACAATTCCTATTTAGAGAATCACAAAAAAAATCTCCCTCACTTAATAGGGATTGTTACACGGCCTATTAGATTTTGCATGCGCAAACTGGTCACAAACCAGTTTGCGCACGCAAAACAGGGTCGAACATCTGGCCCTCATTCTCTATCCCTCTATCTCGCTAACTCTCGCACTAAATTTCTCTAACTGTCTCTTTCTCTCTCTCTCTCTCTCATATTAGTTTTTTTAAATGTTACTTGGGGCATTAAATAAGAGCTGTTGCACGCTACTGAGAAGACTCTTGTTATTAATGTTAATTTCATATCCAGGGCAATTTCATGTTTGTATCTCTAATATCCATCTCCATTCTTTCAATGCAGGAAGAGATGGGCAGTGCATTTTGAGAATGTAGACAAGGGCACTTATACAATTTATTAAGGACCCAAAAAATACTCTTCGTTACAATATCTTGGTAGATACTGGCCAACTATATAGTTTAATTGCAAGAGCACATACTTCAAGTGATGCTAGAGCATACTAAATCAAGTCATATCAATGGTGTTCAATGATCTGGAATTGGCAAACAGTAAAGGAACTGGTCAAAGAAAGCATTCAAAGGATAGAGGCTTGAATGAAGAGTTTCTGCTTGCAGAGGTATGTTTGGATATATTTTATATATTGAACTAGTTAACCTTGGTGTATTTCTTCATTTTTATCCATTGAAAGTGTTATAAGGTTTTGCAGCGTGAATATTTCTGGATTGCAGTGCATTATTCCACTATCTAGTGGTTGGGTCTGGAATCGTATTCTTTTTTTCCCCTGTTTTTTTTTTCATGGTCCAGGTGGGGGTCGACTTCCCACCATTTGGTGTCCTCCTGTGACGTCAGCTCGCCTCCTCCGGAAGCTCCCACCTCTGGGCGCCATCTTCAGATTCTTCTTTCCGCCGTTGGGTCTGGATAATCAACGAGGAGTTCCAGAGTTTTTGGAAAAGAGAATGTATGAGAGTAGGCTCTGTTTACTATGGTTACCCCCACTTTTTGCTGTGTTTCACAACTTTAGTCTTTAGTCAACTTTAGTCTTGCTGGGGCTCTGCAAACCAGGACCCCAGCCTAGCTGCTTCCTCTGTTAACTGATTGCATGTACATTAGGTACATTCCTGATTGGTTACTGGGTTACCCTTGTGAGTCCATAATATATGGTACCTTAGGTACCAGAGGCCTACCAGGGGCTGAAGCATGTATTATGCCAGCCCTAGAAAGCCTTCCAAAATGGCTCCACAGGTCTGCTCTTGCAGCCTGGGTAAGGTGGTGTAAGTACCCCTTACTAAGATATAGTATACCTATATCTACCTATATATACAGACACATATAAACCTATAAGTCAATCCTATGGCAGGCCTTGACAATCCTGAAGGCAGAGTGCTTGGTTTTGTGTGAGAGGGTGTCCAAGCATGAGCTGAGCCCCTCTGCAGCTTTCAGAATCCCTTCCTTATAGCTGTTACGTGACACAGCCATACCATATACTCTTAAGTGCATTATAACCTCGAGGTAAATGCTAACTTTGGAATGGCTGCATCAAAGCATGTTGTGTTTGGTGTCAAACACTTTGGAATTCTACCCCCCTCCACACCAGTTCTGGCGGCGGAGTCGAATTCCACCCTTCCAGAGGGAGAAGACATGTACACACTTACCTGACCGGTAATAGTTTAAAAGAGCCCCAGCAAAACAAAATGGATGCTGCTGCCACAGACACGAGTCTAACCTCCTTCTTCTGGACGAAACTCCGGCAGGGAAGGCCTGGACAATAGGTTTCATGTCCAGGGAGGTGTAACGCCCACCTCCTCAGCCAGGCTTTAGTGTATTGGGGCAGGGTGGTTGCATTCAGTGAATGCTTTTCAGACAGTGCCTGGGGCACACAATGTATTCCTGTGCATACCCCAGTTCAAACCGGTTGCTGGGGCACTCAGCCCCAGCTCTGGCGCGAAACTGGACAAAGGGGAAGGGGTTTAACCACCCCATCCCCACATCCTCCCATAGGTCGGACCTTAGAGTTAGTCCAGGCCCTAAACATAGTATAGGTATAGGACTTCAGTCCCTAGGACTTTTGATTACCCTGGACAAAACTCTGCAACATATATCCTGAAACTTTGACATTCTATTTCGACTAGAAGCTAGAAGAAATCTCCCTTGGGGTCAAGGAGTGACTCCCCTGTTGAAACCGGCACCAAAGAAGCATCTTGCCGTCTGCATTTCCAAGGCTCCCGCCATATCCTGAAGGATTTGCGACACAGGAAATGGACTTCCAGACATCTCTGAGGCCGACAAGAGATCACAGAAAAGCTGAGACCTGCAGCCGTCACAAGAGACGTGGGACCGGAACTCCTGGACACCGTGCATATTTGCAAGTGCACCTACTTCCCGAGCTTTCCTGAAGTTGTGCATTGAGCTACTCGTAGTCCAAGCCCTGAGCACCATCTGCACTGAAGATTGTGGGCCTACACTCCACGGGTGTTCAGTGTGCCCGCTTCTAGCATTACTGCTTGAGCGCCCCTTCGCAATCCCCGGTCGGTTGACTGGTGGGTCCTAGCTAAGGTAACTCTTTTGTTTCTTGGGCTTCCCTGGTTGCTTCATAAATGTGCCCTGACTCGCCTCCAAAGGGCGAGTCCCTCAGACCTTGCTGGTCTGCTCCAAAGCCAATCTTTTCATTCTGCGTGGTTTGCTGTTGCGAAGGATTGTTGGGTCCAATCCGGATACCGACGCTGTAGCACTCGTCATCCGACGTGGGACAGCTCGAATCCAGCTCCTGGTTGTCGTCGACACCTCCTGGTCCTTGTCGCTGAAGAGTCAAGCTTCACCTGAAATCACCCAACATCGGCTGGTACCTTCCTGTTGCTTCCCTGATCACTGTCAAGTGACGCGGACTCTGTCCCCTCTGCTTTCAGGTTCTTCAGATCTCCGATCCACCCTTGGATCCATCTGGACACTTTTCATCTGGTCGCCTGCAGAACTTCTTTGCAGCTCTCCATAGGAAACGACGATGAAACCCGAAACGAAAAGAAACCTATGCACCTGGTTTCCCTGGGTGAGGCAACACGAGTACTTCAGTGCTCCTGTGGGTCTTGACTCTGAAACTGTGCAGTACTGCAGGGTTTTTTTCCTAGTCCACTCCTAAGTGTCCTTAATGTTTAAAAATCTAACTGCAACTTTCTACATAGAAGTCACTGGTTATTCATGGCTGTGTTCAGACACTGCATGACCTCGTGGGTCTCCTGAGTCCCTACCTTGGGTGGTTCCTGTTTTCCGCAGCGGTTCTACAGGCCCTAGGCCTTGTCTCTATGATTGTAGTGGTACTTATACCACTTTTTTAGTATATGGTTTGTGAAGCCCCTAGGGCAAAAGTATACTGTGCTAATTTACTGTGTGCGTATTAAGTTTTCTGTAAGTACTTTTGCCTCTAGCCTCAAAAAGAGGCTAGAGGGGTGTGGTTAGAATACATACATATATATTTTATATATATATATACCTGGTGTGGTTCTCCTTTCATTTGATCATTCATGTGATTATAGACTGGTAAAACAAGCTGCTTAACATTCCTTCAAGACTTAGCCTGAAGGCTGCTCTCCACAGCCCCCACTAGGATAGCTTTCTATATAGCTTGTTGTTAAACCTACCATCAATAAGGGTGGTTTGGATTGGTGCAAGGTGCCCACTAGAATAGTCAACATCATATGCCAGGCCAACTTCTCACAGAGAAGAAGAAAATCGAGCAAAAAACACCAACGGTTGGAGTTTTCAGCACACCGAAAAAAACCACAGAGCCGGGACGACAAAGATGGTGAGGAAGAATGCGCATACAGGGGGCCCCCTGAGCACAGTAATGGACTAAACCCCTTTCAAATTTTTCTGTAACTGCCACCACAAGTACACGCAGAAGGACCAGCACCCGGTCTGCATCCTTTGCTTGCCTCTCTACCATCAAAGCAAGGATTGCAACGCCTGCTCGGCATTCGCACCCAAGACACTCAGAGTGAGGGAAAGACAGAGGATAGCAAGCCACAACATTCAGAGGCAAGTGTAACCTCCATCGCTCCGGGACTTGGGCCTCTCCAGCGGAGAAGAGGACAACATAGGCAAGGGACCAGAGGACTACACGGTTGCAGAGACAGATAAGAAGTTGACAAAGGAGGTAAGAGACGTCCACCCCAAAAGCCCCAACGGACTCTCGAAAAACTGAGTCAAAGTCCTCGAAAGGAGCACTGGTGTCAAAACCTTTGACGATCACAGCTGCATCCACGGACAAACAGTCCAGCGGATCCTTCGAAAAGGACTCCCAGATGGCAAAAGATCTAGAAAAACCAAGGTCGTCGAAGCCCAGCCCCGAAAAGGCACGCTCAACGCCGAAGGAAAAAGAGCTAAAGGAGACTTTGACATCAAAGAGAAGAGAAGCGCTGAAACTCTCGATGCCGAACAAGCGGCCAAAATGGAGAGAAAGAGAAGGCTCAAGGCCAAAATGAACAGCATCCTCCAGAGGAAAAAAGATTTTGATGAACGGATGAGCAGATACACCATCCCTTCGATGCCCGCCACTGTAGCCGAAACAGAAGTCGAAGAGGAGTTCGACGCTGGAGAGATGCCGAAAACTCCTGAACCGCCAGAGCAACAGGACGAAGAAGGCCTGTACTATGACAAAGGGGAAGGTGAGGATGATCAGCGGACATACTTGGGCTCGATATCCTCGGAGGCGCAGGACCTGGTATCGCTGGACTTCGACGCCGAAATCCCGGAGGAGGGCGTAGAGTCATATCAGTCGAGGTCTTTGCCGCCGGACGACATTGGCATCTACAATATGATCATTAAAAATGCTGCAGTAACATATGGGGTAAAGTTAGAGGAAGAGAAACCAAAAGCCTGCTTTCTCTTGGAGACTCTGCTTCCCGCTCAAACTAGGAGACAGTTCCTACCCTTGTCTCAAGTGTACTGGAGCAGGGCAGGGAAGCCTTCAAGAAACCAGCAGCCTGCAGATCTATCGCCCCTAGAACACTGGAAAAAATAAGCATTCCTTGAAGGACCCAGCATATATCCAGGGATCAGTACCAGCTGACTCAATTATAACGTCAACACCCAGGAAGAGGGCCAACAACCTCACAAACTCAGGGCCACCTCCAGACAAGGAAAGTAAGAGGATAGACCTCATGAGAAGAAAAGTAGAGAGGAATGCGGTGATTCACTGGCGCATTGCAAACTCCAGTGCCCTAATAAACAGGCATGCCTATCAGCACTGGGAGGAGATCGGGCAGCTGCTCAAGCATCTCCCTGAACAATATCAACAAAGGGCTACACACCTGGTGGAGGAAGGAAAAAACATGGCAAACACCTGCCTAAAGTCGGCCCTGGATGCAGCAGACACATCCAGCAGGTTTGTGATGATTAGAGTGACGGAGAGACCGCACGCCTGGCTCAGGATCTCTGGTTTCAAACCAGAGGTACAGAACAATATTATCAACATGCCCTTCAACGGGAAACAATTGTTTGGGACCCCAGTTGACGAGAAATTGTCACAACTCAAAAAGTATAATGAAACTGCAAGATCCATGGGAGCACTGCAGTTCAGAGGGATGAGGAGGGGCACACCCTCAAAGAGACCGGGTCGCAGAGGAGGAAGCCAACCCGGGAACATCGCACCAAGCCTTCTAGCACTCATATCAAGGAGGCAACCAGGCCTTGGCAGTAGCAGCCATGAGGCGAGTCCTGTCAGGGGCATCCCAACAGACAGGGACAGACAAGCAGGGGGGCCCAGCAACCCACCTCAAAGTGACTCCACTGTACCAAATATAGCCCCCCCAAACAACATCTGTAAAGGGGCGGCACAGCAAAAGACTAAAAAAACAATTAAACAAAGAAAGTATCCTCAACCATGTAACACCGGTAGAAGGCAGACTAAAGAATTTCTTCCAGGAATGGAAGAAGATAAGAACTGACAAATGGATACTCAACATCATACAGTTCGGGTACTGTATAGAGCTGGAAAAAACACCACCATCAGGAGGCCAACCAACAAAACACGCACACAGAGAGCTCGCGCTATAGAAAGTGCCATACAAAGAAATAAACAAGGGAGTGTACTCAGACTACTTCCTAGTCCCAAAAGTGGACGAAACGTTAAGACCCATCTTAGATCTAAGGGTCTCAAACCAATACATAAAAATTCAAAATGACGTCCCTACAGGAGGTTATCCCACAAATAAGAGACAGGGATTTCATGTCCACAATAGACCTCAAAGATGCCTACCTACACATTCCCATGAACCGAAAGCACAAACATCTACTGAGATTTGCCATCAACAAAGTGCACTACCAGTTCACAGCCCTAGCCTTTGGACTAAAATCGGCACCAAGGGTCTTCACAAAAAGCCTAGCAGCAGTAGCAGTGCACGTACGAAGGCAAGGAATACATGTATATCCCTACCTAGACGACTGGCTGGTACATGCGAATTTCTACACCCGAACTACATGCTCAGCGGGTCATGCACACGCTATCAGAGCTAGGGTTTTCAGTAAATTGGGGAAAGTCCTCCATAGAACCAGAACAGGTGAAGATCTTTCTGGGCGCACAGATCAATTCCATCCAAGGCAAAATGTTCCCCATTGAGAAGAGAACCTCCGCCATACTGAAGGAGAAACGTCCATTCTGGAATGGTAAGCTCTGACAGTGAGGACAGTGAGTAAGTTCATGGGTATGATGGCATCCTGCATACACCTGGTCCCCCAATATTCGACTCCACATAAGAACATTCCAGGAATGGCTCCAACAGCAATGGTCACAGGCAACTGGGAGTTGGGAGGATCTAGTGGTTGTTACACATGCAGTGCAAGAGTTGAAGACATGGTGGACAAAGGAGAACATAACAAAGGGGAAGCCATTTACACCACCAACTCCAACAGTGACCATCACAACAGACGCATCCCAGATGGGGGGGAATCGCACATGAACTAGCTCAAGGTGATGGGTTTGTGTACGCAAACAGATGCGGTCCAACACATCAACTACCTGGAACTGAAGACCGTGTTCCTAGCCTTAAAAGCTTTCCAGAAGCAGCTGCACAGGCACAGGGTATTGATACAAACAGATAACACCACAACGAAGTTCTACATCAACAAGCAGGGAGGAACACAATCAGTGGCGCTATCAGAACTAGCGCAGGAGATATGGAGATGGGCCATTCCACTACAAGTAGACATCCTGGCGATACATCTCCTAGGAAAGGACAACGTGAAAGCGGACGGACTCAGCATACAGACATCAGCATCCCACGAGTGGGAAGTCAATCCACAGGAAATGCAAAAGCTGTTCAAGAAGTGGGGGACCCCACAAATAGACCTGTTTGGAACACACCAGAATGCAAAATGCCAATACGTCGCATCCAGACAACCAAGTCAACAATCCCAAGGGAATGCCCTATGGATCAGCTGGTCGAAGACATTTGCCTACGCTTTTCCCCCAATACCACTGATGCACAGGGTGCTCAGCAAGTGCAAAAGCAGGAACATGACACTAATACTGGTAGCTTTGTTAAACAAAGAGAATCCAACTCAAAGGAAGGGAAAGTGTTCAACAAGTGGTATTGGAGCACTTAGTGTTTTGTAAAATACCCCTCACACACCAAAGGCCCCTTGGTGTCATGCTTTATCATCGGGGTCTTCGCACCCCTCTAACGGGATGCGGCGTGCTGCGACCTACGACTACGTGGGAGCACTTGTAGTTAGTTTCTATATGTGGTGCATGAGTATTGGGTGTATTTACAAGTGAGTGGTGGGAAGTGGTGAAGGTTTAAAAAGTACCTGGCACGTGAGTGTACTCGAAAAAATGTATTCCTAACTCCGGCTGGTACTGTTAAAAAAAGTGCAGTGTGAGGTGAAACCTGTCGTGTTAATGGACAGAACCTCTGGTGTGCGTCGACATGTTTCGGAGGCAAAGCTCCTTCTTCAGGACGGGGGCACAACTTCCCCACCTTACTCACGTTTTTTTTAAATTATGTATCAAAATGTAATAAAATTGATAAATATCAAAAGTGAAAATACTAAGAGGCTATAATGTGCCTACAGCGGTATGCTATAAGTACAATGACCTGTAGGAAAAAGAAACAAAGAGATGGTCACCCATATACCGGGTAATTCAAGCAGGTGCAGTATCCTGGAACCGTACCATGCGCTTAAATAAGCCCTGTAAAAGAAGATACTTACAAAACATACAACAAAGATACACAAATTACTAGAATAAACTGGAAGTGTGGGTCTTACTTATGAAGCTTGCTTGCTTGCTTCATGAGCAAATAGGAACGTCTGGGGTGTTGCTTTTTATGCAATCTGAAGTGAGAGATAGTGTAGGAATTAAAGTACAATCTCACTTACTTAGTTGGTTTGGAGAAATGAAAGTTTTCTGTTTCATACTCACAGGTCCGGGACATACTATTCACCGTCCTACCCCATATACGCTGCTCCGCTGATGTGAGGAGAACTAGCGATAATCACGTTTTTTACCCGGCTCCTGATTGTTAGTCTGAGCGGCCGCATATGCATACATGACCAAGTATGGGTATTCCGATATTGACAGGTTAATTACATACCCTAACGACTTGACCAAATAAGGGTGTTCCGTTGTGGTCAGGTTAATTGTATGCCCTTGTATGGCATATCCGATCATGATCATACATCTCCGTGTGTCCTGATGGGGCGCTGGTAGCTGAACAGCTAACACTCACATGTCTTTATCTACGCGCATGCGCGAAGATCCTACGCGCATGCGTGCCGGCCTTGGTCTATCATATGTGCAGTCTGTTCGAGCGGATTTTTACAACTTACACCGTTATTATAACATAGATTGGTATGGATCCCGAAGTGTGGTTTTATCATCCTGGGACATCATTAGATAATGATTACGGAAATTCTTGTTGTTCCTGAAACAATAAGTCAGTTTTCTAGTGGGAGAGTTGTCCCCATGGAACATCATCATTCAGGCCTGGGATGTGGGTGCCAAGACGGAATACCCATTGTTGTTCCTTTTGAAAGAGGCCCGCCTCTGAAGGTAACTGTTCGATGACTGTCCACTTTAGGTCATTCACACAGTGTTGTGCGGTGAGGTAATGCGTGGCCATTTTTGTTGTACTTTTTTTGCAGCGCACATTGCTTTTGTGCTCGTTCATTCGTATTTTTACAGCCCTGGTGGTCATGCCCACATACTCCAGGCTACAGGGGCAAGTGATGAGGTATATCACATTTTTGGATTTACAATTAGTCATCCTCCTTTGTTCCCAGGTTGTTCCGTTCCGGCAATTAAGTCTTGTGCTTTTTTGTGTGAGGTGGCAGCTGCTGCAGTTCCCGCAGGGAAAATGTCCTTGCACTCCTATGAATGGTTGTGTCACCAAAGGTGGTTTGGGTCTAGTATGTACTAACATATCCCTGAGGTTCCGTCCTCTTCGGTGAGCGAACATGGGTTTTTCAAAATCAAGTTTGCCGCATGTCAGTATGCTCCAGTGCTTGTTAACAATCTTAGAGACTTCATTTGACATGGTGTTGAAAGTCGTCACGCAGATTGGTCTTTTGACTTCAGTGGATTCTTTTTGTCGGTCTTCTAAAAGAGCCTCTCCATTATTGCTCTTTGCTCTTTTCATTGCTTTGTCAATGATTTTGATGGGGTACTGTCGTAGTTTCAACTTCTCTTTTAGATCTCCGGCTTGTGTTCTGAAATCTGATACATCAGTACAGTTTCGTCTGAGGCGCAAAAATTGGCCGTAGGGTAAATTTTCTCTAAGGTGACGAGGGTGAAAACTGTCAAACCGTAACAAGCAGTTCCTGGATGTCGGTTTAAAATGGGTGGTTGTTTTCAACCTTCCTCCCTCTGCGTGTATGTTTAGATCCAGAAAAACCAAAGTATGGTTAGAGACTGAGCTTGTGAATTTTAAAAAGGCATTTTGGTTGTTGAGCCATACCAGAAAGTCATTTACAGATTGTTGGTCACCTTCCCATATAACCAGAATTAAAAGGAGAAGCACAAGCTCACTCTACAAGACAGAAGGGAGCAACGATAGCGTTCCTCGTAAACACGCCCATCCGAGACATCTGCATGGCAGCAACATGGGCTTCAGTGCACCCGTTCACTAAACCCTACTGCACAGATATACAGATGAACAGGGAGGCACAAGTAGGACAAAAAGTGCTTCAACATATATTCAACAACCAATGCTCATCTTCCACCCAGTGGCCGCAAAAATAGGAAACTGCTACAAAGTCTATGCACAGCATAGTAAATCCAGAAAGATTCACGCTGCAAAATTAATAGTTTCTTACCTGTCAGTGTCGTTTTGCAGCTTGAAGACTTTCTGGATTCACTAGGGAAAAGAACCACCTCTGCCAGAAAGATGAGGCAGGAGGGATGGATAAATGGAAAAAGGATAAATAATAATACAATCCAAACAAAAAGAAAGAAAAAAAAGATGGCGCCCAGAGGTGGGAACTTCCGGAAGAAGCGAGCCGACGTCACAGGAGGACACCAAATGGTGGAACGTCGACGCCCACCTGGGCCACGAAAAAAGAGAAAAAAAGACTAAGATTCTGGGCCCAACCACTGGACCTTAGAGTATTGCACAGCATAGTAAATCCAGAAAGTCTTCAAGCTGCAAAACTACACCGACAGCTAAGAAACTATTCAATACTTTCCAATAGCATAGTCCTGTGTGTACTTCACAAGAACCACCACCACTGAGGGGGATTGAGGGGAAATCAAAGGTGTTGCTGTAGTATTTTGAGTCAGTGGGGTGCAGGTGGTAAATGGAACTGTGATGACACTGACTGAAGGATATGCTCATGACAGAAATCAGTTGACCTGACTGTGCTCACCTGTTAATATATTTTTAATATAAACACTTTTATATTTATTCTACAGAATTTGTTTGGGTTCTTTGCAAAGAGCACCACTGGAAAGTTCCAAATAGTGACCAATGGATCTTTAACAAGTGCACTAATACAAGACGGAAATTTTCACCACATCAAACTTTAGAAGCTTTGTTGATTTTGATAGCAATTGCAGGTTCATATGCATGAGATGGACTGGTAATATTTGTCACGTTTTTCTAAATCAATTCTAATAATTTGATAGACAATTCCTCCACTCAAATGTGTGATGCAGACACTTTTACTACTAATGTGCTTATAAACTTTCATTTAGATAGCAATATATCTAAAAGTGCAGATGCCAAGAGATGGACTGGTTATATTTGACATTTTTTTTTAAATCTGTTCTGATAATTTGATAGACTATAACAGCATTCAAACATCTGATGTAGACATGTTTACTAATAATGTAGTCTACAATTGTTACATAAGTTCAACCATTCTGCAAGCTTCTTCTATCAATAAAATGTCATCTCACAGTCCACCTGCATCTCGTTAAGAACATTTCACAAGTTAATTCCACAAAAGTCTTGTACAATGTGTTTAGCAAATTGTTTTTCTAAATTCTAACATTCATAGTCTGGTGGAAAATCAAATCAGGAGGACAGCTTTTATCTGGCGACTAATTCAATTTTGCACAATTGTTCCTTCTGGGTAATCTGAAAACAAACACATATCCAGGTACACATCATAAAATTTTTGCTGAATGCATCACTAATGAGTTTGTAACAGGCAGATTATAATCATTGACTCAGAAGCATGTACAAAATAAAATGTAGTCTGAAAGGCCCATAAGGCAACATTAAGAGAAGCCCTGTGCAAGCAATCAAATCAATCACTATAAATTAATCTGAGTGAATGTGACTAGTGTTCAATTAACATTCACTTTAAATTCTGCTAGTCTTACTTGAGTCTTCACAATCATTGCCTTAGTATTCAGATATTGCTCACTAAGAAGTTGTCACAATAAATGAGAAATTTTTCTTGAAATGGCACAGGAGCTGCAAATAAACCCTAACAGAATACCACTAAGCTTCAAATACTATTCTTCTAGAATACGACTAGTCTTCTTTTAGCAATCAATTGAAGTGTTCATTATGTATTTGAAGGGTAGTTGAATAGAACTAGTATTCCCTCATTTGCATATTTCGGCTTGTGGGCATACTACAGTCTTCATGCATACTAAATAAATACTATATTTTAATAGTAAATGAATACCGCTATAAACACTGGAATCGCATTAACTGAAGATCTTCTAAACTTGCCAAATATTTCACCCTATGATACACACTTTGCATTTTTCCACAAATAAATGTTTTGCTAGTTCAGAAGGATCAAAAATCACACATGGTGCTGCGCCGTGGCAAATGTTAACTACTCACCTGATTGTTTCACCCAAGTGTTATATTGGTACTAGAGAGGCAGAGCGTCTTGTGAGAACAGCATTAATGTGTGATGAAACAGCAAAATAGTATTGTCACAGAATGCACTACATTTGCTGCATCACTTTCACCGTGTTCCCTAATTTGGCCTTCCAAATGTCTCTCAATCAAGCAATCAATAAATCAGGTCCTGGATATGTCTTTGCGTCGAGGTGGGAGAAGGATTTCCCACCGGTGGTTGTTCTTCGGATGCGCGGGATGGTGGCGAGTGAGAGGTCGGTGGAGCATAGCTGGCGGTTGGGGATGTAATGTAGAAGGAGAGCCGTCTGTTGAGGTAGGCTGAGCCAGTCTTGTGGAGTGCTTTGTGTACGTGGGTGAGGAGCTTGAAGGATATCCTCTTGTTGACTGGGAGACAGTGCAGGTTTCTCAGGTGTGGGGGGGGGTGATGTGGTTGTGGCGTGGTACTTCGAGGATCAGTCGTGCCGAGGAGTTTTGGGTGCGTTGTAGTCGTTTGATGAGCTTGGTCAGGGCTCCCACGTAGAGGGCGTTTCTATAGTCGAGTCTGCTGCTGACGAGGGCCTGGGTGATGTCTTTCTTGTATCTGTCGGGATCCATCTGTATATCTTGCGGAGCATGCAGAGGGTGTTGAAGCAGGATGATGATATGGCGTTTACTTGCTTGGTCATTGAGAGCGTTGAGTCGCGGATGATTCCCAGGTTGCGTGTGTGGTCGGTGGGTGTCGGGGCTGCCCCCAGTGCTGTCGGCCACCAGGAGTCGTCCCAGGCTGAAGGGTTGGAGCTGAGGATGAGGACGTCCGTCTTGTCAGAGTTCAGCTTCAGGCGGCTGGTCTTCATCCAGTCGGTGACTGCCTTCATTCTTTCATGGAGGTTGGCTTTGGGGGTGATGGGGTCCTTGGTGAGGGAGAGGATCAGCTGAGTGTCGTCGGAGTAGAAGATTATGTTGAGGTCATGCTGTCGGGCTACGTGTGCGAGCGGGGCCATGTAAATGTTGAACAGCGTCGAGCTGAGGGAGGATCCCTGGGGTACGCCGCAGATGATCTCGTAGGCTATGGAACGGACTGGGGGGAGGAGGACGCTCTGGGTTCTGCCAGAGAGGATGGAGGTGGTCCAATCCAGAGCCTTGTCTCGGATCCCTGCGGCGTGGAGGCATGCACGTAGTATACGGTGGTAGACAGTGTCGAAGGCGGCAGAGAGTTCTAGGAGGATGAGTGCTGCGGTCCCGCCATCGTCCAGCAGGGTCCTGATGTCGGCGATGGCGGCGATGAGGGCAGGCTCAGTGCTGTGGTTGCTGAATATCAATATTGTGACGCACTAATATCATTGACAAAAAATCGAGAGACAAAATAGCAAAAGGTATGTGTATAGATTTTCTGTACCGAATTCCACATCTGTGTACCAAAAAAACATACAAATATATCTTCATTTATGTGGAGTTAAGAATGGCAACTATATACGTCACTCTGTACATTTACCATTCAATATTTTGTCTACTGTTTTTACTGTGCCACAATATTCTCCTTGAAAGGCATGTCTAGTGACAGTGATGTGAAAACTTATACTTCTAGGAAATCTCAGAAAAAAAGCAGATCTCCTCAGGCTCATACCTCAAGGGAAAGACCTGAGAAGGCCCTTAAAAAGACAACCAAAGGTTCTTCTGGGCACAGTCCCTCAAAATCTCCTCCAAGCAAGGAAAAGGAGAGCAAGGGTCATGCATCAGGGGTTAAAAATGCCAAGAGGACAAGCTCAGAGCCCTCAAAATCACCCCCTAAAGTCAAGCATTCAGCCAAGAAGCCGGCTTCTACAACTCCTGAGGGAATATTGGAAAAAACGAAATCGTCGACGAAGAAATTGTCGTCATCGGTGAAAAGTGAGGTAAAACTTGCTTATTCCCGTCAACGGTGGCACTGTCAGCGACAGTGTCGACGCCGAGATCAGGGACGACGACAATGACTATGGCGATCTCGTCGACGAGAGAAAACCCCCAGAAAAAAGAGTATTTACCAGGAAAATGACAATTACCCCGGAACTTACCTCTCCAAGTAAGGTGACACCTCTGGTACCATCTCACCTTTTGGAGGAAGAGGAGTCAGGCGAGGAGGAGAATGGCGGTGGTCCTGTCGCAGTTGCATGTGAAGTGCCAGGGAGATTACTCGCAGGATGAATATGAGGACTATCAAGAACGTCCCCAGCAACATTATCGCCAGGAGTTTAAGAAGAGATGGTGAGCTTTCCATCTTCATTGCGAAAAGATTTGCAATTTATGCTGGAAGATTATAAGAAAAGACATCCTGTACCTCATACCTCTCAAGAGTTACAGGTGGATATGCCTCAACTACGACCTAGGCCAAGTACACCGGTGAGAAGGCGAGAGATTTTACCAGAGCCCTTGCCTAGATCTCCACTACCAAAGTCTCAACAAGAACCAGTGACCACGGATGATGATCAGGAGGAGGGGCAGATAACGGACCCTAGCAGAGAGTGGGATGATTATCTCATTCCATCACCTTCTTCTCCTTCACTGAAGCCTGTCGACTCACCACCGGAAGACATCAGTGGGTTTCATAATTTAATGGAGAGAACAACAGATTTGCGCTCACCATATCATCTGACAAGGTAGAATCTTCTTGTACGACTTCAGTAAGCCATATCGTAAAGCAGTTTGGTCTCTCCCGATTGTCAATCATCTATGGGAGGAAGGCCTGAAGGTCATGGAGACACCGGCAACTGTGACTCCAGGACACGAAAGACTAGACAAAAAATATAAAGCGCATTCGGATGCTCCAGCTTGTCTTCTAAGACACCCCAAGCCGAATTCAGTTATAACCCAGGCGGCTCTGCAGAAGTCACAAAATCCATCAGCTCCTATTATGACACCTCCTGATAGAGAGGGTAGGCTTTTGGACAATGTGGGGAAGAGGTTTTCCTCCATGTCTGCCCTTCTGGTTAGAGCGGCGAATGAACTGGGCATTCTGGGCAGGTACGATAGGCAGATGTGGTGTGACCTCTTGCCTTACAAAGACCGCATTCCAGAAGCTGATAGACAGGAGGCCAAGAAGATTCTCCAAGAAGGGGAAAGGACTTCGACTGGTCATTGATTGCATGATGGCCATCGTGACAACGGCCTTCAGATCGTTGGGTGGAGCAGCAGTCCTACGTCGACAAGGATAGCTAAGAGCAACAGCGTTTAGGCCTAAAGTCCAAAATAAAATCTTTGACCTTCCTTTCAATGGAGAGGATTTATTCGGAAAACATGAAGACGAGGCACTGTAAAGTATCAAAAAGGATACTGAAACCGCAAAATCATTAGGAACACTGCAATATTGGAAAGTTCCTTTTTGAGGCTCTAAAGGTAGAGGCCAATCATCTTATAGAGGAGGGTACCAGCAAAGAAGATACTCTTCTTACTCGACCTCGTCTCAGCCCTACCGTCAGCAGTATACACAACGTCAGTCAGGAGGGTACACAAAATGTACTCATTAAGGTAGAAGAGGTTGTCAGGGGAAGGACAACACCCGACGACAATGACAACCTACAAGATCGTGCTACACTTATTCCTCTTATGTCACATGGTCCCCTGGGTAGAAAAATTGCTTAATATCTCGAAAATTGGCAGCAAATAACAACAAACCAATAGATCCTCAACATTATACAATTCGGACACACTCTAGAACTTTTACAAACGCCCCCCTGTACACCGCCAAAGCATCAAGAGGTCAAGCACTTACATCAGACGCGTTCGGAAATTCGGACAATGCTCCAAAAGGGAGCAATAGAACCGGTACGAATTCCCAGAACGGAAGAGGATTTTATTACTGTTTTTTTCTAGTCAAGAAAAACATTCTCCAATGGTGTCCTATTCTAGACCTCAGATCCCTAAACACCTATCTCAAAAAACAATCGTTCAGGATGGTTTCCCTTCAAAACATCGTTCTGCTTTTAAACCCAGGAAATCATATGACCACATTAGACCAACAGGATGCGTACTTTCACATCCCCATCCATCCTTCCCACAGGCACTACCTTCGGTTCGTGGTAGCCGGAGAACATTACCAATTCAAAGTACTGCCATTTGGCCTCAAATCAGCCCCAAGAATATTTACAAAATGCCTAGCTCCAATTCTATTTACACAAGACTAAACCCTTTTGCAAGTCTTCTCAACTTTTTGTCACCTTCAGCGCACTAAGGAAGTCTTTCCCTTTGTGAAAACGTAGATTTGTAGATGGATTTCCAGTGCGATAGAATACTGTCAACAAGCAGCTGCAAAACCTTTGAATGCACGAGTTCGTGCCCATTCGACAAGAGCAGTGTCCACCTCCGCTGCTTTGTTTGTGGGAGTGCCGATGCAGGATATCTGCAGGGCAGCGACCTGGAGAAATACGTATACCTTCACCAGGCATTACTGCTTGGATACAGCCGCAGAGAGAGAGAGAGATGTGGCGGTGGGAGAAGCGGTGCTGAGAAACATTATTCAAAAACGGTGAGCCATCTTTTATATCCCTCCTTCCTGTTTTTATTGGTTACAAATGCACATTTTTTATTATTATGTTTGGTAAGAGTGGTTGCAATACTAATATGCAGAATTCTAAGTTCAATATGTATAAAAGATGATGTCTTAAAAAAAAAATTAAATGTGCTTTATACTACTGATCGCTATTCTGTTTGAGGCATGTGAATCTATGAAAGCTCCAATACTGGAGTAAGAAAACAAGTTACTTACCTGTAACAGTAGTTCTCCAGTATTGGAAGCTTTCATAGATTCACATGCGAACCACCCTCCTCCCCTGAGAGGCTCACCTCTGATTTAGTACAGAAGGTATTTATTTATTTATTTATTTATTTATTCATGAAATTTGTAAAGTGCAACAAATGCCCTAGGGCGTCTCGGCGCTGTGAACGTGGCAGAAAAGGGGGGAAGGTTATTGATTGAACTGCAAGGTTTTGATTTTTCTCCTGAAAGCTAACAGAGTGGGGATGGACCTGATGTCCAGGTCGAGGGAGTTCCAGAGTTTGGCTGTGGAAACCGTAAAGCGACGATCGCCCCAGGAGGCCGTTTTAGTGCGTGGCACTGACATCAGGAGGGCGTTAGTTGATCGTAGAGATCGGTTGGGAACAAAAAAAGCTAAGGAGTTAAGGAGGAATCGGGGTCCTTGCTTGCGTGAGGCTCTGTAGACAATACAAAGCGCCTTGAATTTGATACGGTTTTTAACGGCTAGCCAATGGTAGCCTTTGATGACGTGGGCTATAGGTTTAAACTTGGGAGAACCTGATAGCATTGTTGCAGCCACGTTCTGCACGGACTGTAGTTTACGGATGACTTGTTGCTGGGCATTCATGAAGAGTCTGTTGCAGTAGTCCAAGGAGGACATTACAAATGCGGTGACCAGAGTTTTTCCTGAGTTGGAGGGGATGTAAGGGAGGATTTTTTTAATGGATTTTAATTTGTAAAAGGAGGATGAAACAATGGTGTTTGCCTGAGCGGCAAAGGTGAGTTTGTCGTCAAATAGTATACCTAGGTTTCTAACCTTGGTGACTGGGTTAGGCGGGAGACCTAGCTCAATGGGCCACCAGGAAGTGGACCAGGTCGGGCTGAGCTTGCCAAAGATCATAACTTCCGTCTTCTCGGAATTCAGTTTTAAACAGTTTATAGCCATCCAGTTGCTGATGGCGTTCATGCCTAGCTGGAAATTGGCCGCTACTTTCTGTCCATTGTTTTTTATGGCCAGGACCAACTGAGTATCGTCCGCATAGAATGTGAGGCTTTATGGCACTAGTACGTGAAAATCTGATGGGCAAAAGGTTCTCTCAGGAGGGTTCTAGAGGGTGAGGAGCTCTGATTGGTTCAGGGAAAAGTTTGGTCTCTTTTACATAACAAAGGTTATGGGTTGCAAAAGGGAATAGGCCTAAGCCTCTTTTTAATTTCCTATACTACTAAGCATTGCTTTTTTATGTACCGGAGACTCCCGTCTTGATGACAGGGAATAATTCAGGCAAGTGAATCTATGACAGCTTCCAATACTGGTTACAGGTAAGTAACTTGTCTTCACTTTGTTTATATGAATTCATTATCTGCATCATGTGGGAATAGAGCCCCCAAGAGTTTGGCTGTCATCCCACTATGGATGCTTTGGGATTGCCACAGAAGAGCAAAATAGTTCTGCAAATCTAATTCATTTGCAAGGGGGGCCCAATGGGTAAGTGACATTATGTGTCCCCTAGAGTGTTAGACTGGTGTTTATCAGTTCGCGGTCATATAAATCTGTATGATTACAAAATACCTACTGACTGAGACTTCCAAGAGTGCTAGAATTCTGTGGAGTAGCTCCTGTGTGGAAGAGGTTGTGACACTGGAGAAGATACGTGGCAGCTACTGGAGTACAATATTGTATGGCAGCACATTTTTATGAACTGTCTTACCTCTTGTTGTATTTAAAGAGGCACAGTCTCTTCCCAGATAAATCCCCCTTTACCTTGGTTAAAGTTATTCACATTCTTTGCAAGCCAATATTTAAAACAAGGCAAAAGATACTTTATGAGCTCATGGTGCCTCCACGTTGCTTGCTTGACTGAGGATGGGCAATTGCCTACTTGACCAATCTGACCTTGTACCTTTCAACCTTCAGGTTCCAGCCTAAATGCAATCTCTTTGGCTTTTGATTCTGACCACTGACTGATATCACTAACAACATTTATGGAGGATCCCTCACCATTTCCTTTCTGAGAAACATTCAGTGCTGAAACGCCATATCCCACCAGATGACATGCAGAGAACCATTGGAAATCATTTAATAGTAAAGCTTTACCACCCATAGAGAAACATGAAGGTTCGACTTTTGTGATTTGGCGAAGAATGACAACAGCAACTCAGGAGTACGGCTTACCAGGGGTACTCATAGTACGGCCCGCGGGCCGGTGGCGGCCCGGCAAGCCTTCCTGGGCGGCCCGCGGACATTGCAGACACCTGTGTTTAAAATTAAATAGTTTTCGCAAATACAGCCGCAGCAGCGCGGACTCAGACTGTGCTCTGTGGGGGCCCAGGTGATTCCAGTGATTGTCAGAGGGGAGCTGCAGGGGCCTAAGAGGTAAAATTAAACAAAGCCTAATTAACATGTAAATGGTCTTTTAAAGACCTATGAAGTACTTGGTGTGGCTGTATGCGCGCGGCCGGGGAAGCTGTCTCAGCCCGGGCTGAGGGCTGACACACACACACACACACACCAGTGAGAGGACAGAGAGGGAGGGAGGGAGACACAGAGGGAGGGAGAAGGGAGACACAGAGAGAGGGCAGGAGGGAGGGAAACAGAGAGTGGGAGACAGGGAGGGAGACAGAGGGAGAAAGGGAAACAGAGTTTCCCAGCACGCCTTTGCAGTTAAACGTCCTATCACAAGCGGAAGCGTCCATCATCTGAAACTTCGTCACAGCTTCTCAAAAGGACGAGCTTGGAATGACACATGAGTCTCTACAATGCAGGTAAGATTCCACGCGCTGAATGTAGCGCGCGCCTCAGATTTTGAATGTACCAAACAGCGGTTATAAAAAAAAAGGTTGAACGGTGCAGAAAAGCTCACCTCAAAAGCGCTGTAATCGTTCAATAGAGCAATTTCCTCAGTAATGTGCTGCATAACCAATAGAAAATAAAAATGAAATAAACTAATGACAGATTCAGTACTCAAACACCACTTCGGCTATTAAATGCCAAAAGTAGTGCAGCGTCGTGTGTAGACTCCAGGATCACCAAAAGAGTGCACCAACTGCGAAACGCTGGCAATCCTACACATGCAGACATTATGCAAGAAACGATCCGTGTGGTTCTCTGCTCCAATGCAGATGGGAACCAACATGCAGACACACCAAAGTGCCAAGAGACACCAATCAGGCACTTCGCCTCTAGAATAGAAATCCATAGGTTGAAAAACCAGTACAGGTCTCATGTTTCTTAAAACGCTTTTCTTTAAACAGGCTGCTGTACACTAGCACATACAATTAAATTGATGTACTGACTTAGGTAGAAATACTTGACACTCGCCTGGTTAGAATTCCTGTCAGGAATCAAACATTGTCCTTCAATGCAACTACTGCACGGATATTGTTGTGACAATACTTATTCAATAAAAGTCACTATGGTCTTGGAAGTACTTTGAATCTCAGCTACTGTGAAATATCACTTTAAAATTCTCCATCTATGCAGCCACTGCACACTTTATGTACTAACACCTTTATGACTGCAAATCCCAAATTGTGCCTTTATATTTTATTTTGTCACTTTTTTTTTAAAGACACTCTAGTCTTAAACCATTGAAAGAATTGTGAAACAAGGCCATGAAGGACACCTAGACATTGTTATACCAAAACAGGTGGTGAAGAATTTCACTTTGTGTCTTAGTTCAGACGCGGTTTTGAAAAAGTAGTGAGGGGGCAGTGGTGCTGGAACAATTTTCAGAGTAGGGGTGCTGCCATCAATGTTACATCATTGAATTCATAGGAATTGTGAAAAATGTAGGTGTCACACACAAGAATAAGTATAGCAATGCGTCATGCACATTCAGCAGGAGAGTGGTAAGGGTGTGGTATGTAGCCGGTGCTGCAGTTTACTGTCGCAAATCTATCACTTTAACCGAAAAACATTTTCCATTGAAATGGCCAAAATATTCGTAATAACATGCAGTTTCACTGATAAAATCACAGTGTACAAACGAGAAATGTCTCAAAATTGGGTTACAGAAAATATTTATCATTTGTACATCACCAAGGGCCTGATTACGATGTTAGTCGAAAAACCTGTAGGTTTAAAGTAAGATCGCTGTGTTATGATGACGGCAGTCAGAGTTTAAACTGGCTGGGGAATCTGACTCAAGGAGCCTGTTGGAAAGCCCTCATAATCCCTTAAGGATGGCGTTTCCGCCCTCGGGATTATGATGTTGGTTTCGGACAGCCAAGCGTTAATGAAAAGAGCCCCCTTCTACTAATAGGGAGTTCCTCTAGGCAGGGAAATAATACACAGTGTAAATTCCTAGGGCAACTCAGGATAAAAACAACACTTAATTATAACATTTCTATTATATGGAGAGACACAGGCAAAAAAAATATTTGAAAAATACAAAAATAGTTCTTTATTGAAAATGTTATATTTAATATATATTCAAAAAATACAATCTTAAAACAGACCACAAGCACACCACATCCATGTCATCATTCATACAAAGCAGCCATAATGCATACATCACTGGCACTATAAACACCTGAAATGGTTGCGATTCAAAACATTATGTACATAGCCAGAAGTTGAACATTGCCATTATGATATTGATTTCAACACTTTTACTCGGTGAGCCTGAGATGCAGGCTTTTAGTTCCTAAATTCATATCTGTTTCACTGAGTGGCTGTAGCTCCAGATAATTTCCTACAAGCGTTTCGGCATGAAAATGCCTTCGTCAGGAAAAGTCACAGCAGATTCAGGCAATATCTGTAAATACAAAGAACATAAGTATGCTGTCCTTCCTGAAATCACATTGTACATGAAATATCTACACATATAATTATTGCTTTGTATTTGGTAGACCATCACCTCAGAGAAAAGCAAAAGGAAGAGCATATCACTTAAATAAATAGCCCCATGGTGCAGTGGTAAAGGAGCATGCAGAATTGAATGTGAAAATCACAGAGGTGTGATTGCATGCGACAAATACGAAAAGCGCCAAGAGAAGACCCACACAAATGGTTAAAATATCCCTATATATGTGCCCTTGCGTCATGCGATGTTCATTAAAAACATCATTACCATATACTGTGGAAACTGTCCGCCAGTACACTTAAAAAATATGCAATGTCCTACTTGAAAGGGAAATATGCCCTGGTCTTCTATGTGAAACAAAAGAAAGAATGACATTAAGATGCCTGATATTGTAATGTTTCCATGCTGTAGGCATATTTGATGTATAGTAGTATGTTTATGATTAAAGTGGCGAGGGTCCACTTAAAGGCTGTCTTTGTAGTATTTTTTTAAAGCAAATTCGGTAGCCAGTTTCTTGAAACCTTCCTACATGGAACAAGAAAACATACATCTGAGTCCTGGTACATATGTAGCCTAATGACCTAAACAGGCTTCTACAAAGAGATTCCACAAAAGAACAGCACAAAGACTTTTTTTTTTTTTAACTTTTCTTTATTTTAATATTTTTTGCAACATGTACCTCCCACCCATGAGCCACCCCCCCCCCCGATCCGGTCATCTGTTTACTTGTCACAGATTTACAGAAAGTAAGAACAGAAAAAAAGTGAAAGAAAATGAAGAAGGAGAACAAAGAAAAGAATGATAATGAATAACTCAAATCAAGAGAACAGAGAAACATCAAATTCAGACATATTCGGGAGTCATTGACATAAAAAAAAACATTAGATTATAATGGCATTAACTTTATATAATAAGTATAATATTCTGTTTTATAGTTCTTGATGTCGTATCCACTGTGTTAGGTGATCCCATATTTCTAGACCCTTTTTTTTCCTTTGAACTCCCTTCCTCCGATATATCGCAATCTCTAGAGTGTATGTGGCTAAGAGTCTTGCCCGCCACTGTGAAAAAGTCGGGGGATTTAGATCTAACCAACTGGATGCTAAGCATATTCTATAGACAGCCAGGGAGACATATATGAACCCCTGCATTATTTTTGGCCTGATATCCCCGTCCCTTTCTAGCATAATTTTGGCTACTGTGATTTCTATGTTTGTGTTCAAGATTTTGGATAAGAATGCTGATATTTCGCATCTAAGGGGTCTGACTTTATCACATGTGGCAAATAAGTGGACTATATCGGGCGCTGGTGTCGAGCATCTAGGGCATTGGGTACCTTTGCTTGTGCTCCATTTGGCTATCTTGTAGGGTGTGTGATATAATTGGAAGAATGTTTTATAGTATTGGACTTGTAGTTTGGGTGACATTAAGAGTGATTGATAGAGTTGGAATGCCTTCTGAACTGACTCCTCATTCATATCTAGCTTATTTTGCCATTTATTTATATGTTTATACATGTCATCTGGTAACAAGGAGACTAGGTTGAGATATATTTCTCCTATTTTTGCGGTGATGTTTCTATTGAGGATTTCTGTTATTTGAATCCTGTGGAACTCCGCGCTTCTACCACCTTTCTTTATTAAAAAATCTCTTATTAGAAGGAATTTAAAGAAATCTCAGTTTTGAGCCGAACTCATTCTTTAATTCTTCGAATGATTTGAAGCCTGTTGATGTATAGAAACATCCACATCGTGTGATCCCCATATTCACCCATCTTTTCATATAGTTATCAAAGAAGATATCAGGTAGATTATAGTTCTGATGAAGGCTCGTACAATAAAAGTTTCTACCGACCCCGAGAAGCTTGCGTACATCTCTCCATGCGTTATATATACACCGGCTAATGTTTTGAAATGGACCTTTTTGTAGTGACAGTCAAAGGTAAGTCGCCATAGATGTTCACCCGTTTCAATACCAAGGATGAGTTCTTGTGGGGTCGGAACTTCTCCTTCTTGCGTAGGATTCAGATTTGGGGTCAATAAGATCTTGATATATTTCAGGAGTGTGGCCCACCAGTAGACCTTGGGGTTAGGGACAGCGAGTCCATCTCTTTCTTGCGGGAGCGATATATATCGGTAACCTCTGTGTGATTTTGTATGGCCCCATATAAATCGAGAAAATGTGTTGTGGAGGAGGAGCTACGCTGGCAAACAAGATGGCTGCTAAGGCTCCCGGCTCCGCCGACCTCCGTATCCCGCCACAAGATCCTGTACATTATCCTGATTTTGCGCCTAGCCTCTGTGTGAATGAACTGTTCCGCACTCCGATGGTGAAATCCGGAAACTTTTATCGGCTGCTTTGACGAAGTTGCTTCGAGTTGAAGATTGTGGCCTACTCCAGCGGGGAAGCCGGGGCCTCGAGTACTTTCACAGCCGGGCTGCAGTGCAAAAACATCGGCCGGGAGACCCAGGCAGGGTCCGGTCAATCGGAGTGGAGGGTTCTTTTATGCCCGAATTTCATCGGCAATCGTTTCTATTGCTCAGCATTGATGGAGTAGTGACTTCGCTTGCTATTGACTGTGGGTGGGGGTCCCTGTCCCGCAGACCCGGTATTGGTCCCCGCCGGAGTTCGGTGGGTCGGGGTCCCTGGCCTGTGGCGTTAACCGGGTTGACCGCGGGCGCAGACAAGGACTGGTCACCCTCCGCATCTGGCCGTTCGTGATCCTGTTTGTCCCCTCGGGGATGCCAGATTCACCGGGGGAGGTGATTGTGACTGGTGTCGGGCGTGAGACTATGGATCGAACGGTGCTTGAGCCATCACTGAGGTCAATATTGGCAGAGATTTGGGCGTTTCATTCACATGTAGTTGTCTTATTGAACAAATTGGATACACGCCTATCTGAGATGCTCCTTGTGGAATCGGACCCTGCCTCACTGTTGGACCAAAATGATTCAGAAAAGGGGGTGGTGATGAACAGAGTGTCTGAATTAAGCAGACCACTCTTACCCAGTCCAAAGATCAGGGCTTGATCCATCACCGTTTTTTAGCTCACTGCACCATCCCAGCTCAGAACTTGGCTATATGCAAATTAGTCTGACCCTGGCCCAGTGCATCATGGGAACAGGGCAGACCAAACTACCAAGCCAATTCTTATACTGGGAAGGAAACAAGCTACCGGGGACCGGTTTCTGGCATTTCAGCCGTCTTCGGCCCGGCTTGCTCGAATCCTGATGGTGCAATGAGCTAGGGACTCACATCTGAGAATACCCTTCCACGCTTATGGTGTACAAAAATGATTCAGAAAAGGGGGTGGTGATGAACAGAGTGTCTGAATTAAGCAGACCACTCTTACCCAGTCCAAAGATCAGGGCTTGATCCATCACCGTTTTTTAGCTCACTGCACCATCCCAGCTCAGAACTTGGCTATATGCAAATTAGTCTGACCCTGGCCCAGTGCATCATGGGAACAGGGCAGACCAAACTACCAAGCCAATTCTTATACTGGGAAGGAAACAAGCTACCGGGGACCGGTTTCTGGCATTTCAGCCGTCTTCGGCCCGGCTTGCTTGAATCCTGATGGTGCAATGAGCTAGGGACTCACATCTGAGTATACCCCTCCACGCTTATGGTGGACAAAAATGATTCAGAAAAGGGGGTGGTGATGAACAGAGTGTCTAAATTAAGCAGGCCACTCTTAACCAGTCCAAAGATCAGGGCTTGATCCATCACCGTTTTTAAGCTCACTGCACCATCCCAGCTCAGAACTTGGCTATATGCAAATAAGTCTGACCCTGGCCCAGTGCATCATGGGAACAGGGCAGACCAAACTACCAAGCCAATTCTTATACTGGGAAGGAAACAAGCTACCGGGGACCGGTTTCTGGCATTTCAGCCGTCTTCGGCCTGGCTTGCTTGAATCCTGATGGTGCAATGAGCTAGGGACTCACATCTGAGTATACCCTTCCACGCTTATGGTGGACAAAAATGATTCAGAAAATGGGGTGATGATGAACAGAGTGTCTGAATTAAGCAGACCACTCGTACCCAGTCCAAAGATCAGGGCTTGATCCATCACCGTTTTTTAGCTCACTGCACCATCCCAGCTCAGAACTTGGCTATATGCAAATTAGTCTGACCCTGGCCCAGTGCATCATGGGAACAGGGCAGACCAAACTACCAAGCCAAATCTTATACTGGGAAGGAAACAAGCTACCGGGGACCGGTTTCTGGCATTTCAGCTGTCTTCGGCCCGGCTTGCTTGAATCCTGATGGTGCAATGAGATAGGGACTCACATCTGAGTATACCCTTCCACGCTACTGTTGGACCAGCAATCTGCAGCCATTCAAGCCGCGGCCATTTTGACTCCGTGCGAGGACCCCGTGAGGAAGCAAGTATTGAAACCATTGGATGGTGCCCTGGAGGACGGTGTTCCCGAGGTCGTGATTGTACCGCCGAACCTTCCATCACTATCGACTTTGGGGGTATCGAAAGGCATTCCCCTCCCGGAGACTTTTGTTGTGGACTTTTCTTTCATCTTGTGTTCGTCTTCTCCTTTCTAGGTGACTTTACGACTCCGGGGCAAGATACATTGGGACTGTCCACCTAGGAGAGAGAGTTTTTCTGCGTCTGAAGTTCTTGTGGACTCACTGTCTACGAGTTGCCACGGATTGATTCTTGATGACTTCCTTCTCCTCTATGACTCCTTTGTGTGCCTTTCGGTCTTGCTAGGGGGGGTTTGTGTGCTCGTTCGGAAGGGTCAAGGTTAATATCAATTAGATTGAGACGGTTTGGAGTGGCTTTTACGGGTGTTCGACCTGCAACTGTTTGATTTACGAGGCTGGGCGGTGTATCACGGTGCCCCCAAATTTCTCCTATAAGGGTTGTCATACATTGGTCTTTTTGCGATGGGGGGTGGCTGTTTCTGGCGGGGGGACTAAGGGGGCTGGGAGCCCATACGGATAAGCCCTCCTCCATTCTTTTTCCTACTTTTAGGGTTTTAGTTATTTGGGGCGACAGGCCCGCTGCTAGTGGGGTTAGGCTGCAGCCATCCACAGGGGTGCAGAGTAGGGGTTGGTGGGGGGTTTTATTTTGCCTTTTTTTATTTCTATGGGCTTTTTCTTCCTTCCCTTTTTCTTCCTTACAGGATCAGTATAGATTGCGAATCATTCGGATTTTTATCGTGTACTTGTATTTAGTGCTCATGCTTCTTACGTTATCCTGATTCCCGGGTGGGCAGGCCCTGAGAACTGGCTCTTAACATAGAATGTATATTGTATTGTTGTTTACACCGATCCATATGCTTTGGCGCAAAAGTTCCATTATAGCTGTTTCTACATGCATATCATGTCTCTTGACCTGTCCCCCGTATTCTTCGGTTTGATTGTATGGCACCTGATCCGTTTCTTTAGATAATATAAAATAAAACCTCTGTCTCATCCTGTGACTTAGTTGTTCGTTCTAATACAAATTCTATCCTGGATTGCTGCCGGACCTCAGGGTTGTCGGCTGATGAGCTGTGTCGTACCGTGATATAGTGGGTCTTAATTTTGTTTAGCGGCCGGCCCCTGCGGTTGTAGGCCCATGCTTATATTTTTATTGAATGCTACAATAAAGGTTTTCCAAAAAAAAAGAAAGAAAAAAATGTGTTGTCTATTGCCTTGAATATGTGTTGATCAAAGTTTAGGCAGATAGTGCGGAAAAAATACAAAAATTTCGGGAGATAAATCATTTTGATCACATTGCATCTGCCTATTAGGGTTAGATGGAGGTTGTCTAATTTGCTAAGATTTCGTGTTGTTTCTTTCAAGAGTGGGTCGACATTGATCTTGACTAATTCGTCTAGATTCAATGTGATTTTTACGCCTAGATATACAGCGTTCCTGAAGATCCTTTCATTTCTGTAATTAATTTTTTTATTGATAATTATCTGCGTTTTACCCTGATTTAGTTGATATCCTGAGATCGCGCCAAAGAGGGAAGCCTCTTTTTCCATCATTTTGATGGCCACATGAGGATCACTGGTAACGATCGCGATATCATCCACGTATGCTAGAGTCTTTGTTAATCCATTTGATGTCTTAATAGGCAATATATCCTGATTAGTCTCCAGTTTGCGGATGAACGGATCGATAAATATCGCGAACAATAACGGGGAGCACGGGCACTCCTGCCTTGTCCCTCTAGTCACATCTATCTTATTTGACAGTCCGCCATTTATCATAACGACTGCTTCTGGGTTATGGTACAATCTACGTGCAGCGTTAATGAATCGATCTCCGATCCCACTCTTTGACATGGCCGTCCATAGATATTGCCAGGAGACCCTATCGAACGCCTTCTCTGCGTCCAAGAGTATAAGAGCAGTAGGGTCTCCTGCGACTTCCGCCATGTCAAAGAGTGTGATGACCCTTTGTACGTGATCCGTCGTGGATCTGCCGGGGATGAATCCATGTTGTCGGGCTGATATGATCTTGTGAATAATCGGAGCAAGTCGACAGGCTAACAATTTGGCGTAAATTTTTGAGTCGCAATTGATTAGGGTGATTGGGCGATAGGATCCCAGTTTAGTTGGATCTTTCTTTTTTTTTTGAAACACTACAATTTTAGCCCGTGCCCATGATTTTGGTGGTTCCCCCCTTGGAATACTTCGGTCATTAAGTCAGTTAGCACATTCTTTAGTGACTTATAAAATCTGATATAGAATTCGGCGGGTATTCCATCCAGTCCAGCTGCCTTCCCTGTTGATGGACAGCAGAATTTCCAACCACTGCGGTGTGGTCGCTAAATTAGCTTGGTTGGTGTATGACAATTGAGGTGCCGTTACCTGCTCTCAATCAATCAATCAAAGCATGTGTATAGCGCGCTACTCACCCGTAGGGTCTCAAGGCGCTGGGGGAAGGGGGTCCGCTACCGCTCGAACAGCCAGGTCTTGAGTTGCTTCCTGAAGGAGAGGTGGGCTTGGGTCAGGCGGAGGTGGATGGGGAGGGAGTTCCACATCTTGGCAGCCAGGTAGGAGAAGGATCTTCCTCCCGTTGTGACTCTTCAGATGCGGGGGACGGCGGCGAGGGCGTGGATGGTCGATCGTAGCTGGCGGGTGGGAGTGTAGAAGGTCAGGCGGTTGTTGAGGTATCTTGGGCCTTGGTTGTGGAGAGCTTTGTGTGCGTGTGTGAGAAGTCGGAACGTGATTCTCTTGTTGACGGGGAGCCAGTGCAGGTTTCTCAGGTGTTCGGAGATGTGGCTGTGTCGGGGGATGTCCAGGATGAGGCGTGCAAAGGCATTCTGGATGCGTTGGAGTCTCTTCTGAAGTTTGGCTGTGGTTCCGGCATAGAGGGCGTTGCCGTAGTCCAGGCGGCTGGTGACGAGGGCCTGGGTGACCGTCTTCTTGGTTTCTGTGGGGATCCACCGGAAGATCTTACGCAGCATGCGGAGGATGTTGAAGCATGACGAGGAGACGGCGTTGACTTGTCTGGTCATGGAGAGGGAGGAGTCCAGGATGAAGCCCAGGTTGCGTGCGTGGTCTGTCGGTTTGGGTGCGTTGCCTAGGGCAGGGGGCCACCAGGAGTCGTCCCAGGCGGAGGGCGAAGATCCCAGGATGAGGACTTCCGTCTTGTCTGAGTTCAGTTTCAGGCGGCTGTTCATCATCCACTCAGCTACGTCTTTCATCCCTTGTTGTAGGTTGGTTCTGGCAGTGGTGGGGTCGTTGGTGAGGGAGAGGATCAGCTGGGTGTCGTCGGCGTAGGAGATGATGTTGAGGTTGTGTTGGCGTGCGATGGCCGCAAGGGGGCTCATGTAGATGTTGAACAGCGTGGGGCTGAGTGAGGATCCTTGTACTAGTCTGCAGTGGCAGACCGCGTTGTGCCTCTAAATATATGTCAATAAGTTCTTGGTCTTTATTGGTTTCTTTATATAGAGCTTGGTAATATTTTTGAAATTCTGATCTGATCTCCTACGGGTCTTGCTTGAGAACGTTGTTACAGTCTTTAATCTCTTTAATTATGTTAGCCATGTTTTCTTGTCTCATGCGAGTGGCGAGGTGGTGCCCTATTTGCTCGCTTAGTTCGTATACTTTTTCTTTTTGGATCGTGGCTTTTCAAATTGCTTTTTCTGCAAATATCTCCGTTAATCTATTTTTTTGCGATGGCAATCTTTTGTGATGCCGTTTCTATGTTTATACCCCCTTCAGTAGCTCTTACAAGATCCCCCTCGGCCTCTGTCAGTTTCCCCTGTAATTCGGCTATCTTTTGTTTGGCAGCTTTGTTATTCCTTATTGAGAAGCGCAGCGTTTCACCCCTGATACCAGCTTTTAATGTGTCCCACACTACGTCTAGGGGTGCGCTCCCCAGGTTATTTGCCAAAAATTCAGGTATCCATTTCTCAATAAGATGTCAATATTTCTCGTTTAACAGTAGAGCCCAAAGACTTTTAAAGGCTAACAGCCAAAGGCAGTTCAAACTGTGATAGGCACCATAATTTAGATAGAAAAAACGGACTCTTTAAGGTAAAGGAGATTAGAGCTAATGTGAGGTGACAACTGAACAATTAACGCAAAAATACCATTAAGTCGAAGAGGAACACGGGTTAAAGCTACTGAATTACAACAGCTAGAAATGACAAACAAAATCACGATGCATAAAATGGACTCCAGCGTGGCAATGAGATGGAATACTATGCGGTGCGATAAAGGCTATGTATGAGTATAAACCAGGACTTACCGTTGTGTCTACCCTGATAATTAAGGTCTCTGACTCGGGCTCCTACAATGAGGTAATCGATACGCCTCGAGTCAACCACGTCGAATGTTGGTAGATGCAACATGCATGGTATAGGAAGACGGATAATTTGATGCAACCGCAACGCTTGGAAATGGTTTAGAAATAGTCAGATGGCAGTCATGTGACAAATCACATGTTTGATTCCAAAGCTGGTTGGTTTACGTGGCGGCCATGATGTAAGTGTAGGTTTACCAAGGTAAAACCAGCAGTGGGTGACATAAAACCAAATAAAGACCAAATGTACAGATGTATGTATGCAGATAATTGTGGTATAGACCTAGAGCAAAGTTATTGATGTTCTACTTCCTATTCAGGACCAGCAAAGCAACGATTGCGCAGTCTTGTCTAAATAGTCTGAACCCGTCATGTTACTTCTAGAGATATAATAAAACTACATGGCTACTGTAACGGTGTATGAAGACTCTAAATGAATCACAGGTATAAAGCCAAAAAAAAAAGGAACTGCGCAAGAACTTTTGGGCCTTATGATGAAATACAGAAAATGAATGGTCGAAATGAATAATAGGTATAAAGCCAAAAGAGAACAGCGCAGGAACTTTTATGCCAATCCATGCCAGCCTTTCCAACATGGATCCGCTGTCGGAAACTGACTTTGGGGGCTAGCAGGGCCCCCTTCCCCCTGTCAGAAACTGACTTTGAGGGTTAGCAGGGCCCCCTTCCCCCTGGTCCTCTGCATTTGGCCACATGGTGCCGAGATGTTTTAAAACTTCCATTTTTGATGGGGGCTTGTGCTGAGTGCGGTTTCATCCAGCTGCACAAGTAGCCATCGAAAAATGGAAGTTTGCGACTACACGTGCCTAATTGTGCTGTCGGATCTGTCGACCTATGTTCGGGTGGTTCCTTCCACAAAACAGTGTCAGTCGGAAGCAACTCCGACCAAAATCGTAATGAGGGCCTAAGTGTCCAATTCCCATCTTTTTTTCATTACACTTCAGAGTTTAAAAAAACTACAGAATAATGTCTGGCTTCCTACCCGCTGATATATTTTGAAGTATTTGTACAGTTCATTTACAAGTATTTATATATATATAAGCCTTTTGCGCCCTATTCCGGGAAGGAAGCTGTTCTTCGCGTGGTGCGGTACGAAGAAGGAGGATGCGGGGAATCTAAAACTTTATCAAGAGTCATCCCTGATGGAACAATTATTTTTCTGCCCATCCTCCTCTGAACACTAATCTATATTATAACCAAAGAGGACTATTCATAGAAATCTTGCGAAATTCTTGAAGACGATTCACATTCTGACTACTTGTTTGCATGCACATACGATTTTGTGGCTTCCTAATACTACCAATTAAGAGATCATTTGGAAACGCTCATCCACAAAGAAATTTCCCACCGATTACAATGACTATATATACTCAAAAGAATTTGCCCTGAAGAAGTCCCTTGAGGACGAAACGCGTCGGCTGCGAATACCCGTGTTTTGATTGTACATCCTTTTTTTGGAATAAAGAAAATCACAACTAAGAAAACCTACGTCTGTGATCATTGACACTATATTTCTGGAATTGTGTGGTGCACCTTTGCGTTTATTTAATAATTTACTGAGTTCTTGGATGAACTATCACTGTGACAGTGGATGTTAACCAGTGTGCACACACTTCGCCCATACAAACTACCCAGGGCGATTTAGAATTCTGGGGGTGATTTGGGTTAGGTGCTATAATTAAGAAGTTTCCACTGTCTCCTTTGTCTTTTGAAAGTATTTAAATGTTGTGTGTTAAAAATAAATTACATTCTACAGCCTTTCCTTTCACTCTGAAACCGAGCAATATTTTCAAAGATGGTTTACCTTACAAAATGCCCTAACTTTACAGCTAGAAAAAGAAAAAATAAACACCAGTCTCCATAGTAAAAGAATAAGTAGCAATTTTTCAGACGACAAAGCCAGACTTTCGACCTCTGTCTTTGAATTGCACTACAAATGCATAAAGATAAAAACAAAATTAAAGCCATCTTTATTGTTCAGTCACCTTCCGAACTCCAGAATTGTTATTTTGGGGGTGCTAAAGCACCTCCAACACCCCTACTTCCAGCACCTATGTGAGAGAGTGTACATAGTGTTTGATGGCTGATAAACTTGGAAAGCCTTGAAACTGCTCATGTATGAAAATATTTATCTCAATAATCCTTGAGTATGCATTGCAGAAGACAAGGGACCTGTTGCCGTTACTCAAAGGTAGGTTTTCCCTTTGACTAATACTTCTCAAATTACCCAGTTATTCAGATTGTAGCTAGAGCAACATTGATTAAGTGTTGAGTTTTTGGGAGAGTGTGTACATGGAATAAGGTATGCCTGCTGTGTGATAATGGTATTTTATTTTCTTTGCACAAACTATGTAATATTTGGAAAATACATGAATTAAGCATAGGACCAAATCTTTACATAATCCTTGTGGCAATGGGATGCTTGAAAGGTTTAATCATCTCAAATTGAAAGGTGCTGTCCAGGTGGTCATTAAGTGTACTTTTAATTGGAAGGCAAAGGTTGCAAAGACCATGTGGATCCATAGAATAACTGTTAACTAGAGCACAGGGTTAACACCATTTGAGATTATAAAATGACGTAATCCTAGGACAAAATGTAATCCAAAGTGAAAATATAAATCATAAATCAATTACTAGCCTACTGAAGACAATAGGAATAGAATTAAGAAAGCTTGTGAGGGTTACACAAGATATGATGAAAGGAACAATACCAAGGCATGTAGAATTAAAATTGGTCAGAGAAAAAAAAAAAACGGGGAAAGTGTTTAAGGAAGAGACTCATTTTTCTTTTAAACCATAAGAGGTTGTTAAAGTCATGCATAATTATGCGTTGTTAAGTGATGGTAATGTGTGGCATCTTAATTGCATAGCTGTTGGCTTTAGAGAGGGCTGGAAAGGTATGACGTCTAATAGTAATATGAAATAGAATATCTGAGTAACGTAGTCCTCGAAAGAGGAAGTTATTCCTATTTATTGTGATCTTATTGGTATAGACACTAATTGTGATTTCAATGGTGAGCCGCAGAAATTAAATCTGAAGTAAAAGGCCAGGAGGTTCTAGTAACCGGCTGGTCACGATCTAGTGTTTCTACAATATGTATTTCCACCAGCCACTCCTTGAGGGCTAGCTTCCACACTCACCGCACATCCATCTATCACAGGTGTCACTGGTCAGGTGACCCTGCTAATAAAAGGGGCCGGGAGCACGTGCCATGGGCCAGTTCCAGACCATATGACTATGTGTCTGCGTCATTATTGTAGCTGCATGAGGGCCTAGGGCTCTAACCATTACAATTGCGATGAGCCCCTTGTGAGCTGTCACCAGTTTGGTACTAAATCATGAGGGGAAGTGCAGCCGATGCCCACGGCACCCCTGCACCGGTTGCCAGCACAACAGCCACACTATGAGTGAAGAGGACAGCATCCAGCCTCCATGTAATGCAGTTGCCTGCCTGCCATGACCCCTAAAAGGCAACATCGGACCACTGGGAAGAAGGTGAGCTGACTGAGCTCAGAAGTTGGCAGTGGGCAGCAATGAGTGGAGGGGATGTGTAAAAGGAGCGCATAAAGCGAAACCCCCACAGCGCCGGCAGAACCCCGTAGCCAAGGGAGAAGCTTCAATCCACAGAGCTGCCTCAAAAGTGAAAAGAGCACGACACAGCCCACAACATCGTGGAGGACACTGCGCTGCATGTCAGCAGTAGGACAGGGACTGTGGTACCCGCCTGTGAGGGTGTAGGCCTCGTTCCGTGCCAAGGTGAAATGTCTCCATACTGCAGCTTCTCTAGGCACTAGCATGCCTTATTCAGTGCCTGTAAAACATTGGTGGAATGAAAGTGAGGCATGAGGGAATCGCTCATCCGCCTGGTGACGTTAGCAAGCAGGGAAGAAGGGTTCCCAAGATAACACGTGCATGCGAAGGCTGGTGCTGATCCGTTGTGTCCAGTAAGTGTCGTGACCAGAGAACATGGGCTCTAGGACCTACAGGGACACAGACTTGGGGGGACAGACACCGGACACCACATCCGGTCAGGGGGACAAAGGACAGACCACAGGAAGCAAGAGGCAGGGAAGGAAGCACCAATACAAGCTCATGTGAGATACGAAATAAAGATACCTGAAATCGCCTGCACCGTGTCCTGTCATCTGTGGGGGGACCCTGCACGATACCACAGCTGGCGACGAAGGAAGAAATAAAGAAACCACGCGTGCCGGATCGACCACGTCGTGAACAAGCCAGGAGCCCACCCTGGACTGGTGCCGAGAAGAAGAACATAGTGGCCAAAGAACGAAATTAAGGACAGCAGCGACGCGGGAGCCCACCCCGGCCGCTGCGACGACGAAATCGCCTGCATTGGGTAAGCGCCAGAGAAAGAAGCGCCAAGGAATACAAATCGGCACGAGCTCTCGCGAGAGTCTCGGCGGCCATTTGCAAGTCAGGCGAGAGAGCCAATAGGAGCACAGGAATTGCTGGCGGCCATTTTGAAATCAGGCGAAGCACTGATTGGCCGCGAAGTCTCACGAGACCATCGGCGGCCATCTTGAAGTCAGGCGAGGGAGCCAATAGGAGCACAGGAAACGTCGGCGGCCATTTTAAAGTCAGGCGAAGGGAAAAAAGGTCGAAAAGAGCCAGAAAGAACCACAAAAAGATCAGTAAAGGTGGCAAAAGAAGCTGAATAACAAAATAAAGAGCAAAGAGAGGCTCAAATAAGAAAATAAATAAAAGAAAAGACCAGAAAGAGCCACAATAAAGAAATAAGCGCCACAAAGAGCATTTACAAAGTAATAACAAAAGAACTGTAAGAAAAAGATGGCAGAACCACGGCCAAGCGCCCAATATCGCAGACCACTACCATTCAATCTATCAGAACCACAAGTAGGAATAAGATGGGAGCGATGGATCGCTAGGTTCGAGGGATACATGGAGGCCACTGACGTACTAGAAGAAAAGAAGCTAGGACTGTTCCTAAACCTCGTGGGTGACGACGTGGATGAACTGCTAGTGACACTACCGGCAGGAGAGACATCAACATACAAAAAGCTCATCAAGTGCCTAACAAGCAAATTCGACCCTCAAAGGAACATAGACTTTGAAAGATACACGTTCACCACAGCTTTCCAACATGACGATGAATCATTGGATGACTTTGCGACACGACTGAGAAAATTGGTAACGCACTGCGAATTTGACAAGTATGACAACGAGCAAGCAATTCGCCTGCTGATAATTGAAGGATGTCGCGACACTGAATTCCGCACCAGAATATTGAAAGATCCAACATCGCTGGAAAACATCCTGTCGCTAGCAAGGGCAAAAGCAAGAGCAAAGATACAATCAAAGCAGATGGAACGGAGGATCGAACAAGCACACCGCATGACAGATAACAGTCGCACCAGCACCTGGAAAACGGGACAACGCGACAACACAACGAAGAAACAACAAGGGCCACAATGCTACCGATGTGGTTTAGAATTTCCTCACAAGGGCGCCTGCCCAGTATTTGGACAGATGTGTAAAAAAATGTAACAGAAGCAATCATTTTGCCAGTGTGTGTCAAGGGACATAATTCAGAAATGACAGAGGAAGACCAAACAGGCAGTGGATGATGACAAGCAGGCACGTCAGACACATCGAAACAGCAAACAGGGGCTCGTCAATAGAATCAGGAGGAGAGGAAGAAGAAGAAAAAGTGGAGCGACTGTACCTCATGTCCACTCAAGAAGACACAGGAGAAGAAAGCATTCGTCTGGTAGACAAGAAAGCAATCAAAAAAATGGAATCAGTGACAATAGAAGTCGGACCACATAAAGCACAGTTCGTGCTTGACAGCGGCGCCACATGCAACATCATGTGTGCGTCAGAATATGAGAGAATGGAAATAAAACCGGTGCTGAGACCATCAAGGGTTGAAGTGTTCACTTGGGGCTCAAGGAAACGAGTAACAATTTTGGGGAAATTCACTGAAGATATAACATATAAAAACCAAACACTCAGAGAAGAGATTCATGTACTGAAAGGAGATATTCCAGCACCCTGCCTACTGAGCAATGTAACAGCACAAATAATGGGCCTGATAGCAATGACATATAACATGTCAGAAAAAGGAAACATCCTGAAAGAATATCCAAAGCTACTGAAAGGCCTGTGGAAGCTAAAAGGGCGACAAATAACGTTGCACATCGACGAAACAAAGAAACCAGTAGCTCAGCATCACCGGGGAGTACCAATACACCTGCAACCTCAAGTAGAGGAAGAAATAAATGCGCTGTTGAAACAAGACATCATCGAGCCGGCAGAAGGACCAACGCCGTGGGTATCGCCGATAGTAGCCGTGCCAAAGAAAAACACATCGAAAATAAGAATCTGTGTCGACATGAGGATACCAAACATGGCGATCGAAAGAGAAAGACACCCTGGACCACACCTCGACGACATGATCAGTTGCCTGACAGGAGCAAGACGATTCCCAAAGTTGGACTTGTGTAAGGGATATCACCAGCTGGAGCTGGATCCACAGTCGAGATATATCACAACCTTCTCGACACATCTAGGTCTATTCCGATACAAGCGCCTAAGCTTTGGGATATCGTCAGCAGCAGAAATATTTCAGGAAACGATCAGACCGGTGATAAGGCCAGTGAAAATTAGTCTCAATTACAGCGATGACATCCTAGTGTTTGGCAAGACAGACGAAGAACACGACAAGGCGTTGCAAGAGGTGTGTGCCCAACTAAAACAGGCTGGCCTCACATTAAATGAAGACAAATGTGAGCTAGGGCGAGATGAACTTGTATTTTTTGGACATATCTTTTCAAAGAAAGGAATGAGGCCGGACCGCAGTAAGGTAGACACTCTGAAAGAAGCGAAACCACCAAGTGATGTAGCAGAAGTACGGTCATTTCTTGGACTTGCCAGTTACTGTGCAAGATATATCAAAGACTTTGCAACAGTGAGCGCACCACTGCGGGAGCTGACGAAACAGGGACAAACTTTTGCATGGACAAAAGAGTGCAGCACGGCATTCGAAGAAATAAGAGAGGCAGTAACAGCGGTAGATCATCTAGCATACTTTGACCCACTACTGTGTACAGAACTAACGGTGGACGCCAGCCCAGTAGGACTGGGGGCAATACTGGAGCAACACAAACCAGGAAAAGACTCGCCGAGGTGCATAGTCGCTTACGGAAGTAAGAGCTTGTCCGACGTTGAGAGAGCTTACTCTCAACCGGAGAAGGAAAGTCTGGCCGTTGTGTGCGCGTGTGAACACTACCACATGTTCATCTACGGGAAGCCTTTCACAATTGTAACAGATCACCAAGCTCTAGTAACAATTTACGGAAACCCAAACGCAAAGATACCACCAAGAATAGAGAGGTGGGGAATACGGCTGATGGATTACAACTTCAAAATAATACACAAGCCTGGAAAGGAACATAACCCAGCTGACTATATGTCCAGACATCCATTGCCACGCAACACAGAAACAACAACAATGGTGGAAGAACACTTGAATTTCATCCTGAAGCACAGCACACCAGCATCCATAACAAACGCAGAATTGGAACAAGAAACAAGGAGAGATCAAACAATGGAAGAAATCAAAAAGGTGACCAGGCAGGAGGCCCAAACTGAAAACATAGCGCCTCCCCTTCTTGCTGGAGTGCCCGTCAGCTGCACCGCCTGCCACTGTCTGTCTCAGTGAGGAGGGGAGGGAGTGGAGCGCCTTACTGATGTGGCACGACAATGCTGAACTGCACCCGGAGGTAAAATCACCCAACCCGCTACCTTCTGCGGTAGAGGCCGTTTACCTGCCTTCCTTGGCAGTGATGTGACTGCAGGTTGGACGAGAGGCCACAGCGAGGGAAGGTGGTCCCAGAGTGGCTATTTGTTGCCTACTAAGGGACGACCAGGCATCATGGGTAGAAAGACCGTCCACACAATGAGAAAACAGCTCGCAGAGGGAGAGAAAACTACGATCACCAGCACGGCCGGTTGGTAGCAGTTGGTTGGAGATGGCAAGGCTGCTTCCTACCCTAAATGGACACCATAGAGGCGCTGCCTGCAATGAGGAGTGGTTGTGGAGCCACCTAGTGGTAGCTGTTGTGTTATCAAATAATGACACACTAGAAGATTATATGAAATTGGTATTTATTTACCAGAAGAAAGAGCTTGTGAGAGGAAAGATGACCATGCAGCGTCGCCGGGTCTTTCTCATCGAGCTGGGTAGTGACGTCACTTAAATACACCTTAACATTCCAGGGGTAGCACGTGCACATAAACCAATAGGAAGAGGGACAGATAAAACTCATAAAAGCATACAGCATAAAAACAGATGTATTAGTTACTAAAACTATTTACAAATCACAAAATTCATCATATATATTAATACAATTAAAAACCATTAAGAGAAAACATACTGACTGCAGTTTAAAAAACAAGTCAAAATAGACAATCGTTATGTTAGATGCCCCCGAGAACACAGTTTGAACATTTTATGCTTTTACTATAGAGACAGACAAATTAAGGAAAACAGATCAATCACTTTGAGGGGGTCAAGCCCACCACAAGTTTTCTTCTAATGGCCCATGCCCACCCAAAGTATTTGGCGACCGCAACTGTAATAACCGGCAAGGTGTTAGTGGAAATTATTCTTAAGGCCACCTTGCTGTCCCTTGTGCCTAGCAATTTGCACATCGCCTTTAGCCAAACACGTCGGGGGTTAAGTAGGCCCTACAAACAAAAAGAAGGTGGGCAATGGTCTCGCTTTCACTTTTACACGCCGGGCATAATTCAGAATTACCTATACCCCATCTACCGGTTAGTGATCTTATAGGGAGTGACCCTGCTCTAAGCTGGAAGTAGAGCTTCCTATCCTCCGGCTTTGTGATGTTGTCCCAATAGGGCTCTAAGCTAGGAGAAACTTTTGTTTCCAAAAAGCGACAATCCATAGTAGAGGGATCAACATCATTCCAGTTCCCGTAGGCGACCATTTCCCAGTACCTTTCTTTCATGGCGCCTTTGGTTGGGAACTGGGCTGTCTCAGGGTTCTCCCACAACTCCTGCATACCCATTATTCCCAATACTTTATGAAGTTCTTTGAGCCAAATTATCTTGTGGAATATATCAGTTTTAATTACATTCAGAAATCCCAGAGCATAATGCATAAGTAGAGTGGTGTGGCTCACTGGTTAGAGGCGGCAGACCTGGAAGCAGAGGTCGACCCGGGACCAGGGTTCGATTCCCGACGCGGCAGGGTCTTGGGCCATGGTCAGCGGACTCGATAATTCTCGCCTCGGTGCCTACTCCAACCATGGGTCTCACTCAGCAACTCTGGGCAATAGCTTGCTTAATCTCTACTAACGGCCCCATCAGCGCCGGGGATGCTTGTCTTCACCTTGGAGATGCCCAGGAGGGACAATCTCACAGGGAAAGCCAGGATGGGTTCCCCAGCAGTATACAGCGCCGGGACGCCCCTTTGCTGGGGCAGCTGTGCGCTTTACAAGTATACGACATTTAACATTTATAAGTTCCGGAGTAACCCTCCAATATAGAATCGGTCGTAATCTAGCCATATCTGAGAGGGCTTTTCTGCCTAGATCATAGCGCTGCAGTTGGATTGGGGTACTTTTAGGGAGGCCAACAAGATTACGGCAAAAAAAAAATTCCACAAGTGTTAGTGACGTTAACTTATCATAAGCCCATATTTCAGCACCATAAAGGGCCGAACTTAGGGCTTGCGCCTCATATACTTGCAGTGCTGGTTGTACCGGCTTGGTCAAGGACTTCCTGTGCTCCGGGCTTATAGCTCCCGTGTTTTGGCGGAGTTTTAATGCCGCCATTTCTATATGCTTCCCCCATTTTATTCCGTTTGACACGTGGATACCTAAGTAACCAAAGTCCGATACCATTTCCACTTTTTGTCCATCCATAAGAGAATTTCCCTCTAAAGCTGTGGTGGGGGTTAAATACCATAAGCTTTGTCTTTGTAACATTAACTTCCAACCCCCGGTTGACACAAAAAACCTCAAAGATCTTCAGGGCTCGCTGTAACCCGCTAAGGGTTTTAGATAAAATTAGCGTGTCATCAGCGAATAGTAGAATTGGAGTTTTCACTCCAGCCAGGCTAGGAGCATCTACTTTTCCCAGCAACATACGCTCAACTACCCCATCAATGCTCAATGAGAAGAGCGTGGGGGCCAAAGCGCAGCCTTGGCGCACCCCACGCTCTACCGGGAATTCAGAGGTTACTTGGCCGTGACACCCCCCCCCCCCCCCCACTGTATTTTTGCATAATTTGACTCATGCAACCTCATCACAAGTGTTAGGATCTCTAGCGGCATACCCATCTCGCTTAGCACTTTCCACATCTGGGATCTAGGGACTAAATCAAAGGCAGCACGTAAATCTATAAACGCTGCATAGATGCTGCCTTTTCCTAGTACTACCGTCTTCCAGTATAGTAGTGTAAATCTGAATATCTGGTCTGTGGTACTAGTTAATTTACGAAATCCAGCCTGGAAGGGGGTCAGAATATTTTTCTCTTCTACCCAGGCCAATATTTTCTCTAGGGTCATTTTTCCAATCACCTTTTGTACCGTGTCTAACAGGGTAATAGGCCTGTAGTTCCCAAGCTGTGTTTTGTCGCCTTTCTTATACACCGGGATTGTAACGGCCCCTAGCCAAGACTTTGGTACTGGTGCCCCTAGTGCCACAGCATTGGCCAGCTTTGTTATATAAAGACCCCAGTGCTTTTTATTGTAGTGTAGTTCCTATATCCCTTATAGGTTCTGCGCATTGGAATAACATACACAATAGGCTTGGCATAGGACTGAGGTCTGTATGCCCCTAATATGTATATTAAACTTAATTACTATGTACCAGCTAGCTCAGAGGCCACTAGAAACTTCTTGAAGACAAGAAGGGAATAGCTTCTGGCAACCACATAACATAAAACCCACATCCCTCAGGATCATGGAAACAAAATACTACTTTTCATTCAGTCACTCATCTCAGAGAAGTACATAGAAGAAACAGTCGGTGTGTTTACAATAACATTTATTGCACAGTTGTTATTCTAGTACTGGTTATATGTGCTCCGACAACTGTTGGACAGTAGCAGAGAATTATGGCCAGCAGTGCAGTTAAATGAAAAGGCTTTGTATAGTTCTACCATTTTGCAACAGTAATGAACACTTACATGAAATACAGAATGCATTAAGATAAAGCCTATACCCCTATGATGCCTAACTAGATGTACCTAAGTGTACCTAGCATGTGTGTAGATCTTAGAGAGCCAAGAATCCCCCTAGGAGTTAGTCTAACCCCTTTACCTTATTGGGACTTCATCCTGATCTTGAGCTGGACACCCACAGATGGGTGATGGACCTCTGCCAGCTGGAGCTGTGGCATGACGCAGGTTGCAGCGCCTCAGGCAGAGTGTCCGCCTGGAAGTCTCTGTCTCCTCTGGTTTGCTTGGGCAAAGGGAGGTATACTTATACTGGATAGGTGTCTTGGATTGACGTAATGTTGGTCAGAGGAAGATGTGTTCTTGGTCTGTTTCCAAGAATTGGTTGTGACGTAGGTTAGTCACTGTTGGACATGGAGATTACGTATTTAGGATGGACCGTCTTCTGTGCACAGAGCACACAGTGATCAGATAAGGGGACAGCCTCTCTGTTGCTCGTTATTGTGAAATGAGGGCTAATCTAGGTCAAAGGGCCTGCCTGTCTCTGTGAAAGGGCCTGCTTGTCTCTGTGACACAAAGAATTTGTGCCTCTGAGACAGTACCTATGTTAAGGCCTCAATTTCCTTCATAACACCCACTCCAATCTATGGACAAGAGTTAATAACCCATTAAAAGCAAACTACGTGACTAAAATAGGCATTTGCATATAATTGGCAGGTAGTTGCATGAGAGTTTTATGAGCTGAAAAAAATAGCAGCTGTTAAAATATATAAAATTACTGTAGACTCTGTGGAGACAGGAAAAATCTATAGTGTCATTAAAAAATATATATATACTCTTTAGAGTAAGTAGTTACTTATAAAAGTTTCTGTTTATAAAATTGAAAACTCTTTCATGCTTTTTTCAGAAGACCATGCTTTCTTTAAAATAGTCAATTAAGAGGGAAAGCTCCAAGCACTGGGTGAAAGTTGAAACAAGAACAGAAAAAATGTGTTTCAGGACATGTTTTGAAGAACTAGAGATAAAAGGTGCTGGTAGTCACAACATTTCTCGTAGCCATTTGCTGCAGTAAACAGACCTTTTTAATACCTCGCACAGTCGTTGTGGAAGCACAGAAAGACAGTGCTGCTAGTTGCTTGTTCTGAGGCAGCCGGTGCTAAAGATTGTACCTGTGTGCCTGGATTTACTCGTACCTCACCTTCAGCCATATTCGCCGATGAGGTCTCAATCCATACCTTGGTGTTGCTAAATGAAGTACAAGGCACCCATTGGATTTGCAAGGAATGCTTTGGTTTGATGTGAATACGCTTGGGACACAGCCAAGCATAGGACTTCAGCAGACCCTGCATGGTGGTGATTGCCATTGGCATTTTCCTTTGGAAGAGGTATGTTGCAGTCTTTTCAGACTGTTCTTTTAAATATTAGAAACCATGAGAAGCATAGTTCCTGTTCGAGCTATTCCCAAGGTGTACCACACTGCTTGTATGTGAAAGACCAAATTTATCAAAAAGGAAAAAAGGGGCAGCCTGTATTTAAGAGTACTATTATGCAAAAAAGAAAGAAATATTTCTTTAGCTGATGTAAAATGAAAAAATAAAAGCTGCTGCACAAGCATGGTTTTCAGATTGTTTTAAGCATTATTGAATTTTATGAAGGAAACTTTCGTTTTTACTACTGTCAGTTTTGGGGCTTTTTTTTTTAAAAAGGCACAGCTTCCCTACACTGTAGGATTTCACTACCTCTGGATGTTATCTGTACATAACGTAGGTCTGGCCTATGTATACTGAGTAGGCATGTGCGAATTTTGCGATTTCGCAATTCGCGAATTTGCAAATTTTGCGAATTCGCAATCCGCAAAATCAGCGAATTTGCAGATTAGCGGATTTTGCGGATTGTGTGGGGAATGGCCGGGTGGGAAAACGGTGCACATCGCTAGTGTGAGGGGCAGGGCCAAACGGGCGAGGCTTATATGCGAGTTCACATGCCTCTTGTGTGCATAAAAGGACAGGCACGGAACAGAGAAGCTCGTGGTCACAGGAACTGCACAGGGATTGAGCTCGTGAAAGTCAATAATGCAAAGGCCTCCATCAAGCATCATAGCTATTTTTCGACGATAGATATGGGGAGAACGCACACCTGCCCAGCCTCGAGAAAATTCACATTTTTGGGGGGGCTGATTAACTTTGCCATCACACCAAAGAGCGCCGGGGTCCCTCGAGTGAGCTGTCCATCAAGTGGGTAAAGGGCGCGAAGACGGTGCACACACCACTAGTGTGTAGGGAGGGGCCAAACGGACGGGTCTTATATGCGAGTTCACATGCCTCTTGTGTGTATAAAAGGACAGGCACGGATCAGAGAAGCTTGTGGTCACAGGAACTGCACAGGGATTGAGCTTGTGAAAGTCAATTATGCAAAGGCCTCCATCAAGCATCATAGCTAATTTTCGACGATAGATATGAAGAGAGTGCACACCTACCCAGCCTCGACAAAACACACATTTTTGGGGGGGCTGATTAACTTTGCCATCACACCAAAGAGCGCCGGGGTCCCTCGAGTGAGCTGTCCATCAAGTGGGTAAAGGGCGCGAAGACGGTGCACACACCACTAGTGTGTGGGGAGGGGCCAAACGGACGGGGCTTATATGCGAGTTCACATGCCTCTTGTGTGTATAAAAGGACAGGCACGGATCAGAGAAGCTCGTGGTCACAGGAACTGCACAGGGATTGAGCTCATGAAAGTTAATTATGCAAAGGCCTCCATCAAGCATCATAGCTAATTTTCGACGATAGATATGGGGAGAGCGCACACCTACCCAGCCTCGACAAAACACACATTTTTGGGGGGGCTGATTAACTTTGCCATCACACCAAAGGGCGCCGGGGTCCCTCGAGTGAGCTGTCCATCAAGTAGGTAAAGGGAGCGAAGACGGTGCACACACCACTAGTGTGTGGGGAGGGGCCAAACGGACGGGGCTTATATGCGAGTTCACATGCCTCTTGTGTGTATAAAATAACAGGCACGGATCAGAGAAGCTCGTGGTCACAGGTACTGCACAGGGATTGAGCTAGTGAAAGTCAATTATGCAAAGGCCTCCATCAAGCATCATAGCTAATTTTCGACTATAGATATGGGGAGAACCCACACCTACCCAGCCTCGACAAAACACACATCATCCTAACTAACTATTTTAGGATGGCGCCGGCAAGCTGCCAGCGCCATCCTAAAATAGTTACTAAATTAGCTTAATCAGGAAGCACTAATAGATCAAATAAAGCAGGTGCTCGAGCACCTGCTTTATTTTATCTATTAGTGCTTCCTTTTTTCGAACTAACTTAGTAACTATTTTAGGATGGCGCTGGCAGCTTGCCGGCGCCATCCTAAAATAGTTAAAAGTTCAACAGGCTTGAACTTTTGCCCCCGAAATCCGCCGCACGCAGATCTCGCGGATTTTCAGTAAATTAGCGGGAGTTCGCGGATCGCGGATTTACCGAAAATCCGCAAAATCCGCGAGCGGAATGGATTTCCGCTCATGATTAATACTGAGTCCCTTGGTGACGTTCAGGAATCATTTCTGTGACAGGTATTTGTGTCAAAAGGCCAAACCACCCATACTTTCCTAACTGGGTCTGTCCTGTTGTGTTGTAAATAGCATCTAATTTTGCCTCTGCTGATGTATGTATGGTGGTGTTTGGCAACGTTCCTACCGGTGTTTAAACAACCATATTTCTAGATGCATTTCAATTCTGTAGGAGTTGATAACCTTAATAAAGGTAACAGGTATGTAGCGTTGCAATATGATTAAATCTCTAACATTTGATGATCTGAAAATGTAGCAATTATTCCTAAAACAGACAGCATATTATACACTGTATCAGTAGCCCAATTTTCCGAAAAATGTACTGAATGCATGATAAAAAAAAATGAAAATAAATGAAAGTTCAAAATACATTAATCAGAATTAAAAAACTGGATGATTAAGTACATCATTTAGAATATAAAGGTTTGTTCAGGTCGAATACATTTATAAGTCTTGTTAGACCTGTCTGGCCTTTTGCGTAGCCCCTCCTATTAATTAATTATTTCATCCCCTTTTTCACCCCTCATACCCTTTTTATCTTTTCGTGTCCACTGGACTTTTGCTGTCTTCAGCAGCAGTTGGGAGGACCATTTGCAACATTTGCAAGCAGTTCTCCAGGCCCTGAAACAAGCTGGCTTGACAATCAAGGCCAGCAAATGTCAGATTGGGCAGGGGTCGGTTGTGTACATAGGCCACTTGGTGGGTAGGGGAACAGTGCAGCCCCTCCAGGCAAAGATTGAGGCAATCATGGCCTGGGAACCCCCCAAGACCCAGACTGAGGTCCGAGCCTTCCTGGGCCTCACAGGTTACTACAGTCGCTTTGTGAAGAGGTATGGCACTATTGTAGCGCCCCTCACAGAGCTCACATCCAAGAAACAACCTCAACAGGTAGTTTGGACAGAGGCTTGTCAGCAAGCCTTTGAAAAATTGAAGCAGGCAAGGTGTGCGGCACCGGTCCTGAGGGCCCCAGACTTCTCTAAGGAGTTCATTGTCCAGACAGACGCATCAGAACATGGCATTGGGGCAGTGTTATCGCAACTCAATAAAGAGGGTCTGGATCAGCCTGTAGTCTTCCTGTCCAGGAGACTGCTTCCCCGGGAACAGAAGTGGAGTGCAATTGAGAGGGAAACTTTTGCGGTGGTGTGGGCTCTGAAGAAGTTGCGGCCATACCTGTTTGGCTCGCACTTCCTGGTTCAGACTGACCACCGACCCCTTCGTTGGCTAATGCAAATGAAGGGGGAAAATCCCAAGTTGTTGAGATGGTCCATCTCCCTACAGGGAATGGACTTCCGGGTGGAACATCGGCCTGGAGTGGACCACGCCAATGAAGACGGTCTCTCTAGGTATTTCCGCCTTAGTGATGAGGACTCCGAAGGGGTTGGGTAGCTCTCCCCACTTTCAGCTGGGGGGGACGCGTGTTAGACCTGTCTGGCCTTTTGCGTAGCCCCTCCTATTAATTATTATTTTGTCCCCTTTTTCGCCCCTCATACCCTTTTTATCTTTTTGTGTCCACTGGACTTTTATGGTGTTGTCCTGGGGGATAGGTGCTCTTTCGCCCTCATAGTTTTTTTTCCTGAGGCCTAGGTACCCTTTTCTGACTAGAAAGGTTGGGCCATGTAAAATGGTGGCTAGTAACTGCCACAACTGCCAACTCAGGGACTGGGCCCATAGGATAGAATAGGAAGCATCCAGAACCTTCTGGCTAGTTCTGGACCTTGGGAGCTAAGGGTATAAATAGAACACCTGTAGGGCGACCATTTTGTCTTGTCAGTGAGGAGCAGCTGGAGTATAGGCTAAGGGTCTGGAAGGGGTAGGGCCTTCATAGGGTGGACTACTTTTCAAGGGTTGCCCCCTTACAGGGATCACCACCCCCATTCCTGTAGACCTGACCCAGTTAGTCCCGACCTGCTGACCCTGGACAGGGAGACACCTCAAATTGGGTGTAGGGATTGACCCACAGCTAGCGGTGAAGCTTAGGGGATCCCAGCTGAGGAGGGCAAGAAGTGAGAAGCACCCCCCCTCTTCCCTTTGTCCAGTATGAAGAGCTAGATTGATCCTTGCAGGAGATAGAGGACTGGGGCCAAAAGCGTGAGACTTTACCTCTGACCCACCCCTCCTCTGTGACGGTGGTGCCATTGGCTGCCTATGTAAAATCGGGACCTCTCACCTGCATCAGGAAGTGCAGCAGGAGTTTACCCCCCCACCTGTGGAGCCCGAAGTAAGGAGAGTCGGGGCTTCGGTGTGTGGTCCAATAGTCCTGAATCCATTGAGGACGGGCCAGGTGGAGAATCACTGGCACTGCCGTGAAGGTGAAGTGGAGAGGAGCATAGGGCTGATCGAGCCTGGGGCAGCGCGCTTCTGCGCATACTCTCGGCGGTGACCACTTTCCTGTCAGGAGGGGCCTAGGACCGAGCAGGCCCAGAGGTGAGCCACTACCAGTGCCGTCGAGTGGAGCCGCCTCCGTTTCAGGGCCGCTACTCTCCCGCGCCTGCGCCGTAGCGCCGCGGTGAGAGGATCGTCAGAGGCGGCCGGAGGTGGGATCGGAGCCAAGCGCTGGGGACAGACCTAGCGCGACCGCTCTGCAGGGCTGACGCGTGTGCAGACTTTCACCAGGCCCCGAGGTAAGCGCTGTTGGGGACCGGAGGAGGCCCCCGAAGAGAGCTGAACCCTGGGGCTGGAGCTGTGAACTGAGAAAGGCTCTAACAGCCGTCCCAAGTAAGGAGGGAAGTGGGAACTGTTGGGTGCCTAGGTTTTTCCTTCAATTCGCCTAGCCACTAACTAGAAACACCGATAAAAGGTGCAGGAGATCGTTTCTGGCACCTAGAGGAGTTCTGTTGCAGGACTTTAATCAGGCAGAGATAGGGTGTGGCTCTTCAGTCTAACTGGGATACTGACACCTGGATGTGGGTTACCTGTGACAGAAATTCCAATCGGGGTTGCGTGTCAGAGAAACTCTCTGTAAGAAGTTGAAGTGCTAGGAGGCTACAGAACTGAAGGGATCAACTGAGGAAAATTTCTGTTAACACTGTGCAACTGCCTGTTTAGAATGCCTAGGATTTCTTAGGGAATGGAATAGCTTAACTTGCTTAATCTACTGCTCACTCAGTATTTGCTATGTATTACTGCTAATATTCCGGTGGGTAAAGAAGTGTGGAGTTCATATGTAAGTTGATGGAGGAAGTAAAAACATGTCTTTGTAATGTGATTCCAACTGTGTAAAATAAGAGGAGGATAAGGAGAAATGATAGTGTGAGAAAGACAAAAGTGAATCTAATATATTTTTATAAACCAGTCCATATTTTTCCAAAACATTGGTGTAGTGTTGTTTTTGTGTGGAAGTGCATTAAGTTATTACAGGGTGGTGCGCAACCTTTACACTTGTGCTTCTAGGAACTGACTGTCTTACCCTAGGCCAGGCTACCCTATGTGATCTGGTAACAAAAGGTCCAACATATTGGTGTCTAGCGGTGGGATCAGAACTGTGGTTGCGACTACTCTGCAGTAACTAAGTGTAATCCACTGACCTACACCAGGAGTTTTCTCCTGGCAGACTTCCTAATTTCTACTTTTGCTTTTTCCAAATTCATTCCTGGTGGTGGGTGGAGGTAGCTTCAGATTGCCCCTTGTGAATCTATTCTTTTTGTGTGCTTGTCCCTACATAGCTCTTTAGCAAAATGGAATTTGCTCTGGAAGAACTGGACACTTATTCTGTAGCCCAGCGTAAGGACTGATGGGAGTGTTCTTTAAGCATGGGGCCAAGAAGGGGGAACTCCAGACCAGTTTGAGGGCTTGGGTGGAAGCACATGGAGAAGGGAAGGAGGAGGAAGAGGGGACGGACCGGGACACAGTCATAGGAGTAGAGGGAATGTTCCATCCCGGGATGGGAAACCTACTTCCAGGACCAATGACCTACTCAAAGAGGGGCAGTAGTGTCCCCGGAGGAAGCTTGACCGAAGCGGAACTCACAGACAAGAGGGAGAAAAGGCAACTAAGTGGGAGTTAGCCAGGTTAGAACAGGAGAGGGAAGAACGGAGGATGGCTCATGAGTTTAAATTAAAAGAGCTAGAACTCCAGGCCCTGCAATTAGGACCCTCCCCTACTCCAAATGGTGGCAACGAAACCAGAAAACCAACTAGGGAGTCCAGACCCTACCTGCCTAAAGACATAGTTGCCAGCTATAGTCAGGGGGACGATATAGCCAAATGGTTGGCTGCCTATGAGGTCTTCTTAAGAGCCCATGGGATCCAGGAGAAACACTGGGGGGGTGGGTTGTACAAATATATGCCTCCTACTGGTCGCGACACCTTGTTAGCCTTAGAACAGGAGGAGCAGACCAACTACCCCACCACTAAGTTAGCATTAATCAAAAAGTTTGGGCTAACCCCGGAAAAGTATCGCCAAAAGTTCAGGGGCAGCCACAAGTTAAGCACCCAGAACTGGGTGGATTTTCTGGACTATGCGAGGAAGGCATTGGAGGGCTGGGTTCAGGGCAGCGAGGTGAAGGACTATGAGGGGTTATATGACCTTTTTCTTAAAGAGTATCTACTCGAGAAATGTTTTCCCGAGCTGCGCCAACACCTGGTGGACAGCAAGCTGACCAACCCCCCGAAGCTTGCAGAGGAGGCGGACATCTGGGCAAGTACCCGGGTGTCCTCAAAGGGGACTGGAGGGGATTCCCAAAGGGCCGGACAGGGCGCCCGTCAGAAGAAGGAGGGGGGAGATAAAAAGCGGGAGTTCTCTAAAGGTCCCCAAAACAGTTTCGAGGGAAAAGGAACAGGTTTCACCCCTAAGGCTAACCCGCCCAGAAACCCTCATCCTGGCCAAAGCCAGCAGCCAAGGGTTGTCCACTGCTTTGAGTGTGGTGGTGTTGGACATTATAAGGGAGATGTCAAATGCCCAAAGAGACCACCCCCTCCCACCGGAGGAAAAGCCCCGGGAGTAGCTAGTGTAGCGCTCGGGTAGGAGTTGCCCTTAGATAAGGGGGGTGAGTGGGCGGGTGTCACCTTAGTGTCCCTGGGAGATCGGGAGATGGTTCCTAAGATCCAGGTGCCCCCAAAAACTATCAAGTATGGGCAGTGGATCACCATCAATGGCCAGAGAGGGGAGGCTCTGAGAGATACAGGAGCCAGTATGACTATGGTGAGGAGTCAACTGGTGTCTCCAGAGCAGGTGATTCCCAATGTACTCCACCCCGCCGTGATGGCTGACGGCAGAATGGGCCACTACCCTGTGGCCGAGGTTCCCTTTGAGTGGGAAGGGGTTGCAGGTTCACTTTGAGTTGCCGTAAGCCCTGCCGTGCCAGTCGATTGCCTGCTGGGGAATGACATGGAGCACAATGCTTGGAGAGAGGAGGAATACCGGACGCATTCAGAGATGCTGGGTACACAAGGTCTGCGACTGCCCGGAGAGGGAGTTTGCCTGGGTTGGAGCCTGGAACAATGGCCCAACCCGCTGCCAAAAAGGGACAGACCCGAAGACAGGAGAAGCCTGCTTCAGCTTCCACACCCCATGTGACAGATCGGCCACCTGCGGTGGTGGACCAGGAGTCCGTGGAGGGGGAAGTAGTCTCCCTGGAGGACCTACCCATGTCTGCTGAGTGGCATGTGGAGGGAGGGCCTACCAGGGAGGAGTTCTGTAAGGGCCAGAAGGAGTGCCCTACCCTTGAGGGACTGAGGCGACAGGCCGAAGCCCAGGCAGCAGGGAACGTTGCGGGACACTACCACATTTACTGGGAGGACGGACTCCTCTACAGTGAACCCAAGGTACCCTTACCTGGTTCATTAAGGGCCTTGGTAGTCCCGCAATGGTACAGAGCATTTCTGTTGGAATTGGCTCATGAAATACCCTTGGCAGGACACTTAGGTCAGGACAAGACCTTTGCTCGGCTTGTCCCCCACTTTTACTGGCCTCAGATGAAAGTGGCGTCTGATACCTACTGTCGGACGTGTGTATCCTGCCAAGCCAGTGGGAAAACAGGGGTGAAGCTGAAAGCTCCCCTGGAACCACTTCCTGTCGTTAGCACCCCCTTTTAAAGGGTGGGCATCGACATTGTGGGGCCATTGGATCCACCAACAACGGCTGTTCACAGGTTTATCCTGGTACTGGTGGATCACGCCACACGGTACCCAGAGGCCATTCCTCTGAGGACTGTTACTGCACCTGTAGTGGCTAGGGCCCTGATGGGGATCTTCACCCGGGTGGGTTTCCCCAAAGAAGTTGTGTACGACAGGGGAACCAACTTCATGTCAGCATACATGCGGGCAATGTGGAAGGAGTGTGGAGTGACCTACCGGTTCACCACTCCTTATCACCTCCAGTCAAATGGACTGGTAGAAAGGTTCAACAAGACCTTGAAGGGCATGATCAGAAGTCTGCCTGAAAGCCTGCGGAGGAAATGGGACGTCCTCCTACCCTGTTTGCTATTCTCCTACAGGGAAGTGCCACAGAAGGGAGTGGGCTTCAGCCCCTTTGAGCTTCTGTATGGACACCCTCTAAGCGGTCCTCTCAGCCTGGTGAAGGATGGATGGGAAAAGTCTCCCAGGAAGCCTCCCCAGGAGCCAAATGGCGAAGTTGTGGAAGCAAGCTTCTGACAACTTGGAGGCCAGCCAGGCAGTAATGAAGGAGTGGTATGACCACAACGCTCACCCGGTGGAGTTGGAGCCTGGCCAGAAAGTGTGGGTGATGGAGCCTGGAGAGCTAAGTGCCCTCCAGGATCGCTGGACAGGCCCCTTTGAGGTGTTAGAGAAGAAGGGTAAGGCTACATACCTGGTGGACCTTAAGACCCCTCGACAGCCCCTACGGGTGCTACATGCTAACCGCCTCAAACCCCACCATGAGAGGCCCGAGGTCATCTTGATGATGGTGACTGATGGAGGAGAGGAAGCGGAAAGCGAACCTCTCCCAGACTTGTTTTCGTCTCAGGAAAAGGATGGGTCGTTGGAGGGAGTGATTCTCTCCCCATCCCTAACTCCTGAACAGCGAGAGGACTGCCGCCAGATCCTGGAGCAGTACTCTGCGTTGTTCTCCCTTGTCCCGGGAAGGACCCACCTGTGTACCCATGATGTGGATACAGGAGACAGCCCACCAGTGAAGTCAAAGACCTACCGGCTGTCAGACAAGGTGAAGGCTAGCTTCCATGGTGAGGTTACCAAGATGCTGGAGCTAGGAGTTATAGAACCTTCCAGTAGCCCCTGGTCCAGTCCGGTGGTTCTAGTGCCAAAAGCAGCTCCACCAGGCACCACTCTAGAACTGAGGTTCTGTGTGCATTACCGGGGACTGAACTCAGTTACCAAAACTGATGCTCATCCGATCCCTAGGGCGGATGAATTAATTGACCGGCTGGGAGCTGCCCAATACTTGAGTACCTTTGACCTCACTTCAGGGTGCTGGCAGATCTCCCTGACAGATGGAGCAAAGGAAAGGTCAGCCTTCTCCACGCCTGAAGGACACTTCCAATTCTGTGTGATGCCCTTTGGGCTCAAGAATGCCCCTGCCACTTTTCAGCGGCTGGTGAATCAGGTCCTCTCCGGAATGGAGGGTTTCTCCGCTGCTTACCTAGATGACATTGCTGTCTTCAGCAGCAGTTGGGAGGACCATTTGCAACATTTGCAAGCAGTTCTCCAGGCCCTGAAACAAGCTGGCTTGACAATCAAGGCCAGCAAATGTCAGATTGGGCAGGGGTCGGTTGTGTACATAGGCCACTTGGTGGGTAGGGGAACAGTGCAGCACCTCCAGGCAAAGATTGAGGCAATCATGGCCTGGGAACCCCCCAAGACCCAGACTGAGGTCCGAGCCTTCCTGGGCCTCACAGGTTACTACAGTCGCTTTGTGAAGGGGTATGGCACTATTGTAGCGCCCCTCACAGAGCTCACATCCAAGAAACAACCTCAACGGGTAGTTTGGACAGAAGCTTGTCAGTAATCCTTTGAAAAATTGAAGCAGGCAATGTGTGCGGCACCGGTCCTGAGGGCCCCAGACTTCTCTAAGGAGTTCATTGTCCAGACAGATGCATCAGAACATGGCATTGGGGCAGTGTTATCGCAACTCAATGAAGAGGGTCTGGATCAGCCTGTAGTCTTCCTGTCCAGGAGACTGCTTCCCCGGGAACAGAAGTGGAGTGCAATTGAGAGGGAAGCTTTTGCGGTGGTATGGGCTCTGAAGAAGTTGCGGCCATACCTGTTTGGCTCGCACTTCCTGGTTCAGACTGACCACCGACCCCTTCGTTGGCTAATGCAAATGAAGGGGGAAAATCCCAAGTTGTTGAGATGGTCCATCTCCCTACAGGGAATGGACTTCCGGGTGGAACATCGGCCTAGAGTAGACCACGCCAATAAAGACGGTCTCTCTAGGTATTTCCGCCTTAGTGATGAGGACTCCCAAGGGGTTGGGTAGCTCTCCCCACTTTCAGCTGGGGGGGACGCGTGTTAGACCTGTCTGGCCTTTTGTGTAGCCCCTCCTATTAATTATTATTTTGTCCCCTTTTTCCCCCCTCATACCCTTTTTATCTTTTTGTGTCCACTGGACTTTTATGGTGTTGTCCTGGGGGATAGGTGCTCTTTCGCCCTCATAGTTTTTTTTCCTGAGGCCTAGGTACCCTTTTCTGACTAGAAAGGTTGGGCCATGTAAAATGGTGGCTAGTAACTGCCACAACTGCCAACTCAGGGACTGGGCCCATAGGATAGAATAGGAAGCATCCAGAACCTTCTGGCTAGTTCTGGACCTTGGGAGCTAAGGGTATAAATAGAACACCTGTAGGGCGACCATTTTGTCTTGTCAGTGAGGAGCAGCTCGAGTATAGGCTAAGGGTCTGGAAGGGGTAGGGCCTTCATAGGGTGGACTACTTTTCAAGGGTTGCCCCCTTACAGGGATCACCACCCCCATTCCTGTAGACCTGACCCAGTTAGTCCGGACCTGCTGACCCTGGACAGGGAGACACCTCAAATTGGGTGTAGGGATTGACCCCCAGCTAGCGGTGAAACTTAGGGGATCCCAGCTGAGGAGGGCGAGAAGTGAGAAGCACCCCCCCCCCCTCTTCCCTTTGTCCAGTATGAAGAGCTAGATTGATCCTTGCAGGAGATATAGGACTGGGGCCCAAAAGCGTGAGACTTTACCTCTGACCCACCCCTCCTCTGTGACGGTGGTGCCATTGGCTGCCTATGTAAAATCGGGACCTCTCACCTGCATCAGGAAGTGCAGCAGGAGTTTACCCCCCACCTGTGGAGCCCGAAGTAAGGAGAGTCGGGGCTTCGGTGGGTGGTCCAATAGTCCTGAATCCATTGAGGACGGGCCAGGCGGGGAATCGCTGGCGCTGCCGTGAAGGTAAAGTGGAGAGGAGCATAGGGCTGATCGAGCCTGGGGCAGCGCGATTCTGCGCATACTCTCGGCGGTGACCACTTTCCTGTCAGGAGGGGCCTAGGACCGAGCAGGCCCAGAGGTGAGCCACTCCCAGTGCCGTCGAGTGGAGCCGCCTCCGTTTCAGGGCCGCTACTCTCCCGCACCTGCGCCGTAGCGCCGCGGTGAGAGGATCGTCAGAGGCGGCCGGAGGCGGGATCGGAGCCAAGCCCTGGGGACAGACCTAGCGCGACCTCTCCTCAGGGCTGACGCGTGTGCAGACTTTCACCAGGCCCCGAGGTAAGAGCTGTTGGGGACCGGAGGAGGCCCCCGAAGAGAGCTGAACCCTGGGGCTGGAGCTGTGAACTGAGAAAGGCTCTAACAGCCGTCCCAAGTAAGGAGGGAAGTGGGAACTGTTGGGTGCCTAGGTGTTCCTTCAATTCGCCTAGCCACTAACTAGAAACACCGATAAAAGGTGCAGGAGATCGTTTCTGGCACCTAGAGGAGTTCTGTTGCAGGACTATAATGAGGCAGAGATAGGGTGTGGCTCTTCAGTCTAACTGGGATACTGACACCTGGATGTGGGTTACCTGTGACAGAAATTCCAATCGGGTTTGCGTGTCAGAGAAACTCTCTGTAAGAAGTTGAAGTGCTAGGAGGCTACAGAACTGAAGGGATCAACTGAGGAAAATTTCTGTTAACACTGTGCAACTGCCTGTTTAGAATGCCTAGGATTTCTTAGGGAATGGAATAGCTTAACTTGCTTAATCTACTGCTCACTCAGTATTTGCTATGTATTACTGCTAATATTCCGGTGGGTAAAGAAGTGTGGAGTTCATATGTAAGTTGATGGAGGAAGTAAAAACATGTCTTTGTAATGTGATTCCAACTGTGTAAAATAAGAGGAGGATAAGGAGAAATGATAGTGTGAGAAAGACAAAAGTGAATCTAATATATTTTTATAAACCAGTCCATATTTTTCCAAAACATTGGTGTAGTGTCGTTTTTGTGTGGAAGTGCATTAAGTTATTAAAGGGTGGTGCGCAACCTTTACACTTGTGCTTCTAGGAACTGACTGTCTTACCCTAGGCCAGGCTACCCTATGTGATCTGGTAACAAAAGGTCTTTTGCATTTGAATTGAAAATGGACGTGGCTTCAGTTTTATGTTGATCCTGTGTTGTAGAAAGTGTCTACTAATAGTCATACTAAAAGCTAGCTCTAAGCAAAGCCAGAACAGAAAAATATGAACCCAGAGATACCCCATAGTTCTACTCATGGTGAAGCCAGGTCTGTATCTTTTGGAAAGGAAAAGGTTCAAAAGTTTGTACTTGCATGTTTGTTGTTTGTTTTTGGGCTGGCTGTCGCTTCCTGTTCACGTGGAGCCATGGAAAACGTATCACGGTTAATGAAATAGCCAGTAGCTGTAAGTTCAGTTGTTGAAATTGCATCGTATTTAGTTGAAGTTATTTCTGCTGTTTTTGTTGAAAACCTTGAAATGTTGAAGTTAATAGTTGGTGTCTTTGCTGAAAAAACGTTCAGATGTTGAAGTTATTATTTGATGTTTTTGTTGAAAAACTTGGAAGCTTTTATTATTTGATGCTTTTGTTGAAAAACTTTGAAGCTTTTATTATTTGATGCTGTTGTTGAAAAACGTTGAAACATTTATTATTTGATGTTTTTGTTGAAAAACATTGAAGCATTTATGTATTTTTGTAGAAAAACGTTGAAGCTTTTATTAATTGATGCTTCTGTTGAAAAACATTGAAGCCTTTTTTATTTGATGTTTTTGTTGAGAAAACGTAGAAGCTTTTATTAATAGATGCTTTTGTTGAAAAAACGTTGGTGTACACATTTGTTTTTGGCCAAATTGCACCTTGAGTGTAGTCTTGATTTTTATTTTTAATTTGAAAGGTTGGTTCAAGGAGAACTGGTTCCATTGCATTGTTGCATAGTTCCCCACTCCATGGATTTGATTGCTCAAACCTGATGAGCCTTTCAGTTTGAATTTCTGGAATAGTATTGAGAGGGACGTCTACTATTGTGGAATTCACGAGGCCTACTGCTCAGTATTGGCAACATCGATTTTGGTTGATTCTTTGAAATGAATCTGGTTTTTTATCACAGCAGTATGCGGCAAAAGTCCAGTTCTTGTTCCTTTCACTTTAAGGAGTGGCACACGTATTTCTGTATGAGGGCTCAAATTCCTTTGTGTCCGCGATCTTTTTCTCTCTCTGCCCAGATCCATGACTTTTAGATTCAGCCAGGACTTGCCGTGATTACCTCGACTTCCCAGTGGCGGCCTGTTTCACTTTGACAGAATCTTTGTTTGTTTCTTTGTTTCCTTTAGTTCCTGTAAAACAGCCAAATGATCATAGATACAGAATGGTTTTCATCCGCCACTGTGCCTTCACATGTACGATCAGGTTCCCATAATTGTAAATGGGGTGACACCTCCTAGAGAGCTTCTTGGCTGAGTGTGTATTTCCCCCTGAATCCGTATAAGTGTTGGACCCCACTAATACCCCGCCTAATACCCTCGCTGGTAACGATTGCTCTATGCCCCAGTCCTTCCTCTCCTCTACCTTAATTCCCCCAGGATGGCGTTGGAGAGGAGTACCGCAATACTTCGTCCATCCCTTCCATGGCCTCTCAGTAGGCTCGAGAGCCAAATGTGGGGCCACAGTCAGGGTGTAACGTTGATTGCGTATCTCCTGTTGTGGACTCGCAAATCTTTCTATAACAGTTTTGAGCGTCAGCCAAGTATTAAGGCCATACTTATGGGAAACTTGAGCAAGGACCCACTGCCACTAAGATATATTTTAAAGCCACGTCAAAATGTGAGGTGCCGCAGTGGTCCTTTACACGACACGATCAAGTGGACAGTCTGAGGCTGTCTAGCAATGGGACCTGAGCGGGTCTTGTGATGGTGTAGCCTGGAATTCGTTTGCTGATGTTGCAGTTCAAGACAAAGCCAATAGTCTGGCTTCTGATCCCAGGCCACCAATAGCACTGTTGTAATGAAGAAATAGTAGCTATTACCCCTCTATGCGAGGAGCCCATGCCATTGTGTGCTTTAAATGATTAATTCCTGCCTACTATCCATATTTGGAAAATACTCTGTCCCCCACTCAAGGAATCTGAGCATATGGAATGTTGTGTGCATCTAACTTGTAGGAGTATTTGAGTGGAAATTTCTTAGGCACTGCTGTGCTGCTTTTGCGTGAAGCAATTACAGCCACCATATTCTAACCGTCGATTCTCGTTGTTGGACGAGTGTGCGCAGCTATGAAAGCTGTGTGAACAGCCCCCCTTTGTGGCTTCAACAGCCACTGAATTCCCTTCAACGTGCACGCCATCACGTTAATGACTCAGCGTGTTAATCGCGTGAGTTTTTGGTAGGTCGTTTCTCAACTCCACTACCTGTTCCCATAATTTTGTACTTTAATTGTGCCACCTTGTTTCATCTTTAAACCCATTTTGTTCCCAATGGTGTAAATATTTATTATATCATTGCACACAGTAAAAGGAATCACACACAATGAGTGTGGGGTATTCTCGATCCGTGTTTAAAGGTGCAAGTATCAGGGCTTTAAAAGCTGCCAACCAAGCCGTGCTATTACCTAGAGGTAGTTTTTTTGGTGCAATGAGGACGGAACTTGCCATCCAGCATCTGATCTTTAACAAAGGCGGCCGTTGGGGCAGACCCATCAGTGTAGATTTTTTAAAATTCATACTGATGTTGGAAGAAAAAGATGCAAATTTGAAATGGATACCTTGTGTGGACAAAATGTTAAAGAGGTCTAAGCGCAACCTACCCCAAATAGCCCAAAATAAAGGCTTAGCGTGGGGGGGAGGGGGTGAAGCCTAGCAGTGAAAAGGTTAAAGTGTACAGAAAAGTGATGGATGTAATGCGTGAATTAATCTCATCCTGATCCATCGTTATTTTCCATACCATGCCACCTCAGTTTGGGCCCAGTCAAAATCAAATTAGTCTTAACCCAAGACTGGTTTCACACTAGTAGGGCTCATCAGACAGGTATAGCTTGTCACACACTGTATGTCCAGACGTGAGTTCTGTGACACTGTGCCACAGAAATAAAGCTAAAGTAGATTGGAAAGCTTGTGGGCATTCCCTTCTTAAAGAACTGTGGCATTTTATGCATTTTCTTTAATGGAAATCCTGCTTCAGTTGTTTGTTGGAATTTCCCTCACACCAGGATTCTCAACTCATCTTCCACCCTCTGCAGATTCTGTTTCTGTGACATCATCAGCATTGCCAGGTAGCAAAAATGGAAACATAACAAGCAGATGGTTGCTGATAGTGTCATAATGGCTCCATTAGTGCTGCCTAGGACACCGAGGCTGAGAGTTCTAGATCTCAGGCGCAGTGGTCACTTTCCTTGGAGACTTGGAAGGAGGAGGTTGAAGTTGTGTTAGCTCAGGAGAAGTGCAATTTCTTTAAACATTGACATTTATTAGTGAGCTTGACTACTGGTAAGTTAATTTATGTATTAGATTGCTTGTCTGAGGGTCTTTTTTCGGTATGATGGATGGGATACTCAATCAAAATGTGACATATACTACTTCTGCCATATTACAAGTGCCTTAGACTATAAATACACTTGGAATAAGATAGATGTGATATCTCTTATGTTTTGGATCAAAACCATTATGTTAATATTTAACTTAAATAGAATTTAGGCATTGTTCTACCTCTGAAGGCCTATGTATTTTCCAAATCCATGCACACTTATGTGGTAAGGAGACAGACTAGTGCTATCTCTTCCCAAAACAAAATTGTTTAAAAAACGATTTTCCCTTTCTGTGATTACTGTCTTTGCATGTGGTTGTTACAGTTTAAAATTGCAGTTTTGACCTGCCTGTGATGGCATATTTTATCACCTGTTTTGTGTTTTAAACTTGTGGTTTTCCCTACCCATGATTGCTTGCATTTAACATGTTGAATTGTTGGATTTGCAGTCCAACCTCTGTAGTTTGTCCCTCTCATTCCTTGGTGACAAATCTGTTTTCCCTCCAAATTTCTACTTTGTTCTGTGCTAAGACCTGTGTGTTAAAACAGCCTCCATTTTGTGTTCACAAGCCAGTGAGGCCAGACCCCTTGCCCCCCCCCCCCCAGCAACAGGGATATTCTACATCAGAGGGTGCTTCTGTGAGCTGTTTAAACTGTATTTACTGGGGCCTTGGCACTTAGTTCTTTGGCCAGAAGGGGGAGTAAAGTTTTATTCAAACAGTATTGTTAGATTCCGAGTTAGTGAAGCCTTTTCCTGAAGAAGTCTAAAGTGTGTATTAAGCCTGTCTGTCTCCTAGGAGATTCTGAACAGGAAAAGCAACTACCAACTCCCTGGCCAGCAAACCTTGTCTGAGGTCGCTGGGACCTTATATGGTCTGCTAGTGGTTGGCACATGTTTACACTGATTGGTGGTTGTATCTGGGGTTTCTATTGGGTTAGGGTTAATGTCCTCATTGGTTGGGTATTTGAGGGTTCTGATTGGTTTCTGGGTCTGTGATTCAATCATTGTAGGGTTGGGACTAGTGCTGGGGTTAGGATTTCTATTGGAAGTAGGAACTAGGGCTACCTGTACCATTGGCTGCTTGGACTTGGGTTGGGACTACTGGTAGGGCTAAGGCCTTTATTGGACGTAGAGATCAGGGTTTTTGAACTGATTGGGTGCTTGGACTAGGGCTAAGATTGGCAGTAAGGTCCTGGTCTCCCATTGGTTCTAGATTTTAGGGCTAGTGTTGTGATTGGATAGTGTTAGGGCTGGAGGTTCCCATTGGCAGAAGGGGTCACCTGATTACAAGGGCTATACAAGGCCAGGGTTAGTGCGTCTCAGCCCGGGCATCGAGGCTAAGGGCGGAGAAGACAAGCGTAGTTGCCTGTTTGAGCCTGTTCGAGACTGGTCGGGACTAGGGCCAGAAATGCTGCCCTTTTTCTCATTTCTCTTCCTACTGCTAACACCTAAATAAAAAAAAGAAATCTTTCACTCTATTATCCCTCCACTATCCTTTTCAATCAAAATTAACAGACTAACATGTTCACTTCTCAAATTCCATATTCAACTATACTAATATACTGCCCAACTAACTGAATAACATATCTACTACTCAACTTAATTCATATTTGTACTATACGAATTTTAAACACAAATCCTTTATGGGTTCAGGAGTGGCATGCTACTCACCAGAAAAGCGCTTCAACCCCCATCAGGGGTAACAAGTGCTATATGAATGCTAATCTTTATTCCCCTTTTATCCCCCGCTATCCTGAAGAAGTCTAAAGTGTGTATTAAGCCTGTCTGTCTCCTAGGAGATTCTGAACAGGAAAAGCAACTACCAACTCCCTGGCCAGCAAACCTTGTCTGAGGTCGCTGGGACCTTATATGGTCTGCTAGTGGTTGGCACATGTTTACACTGATTGGTGGTTGTATCTGGGGTTTCTATTGGGTTAGGGTTAATGTCCTCATTGGTTGGGTATTTGAGGGTTCTGATTGGTTTCTGGGTCTGTGATTCAATCATTGTAGGGTTGGGACTAGTGCTGGGGTTAGGATTTCTATTGGAAGTAGGAACTAGGGCTACCTGTACCATTGGCTGCTTGGACTTGGGTTGGGACTACTGGTAGGGCTAAGGCCTTTATTGGACGTAGAGATCAGGGTTTTTGAACTGATTGGGTGCTTGGACTAGGGCTAAGATTGGCAGTAAGGTCCTGGTCTCCCATTGGTTCTAGATTTTAGGGCTAGTGTTGTGATTGGATAGTGTTAGGGCTGGAGGTTCCCATTGGCAGAAGGGGTCACCTGATTACAAGGGCTATACAAGGCCAGGGTTAGTGCGTCTCAGCCCGGGCATCGAGGCTAAGGGCGGAGAAGACAAGCGTAGTTGCCTGTTTGAGCCTGTTCGAGACTGGTCGGGACTAGGGCCAGAAATGCTGCCCTTTTTCTCATTTCTCTTCCTACTGCAAACACGTAAAAACAAATTAAAAGTCTTTCACTCTTTAATCCCTCCACTATCCTTTTCAATCAAAATTAACAGACTAACAAGTTCACTTCTCAAATTCCATATTCAACTATACTAATATACTGCCCAAATAACAGAATAACATATCTACTACTCAAATTACTTCATATTTATACTATACTAATTTTAAACACAAATACTTTATGGGTTCAGGAGTGGCTGACGTGCCAGAAAAGCGCTTCAACCCCCATCAGGGGTAACAAGTGCTATATGAATGCTAATCTTTATTCCCCTTTTATCCCCCCGCTATCCGTCTCACTCATAGTAACAGACTAATATCCACCACTGAAATTACCTCATATTTCACCATATTAATTCACCACTAATCCTTTATAGGCTTCCGGAATAGCGTGCGTCAACAAGCGATAAATTAATAGAAACTTTTGTCCTCCTCTATCCTTCTGCTACCATTCCATATCCAAATACCTGATTAACCTATCCACCACTTAAAATGTAATTGCATGTTTCACTATACTAATTCAACACTAATCCTCCATGGGTCCCGGAGAAGCGTGCTACCCACCGAAAAAGCTCTTTGACGCCTCGTCAGGGGTAGTAAGCGTTATATAAATGCAATTACAATACAATACAATGCATACTGAGGACAAATGATGAGGCTTTACTGCTATGCTATGCTAATGAGTGTCTTGGGAATTTTGAGCACAGCTGTGTGAAAAATATGCAGCTTCACTTTTCACTGTAACATTGCACTCAATCTATTTCAATGGAACACACATGACTTTCCTGGAAATTTAGTTGAAAGTGTAGCAAAATAACTGGATCTATTTCTCAGTAAACAGTGTGAGTTATCAAGGTAAGAAAATAAATAATCACACACACACACACATTTGAGTATGTTATTTTATTGATATCTATAATGTTTTCTATGGCAAACATGTTCTTGGCTTTCAATTAAGTACCCAAAGATATTTGTACACCATGTACCTGCTTAGATGATTTCTTGCTTAGTAAAAAGGTTATGTTTTATGTTTACATTTTAAATTTTCTTTGGTGATTGATTTATGTTTAAAACATCTAGAAATGTGGTAATTGAGTGTGAAGTGGTGTAGATGTTAGGAGCTCCTCTAGTCTGTAAATGTTACGCCTTACCTAATTTGTGATTATCTAAAATATATTTGGCGGTATTGTATTGTCCTCAAAATTCTATAGGCATCTCTGTTTTTGTTTGCTATTGTGCACATTTAGGTTTTCTAGTAACTTTTGTTTTTTGCTGCTCATTTGGGCTAGAGATTTTGCTATTAAACACTGCTGTTCCTTCCTTCTTTTAATGTGGGTCTTGTGTTTGAGGGCTGTCAGGTTGCACATCCGTGTTATGAACTGGGATAGTGGTACAGTACAAGAGGAAAACATACAGGCTGTGGTAAAAAGGAAGAAGGATTACTTGTCTTCTGTTCAAACACTATTCACCACCTAGAGATAGCTACAATTTGTTTACATTCGGGCTAGGCTTGTCGACCTATCAAATAGTATTAAAGAATAAATGCTTATGAAATATATTTGCATCTAATCAATGTCAGTGGTGATAGTTTTAAATCTGTTGATCAGCCTTACAACCTAACAAAATATTACTAGTTAGTGAGCTGGTAATATGAGTCCTAGATGTTTTAAACAGGAACGGAATGAGGTGGTGTTCAACCTGGCCCTTTATGCAAGGTCATCCACCATTTTTTTCTTCATTCGCTGAACTCGTTTTTGATGGCTTTTAGGGCTGCTAAATAGTGGTAAACAAATTATGGTCTCCCTTGTAAACAGGGTAAAGATGGCGTTTTTCTGATTGGTTACATTTACTTTACTTGTAAGACCCTATTATATCTTACTAAATATACCCAGGGCCTGGAAATTAAATGCTACTAGTGCTTTGCAGCACTTATTGTGCCCTCCTCCCCCTCTAAAGTAGCACTGCAAAACATGTCTCAGGCCTACCACTAAAATCTGTAGTTATGTGTTAAACTACCATTTCAACCAGTCATTACAAACCTTTTGCTAGTCCTAAACCGTCCTGTTTAATACTTATAATTCACCCATAATATATAGGGCAGAGTGCATTGTATTTAAAATTCAGGACAAGTTTATTTCAGTTTTACATGTCCTGACAGTGAAAAACTCCTAGAAGAAGTTTTTAGGGTTGTAAAACGAACTCCCATGGATAGACAATGGGCTACCTTGTTACGCTTAAGAAGTCAGGACTTCAATTTGGGACCATATCAAGAGACACTGTTTCCATTAAAATATATTGTAATTTGAAATCCTCTTTAATGATAAACCCGGATTTTAAGTTGTTATTCTGGAAAATCCAATTTTAGAAAGTGTGCATTTTTCTGCATAAAGAAAGTTTGCATTTCTGCCAAGGTCCAGGATCACATGACTGTGAATGTGTGTGCTGTTGTGTTTTGTATATTACTTCCAGATATGGGGACGAACAGGCCTTGGGGTGGGGTGGGGTGTTCACCTCCTATCAAGGATGTCCTTGAAGGTTGTACTTAGCCTTCCTGAACATCAAAGCATAGCCTCAGGGCTTGCCCCCCCCCCCAACTTCTAAGGGTTTCCTGTTGTGTCACTGACAAATGCAGCTCACAAATAGGCCTGTCTACCCTTTCTTACCCTACACATTGTGTAGCCAAATAAAAATAAGAGGCAAGTGTATACAGAGGGGACATCCCTCACCTGCAGGCTGGCACTGAGGATAAAAGTAGCACCTTCAAAACCTCTCATCAGAACACTGCTGGTCCTGTGGAAGATTCAGGAAAGGACTGTCCTACTATCTGAAGAAAGAAGATTGGACCTGCTTGACTTGAGCTCAGGCTCCACATAAGTTATTCAAAGTGTCAGTTGATTCTCCTGTTAGAGCTACAGGGAAAAAAATAAGCTTCCGGATGTATTCCTGAACTGTCAAGCCGAACAGAACTAACTGGTCCTGCATGGACCGGCCTGAGCCCTGTTGCTGGCCTCTGCTGGATTGAGTGCTGATCCCTAAGAGGTGCATATCCAGGTTGTGACCCTCAACTACCATCAGAGTGTTCTCTTCTTGCCTGAAAACCACAAGTCCTGAGTTCCTGGTGAAGATAAGGTTTTTGTCAGTGTGCACTACGAATGTACTCCTCATGTCGCCTGGCAACCATCTGCGATGCCCGCTGACGTGAATCTCCTGTGACAACCTGCTCTTTGCGTCCCCTTCAAGAACCAGCATCAGCAGCAATAGCCTGTGATGACTGCCAACATGAAACTCCAGTGACGTAGAAAGATTTGGGATCTTTCTTGTGTAGTGTTTTCACTTTATCACTTTATTTGTTGGAGTACAGCATAAGTGGTATCCACATTACCACTAAATTAAGCATGAGTCCTTTTGTGCTAGGGTACTAGAGGATAAGCACAGGCTTACTTAGTGACTTTTGTGGTTCACCCAGACAAGGAATGTGTTTAGTATTAGAGTGGTGCTTCCACTTCTCTCAACTAAGAACCCAGAGTCAGATGCATCAACAATCCATTTTTGCGATTTCTTAATTGCGAATTCTTACGATTCGCAATAAGAAAATTAGAAAATAGAATGCATGAAATTGTGTTTAACACCTTCTGCTATTCCTAGGGGATCGCAAATGACCTACCTCATGAATATTAATGAGGTAGATAGCAATTTATGACCCCCTCGGAAGTGCAAAAATCACTTGAATGGTGGTCATGGGGCCCCTCTTTTTTTTTGTAAATACAGGGAGGGGGCACCCCGGCCCCTGCCTGCTCCCCGCATCCTGCAGAAGCCTGCATTGATTTTGGACAGAGGTAGCTGCTAAACACGCAGCTCCCTCTGTCCCAAAGCAATTCTGCTCTGCTTTCAGAAAGTGAGAATATTTTTAATGTTCTCGCTTGATGAAAGCAGAGCAGCATTTGCTAGAAGCCATGGCAAACATCAATGTCCCAGGAGGGGGCCTCCCTGTGACATTGCAAAAGCACCCAGGTCATCTATGGATCCACAATAGGGCCACTTGGCCCCCCCTCTTCCAAGTATTTAGCCCAGGGGAGATGGTGGTCCCCGGGGCCAGGGGTCCACAATGGACACCCTCCCATTATTCTGTTTGTGCCCCAGGGAGGTAGCTGTACCCGGGGAGCCATGTGGCTCCACCACAAATATACTATTTCTGCCCTGGGGAAGTGGTTGTCACCGGGGCAGCAGGGGAGGCAGTAGGGCCACTCCAACATTCCTTCTTAAATAATGTATGTGCTCCAGGGAGGTGGCAAACCCTGGGGCTGCCAGGGGGCTGGACGGGCTCCCCATGTTTACATTGTTCAGCGCCCCTGGGAGAGGGTGGTCCCTGGGGCTATGGGGGCTACGCAAGCCCCCTGCATTTGTGTGCTTTAGTGCCCCGGGTAGGTTGCAGTCCTCATGGCTTTTCGAAAGCCTAGGAGGGAGCCCCATGAACCTTTTCCTTGATTGTAATATGCCCCTGGGATTTGGCCGACCTGGGGTCTTCATAAAAAAAACAGTGAGAGCCCATGTATCTTATTTATAAAAAAATTCTTGTGGCCCTAGATATCTAGATTTTTTAACTTTAATATCCTCGAAGCTACTCAACAGTAGTGAATTCCCAAACTCTATCCAAAACTGATGAATAGCAGGGTTATTGTGAGCACATTGATAATTGGTTAGGATGTGTAGCTCTTCGGGCAGCTTTATCTTTAACCTGTTATATGCTCTGCCCCCTACGCATGTCAGGTTCCCCACCCCGGTACAGATGGACACTCTAGAGTCCTGTTGGTTTCACTCAACTATGCCACCTTATCGCGGGGCTCTATACTGTGTTCTGATCGGTAAACAGCGTTTACAACAAATCTTTTACCCCGCAGGGAATCACAGCGCGGTCGTTAGAACGACCGTGTTGTGATTCCGCATACCATTACACCGCAAGTCGGAACAACGACTTGCGGAGGGGGAGGTGTTGAATTTAAAATCCAACACCTTCCCTAGTGTCCGCACAGACTGGAGTTGGAATAGTAAATTATACTATTCCAACTTCCAGCGCCACCCTCCGCAAGTCGTTGTTCCGGCTTGCGGAGTATTGGTATGCGGAATCACAACACGGTCGTTGTAACAACCGTGTTGTGATTCCCTGCGTGGTAAAAGAATGCGGGATTTAAAGGGATATTCGTTCTGATCAGGCATATTTGGTGTTTATGCTCAGCCAACTCCTACTAGTTGGGAGGCTAGTGGCACTTTGTCACCCCTCATGGGAATACCCCATTTACAAATTCTATTGGCTTTCTCTGAGTTGGGTTGGGACAGAGATGGTTGGGATGGCTTTAGTGAGTTGAGAACGCTGAAGTGGGTGGAGGGCCTGGGGTGGGGGGAGTGGGATGGGGGTTTGGCAAGCAGGATATGTGGGTGAATAGTTGGTCCGGCACCTTTAGTTTTTGGTGTCCTACCCTTTTATTTTTGCAGGAGCATGCACAACTCTTTTTATTGTTCTCATTGACAGGTCACACAAGATCCCTACAATATAATTAGTGGTAAAGTGCGACTGTTAACTTGGAATATCCGTGGTCTCAACACCCCTAGAAAGATCCACTCTATATTTGCTACTTTACACAGGATGGATGTGCAGATAGCCTTTTTGCAGGAGACCCACTTCACAAAACTGTCTGAAAGAAATATTGGGAATCGGTGGGCGGGGATGCGGGTGATGTTCTTGTATTTCTAGTTGTGCAAGAGGGGTGATGATATTAATAAAACAAGGCATCCCATTTACCGTTCTCCGCACAGACACGGATGAATCTGTCCGGCTTGCGATATTACATGGGCAACTGGGTAGGGTGAGTGTATTGTTGTTAAATGTGTATGGCCCGAGTATAGATGATCCAACCTACTTTTCTGATGTGTGGCGCCGCATTACCAGCTTCCCGGAGGTTGAGATACTTTGGGGTGGCGACATTAATGCGTGCCTGTATATGACTGTAGACCGCATGGGTAGTGGGACTTCACGACCCAAGCAGGCATCTGAGGTGTTGCGGCGACTGATGGATGCTGGCCAGCTGTGGGATGTGTGGCGCTCGCGACATCCTGGGGCGCATGAGAGTACATTTGTTTTCTTGGTTCATGGGACTTGGTCCCTCCTGGATTTCTTGCTGGTCGCTGAGGCTGTGTGTACCTGGGCAGTGGATGCCCGTCATATGGTCCGGATATTCTCAGCCCATTCTCCTGTGCTGTTGGAGCTGCAGGTTCCTGCTTGTCAGCGACAAACTTTCACTTGGCATCTGCAGCCTTCCTTGCTATCAGACCCTGTCTTTAAACATGAAATTAGGGAGGCTATACATAACTTTTTCAAGGAGAACGAGGGTTCAGTTGATAGTGCGGGCGTACTCTGGGGGACATTTAAGATGACTATTAGGGGTATGTGCATGGGTGCGCAGGTGGGCGTTTTTCAGAAATTTGCCGCACAGGATTAAAAAATTGGCTCCAGATATCTCCGCTCTGAAAAGATCTTATGACTAGGACCCTTCCCCTTCCACACTCTCGGCAATCTGGGAATTGGTTACCGAACACAACAAGACAGTAGATCTGGAGATGGCCCATAGGTCTAGACTTAGTAAAGCTTGTTATTATGGGGAGGGGGGCAGACCGAGCCGCTCCCTGGCTCAGAAGCTATCTGATCCTCGTAGCCAGGACCATATTACGGAGATTCTCGATGAGGTGGGGGAGGCGCATTATACCACAGCGGACATCTGTGAGATCATCCTGGACTTTTATGCCAAGTTATAAGCAAGCAGAGCAGACACACTGCAGGAAGAGATCCATGAATTCCCCAACGAAATTGCTCTGGCTGTGGCTGTCTTTGGGTCACTGAGAATATCTTATGCAGCCTTTCGATGAGGAGGATGTCAAATTAGCTATCATGTCACTTCCTACCTGCAAGTCTGCGAGCTTAGATGGGCTCCCTAGTGAATTTTATAAATCCTATGTGGATGCACTAGGCCCTAGACTGCTAGCGGTCTTTGTAGATGCATATGACATGGGTCATCTCCCAGCCTCCTTATGGGAAGCCCTTTTGGTGATGCTACTGAAACCTGACAAGGCTTCCAATTGCTGCGACCCTTATAGGTCGCTCTCCATTATTAATATTGACGCTAAGATTCTGGCCAAGATGATTGCTATGCGTTTACAGCCTTGATCCCTCTGTTGGTTCTTCCCGACATATCTGGCTTCATGCCAACATGGTCAACCATGCACAATTTACGTACTTTATTTGCCACCTTACACTACTTTGATTCCGACTTTCAAGCTGTTGCTGTGCAGCTCGATGCAGCAAAAGCGTTTGATTCGCTCTAATGCAGCTTCATGTTCACGGTCCTTTTGAGACTGAGATTTCCTCCTTTTTTCTTCAGTGGAATAGAGTACTGTATACCGAACCGGCAGCCAGGGTTCATATTAGTGGCTGAGTGTCATCCGATTTTTCCATCAGAAGGGGCACGCTGCAGGGTTGCCCCTTGTCGCCGCTGCTATTTGCTCTGGCTTTCGAGCCTCTCGCCTGCAAGCTCTGCCAGTTGCATGCATCAGCAGCATTGACTTCAGCAGCGCCCACTTATAGTGGCGCTATATGCCGATGACATGCTCTTGTATGTCCGTGAACCTGCAGTCTATCTTTCAGAACTGCTCAGAGAATATGTGAAATTCGAGCGCTTCTCCGGTGTAGGGATTAATTGGGCTAAATCGACTGTTTTCCCTCAGATGGCTGGCATCCAGGAAGTCACACTGGACCCAGGACCCGGTGAAATATCTGAGTATCTGGCTTCATAGGGACCTTGAGCAGGTGATATCTATGAACTATGGCTGCACCATCTCCCACGTTGCAGATAAAGCTGCGTGCTAGGCTCGGCTACCTCTTTCACTCGCAGACCACATAGCTGTGATAAAAATTACCATTTTACCTACATTATTGTACTTATTTGTAAACATTCCTATCCGCTTGAAACTTACCCTTTTTAAAACGTTGCAGATGGCCCTGTTGTCGTTCGTCTGGGGGAGAAGCCTAGATGTAGTTGGAATACTCTTGTGTTACCATTTGACCGCGGCGGCTTCGAGGCCCCAAATATGCATCTCTACTATTTATGCACCCAAGCTCAATTCGGGCACTATTGGTTCTATCCGCAGTGGTCCCTGTCCCACACAGCGATAGAGGTGGATGCTATCCTCCCACTTCTGCTTGCAGCGGCTACCCTTTCAGGCGGTGACGGAGGTCCTCAGGCAGAGATTATTCCAGTGCTATGTACTGCCAGGGCCTGGCTGGCCCTTGCCCGCAGAGCACAGCTAGATTACCTTTATGCCCCAAAGCTGCCTTTTGTGGCTCATCCGGATATCTCTGCGGCGCAGGAGCGTTCTGCCTTACGTGTGCTACATGCGGTTGGGGTTGGGAAGATGGGCGACCTATACAAACATGGCCAGTTCCGCTCACTACAAGATATGCAGGCGTGTCAGGCTTCCACCCGACGCTGTGCTTCCCATGTGTCAGTGTGCGACAGGCATTAGGGCAATCTACCCTGATTATCCAATAGAACCACAGCCGTAGTGCATGATGCAAACAGTGCTCTCTGGGGACAAAGGTAAGCATTTTATCACTAACCTATACACTGCATCTCAACGTGAGAAGGACCTGGAAAAATACCCTTCATTTCTTAAATGGAACACAGCCTTGGGGCACACTTTCCCACTTGAACATTGGCAGTTCTGCTATACATTGACGGGGTGTCTTACCGCCAATTGTAATTTACAAATTATCCATTTCAAGTTCTTCCATCAGTGGTATTATACACCTCTGCAATTAAAGAAATATGACTTGCGTGACTCTGCCTGCTGTGTGAGGTGCGGACAGGCTGATGCCGATTTTCTGCATTTAGCATGCAGTGTGCAGGGGTGGCTGCCTTCTGGGTTAAAGTAGCGACTGTGTTGACCAAGGTGGTGATGGAGCGAGTGCGGTGTGTGCCAGAGGTGTGTCTGCTGGGATATGTAACAGGCGTTTGGTTGCGGTAGCAACCTTAATGGCCAAGCGGGCTGTGGCACAATGCTGGGATGGAAATATTCTCCCTAGAGTTTAAAAATGGGTTTGGGATCAAACTTATTGCAGGGAACAACTGGAGACCTATGCAGAGGATCTGGCTGAATCCTCTTGTCCAGGAGATTTCTGGGCCCCACTGACAATGTATCTTTTGAGTCATCCAGATTTGTGAAGCTTCCTGCTCCTAGCGTTTTCTTTTCTTTTACTATGTTTAGGGTCTGTTTCTCAATGGGGGCTATTGTTGTTCAATTCACGTGCTGTGTCCCTAGATTTCCTTGACAATGCCATTGAAGTGCCTTGCTTCTTTGATACTGTTTTTCTTTAAGTGCTGAGGGGACAGGATTGGGAGGTGGGGATTGTTGACTCTCTGAGCTTCTGTTATAGTTGCATCCTTCTCCACTATGAAGACACTTTATCTTAAAAATGCATGTGCTATATCAGGGGTCTCCAAACCGGTCCTGGAGGGCCGGATCCCTGCCAGATTTTATAGATATCCCCATTGAGATACATGTAGTTATTTTAAAAATATGGCATGGATCCGGCTCTCCAGGACCGGTTTGGAGACCCCTGTGCTATATCATGCTATGAAGTCGCTGATGGCTCCCTATTGGAGCATTTGGATTGTAACTGCAAGCTTTCAATAACAAAAATTAAAAAGAACACTGGAAGGAGGTTAAGAGCACAACAAATTGCAAAAATAGGCTATGTTCCAATAAAATGCCACAACTGTGCAGAAAATGTTGTTTCTCTAATAAAAGTCTGCCTGTCCCTGTATGCTGGGAAGATGGTGATGTCAGCACAACAAACCCTTTGTTGATACCACTTTCAGGGGAATACAAGCACTTTTTTCTGCAGAAATTTTTCTCATTTGTTCCTCACAGAACCCAACGTTTAGCTGTATTTTGGCTAATATCTGTGTCGCCTTCATAGGAACACACAACCCATGGGTACCTTTCAAATCCACCTGATGTTAGAAGAAAAGCATGCAAATGTGGAATAGATACCTTGTGTGGACAAAATGTTAAAGAGGTCTAAGCGCAACCTACCCCAAATAGCCCAAAATAAAGGCTTAGCATGGGGGGAGGGGGTGAAGCCTAGCAGTGAAACGGTTAAAGTGTACAGAAAAGTGATGGATGTAATGCTTGAATTAATCTCATCCTGTTCCATCATTATTTTCCATACGATGCCACCTCAGTTTGGGCCCAGTCAAAATCAAATCAGTCTTGACCCAAGACTGGTTTCACACTAGTAGGGCTCATCAGACAGGTATAGCTTGTGACACACTGTATGTCCAGACGTGAGTTCTGTGACACTGTGCCACAGAAATAAAGCTAAAGTAGATTGGAAAGCTTGTGGGCATTCCCTTCTTAAAGAACTGTGGCATTTTATGCATTTTCTTTAATGGAAATCCTGCTTCAGTTGTTTGTTGGAATTTCCCTCACACCAGGATTCTCAACTCATCTTCCACCCTCTGCAGATTCTGTTTCTGTGACGTCATCAGCATTGCCAGGTAGCAAGAATGGAAACATAACAAGCAGATGGCTGCTGATAGTGTCATAATGGCTCCATTAGTGCTGCCTAGGACACCGAGGCTGAGAGTTCTAGATCTCAGGCGCAGTGGTCACTTTCCTTGGAGACTTGGAAGGAGGAGGTTGAAGCTGTGTTAGCTCAGGAGAAGTGCAATAACTTTAAACATTAACATTTATTAGTGAGCTTGACTACTGGTAAGTTAATTTATGTATTAGATTGCTTGTCTGAGGGTCTTTTTTCAGTATGGTGGATGGGAAACTCAATCAAAATGTGGCATATACTTCTTCCGCCACATTACAAGTGCCTTAGACTATAAATACACTTAGAATAAGATGGATGGGATATCTCTTATGTTTTGGATCTAAACCATTATGTTAATAGTTAACTTAAATAGAATTTAGGCAATGTTCTACCTCTAAATGCCTATGTATTTTCCAAATCCATGCACACTTATGTGGTAAGGAGACAGACTAGTGCTATCTCTTCCCAAAACAAAGTTGTTTAAAAACGATTTTCCCTTTCTGTGATTACTGTGTTTGCATGTGGTTGTTACAGTTTAAAATTGCAGTTTTGACCTGCCTGTGATTGCATATTTTATCACCTGTTTTGTGTTTTAAACTTGTGGTTTTCCCTACCCATGATTGCTTGCATTTAACGTGTTGAATTGTGGGATTTGCAGTCCAACCTCTCTAGTTTGTCCCTCTCATTCCTTGGTGACAAATCTGTTTTCCCTCCAAATTTCTACTTTGTTCTGTGCTAAGACATGTGTGTTAAAACAGTGCACCCCCAGCCACCACTTTGTATTCACAAGCCAGTGAGGCCAGCCCCCCTGCCTCCCCACCCCCCTTCCCCCCCCCCCTGCAACAGGGATATTCTACATCAGAGGGTGCTTCTGTGAGTTGTTTAACCTGTATTTACTGGGGCCTGTGCACTTAGTTTTTTGGCCAGAAGGGGGAGTAAGGTTTTATTCAAACAGTACTGTTAGATTTCGAGTCAGTGAAGCCTTTTCCTGAAGAAGTCTAAGATGTGGATTAAGCCTGTCTGTCTCCTAGGAGATTCTGAACAGGAAAAGCAACTTCCAAATCCCTGGCCAACAAACCTTGTCTGAGGTCGCTGGGACCTTATATGGTCTGCTAGTGGTTGGCACATGTTTACACTGATTGGTGGTTGTATCTGGTGTTTCTATTGGGTTAGGGTTAATGTCCTCATTGGTTGGGTATTTGAGGGGTCTGATTGGTTTCTGGGTCTGTGATTCAATCATTGTAGGGTTGGGACTAGTGCTAGGGTTAGGATTTCTATTGGAAGTAGGAACTAGGGCTACCTGTACCATTGGCTGCTTAGACTTGGGTTGGGACTACTGGTAGGGCTAAGGCCTTTATTGGACGTAGAGATCAGGGTTTTTGAACTGATTGGGTGCTTGGACTAGGGCTAAGATTGGCAGTAAGGTCCTGGTCTCCCATTGGTTCTAGATTTTAGGGCTAGTGTTGTGATTGGATAGTGTTAGGGCTGGAGTTTCCCATTGGCAGAAGGGGTCACCTGATTACTAAGGCTACACAAGGCCAGGGTTAGTGCGTCTCAGCCAGGGCATCGAGGATAAGGGCGGAGAGGACAAGGGTAGTTGCCTGTTTGAGCCTGTTCGAGACTGGTCGGGACCAGGGCCAGAAATGCTGCCCTTTTTCTTATTTCTCTTCCTACTGCTAACTCTTTTATCCCTCCACTATCAATTTCAATCAAAATTAACAGACTAACATGTTCACTTCTCAAATTCCATATTCAACTACAGTAATATACTGCCCAAATAACTGAATAACATATCTACTACTATTCAATACTTCATATTTGTACTATACTAATTTTAAACACAAATCCTTTATGGGTTCAGGAGTAGCGTGCTACTTGTCAGAAAAGCGCTTCAACCCCAATCAGGGGTAACAAGTGCTATATGAATGCTAATCTTTATTCCCCTTTTATCCCCCCGCTATCCTTCTCACTCATAGTAACAGACTAATATCCACCACTGAAATTACCTCATATTTCACCATATTAATTCGCCACTAATCCTTTATAGGCTTCCGGAATAGCGTGCATCAACAAGCGATACATAAGTAGAAACTTTTGTCCTCCTCTATCCTTCTGCTATCATTCCATATCCAAATAACTGACTAACCTATCCACCACTTAAAATGTACTTGCATGTTTCACCATACTAATTCAACACTAATCCTCTATGGGTCCCGGAGTAGCGTGCTACCCGCCGAAAAAGCTCTTTGACACCTCGTCAGGGGTAGTAAGCGTTATATAAATGCAATTACAATACAATACAATACATACCGAGGACAAATGATGAGGCTTTACTGCTATGCTATGCTAATGAGTGTCTTGGGAATTTTGAGCACATCTGTACGAAAAATATGCAGCTTCACTTTTCACTGTAACATTGCACTCAATTTATTTCAATGGAACACACATGACTTTCCTGGAAATTCAGTTGGAAGTGTAGCAAAAGAACTGGATCTATTTCTCAGTAAACAGTGTGAATTATCAAGGTAAGAAAATAAATAATCACACACACACACACATTTGAGTATATTATTTTATTGATATCTATAATGTTTTCTATAGCAAACATGTTCTTGGCTATCAATTAACACCTTGGCTGCTAGGTGTTTTCCCCTCCTGTGCTGGAAATTGCCATTTTGCTGGTGTCACCACGAGCTCAGCTCGTCAGCAGCACAGCTCAACTGTGCATCATGACGAGCTGAGCTCGTCATGAGCATCGAAAGGGATAAGTACCCAAAGTTATATGTGCACCAAGTACCTGCTTAGATGATTTCTTGCCTATTAAAAAGGTTTTGTTTTATGTTTACATTTTTAATTTTCTTTGGTGATTTATTTATGTTTAAAACATCTAGAAATGTGGTAATTGAGTGTGAAGTGTTGTAAGTGTTAGGAGCTCTCGTCTGTAAAATGTTACGCCTTTACCTAATTTGTGATTTTCTAAAATATTTTTTTTGCGGTATTTTATTGTCCTAAAAATTCTATAGGCATCTCTATTTTTGTTTTCTATTGTGCACATTTAGGTTTTCTAGTCACTTTTGTTTTTTGCTGCTCATTTGGGCTAGAGATGTTGCTATTAAACACTGCTGTTCCTTCCATCTTTTAATGTGGGTCTTGTGTTTGAGGGCTGTCAGGTTGCACATCCGTGTTATAAACCTGGGTAGTGGTACAGTACATGAGGAAAACATACAGGCTGTGGTGAAAAGGAAGAAGGATTACTTGTCTTCTGTTCAAACACTATTCACCACCTAGAGGTATCTACAATATGTTTACATTCGGGCTAGGCTTGTCGACCTATCAAATAGTATTAAAGAATAAATGCTTATGAAGTATATTTGCATCTAATCAATGTCAGTCGTGATAGTTTTAAATCTGTTGATCAGCCTTACAACCTAACAAAATATTACTAGTCAGTGAGCTGGTAATATGAGTTCTAGATGTTTTAAACAGGAACGGGATGAGGTGGTGTTCAACCTGGCCCTTTATGCAAGGTCATCCACCATTTTTTTCATCATTCGCTGAACTCGTTTTTGATGGCTTTTAGGGCTGCTAAATAGTGGTAACCTAATTATGGTCTCCTTTGCAAACAGGGTAAAGATGGCGTTTGTCTGATTGGTTACATTTACTTTACTTGTAAGACCCTATTATATGGTACTAAATATACCCAGGGCCTGGAAATTAAATGCTACTAGTGCTTTGCAGCACTTATTGTGCCCTCCTCCCCCACTAAAGTAGCACTGCAAAACATGTCTCAGGCCTACCACTAAAATCTGTAGTTATGTGTTAAACTGCCATTTCAACCAGTCATTACAAACCTTTTGCTAGTCCTAAACCGTCCTGTTTAATACTTATAATTCACCCATAATATATAGGGCAGAGTGCATTGTATTTAAAATTCAGGACAAGTTTATTTCAGTTTTACATGTCCTGACAGTGAAAAACTCCTAGAAGAAGTTTTTAGGGTTGTAAAATGAACTCCCATAGATAAACAATGGGCTACCTTGTTATGCTTAAGAAGTCATGACTTCAATTTGGGACCATATCAAGAGACACTGTTTCCATTAAAATAAATTGTAATTTCAAATCCTCTTTAATGATAAACCCACATTTTGAGTTGTTATTCTGGAAAAGCCAATTTTAGAAAGTGTGCATTTTTCTGCATAAAGAAAGTTTGCATTTCTGCCAAGGTCCAGGATCACATGACTGTGAATGTGTGTGCTGTTGTTTTTTGTATATTACTTCCAGATATGGGGACAAACAGGCCTTGGGGTGGGGTGGGGTGTTCACCTCCTAACAAGGATGTCCTTGAAGGTTGTACTTAGCCTTCCTGAACATCAAAGCATAGCCTCAGGGCTTGCCCCCCCCCCAACTTCTAAGGGTTGCCTGTTGTGTCACTGACAAATGCAGCTCACAAATAGGCCTGTCTACCCTTTGTTACCCTACACATTTTGGAGCAAAATAAAAATAAGAGGCAAGTGTATACAGAGGGGGCATCCCTCACCTGCAGGCTGGCACTGAGGATAAAAGTAGCACCTTCAAAACCTCTCATCCGAACACTGCTGGTCCTGTGGAAGATTCAGGAAAAGGACTGTCCTGCTATCTGAAGAAAGAAGATTGGACCTGCTTTACTTGAGCTCAGGCTTCACATAAGTTATTCAAAGTGTCAGTTGATTCTCCTGTTGGAGCTACAGGGGAAAAATAAGCTTCCAGATGTCTTCCTGCAACTGTCAAGCCGACCAGAACTAACTGGTCCTGCATGGACCGGCATGAGCCCTGGTGCTGGCCTCTGCTGGATTGAGTGCTGATCCCTAAGAGGTGCATATCCAGGTTGTGACCCTCAACTACCATCAGAGTGTTCTCTTCTTGCCTGAAAACTAACCCTGGGCGGAGTTGGCGGAGTGGGGCTTCGCGGAGCTACGCGAAGTGGGCGAGAAACTACGCCCACCTCCGCACTCCGCGTAGCCCCACTCCGCAAACACCACTGGCCGCCAGCCCCGCCACCCGCCTCCCTCCCGCCCTCCCTAAATACTTTAAATTAAAGGAGTCAAATAATTTAAAACGCACTTACCTTGCCCGCCGCTGCCCGCTGCGTCCCCGGGGCTCGCTATCTTCCGTCTTCCGTCTTCTTTACTAATGCGCATGCGCGGGCGGCCGCGCATGCGCATTTCTCATGAGAAAATGCGCATGCGCGGCCGCCCGCGCATGCGCATTAGTAAAGAAGACGGAAGACGGAAGATAGCGAGCCCCGGGGACGCGGCGGGCAGCGGCAGGCAAGGTAAGTGCGTTTTAAATTATTTGATTCCTTTAATTGAAAGTATTTAGGGAGGGCGGGAGGGAGGCGGGTGGCAGCCAGCTACGCTCCGTCTGCGGAGCGTGCGTAGTGCCGCCTGGCTACGCCCGCTCCGCAAAATGCGGAGTAGGCGGCACTACGCACACTCCGTGCACGGAGCGTAGCTGGCCGCCCACCCCTACTGAAAACCACAAGTCCTGAGTTCCTGGTGAAGATAAGGTTTTTGTCCGTGTGCAACTACGAATGTACTCCTCATGTCGCCTGGCAACCATCTGTGATGCCCGCTGACGTGAATCTCCTGTGACAACCTGCTCTTTGCGTCCCCTTCAAGAACCAGCATCAGCAGCAGTAGCCTGTGATGACTGCCAACATGAAACTCCAGTGACGTAAAAAGATTTGGGATCTTTCTTGTGTAGTGTTTTCACTTCATCAATTATTAGTTTGAGTGCAGCAGTGGTATCCACATTACCACTAAATTAAGCATGAGTCCTTTTGTGCTAGGGTACTAGAGGATAAGCACAGGCTTACTTAGTGACTTTTGTGGTTCACCCAGACAAGGAATGTGTTTAGTATTAGAGTGGTACTTCCTCTTCTTTCAACTAAGAACTCAGAGTCAGATGCATCAACAATCCATTTTTGCGATTTCTTAATTGCGAATTCTTACGATTCGCAATAGGAAATCGGAAAATAGAATGCATGAAATTGTGTTTAACACCTTCTGCGATTCCTACGGGATCGCAAATGATCTACCTCATGAATATTAATGGGGTAGATCGCAATTTACGACCCCCTCGGAAGTGCAAAAATCCCTTGAATGGTGGTCTGCTGGGCCCCTCTTTTTTTTTGTAAATACAGGAAGGGGGCACCCCGGTACCCGCCTACTCCCCGCATCCTGCAGAAGCCTACATTGATTTTGGACAGAGGTAGCTGCTAAACATGCAGCTCCCTCTGTCCCAAAGCAATTCTGCTCTGCTTTCAGAAAGTGAGAGTATTTTTAATGTTCTTGCTTGATGAAAGCGGAGCAGCATTTGCTAGAAGCCATGGCAAACATCAATGTCCCAGGAGGGGGCCTCCCTGTGACATTGCAAGAGCGCCCAGGCCATCTACGGATCCACAATAGGGCCACTTGGCCCCCCTCTTTCAAGTATTTAGCCCAGGGGAGATGGTGGTCCCCGGGGCCAGGGGTCCACAATGGACACCCTCCCATTATTCTGTTTGTGCCCCAGGGAGGTAGCTGTACCCGGGGAGCAACGTAGCTCCAACACAAATATACTATTTCTGCCCTGGGGAAGTGGTTGTCACCGGGGCAGCAGGGGGGGCAGTAGGGCCACTCCAACATTCCTTCTTAAATAATGTATGTGCTCCAGGGAGGTGGCGGACCCTGGGGCTGCCAGGGGGCTGGACGGGCTCCCCATGTTTACATTGTTCAGTGCCCCTGGGAGAGGGTGGTCCCTGGGGCTGTGGGGCTGCGCAAGCCCCCTGAATTTGTGTGCTTAAGTCCCCCGGGTAGGTTGCTGTCCTCATGGCTTTTCAAAAGCCTAGGAGGGAGCCCCATGAACCTTTTCCTTGATTGTAATATGCCCCTGGGATTTGGCCGACCTGGGGTCTTCATAAAAAAAACAGTGGGAGCCCATGTATCTTATTTATACAAAATTTCTTGCGGCCCTAGATATCTAGATTTTTTAACTGTAATATCCTCGAAGCTACTCAACAGTAGTGAATTCCCAAACTCTATCCAAAACTGATGAATAGCAGGGTTATTGTGAGCACATTGATAATTGGTTAGGATGTGTAGCTCTTCGGGCAGCTTTATCTTTAACCTGTTATATGCTCTGCCCCCTTCTCCTTGATTGTAATATGCCCCTAGGATTTGGCCGACCTGGGGTCTTCATAAAAAAAAACCAGTGGGAGCCATGCATCTTTTTTATAAAAGATTACTTGCGTCCCTAGATATCTAGATTTTTTAACTTTAATATCTCTGAAGCTACTCAACAGATTTACACCAAGTCACAAAAAGCTTGGTTTCTGAACCTACATCAAACTTTGTATCAAATTGGCTGTAATTCCATTCAGCGGTTCAAGCGGAATCCCTTGCAAATCTCAAACTTTGTAAAAAACAATAACACATTTTCCTCACATTTCTGTGATGGAAAGTTCTGGAATCTGTTTGGATCCACAATCTTCCACCCACCCAGCATTACCCAAAGACTCCCAATAGAAATGCTACCTCACTTGTGCCTGGTGCCCGTGACAGGAAATGGCACAAAACGCAACGTGCACATCAGAGCTTTCCAGTGAAAAATGACCCGTCTTTTGCTATGTGTCTAGCTGTGGAATTTGGACTCTAGCTCAGCCAGCACGTATGGAAACCTAGAAAACCTATACATTTTTAAATGCTAGACACCCAGTGGAATGCAGGATGGGGTGACTTGTGTGGCTATCAGCAGGTTCTGTTACCCAGAATCCCTTGTAAACTTCAAACATTGTCAATTTTGGCTAATATTGGTGTCCCCTTCAGGGGAATCCACAAACCCTGGGTACCTCTAAAATCCACATGATGTTGGAAGAAAAAGACGCACATTTGGCATGGATACCTTGTGTGTACATACGGTTACAGGGGCCTAAGTGCGAACTACCCCAAATAGCCAAAAATGGCTTAGCAGCGGGGAAGAAAGTTCTAGCTGCAAAAGGGTTAAAGTGTACAGAAAACTGATGGATGTCATGCTTGAATTAATCTCATCCTTTAGTATTTTCTCGAAGGCTCATCCAGACCCATCATTATTTTCCATACTTTATCACCTCAGTGTGGGCCCAGTCAAATTCAAAATAGGTCTTAACTCTGCTCTAATGGGAAAAGGCCAGGTTCTCTGTGAACCAGAACACCAGAAACCTAGGCCTGGTTTCACCCTAGTAGGGTTCATCAGACAGGTATAGCTTGGTTCCTGTGGCACACTGTATGTACAGACATGGGTTCTGTGACACTGTGACACTGGAACAAAGCTAAAGTGGATTGGAAAGCTTGTGGGCATTCCCTTATTGAAGAACTGTGACAGTTTCTGCATTTTCTTTAAGGGAACTACTGCTTCAGTTGTTTGTTGTAATTTCCCATACACCAGGATTTTCAACTCATCTTCCACCCTCTGCAGATTCCGTGTCTGTGACATCATCAGCATTGCCAGGTAGCAAAAATAGAAACATAACAAGCAGATGGTTGCTGATAGTGTCATAATGGCTCCATTAGTTCTGCCTAGGACACCGAGGCTGAGAGTTCTAGATCTCAGGCGCAGTGGTCACTTTCCTTGGAGACCTGGAAGGAGGAGGTTGAAGCTGTGTTAGCTCAGGAGAAGTGCAATTTCTGACATTTATTAGTGAGCTTGACTACTTCTACCACTGGTAGGTTAATTTATGTATTAGATTGCTTGATTGGGGGTCTTTTTTCAGTATGGTTGATGGGATACTCAGTCAAAATGTGGCATATACATCTTCCTCCATATTACAAGTGCCTTAGACGATAATACACTTGGAATACAATGGATGGGATATCTGTTATGTTTTGAATCTAAATCATTATGTTAATATTTAACTTAAATGTAATTCAGACATTGTTCTACCTCTAAAGGCCCATGCATTTTCAGAATCCATGCACACTTGCACAAACACTCACACATGCAGGGGATAAAAGACGATACCTTACATTAAAGTTAAGGGACTAGGGATTATGCATTAGGGGAATAGATGTGAGGCTATGGGGATTATATATTTGTGTTTTTAGATTAAGGGTATAATAGTTAAGGTGTTGGGTACAGGTTTAAGTGTTATGGTTTTGGGGTATAGTGTTAAGGAGTTAAAGGGTTAGGGGTTAGGGTTATTATCAGTTTTAATATTGTTTCATATACGGTATAGGTATGACACTTTTGGGTGTATGGTTAATGATTCAGATTCAGATTCAGATTAGTTTTTTTCGATTTTTACGATTTAAAATCATAAAAGCAACAATACATATATGTACAGCATTACATTTCATCTAACAATAAATAACATTTATCTTAAGATAGGATTAAATCATTATTATGAATCAGCTAATCATTGAATTACGATTTTTTAAAACATTTTTTAAAAATCCAGTCATCACCATAGTGCAAGTAACATTTCCCAGTTGCTGCAAGCTAAGAAACGCAGGTCTGCATTGCCGCCAAACATCTTGCCTCAAATACTATTTAATCCATCTTTTTCGCTCCCTCTCGTACAGTTTAAAAAACAGTACTACATGAAAGGTGGATTGCAGCGACATGTTGTCACAGGGGCAAGGAACTAAGGTTCTAGACCAATCATTTTTACTTGGAAATGTGACCAGCCGGTGAAATAAATTAAACCTAAATCTGGTCAGGATGAATCGGTCAAAGCCCACAGTACTCATGGTTAAATATGGTTGTATTGTATAGGTGGTTAGCGACAATTGGTGACCAATTACTGTTTTCTTCATTAACTCCCCTGCACATCTTAATAAGTCGAAATGGGCCATGCATAACCTCATCAGTTCTTTTTTCGAAACATTCCTAATTAAGTCCGGGTTACTAAATAGCTCAGGCCGTTGGAGGTCAGTTAATGTTTTCTTAATATACTCAAGCCAGGCAATGCGCTTCGCATTATCTAGGCCCATGACATCCCTTATAATGTCCTGGTTTAGGCCGAGAGCTTCTGAGCCCATACTCTGCGCCAAAGCAGAATAGGTTGCATTTTAATCAGGTCTGTAATATGGTCCATCCCTAATTCCGTATGACAATTAAAAAGTGAGGTGCCCTTTGGGAGAGCTAGCAGGTATCTATAAAATTTGTTACAATGATGTTTCCTAGTATCCCCAGATCCCTGCCCCATACAATGCGATACTTCTGCATTTGGCCACATACATTTTTAACATGATTTCAGTTTTTTTTTTACCCAACTTAAAGGAGAAGTTCTTCAGTGCTGCTATTGATCGTTTAAAGGAAAGGGTCCTATTCTTAACCTCAGGTCCCCAAGTGCCAGAACCATCAATTAATACCCCAGAGTATGGGAAGATTTTAATTTACTCAATTTCAAGTCCTGAAACTTTGAGGTATTTGGAGGTAGCGCGACCTTTGCCACAACGCATCACATATGATTTCTTTGCATTGATGTTAAGGCCCCTTACTTCCATAAATTCTAAATGCTTTGTAAGGGCCTTCTTCGCACCCATCTTCGTTCTTGCCATCAATACCGCGTCATCCGCATACAAGAGTGTTACTATCTGCTTATTACCAAACCTTGGGGAGTCGATTTTGCTGGCCCCCAGTTCAACCTCAAGATTATGCGTGTAGAGGGAAAAGAGAAAAGGGGCCAGCACACAGCCTTGTCTTACGCCTTTTTCTATGGTAAAGGACCCCGTGCACTCCCCCCTCAGCCCATGTCTTACTTTAGCTGTTGCCCCTGAATGGTAACTGGACATAATATCGACTACATAATATCGAATGGACAAAATATCGACGGAAAAATATCGACATTAACAAAATATCGACTATAGGAATATCGTTGAAAAAAATATCGACTGCAAAAATGACCCAAAAATATCGAATACAAAAATATCGACTCAAAAATATCGACTAGACAAAATATCGAAATATAGTGAAAGTAAAAAATATCGAGAAAATGTTAGAAAATATTAATTTTATAAAATAATATATATATATTATATAAATAAATAGTACCTAATGTTTAGGAGCGGGTTGTGGGTTTATAGGGGAATAGGGTGGGAAGTAATTTAATAATAATTAATTAGTTAATATATGTTTGGTAATTGTTTTAATTAGATTTTAATTGGTAATTAATTAATATTAATTAGTTAATTGTTTAATTGAATAATTAGAATATAATTTAATTGATTAATTGATTAATTGATTATTAATAATCAATATTTTTAAAAATTAATTTGTATATGATTTTAATTGATACATTGGTTATTAATTAATAATAATTAGTGATTTATTGTATTAAGAATTAGTATATTATTTACATTTATTAATTGCTAACACATTAATTATAATTAGTTAATGATGTAATTAATATATTGCATATCATTTAAATAAATTAATTGGTAATTAATTTATAATAATGACTTAATTACATTAATTGTATACATTTAAATGTAATGTGTTAATTAATGTTGATGTTAATTAATTAATTGGAACTAAACAATATTAATTAATCTAAATTATTATTATAGCTAATGTGATAATATATTTTATAATAGTTTTAAAATTTTTTTTTTTTTTTTTTATATATTTATGTTTAATGTTTTGTTCATTATTATTTATAGTGTTCTGGCTTTGTTTCATAGTTTTTGTTATAGGTTAATTTTTTAGGGTTCTGGGTCATTTTTCTAGTCGTGAGTAAAGGTGTATTTAGTGGGATTTGGAAAAATTTTACGTTTGTGGGTAAATGGGTATTTTTTAGGTTGAGGGTCAGTTTTTCAGTTCTTGTGTAAAGGGCTATTTGTAGAGTTCAGGGTCAGTTTTCAGTTTGTGGGTAAAGGGGTATTTGTAGGGGTCAGGGTCAGTTTTCAGTTTGTGGGTAAAGGAGATTTTGGGAGGTTCAGGGTTAGTTTTCAGGTTGTGGGTGTAGGGGTATTTGTAGGGTTCAGGGTCAGTTTTCAGTTTGTGGGTAAAGGGGTATTTGTAGGGTTCAGGGTCAGTTTTCAGTTTGTGGGAAAAGGAGTATTTGTAGGGTTCAGGGTCAGTTTTCAGTTTGTGGGTGAAGGGCTATTTGTAGGGTTCAGGGTCAGTTTTCAGTTTGTGGGTAAAGGGGTATTTGTAGAGTTCAGGGTCAGTTTTCAGTTTGTTGGGAAAGGAGTATTTGTAGGGTTCAGGGTCAGTTTTCAGTTTGTGGGTGTAGGGGTATTTGTAGGGTTCAGGGTCAGTTTTCAGTTTGTTGGGAAAGGAGTATTTGTAGGGTTCAGGGTCAGTTTTCAGGTTGTGGGTGTAGGGGTATTTGTAGGGTTCAGGGCCAGTTTTCAGTTTGTGGGTAAAGGGGTATTTGTAGGGTTCAGGGTCAGTTTTCTGTTGTTGGGAAAGGAGTATTTGTAGGGTTCAGGGTCAGTTTTCAGTTTGTGGGTGTAGGGGTATTTGTAGGGTTAAGGGTCAGTTTTCAGTTTGTGGGTAAAGGGGTATTTGTAGGGTTCAGGGTCAGTTTTTAGTTTGTTGGGAAAGGAGTATTTGTAAGGTTCAGGGTCAGTTTTCAGTTTGTTGGGAAAGGAGTATTTGTAGGGTTCAGGGTCAGTTTTCAGTTTGTGGGTAAAGGGGTATTTGTAGGGTTCAGGGTCAGTTTTCAGTTTGTGGGTAAAGGAGTATTTGTAGGGTTCTGGGTCAGTTTTTAGTTTGTGGGTAAAGGGGTATTTGTAGGGTTCAGGGTCAGTTTTCAGTTTGTGGGTAAAGGGGTATTTGTAGGGTTCAGGGTCAGTTTTCAGTTTGTGGGTAAAGGGGTATTTGTAGGGTTCTGGGTCAGTTTTCAGTTTGTGGGTAAGGGGTATTTGTAGGGTTCAGGGTCAGTTTTCAGTTTGTTGATAAAGGGGTATTTGTAGGGTTCTGGGTCAGTTTTGGCCTTTAGGGTGAAGGGGTCTTTTTAGTGTTTTGGGACAGTTTTGGGTATTTTAGAGTGCTGATGTATAGTTTAACTTAACAGTGATACATTAAATTTATTACACGAAAATAGCTATTATTATAACTTTACATTAGTACCCTTTATTTAGATAAAAACAATTTATGTATTAGCATGTTTCCAGACAGTAGCTATAGTGGAGTTGGAATTCTAATTATTAATTGGTTGGTGTCCAGCACCATCAGTAATATTATCAACACTGGAGTTGGATTAATAAAAATACATTGGTTAGTCTCCACCACATTTTATGGTATTACCTTGAGTGTAGTAGGAATAGTAAAATAATTTTTGCTACTGTCCTGCAGCTTCTATCATTTTAGATTGACTGGAGTAGTAACAATACATATAAAATTGGTCAGTGTGCAGCACATTTGTATACATTTGTTCATTACTGTATTTTAATAATAAAAAATAATGCAACATAGATGTTTTCAAATTAGTTTATTAAACAATTTTTAATTTTTTTATTGTGTACTACAATAAAATCAAAAACAAATATAACATCACATTTTTTTTAACTTTTATTATTCACACAATAACATCTTTACATTTATATACATGTGGTCAATGTAAAAAATTATTTGGATTACTAGATTCTTTCAGTAAATTTTACATATTCCCATCAGTCATTTACAATTTAAAGTATTTATATAGAAATACATTAAACAATGATTTGTTATATATTTCTTACATTAATATTTAATAATGTTAATATTAAATATTAATATAATAAAATATATAATACATATTTCTTTTTAACAAGTAACATGACTATTATTACATTTCTTAGGATAAATTGAAATACAAAAATAAATTTTCTTGGTGTATAATTCACACAATGTTGTTTTTACATAAAACATATAAATCGCTTTGGTTGTAAAGTTTATAATTGTATAGGGAAACAATATGTTTAATTATAATATCTGGGATTTATCAAATTGTAGTAAAGCAATTATATAATTTTGTTATAATTAGAAATAATTATATAATCTTTTTTTACTAATTAATAAAAATAATAATTATTTTATTAATTATTATTATTATTAATTAATAAACATAAACATTCATTTATTATTAACAAAAATATATACATTCACAGATAAAATAGAGACTTTTTTCAGGCCATTCTTTATATACTAAATGGTTCTACTTGTTATATTAATAACAATAAATAAGTTATATTATTTATCATTATTAATTATTCCCATAAACATTTATAATGTTTTATTAAAATTATACACAAAATTATTCATATAAATATACAGAATAACTAAATATTTACATCTTTTATTCAAAGTTTTACATAATTATTTAATATTATTAATATATAATACATATTATATATTAATTTATATTAAATATATTATTTTTTTTAAATAAAGGAAAATTGTCATGAGTATAGTGTATTAATTTGTTACATTATACATGTGTATGTATTATATATTTTATATTTCACATTGTTTATTCTATTATCCCTTTACACAAATGGGTTAAGGGGACTACTTTTTTACCGCGTAAGGTTATTGCGTTCCATTCAGGACTGGAGAAGCTCGCGGTTGGGAGTTGCTTCGCGTGGAGAGAGGTAAGGTTATTTTTAACTACAAATTATAAGTAAGTGGTCATGTTTGAGGGTGTAATCAAACTCTGTAGTGTTTTTTGGTGTATGTATTATTAGTTTAAGTAGCGTTTGGGTGAAAAGTCTCCGTTATAGATGTGTCGTGCTTTTTTTCCTTCAAGTCTAATTTTAAGTGTTCGGAAATGTCTTCTTACATGGTTAATGTTAATTGTTAGTATATTTACAAATGTGAAGGGGGTATTTGTGGGTGGCTTTCGTTATGTATGTTATTTTACAGGTTTCGGTTCCTCGCATGAAAACTACATGGAAGGAAGCGTGTTTTTTAACGGAGAAACAAATGTTTAAGTTATTATGCTTATATTTTGAATTTTATCTCCTATTTTTCGGGTTTGCCAGGACCGGTTTTTTAACTTTTTAAACCTTTTTCGGGTTTTTTGGAGGGTTTCGAATCGGATTGATACATTGATATGCGTGACCGTTTTTTTTAAATAGTGTGTATATAACTTTAAATCCTAACGTGTACACACTACTGTTTTCGGGATTTCCTGGAGCGTTTTTTTACGTTTTACAATTTATTTTTGGATTTTTGAGGGTTATCCCATATTGGAATAGTAAGATATTGGATTGGATTGTATGGATTGATTTTTCCTTGATTGCGTCTCTCAAGTCCAAAAATTGTAAGTATTTATTTTACAATTTTGATTGGGTGGGAAATGTCGATTTCTAATGTTATGTGTATGTTATAAAAAATTATAAACATTGCATATTTGTTACAAATTTTTTAACATAATTTTTAAAAGTTTGTCAAACAAATATGTTTTATTTATAATTCATTATATATGTTTATGACATGTGAATTTTATTAGTATTGTAAGAAGACATTCGTATATTTACTTGACATTTTTATAGAAGACTTTTTGCTATTATTGCCAGGTATTCTAAACCTCTAGTTGTAGGGTATAATGTGACTTGACTTTGAAGTAGTCGGAACATTTGTTGGGTTTGTTTAGTGAGTTTGGGCCCTATTTGTGACACTGATTGTTCCATTCTTAGTTCCTGATAGCTTTGTTCTTTTTTCAAAGCTTCAAGAAGGTTGTGGAAAGTGGGTTTGCCTCTGTTTGTAGTTGCTTGGAAAGCATTATGCCACCCTTCAACACTATTGTTGGTTTTCGCCTCTTGGTTTAAAGTACTGAGATAGACATTCCACCAAGGGATTTGGAATTTGGGCTGGCGTCGATGTCCTGATCTGTGCAACCTTCCCACCCAAGTGTCTTCAAAATAGTCTAGCAATGGTGTTAGCTTATCCTCATTCCTCTTATAATATGCGCTGTCAATTAATAAATTGTAATGTTCAGCAACATCTGTAACAGGGACGTAGGCCAGGGCTATTAACTTTTTAACTTGATAGGCAAAGGTGCTATCTGTAGAGTATAGTACACTTAAAGTAGATTTTTGGAGATGCCTCCATATACTCTGATTAAAATGATAATAGCAACCCTGGATTGCTGTGTGTGGAAATGTTCTCAAAATGCTATTTATCATAGCTAATTCGAAATCAATAATTATTTTTTCGGGAAAATAATTATTGATTTCCGTTTTGAGAACATTTAAAATTTCGGTGTAGGTTGTTTGCTGTTTGTTGGGTAGCAAACAGTAAATGAAAGGTATGTTAGAATGATGGTATAAACCGTGGATGGAATACAGTTGGTAAAAAGGTTTTGGGCAGGGTTTAAATGTTCCATCCATCATCCATTGGGGACACTGTTGGATTTTTCGTAAATTACTTGCAGTTGCAAACATAATTATTCTGTTTGTACTGCTTTCATTATCAAAAAGAATAAATTTATCTTTATTGTGTGTGATGGCCATTTCGGGTGAAATAATAATTTCTTCAAAACAAGTTGGGTTGGGTTGGGTTGTGCTAGTGAGTCGTTTGGTGCGTGCAATAGTGCGTTTCAGGGAGTCAATAGAGGGTAGTTGCCCTGAAGCATGGGCAGGGATTTTTACCAGTTCTTCTTTAAGTATTTGGGTGGTGGGTTTGTCACTTTGTGTGCTAGCACTTTTAATACTTTCTAAGGCATCTCTAATTTCAATTTCGGTGACATTTGGGGGATGATTATGTTCTCTAGTAAATAGCACATTAGTTTCCTCTGTAGTGGCCCTCCCATAACATTTGTTGGAGTAGTATTTTGTACACTTCCAAAAAACCTTTCGACCACTTTGTCTCTCTTGATTATACACATAACCCATGTAGCATAATAGCAATTTATTTTTCTGAGACATGACAAATTCTGCACCTTCAGTCATTTTGATTTACTTGTTCTAGGAAAGAGTAGAAAGAAACAAAATCAGTACACATTTTTTTACTTATGTGGTGCTAACATCATTAGTGATGCATTTATACTTACAGTTAATCAAAGTAGTAGTCACAGAAGCAGAAATGTCTTTTGAATGATGGTCTTGTATGTATGTCTTTATTTGCTGTTGGTATGAAAATATAGAAAAACAACGTTAATGTTTATATATAACAAACGTATTTCCTACTCAAAAGCAGTTGTCATTTTTGTCTACTAGTGCATTTGATGTAAGCATTACATATACTTACTTGTTTAAATAGTAGAATAGTAGTAATTGGTGGAGTTCATCAATTTAGTACAGGTATGATCTGTAGAGTAGATAGAAGAAATAAAAGCAAAATATTATAATTTTAATACTGAACCGTTTGGAAATGTAACAGATTTAAACGTATACTAACTTCTACATATGTCGTTTTATTTGTTGTAGGTAGAATAGCTGTATGATGTATTCAGAATATCTGTAGAGGAAATATAAAATAGATAAGATGTTGTTAAGAACATAGACTGTGTTATTTTCGGCAGTTTTAGAGAAATGATAAATATACTTACATTTTTTACAAGGCTATTCTTCTATATTGGTATATTTTGTGTAGGATGTTTTCATATGATATGTAGAATAGATGTATGATGTTTCTTGAATATCTGTAGAGGCAATTCAAAATAAATAACATGGTGTTAAGAATATAGTTAGCGTTTTTTGTGCCCACATTTTAGCAAATAACAATTATACTTACATTTTTCTGAAGGGTATTCTTGTGTTTTGCTATAGTTGATCTTGGATCTTTCAAATGATCTATAGGGAAGATGTAAAAAGCAAGATATGTTGTTTAAAAATGTGCATTAATGAAATTTGCCGTTTTATAACAAACACATCTATACTTACATGTGTAATTAGGGTAGTTTTATCGTTTTTGCTGTAGAAATAGCACAATTTCTGTATATCTGTAAATATAATGTTAATGAAAAATAAATACTTTTGTAAATTAGTGTTTAAAAAAAGCAGTTGCTGTGTAACAGAGAATTATTATATACTTACTATCTGATTTTGCACATGAAGAAATATGACCATGTAATAGGAATTGTGTTGGAGTAGTTTCTATCAGAAAAGTAGGAAGACATGAAAATAAAATAAGTGTAAGACTTAAGAGATGTAAGGAAAATAGTGCACTTCTAATTTAGTTTTCTACAAAAATGCTGTGTTACTTACTTGATTAATTAGCTAGTAAGCTGGATCTTTAAAGATGTTTATTCTGCAACAAAATCTTCAAAGTGTTGGCATCTACTTTCCAGAGAGGTAGCAGCAACAAATGGTAGAATGCATGTAGCCCTTTTATAGTATATGTGTTATGTGTGCTTTGATTTGATTGGTTGTAGGATGTAAGGAAGCATAGTATAGGCTAGTTTGAATTTTTTTAAGTTAATTGGAGTGTTTGTTGATGTGAGAATGGTGGTATGTGGTTGTTCCCGCATTAAAGCAGGTTCGTGTTTAAATGAAATATATTTATATGTCAAAATAAGTAATGAAAATGTTAGTTAAATGCAAAGAATAATAGAAAATGATAAAATGCATGTAATAGAATGTATAGTAAATGTGGTTTAATAGTAATTTTATGTAAGAAACAGGTATTATATGTGAAACGTTTTTTTTAGTGAGAAATGACTTTTATTGATGATAAAGATGGTATTTTAGAAAGAAAAGTGTGCAAACATGAACTCGATATTTTTTTTTTAACGATATTGTGGTAGTCTATATTTTTGTAGTCGATATTTTTGTAGTGTTAGGGCTAATTTCATGTCCAACGATATAATTGTAGTCGATATTTTTTTAAGCGATATTTATGTATTCGATATAGTTAGTACTCGATATTTTTTACTCGATATTTTTGTAGTTTGTGTAATAGGTATAGTAAGTCGATATTTTTGTCGTCGATAATTTGTCAACGATATTTTGGTAAGTCGATAATGTGTCCGTCGATAATATTTCAGTGATCCCCCCTGAATAGAGCTGCCGTAAAAATAATACAATGGCTGGTTCGACTTCCATCTCCTCAAGTATTTGCCACAATTTAGTATGTATCACGCAATCAAAGGCGGCAGAGAGGTCGACAAAAATTGCATAAAGACATCCTCTTTAGCCCGTGTATATTTCGCTTGAAGCAAACCAAAATTTAGGACCTGCTCTACGGTGCCCATCCCTTCCCAGAAGCCATACTTCACGGGGCTTAAAATGCCATGTTCCTCGGCCCATGATTGCATTTTATTTAGGACCACTCTCCCCACCATTTTCATAAGGGAGTCTAATAGGGATATTGGACTATAATTAGATGGACTCTCCCTATCCCCCTTTTTGTATATTGGTATTATGACCGATTCCAACCAAGTACCAATAAAGCCTTTAGCACAACAAGCCTCAAGGACCCGTGTGCAAAGTGGGGCCCATAAATCTGTATTAAGTTTAAAAATATCAATAGGGATCCCATCTGGTCCCGGGGCTTTATTATTTTTGCTGGCAAGTAGTGCTAACTGTACTTCCTCAAGGGAAATCTCCATATTTATTGGATGATGGCCACCCCCTTTCAGCGGATACCCTCTTTTTTTGTCCTCATTCGTGGGTTGCCCCTGTGTGTTACTGTAGACCTTTGAGAAGAAATCGATCCAAGTTTTTTCATCTATGGCAATGTCTAGCCTTGCCGCCTCCTTTTTAGTAAAAAAGGGTGCATTGACTGCCTGCCAAAAGGATCTAGAGTCTCTACACTGTGAAGCACTCAACAGATTCTGCCATGCTAGATTTTTGAATTCCTTTTTTCGTTGGCGCCTTGCCTGGGTGTACACTTTCCTACAGTTTCTTATTACGTCATGTTCCCTTGGTTTGGTACTTAGGGCCACCTTAAGGGCAGTTTACGCCTTAGTGCACCGAGAATCAAACCAGCCCATCCCTTTATTAGAGTTATTACTCTGTACCTTAGTTAACTTGTCCTGGATGATACTAGTGATGTTACTAAAAGCCTCCAGGGTTTGTTCATAAGAAGAATTCTCATCCAGACAGACCATAATGTATTTAAGGGCCGTAGTTATAATTTCATTAGATTTTTTAATCGGATCTACAATGCTCCATTTTAATGCCTTCCCGTTTTGGCGTGCTATAGCGATATTTTGTGTCCAGGTCAGGGACTCAATAGTAGAAACGCTAGTAAGCTCTGAGGTGCTTATAGTCACACTAAGGGGTAGATAATCACTTAACTCAATTATGGGAATATCAAAGTCTTCCACGCAATTAGAAAATCTATTCGGTACAATCACAAAGTATATGATAGAATGAAGCCCCCTAGCTAAAAATGTGGCACTAAAATCAACCTTAGGAGAACACAGCATATTAGCAAATCCATGATCGAAATTGGCCATAATACTATTTATTATCTCTCCTCTCTCAGTATGCATAAAGTGACTCCTACCCACATTTTCTCCCCTTCCATAATCCTGAAACCCACATGCTTCACAGTCACATATATTCATATTGAAATCCCCTACCCATATCAATATGGTATTTTCCCCCTTAGACAGATTATGGCCACTTAATTCCACCTGTAATTTGTGCAAGACTTCAGCAAAGTCCTCATTCTTTATGTTGTTATAAAAATTAACTATTAGTAGCTCTACACAGTGGTTTAGAATAACTGAAATCAGTTGAAAATAATGTGAACAGTTTCTACTAGCGATCTTGACAACTTTTAACAAATTGGACACATAAATACATATCCCTCCTTTATGCCTACCATACAGAGAACGTACTGCAGGAATATGGAAAGTTTTAAAACCATCAAGGTGTTTCTCGTTTATAAGCCAACTTTCCTGTATACATAGGATGTCAATGTCCTGCACGAACTCCCCCCAGATTGTATTGTGTACTTTGCTCTCTAGCCCACACACGTTCCAGGAAACAATCCTCACTTGGCCACCCCGCTGCCTGGGGGAAAACTGTTTTGACCGTGGTTTATCGTTATCGGGGTTCACCCGCTGAGGATCTGACATTAATCCCATCCTTATAACTTCTTGCTCATACTTGCGTTTTTTACTAATCGGAGTAGTTAGTGATGTGCCCTCGCTATCCCCTACAGTGGGCGTAGTCCTGAGTGAGTTATCCATTAGTACATTTTCTTTAGTGGCATCTGTTTCCAGCGTGGGGGAACTTAGCAGAGTAGGCATTTCTCCTATTACTCCATTACCCTGAATTGCGTGATCAGACGAGGCATACGGTGATGGGGACTTCCCCAACAGTGCGGCATGTGTGGATATCTGTGTAGCTTTATTATCCTCACCACCCAGTCATTCACAGTCATTAAGACCGGAAAGGTCTGCCAACCTGTTTAGTCCTTCAAAAACGGGGACATACCCCACATATCCCCGCTGTATGTGATGTGGGTGACATGAATGACTCTTTCTAGGATATCCCCATCCTTGACTTACTTGTGGGTGCGGTATCCTATTGTATCCCCACCCATTACCTCTATTGGGGTTTGTTCTATTCAAATCTCTGTAAAAATACTCAAGAGGAAGAATCTCAATTCCTTGACTCCGTGTCCCTGCATAAAACATGACCTCACTAAGGATTCTCCCCACTGGTTCGGGGCTGTTAAAGTTCACTATAACACAGTCCCCTGTTTTATTCTTTCGTGTCCTGCCCACCCAGGCCACCCTTCGTGCCATTATGATATTATGCCATATCTTGCTCCCCTCAGTGGTGTTATTTGCAATCCAGTGAGCCACCTTATTTTTAAGCTGATCATGGTTCTCCCTTGTTCCCTTATTCAATACCGGTACATTTCCAAGGAGAAGTACCAGAGGTGAGGATTCAGGCGGTAAATTAATTACAGGCAAAGGAACCTGATCTTCCAATTTAGCTTGCCCATAGTCTACCCCCTTATTCTCAATTGGTTTCACTATTGGTGTGTTTTGTGACCTATTTTCAGTGGATTTATTTCCTGCAGATTTCTGCAGGTGGCCAATATTGTTTCGATCTTTAGCTACAACCTTGGTAACTGCGCAAATAGCTGTCTTAGCTTCAGATGCTACAGTATTGCTATGCCCAGGCATATTGTCCTTATTGTGTTCTGGTGGTACTAAGATGTCCAGCTTTCGTGAGTTTTCTAGAATTGTTTCGCTTAGGGCGTCAAGTTTCCCGATAATGACCCTTAGTCTTTCTATCAGGGGAAGAGTAAAAGATCTTAATAAAGGTGTCATATTAGAGAATGACATTTCTAACTCTTTCTCTTTCCCCGTTCTTTGTGCAATGTTTTGTAATTGTGGACCCAGGGTATCCGTAGCTATAAGACCTTTTACTGTTTTATTAGGTTTAAATGAGACATTTTTAGGGGTAGGTATACGTGGTTTATATGACAATTTAATGATTTTAGGTTTCCTCCCCAAATGGCGGCCTCCTCCCCTCTTTCTTTTGCCAACTTGCTTGGGACAAGTAGGTACTATAGTTTGTAAGTCGATGGCCTGTATACTTTTCCTGGCCACTATCGGGTGGAAGCCCTCTGAAGATAAGCTACTGCATGAGGAGATGTTCAGAGGTGATAACTCAGCGTCCAAGTCAGTAAATTTATCATCAAGTGATACCCCTTCTTGTTCATTAGGGCTTGTCGTAACTAAGCATCTTGGTCCATCATGGACTGGTGTAACAGCATTTTTCAAGTCCCCTGGCGAGGAGCGCTTAGCACCCAAAAGTTCATGTGATAGGCATTTTCCCGTGAGTGCAATCTCTCTGTCATCAACCCCAGCAGCTCTTATGAAAAAGTCATCCAATGTTCCATTTAAGCTCCCCCCAGGTCCAATGGTGCTCCGTTCCCCCCCCCCCCTTCCAGGGATACGAGCCATAATCAGTTATTAGTTAGAGGCTATGATGATTGTTAACAGAGTTAATAGGTGGGAAATCTTACCATGGAGGAAGAAACCTTAGAGGGGGGCCCAGCCCGGCCTTATCCGGCCCTGGACAGCCATAGACGGCCCGTCCTTTGCCGGGGCTTTGCCCGGCGCCCGCCGCGCGCGTCCCGCGTGCGCGTGTTTGGGCGTTACTAAATAGGAGGAGGAGGGGGAGGGAAGAGGCACCAGGTGCGCGTGGTCATGTAGCGCAAGTACCTCTGGTCCTCGCAGTCCGGCTCCCCCTGGGCAGCCCAAGTTCAAGCCAGCAGCGGGTCCAGGTCAGGAATAAAACAAAGGGCACCAGACGGCAGCAGTTCCAAATAAGATGCAAGAGTGGGCTTTAAGTTCACGCTGTCACCAAACGCATAACTCGATTACGAGCGGCTCCCGCGGAGCGGGGGCCGCGAGTCGTGTTTTAAGGGTTAGCAGGGAGGAGGGGGCAAGAAGAGGCACCAGGTGCTCGTGGTCATGAAGCGCAAGTACCTCTGGTCCTTGCAGTCCCGCTCCCCCTGGGCACCCCAAGTTCAAGCCAGCAGCGGGTCCAGGTCAGGAATAAAACAAATGGCACCAGCCGGCAGCAGTTCCAAATAAGATGCAAGAGTGGGCTTTAAGTTCACGCTGCCACCAAACGCGTAACTCGACTACGAGCGGCCCCCGCGGAGCGGGGGCCGCGAGTCGTGTTTTAAGGGTTAGCAGGGAGGAAGGGGCGGGAAGAGGCACCAGGTGCACGTGGTCATGAAGCGCAAGTACCTCTGGTCCTCGCAGTCCCGCTCTCCCTGAGCAGCCCAAGTTCTAGCCAGCAGCGGGTCCAGGTCAGGAATAAAACAAAGGGCACCAGATGGCAGCAGTTCCAAATAAGATGCAAGAGTGGGCTTTAAGTTCACGCTGTCACCAAACGCGTAACTCGACTACGAGCGGCTCCCGCGGAGCGGGGGCCGCGAGTCGTGTTTTAAGGGTTAGCAGGGAGGAGGGGGCGGGAAGAGGCACCAGGTGCGCGTGGTCATGAAGCGCAAGTACCTCTGGTCCTCGCAGTCCCGCTCCCCCTGGGCAGCCCAAGTTCAAGCCAGCAGCGGGTCCAGGTCAGGAATAAAACAAAGGGCACCAGACGGCAGCAGTTCCAAATAAGATGCAAGAGTGGGCTTTAAGTTCACACTGTCACCAAACGCGTAACTCGACTACGAGCGGTATGGTTAATGGGTTAAGGCTGTGGTTCCCAAAGTGTGCGCCGCGGCACCCCGGTGCGCCGTGATGAAAAGCCTGGGGCGCTGCGCTGCCTCGCAGGATGGGTCCTGGAAATTGCAGCCGCAATTCCTCCCCCTCCTTTGTTCACACCCTAAAGGGAAACGACCTGCTGCTCAGACACCGAGTAATGCGTGTGACATCACAGACAGACGACGCTGGATTGCAAGTGTTGTCACGCACGGATACGTGCTCATGCAGAGACCCCGAAGTTTTATTTATGATTTTCCTATGTATCTTGTCTTCTTTAAAACACGCAGCGGGGATTTGTTGAATGTTGCCCAAATCCCAATTTACAGATGATTTACCAATTTGCCCCAACAGAACGGTCCGTAATGTATTGAGTACCTTTAGATCTCAGGAGACGAAGAGCCGGGCTATGTAGTTCATGTAATGGGCTGGGGTCACTAATTGGGCATTTTTGACTTTGCAGTCGATGCTTCTCTTTCCCTCTTTCTTTTTGTCTCGGCCCTTCTTAGAATCTTATCGTCTTAACTTCCTACATTTATTTTGCTCGTGCCTGTGTGCTTCAAACCCTGTCCTTTCTCCATGACAAGTAGTTGTCATTCCCTTTCTTTTTTACATGGCAGTATATGCTGCTATGATCTCAGGACGTGGTTAAGGGTCAGTGCTGGACTGGGACAGAAAATAGACATGGCCACCAATAAAAAAAACGCCCCTCATTTGGCATATGTTTGCAAATTGGGGCAGTTTTGAACTTGTAAAGGCATGCTATATAGCTGTGGTCCCAAAGTGCGGAATTAATGTAATTTGTTTTTGCATATTTATGCCAAATGACAAAATTGTGCATACTTATGTGAAATGCAAATTCATCATTTCCCGCTAAACTTTAGCACAGAATGTAATTTAGCGCAGCATGTGACATTGAGTCAATTTTTGACAAGAGCTACATTTTGCGCTAAAAATAGTGTAAAGAAAGAAAAGCAACATGAACAAGAGCACTCTGCATTATGGTCCCACATGTTGGATGAAAACTTATTGTCACATATTGCGCTTTTGCAGTAAATATTTACTGTGAATGGTGTGTCATTATGTGAAGTGGCATAATTTTGGGAATTTCACTTAACATGCATAACATGAAATCCCTAAAATTATGCAAATTATACCAGTGTAAACTACACTTTTCCCAGGTCTATGAATACCACCTAAACATGCACAGTTACTACATTTCGTGTCATGTTCTTCTAATAGTCATGGTGCAGATGGGCATCAAAAGTAGGGAGTCCTGATGACTCCATGTCACCAGGCCATAACTTTCCACTTCTGGGTTTTGATTTAGCATATTGCATTTTGAGAGTTGTAGTCTTGGTTCAGGTTAATTGAGCCAATTGCACCAACGAACCTGATAACAATGATGCAAAAGCAAAGTCCAGGAATGGAAAGTGGTGTTCCTGAGACATAGATCCATCTGGTCACAGGTGCTGTTCATCTTTGATAATACTGTGCTTGCATCCTGCATGGATCTCCACTAAGCCCACTTGTTTAAACACCAATGTGCGCTTTCCCGTGGACACTACCTCTTCTTCTCAATGCAGAACAAAAATGCATGTTATTGTCAGAGTATTATGGGTATGTACGTCTTACAATAGTCCATCCGTAATGCAGGCCAGTGTCTTCAATTATCTTTTTGAGAGACTATACAGTTTTGGACCTGTCCCACTTGTCCTCTGTACCCAGCTCACTTAAAACACTGGGTAGATGGGATCTGGTGAGCCGTCTATGGGTTCATCAGAGCATACCCCATGTAAACTTCTTGTAACGTAACAGAGCTCCTTGAGCCTTTCTCTAGCCTGGTTACTTTTAGTGGGAGTGCTTTATGCTACTCTATGATGGTTTTGTATGCATTTAGATGCACTTATAAGATCTTTGTGAATGCAAATAAGGTTTTATGGTAATGGTTACTCTCTAAATCCTTCATCACGTCTAGGCTCCATTCTGGAAAGGGGCGACCATTCGGTCCCCCCGCACGTATGGCAGAGTACCACGATCCCCCCGGGAAGCCATCTTGGGCGGGAGGCGAGTCTCGGCTGGTATGCCCGAAGCGGCGTAGCCGGGGCGCGCCTTTTTCCCGCCCTGGAGTAGGCGGGCCTAGACACGGACGCGGCCGGGCCACGCCCTCGGGGCAGGCCGGGGCGGGTTTACGCCCGCCCTGAAGACGGATATAAGGAGCAACAAGCCAAGGAAGCATCCTCTTGTTCCTGTGCTCTGAAAGCTGCACCACCTCGCTGCACGTGAGCTCGAGACGGAACGAAGAGCCAATTTTGAGCGTTGTAATCTTTCTTGTTTGTTTTTCAGATACCTTGTCGTGAGAATGCCTAAGAAGGTGGGAAAGCGAATGACTACCGACCAGATGCTGCGTGTTCTCATGAAGGAGGTGACCGACTTAAAGAAGCGAATGGCGGAGAAAGACGAGGAAGGGGGGCCGAAACGTCCTCTGGCAGGAACAGCTCCAGGGGGAAAAGGCAAGAGGCCCAGAAGGGGAGCAACGGGGGGTGACACCCCGGTTCCCTGTACCCCACTCGAAACACCCACTCCTTTGCCTGAGGAAGGGAATCCGATTCCCGTAGTGGTCACCCCCGTGTCCGGGGAGGATATGCCGCCCGAGCTGGCAGCTCAATTAGCAGCGTGGTTGGGTAAAGGTAGCAAGGGCGCCACGGCTGACGACGCGCAGGTGTTGATGAGGCAGCTGCGGGAAACAAGGGAAGCGACGACGGCACCATCGCCACCAGTTTCAGTCCCAGATACAGCTTCCGGTTCAGGTAAGCGGCCATTGCCAATTGCGAGGGATGAGTCGGCACCCTCTCGGAGGGAAAAATTGGGTCAGCATGTCCCTCTGGCTATTAAAGAGAAGATATGGGCAGGGGAATATATAAACATCTTCTCGTTGCTTACCGACCATTATGAAATGGAGCATGTTAAGAGCCAGAAGGAGCTCATGCATCCAAGTGTTTGGCGCGCAAAGATGGCCGCCTTTAAGGTAAATGAAAACATTGGTAATTGGGGCAAGGCGTGGGGGGTTTTTACATCCATTTTGGGTGAACGTAGGCCCGAATTGCTGCACGAATTGCCGATTTATCAGTCTCGGATCATGGGGTACTCGGTATCTCACGAGGGCAATCATTGGTTTTGTTACGACAATATTTTCAGAAAAGCGAAAGAGCATGATAAAAACTTAACTTGGGATTGTTATGATTCTGTGTCCTGGTCCAAAATGGAGGACTCTGGTATGTTGAAGGTACCATTGGTGGGAAGTAACGTGGGTGAATCCTCCCGCCAATATGCGGGGACGCCCTTTCGATCAGGTACGAGTAACGACAATCACTCGAGGCCAGCCGGCAACGCTAATAAAAGGGGGGTTTGTTGGAACTTTAACAGGGGGAAATGTACTAGGCCCCAGGGGTCATGCAAATTTAGGCACGAATGTGGGGTGTGTGGGCAATCATCCCATCCTGAGTCCATGTGCAGAGCCAAAACGGGTGATAACGGGGGTAGAGGAGGCGCCAAACAGGTCTGACATAGTCCAAGGGGCGCCTTTACCTACCCCGATTGATACCATGGCAATGATTCCTTGGCTCAGCGAATACCCGGATCACGCTTCCGCTGGGGTGTTGCGCAACGGATTTTCATATGGTTTCCGCATCCCAGTGGGAGAGTTTCAGGGTATACCACAATGTAAAAATCAGATATCGGTCCTACAGCATACGTCCATAGTACAGGAAAAGATCGGGAAGGAGGTGGCTCGAGGTCGAGTCGCCGGTCCATTCAATGTGCCGCCAGTTGCTAACTTTGTTTGTTCCCCTTTAGGGGTGGTCCCCAAGAAGGACCCGGGGGAGTTTCGGCTGATACATAATTTATCAGCCCCACGTGGTCTTTCAGTAAACGACGCTATAGACCCGGAAGTGTGTTCGGTGCGGTACGCATCCTTCGATGAGGCCGTAGCCATTTTGAATCGCCTGGGGCCCGGTGCGCTGATGGCAAAATCTGATATCGAGTCAGCGTTCCGGTTGCTCCCGGTACATCCAGACGATCAGCGTCTCCTTGGTTTCATGTTTCAGGGGCATTATTACATGGATAGGTGTATGCCGATGGGGTGCTCTATATCTTGTGCCTATTTTGAAAAGTTCAGTTGCTTCCTGCAATGGGTCTTCACGAGGAAAACGGGTTTTCAACATGTAATGCATTATCTCGATGATTTCTTGTTTCTGGGGGCAGCCGGGGATCCCGAATGTGGACAGGCTTTGACTGCATTTTGTGTTTTGATGAATCAATTTGGTGTGCCATTGGCACCAGGTAAGACTGTGGGTCCCTCGACTTGCCTCGAGTTTCTGGGGATCGAGCTTGATTCCGATGAGGGTTGTTTTCGTCTACCAAGGGACAAAGTGTTAAGATTCAGGACATCCCTGCAAATGTGTTTAAGTGAGTCTAAAGTTAGGCTACATCAATTACAGCAAGTGGTAGGACAGTTGAATTTTGCCCTAAGAGTTATGCCGATGGCCCGCCCCTTTTCTCGCTCGATCGCTCAAGCCATGGTCGGCCTGAAGGAGGGTCACCATCGCACAAGGCTGTCGGCAGAGGTTCGCCAGGACATGCGCATTTGGTTGGCATTTCTGGCGGGTTTCAATGGCCGAATTGTCTGGAACAAACCGCCCGTGTCCTCCGAGGAGTTGGGGCTGTGGACGGATTCGGCAGGGAGCATTGGTTTTGGCGCCATATTCGGCACTCAGTGGTCGGCACAAAAATGGCCGTCATGGTGGCATGAGAGTGGTCTGACAAATAACATTGCTTTCCTTGAACTTTTTCCCATTCTGGTGGCCCTGAGAACTTGGCCCGAGGGGTTCAGAGATCACTCTGTGGTATTCTGGTCTGATAACATGACCGTTGTTGAGTGTATCAATAGACAGGCAGCACGATGCAAATGGATTCTGAGATTGCTCAAGGAAATTGTGTTATTATGTATGCAATTGAATGTAGTATTTAGGGCAAGACATGTCCCGGGGGTGATGAACCAGGCGGCTGATGCGCTTTCTCGTTTTCGTATGCAGGCCTTCTGGGGTTTTCTGCCCACAGCGGACCCGGTGGCAGCACCCTTTCCCGAAGCTCTCTGGTCTCTCGGTGCCCCGAACTACAGAACCTCGTGGGAGAGAGTTTAGCACCCAGGACGAGGAAGGCATATGAAGGGGCGTTCCGTTCCTATTGCGCCTTTTTGGGGGCAGATAGAGGGGAGCTTTGGGGCCAGGAGGAGTTGGTAGTGAAATTCCTGCTGTCTTTACGTCATGCAGGCAAATCAGTGGCTACGGCCCAGAGGCATCGGGCCGCCATTTCCTTTGTGGCTAGGGCTCATGGGATCCAGGACCCGACAGCGTCTTTCGTTGTGCAGAAAGCGCTACGTGGGTGGCAACGCCTTGAGGGTCGCAGAGTAGATGATAGGCGCCCGATAGGTCTGGATAGGTTGGCTTTGTTGTTGTCCGTACTTCCTGCAACATGTTCATCCCAGTATGAAGCAGTATTATTCCGAGCTGCTTTTGTGCTAGCATTCCATGGGGCTATGCGGGTGAGCGAATTAGTGGCAAGGAACAAGCAGGATACGAGGGGGGTACTGTGCCGAGAACACGTCCAAGTCAGGGGGGAGACGATGACTGTCTCATTTGTCAAGTCCAAGACTGATCAGGGTTCAATGGGGGACTGCATAATGATACGCAGGATCCCCGGGTCCCCCATGTGCCCGGTGAGTTGTGTAGAGGAGTATTTAGCACAGAGGGTGGCATCATGGGGGGGGACCTTGTTGAGACACGCTGACGCCACCCCACTGACGAGGTTTCAGTTTCAGCGGGTGCTTGCGATGTCGATTACGGCTGCGGGCTTGAACCCGAGTGAGTTTGGGACCCATTCCTTTCGGATAGGGGCTGCTACAGAGGCTACGGCCAGGGGTCTGAATGTTGAACAAATTAAACGTGTGGGGCGTTGGTCCTCTAATTGTTATAAGAGGTATGTGCGGTTGCACATGTTGTGAAGCTGTAATGATGTACTCACGCTTCTTGTTTTTGTTTGGTTTCAGTTGCGCAAGCTTACGAGGCGGGGCAGACTATGCAGTCGACCCAACACCGGGCCAGCGGTCATACTTCACCGGCTGTGAAACAGGAGGTGTGGGTCGTGGGCCACTCATACGTGAGGCAAGCCGCGGACGTATTCAAAGCAGGTGACATGAATCACGTGGCTGGGGAATACGGGTACAGTGTGTCCTTCTACGGAAAGGGCGGACTCTGTATTGACCAATTTCAATCATTTTTTGAGGGTTTGCTAGGGCGGACGAGGTCACCGCCGTCTATAGTCATAGTTCATCTTGGGGGCAATGATTTGGTCACCACTGGTAGACGACTTCTTCTTGAGGCGATGCTTTCCACTGTAAGTTGGTTAGCGAGGAGAGTTCCAGGGTGCACAATCGCATGGTCCCATATGATCCCACGAAAAGTATGGCGGGGGGCTAATTCTGTTTCTGCTCTGAATCATTCAGTAAGAAAAATTAATAACAAAGTGAGTAGATTGTTCCGTTCCAATACACTGCATTCTATTTTGCATGGTTGTATTACTGGTGACAGTATGTATATGGGGGATGGTGTTCATTTGTCCCGGGTGGGGAACGAGTTACTCATAGGTGACTGGATAGCTTGGCTAAAGACCTTAAGACATGACCTTTAGGTAGGAGTATTGTGGGGGGTCCGGATAGCCGGTCAACTATCCGGCCTGTGGCGGTAAGGTCATGATCGGTGAGCACTAATTGAAAGATCCCTATGAGTGGGCGTCACCCATTACGGATGGGAGCGCTCGAAGGAGGTGGCCATTGGCCCCTCAACGGGGAAGGCGGTCCCTTCTAAGGATGGGACGCCGAAAGGAAAGGAAAGGCGGTCAAGGCCCCTTCCTGGGTAGGGGGGGCTACAGCCCCCTCCCGGAGAATTTCCTGGGGCCAGGACATCTGCGGTGAGGGGGATATTTCTGGTTAGGGATCTTGACACCGGTTACGACCTTGCCGTTGGCCCTTAAACGCTAGGATGTACAATTTCAAAATTTCAAGTTAGATGTTTTGCAGGATGTTAGTTCGGCTAGGAGAACCTTTGTATTAGAGAATATGTTAAGGTTAGCCAAACATCGCAATGTAGTAATGAAATTGTACATAATATGAAACTGTTATTTTAATGTTTTAATTTTGTTTCATATTTTAATAAATACGGCCGGGAGGGTCACTCCCTCCCGTTTTCCAAAAGTTCAGAACTGTTTCCGGTTTCCCATCCTTGGGGATTGTGTTGAGAGTAAGCATGAGCGAATTTTGCGGATCTCGCGTTCGCGAATTTTGCGGATTTGCGGATTCGCAATCCGCAAAATCCGCGAATTCCCGCGAATTTGCGGATTTTTTTTTTTTTTGTGTTCGCCCGTGTTTCTGCCAGTTCGCGAGGGTTTTGTACACTTTCGCAAATTGCGAACTTACCTGTCGGGTCGCAAGTTTCGCGAACTTGTTGTTTCTACGTGTCCAGCCTGTTTGGGACACTCTTCTTCATCACTGCCACTCTCTGTCACCACTGCCACTCTCTGACTACTCATGCCACCCTCTGGCCCACCCATGCCACCCTCTGTTTCATCACCACACCCTCTGGTTGTCCAGTGTACATTATTTTCGGCAAAGCAAAGCACACCTTCCCTGCCTCAAGTGACCTGAATTAATTTGGGGCTGATTCATGTGTCACAGAATATTTTTTTAGCTGGCACCTGCTTCCTTAGTGCGCCCTGATTAGTGATCTTTTGCACTTGCTAAGTGCTTTCATTGTTGCAAAATTAGTTACAACACCTGCCCTGCCCCAACTGACAATAATGAATTAGGGGCTGATTAATGGATTTTAACTTCCAGCCTGGCTCCTGCTTGTCTCCCTTAGCTGTAATTCAGGACCTTTGTGGCATATGTGTAACTATTCTGAGGTTCAGAGCAGGGTCACATACTAGTTTCAACTGGCAACTGAACTCTGGAGGGGCCCCTCAGGAAGCACTCCAGGAAATGGCTACTAATGATGAGCCTGAACTTTTGAACCTGGTAAGTAGTTACTTTCAGTTTTGCTAAAATCGTATTTCTGCAATTTTGCACTTATTCGCGGGGCGCGAACTCACGCGAACAGTGCGAGCAGTGCGAGCAAAATCCGCTGCTCGCGGATTTGCGGATTTTGCGGGAAATTCGCAAATCTCGCGGATTGCGGATTTCCCGAAAATCCGCAAAATCCGCGAGCGGAACGGATTTTCCGCCCACGCCTAGTTGAGAGGGGGTGGCGGGTATCTCAGCCATATGGAAAGGGGCGACCATTCGGTCCCCCCGCACGTATGGCAGAGTACCACGATCCCCCCGGGAAGCCATCTTGGGCGGGAGGCGAGTCTCGGCTGGTATGCCCGAAGCGGCGTAGCCGGGGCGCGCCTTTTTCCCGCCCTGGAGTAGGCGGGCCTAGACACGGACGCGGCCGGGCCACGCCCTCGGGGCAGGCCGGGGCGGGTTTACGCCCGCCCTGAAGACGGATATAAGGAGCAACAAGCCAAGGAAGCATCCTCTTGTTCCTGTGCTCTGAAAGCTGCACCACCTCGCTGCACGTGAGCTCGAGACGGAACGAAGAGCCAATTTTGACCCACCCACCAGCCCCTGAAGACAGCAAGTAGTTTTGAATAAAGTTTGAGGTGTTAATACTTTTATTTACAGGTTGGATTATTATCGTGATAACCTTGATATGCAATAAAGAAATGGTCTATTTGTGGTATGTTTTTCACATAAAGTAATCTTGCTCTAGTGCGATCAGTAGCATGTTTTAATAAAATTGTGGTTTTTTAAAGGTCTTTTAAGTAATTTAGTCATTTAGTTTCGAACTCATTTAGTTTAGAACTGTCGTATTTATTTGGTCGGGCGGTAAGGTCATGATCGGTGAGCACTAATTGAAAGATCCCTATGAGTGGGCGTCACCCATTACGGATGGGAGCGCTCGAAGGAGGTGGCCATTGGCCCCTCAACGGGGAAGGCGGTCCCTTCTAAGGATGGGACGCCGAAAGGAAAGGAAAGGCGGTCAAGGCCCCTTCCTGGGTAGGGGGGGCTACAGCCCCCTCCCGGAGAATTTCCTGGGGCCAGGACATCTGCGACGGCAGATGTGGTAAGTTGTGTGGGGTTTGGGGGGGGGTCTACGCTACCTTCTAGATTCCTCACACGAGTCCTCGGACGACCTTTAAGTGGCGTCGAGTTTACTGGGGCCCCCGTCAAGTCAAGGGAAATTGGTAGTTGCACTCGAGGTACACCTCTGTGCGGTCGCCCCTCACAAGTGAGGGGGATATTTCTGGTTAGGGATCTTGACACCGGTTACGACCTTGCCGTTGGCCCTTAAACGTTAGGATGTACAATTTCAAAATTTCAAGTTAGATGTTTTGCAGGATGTTAGTTCGGCTAGGAGAACCTTTGTATTAGAGAATATGTTAAGGTTAGCCAAACATCGCAATGTAGTAATGAAATTGTACATAATATGAAACTGTTATTTTAATGTTTTAATTTTGTTTCATATTTTAATAAATACGGCCGGGAGGGTCACTCCCTCCCGTTTTCCAAAAGTTCAGAACTGTTTCCGGTTTCCCATCCTTGGGGATTGTGTTGAGAGGGGGTGGCGGGTATCTCAGCCATATTCATGTAGACCAGTGGTTCCCAAAGTGTGCGCCGCTGCACCCCGGTGCACCGGTAAAAAAATGGTGGGGAGCCACAGCCAACTGCCAATTAGGTCAAGGGAGCCACAGGTCAAAAAAGATTGGGAACCACTGGGTTAAGGGAATAGAGCTTATTTTTTGACAATCTGTTTTATTGAGTTTTGAATGTAACAATAAACAGCACCATTCAGAGCTACATTATACACTGTCAGAATAGGGAAAAACACATCACAGTGACATCAAGGCTACACAAGTAAAACCAATAATGACATATCCATGTGTACCTGAAGAGCAGACCACTCCTTATCAGTTTTATATTACTCCAACCCGTTTGCCCCACATGCAGAGAAATTTCTGAGGGCATCCCCTGGCGACATAAAGAGGTAGCTCCTGCGCAGCACACCAGTCCACCCCTCTGCACCAGCGCCCTAGAGTGAGTGCGGTAGTGTCCAGCCAAAGAGCAGCAATGTCCCTTTTGGCAACCACCAACGCTGTATTAAGGAAGAGCATCTCAGCCCTAGAGCCATCCAGTCCGTCGGTGATGCCCAGCAGAACACGTATGGGATCAAGAGGGGGGAATAGAGTTTAACAAATTGGAGTATAACTTACAGGGACAAGGGTATGGCTTAAGTATTTAGGGGAATCGTTTTTAAGGTTTTGACGAAGAGAGTTAAGGGTGTGGGTTACAGAATAAAAGAAACTCTGCTATTACATTTCTTTAATAATACAGATGGATGGGCCATATTATCAAGGAAGGGCGTTAAAATTATCATCGCTTTAGCAGCAGGAAACTGCCACTAAAGTGACGATAATGGGCTTGATAATATGCCCTTGAGAATTCCAATAGAAACCCATGTTCTGGTGTTAACATGGGCTTCTATTGGAATTCTCTACGGTTTATTAGCAAGCCCATTACAGCCATTTTTTAGGCAGTTTCGTGTCGCTAAAGCAGCAATAATTTTAACGCCATTCCTTGATAATATGCCCCGAAATGTTTTAGATATGAGGTACACTAATGAGTGTCTTGTGAATTTAAAGCCCATCTGTATTAAAAATATGCAGTTTCACTTTTCACAATAACATTGCACTCAATCCATTTCAATGGAACACACATGACTTTCCTGGTAATTCAGTTACAAGTGTTGCAAAATATCTGGAAATATTTCTCAGTAAATGGTGTGAATTATCAAGGTACATAAGAACAACACAGACCTCTTGATTATGTCATTTTTTTGTTATATTTAATAGGTTATACAACCAACATTTACATCTCTCTGATCCTCTCCTTTTTTAGGTTTCAAATAAGTACCAACTTATATTGGTGCACCATGTACCATTTTAGATGATTTCTTGCTTCGTAAAAGGTTATGATTTATGTTTTCCTTTTTAATTTTCTTTCATGATTGATTTAGGTTTAAAACTTCTAGAAATATGGTAATTGAGTGTGAAGTGTTTTAAGTGTTAGGGGCAGAAGTCTGTAAATGTTACGCCTTACCTAATTTGTGAAATTCTTTCATCGTCAACATTTCCTTATTGGTTCAGAGTTGATTTTCTGAATGAATTTTATTTGGGTGATTTATTGTCCTCATAATTCTACAGACATCTCTATTTTTGCTTTGCTATTGCTCACATTTAGATTTTCTAGTAAGTTTTGTTTTTTACTGCTCTTCTGGGTTAGAGATGATGCTATTAAACTCTGCTGGCCATTCTGTCTTTTCATATGACTTTTGTGTTTGAAGGCTGTCAGGTAGTTGCACATCCGTGTTATGAACCTGGGTAGTGGTACAGTGCAAGAGGAAAACATACAGGGTTTGGTAAAAGGAAGAAGGATTACTTGTCTTCTGTTCAAACACTATTCACCATCTAGAGCAGGGGTCTCCAAACCGGTCCTGGAGGGCCGGCTCCATGCCAGATTTTTAAAATTACTACATGTATCTCAATGGGGAGATCCAAAAAATCTGGCCTGGATCCGGCCCCCCAGGACCGGTTTGGAGACCCCTGATCTAGAGATATCTAATATATGTCTACATTAGGGCTGGGCTTGTAGACCTATCAAATACTAAAAAGAATAAATGCTTATGAGTTATATTTGCATCTAATCAATGTCAGTGGTGATGGTTTCATATCTGTTGGTCAGCCTTACAACCTACCAAAATATTACTAGTCAGTGAGCTGGTAATATGTACTTTAGATGTTTGAGGCAAAAACAGAATGAGGTGGTGTTCAACCTGGCACCTTATGCAAGGTCACCCTAGATTTGTTCCTTCATTCGCTGAACCCGCTTTTGTTGGCTTTTATGCCTCTGCGCAGTTTGCTAATAAGTGGTAAAGAAATTGTGGTCTCCCTAACAAACAGGGGAAAGTTGGCCTACGTCTGAGTTGTTACATTTACTTTGCTTGTAAGTCCCTAGTATATGGTACTAAATATACCTAGGGCCTGGAAATTAAATGTTACTAGTGGTTTGCAGCATGCATTGTGCCCTCCTCACCCGCTAAAGTAGCACTGCAAAACGTGTTTCAGGCCTGCCACTGAAATCTGTAGTAACCTGTTAAACTGCCATTTCAACCAGTCATTACAAACCTTTTGCTAGGCCTAAACCTTCCTGTTTAATACATATAATTCACTCCTAATATATAGGGCAGGGTGCATTGTATTTAAAATGTAGGACATGTTTATTTCAGTTTTACATGCCCTGGCAATGAAAAACTCCTAAAGGCAGTTTTCAATGTTGTAAAGCCCACATAGACTAACACCGGGTTACCTTGCCACGCTTTATAAGTCCTAACTTCAATTTGGAACCAGATCAAGGGTCAGTGTTTCCATTCAAATAAATTGTAATTTGTAATCCTCTTTAATCATAAAGCCGGATTTTACGTTGCAATTCTGAAAAACCCAGTTTTGGAAAGTGTGTGTTTTTCTGCATAAACAAAATGTGCATTTCTGCCAAGATCCAGGATCACATGACTCTGGATGTTTCTCCCATTGTGTTTTGTGTATTACTTCCAGATGTGATGACTAAAGGGCCTTGGGTGTGGGGCTGGGTGTTCACCTCCTGACTGGGATGTCCTGGAAGGGTGTGCTTAGCCTTCCTGAACTTCAAAGCATAGCCTTAGGGCTAGCCCAGCCCTTCCCGACTTCTAAGGGGTGCCTGCTGTGCCACTGACAAATGCATCTCACAAATATGCCTGTCTACCCTTTGTTACCCTACACATTTTGGAGCCAAACATAGGTAAGCGGCAAGTTTAGACAGATGCGCCATCCCTCCCGCATAGGCTGGCACTGAGGATACAAGTGGCACCTTCAAAACCTCTCATCAGAACACTGCTTGTCCTGTGATAGATTCAGGAAATGGATTGCCCTGTTATCTGAAGAATGAAGATTGGACCTGCTTGACTTGAGCTCAGGCTCCACATAAGTGCTTCAAAATGTCAGTTGACTAACCTCCTGTTAGAGCTACAGGGAAAAAACAAGTTTCCAGAGGTCTCCTTGCAACTGTCAAGCCAACCAGCACCAACTGGACCTGCATGGACCGGCATGAGTCCTGTTGCTGGCCTCTGCTGAAGTGAGCGCTGATCCCCCAGTCAAGGTCGTGACCCTTGACTGGCATCAGAGTGTTCTCTTCCTGCCTGACAACCACAATTCCTGAGTCCCTGATGAAGATTCTAAGGTTTTGGGTCCCTGTGCGACTACAAATGGACTCCTCATGTTGCCTGACAACCATCTGCGATGCCCGCTGATGTGAATATCCTGTGAGAACCTGCTCTTTGCGTCAGCAGCAGTAGACTGTGACCACTGCTAACATGAAGCTCTAGCAATGTAAAAAGATTTGAGATTTTTCTTGTGCAGTGTTTTCACTTTAGTACTTTATTTGTTTAAGTACTATACACATTACCACTAAGTAAAGCGTGAGTGCTTTTGTGTTAAGGCACTAGAGGGTAAGTACAGGCTTACTTAGTGACTTTTGTAGTTCACCCAGACAAGGAATCAGTTTATTATTTGATTGGTGCTTTTTCTCCTCTCAACTAAGAACCCAGTTTCTTATACTTGGTCTGCTTAATTAGAAAGTTTATAATTGAAGCCAAAAGAGAGTAATCTGTGAATGCATGGATAGTCTCTCAGGTGCAAGGTATTCTTTTAAATGAGCCCGGTCAGAATGGCCTGGAATGGATTTATCAATTTACAACAGTGTTCACTTTCCTTGGATACTTGGAGAGAGAAGGTTAAAGCTGTGTTAGCTTGAGAAAAACTGTGATTTATTTCAATATGGATACTGTGAGTCTGAACTCAAAGTGAGTAAGATAAGCCCTTTGACTTATTACTTCACATGCAGTGTAATTTAATTAGAAGAGAAATGGAAAAATGTCCCCTCCAACTGTATATGGCTTTTGCCAATTAGATTCTAATGAGGGTTTTTACTATAAGCAGCATGACTAAGCATGTAAAATCCACATCAGACATCAAAATTGGTTGGACAAACCACATCATCTTTGAAAAAATGACATCACTCATAATGCAGGATGAATACAGATAAATATATAAATATTCAAATTAAATGTTATGAAGTCATAGGAGCAATTTATAATACTCTGAACAACGCGTCCCTCATCCTCTGAATGATCAGCGCACAGCAAATGTGTGAACTACATGTATGAATGATGAGTGTACCACCACCTCTTTCTGTGAGCTGTGATCATCTGAGAAATCAGTGCTTGCTCGCAGTGTGCCATTCGCCCTGCTGACTGTGCTACAAGAGCCTTTGTGAATTGTAACGCTTTGACAAATCGTCCTCGAGATCTACTCTCACTATGTGGATAAAGGCTGCCTTAGCACCTCAGCAAATCATGGTCTTTACAACCCACTCAAAGTACTTGCCTCCTGCCAGTCCTCACTACACTACGCATATACCCTCCCTAAATCACAAACCCTATCTCTCACAACCTACCCATACCGACTTTGCAATAAACCTCTGCCATAGACTTTCATCTCTCCTAGCAGTTAAACTTCCAACAAACATTGACCTACAAAGAAAACCAACCTATCTCCCTCTTCACTTTATTGTGCCCATGTAATAAAAGGTGCCCATGTAAAATTACTCTAAATTGTATTAATAGTATTCAACACTCCTTTTGCATTATATATATATATATATATGTATATATATATATATATACACATACATACACATATATATATATATAAATATATATATATATATATTACCTACTGGCGGTCGCCAGTAGGTATATATAGTTAGGATTTTTTCCCTATGGGATTTCTGAAAATTCTATGTCTAATAACTTTGGCGTTTGTGGACGGAATCGGCTGAAATTTTCAGGAAAATGGCATATTTTGTTTCTGAGCAGCTCCTGGAAATTTGGGGGGGGTTTGTCAAGGGGGGGCCGAGAAAAAAGGGGGGTCCCAAAACGCGTTTTTCCCATGTTAATTTCCATAGGGCGGTTGGACTCACTTTTAGCCCGAACGGCTGAATGGATTTCCACGAAACTTGGCAAAATTGTAGGGACTGTTAGCCCGATGTGCCTTTGCTAGGTCTCAATATATGTGCTTCAGTGGATTTTGAGAAATTAACGTTTAAATCAAGATATATATCTGTAACAGCGCTCCGGGCAGCGATCCGGTTAGCGAACTTTTCGCGTATCGGAACTTTGCGATGCGAAGCTGATTGGCCCTCCGGTGTCTGTCAACATTCTAAACAGTCCGGAGCGGCCGCCATCTTGTCTCTCGGTAGGATAGAGAGACAAGAGGAGGCCAAAACAAAGGGGGAAATGAAGGAAAGGGGGCAAGGTAGACCCCTTCTGACCCCCTAGGATTGATGAGGGGGATATTATAGAGCCACGCGGGGCCCCAAAAAAAAAAAATCCGATTTTTTCGCCGTAGAGACGCGTCTTGGTAAGCGAACCGGGCAGCTAACCGGGCAGCTAACCGGAAAGCTAACCGGCAGTGTAACGGGAGTCTGAGGAGTAGCTGATTGGCTGTCAACATTGTAAACAGTCCGGAGCGGCCGCCATCTTGTCTCTTGGTAGGATCGAGAGACAAGAGGAGACCAAAACAAAGGGGGAAATGAAGGAAAGAGGGCAAGGTAGACCCCTTCTGACCCCATAGGATTGATGAGGGGGATATTATAAAGCCACGCGGGGCCAAAAAAAAAAAAAAAAAAATCCGATTTTTTCGTCGTAGAGACGCGTCTTGGTACGCGAACCGGGCAGCTAACCGGACAGCTAACCGGGAAGCTAACCGGCAGTGTAACCGGAGTCTGAGGAGTAGCTGATTGGCTGTCAACATTGTAAACAGTCCGGAGCGGCCGCCATCTTGTCTCTCGGTAGGATCGAGAGACAAGAGGTGGAAAAAATAAAAGGTGTAAATGAATGAAAGGGCTAAGGCAGACCCCTCCTGAACCCCTAGGATTGATGAGGGGGCAATTAAAGTTCCCTGCGGGGCAAAAGAAAAAAACAATTGCGATTTTTCGCGGTAAAGGTGCTTCCTGGTACGTTAACCGGGCAGCTAACCGGCAGCGTAACGGGAGTCCGACATATTGTGTTTTTTGAACGTTTGTGATATGTGCACGTGTGGATTTTGTCTAATTAAGGTTAAAAAAATATATATATATCTTTCAGCGTGTTCTGGCGCGCTTACGTTTTGGGTTTGGTTTGCGCTGCAGAGACGATACGTCACGGTTATGCGATGCATCATGAGGCGTCTCACGGGCTACGTGATACGTCACTTAATAAAGAATATATTTTACAGCTATAGATATTAGCTTTTAAAAAACCAATGAAATTCACAGAAAAAACCATAGGTTATAGACCATATATAGTTAGGAATTTGCATTTACAAAACCTTGAAAATTCACTGAAAAAACCATAGGTTATAGACCATATATAGTTAGGGATTAGCATTTAAAAAACCTTATTTTATTTGCACAAAACCATTGAAATTCCATATATAGTTAGTTGCACTAACTATATATCGCGGACCCGCAATCCACTGCTAATGATGTCACATATTACATCATTCATGACATGGTCAGTGACATCACTGATGACATCACTGATGACATCTCAAATGACATCACTGATGACATCACTGATGACAACACCCAGTGACTGTATGTTTCTGTAAAGTTAAAATATGTCTTACATATTGAAGAATGAGTGGATGTATAAGTGTCTGGATGAAGGATTTAGTAGGTGCATGACTGACTGTATGAGAGAATGATTAAATGTGTCTCACTGAGTGTATGGGTTAGTGATTAAAGTGTCTTAATTTGGCAATCATTATTTATGTTGTTCTGTAAACTGCTGCATGTTTAAATCAGTAGCTATATCAGTAACTATATAGGTTATTGAATGGTTGCCCAAGTATTTGTATGGAAGACTGAGTATGTGTGTGGGTGGCTGGGAGGTGTATAACTCTGTGCATAGATGTGTGAGCAGTTGATTCCCTAGGTGTATGGGTTCAAAAGTGCATGTAGAAACAGCTGTATGGACAGTTGACTGTGTGCATGAGTATATTGGTGAGTGAATGGATATCTCAGTGCTACATGTCAAAGTAAGTACATATGTAAAACACACTCCATGTGAGAGTTGACATATATATATATATATAACTGAACATAAGAGCCAGTGAATGTGTGAGTGGCTGTATGAATCATTGTGAACTTGTATCAAGGATTGTATAAGAGAGTAAATATGTGTTACTATATGTTTGAATAAGTAAGGTGTGTATAACTGTATAGTTGAGGAAATGGAGATGTGATTGATTCTTTGCATGACTGACTAGGTGTGTGAGTAACTCCATGGATGTGTGACAGTCTGTGAGTGCCTGTTTACACTGAGTGTATCTAAGGTTATATTAGAGTCTGAAGATGTATTATCACATAAATGATATCATCAGTGGTGTAATCAGTAATGTCAAATGAGATGTCAGTGATGTCATCAGTGATGTCTTTTGAGATGTCATCAGTGATGTCATCAGTGATGTCATTTGAGATGTCATCAGTGATGTCATCAGTGATGTCACTGACCATGTCATGAATGATGTAATATGTGACATCATTAGCAGTGGATTGCGGGTCCGCGATATATAGTTAGTGCAACTAACTATATATGGAATTTCAATGGTTTTGTGCAAATAAAATAAGGTTTTTTAAATGCTAATCCCTAACTATATATGGTCTATAACCTATGGTTTTTTCAGTGAATATATATATATATATATATACACATACATACACATATATATATATATATTACCTACTGGCGATAGCCAGTAGGTATATATAGTTAGGATTTTTTCCCTATGGGATTTCTGAAAATTCTATGTCTAATAACTTTGGCGTTTGTGGACGGAATCGGCTGAAATTTTCAGGAAAATGGCACATTTTGTTTCTGAGCAGCCCCTGGAAATTTGGGGGGGTTTCCTCAAGGGGGGGCCGAGAAAAAAGGGGGGTCCCAAAACGCGTTTTCCCCATGTTAATTTCCATAGGGCGGTTGGCCTCACTTTTAGCTCGAACGGCTGAATGGATTTGCACGAAACTTGGCAAAATTGTAGGGACTGTTAGCCCGATGTGCCTTTGCTAGGTCTCAATATATGTGCTTCAGTGGATTTTGAGAAATTAACGTTTAAATCAAGATATATATCTGTAACAGCGCTCCGGGCAGCGATCCGGTCCGCTTACTTTTCGCTTATCGGAACTTTGCGCGCAGAAAGCTGATTGGCTCTCCGGTGTCTGTTAACATTCTAAACAGTCCGGAGCGGCCGCCATCTTGTCTCTCGGTAGGATCGAGAGAGAAGAAGAGGTGAAAAACGAAAGGGGAATTTAATGAAAGGGGGCAAGGTATCCCCCTCTTGACCCCCTAGGAATGTTGTTGGGGTTATTAAAGGGTCCCGTGGGGAAAATAAAAAAAAAATGATTTTTCACGGTAGAAGCGCTTCACGGGCCGCGAACTGGGCCGCAAACTGGTAGCGAAACGGGAATTCGCCATTTTGTGCTTCGTTAATTAAATTACTAGGTATAAGTGGGTGCGGGAGACGTATCCTAATCCCCTATGTTTCCTGAGGGTGGCTGAGGAGGCTGATATATGTTGATACATCTCTTCCAGCGGCTGTGCGTGAGCTTTTTTTTCTTTTTTTGCTGCGTGACAGTCCGGAGCGGCCGCCATCTTGTCTCTCGGTAGGATCGAGAGAGAAGAAAAGGTGAAAAACTAAGGGGGAATTTAATGAAAGGGTGCAAGGTATCCCCCTCTTGACCCCCTAGGAATGTTGTTGGGGTTATTAACCCCTTCAGTGCTGATGACAAAGCCAGCTCGTCATGGGTGTTACCTGCCCTGTGCTTATGACGAGCTGGCTTTGTCATGTAAAGTGCGATTCAGAGTATTTCAGCACCCAGCGGGAAAACCCCTAGCAGCCAAGGTGTTAAAGGGTCCCGTGGGGAAAATAAAAAAAAATGATTTTTCACGGTAGAAGCGCTTCACGGGCCGCGAACTGGGCCGCAAACTGGTAGCGAAACGGGAATTCGCCATTTTGTGCTTCGTTAATTAAAGTACTAGGTATAAGGGGGTGCGGGAGACGTATCCTAATCCCCTATGTTTCCTGAGGGTGGCTGAGGAGGCTGATATATGTTGATACATCTCTTCCAGCGGCTGCGCCATCTTGCCTTTTTTCCAATGCCACAATTTTGTCGTGCACGGCAGCCATTTTAGATGCCAGGCTGGTCCCAGGCTATCACCTAACCCTGCGGATGTAGTTTATGGCCCCAGCTGTAGAGAATTCAGACATGCCAATCCGCCCGATTCAGGCGTGTGACTACTGATTTCAGTGCTAGTCTCCCGCCTCCCGATTTCTGCAAGCAAAAACCCGGGGGCATATTACGAACAACTAGCGATAATTTTTGTCTCTAACTTGTTTAGAGACAAAAATTATCGCCGTACATCGGCGATTTTTATCGCAGATAAACCTTGCTATTATCGCAGAAAAGTCAGCGATATTCATGTATTATCGAGCAAATGCTCTTAGCCATGTTATCCACCTCCCATTGGATAACATGGCTAAGAACTGCTCAGGGCAGGTGTTAGATTTTGGAGATATTCGCGCTTAGCGCAAATATCTCCAAAAGTTGGTAATAGAAGGTAGCGATGTTAGGGACTGTTTCCAGTCGCTAACATCTTGGCACGCCACTTTGCATGTCATTAGTGATAAGTATCACTGACATGCAAAGCGGGGCCCAAGATGGTCGCTATCTCCTTTTAGCTGTCACTAACTGGTGTTAGCGACAGCTTGGTAATAGGGAGATAATTTTATCTCCGCTTTCAAGGCTTTTAAAGCCAAAAAAGCGGAGATAAACCCCCTTGATAATATGCCCCACGATTCCTTGGGGGTTTCAGCTGACAGGGCTTGGTATTGTGTTACATGGTAATTTTTCCAGGAAACGTCAGAGGGTCGATGCAGGGGTTCTAGAAGAGGTGATAAACCATTTAAGCCTCATGAACAAGCGCATGGTCTTTTAAAGATTTGTGAAGTACTCGGAGCGGCGGTGTGTGTGTTTCCTCTTTCAGGAGCGGGCGGGGGGGCACTGCCAGCAACTTGCCAGGTCAGGTAGTGTTCAACACGTGCATCACCCTTTCTCTGCTTGCTATTGCGCTCCATGCTTCGGAAAGGTAAGAAAAAGAACGTGCATTTGAGTTTGAAATGTCCGATCCTGCAGCAGCACACTTCCAAAGCCCACACATGACAATAACCCGATTCAAGGCCCCATTCACCCGTTTTAAAAAAAATAGATAACACTCCAACAAAGTAAGGTTATAAAACTTTATTAACTATTAACTTTAACGAACGGAACAAAAACTAAAAACATTTAAACATTTCTCAACACAAAAAGCAACAATGGTTAGAAGCTGTCTTTTGTGCGAATAGTCCCAAGGCAGCACAACGTGCAGAGTTCTGGACGGCACCCAGGTGATGTCGCCTGGGTGCCGCACTGGTTTAGGGATCCTACAATGCAGCACAGAAAAACAGCGTGGGGCGTCCCGGGTGGTGCGGGGGGAGGCCTCGTCAGTAGCGGTCTGTGTCCAGTGTCACATGGCTGACACAACATGTACGACAGGCACCCAGGTGATGTCCAGTAAACTGCTGCACTGGTTTTGGTATCCTACAATGCTGCTCCGAAAATTGGCGTGCGGCGGCCCGGGGGGGGGGGGGCGTGGGGGAGGCGGCGTGAACGGGCCTCCCCAGGTGGCGGCCATCTAGCTGAGTTGCGCCCGCTCTTGCGGCTACAGCGTCTCGCTCACCATGTTGTTGAGTTGCTCCCACTCTTGCAGTGCAGCGATAGGCGGCTGCCACATGGCTCTTAAAATGGCGGACGGCTCCTCGGTTTTGGGCCTGGTCCACTGAAATGGCCCTGGGACACTTTGGAACTCGGACGCTTGCCTGCTAGGGCTTGGGCTCCATTCTCGAAAAGCGTCCCCTCAGCCGTGAAGATTGTACAAAAGTCTTGGGGGCCCCCGACTCCCGCAGGCTTCCGGTGGGGAGCGGCTGCCATGATTGCTCGCGGAATGACCACGACGGAGCCACGAGATGGTGGTGCTCTCATGCTGACGCCAGCTTCAGTCTGAATGATCCAGAAACAAGGTGGGGCTTTCATCGTTTGGGAAAAAAAAATGTTCTAAACCAATGAAAAGTGTTATTTTTAGGTCATATGACCAAGCCTTCCATCTTTAGGAAACCAAAAGTAAAATGAACCAATGAAAAGTTTTATAAACAAGTCACATGACCTGTTATGCGGCATAGGGCTACAAAAAGCGTAGAAAATCCGTTGGCACGTGAGGCGGCGTCAGTAGCGGACCGATGTGCGAATAGGCCGAAGGCAGCACAACGGGCCGAGATCCGGATGGTACCGAGGTGGTGTCCAGCAAATTGCCGCACTGGTGTGGCCATCCTACAATGCTGCGCCGAAAGACGGCGTGTCCAGCTGAGTTGCGGTCACTGTTGCGGTACAGTGACTCGAACGCGCCGAGATCCGGATGGCACCGAGGTGGTGTCCAGCAAATTGCCGCACTGGTGTGGCCATCCTACAATGCTGCGCCGAAAGACGGCGTGTCCAGCTGAGTTGCGGTCACTGTTGCGGTACAGTGACTCGAACGCGCCGAGATCCGGATGGCACCGAGGTGGTGTCCAGCAAATTGCCGCACTGGTGTGGCCATCCTACAATGCTGCGCCGAAAGATGGCGTGTCCAGCTGAATTGCGGTCACTGTTGCGGTACAGTGACTCGAACGCGCCGAGATCCGGATGGCACCGAGGTGGTGTCCAGCAAATTGCCGCACTGGTGTGGCCATCCTACAATGCTGCGCCGAAAGACGGCGTGTCCAGCTGAGTTGCGGTCACTGTTGCGGTACAGTGAGTCGAACGTGCCGAGATCTGGATGGCCCCGATGTTGTGTCCAGCAAGTTGCCGCACTGGTGTGGCCATCCTACAATGCTGCGCCGAAAGTCGGCGTGGGGTGCCCCGTTGGCTTATGAGGTGATGTCAGTAGTGGGCCGATGTGTGAATAGGTCGGAACCAGCACAAGGCGCCAAGATCCGAATGGCAAGTCCTGGATGTTGAGTGCCTCAGTTGAGAGTTCTGAGCAGTGCTTGTAAGACTGTCTGAAGCTTATTTGCACCTGCTGCAGCTTCACTAGGTCCGGCGGAACTTTTTTCCTTTTCCTTTCTGCTTCTTTTCCTACAATCCGTTTCATCTGAAGACACGATCAGGTCCCTGAATGTGTGCAGGGGGACGCTATTGATTGAATGAAAATGGCGGCTTGACACAAAGCTGACTCAAGCGTTACTGTTGGTGCTATACAGACAAAAATTGGTTTTCCGTTTGTACATTCTTCAGGTTTTTTTTTTCCATCCAAGTCTGATTGAGAGTTTGTAGAAAAATGGCTTCAGATTTTCCACATACTACTCTTCAACATTCTTCCTAAATGTAACAATGTGAGACTCACTAGGAGAACGGCTGTTTCTGTTTCCTTTCAAAATGCTGCCAACAATACTTTCTGAATGGAAGACACCATCTTGTAGCATAAAGGGCCGAAAGGGGTTCTGGTCTGGCCGATGGTTGGTGGAGACATTTTGACTATATCTTGGACCTGCCCGGCCTCGCCCAAAATGGCGCCGGTATAAATGGGACTCGTAACTCCTTGCCCGCAAATGTATATCTAGAAAATGTTATTGTAAGTGGCCCTGTTCTATTTTAATTACAAAATGTATGTCCACCGATTCCGCAACCGTTAGACACCTTAGTTCTTGCAACCTAATGGCCCGCTCGTTACGTTCCTCTACAGTGTAAATGTCTCCTCATCATATACGATTTCAGTTTGCTCCGTGGCCGGCCCACGTGGTTATAGGCCCGTATTTGTATACTGACATTTTCACAATAAAGGTTTTTAAAACAAAACACGGTAGTAGTATTTACATTGGTAAAGTTTTTACTTTTAGTCACTGTTTTCGAATCAGTAAAAGGCAAGTGAAATAAAGCAGTCCAATTACATGACGGATAAAAGGTATAATATGTAGGAACGCAGTAAAGATAAATGGTCAAGGGCAGTTGTGTTTTTCATGTCTGCAACATAAAGTGATCGATAAGAATCTGATAATCAGGCGTATCGGCGACTAAGACAGCAGGCCGAATCTCTTTTACTCAACGGCTCCGTCATGGAAGGAAGAAACGCCCTTTTTCTCGAAAAAGGAATATATTTTACTTGCAAGACAGTTGTAAATTTTCCGGGAAAGTACATTAGCCTGGAATATTATAACATATGTTTGAAAAAAAAATATTGTTCGAAAATAATAAAAAGCGTAATTTTTAGGTCATATGACCAAGCTTTTCATCATTAAATTAACAAAAGTAAAATGAACCAATGAAAAGTTTTATTAACAAGTCACATGACCTGTTATGCTTACGTTACGCGCTGCACGCCGCGCCTCGGATCACTTCCGGGTGCGCTAACGCGGCGTGTCATAAAACGCATTACGCGACAACGTAGGTCAAGAATATAGTCTAAATGTCTCCACCAACCAGCGTTCAGAACACAACCCCTTTCAGCAGTCCAAAAAGTTCTGTTAAATGACAACAGAGGGGACAGGCAACAAGAACCATCAGTCAAAGAGGGGAGGGCAAGTTCTTCTCTTCCGGGTCATGTTGGGGCGCTACCGGAACTGATCGAATTGGTAGTCTATAGTGTTTCTGGATGTTTCAGACTAAAGCTGGCGTCAGCATGAGACCACTACCATCTCGTAGCTCCGTCGTGGCCATTCCACGAGCAATCATGGCAGCCGCTCCCCACCAGAAGCCTGCGGGAGTCGGAGGCCCCCAAGACTTTTGTAGAATCTTCACGGCTGAGGGGACGCTTTTCGAGAATGGGACCCAAGCCCTATCAGGGAAGCGTCCGAGTTCCAAGGTGTCCCAGGGCCATTTTAGTGGACCAGGCCCAAAACCGAAGAGCCGGCCGCCATTTTGAGAGTCCTGTGGCAGCCGCCTATCGCTGCACCGCAAGAGCGGGCGCAACTCAACTACATTGTGAGCGAGACGCTGTAGTCGCAAGAGCGGGCGGTAAACAGCTGAATGGCAGAAGAGGCACAGTGTAGCAAAAGCGGGCGGAATGGCAACTAAAACGATAAAGGGGCGCCCCACTACAGCTTGTCTTCAGGTCAAACGGATTGTGGGACAAGGTCCAGAATTGAAGAGTCATCAAAAGGCAAAAAAGTTCCGCCGGACCCCGGGAGCCGGCCGCCTATGTCGGGGGCGATCTCAGGCTACACCAGTGCTATAAGACTTGGGGAGGGTGTCGGAGCCAAGCGTCTTCTCCGAGTCCATGGCCATCACACCGCCCCTCAGGGGCCTCCGTCAAGCTGTTTAGGAAGGTAACATATCACATTGTTTTCTAATGCAGTCAGGTCCACAAACGACACTCACTTACTTTGAGAATAGTGAAGCTGCAGTAGGTGGAAATAAGCTTCAGACAGTGTTACAAGCACTGCTCAGAACTCTTAACTATGGCACCCAACATCCAGAACTTATGCTATTTGAGAATGGCAGTGACATCGAAGCATCTCAGGGACCAAAACCATTAACGTACTTTCACGTATGAAAATCTTACTTGGGGAGGGGGCAGGAGCGAAGCGCCCCCTCCCAGTCAGCGCCACCACACCGTATGTTGAAAATCTGAAGCCATCGTTCTACAAAGTCAACCAAACTTGGATTGAAAAATCTAGAAAAATGTACAAACTGAAAACCAGTTTTGGTCTGCATAGCATCAGTAGCAACGCTTGAGTCAGCTTTGTGTCAAGCCGCCATTTTGATTCAACAAAGCACAGGCATTGAAAAAGGCTGAAATTCAGAACTCTAAACTATGGCACCCAACATCCAAGAGCTTGCCATCCGGATCTTGGAGCCTTGTGCTGCTTTCGATCTATTCACACATCGGTCCACTACTGACATCATCTTATAAACCAATGTTATGTAAATAGTTTTTTAATAAAATGTTTTACCCTGTTTCTTTGCTGGTGTGTTGTCTATATTTTTAATATTTGCATAGGGTTTGTCGTTATTTTGTGCGGGATGGGTGATGGAGCCGAGCTGTCTTGCAGCCCTCATGGTGTGGAGCTCAGATCATCTCACTATTTTCGTATTTCTCATGAAGGGTTGTTCCTAATATTTCTATTTTAGCGAGGTCAAAAAGAGATCCAATTAGTGGCCTACTGATTTTGCTCGATTACTTTTATTTTTTTACACGATTTTTCACTATCTGCAAAGACTAAACAGAGTATTGCGACTTTGTGCTTGTTTGTAAATAGAGAATGATCCAAAGAGAACCAATTCTAAAACAGTAAATGCTTGGACAACAATCAATCAAATGGAGAGACAAGGAGGCACGACGGATTACAACGGGGGTAAAGGCCTGCGTTAACTACCCTTCAGTATCTGCAAAGAGAGAGTACTACTAAGACAAAAGAGGGGAGGGGGGGGGGTGCAGCGTTCAAAGCACATCAGCGTGCATAAATATGAAAATGTTTTTATCTATCACGTACTTGACATTTTAAAGCTTTTCATATTTGCTATTAAAAAACCAATGAAATTCACAGAAAAAACCATAGGTTATAGTGAATATATAGTTAGGAATTTGCATTTACAAAACCTTGAAAATTCAATGAAAAAACCATTGGTTTTAGGCCATATATAGTTAGGAATTAGCATTTACAAAACCTTATTTTACTCGCATAAAACCATTGAAATTCCATATATAGTTAGAAGCGCTAACTATATATCGCGCACCCGCAATCCACTGCTGATGATGTCACATATTACATCATTCATGACATGGTCAGTGACATCACTGATGACATCACTGATGACATCTCAAATGACATCACTGATGACATCACTGATGACAACTCAAATGACATCACTGATGACATCTCAAATGACATCACTGATGACATCACTGATGACAACTCAAATGACATCACTGATGACATCTCATTTGTCATCACTGAGCACATCACTCATGTGATAATACAATGAACCTCTTCAGACTCTAATATAACCTTACATACACTCAGTATAAACAGACACTCACAGACTGTCACTCATCCATGGAGTTACTCACACACCTAGTCAGTCATGCAAAGAATCAATCACACCTCCATTTCCTAAACTATACAGTTATACACATCTTACTTATTCAAACATATAATAACACATATTTACTCTCTTATATAATCCCTGATACAAGCTCACAGTGATCGATACAGCCACTCACACATTCACTGGCTCTTATGTTCAGTTATTTATATATCTCAACTCTCACATGTATTGTGTTTTACATACGTACTTACTTGCACATGTAGCAATGAGAAATCCATTCACTCACCAACACACCCATGCACAGTCAACCGCCCATATAGCTGTTTCCACATGCACTCTTGAACTCATACTCCTAGTGAATCAACTGCTTACACATCTATGCACAGAGTCACGCACCTCCCAGCCACCCACACACACACTCAGCCTCCCATTCAAATACTTGGGCAACCAATCAATAACCCATATGGCCACTCTTATAGCTACTGATCAACACATGCAGCAGCTTACACAACAACAAACATACTGATGCACAAATTAAGACAGTTTAGTCACTAACCCATGCACTCAGTGAGACACATTTAATCACTCTTTCATACAGTCAGTCATGCACCTACTAAATTCTTCATCCAGACACTTATACATCCACTCATTCTTCAATATGTAAAACATATTTAAACTTTACAGACACATACAATCACTGGATGTTGTGATCAGTGATGTCATCAGTGATGTCATTTGAGATGTCATCAGTGATGTCATCAGTGATGTCACTGACCATGTCATGAATGATGTAATATGTGACATCATCAGCAGTGGATTGCGGGTGCGCGATATATAGTTAGCGCTTCTAACTATATATGGAATTTCAATGGTTTTATGCGAGTAAAATAAGGTTTTGTAAATGCTAATTCCTAACTATATATGGCCTAAAACCAATGGTTTTTTCATTGAATATATATATATATATATATATATATATATATATATCCAAGGAATCAGCGATAGATTTCCGCAGGGCGAGGCGTCCCTCCCGCTCCACAGACAGACGCAGACACGGTCCAATTTAGTGCAAATCGTTTTAATTCAGTGCAAGCACATCGTATGACGTTTCGGCTCCGAGGAGCCTTGTTCACATGACAGTGTCCAACTAGATGAGCTGTTCTTTTAAAGAGACAGCCTCTGTTGAAAAAAAGAGAAAATTGATCACATGCTTGGTTTTAAGAGTGGACATGGAAAAAATACTCACTTTTCAAAACCCGGTCTCCCAGTGTATAGCCACATTGTTATACAACGCTAGTAATATAGCTATATTTACAAAAAACACCAAGCTTACAGGGACATTATAGTTAGGCTCAGGTGTCACTCATACAAAACCACTGACATGTAACTGTTATAGTTAGTGAGCTAACTATACAACTATAACTCACACCCCACAATGCCCTGCTTATGACCTCACATATTACATCACTCATGATACGGTCAGGGACATCACTGATGACATTTCAAAGGACATCACTGATGACATCATCCAGTGAGTGTGAGCGTTTTTTAAAGGTTTTTGATGGTTTAAATTTATATGCCAGGTGTATTGGTGCATCAGTGAGTGTGTGAGTACCTCTTTGGATGATTCAGTAGGTGTGTGACTGACTGTATAAGTGAGTGATTAGGTGTCTCAGTAAATGTTTGGGTGAGTGAATGGTTGTGTGAATGTCTGTATCAGTCAGCCAGTTGGTGTCTAAGTGGCTGTATGGTTGTGTGATTTTCTCTCACTTAGAGGCAATGTCCAAAGTATTTGCACAAAACTTCAAACAGTAAATCAGTGAAAATGCCACACAAAAAGATTCCACACCAGGTAAGAAAATAGAGCTTCACTAAATAAATATACAATACCAAAACAACCAAAATCCAATAAGTAGAACTTGAGACATTGAATTTTAAAGTTTTTTGTTAAACTAGTGCCTAAAAGCACTATTTGGGATATCTGGTAGCACTGGATGGGACAAAGTCAAAAGTTAAGGCCAACAGCGATAGAACATGCGCCGGCTACAGGGACCCTGTTAGGCCGCTGAGCCAAAGAACCATGATCCTGGCTGGCCCATCAAGTCACACTTAGTGTCCCATTGTTGGTGCCTGTCTAGGGGGGATACACAAGCCCCAACTGTCACCTACCCCAGACGTGTGATCAGAGACAAACAGCAAGTAGCAAATGGCTAAAGTCAGAAAAAGCTATCTTTCTAAAGGTTGCATTTTCAGAATAGCAACTTAAAACCTGACTTCACCATAAGTTTGTATTTTAAATTGCGATTCTAGAGACACCAAACACAAAATGTCTTCCTCTTCATAATTAGAAATTGCACTTATAAAATGTAATTAGATAATCTCAATGTTCCTATCGGAGACAAAGGCCCTGCTGTAGTAAAAAAGGATTTAAGGGGTTTTCACTAAAAGGATATGCAAAACTTAAAACTACATGTCCTGCCTTTTAAATAAATTCCACCTTGCCCTCTGTATTGTCCAGGGCCTACCATAGGGTTGATTTATATGTATAAAAATTGAAGATTTGTTCCTAATGAAAGGTTTTATTTGCCAAGTCGACATGGCAGTGTGAACAGCACACACAGGCCCTGCAATTGAAGAACTGAGACATGGTTAAAGGGCTACTTCAGTGGGTGGCACAACCAGTGCTGGAGGCCCACTGATAGTCTTTAATTTACAGGTCCTGGGTACAGGTACTAACATGTTCCTAGGGACTTATAAGTAAATTAAATATGCAAGTTGGGAACGAACCAATGTTACCATGTTTATGGGAGAGAAAACAAGCACTTCGACACTGATTAGCAGTAGTAAGGTGCACAAAGTCCTAATACCAGCAAAAACAAGGTCAGTAAAAGTGGATGAAGAAGGAAAAAAGTTGGGGGAAGACCACCACAAGCTTGCCAGATCTAACAATATATATGTATACACACACACATACACAGGGGCAAGGGCTGTCCTCTACTCACACAATACCAATTTCACCCACACATTCTGCTGACCGGAGGAGTGCATTGCTCCCCTATGCCCCTTATGCTCACTATAACCCCTCCAGTAGACCTTCCCCTTCCTCATTTTGATTTGTCTGCATAACTACTCCGGTCACTTATAAATTAGTTGATTAGGTGATTTAAAATGCTTTTTGACTGGTCTACGTGCCATCTGAAACTGTGCTTACCCTCTATGGCCTTCGATACTTATACTTTTAATGTACAGCTTGAAATGCAACCAACAACATGTTTTAACAATTATGCTGCAGTACAGCACTAATAGATGCACATCTTTGAATGTATCTTCATCTTTAATATACACATCAATGACATGTCAAAGGCACATAGAATAGTTGTGTCACAAGGCAGGTGCTGCTTTAGGGCATTGTTTTCATTAGCACAATTGAGCTGATTCCATGTAACATAAAGCACTATGAATAAATAAAAAAAAGTTGTAAAGGTTTCACAGTGTCAACCTGTTTCATCCCAAACCTAGGCAATTTTTTAGTAGTCATTTATAGAAAGTGGGTGTTACTTGGTGAAAATGTGCATTCCCACAGATTCTGATAGAGGCAAATTCTGGTTATGTTTTAGGGATGAGATGCAATAAAGTCTTTAGTACAGAACATAACAGTATGAATGTTTTCCCATTGTTTTTGGAGAATTGATATTGACATATTGGGGTATTTGGGGTTTCATGAAAACAACAGCTTAGACATAAATCACGTTTTGTTTTCCTCTCTACTCTCCCTTCTCCTCACCTGACTCTGGTTATAAAAGTGATTTTCTTTCTCTAATAATTCCTTTCATCAGAAATTATTCATGTTAAAAAATAAAGTTGTATGTTCACAGACCTGTCTGGAATCAACAGTGTTTTAAAAACATATAAGGGCTCTCTATACAAGCCCTTTGCGCCACTGGAGTGTCACTTTTTTTGACGCTCTGGTGGCGTTGCAGCATTTCACATATTTACAAGGTGGTGCTAAACCGCATAACGTGGATTAACGCCATCTTGTAAATATGCCCTTTGCCTCCACAGTCCATTGTGGCAAGGGGGCATACAATGGGTGTTGCTGTGGGCGTTTCACCGCAACACTTATTGCTTTATGAGGCTGCCCCAGATTTACAAGGCTGGGGCAGCACCAAAAACTAAGGCCAGGTAATACTTGGTCTTAGACTGGTGATACGAGGAGAAATTATAAATTTTTCTCCACATATTTCTCTATCTACTCAGCAAATCGCCATTATTGATTGTTTATGTGTGGGAAGTTGTCCCTCCTGCATGTGCACAATCACCTCTGCAGCGCAGGCACCTTTATTAGACCAGAGCTACAGAAAATTCTGGGCTGCACTGTATTTGTGTAAATATGGCGCCTCCCTGACTTTGAAAAATGTCGAAGCATGACATTGCCAAATTTGGCATAACACCATGCTCCAGCTTTTTTTGGTAAATATGACTCTTATTGTTTAATGTTTCCTAATGTCGCAGGCTCTGTCATTGATCTCAGACTCTCACAACTCATGGAATTCTTTACTCGAAAACTATTGTGACAACTGAAGTTCTTGACTTCACACATTAACTTTTTTTTTTTTATTTCTAGCTGTTTGCCTACCATCCAGTTGGGTGTGCACCATCAACCACAGCTGACATTTGAATTTTACTCTGGTCAAGATGTCCATAAATGTGAGTTCTTATTTCCTGCCTGTAAATTTAAATGAGGTATTTTGCTTCATTGTCGTTACCAGGGATTGAGTTTCAGCATATACAAATGTTTACTACTAATTAGGGTGAAAGTTTAGAGGTTAAGGCCTGAGACAATAGCACCAAATATAGTAGAAAGATCCTAAAGGAAGATGCAAGAGAGCAAGGGAAAAACACGAGGCATGCATGTGTTTTAAAATAGGAGTAGAAAACAATTTAGGACCTCATTGCGGTGTCAGACGAAAAGGCTCCGAGCGGCATTCGGTTTGTCCGAATCTGATTCCTAACCTGTCTTTCCAACCGACTTTGAAACCCTTCCGACCGACCGATTATGATGATTGTGCACCATTTGGACTGTCCTACTCGGTTGCGACTCTGTTCCGATGGTCTTCTGAGGAACCGAATTGGTCGGAGCCGACTTGTTCAGGTCTACGGACCTCGTTTGCGACCAATGGATTACGATGTCAGATTCGGACAGCCTGTCCAAATCGTTTGTTCCGACACAGATCGGCTGTTAGAATCCACCCTTGGGGGCCCATAGTAGGCCCCCCTTCACCCAGGGCACTCCGAATGGGGCCTGTGGGGGCAACCCTGGGACCCCTCTTTACAACCATGCACAGTGTGACAGGCTTCCCAGGGCGCATGATTTTCCGCACCCACCCCATTTTCCAATGGGAGCCTGTGTTGTAAGTCGAAACACAGACCCTCATTGAAGTCAATTGGAGTACTTCTGGGAAAAGTTCGGAAACATTGTAATCAGTCAGTCAAACTCCCAAAATCTGATTTGGTCGGAAATGTTTCCGACACCGAGTTGGTCGCAGTGCTTTCCAACCGACATCATAATGAGGCACTTAGTATTATTATAAACACAGGGAAAGGGGACAGTTTTTGTATTGAGCTTTGAACTTTGTTTTAGTTTGGTGACTGAGACATGATTGGAGCTGGATATAGGGTTTCTTCCCCACTCACAATGGGAGAATAAAAGTTAGGGAGAATAAGTAGTGAGTATATTATAGTGCTTACTTTAAAGAGTCCCCCTTGATGAAAAGAGTGAGTGATATTGGGATGTTCACAGATTTGTTCACAATCAAATTAGTCTCTACAAAAAAAGTGCAGGAGATTGATCTTTTTCCCAAAATTGCACAAACATCATGTTTAGTGCTCACCCTACTAGAGGCCTTCAATGTGAAGTGAAAGAGTTACACTGGACTAAACAATTTATTTCCCATTCAAGGCAGGAGTGAGATATAGGGCAGCACACCAAGAAAGCTCATAGAATGTGGTGAGATCAGTGGCATGGAGACCATTATAGTTGAGTATGTAGGTGTTCCCTTCAGTAGTTAACTACTACATTTCAACAAGAAGGTGGTTTAGTGGCACAGGGTGTAACACTGAATAACAAAATGACTCAATTATTAAATCTGGTTTTAGAGAGAATGACCTAATGATTCTTTCTGCTCTTCGTTTAGTTGCAAATGCGTCCCCGTCGGAGGGCAGTAATCTGCTGCTGCAAACCATATGCAGTGCCTGAAGGAGGTAAGTGGTCAAAAACAAAACCCCTAATTGTCTCATGGTACTAGACATAAATGTACTCTGGGTGTTCTCCTTTTGTGTGCCTTCTCGCATTATTTATAGTTTTAGTGAAACAAATGAGTGTAGTTATGGAACAAGTAAATTTTCAGCAGAGAACAAGCTGTCCTTGTAGCTATTATGTAATTTCATAGTACATGAATTGCAGGGTAATCAATCACTTAATATTAAAGTTCATGCAGATATGGAGGCAGCAGTCACTCAGTATTAGAATGTATAGTGGATGTGGTGGCATCATTGATCATTCGGTATTCAGTTCTGGGCGTATTGGGCCTTCAGTCATTGTGGTAGGAGGTACTTAATCCTGGCACCACCCCAACATAATGCTCAAACGATAACCAAATGCAGCACTGAAAATCTAATAGAGCGTTATGGCATGTGGGTGGTGGGCTTTTGTGACCACAGGATGATCAGGCAAGGTGGGCAAATTGGGCAATTGCCCAGTGTCCCCTCCCTTCCAAGAGACTCTATTGGAAAGTGAACTTTCTCTCTAGTTGATCGCTGACTATTCTATTGCTCTATCTACACTCTTTGTTTACTGCTACAACTGACTCTTTTTACCCCTGTGTCATTTTAAGGACTTTTGTCACCCTGGTCAAGACATATTTCAACTAAATATCTGACCCCGTTAATATATAATTTAGTGCTGTTTGGAATCATGCAGGCTTGAATTTCCAGGAAATGGGTAATAACATTCGAATTTGGACTTTACAGGGGCCCTTAAATCATGTTTTGCCAAGGACCCAAAAAATCCTAAAGACGACACTTAAAATGATCACGGGTAGTGTGGCCTGCGAATGCATGCTGCCAAATGTCGGTGACAAATACTAATGGTGTGCAATACAAAGAACTCCAATCAAGGCCTTAGTGGATATGTTAGACAGGTCATGGGGTCTGGTGTCTTGTATGCCGGGGACTTTAACATGAGATAATATTTGAGGAGTTTGATTATAGAAATTAAGAGTAACAGTGTCAGGACTTCTTTCAGAGGGCCACAGGGTATGCAGGGGCTCATGGGCTCAATCGTAGTGGTTGAGGTAATTTACTCCTGATCTCCTATATTCCGACCTACTATGGACCCTGAGAAACTGGGCCTAGTACCCCTTCTGCACTTGACTCTCTTTGATAGCTGTAGATAATGAGTCAAAGGCTCCATCATAGGGGAAGTGTAGAAACAAGTTGTTTAGCACGACTCATAACTAATATTGTCATTAAATCAATGTTTTGTTTTTATATTAAAAAGTATTATTTTCTTTTTAACTCTACGCATTCAAAAATGTATTTCAGCATTGACAAGCAATAATAATTCTCTTGAGGTTAGGACTCCAGTTTATAACTGGTAAATCCCTGTAGCATCCTCTTTGGTCTAATGTGGTTGGAATTATCCCCCATTCGCCAGCTCACAGTGACTGGGGGGGCTCTCTCTCCCTTCTCCAATGTGTCCCCTCCTGCTCACAGGAACGCAGCATTAAGCAAAGCTGTCTGGGGCATTCCTATAATTGTAATGTCTTCATTAGGTAGGCCGAGGCTTCCCAAATTGGAACCCAGGGTCCTCCATGTAATGTACCTTTGCAGGCCCACTACACACTCAGTGTGAGAACACAGTGCACACTCTATGCAGTACTGCTACATTCATGCATAGTATCCTCACAGGCACACATACATTCAGCAAATACATTCACTCTGGGCACTGTTCATTACAGTAGCCTTTCTTTGTTGTGCAATGATGTTCTACTTAAAAACACACACGGCCAGTGCACTTATTCATCATACGCATACTGCACAACACTTAACCTTTCATGTGTTATGCTTTTCGCAAGCACCCAAATACCCAGCACATGCTTTCACTGTGCACGCACTGCACAGCACTACATCTCTCATATTATGTATTTCACACTGCCAACATACACCCAGTACATGCGCTCCCCATGCATGTACTGCACAGCACTGCTCTATCCCCGTACTGTACCATTCCCAGGCACAAAACTAACCAGTGCAGAGTCACCACTCCTACGCAGCACTTTAGGCAAGTAGGACGAGGGTCAGTTAGGCACACAGCAGTGGAACTCTTAAAATGGGGAGTGAGCCTGCAGACCTAACTCCAGTAACACAGGATAAAAATGACCTGTTCACTCCTATCATCATCTACCCAGTAGGTTGCCGCCACAGAGCTTAACTCTGGGTCAAGGCAGTGGCCTTCCAGCACTATGAGGATAGTGCTTTGGTCACCCCTCCTGGTCCATCAAGATTGCAATTTGTGAGTCAGGCCTATGACATGGAGCACACACATGATATGTGATTGCTGATAAAAACGAAAATCAACATAGACAAAATGTGCACTATTCAAATGCTTTAAATATATTTTAACATGCAGAGAAACTCAGCTGTAACTGAGGCATTTAAATAAATATAAGACAACCTAAACTTGCAATGCAAAATACCAAACATTTAGCTTTGTACCCCTTTATTTAGGTTTTGAGTTTAGAAAAAGTTGATATATGAAATGTATGATAGGATGCTTTTAAGTCATTCATTTCAGTGTTCACAAGTTTTTCATCAAAATATATTTGAAGGGAACAAATCATTCCACAGTTACTTTGCTATATAATTATCTCCCTTTCCCACACTTATGTTTCGAATTTTAGCCCTTTCCTCATTATTTCATTGCTTACTGGTCCTCTGTCATGAGGTGCGGTTACATTTTGTCCAATGATCTAGTGTTCAGTACTCAGAGAGGTCCTACTGCCCCCCCTCATCTGACCTACGTGTTGCTTCCTTCTTAATGAAATACTGGTCATTTGTCCTCATGGGTATACAGGATCCTCAGGGAGCCACACCTACCTGCATATTGTCTAATTCTATTTTATCTCACTGTTCCTATTTACAGAATCTTTTACATCTGTCATTGCTTATCTTACTTAAGTTCTGACAAACTTAACTTAACTTTTCTTATCAGGATGAATAATCAGCCCACTTTCATCAAGTAACCCTACCCCCAAATTACCCTTTACACATCATGTTGACTTGCCAAGATAAATTGAGCACTGGTCAAACCCTTCCAAACAGTTGGAAGAGAGGGCCAATTGCCAGCCACCATATGCAAGACTAAGGGCTCCATGGCATCATTATGATAACATGCCATATGCCACCACTGACTAGTTCATCACTCAAAAACTTCAATGAGTTGTTCCACCTGCCCGAATAACCTAGAAAAGGGAGTTTGGCTGACTCCCTAGTTTTGGGGCTTTTTTGGGCCTCTTTTGTGTTAGCTGTTTATTAATGAAGCCCAATTGAGCAATACAAAACATAGAGTAGTCCTTCTGTCAGTTCCTTGATCATGTTTGGATGGTTTTCTTGTCTTGTTTTTCTCCCTCTTATTGTATTTGTCTCTCATTCAAGCCTTTTCTTCTCACTCTGTTTTGATTGTATGGCAGGATTCCTTTCACTACATGCATCAGATCTTGCACTGCAGTGAATATGAAGTATTATTTTCTCTTATTTACTCCTGCTGCTACATCTTCTGCCGTCACCTTCTCTTTTTTAAAACAACCCTCTCAACATGTCCTTCATCCTCTAGAGACTTCGGGCTCTTAGCTCAGCTCAATGTTGTATTGGCAGATGATAATCATAAATTTTTTTTGAACCATTACAATATGTCTGACAGAACTTCCATGTGCACACGTATATATGACAGACATTTCCTAATGTATTTTAATCAGCTTTAAGAAAATCCATTCTTAGATGGCTGACATAGATGTGTGTTCATTTGCCGATATCATCTTTGAATGGGTTTTCTTAACCCTTTCAGTGTGCACGACGGCCGGGAGCCGTCATGCTCAATGGTGCTCGTGTGCGCAGGTTGGCTCCTGGCTGCCCTGGCACAAAGCACCGGAAATCCCTCAGGTGCAGGCACCAGAGGGATTTCTTTTTCTTCCCCAAAGCCTAGAGAGCTGGGGAAGAGCTTCCCCAGCTCCAGAGGCCCCCGTGGTTTCTATGAAATGGTGATCAGCGCACGTTGCGCTGACGTCATTTCACAGAAACCGAAACTGAAATGAGCATTTAGGCTCATTTCAGTTTTACTTTCTATGTGCTCAGGGGTCTATCTCAGCCCCCTGAGCACGTAGAAAGACGGAAGAGGTATAATTGGAAAGGGGGGAATCTCCCCAGTGGATCCCTGCTTGGGGATTGCCCCAGGAGGGGCAAAAATATTGGCCAAATTCAGTTTTTCTGCCCCCATGGGGGGCAGAAAGCCCACTGGACACCAGGGATTTTTACTGCGGCAATTTCAATGAGTGTGGGGGTTGCCCAAAACATGCATTCCAACGCCCCCACACCGGCCATAACTACAGACTTTCTGCCCCTCCTGGGGGACAGATGGGGCAGTAGTCCTCAATCTGCCCCTCGGGGTAGAAAGCCCACTAGACACTAGGGATTTTTGGGGGTCATTTTAATTAGGGTGGGGCTGCCCAAAATAGGCAAGCCAATGACCCCATCACCTGCCACAATTACAGTCTTTCTGCACCCCCTGGGGGGCAAATAGGGGCAGTAGCCACCAATCTGCCCCCCTGGGGGCAGAAAGCCCCCTAGACACCAGCGATTTTTTTGGGACAATTTTAATTAGGGTGGAGACTGCCTAAAACGACATGCCAATGCCCCCTGCCATACTTACAGCCTTTCTGTCCCCCTGGGGGGAAAATGGGGCAATAGCCCCCAATCAGCCCCCAGGGGGGGCAAAAAGCCCACTAGAAACCAGGGATTTTTGAGGGAAATTTTTAATTAGGGTGGGGCTGCCCAAAATGGGCATGTCAATGCCCCACCCTGCTATAATTGCAGCCTTTCTGCACCCCTGGTGGGAAGATGGGGCAGTAGCCCCCAATCTGCCCCTCCAGAAGGGAAAAAAGCCCACTATACACCAGGGATTTTTTTGCCAATTTGAATCAGGGGTGGGGGCTGCCCAAAACGGGCATGCCAATGCCCCCACCTCGCCCACAAAAAATCCAGTCTTTCTGCCCCCTGGGGAGCATATGGGGGCAGTAGCCCCAAATCTGCCCCCCCCCATGGGGCAGAAAGCGCACTAGAAACCAGGGATTTTTTTTGTATTCATGTAGGGGGAGGGGGCTGCTGAAAATGGGCATGACAATACCGCCACCACCCCAGCGAAATTCCAGTCTTTGTGCTCCCCCGGGGGCAGATGGGGCAGTGGCCCCTTATCTGCCCCGGCTGGGCAGAAAGCCCACTAGGCACCAGCGGCTACCCTGGCTGCATGGATAGAGGCTGCCCAGAATGTGCATACCAATGACCCCACCCCTCCACAATTAGCCTGAGTCTTTCTGCTCCCCTTGGGGACATATCAGGGCAAATTCCCCCCCCTCCGATTCCCCCCAGGGTGGCAGAAAGCCAACTAGACTATTTTTTTTTTTTAGCAATGTGCCTACCTGTGGATTTTGGGCCCTAGCGCAGCTGGCACATAGGTGAAACTATCAAACTTGTACCTTTTTGAAAACTAGACACCAAGGGGAATCCAGGATAGGATGACCTGTCTGGCTCTCACCAGTTTATGTTACCAAGAATCCCTTGCAAACCTCAAACTTTGTGAAAAGAAACACATTTTCTTCACATTTCTGTCGTGGAAAGTTCTGGAATCTGTTTGGATCCACAAAATTCCACCCACCCTGCGTTCCTTAAAGTCTTTTGAGAAAAATGGTACCTCACTTGTGTGCGTAGGCCTAGTGCCCACAACAGGAAACGGCCCGAAACGCAGCGTGGATGCTCCACATTTTACAGTGCAAACTGACACTATTTTGCAAAGTGCCTAGCTGTAGATTTTGAACCCTAGCTCTGCCGGCACCTAGGGAAACGTAGTAAACCTATACATTCTAAAAAATCCTAAAGGAATCCAGGATGGGGTGACGTGTCTGGCTCTCACACAGATTTAAGAACTTTCCACCACATAAATGTGAAGAAAATTTGGTTTTTTGACACATTTTGAGGTTTGAAAGGGATTCTGGGTAAGAGAAACTGGTGAGAGCCATTCTACGTAGGAAAATGTAGGGGGATCCATGCATCCATACCTCAATGGACTCCGCCGGGTGTCTAGTTTTTAGGAATGTGTGGGTTTGGTAGGTTTCCTTAGATGGCCGCCAAGCCCGGGACCAAAAACTCATGTGAACACCCCCTTGCAAAACAAGGTAATTTTCGGATACATAGGGGCAGCTGAGTTTTTGGTCCGAGTTGGCAGCCATCTAGAGAAACCTACAGAACCCCACATTTCTGAAAACTAGAAACCCAGGGGAGTCCAGGGAGGTATGGCTTGCGTGGGTCTCCCAACATTTTCCTACCCAGAATCCCCTGCAATCCTCAAATTTTGATGAAAAAATCATTTTTTTCTCAAAATTCTGTGCGGGTAAGTTCTGGAATCTATGTGGATCCACAAATTTCCTACCACCCAGCGTTCCCACAGGTCTCCCAATAAAAATGGTAGTTCACTTGCTAGGGTGGGTCAAGTACCCGCGACAGGCAAGGGCCCAAAACGTACTAAGGCGACATCAAAATGACCTTTCACAAAACAACCTGGTTTCGCAAGATGAGTCACCTGGGTTTTTGGCCCCGGCTCGATGGCCATCTTGGAAAACTACCAAACCCACACATTTCTGAAAACTAGACACCCTGAGGAGTACAGCAAGTTATGGTTTGCGTGGGTCCCCTAACGATTTCCTACCCACAATGCCCTGCAAACTTCAAATTTAGCTGAAAAAATAACTTTTTTTTAAAATGTCTGTGTGGGAAAGTTCTGGAATCTACGTGGATCAACAAATTCCCTACCACCCAGCACTCCCCTGGTCTCCTGATAAAAATTATATCTCACTCACATAGGTGGGACAAGTACCCGCAACAGGCAAGGGCCCAAAGCGTATTGAGGAGACATCAAAATTACCTATCACAAAAAAACCTGGTTTTGCAAGGGGGGGGGGTCATCTTGGCTTTTGGCCCTGGGCTCAGTTGCCATCTTGGAAAAATGCCAAACCGCACATTTCTGAAAACTAGAAACCCTGGAAAGTCCAGCGAGGTATGGCTTGCATGGGTCCCCCAACCTTTTCCTACCTAGAATTCCCTGCAAACCTCAAATTTAGCTGAAAAAAACAAATTTTCCACATATTTTTGGGTGGAATCACTGTGCCGGCACATATTTCATAGCCCACAGCGTTCCCCTCAGTCTCCCGAGTAAAATTATACCTCACTTGTTTGGGTGGGGCAAGGGCCTCTGACTGGGAAGAGCCCAAGACATAGGAAAAAAGTGTATAGCACCAAGAATTCCAAGTGCTACATTTTTTAAAAAATACGTTTTTAGCCACTTCTGCTTTGGACACCCACACAAGTGAGGTATCATTTTCCTTGAGACACTATTGAAAACGCTCTGGGGTAGGCTGTTTGTGCTACCACTATGTTTCCTCACAAAAATATGTAGAAAATGTGTTTTTTTCAGCTAAATTTGAGGTTTGCAGGGATTTTTGGGTAGGGAAACTTTGGGGGATCCATGCAAGCCATAGCTCATTAGACTCCCCGAGGTGTCTAGTTTTCAGAAATGTATGGGTTTGGTAGGTTTCCCTAGATAGCCGCAAGCCCGGGGCAAAAATCCCAGGTGTCCCCCTCCAAAACCAGGTCGTTTTTTTGTTATAGGTAACTTTGAAGTTTCCACAGTACGATTTGGGCCATTTCCTGTTGCAGCCACTATGCCTACCCACAAAAGTAAGGTTCCATTCTTATCGGGAGACATGTGGGAATGCTGGGTGATAGGAAATTTGTGTCAACCCTGTGATCCTACAACTTTCCACACAGAAATGTGAGGAAAAATAGATATTTGAAACAAAATTTGAGGTTTGCATGGGATTCTGTGTAGGGAAATGTTGGGGAACCCATGCAAGCCATACCTTGGAGGACTCCCCCATGCGTCTAGTTTTCAGAAATGTGTGAGTTTTGTAGGTTTCCCTAGGTGTCCACGGAGCCCGGGGCCAAAAACTCACAGGACCCACCAAACAAAACCAGGTTGTTTGGTGATAGGTAATTTTGATGTCGCCTCAATAGGTTTTGGGTTCTTGACCCACCCATGTGAGTAAGGGTACCATTTTTATTGAGAGACCTGGGGGAATGCTGTATAGAAGGAAATTTGTGGATCCATGTAGTTTCCAGAACTTTCCCACACAGAAATTTGAGAAAAAAGTGTTTTTTTCATCTAAATTTGAGGTTTGTAGGGGATTCTCTGTAGAGAAATCCTGGGGGACGCACGCAAGAAATATCTTGCTGGACTCCTCAGGGTCTCTAGTTTTCAGAATTGTGCGGGTTTGGTATTTTCCCTAGATGGCCGCCGAGCCCGGGGCCAAAAACTCATGGGACCCCCCCCTTGCCAAACTAGGTGGTTTTGTGATAGTTAATTTTGAAGTCGCCTCAATAGCTTTTGAGACCTTGCCTGTTGCGGGTACTTGATCCACCCACACAAGTGAGGTACCATTTTTCTCAGAAGACTTTGGGGAATGAGGGTTTGGTGGAATTTTGTGGATCCACACAGATTCCAGAACTTTCCTCCACAGAAATGTGAGGAAATTGTGTTTTTTTATTTTTTTTATTTTGAGGTTTGCATGGAATTCTGTGTAACAGAACCTGGGGAGAGCCAACCAAGTGACCCTATCCTGGATTCCCCTGGATGTCTAGTTTAAAAAAATGTATAGGTTTGAGAGGATTCGCTAGGTGCAGGCAAAGCTAGGGTTCAAACTCTACGGTTAGGCACTCTGCAAAAAAAGGGTCCGTTTTCACTGTGATAATGTGTTGTGTCCACGTTGCATTTTGGACCGTTTCCTGTTGCGGGAACAAGGCCTACCCACACTATTGAGATACCATTTTTCTCAGAAAAACCTTGGGGAACGCATTGTGGGTGGAATATTGTGGATCCACACAGATTTCAAAACTATCACCACAGAATTGTAAGGAAAATTAGTTTTTTTGACAAATGTTGAGGTTTGCAAGGGATTCTGGGTAACAGAACCTAGTGAGAGCCAGACAAGTCACCCCATCCTGGATTCCCCTGGGTGCCTAGTTTTTAAAAATATATTGGTTTGCTAGGTTTCCCTAGGTGCCGGCTGAGCTAGGGTTCAAAATCTACAGCTAGGCACTTTGTAAAATAGTTTGTTTCCACTGTAAAATGTGGTGTATCCACGTTGCGTTTTGGGCCGTTTCCTGTTGTGGGCACTATGCCTAACCACACAAGTGAGGTACCATTTTTCTCTGAAGAATTTGGGAAGGCAGAGTGGGTGGAATTTTGTGGATCCACACAGATTTAAGTACTTTGCACCACAGAAATGTGAGGAAAATGAGTTTTATTTACACATGTTGAGGTGTGCAAGGGATTCTGGGTAACAGAACCTGGTGAGAGCCAGTCAAGTCACCTCATCCTGGATTTCACTGGGTATCTAGTTTTTAAAAATGTATAGGATTGCTAGAATTCCCTAGGTGCAGGCAGAGTTAGGGTTCAGAATTTACAGCTAGGCACTTTGAAAAAAAGGGTCTGTTTTCACTGTGAAAATGTGGTGTGTCCACGTTGCATTTTGGGCCGTTTCCTGTCACGGGCACTAGGCCTACCCACAAATGTGAGGTACCATTTTTCTCGGAAGACTTTAGGAAACGCAGTCGGTGGAATTTTGTGGATCCATGTAGATTTCAGAACTTTCCACCACAGAAATGTGAGGGAAATGTGTTTTTTTAAAAACACATTTTGAGGTTTGCAAGGGTTTCTGGGTAACAGAACCTAGTGAGAGCCAGACAGCAAGACAAGTCACCCCATCCTGGATACCCCTGGGTGCCTAGTTTTAAATGTATTGGTTTGCTAGGTTTCCCTGGGTGCCGGCAGAGCTAGGGTTCAAAGTCTACAGCTAGGCACTTTGCAAAATAGTTTTAGTTTCCACTGTAAAATGTGGTGTGTCCACGTTGCGTTTTGGGCCAATTCTGGTTGCGGGCACAATGCCTTCCCACACAAGTGAGGTACCATTTTTCTCAGAAGACTTTGGGGAATGCTGGGTGGGTGGAATTTTGTGGATCCACACAGGTTTCAGAACATTTCCACCTCAGAAATGTGAGGGAAATGTGTTTTTTTACACATTTTGAGGTTTGCAAGGGATTTTGGGTAACAGAACCTGGTGAGAGCCAGTCAAGTCCCCTCATCCTGGATTCCCTTGGTGTCTAATTTTCAAAAATGTATAGGTTTACTAGGTTTCCTTAGTAGCAGGCAGAGTTAGGGTTCAAAACCTACAACTAGGCACGCTGCAAAAAAAGGGTCAGTTTTCACTATGAAAATGTGGTGTGTCCTCATTGAGTTTTTTTTCCGTTTCCTGTTGTGGACTCTAGGCCCACCCACACAAGTGAGGTATCATTTTTCTCGGAAGGCTTTGGAGAATATGGGGTGAGCAGACTTTTATGGATCCACGCAAATTCCAGAACTTTCCACCACAGAAATAAGAGGAACATGTGTTTTTTTACACATTTTTAGGTTTGCAAGGGATTCTGGGTAACAGAACCTGGTATGAGCAAGTCACCCCATCCTAGATTTCCCTGTGTGTCTAGTTATAAAAAATGTATAGGTTTGCTAGGTTTCCCTAGATGCCGTCAGAGCTGGGTTCAAAATCTTACAGCTAGGCACTTTGCAAAAAAGGTGGTGTGTCCGCGTTGCATTTTGGGCCATTTCCTGTTGTGGGTACTAGGCCTACCCACACAAATGAGGTACCTTTTTCTTGGAAGACTTTGAGGAATGCTGGGTGGAGGGGATATCATGTATCCACGCATATTCCAGAACTTTCCATCACAGAAATGTGAGGAAAATGTGTTATTTTTACAAATCTTTAGGTTTGCAAGGGATTCTGGGTAATAGAACCTGGTGAGAGCCAGTCAAGTCACCCCATCCTGGATTCCCCTAGGTATCTTGCTTTAAAAAATGTATAGATTTGCTCAGTTTCCATAGGTACCGGCAGAGCTAGGATTCAAAAGCTACAGCTAGGCACTTTGCAAAAAAAGGGTCAGTTTTCACTGTAAAAATGTAGTGAGTCCACGTTGCATTTTGTGCCATTTCCTGTCACGGGCATGAGGCCTACCTACACATTTTTCTCAGAAGACTTTGGGGAACTCGAAGTGGGGGGAATTTTGTGGATTTACGCCCATTCCTGAACTTTCCACCACAGTTTTGTGAGGAACATTTGGGTTTGTTTACAAATATTTAGGTTTGCAAGGGGGTCTGGGTAATAGAACCTGGTGAGAGCCAGTCAAGTCCTGGATTCCCCTTAGTCTAATTTAAAAAAATGTGTAGGTTTGCTAGGTTTCCCTATGTGCCAGCAGAGCTAGGGTTCAAAATCTACAGCGATGGCAATTTACAAAAAAGGGTCAGTTTTCACTGTTAAAAGAAAGTGTCCATGTTGCATTTTGAGCCATTTCCTGTCACGGGCACTAGGCCTACATACACAAGTGAGGTACCATTTTTATCGGGAGACTTACAGTAACACAGAATTGTAGAGCAACTGTTATTACCTATAGATTTTTGATGCATTTCTGCCTTCCAAATGAAAGACAATGTGAAAAAAGAAGTCATTTTGAAAAATGGCCCATAATTCTCATTCTAGTATGGGTACTAACAGTTTCGGAAATGCGCAAATATATACTGTTTCTAAACTCTGGGGCAGATTTACAACTTCTGGTACATCTCTGCTAATCAGTAGGGATGCGCCAGAACAGTTGCAACAAGCCAAACCATCCGTGCACCACCACTGCACCGTGGTGCCCCAGATGGTCAGATGCGTGTCGCATCCCCTGGCGGAAAGGCAGTGCATTGCTGGAGTCACGTCGCAAGAGCGACTCAGCTCCAGCGAGGCTCTGGGTGCCCCTATGCCTAACATGCTGCATCAATCCTTACGCCTGCTTCAAGCAGGCGTAGGGTTTTGACGCAGCATGGCTGTAAATGTTACTGAGGCGTTCCTGCGCCGGTGCGCCCCCCCCATGCCAGAGCGCCCTCATGTGGTGCAGGGCTTTACAATGTGACGCATCTCCCTAGATGTGTCATGTTGTATATACCCATCAGCATGGTGCTGGCTTTGCGCTGCTGCTGCGTCATAAAAGTGATGCAACAGCAGCACAAATGTGGCTTACGGGGCTTGTAAATCTGCCCCTCTATATTTTGTTGCAATTTCAGAAATACATAGGTGTCTTTCATACCGATTTTTCCATGTATGTATTTTCCCAAAAGAATTGCTAGGTACATACTAAAAAAAACATTGCAAGACCCTGCTCAGTTACAGGTTAAAACGTTGACACAAATGGCTGTTTTTTTCCCACTAATTTTCAATCTTTCCTATATTCAACGGTTAGTCTCTACAAAGAAACCTTGAAGGATCTACACAAATGACACCTTGCTGAATTCAGAATTTTGTCCACTTATCTAAAATGTATAGCTTTCCAGGATCCATTATTGCTTTCATACCCATTTCTACCATTAACTGGAAAGAGGTTGAAAGCACAAAAAATACCAAAAATAGGCTATGTCCCAGAAAAATGACAAAAACTGTGTAAAACATTTTGGTTTTCTGACAAAAGTCTGCTTGTCCCTGAAAGCTGGGAAGATGGTGATTTCAGCATCACAACCCCTTTTTTTATACCATTTGCAGGGAAAAAATCAGACGCTTTCATCTGTAGCCCATTTTTCCCCAAAAACATAACATTTTGCTGTATTTTTTCTAATTTCTGGGTCCCCTCAAAGGGAATCCAAAAACCTGGGGCACCTTTTGAATTCCCATGATGTTGGAAAAAAAGGAGGCAGATTTGGCATGCATACCGTATGTGGTCAAAACGTTACAGGGGCCTAAGCGCGAACTACCCCAATTAGCCAAAGGCTTAGCGTAGGGGGGGGGGAAGCCTAGAAGCGAGGGGTTAAAGCATAAAATATCCTTTCAAAGCTGACAACCAGGAATGCATGTGCATCCACAGAAGTCACCTAAAAATAATTGGAAAATCCAATATGGTTCAGGTTTAGGGTTGCCACCTAACTTGCTCCCTAGCAGAGCCACCATCATTTTAATGTCTCAGTTGAAATAAAAATAAGCAAACTCACCTAATGCAGGAATTTTAAGCCCTTATCTGTGTTCTAGACATGAGTAAATCATCCATGACAAATAATTCACTTAAACTAAGACAGAAGAGCCATTTTACAAATGAATACATACGATTTTGTTTAAAGTCCTATTTTCGGCCTTTACAGGCTCTTAAACCAACAACAAATGGTGACATTTTTTTTTTTGGAAAGGTGGCAAACCTATTTAGGGGTTAAGATCTATTGGCTTTGCCAATGTTATTTTTACCAGTAGTTCATAAGCACATATATCAAGAGCATAACACTTGAATTCCATATGTGATAAATCCATAAGAAAATAACATACAACATAATTTGCGCAAGAACAAATGCATCATGGACATCTGTCCTTTCTTGAAAAATTCATGCAAATTGTGCTGCGAGTTAAGAATGTCTTATGATACTCTTTTCTAAATGACTAAAGAATGTTGAACAACATCTGTCTGGACAATATTCGTACATGTGTCTATTTCTTGGGGTTGTCATTACAGTTCGACTGACGGAATCGATCCGGCGCTTGGACCTAGAAACCCTTATGGGTTTTTTGGATACGTCTGCTTCTGTCGAACCAGATGAGACCATTTTATCTTGCTGTAAAATCCTGGAACATCGAAAAAAGGTATCTATCAGTCTTCATTACTTTACATGGCATTTAAGGCAATGAGAGGCAGTGAGGTTTAGCTACATATGTGGTTGTCTAACATTGTGGTATATTGTAGTGTTGTATTGTGATGTGTGCTTTACTGTACTGTAAAGGACTGTGTAGTGTAAAGTATTGCTGTAATATGTTAGGTTGTATTGGGTTGCAGTGCAGAGCAGTGCGTGCTGTAGTGTACAGTATAAATAAGTTATAGTGCGATAATGCAGTGTTATATCACATGTTTGCAGTGCATTATAGTCTTGTACAGTTTTGCAGTGACCTGCTTTACAGTAGTGCAGCTTTGTGTGTGTTATGGTGTAGTGTTGTAGCATGGTGCAATGATGTATTGTAGTGTATTACCATGCTGTGTTGTGTTACAAGTACCTGGGATGACATATTTGCATCTAAAGCATTGATTAAGTATGCATATTGATATTGCACTTCTTGGAGGAATCATTGGGGAATACAGAATTGTAACCTTTGCTTCAGCATTTCAACTCTGTTCAATCAATCAATAAAACTTTATTCGGATAACAAAGTATCCATAAAAGTACAGATACATAAAAGAACATAAGAGTCACAAAACAATTAAAAAAGAAAAAAAGAAAGTAGCATCGTAAATTTTCAAAATACATACAGGTTCACAGATCAAACATAGTCAGTCTAGCTCGAACAGCTATACGCAAAAAAGTGCCAGTGCGAAGTATGAGTTCATCATTGTCCATAGTTAATATCATTAAATATGCATTTTCCAAGCTAACAGGCTTTAATATTTTAAAATACGGAGTTAAAAACCATTTAATGTATTTTATATAAAATTTACAAAAGAATAAAAAAATGCAACGCAGATTGGCCACTCGATCCGTCGCACGGACAGAGCAAGGAATCAAGTTCTTTCTGGTGACCAAGAGGAAAACAAAGTGCAAATTTGATTGAACCTGCCCTCAAGCGGAATAATAAATCCCGCACCCAGTGGCTCATTGGAAGTGTCAGATAGTGGGGCATGGGCGAAGTTAAAAAATCAAAAGCCAGATATGTAGAAACAGTGATCTTAGGAGATTCCCTGTCCAGTCTTTCTTCATCATACAGTGTGTATAGAGCAATTGTTATTTCATTTGTATGTGGGAGATTATCAGCAGTGTTCTTAATAAAAACATTCCCATAGTTGATGCTACAAAAACTATTATACACTCTAGAAAGCCAGGGGATACTCATACATTTATCACAGTTCCGACAATCAGTAATAATATCTCTGGAAAGTGAAGTCGCCGGGTTCTTCCAAATAGAAAGCCAGAGCAGGGCAGGACGAGCACGAATGAAGTTTAACTCCTTGTGACAGACATATTGTGTAGTAGAGATAGGAACACAGAGCATCTCCCTGAGAAATCTGTTCGGCGAGATAGACTGGCGATCTGCGTGCAATATTATATTTCCCCAAAATTAAATTTAAATTGAGACACTGCTCAATGGTTCCGACCCTATTACGGAAACCTAATTGGCAGCGTTCCAAGATACCATTATCCTCGGTCCAACTCAGGATCTTATTGTATAAGATCCTGCCAAGTGTTTTTAGCGTATTATCGATAAGGGAGATGGGCCTACAGCAGTTTGGTTGTGAACAGTCTCCCTTTTTAAAAATAGGGACGATAATGCTTGTTGGCCAAGTACGAGGAAGGGGAGCAACAGTAAGGTTATTGAACACATTTAAAAGAAGTGGAGCCCAGACGTCTAAGTTTATTTTGATAATATCAATGGGTAGGCCGTCAGGGCCCGGTGCCTTACTCCCCATGCTCTGATTAATAGCATCCTCCACTTCAGGTAAAGTTATTTCAACCCTTGGTGGATGGCAAAAAGACAATGGGGTCGGCTCCGGGCAGGGCGCGGCATAGATGGCATTAAAATGATTCACCCATGCTTTACCTGTGATGGTACAACTGATCGGGGTCATGACCTGTCCAGAGGAGCGTAAGTCTTTAACAGCCGACCAAAAGGTATTACCCTTCTTTAGGTCAGCGGCTCTGGCAAAAACAGCCCCACGACCTTCTAAGATCTCTGTTTTCCTTCTACTAACAGCAGCTTTATACCTGGATCTAGCTTCTCTTATTTTAATGGAACAGATTGGTTTAAAAGACAGTGCCCTTCGCACTTCCCTGTTTGCCTTGGAGCATTCGTCATTAAACCATCTGGGATCTTGTGCAATATCCCTGCAAGGTACAGATAATAACATTTTAGAGGCTGATCAAATCTTGACAAAATCACAGACGGCCTTGGGTTGGGGGGCAGTGTCTAATAAGCATGAATTGAAGAGATATAAATTATCTCTGACTATGGCAGGAAACACTTCCCTAATGTTAATCCCCTGCCATCTGAGTCAAAGTTTGTCTATGGAGGGTGAGAGATTCCTAGCACCACACTCCTTTTTAAAGATGGGCCGTGATTCCATACTCATGACAACCCTACTAGGGTTGTGATCCCCTTGGCTCATTGGGATAACAGCACCATCCAGTAGACAGTCCGCTATACGGGGTGAGGCAAAGAAATAATCAATAGTTGAGGAACACCCCCTGCCTCTAAAAGTTGGCACTAACTGGGCATTAGGAAGGAAATTAACAACGGTGTCCATGACATTTTGCAGGTTATGGGTATGTAAAAAGGAGGACAATTTAGTTCCCCTTTGACAAGAAGTGCTTTGCCCATTTCGCCTGTTGTGTGGGGCCACACTCGTCAGCATAGCATTAAAATTTCCACCCAGGAGAATACCACAAGTCTTATGAAAATCTGGCCTAGACTCTAAATTAGTAATAAAATTGAATAAATCAAGAAAATTCCTAGTAGGAGAAGTGTTAAAATCGTTGTTATAAAAATGTATCAAAAATAATGAAACTTTCCGTTTATATAAAAAAGCTTGGAAGTGCAAATTGTCAGTTGGTATGTTCTTAACACACCCTAAAGCAGAAATGTTAATCCAAGTTGATAGACCGCCAGAAGGGCGATCCAATCTTGGTTTAACAGCTAGGGTGTTATGGCATTGGAACCCATTAAGGTGCAATTCTTGTGTGGCCCAGGTCTCCTGAAACATCACAATATCCTGCTGGTTTATCAGGCTGAGCCACTCCACATCTTCTAACCTGGATTGATGACCAGCGACATTCCAGGTTAGGACTTTTAGGTTGTTAGCTCCCGCTATTCTAGTCAGTCTGGGTGGGTTATTAAAGTTTGACAAAAGAGATAAGGCACAGGAGACATTGGCATGCTCTAGATGGTAAGTTTGTAAAGGTGGTTATCAGTCAGGAATATCCAGATCTGACAGAGCAGAAAAGCGATTAACCAAAGGTAGGTCTGCAGGTGTGTTAGAATGCGGGCGGTTGGGGGGTTTATAGAAGTAGCCCAAAGGAAGGGCGCAAATGTCAGTACAAGCACTGAAAATGTGCTCCCGTGAGGAAAGGATATTACGCACCGATTGGGGCTTACTAAAAGTTAATAACAATACAGTCCCCCATGATTTTTTGTGGGATAAACCAACTCACCCCACTCTACGCACCATCAGTATTTCATGCAAGTTAGCGGGATTGAAACCTTTATGTTTCTTAAGCCAGTCCACACACTTGTTCCGTAGGTTGACCCATGACTCCCTCCCATTAGATGACAAACTAGGAACGCCTGCCAGAACCAAGACATAGGGGCAGGAAGCCGGGGAAGATTCAAGACATCAGTATTAGGCTGTTTACAGATGGGCAACACTCTAGTTTTAACCAATTTGTTCTTAAGCGTTAGAAGATATACAAGAAGGGTGCTGTTTATTACAATCCTCCAACCCAGGGCCAGTAGCAGCAATGGGTTTTAAAGTGGTGCCATCTTGACCATTAGTACATGAATTACTGACACTAGCTGCCATGGTCACCAAGGTATGATCGATAATCGGAGGAGGAGCACAGTCTCTGAAATTATTTATACCAGGCTCTGGTGTAATCAACCGTTCTAAGTCATCCAATCTTTTTTATAGTATACCAATGTTCTTTTCAAAAAGAGCTTTAATATAACTCATCATGGTTCTCAAGCTAGAGTCCAAAACATCAATAATGTTACCTGTTCTTAGTGGGGGTGGTGCGTCATCAGTCTGAATACCAATAGAAGAGGTGGTCAGTATGGATGCAGAAGGAACGATGCTTCTTATATTTTTAGGAGGAATTTTGGGTTTCCTTAAAACAGGTGGAATGAATCGTTTCCGTTTTGCTGCAGGCTCCTGTAGCTTGGTAGAGGCCATGGTTTTGGGGGCGCGTGCCCGGGTAACGAAATTTGAGCCATTAGGTGGAACATTAGGTGGAGTCTCCTTAATCAATAATGTTGGCGAGGGTGATGCCTCAGACAGTGGCTGTAAGTTTGGCGATAAAGAAAGACGAGGATAAAGGGTATCGCCCTGATTTAACGTCCAAGGATGCTGGTTAGAGCATCCAAGGACAAACGCCATACAGTAAGCTCAATTTCGTGTGGTAAATAGTTGTCAGCCCTGACAAGAAAATCATCCAGAGTTCCTGCAGCTCCCTTGCGTTTAGTCATTGTCAAAAACTTCTTGGCCCCTACAAATTAACAAGAGTTACTAATAGGTATATATGCAATCGGGGTATTTGTGCTACAATATTAATAATCAGTACCTTCTGGCCGATGTGGCCCAAGTAGCAGATGTCAAGGGATGGGCCCAGCCCGGCCTCCTCCGGACTGTGACGGCCTTGGACGGTCCCGCCCTTGTCCCGGGCTTCTCCCGGGATGCTCCCGCACGCTCCATGCAGCGGGTGCCCAGGCTACTAACATGTCGAGGGAGGGATCCAGTGGGCAGAGTCACAACGCGGGACCAGGTGGTGTTGATGAAGCAGGGACTCCTGGTAGAGTGAGTCCCTGCAGGCATTCTCTGCGTAATCTCCTTCAGTTGAGGAGCCGCCCCAGGTCGCAGGCGCTAGCAAATGCCCAGGGAAGTGTATATTCTCGTCCAGAAACCGCGATGCGGCAAGCAGTGGCGGTAATTAGCGGTAAGATCTCCCCAAAGCGGCAGCCAGACAAGGACAGTCAGTACTCCTCTCACAGCAACTACGGCACCCCTGTGTTAGTTTAGAGATTGTGGGAGACAATGCTGGACACTATTACCTTACTGTTACATGTCATGGCAAAGTCACTGGAGTGAAGAAAGAACAGTTACACTGATAGTTTACTGTAAAAATACTTCAGTTCTTAGGTGTGCAACCTAGAACCATTAAGACTGGATCATGCCAGGTATTCCAATAGAAATGTCTCATCTTTAGCTATTTTAGACCTAACAATGTTATGTTGAGTGTCATATAAAGGAGAAATGTCTGAAAGAGCAAACATTCATACCTTGTTCCTACTCTGGGTATGGACAGTTGAAAAAAATAAAGAAATATGGCACCAGGAAAAGGTTAATGATTACCAATGCAAAAACAATGAGGGACCTATTCACAAAAGTAAATTTACACACATGTGTACATTTACTCTTAGACTTTGCAGTAACTTTACTGCTTTTGCCACGGCACAATTTCCCTAAGCGTATATACATATACAACCATTCTCCTTAGTAGCAAAGATTGGCCAGAGACACTACCATTGCTTGAAATCTGCAGAGGTTGTTTACTACAAGTGATGACTCCACACACTACATATATATTGAAATTGAGGGAGATCAAAATTAAGGGGCTCATTACGATGGCGGATAGTTGCGGTGCTGGGACTACCCGCCGGTATGGCGGCGGTCCCACTGAGTGAATTAGGAGGTGCCCGCCACTATGGCAGGCACATTCAGGGCCCTGATCATTGTGGACACACAATGCCAAAATGCCACGTAGCGCATTTCCATACACAACGTGGCAGGCACCACGCGGTGCGTGCCACCTTGTGAATGAAAATGTAGGGGGTGCCATGGGTACCCCCAGTGCACATACATCCTCCCCCCATACAGAGGGGGCCCGCAAGGGGTCCCCAAACCCATCCTCCGCCAGCCTTTCCATGGTAGAGACTGGCTGACGCTAGCATTGTCATCTGGTGGGCTGTGGCGGCTAGGCATTGCCGCCATTTTACCCATGCTGACCGCTCCGCCAGGCAATCGTGACGATTGTCTGTGGTGAAAGGGTGAAGGGCGGTCTTTGTTACCGCCGCGGTAACAAGGCTGATTCCACCTGCCATTCTAATGTGGCTGGGGAAATGGGAGTCAGGTGGCGGGAGGACCGCCACCGCCGGCCCAGCGGTGGTGGTCCTTCCGCTATCATAATGAACCCCTAAGTGCCAATTTTGTTAATTGATGCTGCTGTTGTACATTCTCTTGGTACATGCCATGGTTTGTAAGTACCGGAAATAAACAAACTGTAGGATCTAAATACGCAGCCTATACAATGCTAGACATTTGGAGCAGCCTCTTTAGGAAGTTTATACAAAAGAGGTTTCACACATGATAAGCATGCATGTTTTATATAGGTTGCACAGCAGTGTAGGGAATGGAATGTCCATTTCACGATGACTAGCATCATTGAGGGATTACAGGCATCCTTGAAGTACATTTTCGACATTTATTTATTTATTTAATATGACATTCGTGCTTTAGAAATTGGGTAAATAGATACATAGATTAGGAGACAAGTATTTATTTAAATCATGATAGTTGATTCTGTAAACTGTACGAGCAATCATGTTTTTATTGTGACGTTTATGGTAAATGGCAAATCTATTCCGATTTATTAAGAAACATTAACATTAACTTTAAATATTAATCATGTGCAACACAAAAGATTATGTATTCTATGTCTGCATGTGACTACAAAATGGCTGCCTCGTTTTTAATCTTTTGAGATTGATTTGAACAGTTCTCTGTTTATGTATATGCTTTAAGATTCTGCCAATCATAATGCATTGTTTTTAGATTGAACATATTTTGTCACTATGGGTAGCTGACATTGACAAAGGCCAGGGAGCCGAAAAGTGTTGCCAGCTGTAGTTTGCACGTACAATTGAAAATGAAATATCAAGAAACAAGAAGCCTTGAGTGACCAGCGTTTTTCTGAGGGAAAACAACATATATATACTTTATATATATATATATATACAGGAAAATGGCACATTTTGATTCTGAGCAGCCCCTGAAAATTTGGGGGGTTTCGTCAAGGGGGGGCCGAGAAAAAAGGGGGGTCCCAAAACGCGTTTTTCCCATTCATTTTTCAATAGGGCGGTTGGAATCACTTTTAGCTCGAACGGCTGAATGAATTTACACGAAACTTGGCAAAATTGTAGATATGGTTTGCCCGTCGTGCCTTTGCTATGTCTCAATATATGTGCTCCAGTGGATTTTGAGAAATTAGCGTTTCAAAAAACAGATATATCTGTAACAGCCCTCCGGTTAGCGCTCCGGTTCGCGTACCTGACGCGTAACGGAACTTCGCTAGGAGAAGCCGATTGGCTCCCCGGTGACTGTGAACATTCTAAACAGTCCGGAGCGGCCGCCATCTTGTGTCTCGGTAGGATCGAGACACAAGATGTGGCAAAAACAAAGGGGGAAATGAGCATAAGGGGGCAGAGTACATCCTTCATGACCCCCTAGGTTTGATGAGGGGGCTTTAAAAGGGCCCCGCGGGGGAAAAAAAAAATGTTATTATCGTTTTTGCGCGGGGGGAGCGCTCGGTACGCGCACCGGGAAGCGGTCCGCGAAGCGTAATATTGGGAAAATAGGATAAAAGAATGTTCAAATATTGTATGTTTATTGATTGTCCTTTTTGTTTTATTTTTTTTTAATTATTTTTATTTAAGTACCAACATTTAGGTACCAATGCAGAGTCTAAAAATAAAAATACACCGTTTTCTTTGTAGATATCTTGCATGTTGTTTCAGAAGTTATTGTGGTATATGGAATTCATAGCGTAGTCTGTCAGGAAAGCAGAAACACCATGGAGGCAGGAGATGATAAAGAGATGTTAAATACACATTGGAGATAATATAGTGGAAGAAAGGAAGTAACTATGAGCAAACTTACTATGTAACACAAAATTTAATGACTAATTTTACATTATAATCAATTTGCTACTAGTTTAAAAAATACATATAAAAATGAACAATTTTTGAATTATTAAATATAAATTTATTTTTCTGATTCGTTTTCAAAATTAAAAAGAACTTCTAAAAATTCATTGTCAGAAATTTTCTCATTTTCAATTAGGTAACCTACTGATTCTACACATTGCAGAAGTTCAAAGTCCCGTGTTTCATCAAAGAATTCAGTCAATTTCTGTATCTTTGTTGCTTTCTGCAACAATTTCGAAGTTATTTTTTTTCTCTCCTTCCATTTTTGTGCTGTAAAATGAATTTTAAAAAAATATATCAGTACAGATAGGGCACTGTTGGGTTTAAGTACAGACAGGCAGTTTGGTTTTTTAAACAGTGATTTTATCTTTGGGCAGTGTATGGATTCAGACTGGAAGTAGAAATATAAAAAAATGTATGTGATAAAGCCTAAGTCAATTCTTAATTATACAAGACAAGCCTAACTCCATCCATAACTAAAACAGAGAAGTCTATCTTATTCTATAAGTATTACAGAGGGATAGTATATAACTATCAGAAAATGTTTTCCTAATTAACTTAAAGTGCAGAACATACTTCAGTTTTTAAAATAACATCTTACCTTTCCAAAAGAAGTTTAAGTTCTCAGTTGAAATGCACTTGATATGTACTTCAGGAAGTAGTAGTCAAAATAGCTGTGTTTCTCTCTCTTTCTTTATATATATTCAGGTACATAACCAATCAAATGTCATGAAATAATAGAAGATATTGAAAGTAGTATTTTGATTGGTTGTCAATTCTAACACTTTATAAGTGTTTTTGTTAGGTAATTTACCTCAGGATATTTAGTCAGGCTTACAGTATAATGTTCTCAATGGAATTCCATCAAATTTGGGTAAATGGTAGGGACTGCTATGTAGTAGGGCCTATTCTATATTTGATGAAAGTGTCTGTAATGGTTTTTCTGTAAATTACTTTCCCACCTTTTTTTATCGAGCGCTTACCGGTGCGCTCCCCGGTACGCGAACCGGCAGCATTACGGGAGTCCTCCATTTTGTGTATCGGTAGAATTGAGACATAAGATGGAGGACAAACAATGTTCGGAATGGGTAGAAGGGGGCACGGTAGACAATTTGTGACCGTCTAGGTTTTCTGAGGGGGGATTAGGACGCTGATATATGCAAAAATAAAAAAATAAACTTTTTGAAAATTTCGCGGGGGAGCGCCCGGTACGCGCACCGGTAAGCGAACCGGGGAGCGTACTTTGGTGAAAAAAAAAAAGTTTGAAAAATATAAACATTTTGAATGATCAGAGGTAGGGTAGCTATGAAAAGAGCTATTGGGTTCTGTGGCTAATTTAGGTACCTACAAGTAGGTTCCAATGCACACTTTTAAATAAAGGACGAATATTCTATTCCCTTTATCGGAGAAGTGCACACCATCTCTTCTGTAGATGTCTTGAATGTTGTAACGCAAGTTATTGTTGTATATTAAACCCATTCCATAGTCTCTCATGTAAGCAGAAACAGATTTATTCACATGTTTCCGTGCTTTCTCAAATTGTGGAAAAAATTGGTTGGACCACTTACATTTCTGTCTTTGACATATATTGGAATATACCAAGGAAGTTTGGGGAAAAAGTGTCATCAATTGAAGAAAGGTGTTCTTTAAAAGCATTTCCAGACCAACCCCAGTCATAGTGCCCAAATCATTTCCACCACAGTGCACTATTAAGAGGTCAGGGTTTGGCAGATGCATAAATTTTTTTTATTAAAAACATATAAAATATATTTTTGCATTAAAATAAGAATACATTTTACAGCTTTTGATATTTACTATTAAAAAACTATTGAAATTCACTGAAAAAACCATAGGTTATAGACCATATATAGTTAGGAATTAGCATTTACAAAACCTTAAAAATTCACTGAAAAAAACATAGGTTATAGACCATATATAGTTAGGGATTAGCATTTACAAAACCTTATTTTACTCGCACAAAACCATTGAAATTCGCATATATAGTTAGTTCCACTAACTATATATCGCGCACCCGCAATCCACTGCTAATGATGTCACATATTACATCATTCATGACATGGTCAGTGACATCACTGATGACATCACTGATGACATCTCAAATGACATCACTGATGACATCTCATTTGACATTACTGATTACATCACTGATGATATCATTCATGTGATAATACGTTGAACCTCTTCAGACTCTAATATAACCTTACATACACTCAGTGTAAACAGACACTCACAGACTGTCACTCATCCATGGAGTTACACACACACCTAGTCAGTCATGCAAAGAATCAATCACACCTCCATTTCCTCAACTATACAGTTATACACACCTTACTTATTCAAACATATACTAACACATATTTACTCTTTTATACAATCCTTGATTGAAGTTCACAATGATCCATACAGCCACTCACACATTCACTGGCTCTTATGCACAGTTATTTATATATGTCAACTCTCACATGTACTGTGTTTTACATATGTACTTACTTTGACATGTAGCACTGAGATATCCATTCACTCACCAATACACTCATGCACACAGTCAACTGCCCATATAGCTGTTTCCACATGCACTTTTGAACTCATACATCTAGTGAATCAACTGCTCACACATCTATGCACAGAGTCATACCCCTCCCAGCCACCCACACACATACTCAGTCTCCCATACAAATACTTGGACAACCAATCAATAACCCATATAGTTACTCATGTAGCTACTGATTAACACATGCAGCAGTTTACAGAACAACAGACATAATGATGCACAAATTAAGACAGTTTAGTCACTAACCCATGCACTCAGTGAGACACATTTAATCACTCACTCATACAGTCAGTCATGCACCTACTAAATCCTTCATCCAGACACTTATACATCCACTCATTCTTCAATATGTAAGACATATTTTAACTTTACAGAAACATACAGTCACTGGATGTTGTCATCAGTGATGTCATCAGTGATGTCATTTGAGATGTCATCAGTGATGTCATCAGTGATATCACTGACCATGTCATGAATGATGTAATATGTGACATCATTAGCAGTGGATTGCGGGTGCGCGATATATAGTTAGTGGAACTAACTATATATGCGAATTTCAATGGTTTTGTGCGAGTAAAATAAGGTTTTGTAAATGCTAATCCCTAACTATATATGGTCTATAACCTATGGTTTTTTTCAGTGAATATATATATATATATATATATATATATATATATATATATATATATATATATATATATATATACATATATATATATATATATATATATATATATATATATATATATATATATATATATATATATATATATATATATATATATATATATATATATATATATATATATATATATATATATACACTTTCAGAGTATTTGCCTGCTTTTCCGCCCAGAGGCCCAGTAGGATTCTAATGTACTTTCATACAGGGCTGAACTACAGTGCCCACTGTGGTAGTACTGCGCTATTCATCATAAAGAGTCTACAGGTACCAGCTTGCCATCAGAGAAACACACAACTGTGAAATAATTAGCGCATGTGCTCAAGTATCGTAGCAGCAGCTTCTACTGTTGTTCTTCACTGGCCTCAAAACACGTTAGGAAGATGTCGTAATTAAAACTTTGGACGGAGCCAGCATGGTGTGAGTTTTTTATGTCCCCCACAACGGTGAGATCCTACAGCAGGCGGCTGCGCAGGTGACACATCAGGCCGACGAGGAGGCCCCAGCCACCAAGGCATTCATGATGGAGCTCTTTGCTGCTATCAAGGAGGACATTCTGAAGGTACGCTCCCAGCTCTCCTCGGACATGCGGGAGATGCGCTGCGATGTTGACTCTATTGGGGAGCGGGTGGCCACTCTGGAGGAGCATGATGTGGGCACCACAGACGAATTGCACCACCTCCAACAAGACATCATTCGCCTGACGGAGCAAAATCTGGATTTACAAGCGCATGCGGAGGTCTTGGAAAACCGCTCGAGGAGGAACAACATCAGGTTTAGAGCGGTGCCCTGGAAGGGTGAGGGGGGAAAGCCTCCGAGACTACGTCTTGGCTCTGTTCCGCCAGGTCCTGGGCAAGGGGGACGACTTCGAGCTCAAACTGGACAGAGTGCACAGGGTTGGCCTGCCAAGAGGGGCACAGGCCCCGCCACCGGACATACTGGTTTGCGTCCATGACTTCCAGATTAAGGAACAAATCCTGCGCAAAGCAAGGGACCCTGCGGGCATCCAATTCCGTGTGCACCTTCCTGCCCTCTTTCAGGATTTGGTGACCTCCACCCTCATCAAACGCCGCAGTTTCAGGCCTATCACCTCCTTTCTATGAGAGCAGGGCATCCCTTACTGTTGGGGCCACCCGTTTCGCATCATCTTCAAATAAAAAGGGAAGCTCCTGCAGCTACGCTCTATGGAGGCAGCATTTGAGGCATTGGGCCTGGCTCATCCGGATCCAGCAACAGCCACTGACAACTCCCCGCGCCGACGACGCAGGCGGTCTAGCGAATGGCAAACAGTGGGGAGACCACTACCGACAGGGAAGCCTGACCCAGCTGCAAGCCTCTTGGAAAGGGAGGCGGCCGTCTCCTCTGTGGCGCTGGTGACTGAAAATGACCCGGCTCCTTGACACTAATATGAAGACCAGGTCTGTTCTGCAGGGTGGTGTCGGGAGGGTTTGCAGTCTTGAGCTCTAGATCTTCGCTCATGACGGATTCCTGCACTACGACCCGGAGACCAACTGTCGGGTACCATGCCCGCCTTCCTTTGGGTCTTGTTTCATATTGGTTTCTATATTCTGTTTTGCTTTTGAGGGGTTTGGGGAGAGTGGGTGGTGGGGTTAGGGTGGGACGTGGTGGTAGCAGGGTATTGTTCACTGAGGGTACAGAACTACTGATGGCATCCTACATACGAAACGGGCCGCAGGGGGTAGGACAGGAGGGCCGGGGGTCTGCGTACTGGGAAATGGCTTGATCCGGGTTGGATGGTCCTATGCCGTTACCGCCAAGGGGAAAGAGATACGCAGTGGAGAAACTATGCTTCATGGGCTCAATATGGAGGTAAGGGGTGGATGGCCCCCACAGAGCAGTCCCGGTGGTTCCATAGACGATGCCGATAACACTGGGGACGTGGAATGTAAAGGGGCTTAACTCACCCCAAAAACGCCAAAAGGTCTGGGAATATATTATTGACCACCAGTTGGATATCGTGGGCCTACAGGAGACACACCTAACTAAATTAGATGACTCCCGCCTTAAGCATAAACAGTTCCCACTTATTTATAGGTCCTCAGCCTCCACGAAACAGAGAGGGGTGGCCCTTATGTTCCGCTCAGCCCTGCACTTTTAGCATATGGGGGTCCAAGGTGACAAAGAGGGGCGCTGGATCATGGTGAAGGGGCTTCTGCGGGGTAGACCATGCACTTTTGTTGTATTGTACGCTCCAAACACAGGCCAGAATGGGTTCCTTCAGACTCTACTGGGGAAAGTGGTAGACTTTGCTGAAGGGCTGCTGTTCATTATGGGGGACTTTAACTTGGTATGGCAGAAAGACCTGGATAGTACTCACTCGCAGAGGTCTGACATGGGCTCCTTTTCCCCTGAGACACAACAGCAGGTCAGGGATATGGGGCTTTTCAATGCGTGGTGCTCCCTACATCCCCAATCCAGAGACTACACCTTTTTCTCACATGTTCATCGCTCTTACTCCGGACTAGATCACTTCTTCCTGAGTCAGTCCCTCCGAGGCGATCTACACAAAGCCAAGATTTTCCCATTGTCTGTGTCCGATCATAGTTTGCATGCAATAGGCCTACACTGGGGTGTGAAGAGTGGGACAAGCCCTAGATGGTACTTTCCGGCATCCCTGGTTCAGGACAAAACCTCCTGTACTGCGCTGAGGGGAGCTACACAGGAGTTTTTCACACTTAACGACACGGGGGACACTTCCATCTTTACCACCTGGGACGCGTTTAAAGCATGCATACGGGGACAGTGCCTGGGCCTGAATGCTTCCCTAAATAAACAGCGGGGTCGAGAATGGGAACAATTAGAGGAGGAACTCTCCACCCTAGAACAAGCTCATAAGGCTAACCCCTCCAGACGCGCAGTGCGACAACTCACAGCAGTCAGAGTGAAACTCAGAGCACACTACAATACTAGGGCAGAAGACACGCTGCTCAAACTGAGGCGTCTCTCCTACTCCCAAGGCAACAAAGTGGGGAGGCATCTCGCCAGGCAGCTCAGAGACAAAAGGGACAGAGAATATATAAAGGGGGATTCTGGACAATCAGGGGGAACTGACACACATGGACGAGTTAAAAGCCGAGCTTTTTGGTACCTTCTATAAATACCTCTACTCGGGGGAGACCCATGATACCGCCCAGCAAACGGAGTACTTACGAATGCTACCGCTACCCCAGGTGTCGGCGGAATGGAATGAGACGCTTTCTGCACCCTTTACCAGAGATGACGTGTTAGCGGCCATTAAGGGTCTGAAATCCCACAAGGCCTCGGGGGCAGATGGATACACAGCCATCTTCTATAAGACCTTCGCCTCTGAACTTAGTCCATTCTTGGTCAGATTTATTTATTTATTTATTTTGAAGTTTGTAAAGCGCGCAGCTACCTCCGACGGAGGTGTCCCGGCGCTGAAGACAATATCTTGTGAGGTTCAGAGGGGTTCAGGAGGAAAAGAGTGGGCTAGATCAGAGAGAAGAGCCAGGTCTTAAGTTTGTTCCGAAACAGAGGCTCAGAAGTCAGTAATCTCAGTTCTGTTGGGAGGTGATTCCACAGTCTGGAGGTGGCTACTGCAAAGGCCCTTCCTCCCGTTCGTGCTAGACGAAAACGGGGGCAGATCATAAGGCGGAGATGGTTAGATCTGAGATTTCGGGATGCCTGTGAGATCTTCAGCTTGTGTCTCAGGTAGGCGGGGCCTCGGCCATTAAGAGCTCTAAAAGTAAGGGTAAGGGATTTAAACTGAATACGTAGTCTCACTGGGAGCCAATGGAGTTTGATCAGATGGGGTGAGATGGAATGACGGTATGGGATATTACAGATCAGCCTGGCCGCTGAGTTCTGTACTGTCTGTAATCGATTGATGAGATACGCTGGGGCTCCAACGTACAGGCTATTTGCGTAGTCCAGATTAGAAGTTATGAGGGTGTGGACTACTGTCTTGCATGAGTCTAATGGCAGGAAAGGGATGATTTTTTTAATCATGCGGAGCTTTCCAAAACAAGATGCTGTGACTTTGTTAATTTGGGCCTTGCAGGGGAGGACAGTGTCAAATTGGAAGCCCAGATTGCGAGCAGCTTGGACAGGTACAGGGGGAGGATCTAATTCAGCCGGCCACCAGAGGCTGGAAGAGATGGGGGATTTCTGGTTAAGAAATAAGACTTCTGTCTTATCTGTATTCAGTTTTAAATTGTTAGAGGACATCCAGGTGGCGATGTTCACCATGCAGGGGCGAAAATTTTGCAACAAGCTTTCAGAATGATCTTTGAAGGAGAACACCAGCTGAGTGTCGTCAGCATTGAAGATCACTCTGACGCCCCATGATTCCACCACTTTTGCCAAAAGCTTCAGGTATACATTGAACAGGAGCGGGCTAAGGGCAGATCCCTGTGGAACCCCCCATGTCAACGGTTTCTTGGTGGAAAAGAAGGAGCCCAGCATCACTTGTTGGAATCCTTCCGAGAGGAATGATTTGACCCAGGCGAGAGGGGTCCCACCAACTCCCACCTCTTGCAAGCGTGTGAGTAGTGTTTCATGGGAGATGGTGTCGAATGCTGTGGATAGGTCGAGAAGGACCAGCATGGCATCCTCTCCCCTATCCGTGCACTTACGAATCGACTCGTACACTTCTAGTAGTGCTGATTCGGTACTAAAGTCCGGCCTGAATCCTGACTGAGAGTCGTGGAACAGCGAATTTGACTCAAGATAGTTGGACAGCTGTTCTTGTACCGCCTTCTCGAGCACTTTGGCTGGCTTGGGTAGGAGTGAGATCGGTCGGTAGTTGCTAATAGTTAATGGGGATTAGTAACGCGTGTTTCCATATGGAACGGACACCACCTGAATATAAGGAGGAGTTCCAGATTTCAAGCAGGGGGTTAATAACTAGTGGGGCAATCTCATTCAGAATCAGAGCCGGGGCTGGATCCAATGGTGAGCCTGATTTGCATTTTAGAAATAGATTCAGCGCATACTCCTTGGTGAGTGGTTTAAAAGTTGTAAATGCTTTAGAGCAGGGGGTGTCAGAATCTAAGGTAATATCTGTACGATTCTGAAGGATTGTTGCCGTGATATTGGCAATTTTTTCCGCAAAAAAAGTCAGATAGGCCTTCGCTAAGTGCTTGGGAGGGGATGACGGGAGCGGACAGAGCCGTGGGATTGGTGAACTCTTTAACGATGGTAAAGAGGGCCTTAGTGGAGTTTTTTGCGTTGACAATAGTTTCTGCAAAGTATACACTCATGGTATTACGTTTGAGTTTATGAAACTCTTTAAGGGCCTGTCTGTAAAGAGATTTGGTTGCAGGATCATAGGTCCGACGCCATAGGCGCTCCAGTTTTTTACATTTGCTTCTGTTTTCCCTTAATTCCAGGGTAAACCAGGGAGCTGAAGGTTTAGATCTGAGGGAGGTAAGGGTCTGTAGGGGCGCGACTTTCTCAATGGCGTTCATGAGATCTTTATTAAATGTAAGAACCGCTCCATTGAGATCGTCAGGGAGTGAGTCTGAGCTATTATTGTACGATTGCTCTAGGGCAGTACATGAGATCTTGTGCCATTTTCTGCCTTGTGCTCTGATGGCAGATTCCTTCTTAGGAGATTGGGGTAAGGACACCTCGAACGGAATCAGGGAATAGTCAGACCATGGCAGAGGTGTGGAAGGAAGAATTTTAAGCTTCGTACAATTAGAAAAGATTAGATCAAGGGTGTGTCCCGCAACATGTGTGGGGCCTCAACCCCTTGTGTCAGATTCATACTTTGCATGGAGTCGAGGAGATGGGTGGCGCGGCTGCAGCCACTTACCTCTACGTGATGGTTAAAGTCTCCCAATACCGTGAAATGAGGGTGCTTAAGAGACAGATCTGCGGTGACTGCTTATAGTTCAGAAATGGCAGACTGTGGGGTGTTAGGGGGGCTGTAAACTAGGATCCCTGACAAGATGGCTGTAGTAGTGTCCGAGATGGAGAAATATAGTGCCTCTATGGGCCCTATATTTGTGATTTTTCTCGACGTGATCGTCAGGTGAGTCTGTAAGATTACCGCGATTCCACCTCCCGTCTTGGGGCCTTCGCGGCTTATACCTGTAAGGCGGTATCTCGGGGGCAAGGCAAGGGAAATGTCTGGGTTGGAGGAGTCTTTAACCCATGTCTCAGTCAGGAACAGTAGGTCCCAGGACATGGAAGACAGCAGCAACCAAATGTCACTAGCGTGGCATGGTAAAGAGCGACAATTTACCAATCCCATAGAATATGTTTTTATGGGTGTGGGATGACTAACTAATGAGTCATGGGGACATTTTGTGTAAGGGGAGAACGAAAAAGGGCAGCTATGACATTTAAACAGGAGGGGGCTAGTCAGAGAGAGGTTGCATGGTGTTGAGGGAGTGCAAGTTGACTTTCCAAGATCAGTAAGCTGTGATCTAGTAAAGACCTGCCTCTGTGCGGGGTGGGAACCGGCAGCATGGCTGGCCCTTGGCCCGGAGCTGGCGCGTACGGGCGCATTATTTAACAACCTGGCAAGCGAGGGGGAGACGTCGGGCACAATGGCGGAAGCTCTGATATCCGTCATACCCAAACCCGGGAAGGACCCCAAGAAGTGCGCCTCTTATAGGCCAATAGCCCTCCTGAATCTGGATGCAAAACTCTATTCCTCTATCATCGCCCGACGGCTCAATGACCTGATGCCGGCTCTCATACACCCAGACCAGTCAGGGTTCATCAAGGGTCACCAGACCCAAGACAATATGAGGCGGATACTACATTTGATCGAAAAAGCCAACAAGTTTAAAATCCCAGCGGTCCTGGTGGGGCTCGACGCTGAAAAAGCGTTTGACCGGGTAGACTGGGGATTCCTCTTCCAGACGCTGGCCGCCTTCGGCTTCTCCTCAAGGTTTCTGACGATGATTCGGGTGAACTACCTCTACCCTAGATCCAGAGTGGTAGTAAATGGGCACCCGTCCTCCTTCTTTGAGCACTCCCGGGGCACTAGACAGGGTTGCCCCCTTTCTCCCCTGCTCTTCGCCCTCAGTATAGAGCCCCTAGCGATGGCAGTGAGAGACAATCCCAATATTCAAGGCCTACCCTTCACTGGGGAAGCACACAAACTCACGCTCTTTGCAGACAACGTCCTCCTCTCCCTCTCGGGCCCGGGCCGTTCTCTCCCCCACGTGCAGACGGAACTGGAGCGCTTCGAGGCGGTTGCCGGATTCAAGGTTAACTATGACAAATCATGCGTGCTGAACCTCACACTACCCCACTCTGAAGTCCTCCGTCTGCAGTCATCAACACGTCTCTCATGGGCCAACTCCTCCATTGTATACCTGGGGATCCACTTGACCCCCACACTGGGGAAACTCTACTCAGCCAACTTTCCCCCGCTTCTCGCCCAGATACAGACCGACCTGAACCGCTGGAAGCCCATGTTCATATCATGGTTGGGGAGGGTCCACGCGATTAAAATGTCTCTTCTTCCCCAACTACTTTATTTATTCCAGGCTCTTTCTATTGACCTTGACAGGGAGTTCTTTCGGCGAGTAAAATCCATGATGCTACGGTTTCTCTGGCAGGGGGGTCGTGTGCGCTTTTCCTTCACCATCCTGCGCAGACCAAGGAAAGAGGGAGGTTTGGGACTACCTGACATTCACCTGTACTATAAAGCTGCGCAACTCCAAGTGCTAGTAGAATGGTCGCAAAAGGAATCAGAAAAACACTGGCTCCATATGGATCAAACCATAGCGGGAAGGACGATCTGGGATCTAGTGTGGTTAGCCAAGAGCGACAGACCTAAAAATGTGTACCTCAGTACCCCCACTAGCACTACGTTGAAGGTCTGGGACTCGGTTTCCAGGGACGAAAGGTAGACAACATTCACCTCCCCCTTCACTCCCTTGCACTTTAACCCTGATTTCCAACCAGCAATGACGGAGGGCCCCTTTGATACTTGGAGGGAAGGGGGCTGTTTAACTCTAACACATCATTTCCATAACTGGGACCCACTCACCTTCGACAACTGTAAGAGGGACTATGGAGTTCAGGAGACCGAACGCTACCACCACATACAGCTACTACATTGGGCACTATCTCCTTAGGTGAGAGAAGCAGCTACACATCCCCTCACCAAGTTTGAAGCCTTTATGACCAAATCCTCTTCCATGAAGGGCGCTATCACCTTTATTTATGGGTTCCTTCTTTCCACCGCCATTTCCCCTCGGCCTCACTACATATCCATTTGGGAGGGGGTGCTCCAACGGGATATTCCTGACACGGAATGGACACACTTATGGTCGGATATAGCTAAGTTTAACCACTCTGTGGAACTAAGGGAGGCACATATGAAAACCATGATGGACTGGTACTTGTACCCGGCCAACCTGCGACAGATATTCCCCGACACTTCAGATAGATACTGGAGGGGGTGTGGAATTTTGGGAGACTTCCAGCACATATGGTGGGATTGCCCTATCATACGACCATTTTGGGAGGAAATTCTGCCCCACATTAAGGAGATGCTGGGGTACCCCATTCCTACCTCGATAGCCACTACCCTCCTGGGTCTCCGTGATCCTAGTCTCGACCATCAAACTAGGGCAGACAAGAGGATCATGTGGCTCAGCATCGGGGCTGCCAAACTCACCCTCATTGCTTCATGGAAACAGAGGGAAGCACCGGCCATCTCTCTTTTGCACTCGCGCCTTTGGAGGCTATTAAGTATGGAAAGAATGGCCGACATATTCCTAGACGACTTTAAGAATTTTGAATTCCGCTGGGGCCCCTTGGTTGCTTTCCTCTCCAAAGGACTGCCTTCCGCAGTGTGTCCTGCCAGTGCTAGAGCCCTCCACTTGTTTCAACTGTGATCTGTTCACACTGTGCGCCTGTCTTTAGTACCTACAAGTTGCTACCACTACGGGGAAGGGGGAGGATTGTGGAGGGGGGATGGGGGGGGGTTCCTAATTTTGTTATCATTACTGTTTATCCCGCTGATCGCTTCTTCATGGCGAACCCCACCAGGGTGCCACGCGAGGATGTTCGCCTTTGACCCACCATGAGAGGATGGTTATTGGCTTTATGTTGGACAATACCGGTCAGACTTTGATTGATTAGCACTGCAGGGGTCTGGCCTACCTGCCACTGGTTGTGCATTTACCCAGCGAGCCGGGAGGCACCCCTCTTTGTCAAGCTTGCACCTATTTGAACCCTAATTAATGTGCCTGGGGCCTGGTTGAAATGAGTTCGGTCCGGTAAGGTGGGTTGAAGGTGGGCTCTAATTTCACAGCTAACCCCTGTGTGGGAGATGCGCGGCATTGTCGTAATTTCATCCTTTTTTCTGTGTTTTACAAAGAAATGCCAATAAAAATACTTTTGAAAAAAATATATAATTTACAATAAAAGCATATAAGAACATTATTAAAAATGCCCAATATCTTTTAAAACGTCCATTGTCAGTGTACCAGCCGGGAGGAGGAAACTCTATCTCTCACATAGATTTAACTCCAGATGCCTTGCTGCAGGGTTAACTATAACAGAGTGGAGAATCACAGGTAATAAAAAAGCAAAACTAAGTGCCAGTCTTTAACAAATACCTTCGTTTAGACCACATAGCAAGGAGCAATTTCGAAAGTAAAGCAACATAAACTGGGTCAGTGTCAGATTTTAGGATTCTAAAGAATTCACGGTGGTTCCTAATGCCCAGTTTTCTGCACAATAGTATAACCCATTTAGACCTGGCCTGTTTGTATGCCGAGCATAAGAACAATACATGAATTACTGTTTCCTCCTCCACTAGGCATCCAGGACAGAGGCAATGGGTTGAGCCCGCCCACTTATTAGTTATTGCATAGAGCGGGAGCGTCCCATATCTAAATTGCAGAAACAACTTCCTTGCTAATGGGGGCTGTATTAAATCTAGCACCTGCTTAAATTGATAATGTGCCTTAAAGTCCAAGAACCCATGTGTTAAACTCATAGTTTTGACTGCCTGTATAAGGCTAGTCAATTTAAACTCTTTCACTACTTTAGCTAAAGTTTTTTTAGGGATGGCTAGACAAGATTCTTCGGTAGTGATCTATAAGTCCTCCATGCCCATAGCTCGAAAAGAATCCCTAACAAAGGACAACCAAGGCATACCACCCACAGCCCCCAGTGATGACATTACCGCTTTTAGTTCTTCCCTATAGTGTCTCAACTCTGGTGTACTCCACAGCCGTTGCCAATAAAGCAACGGTCTGGACGAGATTAAATCCACCATTGGGAGGATACCCAAATCCATCCTTAGTGGTACTAGGGGTGTGTTTGTTGGCAAAGCCAGGATTTGTCTAATGAACCTATTTTCAGTGAGGGTCAGGGCATTAGATGGACTGTGCCCCCACAATTCTGACCCATTGGACTCTGTATATTTCTAGTGGTGGGCTTATGACCTTTAAGGCACAACTCTTCTGGACTTTTAGGATTCCCCCAATTGCCTGGGTTAGCTTCAGATTGGCCTTGTTGATTTGGGGACCCCAACCCATTTTATCATTTAGGGAAAGGCCCAAATAATCAAAGATATGGACCCGCTCGAGCGGCCTGTCATCCATCATTGGGTGTGGGCAGTTAGTGGAATTGACATTGAAGACCATATATTTTGTTTTATTGATATTTACTACAAGGTTCCTCTTTTTGCAAAACTGGCTAAATTCCTTTAACACTCGCTGCATCCCCATCGGAGATTTCGAGAGGAGCAGGGTGTCATCCGCAAACATTAGTGCGGGAAATTTGCGGAATGATATTTTAGGGGAATCCAAATCCTTGGCGGCAAGTAGATCTTCAATTAAACCGTTTAGGAAGAGGGTCGGCGCAAGTACGCATCCCTGCCTCACCCCCTTACCGACAGGGAAGGGGGCTGTTAGTTGGCCATTCTTGTCTTATAATACTCTAGCGTATGTGCCCGCGTGGAGGCGTTTAAGTTGGAAACAAAGATATGGTGGAATTCCCATGTCCAGCAGGATGCTCCACAGCTGGTCACGGTCCACCATATCAAACGCTGATTTCAAATCCACGAAGGTAAGATACAGGCTCCCACCTTCCCGAACCGCATGCTTCCAATAGATCAACTGAAGGCTAAACAGCTGATCTACAGTTGAAGTTTTAGCTCTAAAGCCTGCTTGCAACGGAGTTAGAACATCACAGTCTTCCATCCAATCCTGTAGTCTTTCTAATAACACCCCTGCAAAGATTTTTTGAGTAACATCAATGAGGCTAATTGGCCTATAATTTGCAGGTTCAATGGGGGACCCTTTTTTATAGATCGGAATTATCTCTGCACCAGCCCTCGTGGACGGTGCTGGGAGGCCATGAAGAATTGCATTAAAAAGTAATAATAGATATGGAGCCCACACAATAGATATGGAGCCCACACATAGATATGGAGCCCACAAATAGAATGTTGCGGATTTCCTATGGAAAATAGGTCCTAACTATAACTACCTACTGGCGACCACCAGTTGGTAATATATATATACACACACACACAATTATATGTGTATATACGTAGGTTTTAAAAGTCAAAATAAGTTCATGTATTTTAACATTCATTTATATCTCCATTATTTGCAATGGAATAGTGTTGCAATTTCAATAGTTTGCCTTATGTGACTGCACTTTCTCCAGATATGGCCCGAAAAACATGTGTAACTACTTTATGACCTGTATGGCTGAAGTAATAACATTTGTACAGTTTGTAAATAGCAAGAAGCTTAAACCTTTGGCGGTGGATGTTTGTCTCTTCCTAAACACATCAATAATTCTTCCTTTTCCCCTCCTTACCTTTTCCTAAACCTCTATCATTTTGTAATAAGAGTTCCCATTTTCCAGCCAGGAACCCCTGTTCTTCCCACAGGTAGAACAAAACGGTAGGTGTACATGTGGGGCAGATATCTCCTTGTAAAAAAGATAAGAGAGGTCTTCAGATATAGGTTTTGGGGAAACATTTTGTAGTATGTTGCACTTTGTGAATAAGTCCCTGATTCATCCTGTTGTTCACATGTATGAAATGTGCTTTTTCTCCCAGTTAACACCCCTGCAGGAACTAGCCATTGTACGTTGTATGTATACTACCATCACTCAAAGGGAGGTGACAAAGAGGACCATGTTTGTGACAGCTGACACTCTGGATCGCATCCTGACAGGCTCGGTAAGCACAGGGTCTCACTGACAGATGGTGCTCATTCACTCAGTCATGGAAAACCTCAGGAGCTTCGGGCAGGGGCTGCAAAGCACTGCATCTTTCCTGACACGGCAAAGCGGAATTACTGCTGATCATTCAGTCAGACCTTTGGTATCCCAGATAGTTCCGTCATGGTTTGCAGCCAGTATAGAAACCAGCAAAGGTGTGATTGGATGGTTAACAGGGTTATACAGATGGCTCTCTTAGAGTATCTGCAATAATTAGCACTGGAAGATTAACTTGTCTCTGCAATAGATGTGAGTTAAGAGCCCAGCAAAAGTAGTACATGGGAGATACAATGAGGCATACAAAATAGCAAGATCTTCTTGACATGAAAAAGTCACATTTTCTACCCAATGGGAATAGGAGGGGTTTTGTAGGATGTACCACAGGATGTTAGATTGGAGATCTCATTGAGCTGCAAGAAATGTGGCAGCTCTTTGAAAGACAGCACAGACTTAGTTTTACAGTGGGTGGGAATGTAATAATCAATAGGACTATATATCAGAATATTATATATAGAATATCATTTGACATCACCATTGTGTCCTAAATGTGGCAAAAACTTTTATGTACAATGTTTGTTAAAAAAATGTATTTCAGACAATATACTGACGAAGATATTCTGGTACCACACCTTCAATAGAATGTGGCATAGGATGATAGATTAAAAATTATAAGGGGTGATAGCGGGTAAATCCGTAGCACTCAGACAGGCAGGTACACCATATGAAAATCCAGTTTGTATGGCCATATTTTGATCTTGTGCATGGGCATGTGCATTGAAGGCAGAGCCGAATAACTATGCATTGACACCAGATGCTTCTGCATCATCAGATTATGTCAGGTGGACCTATACGATATATTAGATGCTAGTCCAGTAGTACTTGCAGTAAAAAGGTATATTTGGTTTCACATAGTGTAAAATGCAGTCATAGTATTTCTATTTCTATTTAAAATGCAAACACTTAACGTATCACTGTGTGCACACACATTATTTTTAACAATGACCTTTTCAACTGAGTAAGTTTAAGTATGTAAGTTTTATTTGTAAAGTGCATGGTTATTCAAAACCATTACATGGATAATAAAATCAGAAAAGTAATTAACTATAAAATATGGCATTTTCCAAACAGTTTTGTCATTTACACACCGGTTTCTCATTTATTTCCATTAAGAAGCCTTTAAGGAGGAGTAAAATACAAAGTGCTGCCTTTTTTGTTGCCATTGCTGATACTATTGTGGGTGCAATATTCTATTATTCCCATTTAAGAGTTTTAGTAGAGAATCTCTCTACAGAAAGCACTCACAAGACAACAGTTAATCATTTTGTTACCTAGTATTTGCATGTTATTTTCTGTGATCCTTCTAGGTCCTTTATTCTGGTGTAGTGGTAATTTAGAGTTGATAGGGATGAATTATTATATTGATAATGAGGCGTGTCCTGAGGAAGGAAGTAATAGTGTGCCTCAAATGGTCTGCCTCTATAGAATGAGTGCAGTGAACATCAGGTTGCAATACAAACTAGTGTAAACATGCCACTCTGATACATGTTTAGGGACATCTGACATCACCAGCTAAACTCTAACCTGCACCTACACTGCACTTACACACCACACCTTCACTACCTACATCATACATGAAACCTACATCCTAATGTTTGCTGTTCTACACTCTTGCAACATAAACTACATCAGGTACGACTAGCTAACATGTACATCCTTCAGCACCACATGCAGCCTACACTGCCGTCAGCACTCTTTAAAACAGGTGTCTTCAACCTTTCCTGAGCTACTATCTAATATAGGGAGTTTATACATGTACATAGATACCAAGGGGCGGATGTATCAAGATTCCAATTTGCGAATTCTAATAGCGATTTTTTGGGAATCGCTATTTAGAATTCGCAAAATGGAATGTATGTACAAAATCGCTATTTTTTAGCGATTCCTTATTATTCTTTATTTGCGAATTCGCGTTTTGCGAATTCGCAAATAAGGAATAATTTCCAATGCATTCCTATGGGCCAGGATTTTGAAATAATTCTCAAATTGCGAATTCGCAATTTTCTAATCGCAATTTGAGAATTAATTCAAGGTTGCTGGGGTGTCTGAAAGATACCCTGCTGCACCACTGAAATGTACATATGTGTGCATATGGCGCACATACATGCCCCATGGGCATGTGTGCGCATCACATGCCACCTTAAAAAATTTTAAATTGTGCATTTGTTGAGGACTTCGCAAATTACCATCAACTACAAGTTGGTGGTAATTTGCGATTCCTTAACCAAAATTCGCAACAGAAAAATGCTTCATACATAGCATTTAAGGAATCACAAAATTTGCGATTCCTTAAATGCTGTGGCAAATTAAGGAATCGCAAATCTTTGCGATTTCTTAATTTGCAAATTTTTGATACATTCTAAATCATGCAAAATGACTATTTGCTAAGTCGCAAAGGCCGAAATTCTGCGAATTTCGGCCTTTGCGAGTCGCAAAACGGTTGATACATCTGCCCCCAAATAACTTAAATACTTCCCCTAGAGTACCTCATTCCAGATACAGGGAACATAAAGTATTAATAGAACAGGAGATGCATTGCAAAGGTTTACATTTGGGATCCTTGGGGATCAGCTGTGTCCCTTTGCCCTTGAAAGAACAAAAGAGAGTGAATTAGAGAGAGTGAGAGAAAGAGAGACAGACAATGATCTGAGAGAAAAAAGAGAGGAAGTGAGAAGAGAAAGAAAATAAAAGGAAAGAATGAAATAATTAGGGGGAAAAGGCAAGAAACAAAGAAAACAAATTAAATAGGAAAGAGGAAGCAATATTCAGAAAGACCGCAAAATAAAGGTGAATATCTACATTACTAGAGAAAAGAGCACAATACAGGAAATGAAGGAAGAAAGAAATTAAGAAGAAACGAAGAACGAAGAATCAAACTGTGAAGGTATGAATGAAAAGAGGGTAAGAATAAAGAAGGCATGACAAAGGAAGAGGTAGAAGGAGAAAGAATAAAGAGCACAACAGAGAAAGAGTAGCGAAAGAAGGTAAGAGAAAGAAAAAGACAACAAGAAAACAATAGAAAGGAAAGAAAGGAAAGAATAAGAGAACGAAAGTAGAAGAAAAAAGAATGAAGGAGATCAGGTCACTAGGGGATGAAGAAAGGAGAAAAAGAAAGAAAAAAGAACAACAGGTAAATGCAACAAAAGGAGGAAGACAGAAAAAGAATAACAGAGGAGGAAAAGTGAAGGCAGAGAAAACAGATTGAACAAAAGGAGGGATAGAAGGAAACAACAAGAGAAAAATACAGAGAAAGAAAGACATTGAGAAAGACAGAGATAGGACAAAAGAAAAGAAGGAGAGGAGAGAAATCAAGTAAAGGTGAAAGAAAGAATAATAAAAATGGAAAAAAGAAACACAGAAATGGGAGAAAAAGAAAGAATGAAAGAACAAAGGAAAGAATCACTGAGAGAAACAGGGAGAGAAAGAAAGGTGGAGAAGAAGGAATTAGTTGGAAAAAAGAAATATGCCAAGAAAAAGAGAAAAAATAAAGAGATTTAAAGAGGAAAAAAAAGTAAGAAAGAGACAAAGAATGGGAAAATGGAGGAAAAGGACCAAATAGAGATGGAAATGAGAAAAAAGGGAAAAGAGCAAGAATAAAAATTAAGCTTAGAAGATAAAAGAGGTAGTGCAAACAAATAGGAAGAAAGTGAGAAAGATAGAGAACGAGAGAGAACAAGAGAAAGCAAGAAAGAGGGAATAAAATACAGTGAGAATGGAAATGGAGAGAGAGACAGGAAAGCAAGAAAAAAGAAAGACAAGGAAAGAAGGTGGAAATAAAGTAGAAAAAAAAGAATTTTTTTTTCAGAAAAGGATAGTCTGCATCATCTAGTACTGTCAGCTTTTGCCTAAATCATAGAAACAGGCACAGTGTTTTTAATAGATGTGTTATCAGGTGGGCACCTGCCTATTCACAAGCCTGTTGACAAGCAAGTATCATATGCGAGCCCAGATTCCACATGTAGGCAAGAGCTGAGAACACAAAATAGATTCAATCTGTATGTAACAGACTTATAGATTCAAAAGCAAAGCTCTCTTGTAGATTTTGATTTGTGTTTTGTAGAATTACTTGCCTATTTTAGTGCCTGACGTGCACACAGAAATGTGTGTTCATGTCCGTATGTGTTTGTTTGTGTAGTTGTGTATGTGTGTGAGAAACAGAGAAAGGAGAGAGAAAGAAAGGGAGAGAGAGATGAAACTGCATTCCTTTTCACAAGACACACAATTATTGCTGGACGGAATGCAGAAAAAAATCAAAACATTCACCCCAGTCAAGGGATCTGGGTTAAATCCATCAAGCTTTTGCTCACCATGCCACCCCAGTTTAGACCTGACCAGTCATTTTCACCTCATGGACTAGGGGCCAGATGTAGGTAGACCTTTACCGATCGGAATCGGCCGAAAATACCGATTTTCGGCCGTTTCCGATCGGTAAAGGGCTAGGGAGATGTAGGTGCACATATTCTGTAATTTTACCGAATCGTTATTATTACCGAATCGGTAATAAGTACCGATTCGGTAATAATTACCGAATCGGTAATATTTACCGATTCGGTAATATTTACAGATTCGGTAAAATTACCGAAAATGCTATGTGGGTAGCCAATTTTCTATTGGCACATGGCTTACAGAATCGGTATTTTACCATGGAATACAAATCCATGGTAAAATACCGATTCCTGTGTACATGCACATCTGTGCATGTACACATGTGCCATGTGACAGACAGACGTGCCCTTAGGGCATGTCTGTGTGCCACATTGCACACATGCCCGTTTTGGGGGTGCTAGAGGGTGTCAAAGTGACACCCCCTGCGCCCTTGTGAATTCTTTAATTACCGATTCGGTAAATACCGATTCGGTAATGCTTAATCATTCCTATGGGCTTCAAAGCCCATAGGAATGAATGGGCATTACCGATTCGGTATTTACCGAATCGGTAATTAAAGAATTGTTAAGGATTCGGTAACGAATCCAGATGTTGGGACCTACATCCCATTTACCGATTTTGAAATACCGAATCGGTAAAATTCAGTATTTCAAAATCGGTAAATGGGATTTACCTACATCGGGCCCTAGATCAGCAAAGTGCACAGGAAATAGGTGGTGCTAGCTCCTTTTTTTGGCACCCCATTGAGCCTTCTGTTTTGCAGCAGATGCTGCCAAGGCATGTGCGGGTCCTTTTTTAACAAGGTTTGTACTTACACCCATTTCACCCCCTCAGTGTGTCAAGATGCATTAAACCACTTGTTAGGTTTAGCCCCATACAAATGAGGGACCACTTTTGTCCAGGTTTTTCTGTCAAATTACTAAGCACTGACAAAGGCAAACTGGATCCCAGAAGATGTCTTTGGGAAGGGGTGCAAAGCTAGCACACCTACCCAGGCACACTTTGGGAGGAGCCATGAGGAGTCTCAGGGACCCAGTCATTCCCATAAAGAAAGATGAAGTTAAGCAATGTATCCACTTCAACATGCAGTCCGATATGCTGGCAGTAGAAAACAGAACAGCATGGAAGTGCCACACATCCTCAACTGTTGCACTCTCTTTGGCCTCTGAGAGTTCAGAACTTCACTGGAGAGGTCAACTTTTTAACAAAATATACAAAGAGACAAAGCAATTGTAGACCTATTTTGTAATACATCGCATGGTCATTAAGATGCAGTTTATGTATGTTATTATTATAGTACTTTTGATTTATTGGCATGATGCTTTATCATGTATTTCCCGTTATTGCTACCTAAAACAGTCCATCATTTTTAGAGTGTTAGTCCTAAAATAAGATAAATGTTTGTTAAAATAATTATTCAGTGTTTTTAAAGCCTGTTTACTATTTGTTCTGATAAAAAAAGATATTGCAGTCTCTATGTCATGTATTGTGTTTGAAAAGAAGTTAAATATTTCACAAAATCACACATTAAAGTACAGCTATTTTATAGGTAGAAAACACTAACAGTCACATGCATCAAAGGATTTTGCAATCGCAAACGGTGCGATTCGCAAAAATCGGCCGTTTGCGATCGAAAAATCTGCTTTTGGAATGCATGAAGGGTGAAGGCCCTTGCAATTAAAGAATTCGCAAATATTTGCAAATTCTCAAATTGCGATTGCATTTAACGAATCGCATTTTGCGATTCCTTAAATGCAATGCATAAAACTTTAGAAAATTGCAAATCGCAATTAGGGGGAGCAAATTACCATGAGGTTGAACCTCATGGTAATTTGCCAAAACTTTGAAAAATGCACTTTTGTGCATTTTTCAAAGTTTCATGTTGTGCACACACATGCCCTAAGGGCGTGTGTGTACACAACATATGTGCATAGATTGATTTCAGGGGTGCAACAGGGTGTCCTTTGGACACCCCTGCACCCTTGAAATCGCATTCTCAATTTGCGATTCGCTAATTGCTAATCACAAATTGAGAATATCTTCCCATTCATTCCTGTGGGCCACTAGGCCCATAGGAATGAATGGGAAGGTATTCCTTAATTGCGATTCGCAATTTGCGAGTTGCAATTAAGGAATTTTAAGAAATCGCTAATTTTTCTGCGATTTCTTCATGCATAGGCTTTTGCGATTTCTTAATTGCGATTCCTTAAAAATCGCAATTAAGAAATCACAAAAGCCAACAATGATGCATGTACCTGTAAGTTAATACAAGTCTAGAGAATAGCCAAATGCAATTAATTACTTTTGATTGTAATGCCCATTTCAAGTACAGAAAGTGGCTATGAAACTAGTTCACACCTCCCAGCCAGTCCCTAGAAATACATTTGGTGCACACTCTAAATGGTATCAATCGCTTTTGGTATTCTCTGCAGTGCAGAAAGACATACATTTATAAAAAATAAAACTATCTTGGATGTGAAATAGAGGCAAGAATTTCTGATATTGTTAACGGGTGCACCACTATATTTATTCAATATATGACCCATCTTTATCCTATACACTTTCTTGCTGCTAGTGCTCAAGAAACCTTAGGCTACATCCTTATTTTCAATCTGTTTTGGCAACTCATGGTTCTACTTGGTGTATTTCAAGGAGTGAATATATTTCTCTTATCTGCTCCGGTTCTGTCTTATCGTTGATTGAGTCGTAGGGCCTGATTCTGAGTTTGCCGGGAAGGGTTAGTGTGCCGCAAACTTGAGGGATAGCCTGTCTGCAATATTACAACTTCATTATATCCATGGATCTAATTAGGTGGACGGGATATCCATCATGTTTGTGACTAAGTATCCCAGCCACCAAACTCATAATCAGGTCCTTAATGATGGGTTTAAGCCTCTCCTGTGTCACAATAACTGCTCAATGCCTGATACGTTTTACTTAATTCTTGTTTTGGGTTTGTTTGTCTCTTCTTGTTTGTCATAAATCATTCAAATTACCAATATTTCCTTTTTCTGCATATTTAGGAGAATGCAGCTGAACTTGAAAGGATGGCATTAATGTGTCAAATTGCGCTTACCAAGGGGATACCACGTTCAATATCTTCTAGGATTATAAATCTATTTACGGTGCCTTCTATTCCAGAGGAGATTGTGTTTTGGGCCATCCATCAAATGGCAATTCTATACGGTAATTTGAAATAATGCTATTTAGTTGTGGAACACTGTGATCTGTGGCAATCTACTGGAATTACTTAACAAAAGAAGAAACGTGAGGAGGGAACATAGGCGCTCGTTCGTCTCCACTAACCTTGAATTAGACTAAGAAAGAGAACAAACTCAAAGCTAAGCTTCAATTATACCAGTCATCAGGGTCACCAGAAAAACTCTCCAGTGCAGGGAACCCATTTGGTTTATGGAAGAACCCTCACCCACCAACCTAGTTGGTGTCATGTTCCATCATAGGGTTCCCACCCAGGGGGGCGAGTATCTCCTAGGTGTGCTTCGTTGCCTAATTACAGCGGATATTTTTTTTTGTTGAGTTTCTTTTTGGTGAGGAGTGAATACCGTGAGAGAGAAAAATTAAGGTTAAAACTACCTCCGGGGTACCAAATTATTTATTATGTGGTCTAAGGGGTAGTGTTAAACGCAAGTTCTTTGGACATGAGTGAGAGATTGTGATCTCACACGTCTCTTAAAGGGTGTTCAATAGTCTACATGTTTCAGCCAATTAATTTTGCAACTGATTGGCTTTCTTCAGGATCTATGCTTCAGAGTAAATATAGCCCTGAACCTGCATGAAATATGCATACACGCTAAGGTGTGCATAGGTGTTTAGGGTGCATAACTTACCCTGAACCGCTTTGGTTCTATGGCCCAAAGGATGACAAAAGTGCTTTTAGATGGCTTGTGATTTTCCACTGTCCTTGAGAGGTAAAGGTTAATTCACCAGAGGGGCTCACCCCAACTGATCAGAAAGCCTCATCCCCTTGTCAATATGCACCGCTCATTACTGTAGGAAGGATGATGTAGTCTTTTAAACCTCCCGGGAACACTGCTTCACCGAGATCCCAGAAGAGACGAATGAGTAGGTAAGTATGCAGGCGGCTGACCTTGATGCAGTGAGTAACTAAAGCACAATACCACTCACTTGAGATGTCACATGACAGGTACAGCCTCTGTTAAAACCATTTTTTTCCCTGTTTTTTTTACCCTTACTACCATGTACAGAGTGTGACAATAGGCACCGCCTCCCACCGGGAACTAGGTTGTGAAAAAGTTTAGTGCATTAAGTAGTTTGTACTTAAAAACCATTTGCTGACACTTGCATTTTATTCTGACAGTCTGCTATAATATCCTTATGCACCTTCCTTGACTCAAATTCAAATTCAAAAGTACTTTATTCGGTTTTCATTTTCAGAAACCATAAAAGTTAAATAATCCAAGATACAGTACAAACACATAATACATTTTCGTTACCCTACGGCAAGACATTAACAGGAAATTGATTACTTCGTTGTAGAGATGTTGGTGACATAAAAACATTTTCATATTAAAAAGAACCTTAAAAATACAATATCCAATTAAAAATCTAGACTTTTTCTACATTTCATTGCACTTTTTAAAAAAACGGCCACAAAAGGGACACATTTGGGATTCAGCAACTGCAGGTAAAAAAGAGCTGGACGTATATGCCGGAAATTTAACTTTTTTAAAATGGGTTTTAAAAAAAGGGATATGGGCATTTCATAGTATTTACAGAGGAACGTAAAGTGGAGCAGATCCTGTGGAGACTTGTTGTCGCAGCCACGGGATGCTAACACTTTCCCTTTGTGACTTTCCCTTGGTACTGCTAATAACAGGTGGAAAAGATTTAGTCTAAACCTAGTAAGTAGAAAACGATCATATGCAGATATTGGCAAGGACAGATATGGTTCCATATCTGGGGAGGTTTTAAGCGTCAGGTTTTGTTGAGAATAAAGGAGTGTTTTACGAACGTTATATCCTTTCTAGTTATACCTTCAGGTTTTGTGAATAAGTCCAGACGTCCCAGATCGTTAAAACTAGGGGCATATTACCAACAACTAGCGATAATTATCGCTATGTTGGTTTAGCAGCGATATTTTTATCGCCGAGCTGCGGCGATTTGTATCGCTTAGGAACCTTGCTATTATCAAGGTTTATCTTCTAAGCGATAAAAATCGGCCGAAATGCATGAATATCGCTGAAAAGTCAGCGATATTCATGCATTACCGAGCTAATGCTCTTAGCCATGTTATCCACCTACCATTGGATAACATGGCTAAGAACTGCTCAGGGGCAGGTGTTAGCTTTTTGAGATATTCGCGCTTAGCGCGAATATCTCCAAAAGTTGGTAATAGGAGATAGTGATGTTAGCGACTGTTTCCAGTCGCTATCATCTTGGCACGTCCACTTTGCATGTCATTAGTGATAAATATCACTGACATGCAAAGCGGGGCCCAAGATGGTCGCTATCTCCTACTAGCTGTCGCTAACTGGTGTTTGCGACAGCTAGGTAATAGGGAGATAATTTAACTCCTCTTTCTTGGCTTTTAAAGCCAAAAAAGAGGAGATAAACCCCCTTGATAATATGCCCCAAGATTTTGAATACTTGATCCAGGGCATTTTGGTCCTGTGATCTAAGTTTAAAATGTCCCTCATAAGGTTATGTGTAAGACCTAGGTGCTTGTTGAGCCAACATTGAGGCCAAAAGGTCAACGGGCGTAAGGCCAGCGTGTCACTTACATAGGGTAAACCAGTTTCTTCGCGGACTGACAGATTCGCTGTCCCTTTTGGGACGCTCAGTAGTTGTTTAAAAAAGTTATTTTCAGTCACCTGTAGGCCTACAAGGCCAGTGTAACCCCATGTGTCACTCCCGTAGCTGGCTATCGATAGACTTTTGGCTCAATATATTTTTAACAAAGCTGCCACTGGTCGACTGCCCATTTTGTTGGCAAATCCGAATAAAGCGGCATTTTCCCTTGTAAATTTGCGCCTTTTTTTATTTAGGAGTGCTACCCAGTTAAGCCGGTGATCTAAAAGAACACCCAAATAGGAGAAGGTTGAACAGGTGGGCACTCTGGTTCCATTCACAGCAAAAATGTACTTCCTTTTGGAACTAGACCCCACCTGCATCATGTAGGATTTGGTGTTGTTCATGGCCAGATCTCGCTTAGTCATGAATCCATTAAAGGCGTCAAGTAGGGTTTGTAAACCCTTAGGGGTGCGTGTGCGGAGGACTGCATCGCCCGCATAGAGCACGACAGGCAGTCCTCTCTGTCCTACATAAGGCTAATCATCCCCCGTGTCCAGCAAAACTCCTTCTAGGTTGTTAATATATAGATTAAAAAGAAAGGGCGCTAAAATGCACCCTTGTCGTACCCCCCGTTCGGTGTTAAAATTCCTGTATACCTTCAGGTCTATTGAGTATCGGATGTTGGCCTTGGTATCTCTGTGAAGGTCCCTTAGGAAATTCACCAGAGATCGCTCCACCCCCATGGCCTCCATGGACTGCCACAACCTTCCTCGGTTGACACAGTCAAAGGCCGAGGAAAGATCCATGAAGGCCATGTAGATCGTCCCAGGGCGGGCGATGGTGTATTTACCCAGGATCAGATAAAGGTTGAGGCACTGGGCCATTGTCGAGTGACCTGGGAGGAACCCGTACTGGATATCCAAGATTGTGTTATTCTCCTCAGCCCAGGTACTCAGTCTATTTGACTCACCCTGCCTTATTAATTGACGTGCTGGGGCATTTTGATGTTTTAATTTTAAATGGTAATAAATGGTAATAACAGGCTAATTTATAATCCGATGGCACACGAGGTGTGATTCGGATTTTCTCAAAAATCTGAATTACCATCTGATAGCCCCTATTTACTAGGCCATAGGCCTAGTAGAGCCCTCCTGCATTCAGTGCTGCATGCCAGACGATGCAACCACTACTCTCACAGGCACACCTATCAGTAGAGGATAATTAACTACCCGGGACACATGCATGGATGACAGGTCCCTACCATGGGGGACCTTTTAATTGTTTGTAATTATGTTGTGTCTCCTTTTCTCATGCATAAATGATCAAATCTGACGGTGAACCGTAACCGTAAGTTATGTACCTTACACACCTATGCACACATTAGCATGTATGCTTAGTTCATGTAGGTTCAGGGCTATTTTTACTCTGAACCACAGGCCCTGAAGAAAGACAATTAATTGGAAACGCATTGGCTGAAACATGTAGACCATTTCACACCCTTTAAGAGATGTGCAAGATCACACTCTCTCACTCACATCCAAATAACTTGCTTTGAACCCTACCCCAGGGACCACATAATAAAGAATTTGGTACCCCGGAGATAGTTTTAACCTTAATTTTTCACTCTCACGGTATTTACTCCTCACCAAAAAGAAACACAACAATAAAAACAGCTCAGCTGTAATGAGGCGTCAAAGCACACCTAGGAGGCACTTGCCCGCTGGGTGGGAACCGTATGATGAAGCATGCCACCAACTAGTTTGGTGGGTGAGGTTTCTTCGATAAACCAAATGGGTTCCCTGCAAGGCAGACTTTTTCTGATGACCATGATGACTGGGTTGATTGAAACTTAGCTTTGATCTTGTTCTCTTTGTTTGTTGAATCTACTGGAATCTACATTACTTTTAGGTCTGGCTGCAAATAGTGTTATCTTACTATGGCTCATGCCATCACCACACTCAAATACACAGAGAGTGGGCTTTGAAACATGTTCCAACAGATGTTGGCTTGTTCATTTAGGTCCCTTAATACATTGCTTGTGAAAGGTTTTTCACATATTGAATAAACCAATGACAGTAATGTGGATTTATACATTTTATAGTGGTGATTGAAAATGGGTCAATCACTAGCATTGCATATACAATACAAATTGAAAGCAGAAAAAAGCCATACACAGTAATTTTAAGTTCTCTCCTACAAATATTTCAAACAATGGCGGCATTGAGAATAGAGGCCCGTGCATTTTTGTCATTTTAACCTGCATATTTAAAACACTTCATTTTTGAGGAATGTGACAACTGAAATGAAGGAAATAAAACATCACTACTATGCTTTTCTACCAAGTGTCATAATGGGTATACACATAAACTCTAAAATGATTCCTTTTTAGACAGTGCTCATGAAAGAAACAAGCATGCCATCAGGAAGCTTCAAAATATGCAACTCCAGCAAGAGGCCTTAGAAGTGTATGGTTGTAACTTTAGCTAAATACAGGTCCACTGACAGCCACTTTTGAAGGACAAAATGTATTGCTGCTATTTTGGGTATTATGTTAAAATGATGAATATTGTTTAAGATTTGTTGACGTTTGTGGTAATTTCAAATTGCAGATACACATTTCAGCACCACATACCAGCAGAAGATGTTCCTTACAAGTGTTATTTCATTATGTCGCTTGCTAAAAAACAGTTAAAAAGTAAAACAGCTCTACACCAACCAGCTACTTAACTATTATTATTAAGCCTTTATTTGTACAAGGAAATGCAGCAACTCTGCTATAATTCTGAACTCCTTAATCACCGTCATAAAAAGGTGCAAGTGAATCCAGGAAAAAACAATGTGAAACTTTCTTTTCTGCCTACTGATAAAGGTCGATTGCGTAACGTGCGTTGTGAAAAGATGCATTGTGGGAACATTGTTTTGGCTTGGCATGGGCAACAGAGGCTCCCTTGGCTAGACTCCCTACTTGCTTTCTCCAGAACTGTTAGTATAAACGTTGCTGTACATGCAGAAAAGTGTCGACTACACCAAGATGCAAAAATTGTAGTAAAGTCTTACTTGTGTGAGTCATGTTAAGGAAGAGTTGCAGTCATTTTGTCAGAAAAGAAAGGTCCTCATTTCTCTGTATCAAAGTTGGTGAAACCTGGTTCCCATATACCTGGAGGGTTTGAAGTTTTATGGTCTGCTGAGTAGAACATTTAGAAAGCAATACATCAAGTTATTTTACAAAATGTATTATAAAAAAACATAAGCTTTACAGCACACTCTTCATTTCAAGTTTTTATTCATCTTTTTTTTTTATTATTGATGTTTTTTCTATTTTCTCTTTTAGAACCAGAAATGGAACAATGCCTCAGTCTTATTCTCAGAACATTCTGTCCTGTAATGAAGACTGCTTCTACAGTCAACCAGAAATTTTGGTTTAGCCTTGGTGTGTACTTGCAATGGTGTAACGGTGGGGCTCTGTTTGATGCTTGGGGAGTGTGGGGAGAGTACACCTTTATTAAGTTCTCTTTTGTAACATTACCTGAGAACACCCTTCATGCAAAGAGATGCAATTTCTGTTTGATGCAGCGAATACCAGTCCATATTCATCTTTTTTTTAATCTACATTGAACTCTCATTTGTTGCCCAAATCAGAATTCAACTGCAACATTGGTCTGCATAAAGTGTAACTCCCCTACTTTCTAGTACATCTGCATATTGAACTGGCATGCTGAGCTGCTGTGTCAAGTTTGCTATGTCATGACTGGAACACATCTCTTGTCGGAAGAGTACACCTCTGAGAGACACCCTATTAATTTCCGTACCAAAAATCTAAGGGTCTGATTTAAAGTTTTGGGGGACATGTTGCTCCATCACAAACGTGACGTATGTTCCATCAACTGATTTATTATAAGTTCTTTATAACATATTGTATTTGTAATAAGACGGAAGGGGCTATCCCGTCATGCTTTTGATGGGATACCCATCTGTAGAGGATGTATCCTTATGGCTAGATCAGATGATCTCGAAGCTGGGGAACAGGGTTCAAGTCTCTGCAACGACTCTGAACATCCTGTGATTCTGGGCAAATCACTTAATCTCCCTGTGCCTAACAAAATGAATATGTCGTTGTGTAATGAAACTGGTGCTCATGTACAGCACTCTGATACCTGATATCTTCGGGTCTAGCATGCGCTATATAACACTAAATAAATACAGGCCTTATGTTGTGAAATCACATACATGGAAAGAGGAGCATTAAAGCCTGTAGAAATTGTACATAAATTTCAAGAGGTCATTGTTCATTTCCATGGCACAGACATCTAGTTGCAACCTGCAGCTCGCACAATTGCAAACTCGGCACCATATTAAGTAAAGGTTTAGACTGGTGCAAATCAGGGAGTACACATATTTTAACCATTTTTCCCACAGGAAAAATAAAGAATGCAGGAAGCAAGATCTGCACCCAACTAAACATGTGCAATAATAGGACATAACAAGGAGAAATGTAATTTCACACTTTTTGCTATGTTTAAAATAGGAAATTGAGTGAATTAGTGTTTTTTCAGATATGTGATATTAAATCAGTCCAGTTTCTTCCTGCCTGAGCAGTAAAATAGTGTATAACCTCTATACCACATTTTTACTCTGAATCAGCACTTCTTTGTTAACCACATAAAATGATTCACAAAATTACTAATAAGGAATGTTTTAATGCATCATCTTTTATATTTTTAATGCACTTTTTTTATTTTGCCAGGAGGGCCAATATCTTCATACACTATGAACTTGTGCAAATCTGATTTATCCACTCTTATTTCAAAAACAACAATACTGTGCAAAATGGAATTGCTTTGCAACAAATTTTAAGTAGAAAGCAACCTGGTGACACAAATTCGGCCTTTCATTTCCTTTGAGTTCAAAACAATGAGTTGCATTAATGTGGAATTATTACCATGTATTGTCTAGAATGCTACAAAAGTGCAATAGGATGCAGAAGCGAAATGGAAACCATTACATGACCCATGAGAGTCACAGAAAAGCTATCTGTATTGAGACTATTACCTGTGAATAATCGTTTAATATCAGCAGACACATTGCACTGTTTTTGCTCAGTATGTCCTATGCACTACCAGGCAAGGTGGGAAATATGTAGATAAATGCAACACTTAAGCCTTTGAGCTTTAACTGTGATTTTCTGTTTTTCTGCAAGTCATTGAGATGTTATCAGGCCAGTTTGCTGCCAGTGTAGACACTCCTGTAGTCACACTTTTCTTTGAAGCCTACTCAACCTGTAAGGCATTTCTTCTAGAAACCATCCCCAATCTCCAGGAGGTAAGTTGGGAAAGTGGGGAAAGAACAGAGCGCAGTGGATGAAGGTTGAGAGCTGTTACGTTTTGTGAGATGACTGATGCATACACATTGACTGCCCCTTCCTCTACCTTTGCATATGTACTTCATTTGATGAAATACAAAAAAAGGAAATTCATTCTCTTGACCCACATTTGTGATCTCCATTATTGTAGATAACTAAAATGTGTAAAAACCTTTATTGTACCACACCAAGTATCAAAAGAATATCAGGTCCGCTATATCAGACAAAATCAAAGCTAAACCATGTTATAATACTAAAGTATTAAGCAACACTTTTAAGTCTAATAAGCATTTTTGAAAAACGAAAGTGCCATAGAGAGATTCTATGGCAATTTAATAAAATAAGTGTTACAGTAGTCTCTTTTTTATGTCTACCACAGCCTGTACATGAAGAGGAGTCAGAGAGGACATTGGGATAAAATGATGGCACAGCTGAAAAGTGGTTGTGAGGGTTAATGGCAGGAGTTGTAATGAGGAGCTTCTGGGAAGAGATGACTTAAGTAGGGGAGTAGAAATTGTTAAAAACAGCTGAGAGACGTGGTGGAGTGGCAGGGGAAATACATACATTTAAAGAATGGATGAGGGGGAGAAAACAAAGAGGGTGGGTGGGGACCCTCATCCAAGTAAAACAAGAGAGGGTTGTGAGGGGTGCAGCATAGGAAGGTATGGTGGCGAACAAAAGGATCAATGCAATTTTAGCAAAGGAATATGAGGCAATTACTCTGATATTACATTCAATAATTATTATAAATATAACAACTTGGTACTATAATTTATTTGAAATATTTGTGGAAACAAATTCTTGGATAACATTTCAAATTTGTCTTGTAGATTATGCTGCCAGTAAAAACAAACCACTGCCTTTGCATGGCAGAATCACCTCCTAGGTAACAGATGTCTAGTGCAGCTGCCTCTCCAGGGAACCCCCACCTTCCACATGTGGCTCATGTTTTCTTAGTAGTTAATGTCTAGTGTGTGGAACTGAAACCTGCTGTGATTTATCTTAACAGGTCTGGGGACAGGTCATCACCACTCTGGGACATTTGGCCTCCGTCCTGCCAGAGGAGCAACTAGATAAAGAGCTTCCATGGTTGGTCAATGAGGTTAAAAGGCTCCAGCCCCAACTGCCTGCTGATATGGCATTTCGTTTGCTCACGGTGAGTGTGACCTTTATTTGCTGTCCATGCATGTCACTTCAACCAATCCCAAGTGATCCACTCATAATGAACACCGTATCCTATAGTGAGTGATTAGCTGCAATGAAACAATACATTATTGAGAAATGAGGGCTGAATACAGAACTAAAGGGTTCTATTGGTGAGTCAGTTACACCACATTTAGAGTCCGAGATGGTTCAGGCCTCCATCATGTGACTGGTCATCACATTGGTATTCCACACCTGACAGTACAAATGTTGCGGGTATCAATAATTTTGAGATGTAAGAAAAATGCATGATTCCAAGCTTGCTCCTTAGGTACCCGTGAGAAATAGAAATACTATACAATTCAGACTGTAGTACCCCACTATTTGACACATTCAAGCATGGTAGTTTCTTAAGCATTGATTTGGTGTATTGTTTGGGGAGATTAAGGGATTAGGGGGAATATAGTTTTCCAGCATTCAGTCTAAATACTGAACTAAATACATTTTGATTTGTACACAATACGTGAAGGCAGCCTGAGAAGCAAAACTAACATTTTTATTTGTTACATATGAAATTGGGATAAATAAAAAATAAATATGAACCAAACAGTGGTGTTGAAATTTAAATAAACATTAGCATTGCAGTATTTTTCTCCACCTGTTGTTGTGATACTGAGTAAGTAAAATGTGGTTATGGAAGTGAAATCAAGCATACTGACGCTCCATATTGGTGCGTTGATCATAACGAAACAGCAAATCTTCAGACACTAGAGCCCTGTGATAGATCCTGAGCAGTTGGGAGGCTTACTGAAGCCTCATTGTGCTCTTGAAAGTATGCTGTTTTAATTGTGCATACAGCAAGATCATTACAGCAGCATTTAACCCTTGTTGTTGTTGTTGATTTTATGAATAGCTTGGACCTGCGACCAATTTTATTAAATCACATGTTATGAACCTGACACTAAAGTACATAAAAAGTGCCACTTTTTGCCCCAGGGCCATATTTAAGTAAGGTGGACAACTTTCCGTATTTAAGTATCGTATTAGCTGGCAACCATTAGTTAAAAAGAACATATGTTCCTTTATGAGAGCATGTGCAGGTGTTAATGAATTCTCCTCCTGTTTGTGCCACAAACCTCTGAAAATTATTCTGGATATATACAAAGGCAAATGCATACCAATTGCAACCTTTGTCAGTGAAATATGGGGTAATCGAATATAAAACAACTAATGATAGCAGAGAATAACAATCTCAGAGGACTTTTGGCATTGGGACAATATATCATCACTGAAATTATACATTAGGAATTAAGTATCAGTTGCATTATGGATTATATTAGGTCACAGCTCTAACAGCTCTGGTGTAGCGTTTGGTTAAAAGAAGTTCTAAGCCTGAACAGATTAATCATACTTGATTGTATGAAATTAGGCAATATATGCAATATACCATGGCTGGTTTACATCAGAGATAATTTTATAAACTTAGAAAGACCAGGTTTATTTTCTAATCCATCCAACATTACCAAACAAGACAGGACCTGGTTAAAGGAAGCTTTTAATGTAAGAATGGCTGCTGAGCGAGAAGCATGTAATCTCTTTATTGTTTAGTTAATTAAAACCATACCATTTTTTTTACATGTATCAACTTTGATTAAAAACATACATTGACATTATTTCATCAACCCAATATGTCACAATATAATATCACACAGTCATAAAACAAAAATCCTCAATTATCAGTGTTGGCAGAAACTCTCAAAATTGGTATGTAAACTATGTAAGACTATTGATTTGTTTGGGACTGACATGGAAAACCATCAAATAATGGGTGACAAAAGTATTAGTTTCATTTATGATAGGAGTAATTAATAAATTAAATGTTGGGGCCCTAGGTCTATTATATTAGTCATTAGGACCGGTTGCTGTAGGCATTGTTTCTTCAGTGGATGAACCCTCACATGGTGGCTAAGACTTCAGAGCCTGATCATGTATAACCAGTTTCGGTTCATCTGAGGGTCAAATGGATCAAGCCCTGTAATAACAGCGGCACTGGGGGATCATATTCCTCTAATCCAGAAGGTTTCCTTTAGTAAATTGACACATTCTGGATGAAGTTTCTGACAGGTATATATCAGGTGTGTAAGATCTTCCTGATGACTACCACACAAGCAACGCATTTTTAAGCCAATGTTTTTCCACCTGGGAGCGCCTGATAGTGGGGGATAATTTCCAAACCGTAGTGCCATCAGCCTTTTTTTGTGGACTTAAAAAGTTAGGTCTAAATAAGCCGCTAGTTTGAGGACTTTATAGTTGTTGAGTACTGTCCAGGAATGAGATCTTTGACTAAAAGTACTTTTGTTCAATCATAAAGAATGGAGTTTTGCAGCTTTGTTTGGTGCTAACTTAATTGTTAAAAAGGAAAGATTTTTATTCCAAAGGCCCAAAGTGCAAGAGTATTTAAGTGCGTTGTGCAAAAAAACAGTGTATGGTGATTTATTCCCTTTCTCGAGTTCTTGCCACAATGCCTCATTAAGGCTAGCATTTTCCACATATTGTTTTATCCAATACCAAACTTTTATTGATGAGTAAAGTCGCCCCAGTGTTTCATTAATTAGGCCAAATTGTAAGGGCATTTGAGCTGGCGAAGCGGTTTAAGGGAGTTGGAAGACCTTTTTAAAAATAATAGTTATTAAGTTATTCAGAAAAGTTGAGTCTTTTCGTAAAGGGCAGCACTGGCATACATTAAAGTTGGGAGTGTTTTGGCTGCCATTACTGAAATCAGTGGTCTGAATGATTGGCCCTCCAGTTTTTTTGCAAGTGAATTATAAGCAAAAGTTAGTGCACTTTCCTGTTGATCCATATAATTCTGCTGTTCGCAATGAGTCAGTTTATTGCCAATGTAATATCCTAGATATTTGTAGCTAGACACATTTTCTAAGGATTTTTCTTTCAGACAGATGTTACACAAGCGGGCTACCCGATGACTAATAAGCATGGTTTTTGTTTTTGTTGTGTTGGGTTCTAACTTGTTTGCTGTTAGAAATTGTGGAAGTTCGGGGGGCGGAGCTTGCGGCGAAGAAAATGGCCGCATAAGCCTCGAGCTCCGCTCGGTGATATCAATAATCCTGCACTAATCCTACATTAGCAGTAAATATAGCGTGCAAATTCTGACCTCCTGTCCGGAGGAGAGCTGTGCTGTGCCGAGTGGGAATCCCGACTCTGCGCCGACCCTGGATCCCTGCGAACGAGAAGTAGGCAGGGCCGAGCTGCGGTGGGCCGAGAAGCAGCAGCCTCGAGTGCTGAGGCGATCTGCACGCTGTAGCAGTGCGTGCAGCCGAGGAGTGACGTCCACCCGGGAGTGTTGCGGACCCTAACCAACTGCCCGAAACGGGTGCTGAGGGACAACGGCTGAGACTGCCTTGTGACGGCGCATCACTGCCGCGAAGCCGGAGGACTTAATTTGAGCTTCCACCGCGAGATAGACCGTGTTTGGCGGCTGAGGCGATTCAAGAACAAAGGAGGCCTGGCGAAAGGGGGAGCGTAGCACGGCGCTTGCTGCTGTCTGGTTTGAGCGCCACATTGAGGGGTTTGATTGCGGGGCCCGAGTCAACTAAGGCGGTCGGCGTTGGCAGTGTTCACCCTCGAAAGTGCCCAGGGGTAGTAACCCATAACTTGGAGTTTGCTGGGCACCTGCTAAGACAGGAAGGCGGACGCCAGCGGGTGAGCCTAAATTGACAGCCTTACTGTGCTTCGGGACTGAACTCCTGGAGCTTATACATAATAAATTGGGCATAATTTGGCTGGAGGTGAAAGTCGGGCACTAAGGACGGATCTAGCGGGTCCGTGCTCTGGAATGCACATGGGGTGCCTGACCCGAGCCTTCCACTCCTCGATAGCCGAAACAACGGAGGTGTGGGGCCCTGCTGGATAGTTGCCAAGCACTAGGGCAGTAGTTGCGACCTAATCCCGCTGATAGCCCGATACTAGGCTGTAACGAACCCGGATCGTTATCCGGAAGACGGAGCCGCCCGGCGGCGACAGAGTTGGGGCCAACATTAAGGCAAGGGCACGACAGCACCAGATAAACCCTGCCCTAGCCCAGAGTGCTGCACGGCTATTGTGCGCTCATCAAAGGTACACATTTTGCATCGCGGGGAGGGCTACCCCTGCAGGTGCCATACATGATGGGTCGAGGAGACAAGTCTCAGACTAAACTTTCCTTTGATCAACGGCGGTCTAAGTCACAGGACGCAGTTCACACGAAAAATGGCGCTTCACAGGAGGGTGAAGGCGCCGACGGAGATGCTGACATAAAATCTATGCTGCTAGCGATGGACAAGGGCCTTCAAAATAGCATGGCGGCATTGGGGTCTAAAATTGACGCCCTTACATACCGAATGGACCGGATGGCTGAAAGAATAGACAAGCATGCAGAAAGACTTGATATGTCGGAGCGGAGGCTAACTGAAGTGGAGGAAGCGCACATGGAGCTGAACACCGGGCATCAAAAAATTGAATCATTGATGGAGGCCCTGCAGGACAAGACTGAGGACTTGGAGGCGTGGTCTCGACGCTGTAACCTACGGATCACGGGTCTTCCGGAAACAACACAGACGGGAAACATGACTTAGGCTTGGACTACGCGATGTTGTACCCGGCGAAGCTAAGGGTCAATAGTAATAGCACTCTCACCTGTTTACGGACCCACACGCCCTGCAGCAGGCTCTAAAAGGTTGGTCGAGGGAAAATCGCAAGGCTGCTGACGTACCTAGCAGCAAGGCTGAAGGGAGCAGTCAACTGGACGAGCAGGAGTGATTCGCCGCTTACAACTGTTCCTGTGTTACGGTGAGGTACAGGGGTAGTGCCTCATGGAGGAGCAATTCCAGACTGCCAGGGATTGAGGGGAGGGGGGATTTTGCATGAAGGACTGCGCAGATTTCAAAGCTGCTGTGGAGAGACTAACGTTACAAGTGAATTTACAGCAGCAGTCACAAGAGATTAAGGGTCCGGGAAGTGCTCTATGCGCACAGGCTACGCACTGTTGATATGGGGTCTGAAATGCAATATTATGCTGTAGTTTTGCTATGATTACTCACAAGGATGGGGGTTGTTGCACTATGCTTGCAGATTTTTCTTTGCACTCACCTACTCTAAGTGTGAGTGACCAGTTCCCCCCTAGAACTGCTGATGTGTGATTAACACCGTTGTGGGCAGTGGGTTTCATGTCTCCGGCGTAGTGCGACTTAGCACTGTTTGCTGACAACATGGCAACCTCGGCCCCAGCACTTAATGCTCTTATTTGACTCTCAGGAGTTGGAACCGGTTGGGGAGGGAAAGAGAGGGAGGGGGGATGGGATAGGGTTCGGCAAGATCAGGTTTTGGGAGGTCTGCTGTGGGAGGGGGGAGGTTACTGCTGGTTATTGTTATTTTGAGGGGGAATTTATTGTTTGCGCACACTGCCTGCACTGGGCTTAAGCATCTCTCTGCCACCTATGTTACACGCGCTCCTGACAGATAGCAAATTCCTTGTTGGGGTCTCACGACACTGTCTGCCACTCAACTCACACTTCGATCGACCTGATGTTGGGTGCACTTAACTCGAACACACACGACTTACCTACTAGGCTTCGGGCTCTTACGTGGAACGTACGTGGCCTCAATGACTATCGGAAGCTTAGGAAGGTAGTCAGCTACTTGCAGCGACAGAGGATAGACTTAGCACTCTCCCAAGAGACACACCTACCACTCACAAGCAAGATGTTACAGAGCAGAGGTCTAGTAGGTTGTATAGCGGCGGCAGGATTCACGTCGCACTCCATGGGAGTGTTAACCTGGGTCAACCCTAGATCGAAGCTGACACTGAAGCCACTACAAGCAGACAGGGAGGGCCGTTATGTGATCACACGGTGTACAGGGATGGGACTGGATTTACTAGTCATTAATGTGTATGGCCCTAACTACTGAGTTCTACCGTAACTTGGCCAGTGTGGCTCGCACCTTTCCCACGTCGCAGTCGCTGTGGGGGGGAGATTTAAACTTAATACTAGACCCGGCTCTGGAGAGATCAGCTGGCCCACCACGTAGACCTTCTGCTGCAGCGCAGGCGATGCAAGCTGAAATGATTAGCCATGACGTGGAAGATGTATGGAGGTATAAACACAAATCACAGGGTGGATTTACGCACTACTCTGGCTACCATGACATTCACACGCGAATAGACTACTGGCTGGCAAGTTCCTGTTTGCTGCGGCGCGTCAGTGCTTGCACAGTTCTGGCGCGCACTCTCTCAGAACACTCTCCGCTTCTGCTGGAGTTGGAGTCCCCTAAAAAGGCATTTCCCCCGTTCACATGGCGCTTACCCCCGTTTTCGCTTCTAGACCCACAGTTCCGAGGTGAGCTTGCAGAAGAGATCAATGTCTTTTTTGAAGCTAACATAGGGTCTGTAGACAATTTCCAATCAATCTGGGAGGCCTTTAAAGTATACATTAGGGGCATACCTATGCCCAAGCACTCGAGCGTCCTTAAATCCATCCGGCAAAGACTGTCATTGTTGGAAAAGAAACTAGCTATATTGGAGGAACGACAAAGGAACACCACGGACTTAGCGATAGTTGAGGAAATTAAAGCACTTATAATCGAATACAACAAGGAGGCGGACAGAGAGGTACAACATATGGGCAAATATGCCACAGCACGAACGTATGGAGAGGGAGACCGACCTAGCTCACTCCTAGCCAGAATACAGAAGGGCAACAGGGGGAGGTCTCAGATTTCGGAGTTGAAGACGACAGATGGTAAAGTAATTACAGACGAGAGGGAGATAGCTACTGAGTTTAGGAACTATTATACTGACCTGTACTCCTCCTGAGGCGGAGACCTATTGGATGAAATCTCAGACTATCTTGAACACATATCATTGCCCATGCTTACTAACGCGCACCTGGAGTTCCTCATGCAGCCCATAGACAAAGATGAAATAGTTGAGGCCCTGTCGGGTATGCGCTCTGGCAGTGCTCCGGGAGCGGATGGACTCACAGTGGGATTTTATAAAGCATTCCAGGAGAAAATAATCCTGCACTTGTCCACACTGTTTGATGACATCTGCGTGGAGGGGAGCATGCCACGATCAATGAGAGAAGCTCTAATAGTCACAATTCTTTAACCCGGAAAAGCTCCCAATGAGTGCAGCTCCTATAGGCCACTTTCGTTATTAAATGTTGAAGCTAAGCTATATGCGAAGGTAGTGGCTACTCGCCTCGCACTTCTGGCCCCCGAGCTGGTCGCACCGGAGCAGGCGGGTTTCATATCGGAGAGAAATTTGACCTATAATATTCGAACAGTGCTAGATACTATGCAACACATCAGGCAGGACACTGAGGCCATCGCGGTCTTTCTCGACATGGAGAAGGCCTTCGACTCCGTCGAGTGGCCATTTTTAAGTAGAGTACTGCGACGAATGGGACTGGGCGAGCCATTTCTCCAAATGCTAGGCGCTCTATATCACAAACCAACGGCCAGGCTCCGACTGGGGGATCTGGTGACAGACTCGCTCCCTATTAGCAGGGGTACTAGGCAGGGCTGCCCATTGTCTCCCCTGTTATATAAGCTGGTGGCAGAGCCTCTTGCCTGTGCGCTCCGGGAATACCATGGGAATGAAGGAGTCAGCTTTCCAACATATAAGATAGTTGTGTCGACATACGCAGACAACACACAGCTGTATGTTCGTGACCCAGAAAATAATTTGTTATCAATGTTGAGAGACGTGGTACATTTTGGAGCTCTATCGGGTCTTAGAGTCAATTGGACGAAATCAGTAGCATTTCCCCTCACCCCAGTGACCTATAGGGTTGACATGGAATATCCATTGCAGTGGTCCACAGACCTGTTTCGATACTTAGGAGTCAAGCTGCACATAGATTCAGAAATATTACTACGAGAAAACTATGGGGTGGCATATGGTAGGCTGGAGGACGATGTAGAAGCGTGGTGCAAGCTCCCGCTCTCCATCCTAGGACGTATAGCCATCATGAAAATGGTGGTCCTCCCCAGATTCCTCTTCTTGTTTAGCGCCATTCCAATGGTACTCTCTAAAACCTTCTTCCAGACCATGATACAACTCATGATTAAGCTAGCGTGGGGAGACAAACAACCCAGAGCGAAGTGGACTCTGCTTACGCTGCCGTGCGACATGGCGGACTGGGTGTCCCTGATCTAGAACTATATTACAGAGTGGCACAGGCATCCCACCTTCACACGTGGATCCACGGAGATGCAAGGATCCCCCACCTCCGCATGGAAAGGCTCTTTGCGGACCCTCTGCCACTCCCAGCCACAGTCTTCAGACCAGTAGATCGAAGAACGGGTGTCTTGGACTCCATTGCAGCTACCAATCATGCATGGTACTCTCTTTTGCAGGCTCTGAGGTGCGCGCTTTTATATTCTCCTAGCATGCCCATTGAGTGTGCCTTGTGGATAGCGCCGGGGAGAGAAAAAGGCGTGGTGCAAGCGTTAAGCAAACTGCACATCAAGATGGCGGGAGACTTATTCACGGATGGGACAGTGAAAATAAGCGAGCAAATAACAATGGAGGGAGGTGAAGTACCCCTGCTATACCGCTTCCAATAACATAGGGTGCATAGTGCATTAACGGACCTGTTAGGCCCTGACACGGCGGAACCGCCGGAGGTCCCAGAACTCACATGTGTGATCAGAGCTGAGACCCCCAGGAATTTGATCACTAAGCTGTATAAACTTGCTCTGGAGCACAAAGGGTCTCAATTCACGAAAGCGAGAACGGCATGGCAAACTGACCTGCAAGTCGAAATCAATGATGACATGTGGAGGTACTGCTGTGCGAACACTAAGAAGGTGTCGCTGAATGGTAGGCATAGGTTGGCGCATTTCAAGTTTCTCCAGAGGGTTTATTACACCCGGAGCATCTACACAGATATGGCCTGAGACAATCTGCTGAATGTGAAAGATGCCATGAGCCGGTTGCAGATTTTATGCACCTAGCGTGGTATTGCCCAGGGGTACTGCAATATTGGGTCTATATCTTCACAGCCATAAACACGATCCTGGACCTTCAGCTGACCCCAGACCCGGCGCTTGCGCTGCTAGGATATTCCAGAGGCTTGCCGGTAGCAGTCAGACGACTCACAGATATGGGCATGTTAATAGCCAGGAGAGTTGTGGCGAGGTGCTGGATGAGGGGGCCACTACCAACAGCCAAAAGATGGGCTAATGACATGCTGTATTGCTGTACACAATCTGAGCTTTATAGCGACCTTCTCCTCCCCATGTCCCAACCCAAGAACTTCTGGGGCCTGTATCTGACGCACTTTAAGGCTGGGGATACAAACGATGATGCAGGTATTGCCCAGAACGGGGAAGGACAGAGTCCTGATGTACTTACACACACAGGGGATGCACAACACACCAACGCTACGGGGTAACGTACTTGAGGCGACACATGGGAGAAATTCGCAGATAGGGGGTGGCGGTTTTCAGCAACTCGGAGAGGCAGACAGAGACCAACAGGTCATGATCACATTTAAGAGACATGAGTTGGCTCGTGCTACACTGTGCGGCACTGTCCGGCTGCAGACATAAGTGAGAATGCTACTTGATTACCAAGCCAACACAGGGATATCTGGGGGCACTTGGACTCCAATCCTAGATGGAAAGTCCACAGGGAAGGGAGTAGGTTAGCGCAGGGCAGTTGGGGGGGAGGGGATAGTTAATACATGCTACATGGTTTTCTCTAGACGGTAACATAACATGAATGCAATAGCACCTAGTGGGGCTAGATACATACGCACTGGGGGATAAGTTCAGTGTGACACAAGATTAACCCCTTCCCTGCTCATGACGAGCTGAGCTCGTCATGAGGCACAGTGGAGCTGTGCTTATGACGAGCTGAGCTCGTCATGAACAATGGTAAATCTGGAGTAACAGCACAGGAGGTGAAATCCATAGCAGCCAAGGTGTTAACAGAGGGGTAGGGATGCCCCATTACTTTTGCACTGGCAGCAGAGACTTGATTTCTGAATGAACAGTTTGCCGCCGAACCCCAGGGTTGTCGGCTAAATGGCTGTGTCATGCTACTGTAAAGTTTCTTGTTTTGGATTCCAGATACTCTGCCGCCGGCCCCCCTGGGTTGTAGGCTACAGGCTGTGTACATCCATTGAAAGAAAACAATAAAGGTTGTTTGAAAATAAAAAAAAAATAAAAAAGAAATTGTGCAAGTTCAGTTAATATTCTGGTTAGGCCAATCTTGGTTAAGCTGACTAACACAATATCATCAGCGTGAGCAAGGTGTGATAGGGCTAAGGTGCCAAGATATGGGGAATGAGAGTTAATTGCATTAAGGTTTATTGACAGATCAGATATGAAAAGATTAAATAGATGTGGGGCCAGCACATATCCCTGCATCAGGCCTTTGTTCATATATATTTTTCTTGAGACTCTTGAACTGTCCCCGAGTTATACTCTTACCCATGTATCAGTATAAAATAACATTTAGTCCGTTCAGAATTCTTTCTAGAATGTTCCATGCTCTCAGTTTAGTCCACAGAAGATTCCGGTCCACGCTATCAAATGCAGCTTTTCGATCAATAAAAACGACATGCAGATTCTGTTTGTTTTGTCTTGCATTTCTCTGCAATTAGGGAGATGGATAAAATGTTAGATATAGTTCCTATCCCTTCTCTAAAGCCTGGTTGATTTGCAGGAATCAGATTGAGTTTGTTAGACCAATTAATCAGATCTCCCAGGATCAGGGAGGCAAGGTAATTTGATTCGACATCCAGCAGTACTATTAGCCTATAGTTGGATGGGTTTGTTTGTTCTCCTTCTTTGTATATTGGTGTAAAAATAGATCCTTGCCAGCTCTCTGGAATTTGGTTTAGGAGCTCAGCCTAAAAAAAAGGTTCTCTAGTGTTGAGCTCCAGAAAGCTGGGTCATGTTTAACAAAGGCTTACGGGACACCATTGTGCCCCATTGCTTCATCTCTTTTGCTTTGTTTTTTTATACTTTTTATTGCATCTGCTGTGTAAGGGGACTTGTTTGTATTAGATTCCGTTATTTTGCCAAAGATCTTGTTTATGGCATATGCAAAGGTGGTTGGTTGTCAGCACCTGGTTGCTGTGGATGACTTATGTGAACCTGCACTGTCTGTGTCCGTTGGGAAATATGGTGCTGTATTCCAAATTTCTGATTTATATAGTTTGTCCATTCCTGTTCCTGCATATTTTATGTTAGAGTGTTCCTTGGCCGATTCAATTCGTTTATTGTTTGCCAACATTTGTTTGAGTTATGATTTCTTGTGTTGTGTAATAGTTTTACCCAGAAGTTATCCGCTTTTGATCTTTTGTACCCCCATAGCTTTTTTAATAATGTTTTCTCTGCTCTTATAATGCTTCCCATGCAGGGCATTACTGTTTTTTGTTTGTAGCTTCCTTAGTGTTTTATTTAAGTCTCTTCTTAATTGTTGTACCTCACTTGTTAATCCTTTATGTGGGTTGAAGTATGGTATCTTGTGACAAGGTTTAATCCTTACAGTTGCTTGAGTAGACTCACCGAGTTGCACTTTCGCTGTTGTAAATTGCAGCTGATTGCTTCCACTTGACAAGGTGAGGCATTTTAGTTTTATTGTGTTCAAGTTGCCTTACTGAGATGTAGAGGCTTGAAATCGTGTCAAGTTCAAGTTAAAAACAATGTGCTGAATTGAATGGTCGCTCAGTGTGGTGTATTCAATATAATAATGAGTAAGAAGTGGCGTTAATGGTAGCGTTATGATCGTTTAATCTAGTGTCGGCTGTGACATTGGGCCGTGGTATGTGTATTTGGGTGGGGTATCTTCTTCCGATCTTCCATTAATCACACACATTCCCTGGTATTCTAGAGCTTTTACCAGCTGTCGCTGATTTTGTCCTGTTGAGTCGGTCTATTTGAGAGCTGTTGCAGTACGCTCCAGAAAATATTGTCAGATCCCAGAATTTCATCTTCTTCAGATGTGTGGAACAAGTTTAGTTGAAATCCCCAGTTAGAACTATATCCCATGCTGGTTCAGCCCAATGTTATTCCGCGATGGTTTTAAGTAAAAGTGCGTTGTTGTTCTTTTTGGAGGGGACATTCGGCTGCGTGTAGTAGTTGATCAATATTACTGATGTCTTTTTCCCAAGCAATGGTATGTAAGTTTAATATGTTGAATACTCTAATCTGGAGAATTCAACTATTAAGAGGTAAAGTTTAGAGCAAATGCAAACTGTCAGGACCCCATTGCCCAGCCATGTTGTTTGCATTTTTCTGCCACCACTGTGTAATGAGCAAATCCAACTATAGGAAGGTCTTCCAATGCCTATGTCTCCTGTAAGGTTAATTATGTCACAGAAGACCCACTCTTGTAGTGGAAGACCTTCTTCAAGAAATGTATTTGCCCCAGCTATATTCCAGGATAGAATGTGAATCTCGTTCTCGTAAGGATTTCTAGTTTTGTTTGTTCTTTGTCATTCTCTGTTACTGGGGGGCTAGTGTACCCGGAAGCCAGTGTCATTCATTTAAGCTTCAGTTGTTTACTGAGTGACGATCTATGGCTATTCTGTCCAATGTTGCATGTGAACTGCTGCGTCCCTTAGCGCTCTGCAGTATGGAATAAACTTGTTTAGTAACCAGAAGATTGTTGAGATCTTGTTTAGGTTGATGTAAGTGATTATCAATCAGTGGAGAGGGGTAGCAAGGGCTTGTTGGTATAGATAGTTTTATACCGCAGTCCGCATATTGTTGGGAGCTGTTTATTATTAGCTGAGCAATTTCTGCTGATTGCCATGTAGTTAATGTTTGTTCCCTAGAGTCTTTTCGGTCTGCTGTAAGGAACTGGACTGCCAGAATCTTAAGTTGTATGTATCAGTTTTAGGTTCCGGGATTACAGCCATGAGCCTTAGTATCTTACTTCTGTTCAAGATATCATGGCTGCCTTGTAAATTATATTCTGGAGTCCATATTATCTGCTAAATTGGGCTGTTGAGCTCAGTTATGTCCCTTAAGCTTTCCTTAAGTGTACTCTCCTTTGATACAGGGTTTATCTGGCTTGCAATATGATATCGTAGTGGTACTTGTGATAGCTGGGTTCCCTTTATCGTTTCTTGGCTTACGGCAATGATTCCGGAAATCTCTGGTGGGTCTGTATTATTATTTATTTCCTGCTGCTGGGAGCCCAGTGTATCGTCGTTGATTAGTTGACAGGTTTAGGACCTACTGTTATTCTGGGTAAAAGATTCTGAACTGGAGGCAGTGAGTGTGCGGTTGATCAGAGATGCAAGTTTAAAGGAGCTTGGTTTCCCCTTTTTTTGGATCCTTCTCTGTCTGTTCGCCTCTTGAGTTCTGATGCACACAAACCAGCTCTGTCAACTGACTTGTGTATTTCCATTTCCTCCTGGGGTTATAGCATAAACCGAGACAGTGGTATCAGTGGTTTTGTTTTTAAGAGACCCAGAGCCTTCTGTATTCATTCCTCCGGTCTCTTTAATTGAATTAGTTTGGATTAGCGGGGGATTTGCAAGTGTTGATGACGATAGACTCTCATCTAAGTTTTTAGTTTGACATGATGTAGTAAAGATTGGGTATAGTTTGGTGAAGCTTTTCAGTAGGATGTTCCTTTATTCTATTTCTTGCTTTCCTTACTCTCTTTTTTTGCCTTCTGGATTGCAACAGTGTGTTTGGTTGACCTGGATATAGCAATAGTTTTGTTAATTGCTCCGCATTTGCATATTCACCAGTTTCTGTGGTAGAAGACTGGGTTGTGCTATTAATTCCAAGTGCGGAGACTGGCACTACTTATGAGGCTGCTTGTTTGAAGTTGAATCGGTATGATCTGTAATGATACTCTCCGGATGGGGGTTAAAGTGAACCATGTGTTTGTTAAGACAAAGAATCTGTTCCATTAAAGCTGGTAGAAAGCTTACCTTATCTAGTATTGGGCCGCATGCACATGAAGTGGGCTGGGTGGAGTCAATGGATGGTTTTGACTTTATACCTGCAATGTAAGATGCAATAAAGTTTATTGGGTCTATTTGAATGTCAAGCCTGTCTGACTGCATAATCAGAGTTTCTGTTGATGCTTGCAGCAACAGGGGTATGAGTTCCATCGGAATCTGTGTCGTGGTCCTTGCCCCGCTGTCTGTTAGGGGAATTTGTCTGGCATTTTCCTTAGGTCTGAGTGGAAAATTTGTACCTAAACTGGCAATTACAGTGAGCTCTGGGAGTCCTAGAGAGTGCCCCAGGTGGGATGTCTTGTGCTTGTTTCTCTTGTTTAGTGACTAGACTTACTGGGATATTGTCTCCTTCAGTTTTTATTAGCCTAAGTGGCTGGACATGGGTTCCCCTTATATTGTTTTCTTTGCAGTCTGTGTGTACAAGAGCTGTTGTTGTTGAGATGTTATCTCTTGTTATAATTGGACTGAGTGGCAGCAAATGGGGAGTCACTAAACCTGGAGTATCTCCTGTTGCTGCAAAGATTACTAAACCCGGGTCCTTGAGCAACTGAAATATGAGGTGTTTCGTATTGCCTGAGTGCTCTTAGTCGATCTTCCAAACATAGTGGCTATTGGTGAGATCAATGGACTCCTTCATGTAGTACTAGCGCCGGTTGTTTTGGACGCTTCCCTAGTGTTTTGTTTTCCTTTAGTTCCTTTTTTGTGGGCTCCTGGTTTGTCGCCTGGTCCTTCCTGACCTTGCCAGATCACATATTTTTTTAAGGTTGTTACCTTCCTTGAGTTCCTGTTGAGTTTTCGTATTTGCCTTAATCAGGTTATGTTTACTCGTTTCTGTAGGAGAGTAGGATCTGCTTACTATGGCACTTTTTGCTGGTGTTTCACAGTTTTTCTACTTAAGTCTAGCTGGGACCCTGCTATTCAGGACCCCAGCCCAGCTGCTTCCTCTCTAACTTGATTTCATGTACTTTAGGTACACTCCAGATTGGTTACTTGTTTACCCTTGTGAGTCCCTAGTATGTGGTACCTAGGCACCAAGGGCATATGTACCCAAGAGGCCTACCAGAGGCTGAGGCATGTACTATGCCACTTCTGGGAAGCCTTCCAAAATGGCACCATAGGTCTACTACTGCAGCCTGGGTAAGGTGGCGCTTGCACCCCTTGCTAGGATATAGGTTAGCTATATCTACCTTCAATCACTGACACATATAAAGCTATAAGTCACTCCTATGGCAGGCCTTATCAATCCTGAAGGCATAGTGCTTGGTTTTGTGTGAAAAGGTGCCCAACCATGAGATGAGCCACTCTGCAGCTTTCTGAATCTATTCTCTGAGGCTGTTCTGTGATGCAGCATGACCATATATTCTTAAGCTCATTATATCCTTGCGGTAAATGCTAACTTTGAAATGGCTGCATGGAAACATGTGTCAAACACTTTGGAATCCTACCCCCCCCCCCTCACCCCCCCCGGTCCTGGTGGCGGGGGTAGAATTCCACCCTTCTAGAGGGAGAAGACATGTACACACTTACCTAACCGGTAATGGTTTAAAAGAGCCCCAGTATCACAAAACGGATGCTGCAGCCACAGACACGGGTCTAACCTCCTGCTGCTGGATGAAACCCCGGCATGGGAGGCCTAGACAATAGGTTTCCTGTCACAGGGAGGTGTAACCACCATCCAGACAGGCTGTAGAGTATTGGGGCTGGATGGGTGCATTCATAGAATGCTTTTCAGACAGTGCTGGGGGCACACTTGGTGTCCCTGTGCATACCCCAGTTCAAACCGGTTGCAGGGGCACTCAGCCCCTGCTCTGATGCGCAACTGGACAAAGGGAAAGGGGTGTTACCACCCCCTCCCTGGGTCCTCCCATAGGTGGGCCCCTAGAGTAAGTCCAACCCCTAAACATAGTATGAGATTAGGAAACCAGTCCTTAAGACTTTAGATTATATCTGGACGAAATTCTGCAACATATATCCTGGAAATTCGACATTCTATTTCGACTAGAAGACAGACAGATCTCCCTTGGGGGTCAAGGAGTGACTCCCCTGTTCAATCAAGCACCAAAGAAGCATCTTGCCAGTCTGCATTTCCTAGGCTTCCGCTGGATCCCGATGGATTTGCGACACAAGACATAGAGTTGCAGACTTCTCCAAAGCCAACACGAGATCACAGCAAAGCTGAGACCCGCAGCCCTCACGAGTGACGTGGAACCGGAACTCCTGGACACCATGCGCATTTGCTAATGCATCGACTTCTCGAGCTTTCCCGAAGTTGCGCATTGGGCTAATTATAGTACAATACCGAGACCATCTGCACCAAAGATTGTGTGCCTACACTCCACGATTGTTCAGAGAGCCCGCCACCGCTCCCACCCAAGCTGCTTTTGGGGGTCCTGTAGGGGCTCTCCAGTGCATGGCTATGTTTCTTTTTGCTAGGAGGATAGCTAGGGATGCGAATCGCCACTGCAGCTTATCAGACTTGTTTTCGGTAAATTCCAAAGGCACACTCCTCCTATGTGGCAATGTGTGGCAGGTTGACTATTGTTTGTAGTGTGCAATGTATTTTGTCCCCATTGCCTTGTATGGATGGGCAGTCCCAGAACATGTGTCTGAAGTCCGCCTCTAGTGTCAGGATATTAAACTGTATGATTTGAAACGTGTATTCCTGTAAACCTTTTTAGGGTATTCTGAGGCCAGGGACCATTCTTTGTCGTGGAGGGCTCGACCCACTTCGTCCTCCCACGAATGTCTCAATCTGTCCAGGGAGACATTGGTCAATTCCCCGATCGCTTTGTAATGCCATGTTACCAGGTGTCTGCCTGCCCCCATTCGTAATATCGTGTGCAGTACCGGGTGTGTTGGGGGTTCCCCATCTCGTAGGTCCCAGCATTAGCGACCACTATCCAAGAGTTGCCTTTGTGTTAAGAATTGCCCCTGCGGGAGGTCGTACCATTCAACCATTTGCTCATATGTTTTTAGTTGCCCTTCGTGGAACAGAGCTTCTACTTCCGTCACGTTGTGATCGGTCCATACCTGCAGGGCTCTCGCGGTGTAGTAGTCTTCCTTTCGGGGGAGGCCCACCAAGGGAAGCAGTGGGGAGTATAGCAGCCGCCATTTCAACATTCTGTGCACTCGCATCATGGGAGGAACGAGGTGGGATCACTGCAAGATTTGTGAAGTAATATAGCATTCTGGGAACCATAATCATTTTAGCTATAGCTACCCACCAATAGGTGCCAGGGGTAGTGTCTTCCAGAAGCCCACCGCTGATCGTAGGCCTGCTAACACTTCGCAATGGTTACCTTCATAGAGGTCCTCCAGGGAGTGATATAGGCGTACTCCCAGATATCCGGGGTCGCTTCGCTCCACTTCAATGTCTGTGTGCCTATCTCTATGTTCTGTGGCGCCAATTGCGGACCGAGTGGGTAAACTGTTTATTTTCCCCAGTTGACTTTGAGACCCGAGGTCTCTCCAAATTCCTGTAAAGCTGCCCATATTGAGGTGAAGCTGCCTGTTACGTCCTGAACGTATATCAGCAGATCATCTGCGTATAGCGATACGCAGTGTAGTGTTTCCGCTATCGGGATACCCCATGCTTCCCCCTCTCGTCGTAATCGTATGGCCAGGGGTTCCACTGCCAGTGCAAAAAGGAGGGGGGAGAGGGGGCACCCCGTCTAGTCCCCCTCTCCACTGGGAATGGGGCTGAGATAAGTTTGCTGACTCTCCCCCTAGAGGTGACGCCTCTGTATAGGAGCTTTGTGTATGCCATCAGTGTTGGGCCAATATTTATTTTCCAAGGGACTTCAAACAGAGGGGGCCATGTCAGTGTGTTAAATGCCTTTTCTAAATCAAGGATCAGGCACGCCGCAAGTGGGAATCTGTCTTTTACCCTGTCCTGTATATGAAACAGTCTACGTAAATTATGCGAAGTATTAAATCGTGGCACGAAGCCGCATTGGTCAGGATGTACCAAGGCTGGGAGAATTTGACTGTAGCGATTGGCCAACAGCTTTCCCAGGATCTTGCAGTCTGCGTTCAGAAGTGTTATCGGCCTGTAAGAGGCCGGGAGTGTTGGGTCTCTATGGGGTTTCGGAAATGTCACCAACACCGATTCGCAGAACGACTCCGGTAAAATGCCTCTGGTTAGGGTGTCGTCGTATGTGGATGCTAGGTGGGGCACTATCTGGGCAGCAAACGTGCTTTAGTACTCTAGTGGGAATCCGTCCATACCCGGCGCTTTTTTCTTTGCTAACGGCCCGATTGCATGCTTTATGTCGGAGGGTGTAATTTTGCTGTCTAAATCATTCCTATCTGCCAGGGAGATTGTGGGCATAGGCGATGGGTCCATAAATTGTGCCAGCTCACTTGGTGTCTTCGGTGTCGGGGCACGGTATACTTCTGTATAATAGTCCTGAACTATGTGCAAGATGTCGATTTGGGAGTGTTTTAGGTGCCCATTCCTGACTGTGAGCTCTGTGATGGGATGTGACGCCATTTCCTGTTTGACTACCCATGCCAGTAACGCTCCCATTCTATTGCCCTCCCTGTGTGCCCTGGTTGCATATGCGCCGAAGTTGTATTTGCGTAGGTCTCGTAGCGCCTCTGCGTGTAAGAGTTTTGCCACTGAGAGCTGCGCTAGTGTGGCCATCCCCTGGTCCGTGTCTCGGGACATGTCTGCCAATGTTTTCTCCGCTCCGTTTAGTGTCTGTTCTAGTGTTCTCCGTACCCCCACCACCTGTTGGATACATTGTCCTCTGGCGCTGACCTTATATGCATCCTACTCTATTGCCCTGGAGGAGGCCGAGCCAGCGTTCCGTAGAAAATGTTCCTGGATATATTCCCCATGGATGTGGCGAAAGGCCTGATCAGTGAGACAGTCTTGGGGCAGTTTCCATGTTGGGACTGGGGGTTGGGGCGGTCTCCATCTAAGGGTCCCTATGTGTGCATCATGGTCCGACACTATCCTTCCCATATAGTAAGCGTATTGCATCTTGGGTAAGAGGTCTGTGGAGCACAGGAACCTATTATGTCTAGCTCGCAAGTTGTGAGGGATGGAGTGAAAGGAGTACATCCTGGCATCTGGGTTCCGCGCCCTCCAGGCATCCACTAGTGTCCAGTGCTCTACCCATCTACGGAAGCGGTCAGTTTGTTTATGCGCAGGCGAGTATAGTGGTAGGGGATGTGATCTATCTAGGTGTAAATCTAGTACGCAGTTGTAGTCTCCCCCTAGGAGCCATGGGATGGCTGTGTAGTGAGCTAGCACTTTTGTAAGTTTGTCCCAATACTGGTCTTGTTCCACATTGGGGGCGTATATACATCCTATGAGTATAGGTTGACCCTCTAATAGCCCTGTCATGATTACATATCACCCTTCCCTATCTATGTGTTGAGTTTGTTCCTTAAAGGGCACCCCTGGTCTTATCCATATAAGTGTACCTCTGGTGAAGGCGGAGTACACAGTGGCACAAGAGTATGCCCGCCATTTTTTGTGCAGGCGGCCTACTTCCTGTTCTGTCAGATGTGTCTCCTGTAGAGAAAACTAAAAATACGACTTAATGAACATAAGTCCAACATTAGAACCAAACAAGCCAAATCATCTGTCGCTCAGCATTTCCTAGAAGCAGGTCACGGCATTAGTCAAATACGATATTGCGCTTTGGAAACAGTTACCAAACAAGAAGGCAAAGACAATCATATTGAACTGCTAAGGAGAGAGAACTATTGGATTTTCACACTATCCAGCATGAAGCCACATGGTCTTAATGACCGCGTGGAATACTTATGTTATTTGTAAAACGCTGTGTTCAAGTTAACAGCTCCCAGAATGCGAGTAGTGACTAGCTCTCTTACTCTATGGTTATACTTTATCCTGTTAGCTATGATGAGAATTAGCATTGTTGATTTTATGTTAGATTTTATGTTATATTATTTGTTATACAATGTGGCAATTCATCAGCAGATCCGAGAACATTCGGTACTGTTCAGTAAACCACCTAACTGTTTAGAGTTTGTTACATTTTGCTTAATCCGACATATCCTGTTATATTTATGACATCACCTCCACTTCCTTTCGTTATTTTTATCTTTTATCTCTTCTCATTACACTCTTCGAGTTTTTTAAGTTACTCACGAGCGTTACACAATAGACACCCTGTACCTTTAACTAGGCGCCAGACGTTGCCCCGCAACCTCTTGGGTTTTAACTACATCCGGGGATTAGTCACGCCCAAACCCGGTCGAGAACAGTAACATCCACGATTAAACCCGTCCATGCATGCCACGGTAAACCGCACTTGTTTTCGTGTAATTATTACTTTCTCTTGAGATTAATCAGCATGCGCCTGCATTCACCTTTGTTTATACTTTCACCAGAGCACTTTGGGTTCATTGTATATTATTCTACACCAGGCTTTTCGCTCCAAACAGCCATTTTTTATCGTATATTACACGCCGCCTTTGCAAAGTTTCATGGGGCTGAGCACCGATAGGAGCCACACTTTCTCACCAATCGTCCACCAGCATGATTTTCTTTTCACGGAGTCTCGCATTTAACTAGTTTGTTTTAGCCATTCAGACCCCTAGTACATCAATGTTTCTCTTTGTTGACAGAATATATATCCCCAGAAGAAGGCATGTGTGAAATGCCGAAATGCATTGGGATGGTTTGAGTGCATTTTTCCAACTTGGATGTTACCATTGAATATACACTTGTGAATACAACAAGATGCATTAAGAATACAAGATTAAAAATACGAGCATTACAAAATATGAACTTTTTCGTTTACTTTATGTGAATCATAAATGAAACCTTTATATAAGGACATTTGAGGAGCCCGGAGGACATTTCTCAATTTTGAGAGTGCTACCCTATTGTATCTACCACGCCCCCAGCCAGAGGGCGATTCTCTGGAGCACCACACAGATTTGAAACTTTATTAAATAGCTGTGCGTCCAGTAATAACCCTTTCATTCTCCTGTAGGAGGGCCACTTGGGTCTGTTGCCTCTTAACATAGGCGTAGACAGAGTAAAGTTTTGTAGCTGTATGCATACCCCTGACGTTCAGTGTGACAAATTTTATGTCTGTGTTTGGTGTTTTATGTGTCGTGTCACACGAACAATCCGCGTTCTTCTCTAGCTGTACTGTCCCCTTCCCCCTACCCACCCCACCCGCCCCCACCGCTCACCGTCTCTGAGAACTCTGTATTGTCCAGTCTCTTCACATCTCACCCGCTTAAGGATATTTCGGGTCTTCGTTCCAAGACTATTAACCCAATTTGGGTAGATTTCATAAAAAATGTTGACATCCTTTGCCTGCAGGAGACATGGTCTTTGGAGGAAATTCATCTTAGCGGTTTTAAAACGTTTCATGTTCCTGCGGGTTACTCAAGTCATGGAAGGAATAAAGGGGGGATCTGTGTGTATGTCACAAATCTTTTGGGGGCAGTTGGGATAAAAATGGTGAAAGCGTCCAGTTATTACGAAATTATTGTCATCAAAATGTCCTCACTGGTTGAGTTAACAATCATTAACATGTATAATAATCTGGATAAGGGCCAGGTTTGTGATATGCTCCGTGACTCAACGAGGACCTTAAGAGTGTGAGCGATAACTCAGGGAAGGATTGCATCCTCATATAGGGCAGCGATTTTCATCACAACCTCTGCCAACATTTCTTGAGCGGATGTGGCGATTGTGAGGTTGATGATGATGACCACCAGCCCCACTTTATCCACACTAATGGGGGCGACAGCTTTAACGAAGTCATGGCAACACATAACCTAGGTTTCTCTAACTGTTGATTTTAGTCCAACATTTGTAGGGAGAGGACTCAGTACCCTGATCGATTCATTGTTTGTTCAAACAGCTACGCAACCTGGGTAGCGGATTTCGCTACCCATACAGTTGGGATCAGTGACCATCTCCCGCTCAGTATTAACATCTTATTCCCTCATAAAAAGGCAAGCTCGCTGGTAGAGAGCTTAGCCTGGACTCAAGGGTGCATATTGTATAGACAAAATGGGTATTCCCTTCAATGGGCTAAGAGCGACCCTGAGGTCACTAATAAGAAAATAATCATGGAGGCCATAACTCCAATTTTAAAGTGTCTGCAGGAAGAGGCATCACACTTAGACATACTGGGTTCTTTTGCCGATATTACAAGGATAATCCAAAAAATCCTACAGCGCCCCAACAGAGATTTTAAATCCAACAAGAATGGATGGTTCGACTCTGACTGTACAAGGGCCTACTCCCAACATAAAAAGGCCTCACATAGTACCTGGAGGGATTCTGAAGAAGTTAGGAGTTGCAGGAAGGAATACTATTTAGCAAGAAAGAGATGCAAGCTGGCTTGGACCAATCTATATGATGCTTCGTTAAAGAAGGATAGCTCACTCTTTTGGGGAGCAGTTAAGGCATCGTTTTTTAGCACGGGGATGGGGCGAGAATTGAGGTGGCTATATCAGAAGATCTATGGGTAGACTTCTTCGCAGAAGTATATAATCCTGGGAGGACTGATAAAATTGCATACACAGGGATCGCAACCCAGGAGGGTCCAGAAAAATGTGCACAAATTAAAATTAATATCAGTAACAAGGAAATATTAGAAGCCATAAAACAAAGTAAGGGAGGTAAAGCGCCGGGCCCCGACGGCACCCCGATCGACTTATTAAAGTACTCAGTTGAACTTTGGTCCCCACTATTAACCCGAGTTCTTGAATCAAGTTGCAAGTTGGGCTTCATTAAAACCTGGTCCGAATCAGTAATTATCCCTATATTTAAAAAGGGGGACCAGGATAATCCTTCCTGTTATTGTCCTATATCCCTGCTTGACTCCTTTATGAAAGTTACTGGCAGGGTTATTTTGAGCAGCCTCCAACAATGGGCAGAAGATACTAACGTATTAAGTCCAGTACAATACGGGTTTAGGGAGGGGCGGGGCACTATAGAGCAGGTGCTAAATTTTTCCATTTTACATGGAAAATATACTCAGGCTAAGGGAGGCAAATTATACTCAGCGTTTGTCGACTTAAGCGCTGCTTTTGACTGCGTAATCCATAGTCGTTTATGGCAGATTTTATCAGACATGAAGGTGGATGAGGTACTTATATTATTTTTAAAACAACTCTATGCAGGTGCTACAGCCAAGGTGAGATTTGGTTTAAAAGGTAAATGTACCAAGCCTTTTCATGTGAGGAGAGGCGACAGACAAGGCTGCGTACTCGCCCCTTTTCTTTTTACCTTATATACCAACGATTTGGAAAAAGAACTGGTGGCCAAAGTACGAGACTCACCCCAGGTTAACCATAAACAGATGGTTTCACTCCTGTATGCCGACAATGCCGTCTTAATGGCGAGAACACAAATTGGCCATCAGACGGCACTAGACACCTATATAAACTTTATGGATAATAGGGGCTTGAAACTTAATGTTAAAAAAAGTTTGTTATGACCTGTGGGAGGGGCAAGGATAGATCCTGCGCCCTGTTTGCCGGGAATGAAAAATTTGCACCCACTAAAACATTCTCCTATTTAGGCATAATTTTAGAAGAATTGGGATCCTGGGGACCAGCTATTAGAAGCAGGACATTGTCGTTTAAAAGAGCAATGGCAGCAGTCATGATATTTGCAAGAAAAATGGGGAAAAGGCCCCCAGAAATCCTGCTAAAAATCTATCAGGCTAAGTGCATGAGCACAGCTATTTATGGAGCAGGCGTTTGGGGAGCCTGTGATAGCTCATCCATTCAAAAAGTAGAAAATGCTTTTTTAAGATTTTTTTTAGCTATTCCTCAATGTACTCCTGTTTTTAATTGTCATTCTGAACTGGGCACGGCCATGTCAGCGACTTGATAAGCATGCAACCAATACTGTTATAGCACAGAGCCTGGACCTCACCTGTCCTAGTTTTAAATAGAGATATAAATAAAGATTCCTTGGGTTTGGATCAGGCCGCCAACATTCCATGGTTGTGTTATATTCGCAAGTTTACAATTGACTTGGGGACACCAGAGTTTTACCATAAGCCAGACTCCCTAAACAACATAACGAGGAAAGATTTAAAGTCACTTTGCTGGAACCATCTAGAAACATTAAGGCTAGGAGTGGAATTAAATAAAAAAACGGTATTACAACACCAACTCACCCTGGTCTCGGCCTCAATTCAACCCTATTTGGTTTAGTGTCAGGAGGGCTATGATAGGTATATCCTGACAAGATTTAGATTCTACTATTTCTTTCGCTTAACTACATTTTCTAAAGTAAACGATTGGTCCAGAATGCTCTGCAAATGCCCGTGCGATAATATATCAGACCAATCTACTCTGCATGTAATATGTTTTGGTAAATTTTATTCAACAGAAAGGACAAGATGGATCAAACCGTTTTAAAAAAAACAAGGTTCATGGCATCAATGTCGCCCGGCTCTATTGTTTCTACAATCTTTAAATGATACATACTGTGTTGGAACAATGACAGGTTTTTTAAAAAGTATCTTGAGGAAAAGGAATAGTTTAATTAGCTCTTAAAACTATTATGAACCTATTTACTGTTCTCATCTGTAATTCATTGGAATGTTTGACTTAACAAATGAATTGTCGCTTTTATGATTTTATATTTTGTGAAATCGAATAAAGCTTTTCTACTACTACTACTACACTGCCACCTATAAACCTATAAGTCACTCCTTGGCAGGCCTTATCAATCCTGAAGGCAGAGTGCTTGGTTTTGTGTGAGAGGGTGCCCAAGTATGAGCTGAGCCACTCTGCACCTTTCGGAATCTATTCTCTGATGCTGTTCAGTGATGCGGCCAGACCATATACTCTTAAATGCATTATAACCTCGCGGTAAATGCTAACTTTGGAACAGCTGTATGGAAACATGTGTTTGGTGTCAAACACTTTGGAATCCTACACCCCACCAGTCCTGGCAGCGGGGGTAGAATTCCACCCTTCTAGAGGGAGAAGACATGTACACACTTACCTAACTGGTAATAGTTTAAAAGAACCCCAGCATCACAAAATGGATGCTGCAGCCACAGACACGGGCCTGACCTCCTGCTGCTGGACCAAACTCCAGCAGGGAAGGCCTGGGCAATGGGTTTCCTGTCACAGGGAGGTGTAACCACCTCCCAGGTAGGCTTTAGTGTATTGGGGCTGGGTGGGTGCATTTATAGAATGCTTTTCAGACAGTGCTGCGGACACACTTGGTGTCCCTGTGCATAGCCAAGTTCAAACCAGTTGCAGGGGCACTCAGCCCCTGCTCTGGCGCGAAAATGGACAAGGGGAAAGGGGTGTAACCACCCCCTCCCTGGGTCCTCCAGTAGTTGGGACCCTAGAGTAAGTCCAACCACTAAACTTAGAATAAGTATAGGAACCCAGTCCTTAATACTTTGGATTATACCTGGACGAAACTCTACAACATATATCCTGGAACTTTGACATTCTATTTCGACTAGAAGACTGAAGGATCTCCCTTGTGGTCAAGGAGTGACTCCCCTGTTCAAACCGGCACCAAAGAAGCATCTTGCGGGTCTGCATTTCCAAGGCTCCCGCCGGATCCCGACAGATTTGCAACACAGGACAATGACTTCCAATCTTCCCCGAGGCCGACATGAGATCCCAGCAAAGCTGAGACCCGCAGCCCTCACAAGTGACTTGAAATCGGAACTCCTGGACACTATGCACATTTGCTAGTGCATCAACTTACCAAGCTTTCCCAAAGTTGTGCATTGGGCTAATTATAGTCCAAGCCCCGAGCACCATTTGCACTGAAGATTGTGGGCCTACACTCCTCTAGTGTTCCGTGAGCCCGCTTCAAACATTTCTGCTTGAGCCCCCTTTGCGATCCCTGGGCCGTCGACTGGTGGGTCCCCATGAAGGTAACTCTTTTGTTTCTTGGGCTTCCCTGATTGCTCCAGATGTGCCCCGACTCCCCTCCAAAATGTGAGTCCCTCAGACCTTTCTGGTCTGCACCGAAGCCAATTTATTTGCTTTCTACATGGGTTGCTGTTGCCAAGGCTTGTTGGGTCCAATCCAGATACCGACACCACAGCACTCGACATCCCTCATGGCACTGCTCAAATCCAGCTCCTTATTGTTGTTGAGGCATCCTGGTCCTCATTGCTGAAGAGTCAAGCTTCACCTTCTGCACCTGAAATCACCGAACATCGGTAGGCATCTGCTCATCGCCTTCCTGGTCACTGTCTAGTAACCCAGACTCTGTCCTCTCTGCTTTCAGGTTCTTCATCTCTCTGATCCACCCTTGGATCCATCCGGACACTTTCTACTTGGTCGCTGCAGCTCTTTTCCGCAGCTCACCATAGAAAACGACGACGAAACCTGACACAAAAAGACACCTATGCACCCGGCTTCCACGGGTGATGTAACTCGAGTACTCGGGTGCTCCCGTGGGTATTGACTCTAGAACTGCCTAGTTCTAAATGGGTTTGCTCCAAGTCCACTTCTAAGTGTCCCTAATCTTTAAAATTCTAACCTCAACTTTCTCCATAGAAGTCAATGGTGATTCTCGGCTGTGTTTAGACACTGCACGTGTGCCCCGTGGGTCATCTCTGTCACTTCCTTGGATGGTTCCTGGTTGCCCCAGCGGTTTTACAGGCCCTAGGCCTTGTCTCTATGTCTATTGTAGTTCTTATACTACTTTCTTAGTATATGGTTTATTACGCCCCTAGGGCTAATCATATAGTGTGCTAATTTACTGTGTGCTAAATAAGTTTACCAAATGTACTTTCGCCTCTAGCCTCATAAAGAGACTAGAGGGATGTGTTTAGAATAAATACATATATGCTATATATATACCTAGTGTGGTTCTCCTTTCAATTGGTCATTCATGAGATTATAGACTGGCAAAACAAGCTGCTTTACATACCTTCAAGACTTAGCCTGAAGGTTGCTCTCCACAGCTACCACTAGGATAGCTTTCTATATAGGTTATCTTTAAACCTACCATCAATAAGGGTCGTTTGGACTGGTGCAAGGTGCCCACTAGAATAGTGGACAGCATATGCCAGGCAAACTTCTCACAGTTTCACTTCCAGTGGATCTGCTTCTTGGCTCTAGTTGCATCTTAGTGTGCCAGACAGTTTCACCAGCAAGGAGGAATAGACGCTGAGAGCAGAGGACAGCTGGTCAGCCACCACTAAGTGCACTGAGAAACACCTACTGGAACCCCTCTTGGACTAGGTGCAGTAAGAAGCCGTGGGCCCGAGTCTCTCAACCCCCAGCGACAGGACAAGAAAGAACTCTTAACCCCACAGGGCTGCTACCATCTCTGGTTGTCTTTGTACACCGCTTTGCCCTTGTTTTATTCTCTGCTGCTAATCTGCTCTCCTTTCTGTTTCTGCGATGCTGCTCCTGAATGCAAGAGGAGAAGTGGGAGGCAATCGGGGCCAACATGTGGGGACAATGCAGTTCGCTTGCAAGCTGCACCCGGTCCTGTTCGGGCCGCTTCTGCTGGCTACCGGGTCTCTCACTTAGCAGCCACCTACTAATGGTGGCTGTGCTTGTGCTTGGCTTCCCAACCTGCTGGTCCCGCGACCCGTCTAATTAGCCTGACGGCTGCTCTACTGTGGCTGATGCTGCATCTCTGGATTTCAGGGGGCTTAGTCCTCCTGACTACCGTTTACTCCTCTGCACGGGTCCCCAGGCAGGAATTCGTTAAGAGTTGAGGCAGCAGGACGAGAAAGAGCAATAGGGCCTTCAGGGTTTGAAGAGGGGCTGGGCAGAGTCAAGAGGGTCAAGTGGGATTCAAGAGGGGGCCGCAACTAAGCGAAAGTAAGTACTTGACCATGGCTCTCCCCTCAGCTTAGCTCACCCCTCTCTCTTCTCCTCACCTCCAGATGACATTGATGCTCCGTGTTCTTTGCCGGCACAAGGGCTCTTGGCTCATATCACTTCAGCTGCAACTGCAATTGCTGCTGCAAGAGGCTGCAAAAGGCCGTGAGCAACCGTGGCACACACCGCCTGGTTCTTGAAGGAGCAGCACCAGCAGTGGGAGCGCCCAACACAGCCCTCAGAGGAGTGGCAGAGGAGTTACGGTTACGGCTACGGCTACAATGAGGCAAATCCAGCAATGTCACTTCCAAACGGCCGTTCCACTCTCCAACACCGCAGCCTCACTCGCTTGCTGACAAGAATGCACATGACCGCAGGGAGGAGTCCAACAGACAGTTAGTTCCAGGCTGCTGAGAGAGAAGCTCTATCACTGGCCAAACCATTATTTAAAAAAATTATCATGTTTAAGACAGTTCCAGTCATACTTACTCTATGGGATGCCTGTTCACCAGTACTGTCTTTTAACTTTTTTAGGCTGGGTCTGTTTCATCAGTTGTTAAATCCAGAGGAAAAATGGTTTAAGTATACCGATTCTCCATTTTGTTCCTGTAATTTGTCTTTTAAAAGTGATATTTTACACATCGTGATGATATGTCCTATGTTTGAACATCTCCATCACAAATTTTCAAATCCACTTCTTTTAATTGGTTCCTTTGATTGGGACAGGGCAACTTTTTTGTTTTACAACTTCTAAATTCACAATTAATATATTATAAAGTATCAATGTTTCATATGAGGGGTTCATAAAGTGGTACGATAGGGGACAATACCACTTGTATTGTATGCCATATGAATCTATTCATATACTTTTTTTTACTGTGATGGATTCTCTTATGTACTTGTATGATTGTATCGCAAAATCGAATATAAGTCTCCTATCATTATATTAGGACGAGCAGCTAGGTGAAATGTATCAGTATAATGACATCCATTTATGTTTTATTGCTTAAAAATTATATTATTTCAATCATTGCAGGGCTCATTAGTATCCCACCTATTTTAGTGAATATTTTTGACCTCCTCATACTAGACAATAATATAGATAACACAGGTAACATAGGCGACCCCTAATGAGCCCACTTCCTAGAACTTTTTTCTGAGGTTTTTGTCCCTTCGGCTTTCGTCTTAGTATTGTTTTAGCATTTTCACAATCAATGTATTATTAATGTAATTGTTTTATATATTACACTGCTATGACCTGTAATTCGTATCTATTGTGCTTTTATGTATTTATATTGCTTTTGTCCTGTGCACTTTTATGGTTTCTTGAAACGAAATAAAGTTGGTTGAAGAAGAAGACCTCTTAGAACAAACTGTGTGCCATTGTATCTTCTCTAGTCTGAGGGGCTGCATACACCCTTTGAAATAAAAGTTAGACAGTCCAAGTAAATGTATAAATGACCTTCACTAAAGATCACAATGACTTTGCATTACACTCCTGGTGACCAAACAGGTAAAACAAAGCAGTCTTAAGAGGAGCCCTTGAAATGTACCATGTTGGAAATCAATAATGTGTTTGCATTATTGAATACTATTTGTGGTTGCGATGTGAACTTAAAAAATATTTTTGCAAATTAAATAGTCTACAGTTACTGGGGTGTGAATTATATTTGCTGGAAAAGCAAGAGAGACAGACCTTGGTGGACTCGCTATTGGAATCATTACTTCTTGAATCTGCCAATTTTCATTTGCACAGAAATATACTTTTATGAGCCTTGAGACTAGAAGATTAATGTTGAGGTCCAAAGTGATTCAGTTTCTGCCTGGTCTGAGCTCTTACAGTTCAAAGGACAGGGTGTTACGATTTCCTTATGGGCCTTCTTTTGAAAGCCTCCACTTAGAATGAAAATTTGAAAGCCAGCTACAAACCAAAAACAAATGACAACATTTTGGTGTAAACCCTACTGGCCATGCACATTTGAGGCTGTTCCCCTGATGAGTCTTCTGAGCCTTCACTGCAGGTGATCATTCTCCTCATTAACATCTGTGAACCTAAATGTGTTCCTAAATCTACTTTCAGTCACCCATCTTATGTGCTGCAGCTACTGCCTCTAAGTCACCTCTGTGTCTCTTCTAAGCAACCCCTCCCCCTATTAGGCACATCTGCACTCCCTTGGTTCACAATGTGCAGGGCTGCAAGAGGGACATTGAAAAATCCCTTATCCACTAATGCTAATACTGAAACAGGTGTAGTGGCACCTAGGTCCAGGGTTTAGGGGAACATCCAAATTATGACTGTATTTTACTGTCTAAATGTAAACAAGGGGCTAATTTCCTTTCAATGGTGTCCATCTAAATATTCTCAATCTCAGTGTGTCCTCTGACTGGAGGCTGTATCTGGTTGACTTTGGATGAGGATATATTGGTGAAGCACTTGCAGAATCAGGCAGATACCCAGAGGACCTGTGGGATGAAGAGGGAGAACTAAGGGGTGAAGAGGTTACACAGACGAGGAGGACAAGGGTACAAGAATCTCACAAAGGACCAGAAAAAGGGCCAGTACAACTGAATGGAGGAGGAGGCGAATGACCAGGTCCACCAGTAGGGTTAGGAACTGGATGTCCAAAAGAAGGAAGAGAAAGCAATATCAGTAGGGCCATGAAAAAGACCTGGAGGATCAGGCACCAAAGACCAAGTCTGCTAGAATGACTGAGGCCACAAGGACATGAGGACCAGCATGCCCAAGACAAAGGGAAGGATCAGTAAAACCAGGAGGAGAATTAGAATGAGGAATACCAGAACCAGGAGGCCAAAGAGGAGGAGAATGATTGTCAAGTGGAAAACGAGGGGCATCAGGAGGACTAGGACACAAGAACAAGAAGGAAGAAGACGGCCAGATCCACAAGGAGGACTTAGACCACTACAAAGACCACACACAGGATGAGGAGAAGGAAGATGGCCATGAGGATGACTAGAGGAGTTGAAGGGGGTCCAGGACCACTAAGAAGTTTATGAACTCCAGGACCACCAGAAGGATTTGGGTCACTTGACCAACAGGGGGCCAATACCTTGTCCAAGTACTAGGGAAACCAAGAGGATCAAGACCAGGAGGACTGGGAAAAGGACTTCCAAGAGGACTAGGAGAATAAGGAGGAAAACCAGGAGGAGCAGGAACAGAAAAAGGAGGAGAATTAGGAAGAGAAGGAGAAAGAGGAGGCCAGGAGGAACAGAACAGCAGTCACCGCCATGATCACCATGAGGGTCAACATCAGGACCGCTAGGAGGAATGGCACTAGAGGATCCAAAGGACTAGGAAGAGGATGACCAAGACTAGCTGGACCATAAACACAAGGACAAGCAAGATCATGAGGACCAGCAGGACTGGGAACAGAAGGATGAAAAGTTCCAAGAACACCAGGGCAAGATCGCCAGAAGAACAACAAGGAGGGACACAGCAAGAAGCACCATGGTAAAGATAATATTTACCAACAGGACAAGGGTCTCAGGAGGATGAGGGCCACTTATGACCAATTATCAATACCCAGAAGATCAGGACCAAGAATATGTGGATGAAGACCAGAAGTATGAGTTTGAGGAAAACTACGAGGTGGGACAGGGTAAAGAAGATTAAGAAGATAATCAGGAGGAAGAGATCTAGAAAAAAGGATAGCTTGAAAACCAACATGAAATTAGGAGAACTAGGAAAAGGAAGAGCTGGTAAACCAGGAGCATGAAGAGGAAAACCTGCTGGTGGAAGACCAGGATGAGGAGAATGACCAGGAGGAGCAGAGGGACCAGGGCAGCCGAGAAGACTAGGAGCACTAGGATTACCAGGTCCACCAAGAAAATCAGTGGACCATGACCTGGAGGACCAGGATACAAGCAACAAGAGAATCGTGAGAACAAGCATTAGGAGGACTAGGGATGGGTGTAGCAAATGCAGAATAAGGATTTGAAAAAGGAAAGGGAGAGCAACAAAACTAGTTAGTACCATCAAGACCAGCAGGAGGATGAGGAACAAGAAGACCATGACTGGGGGGAGGGACTAAAATGGCCAAGAGGATCTAGACAAGAGTGCCATAAGAAGCAGGCATAGCAGACAACCCAGAGAACTAGAATCACCAAGAGAACTAGGACAACCAAAACGAGGGCCTTCAGCAACTGTGGTTAGGAATACAGGGCCCACAATGACAAGAAGTGATTCTAGGCTACATGCGTTAGGGCATGCCCCAGTTAAATGCAAAAGAAACAATTGATGGACAGAATTCTGGACAATCCAAACATTCACCCACAGTCACAAAGACCTGGGTTAAATCCATCATTCTTTTGTTCACCACACCACCTCAGTTTGGACCCAGCCATATGCAATTCAGTCTTAGACCTGTTCCTTGTGGGAACAGTCCAGCCTGAGCTACCAAGCCTGGTCCTCCCTGGACTGGAAGCAAGCATCCTAGGACCAGTTTCAGGGCATCACCCTTCATCAGCCAGGCTAGCTTGAATCCAGTGGTGAATTGAGCACGGCGCCCACGTCTGGGCATACCCTTCCCACTTAGGGCGACATTTGCAAAGGAACAATTGATGAGCGGGCTGCTGGGCAATGGAAACCTTCAAGCCCAGTTACAGGGATCTGGGTTAAATCCATCATTCTATTGCTCACCACACCACCCCAGTGTGGACCCAGCCTTAAGCAAATCAGTCTTCACCCTGTTCCTTATGGGAACCATCCAGCCTGAACTGCAAAGCCTTTCTTCCCATGGACTAGAAACAAGCATCCTGGGACCCGTTTCAGGACATCACCCTTCATCAGCCAGGCTAGCTTGAATCCAGTGGTGTAATGAGCACGAGACCCATGTCTGGGCATACCCTTCCCACTTGGGGTGACATATGCAAAGGAGCAATTGATTGACGGAATGCTGGACAATGCAAACAGTAACCCCAAGTCACAAAGATCTGGGTTAAATCCATCATTCCTTTGCTCACCACACCACCTCAATTTGGACCCAGCCATATGCAAATCAGTCTTGACCAAGTTCCTTGAGGGAACAGTCCAACACGAACTGCCAAGCCAGGTCTTCCCTGGACCAGAAACAAGCATCCTGGGACCGGTTTCAGGGCATCTCCCTTCATCCTCCAGGCTAGCTTGAATCCAGTGGTGTAGTGCACACGGGACCCACATCTGGGCATACCCGTACTACTCAGGACGACATATGCAAAAGGAACAATTGATGGATAGAATGGTGGACAATGCAAACATTCACCCCAAGTCACAACAATCTGTGTCAAATCCATCATTCTTTTGCTAACAAACTACCCCAGTTTGGACCCATCCATATGCAAATCAGTCTTGACCCAGTTCCTTGTGGGAACTTCCAGCCCAAACTGCCATGCCAGGTCCTCCATGGACTGGAAACAATCATCCTTGGACTGGTTTCAGAGCATCACCCTGCATCAGCCAGGCTAGCTTGAATCCAGTGGTGTAGTGAGCATGGGACCCACCCACTTAGGGCAACATATGTAAAGGAACAATTGATGGACGAAATGCTGGACAATGCAAACATTCACCCCCTGTCACAAGGATTTGGGTTAAATCTATCATTCTTTTGCTCACCGCACCACCCCAGTTGCGACACAGCCATATGCAAATCAGTCTTGACCCTGTTCCTTGTGAGAACCATCCAGCTCAAACTGCCAAGCCAGGTCCTCCGTGGACCGGAAACAAGCATCCTGGGACCGGTTTCAGGGCATCACCCTTCATCAGCCAAGCTAGCTTGAATCCAGTGGTGTAGTGAGTTAGGGACCAACGTCTGGGCATACCCTTCCAACTTGGGGTGACATACGCAAAGGAAACCCAGATCTCTTGACTGGGGGAGAATGTTTGAATCATTCAGCATTCCGTCCATCCTTTGTTGCAGTTACACTTATCGCCCTAAGTGGGATGAGTATGCGCCAGACGTGGGCCCCTTGCTCAGTGTGCCACTGGATTCAAGCTAGCCTGGCTGATGAAGGGTGAAATAAAACTGGTCCCAGGATGCTTGTTTCTTGTCCAGGGAGACCTGGCTTGGCAGTTTGTTCTGGACTGTTCCCATGAGGCACAAGGTCAAGGCTGATTGCATATGGGTGGGTCCAAACTGGGGTGCAGCAGTGGGCAAAAGAACAATGGATTTAACCCAGATCTCTTGACTTGGGGAGTGTGTTTGAATCATTCAGCATTCCGTCCATCATTTGTTGCAGTTACACTTTTCACCCTAAGTGGGAAGGACATTCACAGACATGGGTCCCTTGCTCACTGTGCCACTGTATTGAAGCTAGCCTGGCTGATAAAGGGTGACATAACCTGAAACCGGTCCCAGGATGCTTGTTTCTGGTCCAGGGAGGACCTGGTTTGGCGATTTTCTCTGGACTGTTCCCATGAGACACAGTGTCAAGACTGATTTGCATAAGGCTGCGTCCAAACTCTGGTGGCATAGTGGGCAAAAGAATGATGGATTTAAACCATATCTCTTGACTGGGGGAGAATGTTTGAATCATTCAGCATTCCATCCATCATTTATTACAGTTACACCAGTTAAATGCTGCATGTGTCCTCTTGTGGTTCCTTGAAGGTCTATAATCCAAAATCTGACTCCATTAGGTAACCTCTACAGAAATCCCTATGGACATTAGAGATCTTGATTGCTGACAGACATTAATTATAAAAGGGTACTCCTGTGTGAGGCACTGTGAGTCAAAAAACAGAGCCATCAATGAAGAAACAATTAGACATATTAATGGTCACCTTTTAAAAAATACTTGTGGTCATGTGTATTTAGAATTAGTACATAAGAGAGCTTGTTCACACACAAACTCACTCTAGCATTCATACAGAATGTATAATTTGATGTTTGTCATTTACCATTGACCCTCACCATGTCCTCAATTTTGCCCTTTGGCCTCATCTCAATTGACTTATCTCCTTGCAGACCCTTGAGTTATGCATGAAGGCAGCTGTTACCAAGAGTTGCAGAGCACTGAAGGAAACTGTGCCAACCGTGCTTACGGCTCTGCATCACCTGGTAAGTATATACATGAGGACATGCAAAGTATTTCAGCAGGAGACAACTGACATTTCCTAACAAAGAGGGTCCTGCATTAATCCAATTTATAGTAAGAGTATTTTTAGAGGGGAACATTTGGGAACTCGCTTGTATAAAATATTAAATGATCACCCATAAAGAGCCTACATGAACCAATTTGCTTCAAGGATGCAAAGAAAGAATACAATGCAAATACCTCTGTCAGATCTTTCAGCGTTGAGAGGTCATCAGCAGGAACCACCCATAAGTCTACCTCTCAGCAACTCTGGCTCTGATAATAGGTAGCAACAGAGTGGCCTGACAAGGGAAGGGACACAGGGAGGTACACCAAGGATGGAGACATGAAAAAGAAAAGATTTGCCCAATAACAATGGTTTACAAACAAATATATAATCACTAACAATGATTATCTCTGAGGGTCAATTGTCCAACTAGACTTTACTATATAACATATACTTATATAAATAATGATAAATAGTATATATCATATACATCTGATTAATGTCATCGATCAAAGTAAATTCATTATTTATCCAGCTGGGATTCCTAAAGTCAATATGTACAGAAACTACCCTACAAATAAGTTCAAACAATCCAAAGGCATAATTCAAAATCAAGTTAAAGCCATTCGCTTTGCTATACAATAGCATTAGCAAAGCTAATGCCTTTAACTTAATCAAAAGCAAGACCTATGCATTTTCAATGCTTGTTTTTTTTATTGCTGCTATGAGTACTTTCCAAGAGACTGGGAGCATACTACATTTACTCAGATCCTGCTTAATATCTTTTACTAATGCTAACCATTTATCAGGGACCATCTTTGGCAGTGATGGAGTGATGCAAAGTCTTTAATATTTAGTGTAATGGAAGTTATTTTTTAAATCCCTTCACTTCTGTTTGTGCAGGCATCAGTGCAAGTGTTTTAGATTTATTTATATTTAGACAAAACCATGCTATCCCATAAACAGTCTACTTGTTCCGAGAGTCGTGTATCAAGTCTTGGAAAACCATCCCTTTACAGGTTCCTCTTTGAATGGTCTTCTGTTTGCTCCTCTCTGCAAGAATTAATATATTCAGATGGTATGTGGTATCTTGGCAAACACAAGAAGATCTTTGCCACAATGTCCTGAGGTCTAACTTTGTCATATAGCTCTTTCTCCCCCTTTGTGGTCTCTTTCAATCCCTATAGGGAAGTCTAAAGAGCTGTTCAAGCACTCCACCACATATTCTCCTTCTTCTCCCTTTCCTTTTCCATATTACAGCCTCTTAGATTGCCTGTCTGGACCTATTTTCTAGGTCTTCACATCTATTAATTAATTATATGCTCTCGGTCTCCGGAGTAACTATCGACGTGGTGGCAACCTGGCTCATGTTACATGAAAATTGCTCTTCAAAGCCATGCCTCCAGCCTGGTAATATAGATTCTACCATCTAGTGCAGTGGTTCTTAACCTGGATTCTGCAACACCTACTCAGGCTGCCCACAATAGAAAATCAAATCAAATAGCAAATTAATTAAGCAAACCTAGCTAAACATCGAAAATGTATTAATGTTCTATAAATTAGTAGGAATTTGCAACTGGGAGTCTAAAAATTAAGTTGGTACTGTTAGCACGATTCGTGGGAGCAGCACAAGAACAGCAACTAGAATCCAGTTGGACAAATGGTGGCCTCAACTGGAGCACTGCTAGACACGAAAAACGCCAGCAGTAGGAACAAAAAAGAAAGTGATTTGCAACAGTCTAGCATATTGTTTTGAATCTGAGAAATAAAAACACATTTTGAAAAGTTCCAACCTTCCAATTAAAATGTCAACTTTTTCATAGTTTTTTATTTGTGAGTGAAATAATTGCATATGTTGTGTATTTTTTTTGATGTACACTTGTTTCTTTATTTTCCTGTATTGTTTAGATGTTTGAATCGAAGCAATTGTGCTCAGGCAGGGTCCAGCTTCTAGTAGTGATTCAGTCGGTTTCTGTTTACAGATGTCAAAAGTTTAAACACCACTTAATTGTAGTGGCGATTCCGCCTCACTTCAACATATGCAATGTTCCTAACCCCTTCCTACTAGTGTCATGCTTATCACCCACTTAAAGTTGTTCAGTATTTTCATGTGTCACGCTGTGTCTTCCCGGTAGCAAGCCTCAATGTGCAGGTGTTCCGCTACTAGCAGTTGTTATCATGCATCAAGCCGTCTCCCTTACGCCATGTCAAAGTCCTCATGCCCTAGTCTCTCTTCCTCCACCCATAACAATACATATAACCCTCATACACTGCGTGTCATTCTTCATAACCCACCTTGTCGCACACCATACCCGGATGTTGTCAGGCATCAATCGGGGTAGAACGCATCTTAGCTGGGTTTTGCTTCTAACATCTGAAGTCACAGGTCTCGCCTTTTCAGACGAATAGCCAAGGCTATTGTGAAATATCCTTCAGGCTTAAAGAGCATCTTCATGCGTCCCAGACATACCAACTTTCAATGCATGTACCTGTCTTGTCATTCTCTAGATCTCCTATTGTGTCACAATCCTTGTCCCCGTCTCGGACTTTAACCTGCAAGCAGCATACCTACAAGCCAAGTTGTCAAAATCCCATGATGTCAAACTCCTAGAATCAAGTTCCCTGCAATGAACCTCGAACCACGAGTATCATAGGGTTTTACCAATTGTCTCTAGAAGGAAATGCCACTGTTCAGTGGAGTCGCTCTATCCATTACTGTTTCGGTTTCATCCAATCACCTACAAGATGCTGCTTTAGGTTTCACACGTGTTCAAAGATGACTTACAAAGATGTCGTGCTCATGTCAAAACATACCTGCTGTTATCATGGAATGTATGACCTTACAACGCGGTCTTTACACCGCGATACGTTCACAACGCGGTCATTACAATGCAAGTTGTTAGAACGACTTGCGCTAGAGGCGAGGGACTTAGGAATAGTATGATTTACTATTCCAACTCCAGCTACGTAACAGTAGGGAAGGTATTGGAATAGTAAATCATACTATTCCTTACTATATAGCGCCATCCAGCGCAAGTCGTTGTAACGACTTGCGTTGTAATGACCGCGTTGTAAACATATCGCGGTGTAAAGACCGCGTTGTAACTGTTGTCTCCCATTATCATGCTCTTCCCTACTAACAGACCTACATAGTCATCTTCCGTGCGGCTGCTCACCCGCAATTATGGCACCAACCAGTCATCAGAATGGCTGGAGTCGAAGACCAGTGTCACAACTCCTTAAATGACCGGTTCAGGTGTGGCACGTTCAGCCAGAATAATTGATGACAAATCACCCTTAAAGTAATATTCAGTATTCCCTTCTACAAAAGTATGTGTCACTTAATAGCTACTACATAAAACAAGCTTACAAAAAAAAGTGCTGCAATGAACAAAATAAATAATTATGAGAAGCATACGCTTACCGTCATGGCGGCAGAGAATAAAGAAGCTTACAAAAAAAGTGTGGCAAGCTGATAATATATCTACTGTGTCACGCCACGGGTAAGAGATCCAATCCCGCTAGGCATGGCTAAAAGGAGACAGGATGGCAACAAGCAGCGATTTACATGCCTTGCATGCAATCATTGCACTGCTATCGGCATAATTTGTGATGCCAAACGTCGCGCACGAATCAAAGCTGAAGGTGGAGCTAAGACGAGGCTTTTGGAATTGTATCAATTCCAAGAAGATTCGTAAGACAAGAGCAGCACATGCGCTGCCTATGTCACAAGACCTAAAAAAGGAAATACACAACTTGACGACCATGGCATGAAATTCTAAATAGCAATGCTGGTGTGCGGAATTTGCAATGAACAGGAACCAAAAAGACATGCAGCTCTGATGGGGACCAATCTGCGAGAACTGAATGCAAGCAAAGAACAAAAAAAAAGAAATTATTGCTAGCAGTACGGCAGAAGCAGCGAGTGGCGGTGAGACCTGAAAAAGACCCTAATGCAGGCACCAACAGAAACACTCGCTCACTACTCTGCCAACCAGAAACTGGGGACACAAAAGGGAGGAAAAGTGCACAAAAGAGGCCCGCTCTGAAAAGCATGCAACCCACCTTGCTAGCCAGACACTGTGAGATGCAAAGGGGGAACGCACTTACAGTCCCTGGAGATAAACTAAGTTGAAGTGCAACAACAGCCTCTGTCTTGATTTCCTTGAACAGCAGACGCTGTCACTAGTGCCAACTGTGTTAAATAGCATTCAGTACGACTGCCTGCTGCAATGTTGTGAGACTTCAGTCTCCAAACTATGCAGAAACCATAGGAAACTAAGGCGTTAATCTTAGAATGGCAACTGAGAATTTGCAATTCCACCATCATGGCCCCACAAATCCTGACAAACTCTTATGCCGTCATTTCCCCACTGAATGGAATTTGCTTTCCAGATGTATAGGGTTGGCTTTCAAATAGCCTAGCTTCCATTATTGTTTAATATGGCTTTGTTATTGACAGATCTGCGCACCCTACCGTGGAGGTTCAGATGAAAGGGAAGAGTCAGTCAAGGTGTCCACGGCCATTATCCTGTCACTGGGTGAGTTGGTCATAAATGTATATATGTGATACAGCAAGTATATGACGGTCTTTACCAGTGATCGGGTCCTCCGAAACATTAATTTCTGTCCACTGCTCTGCACATCACTTGATCTTCTTAAAAGCTATTGTTGCTTCAGTAATTACCTCCCTTCCCAGTGCATTTGTTAGCTTTCTATTAGAACACGTTGTACAATTTACTATATACAGCTATAGTAGTCACATGAGTACCATGTGCTCCACCGATCATCATTAAATGTTGTAAACTATTGATATTGTACCTCCTGGATATGCGTTGAAAATTTCCTTACATTTGGCCTTGATGACCTGCTCCCCTGCGTTTAGTTCCTCCGTGCATGATTTTATTGTATGTCATTTTTCATGTATGTCTATTTTTCTCTTCACTTTACTCTTGCAGCCCATTCTAGCTCTAGTGAGGTCCTTAATTATTTTGGAAGTAGCTTGATCCATATGGGTGCAGAGTCCCGTGCCACAACAATAAAGCTGCTCTGCAAGCTTCTTGCTGAAACTGGTAAGCCTCTCAGTGGGTGGGTGGCAGCATGTGATTTCAATAGACATGGAAGATAGTTAAAGGACTGAATGCTTTTCATGGAATGTGGAGCCCTAAGTTATAATTCCAACTTACCCTCTTACTTAACCAACATGGTGCAGCTATGAGCAAATCACCTCAATTTCATATTCCTCAGCTACACTGACTGCCAACAGTTCCTGGTAGAGCACTGTAATTTAAGAATAAATCCTCCCATCGTTAACATGAGTCGTGGTGAAGAAATAAAGTAGTGGTCAAACATTTCCACATCTGTCTTTTTGATAAATTGTTCCCACTGTGAGCCAATAATGGGACAGGGACACTGTGGAAAGAGATCCTGACATAGACTTCGGTGAGGAACAAAAAGGGACATAAAATATGGGGCAGGAAGACACAGACCCACTCAGTGGTACATGATGGCACAGACATGCACAGTAGAACAGGAAGACATTGATAGGCCCGTGAGGCTCACAGTCACAGACACACACACCAAGACTTGACAGGACCCTCAGGTAGGTAGGCACATGTAATAATGGAAGCTTCATCTACTTATCTATTATTCCTGATCGTACTAGACAAAGACAATATCTATGTGTTATGAACATTTGATGTATGGCTTCATTTCATAGATTCAGAAGGTGCCTCTTATCTGGATGCTGTCCGTCACGTGCTTGAGGATGACAATCACAAGGTACCATCAAGTTATTATGTGTGCAGCATTCTGTGGTCAAGCAGTTTCATAATTAGCAACGCAATCTAATTTAAGTTATGCACTTTTTGAATAGTGCAGTATTCTCTACTTACGTGGACTCATTGCAGTGGTGCGTATACCACAGTCTGTTGTATTTTTCTAAGGATGGTCTTTCGTGCAGGTGTTGGGTCATGCAACCTCCATCCATGTGTGTCTCCTCAGTGTCTTGTGTCTACTGTTTCCCTGTTCAAGTGGACATATCCAAGTTTTCCTGTCCTTCTCTGTGTCAACTCATTTTCAGACCCAATATATAGTATAGTGTAGGTCTGCTAAATCCTGCAGGTTGAGTTAGACAGTGGCCATCATTCTTCCCACAGACTACTCTAGGTTTTTTTCATTTCCACATTATTGGAATCTACAGCCTACTGATTTCTCATTTGCATTTTTGTAATCAATACAAGGTCCTGAGAGCTTCTTTGCTAGTTGTAACCTACCTAGACATCTTTTGCAATGTATCTTTCAATCTTTTACCAAGTTCCAATCACCTATAGAAGGCGTACACCACCTGGAATGTTTGAATATTCCCTCAATCACGCTTTGGTCAGACATTCTGTAAAAACAGTTTAATTAAATTGATTCAAGTTTTATTCTCAGAGTGTCTTAATAACCATTTTCCAATATTTTTTCAAAGGCTATATCCAGGTACTAGCTTTCCACACATACAAGTGTATTTCTATTTCCTCTATGAACAAAAAGGAAGGAGAGATTGTATGGTTTTCTCACACTCCCGTGCTGCTCCCTCACCAGAATGTGGGATTTGGTTTTATTTATACATCAAAAGGGTTTCTCACTAACCATTTTTTGCTTCATCACAGGTTATTCTTGCCACTTTAAGTTTAATATCCAATTTAACAACCAAAGGATATTATGATATGAATGGAAGAGCTTTGATGGAATATGTGCTTAGGAAAAACAGTCTCATCATTGAAGAACAGGTAAGTGGCAGATGTACATATTTGGGTGGGTGAATGTGTTAGGGGAACAGCAACCGTAGTCAGCTTAAAAGAAATAAGTGGACCTTTTAGCCCCCTTCTGCCCCAATGTAGCTTGTTTGCCACGTAATACAGATCTGCAGTGTTCCATATTTGCCCCTGGTGGTGGAATATAGACCTTATGTACCTCTATTTAGTTCACATAGGCCCACTTACCATTCCATGTTCTCCATTTGAGCCTGATGTTCCCCACTTGCATTCCAGTGCGTCTTTCACCCTCCCTCAACCGTATGGGTCTCCCTTGCTCCATCTGGCGGATTACATTTGAACCTGAAATTCAGCTGCTGACTACCAGTGTCAACACTGTATATGCCATTTCTTTATGTCTTGTTCTTTCAGGGTGCCCATGACGTGAACCAAGCCACTCAAGTGCTTTCCAGTATATTTACTTGTAGCTTCACTTGGACAGTCATCCTTTCAGTATACCTAGGCTTTCCTGTTTTCAGTTTCTATTTGTGGTCCATTCTCGTGTTTTTTTTCAATGTTTTCAAGTTATTTCAATACCTTTAAAAAACAAGCATTGGCATAGTCAATAGAGCTCGCCTTTGGGACCTTTGGGACCTTATAAGTGTTTAGTTATCCAGCACAATATCCTGGTGCAACAGCAAGTGTTGCATGGCTAAACACTTATAAGGTCCCAGAGGAAATACCTATTGGCTATGCCAATGCTTGTTTTAAAATCCCTTCTCAATGGTTTATACAATGATCAAAATTACAGCTTTCCTAGAAAATCTCATATCTCCACAATTTCCCAAGCAAAACACCCGGTAAGTAGGAGTAAATGTAAATTCTGCTGTGCAAATCACCAATATCCCTGTTATGCCCTCTTTTAAAGGGCACCACTTGTAACAGGCAAAAATGATGGCACCTTTTAATTTCCGATCCCCGTGGTGTTAGATGTAAAAGAATGCCATAAATATCACATCCCCAGCAGGCCACTCGCAATGAGCTCCTAAACCATCCTTTCCGATTAGGATGTTTAAGAACTACTGATAAAAGGGTTTCCAAAGGGAGTAAATGTGTTAATTTATTGAGCATAATGGAGCATAATGGTGGAAAGAATTGGCAGAGGTGGGCTGCAGAGTTCCTCACAGAACGCTAGCAGCTTAAAGCCATCTGTGGCTACACCAGGACTGGTAAGGGACGAGATAGGACTGGGCAAATGTGTCGGAATTATTATGATTTATGGAGTCCTGCAGCAGGGTAGCAGCACCGGCCCAGCTCCGAAACAACTATCTCGCACTTCCATGTAAAAGAAGATGTGTGCCCACACTTTTCATCAGTTGTTCATGATAAATGGGCAGATAGTGCGGTTTTAATATTACATAAAGTTCCATGCAGCAGGACCATGACTCGCATAAGGCGAAATGAGGCAGCAATGTTAGGGTATTAGGACTAGGTGGCGCAATAAATCAAGGAAAGGCCATTAAAATAGACGGCTTTCCTTCTTTGCCTGGAGCACCGAGTATGCTAAACAAAATGGACTACTAGTGAGGAACAACAGTGGCTTGTGAGCTGCACTGCTTTAACAATGCTTTTGTTTACTTTTAACAATAACGGGAAAAATAGAGACTATGGGGATACGGAAAACAATATGGTTTATCTGTTAAACTTTTGTAGATCAGAAGTTGGCGTTGCACCTATAAAGCACTTCAAAATCCTAGAAAGGTGCAAAGACGCGATTTGACAGACTGGTACCCCAGTACTCATTTGCTTGGGCTTGTTTGGAAGCTCTGTGGGATCCAATATTTAATTACTTCCAGGGCTTACCAGCCTAGCAAACACATTACAAATCTACAGTCACACATCCTGCACAGCTAGAGTAAATATCTATTGCCAGTCTTTTACAAGACATACGTTAAGCGGCGAGCGACCACGTTTACCCAGTCAAATGCAGCACTGAATAATCCAAACATACCAATGCTCGAATTGATAGGCAGGTTCTCTCTGCTCGCTACCTCCACTAGGTGGAGCCTAACCTCCATCACAGCTTCCTTGTGGTGCAGACTGAGCGTGGACTCCCACAGGGCCTTCTCGCCAAAGAATGTAAGAAAACTAGAAACAACCGGAACTAAACAAAACCATGCATTTGTATTCTACCATTTGCTTTAGAATCTGCCCGGCACATAACAGAGAGCATACAGCTGCATGCTGGAAGAAACAGAGACGCCACATGTATCTCACTTGGTTTCATTATAGATGAACATTGAAAGTATAATAGTGAAAGAAACAGAAAAAAATACAAGCTTCAGCAGCACACGAGTGGTGCGCGCACGAGGCAAGAAGTAAACGAGAGGGAGGGGTGGGAGAGTGCCCGCGCGCATGCTAAACATCTAAAGGACATTTTGTAAAAAGCACGTAGGTGGTGGCCGAAAAAGCATTGTAGGTGCAAATGATGTTTAAACATGAAGCACAGCAACCTAAAGTGGGTCATCGCGATCGTTGTGAAAACGAAAGTGATTGCGATGACGTGCCAAAACACGTAAGGGATGCGCGCGCAGCAGGCCGCATGCTTGTGCGCATTCTAGCAAGCTGGTGGCTGCTTTGGGAGCACTTCCCAAAGCCGCTACTATATGGACAGCGCATGCGCGCTGACTCATCGAGACCTAATCAGTGGTGTCAGGGGTTACAACTTTTTCGCGCCATGAAAAGCAACAGAATCAGTGTTTTTCTGGTGTGTATGGAACATTTTGCTTTTATTATTGCTTGCTTTCTACACTGATAATGCATGGTATATAGACAGTGTATGTACAGTGTATATGAGGTCCAAATACATTTTTGCAAATCAAACGTATTGTAGTACACCATAGACCAGAGACTTCAATGAGTCTTTGGTCATGTGCGCTCGCTTTTTCCTTCCCATGTCCCTTTTTTCTGTGAAAAGGCCCTCTCAACATTGGCACTTGAAATGGGCAATGACAAGACAGCCAGTACACTATTTGCTAACGCTGGCCACTGACATAGCTTTCTATACCTACACTGTGCCCTTGAAGATTGCAATTCTCTGGACAGGTTCTGCAGCATTTGCTTTGAACTGGGCGATTCTGTCCTCCGAGTTATTGAAGTGGTCAAAAATAAAGCAGCACTTTTGAAACTACTGAGAAAATTCCCCTTTACTGAAGGGAACTAGAACTTGCACAGTGTACCACAGTGAGGATTCATTGACTTCAAATGCCATGGTTGATGAAGGGACATTTCTATGTCAAGCCGTTTCTCGTACATTGTAAAATAAAAGTTCCTGAATTGCTCTTCAACACTGATTTGTTTACCATATGGCAAGCACTCTAACATGGAACATGTTGCAGTGCCAAAGTCAATTTAAGGTGTCACCCAGACAACTCTCAAGACGATGTTTCACATTTACACCAAGTATGCAGAACACTTGGCAGACCAGGGTGTTTTCCGCCTCTAGTTTTTTTTATGTCCACTACAGAAGTTATGTTTTCCTGTAAACATCTAAGACTTTAGTAGAGTGTACTTCTTTTCACATCACTAGTAATTTGCGAACAAATATCCTCACATTTCTTGCCTTTGGCATCATCATTCAGCAAACATGTTGTAAACGGTTTCCACATGGGTACTATAGCATTTCACAGCCCCTTGGTCCAAGAACCATCAGCTAAGTGACACAGTTCACAGTGGGATGACTTTTTCTTTGATGCCACACAAAGCACAAAATGAGAAATATTTGTGTTTTAGTCCCCTCGCACAACAAAACAGTGCACTAGGATGGACTAAAAAGTCAATAGCATTCTTCATTAACTCTGAAGATTGTAAAGATGCTTTTAGCATACCATCTAACAAGTGGAAAGGATCTCTTACAGGTATCAATTTTGAAAGGTCATTACACAGCTTTTTTATATATGTAGCTGAATCACTGCAAGTACAATCAAAATCACTCCAATCTTTGTTGAATTTAGAAAGAAACATTTTGCAGCGGCATACCGAGTGACACTGCGATCCATGTTTCATCCTGTCATGTTTTCACCACTATCCCAGATGCTTGGCGATAGCACTTTTTTCACATATACTTGTCATTATACATTGCATTGAATGTTTAAAGCCTGTGGTGTTGTCAATTCACCTACTATCAATACTGACTCACTAGAAACTTGGGGCTGATCTATCAAGGGCTTTTACCCATTCTCTGTGGATAAATGTGATGGCACATTTTGGGACAGATTTGTATGAAACCAGCCATTTTACCTATCAGTGAAAGAATCAAACACAGCCAAAATATCAAATATGATTTTGATATTTCCTGATTCTCTACAGTTTATCAAATTATTAAACACGACCTAAAACATGCTTCTAAACTCTGCATCTTTAGACCAAAGACCACAAAACTTCAAAAAGCAAAAGGAAGAAAAAACATTATTTCAGTGACATCCCTCAACAGCAAAACTCAAGCAGAATAATGTTAGCCCAGTCTTTCTTGCTGCCACCTTATATAACAAAGTTATATTGTATAGGCCCCCTGAGGAAAAAATGACTCTTTCACTCTCCTTTTCCTTTCTTTGAATGGCATTTAATTAGTGGTACGCAGGTGTTTTTTCAGTGTTTATAAGTTTAAACTGGTGAGGGTTTATCAGTTATTATAGGTTTAAAACTAAGACAGCCAAAGTATACCCTATCCATGGTTTTTCAATTATTGCGAAACGATTAACACAGTGTACCCTTACTATTGTGGGGTCCGAGTTTTGATGTCAAACACAAGTGCAGTCAGTGTCCCCAAATAAGAGTCATTGCCACTGGTTTGAGTAGGACTGTGGCCCTTCTGATCCTTTGATGGCTTTCATCAAGCTCTTGTGGTGTGAAAAATTGTTTAATTTTGTGAACAACGCACATCAGAAAAGGGTCCAATAATATCCTTTAGTTATTCTCATTCTAATTATTTGCCCTCCTCTTCCTCCACAGATCCAATGAGTGATTTTGTATTGGGCACGTCTTTTGCCTCTTCTCTTTTCTTGGACCTTCTCAAGTCCTATGGACGCTTACACTTTGATCATATCTCTAGTCGCTGTAGAAACACCTGTCATCTGACTAGGGGACGGGAATGAGTTTTGGATCAGTGCCCTTCACCAGTGTTTGTGGGGCTGCAGGTGATGGTGTGAAAGCATGGGCAATGGGAGGTGGCATGGTGCCTGAAGGCTGCAGCACACTTGGCTTTGTCAGTGTCCCTGTGAGAGTAGGCCACAGTTGCTTATGCTCTCCCCAATCCCTCCAGAACAGCAAACGTACCATGTCCTTTTTGATCACTGTGAAAGATGGCGGGACCTTATTGAAGCTTGTAAGGAGAGGAACATGCACCACTTTTGGAGCCTGATAAAATGGGGTGCAGGAAGCACATGTAATCACTGCAAAATCATGTGGAGCCTGCTCTGTAGGTTAAGTTTTTTCAGATCAATATGCATCTAATAATAAAATGGATTATGACCCTTCTTGGGTTTATTTTAAATCATCGGATACTGTCTTCAACTTAGCTGATGTGACAATGGCGCTGAGCACTGTTACCATTGGGAGAGCGCCAGGCATAGTCAAGGTCCCCGCAGATATTTTTCTCCAGGATAAAGACAATGGAATCAAAACATAATGTTTTTAGCAAATGCAATTGCTCATGGAGCTCTGATCCCGGATACCTGGAGAGGGGCGGAAATCATCCCGATTTATAAAAAAAGGAGATACATCCTTACCCGGGAACTACAGGCAAATAAGCCTGTTAAACTCAATCCAGAAAGTCGTAGCTCAACTTATCTTGGCAAAAATTAAAACCTGTATTGATGATAATGACATTTTGAGTCCTCTTCTGGGCTAATATGAGCACTATTTATAAAGTATTCCGATTAATAAAAATTTATCGGTGGACAGTAACACTTGGAAAAGGTAGCCTTTATGCAGCCTTTGTTGATCTTAAGTCTGCTTTTGACTTGATATCACGGCCCAAACTGTGGAGGGTACTGCAGGAACTCGGCTTGCCCCCGACCTACTTTTCCTAATTGTGCGCCTCTACGAATACAACTATGACCACATTTGTTGGGGGGCGCCAGGAAACAAGACTGACCAGTTCCCGGTAAAGATGGGAGTACGTCAGGGTTGCGTTTTAGCACCTACGTTATTCTCACTCCTTATTAATGGTATTATTAGCTTTTTAGCTTCCTTTTCCACAGATGCTCCAGTTTTAGCAGGCACAAAAATTCCCATAATAATGTTTGCGGACGATACGCTTATATTGTCTAAAACACTGAGTGGGCTACAGCATTCTCTTTTGCATTTTGAAGAATTTTGCTTATTGCCTGGCCTAACAGTCAATAGTTCAAATAAAAGTTCATGACCTTTAAACCGCATAGGTCATTTAATGGGGGGTAATGGATGGGCAACCCGTGGATCAGGTTGATGCATTACTTATCTAGGCATCACCCTGCATAAACGACTTAGCTGGAGGCCGCATATTGACACCATGGCCTTAAAGCACATGCAGTTGGCCGGAGCCATGAAAAAAAGGAACATAAGACATCACTGACTAAGCCCCTTTACCCCGGCACTGCACATCTATATTATGGGGCTTAGAGAAAATGCATCCTCTAGCTTTCTCCGAGAATAAGTTCCTGAGTGGGATAACAAGCCTACATCAAAGTACCCCTATGATTTAGGCAGAAAAGCCATAGTAGACCTTGCAAGGCTATGCCCTATTCTCTTCTGGCGTAGAATCTGGCGTACCCCAGAATTGGCCATCTTTGCAGACGGTCTTAAAGATATAATGGAGGCAGATCACTTCCACAAGATTGGCTGGCTATGCAACATCAGATCATTACTAATTAGCATGGGTATGCCATCACTGTGGGATGATCCTAGTGCTACTGGGTTCCCACCAAAACATTTAATTAAGCAAAAGTACTGGGAACCGATGGTGCAAGAAGCAAATAGAATGAGCGATGCCACCTCTCTAACAGGGAAGTTCTAACAAATTAAACCAAATCCATGTTTTACTGTGACGTAATTAGTACTAAGCCGCTAGATCGCAAACTGTGTTTTCAGTTTAGAGCAGGCTGCTTACCTTTGAAGTCCTTTACAGCTGCATGGTCCACTGCGGCCGATGACAAATGTTTAAACTGCACTGACACTGAAGAATCATACGCGCATGTGCTGTTTGTCTGTCCGGCGTACGCTGCTACCCGCAAAGCCTGGCTGACACCCATTTGTAGGAACATGGGTACTCACTTGTTAAGTGTAGCAATGAGAATATTGTGTTCTGATCCATCAGTCCAGTGCGCAGTATCAGTGGAAACGTTTTTGAGATGGATGTGGACAATTAGATCTAGGCTCCTTTTGTACCTCTGTAAATGAAGTCTCCTACCGATAATAATAATAATATGCTATATTTTAATGCTTGGACACTTTTTTAAACTATCTATCAATTAGTAGCATTAATTTTGTCTATCAACATATAGTATATGCTCTTTTAATGTGTTTGATTCTCTCTTTTTATTGAAATTTTCAATTTATTGTATTTTTTTTATAACTTGAAAAATCGTTTTTATGTGAATTGCTTTTGTGACATCTGTCGAATAAAGCTCATGTTGACTGACAGTTAAGCAAGGCCCAACCTTAAAAAAACAAAACCTATGAAAAGCCATTTTTTGGAAAGGCAAGGGTCAGTTTTGGTCATGATTCAAAATGGTGGCCAAAGATAAAATGGTGCCGCAAATGCAAATTTTTACATGAATAAGTGCATAATCAAAACAGCAAAAACAATTTTATTCTAACAAGGTCTGATGCTGGGGACAATTCAGATGCCTGTCCTTGTGTTGCATCGCACTGTAAGAATGATGCTTGTACACCTAGATCCCATCTTAGTTAACCTGATGCACATGTTGACTGGCTTAAGCGCAAAGAAATAAAATGCTCAGACACTTTGGGAATGGGGCTGGCTCAACATCAGTGCTCACAGGCAGTACAGAGGCCAACCACACAATCCAGCCTATGAGATCCAACTACCCCTTAGACTTTACCAAGGCTAACTGGGCTATTTCTGGGGTGATTGGGGAAGGCACATGGGCATTCAGCTACTGCACTGATAAGCTGGGCTTTTCACTGACAGTGCTTTATCTAGTGGGTTATTTTCTGTTGCACACCCCACTTTACAGTTTAAATGCCTAACATGGCAAACCACCAAATCCAGCGCAAAGTAGCATGAACATACTTCAAATCAGTATTTCATATCAAAACTGCCTACCATAAACGTGGTTCCTGGTATTCTTTAGTCTTTATTGAGTGTATTAAGTCCCATAAGGTATCACATACTTCCTCATCAAGTCATAGGGGAAGGGCAAATCTGTGTGGTGAGCACGAGATACTACTGTGTGGTGCCAGAGGCGCAATTTCTCAGGGGTAGTGTCCCATGTATCAGAACCTTATATATTATAAGTGAGTCCACCGGTATTTTGACAGTATATGAATGCTATACCCTCCCACGCCTAATGGCTGGGTACTTTTATACTCAACAGAGCGGAGCATGAGAGCATAACCGCATTTGTACATTTCTATTTACATGTTTGAGGTTAGTAGTTTTGCTTTCACATTTGGATTTGTCAAGAGGTTCTCTTTGTGCTTGACAACCTTGATTAGAAAGTTGTGATGTTTTAACTCTCAAATCTCTTGTCCCTCCATAAGGAGAGAAAACACAATTAAAATTATGTGCAAATACATCGTATTTTACTTTGCTTTCTTTTCCACATTTCCACAGATCGCTAGTCACCTGGATGATGAATCTGATGTTGAGGAAGAGACCATCCTCATCCAAATCTCTCAGCTCCTCAATACAATTGCATTACACCATAGAAATACTGATGAGGTAAGCGAGGGGGATGTGAAACAAGGTGGGTTATTTAACTAGGTGTATAGAAAATATAACTTGCAGAATGTCCAAAGACTCCTAAATTCCCGGGTGATCTTCATTATCCTCCGGCTCACATACAAGCACATTTTTGTAAAGCTCCCTCTGCTGCAGGGTTGTATGTTGGAACCATGCAGGCATTTATCACACCTGCCTTAACAACGTGTTCTGAACCACGATTGCATGTTTGAAACGCATTCCTTTACCAGAGAAGTCGTTACAATGAATCGCCTTAGGGAAAGCGCTGGACTTTGGAATAGTAAAATGTACTATTCCAACTCCATTATGTGCAACAGTAGGGAAAGTGTTGGCCTTAAAGTCCAAAATTAGTCCAACAACGCTTTCCTTTAGGCGAGGCATCGCAACTACCTGTGTGGTAAAGGAATACATTGTAAAGATGCATTAGTGAGTTGGATCACATTGTTAATGCACACAGTGGTTCGAGATACGATGTAAAAGTTGTGTCCTCTGATGGAGGAATGGAGGTCTGCTGTCCCATGCAGAACTTCCCAGGGTTTGGAGCATTTGTACAAGAGCACCAATTGAATCCTACCTCATTCATTAGAATGAGGCAGAAGGGTTTGCAGCTTCTTCTAAATAGACTGAAATGAGACTTAATGGTACACCGGTTATATTGCATAACTTTGCTTCTCAATTTGCATCTCCTATTTGCTACCTGCCCCATGATACATCAGGCACCAATATTTCATATCAACATGGTTGTTCATTCCCAGCCATTGCTTTTCGTATTCTGGCACATTCCTAAAGATGATTCTATGAAGATTCCAACAGATAATGAGCTAATTTGCAAACTTCAGCTCACTTGTAGGGTTTTTGGAAAGTAACATGTTTCACACATTCTCTGCACATAATGGGTTCATTTTGATTGGATGCAGAATCCCAGATTGTAGCATTAAACACGGTAAGTGCTACATCAGTGTAATACTAGGCATCTGCCTTGGACCCCATCAGCGAGGAATTGTATCAGCAAGGGGATGAATCAAATATAGCCCCATCTCTTGGATATGGGAGCTTGCAAAATGCCCTATGAACTAAATAAAATGCCAAAAACCCTCCCACCAGCCATGATTGTTTATCTGTGGGAATAAAGGCTTATTAAATGCTAATGATACAAATAACACGTTCACCACTCATTCTTGCAGGACTTTTGGAAAGAGATTTTGCTCTACATGCTGGAAGAGGGCTATACTTCATCTGTGCCAGCACTGTGCCAGATGGTACTTGTTGTAGATAAGAAAGCAAGCATCAACTTTAAGGAATGTGGTGAGTCTTAAACATCCTACTCATTGATGCCGTGGGATCTACCATTGAAGGTGGTTAATGCTTCCTCCTCCTCTCCCCAGATTCCCTCATATTTAGTAATGATCTGGCATGAGGTGAAGAACCAGTCCATTAGCTCAGGAGTTTGGTTAATTTACTATAGTATGTGGGTGTCATTCTTTCAATAACAGTGTTTGCTCTCACTTTAGTGATATATGTATCTGTGTTGATGTTGCTGCTTTCTATATAATAATAAATCTTCATTCGGAAGTAGTCACATCCATAAAAGATTCGAAAAAATATAAAATATAACTATAAGAAGAACTTCATTACATTAAAAGAGATACTGTGCAAATTTGCATGGTCCAAGCTGACATCAGTCGCATCTTGAGCTTCTTGATCTAAAAGAATCCCTCAGGAAATTTGTGGCAACAAAAAGGGTATGGTTGTTAGGCAAAAGCTGCAAATGCATTACTACAACCCAGGCTTGTCTAAATTTCATGGCTTTTAAAAGGAGCCTAAGAATCAATCTCCTGGGGTGGGGAAAATATTTACATAAGAAGACAAAGTGTAAGGTGTCCTGTGGCGGCCAAAAGTGTGGCAGGGTATGCTCAGACGTGAGTCCCTTGCTCACTTTGCCACTGGATTCAATCAAGCCGGGCTGAAGACGGCTGGAATGCCAGAAACCGGTCCTCGGAAGCTTGTTTCCGGTCCAGGGAAGGCCTGGCTTGGCAGTTTGGGCTGGACTGTTCCCATGAGGCACAGGGTCAGACTAATTTGCATATAGCCATGTCTGAACTGGGGGGGCAGAGTGGGCTAAAGAATGGTGATGGATTAAACCCAGATCTTTTGACTGGGTGTGAGTGTTTGATTGGTTTAGATGCTCCGTCCATTACCACCCCCTTTTGTACTGCTTTTGGCCGCCATAAGTGTGGCAGGGTATGCTCAGACGTGAGTCCCTTGCTCACTTTGCCACTGGATTCAAGCAAGCCGGGCTGAAGACGGCTGGAATGCCAGAAACCGGTCCTCGGAAGCTTGTTTCCGGTCCAGGGAAGGCATGGCTTGGCAGTTTGGACTGGACTGTTCCCATGAGGCACAGGGTCAGACTGATTTGCATATAGCCATGTCTGAACTGGGGTGGCAGAGTGGGCTAAATAACGGTGATGGATTAAACCCAGATCTTTTGACTGGGTGTGAGTGTTTGATTGGTTCAGATGCTCCGTCCATTACCACCCCCTTTTGTACTTCTATCTGTGACTAGCATAGATGCCTCCCCTGGTCGCTTAAAGATAATGTGCCCGGTGATATGGGAGGGTCCGCCGCCTTGTTCTCTATATACTTATTGTAGTTTGTCAGCCATAAAGTTACTTTCTGTTGGTTTCAGCTCTTCATCTGGTTATTACCCTCACCACTTAAATGCAATGTGCTGACTGTCTCAGGTTTCCACACTCTGTGAGACTTCTCAGGCCTCTAATGGTCCTCTTCAAACCTTGGAGTATTCTTGCTCTCCATGGAGTTACCTATCTCTGGTATGGTGATCAGACCTTTCTGGGTATGGTACCTATTTATACGCTTTTACTTTAGTCAGCCGCAAAATAGATGTATTTTATTTCTCTATGGAGTTACTTTTGGTTATGATATTTGTCTCTTCAATGTTTCTGGTTCATTATTTTGGACTTCAGATCCAGACTAAATTGCTAGTTATTGGCTCTCACTTGACATATGGACCTGATAGACAGGGAGGCCTACTCAATGAGGGTAAGTGAAAATAATTATTTGGACTGACTCCAAGGTCAAGAAGTAGATTTGCATCATGTGGTGAGAACCTGTAATTGAAAACTACATTTCCAGAGCTCCAATTAGCAGTCCCCACTCAAATTTCCAATGAATATGTTGATAAAGTACAAGTAACCTGGGCAGATGGTATCATAGTCTATTTCTTTGTCACTCATGTAAAGGGTCCTAAGCAGAACAGAACAGGCAATTATGTATTCATTATAGCCTGCTCCCCAGGTGGTTAACATTATTAGAAAATGGATATGCAAGAACATGTTCTGGTGTCCTATTTCTTTTGGGATTTCCGCTGTCGCAGAATGACTCCTCTTTAGCATGGTCCATTCAATATGTAGGGCGTGTCCACGGCTCCAGTTGCATCCACTCTTGTCCCACTGTAGTCTTCTGTCACTCAATGACAGCTGAAGCAGGACCACTGCATGACAGCTTAGGTAGCACCTTCTGCGGCTGTCATTCCTTGACAGCGATTGTTGGGGTAGGGAGGTGGAGCATTGTAGCACAGACCATTGAGGTACTGTATACCACTAGCAGCAACCTTTGTGGTGGGGTTGTCTTTGTCAGTATCTGCAGGGACATTAAAGCATCCTCATGACCTCTAGTGCCTTATTGAAATACCACCCATCACCCCATCCTATTCTTTGCAGATACTACTGAGTGTCTTAAGTGTGTTTGTCAGCCATATGTCTTCCTTTGGCAAGTGTTGCTCAGTATTTTATGGACTGAGTATGACATGTCTTCTTTCTTTTGTATCTAAACAGCTAAAGGAATTCCAATACACAGCCTCTTCATAAGATTGCTTGTGAGTATCCACCCCCACCATTTTCCAACAGATCCCTCTCCTCAAGTTCTTTGCTGGCATTTCTATGCAACCTGCCCATGAAGAGCTTGCATTCAACTCGGCTTTTATCCTTTTGAACTTGATGGTTTTATTTCTAGTCAATTGGTTATCAGTAATACATACTATTTATATCACACAGAAACAGCCAAAATGCGGTATTAAGTACTGTATAGAAAACAAGGTAGCATTTCCAGATGCTTTAAAGACCAGTGAGTATTCTCTTGCTGAATTCTTTGTTGTGGGTTTTCAGGTCATTTCTTCACATCCTCGCTGGGATGTCGAAAAGGGAACCGCTGTCTTGGCTCTTCTCGAGCGCCTGATTCCTGCAAACTACCCATTTTTAGCGAGGCTCATCAGAATGAAGATCCCCCCGCTGATAACATATTTGGAAGGTGAGTTCCTAAAGCACAAGCCATTGAGCACCCAATTTAAACAAGCATTAATGGTATTTCAAACAAGCATTGACAAAGCTATTAAGCCTGGTGTTGGCTGCTAGTTTTTAGGCTTTGTCCACGCTTGTTTTTGTAAGCCTTTACTGTGGGAGGAGATGCCAGGTACTCAAAAAGCCCACATTCCCATAGTAGTCCCTGGAACTAAAGAAAAATACTTTGTGGATGTGCTCCTTGTGACCTTCACGGGTGAGTCGCGCACTCTACAAGTGTATTGATTGATTGATTGAAAAAGCATAATGCCATCACTTACAGTGAAGTTAGCTTAAGGCTGATTTGGCCCATGATGAATGCTGTCGGGGGCAGAAGAGAATGTGAATGATATGAAACAATAGATCAACAGATGAGGAGGTCTGACTTAAAGCCTGTATAAGTAAGCAAGACAATTATTTAAAATGCACACAGTTTTGTTTGTAGCTGGCCGTACTCCAAAGCGAATGTGGCATCAACAGAAACCTCTTTCAAGTTCTGGGTTTCTTCCTTACATAACAGAAAGGCTGTTAACAACATCGGTTTGCCAAAAATCACTTAATTACAGCCTTTCTGCCATGACGCTCTTCAGTTGTCAGACGCAGCCTTGATCACATGAGGAAGCTGCATCTTGATTCAGTGTATCTGTGCTAAAAATTCCATAAACATAGAAAAAATACTTCTTCAATGTATGCAAAGTCTTCATGATTATTATTTCACTTCCCATTTCTGCAACGTCTTTTATTTTAATTGTGTTTTATTTGAACAGCACAGCAATACCAATTCTTGTAATGTATTGAGCTTGAAACAAAGAACCCAGGTGGCGTCAATACATAAGAGACTTTGCAAACCACATTTATTAACACCAAACACGTTCTCTGCTTTTGTATTGGAAGCAGGTATTAGTCAGGGTACATGGTGGTTAGATTAGCCTATTTGGGCATTGCATTGTTAGTATGATGAGTAAGGCTGAACAGGGCATTTCACAGCAATAAATATGAAAGAAAATATTAGGTCTCTGGTCAACCATATGTTGCAGCTAAAATTAATGTTTTAAATATTGCATAACTGAATCCTACTATGTGAGAATTTCACAGTAAGGAACATTTAAAAGAGTTGGTGATATTACGTTGTTAATGTATAAATTGATACGTATTTCTGTTAGGTTAGACATCCTTATTGTCTTAAACAGAAGACTTATATTTCAGCCTGTGTATACCAGATATCATGCAGAAGTGTTTTAATGTGTTTTTAAGAAAGATTTCATTACAAATTATAATTTTGCTTAGATTAACTATGAAATGTTATAATCATTTTGGTCTTGGTTATAATAAAGGAGTATTTTTCTATATGTATGTAATTTTAGAGCAGGTATGCACTTTTTATCTCTGAACCACGACGGCCATCCCCTATGTGATCAAGGCTGCATCTGACAGCCAAATGCTTACAGGCTAAAGCTCTGTAAAAATAGATCTTCTGCAAACAAGTGGTGTGGCAGCCTTTCGGTTATATAAGAAAGGAAACCAAAATATATAAACCTAAAATTACAACCAGATATAAGGATGTAAGAGTGACATCAAGGGCACATGAACAACTGATGACATTGAATTCAAATCCCAGGACATGCTGAGCCAACAGCCAGATTTTGCACACTTTGAATTGTGTGACTCTACTTCTGCTAGTGCTTGGTATTTAAGCCCGTGGCATTTGAAATGTTGCCTGCTGTTCACTTTTACTTACATATTTTCTTTTTTCCCAACTGCTATTTCAGCTGCAACTGAAAGAAACTTTGACTTGGAACAGTGGAAATGCGCGCTTGTTTCAGTAAGGATTAATTGCTAATGAATGTCACACATGGCTCTTAACGCATTGTCTTTCATATTCACTCATTTAGAGTGAATGAATGCAGATATTAAATTCACCCCATCATAGTGCTGTTCTGCTATGTGGTTGCAATATGTTCACCATATGCCTATTGTTTCTCTGGATTGTGAATGGGCACGGTGAGGGAGAAGCCAATCTCGGTACACAACTTTTTCCTAGAATGCAATATTTACCAGAACCATTTAAAACCTCATTGGCCATATTCACATTCAGAACCTTGGAATTACGTGCTTACTGCAGATAGTCCTGCATGTATCAGATTTTATCTCCATGTTTTACCTACATAAATTACAGGCACTGCAGTGATTATTGCATTAAATCAATCTGATTGTTTTTACACAGGGTTAGAAATGTAGCCCCGTGTTGGAAATCAGGTCCTCTGACTCTTTTTGTCCCCAGGATAGTCAAACTAGCACAACATTCTTCTTTCCCTGGATTGTCACAATATCACTCTTCCGGGTCTGCCAACTGCTTTTCACATCATCAGAATGTTTATATTCTGCAATCAGTTTGGCATGTGATCAGTGCTCCCCATATTCATCTGAATTGTAAATCTGTCACTGTTCTAGTTTAACCTTGTAATGGTCAGGTTATAACTGTCTCTATTCAATCCTTGGTTATCGCACTCCTACTTGGTTCCTTTGTAACAGTGTATTGTTTGCCAGGTCATCACACTTCACTTTGCTTTTATTGTGCTCCTGTGAGGTAATTTTCTTTTCCTTGTGTTCAGTCTTCACCCTTATTAACACTAAATTTTCATTCAGCCCTAACTCTGGTGATCTAAGAGTATATGGAGCAGATTTACAACCCCGTCCGCCACTTTTGCGTCACTTTTCAAATGTTAAAAGTGGCTCAAGGGGCTTGTAAACCAGCCCCTAGAGGTTTGCATTCTGCTCCTAAGTATATGATATAGCTGCAAAATCCCCATGTGTTTTCTGTCTGGATGGCTGCACTGTAACTCTTTTCACAATAATTTGCAGGCAGCATGCTTTTGGTGCGCATGTTTCTGTGTAAATCACTGCCACTGTAAAGGCCTCCTGTTTCTTCTGACCACTGATTTCACACCACACTATTTACGTGCTGCTCTATGTGTTCTCTGGTTCTTCTGTCAACACATTATTTCATCATTACTGTGGTTGTTGTCAGCTGAAGTTTGTTTACCCTTATCTTCTCAAAGTCACTGCAAACATCAGCTGTGGATACTGCATTTATGTTTATATTACTGCATTAAAGTCTCTCACTGTTTTCTTTTTAGTTCCTGGGGACTATCCTGAAGCAAGCACCATACAGAAAATGGCATGCCTTTTTTATGGAAGAACTCACCGCACAGATTGACAGTTTTGCCCATCATGAGAATAAGGAGGTTAGTGCTCTCAAGGGTCATTTGGAAAGGCAGTTTAACACAAAGTCAGAGAAGGATAGAACTTTGTATTCCAATCGCACTGTGATTGGTAAACTACATTTGTATACTATGGGTGCACAGCACTGGAATTAGTCAGTCGGGAAAATCAGGTATGGTTCTCCAACTCCCTGGAAAAGCCAACCTTTTTAGATTCAGATGGAGATAAACACCATGAGGTAATTCCTCTCCACCTGACTCGTTAGGAGACACCACATACCAGGACTATACTCCTTGCCCTAATGGACCTTCTTTAGCCAATAGGTATTCTTCATGTTAGAGCCACTCCCCATTCAGTGGATGTAAGGTCATATTCATGCAAAAATCAGTGGAGGTATTGTTCCTATTGAAAAGCAAGGATGAAAGAAAGGCAGACAAGAAGGGGGAACCCTAAGCATTATTTCTTGGTGCCCTCACACATCAATGAGGATGTCATGCTTCATAGTGGGCGTGCTCCTTGTAAGGCCAGCACTGCAATGCTCTATGGGCCCCACAAAGAGTCGTTTTAGCGGGGATCTTTTTATTTTTGCTGTCTGATGAAAAGTGTCTGTGTGAGGGCATTTTGAATGTGAGGGGTGGAGTGAAAGTATAAAGTGAAGGGAAGGGAGACTAAAACTATCTAAGAGATACCAAACTGGACTTTAATGCGATGGGTCCCTTGCAAGGATTAAAAAACATAATTTAGTAGGGTGATGTACCCAAGTAGCCTAAAGTGTGGGCAGGTCGGTATATTTCCCGCCGAATGGCCTAAAAAGGATCCACAATGCTTCTTCAGTACCTAAAAAATGGGTGGATAACCCTTTCACACACCTAAGACGTGACATCCAGTATAGGTATTCCCTCAAAAGAAAATACCCGGTTCAACAAGTTAAAAATTGATCATCCAATCTAGAAAATAAATGAGAATATAAAAAAAACACACAGTAAGCAAATGTTTTGTATATATGGTCCAATGATTCACTGGAATCGCTTTTCCAGCTCACTGTATCACATTGTCTCCAAAGGTACAAATGTTCATGCTAATATTGGTGCTGATCAGTCACCACAATGTGAAAAATGTGAAAAACACACTTGTACTTACAATATAACAGATAAAGCAAGTGGACATACGTGGAACAGACAACATAAAACCAATCTCTGGTGGTGTTCCACATCGCTTCATGAGTGATTGGTTGTCTTCAGGTGTGAGTGCAGGGTCTTACACTTTGATACAATGTATTATGCCCCATAGTTCAAAAGCAGAGAGTAGCACTCAAGTGCTAACTGTGGAAAGAGAAATGATAGGGAGTATTTTAGAGAAGCAACCATACTCACATGGTTTCTGCACGGAGAGCACAAGAGTCTATTCTCCTCTGCTTTAAGGTGCAGGTAATTGGAGTGATTTTTACAGGTGTGGTGTGTGCATTTGCGGGAAGAAGTGATGACCAAATGGCCAATGAGGAGAGGAGGGGTAACCTTGAGCCAGTAGGAGCAAGCCCCTCACGTGCTGGTGTAACAAAGGTATCATCCCTCATTGGCGGCCATCTCAGAGTGTGTAGTGCTGAAATGCTGGCCGACCCAAAGTCAACCATGGTTTTTGAAAGGTGGCATCTAAGCAGAAAACTAAGACAGTTGAAGGTTTTCTTAATGGAAGGTGATGGTAAGAGAAATGTATGGGGCACCTAAGTGGTCACGCATATATAGTGACAGGAAGCAAGTCAGGTGCACATAAGTGCTTGCCATCCCTCATGGACTATTCTAGGCATATTGGCGTCTATGTTCATGTTGTAAATATGGGCGGTCACATTTAATAAGTAACACGGGCGGCTAAGTGGTCTACTGCCAATGGATTTGCTTGCTTGGAGAGCACTGTTGGGCAAATGGCTAATGAGGATAAGAGAGAAGAGAAGGGGTGTGCTGGAAGTCATAGGAGTGAGACCCTCATGTGCTGGTGTAGCAGAAGTATCATCCTTCAGTGGTGGCCATCCTGGAGTGTGTGGTGCGGTTAAATGTGGGCTGGCCCAAAGTCATCAATTATATTAGTAAAGCGGCGTCTAAAACAGTAGACTAACACAGTTAAATGTTTTCTTATGGAGGGTACCACCTCATTGTTTCCACAGAAACATTTGTAGTAATGAAGAAGATACCCATGGCAAGTCGCAAAAGGCTTATCATAAGCACTGCTTTTTGTGGTATATGAGACTCTAAAGCAGGTATGTTACATGGTCTCAATGGTGAAATGGTAGATCAGATCCCCTGTATGACGGAATGTCATCAAATCCATTGTAAGGAAGTATCTGATTTAACAGGAGACTGACCTGGGAATTACACCATGCACCGAGGGATTTCATCATTCAGACCTTTGATGTTCATGGAGAGGCAGAAAATACACCATTGCTCCCTTCTGAAAAGTTTAACAGGACTACATGAGTTATTTGCCATACATGAAATAAATTTGTTTACAGTGTGTTTTCTTTATTTTCTAATTTAGTTGCTAGGTTGGATGATCAATTTTAAAATTTTTGAACAAGAAGTTTTCTTCTAGGGTAATACCTACACTGCATATTACGTCTTAGGTGTGGGGTAGGGTTATCCCCCTTTTTAATTTCTGAAGAAGCACTTTGGATCCTTTTTGGGCCATCATGCGTGAAACATGTTGACCTGACCACACTTACAGATTTAGGCTACTTGGATACATCACGTCCCTGTAGTAGCCCCTACCAAATTATGTTTTTCAATCTTGCTGAGGGAACCATCACATTAAAGTCCTGCATGGTATCTCTTAGACAGTTTTAGTCTCCCTTCATTTCACTATACCCATTCACTCCACCCCACAAATTCAAAATGCCATCACACTGGCACATGTCATCAAATAGCAAAACTAAAAAAGGTCTTTGCTAAAGCGACCCTTCGTGGGGCACAGCAGCACCAGCCCTATTAGGAGCACGTCCTATGATGATATAGTACATCTTCATGGATGTGTGATGGCACCAAAATATAATCAAAGGGATTCTCCCTTCTTTGTCAGCCTTTCTTTCTTCTTTGCTTTCTGAAAGGAACAGTACCTCCACTGCTTTTTGGATTAGCAGTTTTGGAGCATAGGTACTGGGCCTTTACTGGCTCCCAGTCCTCCCTCTTCATTGTTTTGAGTCATATTCATGGCCATATCCAAATCTCTACAATGTCCAGAGATATAACATGACATAACATAACAAACATTTCGCTCAACTCATTAAGAGCTGTTTCATAGTGTGAGTTGAAGACATGTGTAGAGTGAATCAAAGATGAATACTCCTCTATAAGAATTACTCTCATAGAGTGGGCAGGAGTTTCTTTTCATTCTTAACTCAGACTGTCTTTAATTTACTCCCATATTAGGGTTTTATTTTCCGGTGCCTCGGGAAGTGCCTCGCCGCATGCGATGATACTGCGCTGATCTTACGTTACCTTCGAAAGATGTTCAATTCTACTAAGTTTATTACAACTCCTCACCATGCAGTAAGTATCAAGTGTATTTCTATTCCCCTTAGGTAAAATTTGACACTGTATGACCAGAACAAACACATGGAGTCTTACAGGACTGAAGAGCATCTGGGTTATATTGTTCTGGATTGTAACTTCATTAAAGGAGCTTTATGGTAAATTAATGATGACAGGAAACACCTTCCTCACTCAGCGCATCCTGTCACCCAAAAGTGTGATATCTACCCCATGGATAGCCAAATCATATCAGAGTGGAAACCCTCCGCAGAGCGGATAAAGACTAAGCTAGCTGAAACTAGAAGTGTAGCGCCTTTGTTCAGGTTACTACTGCTGCATTTCATCAGGGATTATTTTTGCCTCTTTAGGTGATCCGTCTTGATGGACACAAGTGAATTAATTATAAAAATAAAGCTTAATCAATGCAGCAGATAAATGGGATGAAGATCTAAAGCTTTGTGAAGCTTTCATAGAGGCCTAAATAGATAACAGAGCTGTCTGTTTCTACCTGTTGTCAGAGGGGGGCGATTTCTCAAGGAATGAAGGACAGAGCAGAATCTGGTATAATCCCTGCACAGTACCCTTGAGGAAGAGAGGATAAGCATTCCTTCTAAAGAAAGTGCACTCCTTCTTCCCAAATGCTTGTGTACTAAAAAGTCCTTGCAGTTTCTTTAGGTGAAAACCAGAAAGAACCAAGTTACAGAACACAAATAGTGACTGAACTCTCATCTTATTGTCCATAGATGTTTCTTCAGTAGCATGGTAAGGACACTCCAGCATAGTTGTATAGGGGGTATCCTTAAATCATGCTTTCTGGAAACTGAATATATTTGCTTTACTAGTGGAGAACCATTTGTGATTGCCAGTTGTAAACACTGGAGGTCCAATCAAGAACCGTATCATTATAATTTCTTTCTAGTATTGAATCTCTATTCCTAAATGCCTGTGTTTGGTTAATGTTTCCCTAATGCTGTGAGTTTTCTTTCATTCTTTGCAGGATATAATAATTGGATTTGAAACATGTGCCAAGACTCATCCATTTGAAAGCCGTCGGGTGATTGAAGAGTACAAAGGCTATCTTTTTGCTATTGACCTGGTAAGAACCATGCATCTCTTTTTGTCTCATATTTCCAACTTTCCTCAGCAGTGGCGATTCACATCTATAAAAGTGTAATTTGCAATTAGATAACAGTTTACAAGAAAGAAAAGCAAAAATATGTCTAAAGGGGTAGGTGGTCTACAACACCGAAAACAAAAGAAATTTAAATATTTCTTTTGAATGGGCTTATGATACCAAATGCAACAATGTCTTAAATTCACTATAAACAACAAGAACATTCAACCTTTACTTCCTCCTTTGCATTACTCATGACTTCAGAAGTGATAGAGCACAGAGGGAAAGGCTGCCCTCCAAGGCGACTCGCATTTAGGAATCAATACAAGACAGGGTCTAAGACCGGTCCCTGCACTCCGAGGTGGCGGAGTACTCAGGATCATACAACAAGCCTGGCTAAAGGCTGGGCTCTGTATCCACAGGATACACAATACAGTTACATTGAGGAAAGGGGAGGGGCTCTGTTCATAACTCCAGTTGAAATAGTGACTGGCCAAAGCCAGGAGGCAACCTTCACTGGCCCTGGTGTGTTGTGCTACATTCAGGACATCCTGGGGCCGAATAGCAAAGGCAATCTGAGACAAAAGTCTAACTTTACGACTTTTGGTATTCACAGAAGTTATTTACGACTTTTGGTTTTCAAAGAGGTCATTTATGAGTCGTATCTATACGTTTGCAGTCGGGCCGGAATCTCCGCCCCTGTGCCAAACTCTACACACCCAGGCCTTACACTCCAGCTGGGGCCGTACTCTCCAGCTGGGGCATTACTCTCCATCTTGAGTCGTTCTTTCCAGCTCAGGCGGGATGAAGTGTAATAAATGGGATGGAATGCAAAATTTACAAAAAGGAACATTAGGAACATGTGATAAATTGTAGAGGAGGTCATTTAAAAAAGTCTGGCAGGGAAAAGGGTATGGCCAGACACTGCATCATGACCCAGATAAGTTTTCTCCTCTGTATCATGGTACAATTTGTGCTTCCCTCAGTGTTGACTGTAGTGTAAACACTACAGTCAACACTTAGGGCGCTCCCCTTAGTGTTGACTGTAGTGTTAATACCAGAATGTGTGTGTGTGTGTGAATAAGAGTTACAGTAGGAGTAATGGTGATAGAGCGCGCAGTTCTCCCGGGTCACCTGGGTTACCAATTCTTTACACGCACTGGGCCCTGGCGTAAATACCACACTAATAATTTGGCTGAACCAGGAGAGTACTATTTGATTTCTCCTCCTGCACGCTGCTATGAGTAATTAAGGTTTGGTTTCACCTCTGCATACCATGTACCTGACTTACCACAGGCATAATTCTTATGACGGATCTGGAGCTATAAGGGAAATAGCAGACAGGCCTAAGATCAAATACTTTTTATGAACAGTAAAATACTTTTCCACAATTTTCTGTAAAATGACCACAGACACCTGAGGGAAGTTCAAAACTTTATATAAAGCTTAAAGAGAATATGTCAAGGCAATAAGTGATAGGCAGAATAATGCGTCTAATATCAAAATCAACACCATAAAATAGCTATAGATTAATGCTAAGACCATTCGAGTATATGGGAAGACTAAGAAGGTAAGAATTTTTAGAACAAAACTAGTCACTGCAACTTTATACTAGAACATAGGATGTGGATGGGACCTAGAACATGTACTTAACCTAAGTGATTTAAACTATTCTTACTATGTTCACCGCAATCATGCTAAAGGTAAGAGAAAAATTGGAACATACTAATACAATATAACAGTTGGTAATTTTCTAAGGGAGGGGAGAGAAGTGGAACAATTCTAAAACAATTGCATATAACTCGTTCTCAAGGTGATAGAGCAATATCACAGGCAAGAGTGCTTTATTAAGAAAATAGAGAGAGAGAAGACGAGAGAGAGAGAGAGAGAGAGAGAGACGCAAACCCACAGGTTAATATTTACCTAGGTCTGAGAGAAGACTAACCCTGGCCACGGGTCAGTTGGAAGGACGGGGACAAGGACCCTCAGGAAGGAATGCCAGAATGCGAGCAGGTACAGCTCACGGACAGTAAGGACAGGATACCCCTCAGGATTTGGGATCAGGACTGGGCTCACCAAGGTACGACCAACACCCACAGCTTCGGAAGCAACGCCAGCGTTACCCCTTTCTGCAAGTAATCCGCCAGTAACCCCGATTGGGTTTTCGAATTCCCCAGCAAAGTGCTTCGCCAGCACTTAGGATTATTTCCACCCCTTAGGAGTTTGTGGAAAGTATGGACAGAGTGCTCCGCAGCACTTCAGATTGAGCACCTATAGAGTTCGTAGGGTCAGTGACAGGTCTGCTACTCGGACAAGTCGGACAATTTTCCTAAGCTAAACTAGGGCAATTATACTGTTTTGGGGGCCCTTAGACCACCCACTAATGTTGCAAGTGACAGTTTCCCACATTATGATTGGTCAGGAGAGGTGGTGCGGTCATTACCACCTCCTAGAATTCAACTTTCTCATCCAAATATTAAAATTTTCCTACCCGCCCCTTGGGTTCACGTTCCCATGCATAGAATACAGCAGTATAGAAAAAGTTCACAATAGGTAGCAACAGTATTGCTTCTTCCAAGGTAAGATCTAGTCTTCCCAGAGATGTTCCCAGGCGCATTGTGCTTCAGGAGCCAGCTGGCTTGTCTCGGCATCTGCACAGTAGAGTTTTTCCCTGGTCATGTGTCGGTGCCCAGCAGAGCCTCAAGTATGGCTCTGCTCCCGATTTTCCCAGCCCCAGAGACGCAGTACATGAAAAGTAAGCGAGAATGAATTAAAATCACATACAAAATGATTACACTGTATACCATGATAAAATACTAACCAACCCTTATTTTATAATGACTATAGCATTATTGTTTAGTGCGGAAAGACAGATAGGCTAAAGCAGCGGTAGCAAGCTGAGAGCATGGTGAGAGACAAGCGGCCATGTTTGCAACAGTGCGCATGAGCACAACTTCCCTCCAGAATGCGAGTGCGTCACATCACATGAGTATGACCGACGCATGCGCAGACTGAATTTCAGCGAAGCAGCCGATTTTAGTGCAAGCTTCGTTAGTATGAGAAAAGACATACAAGCAAGCATCCTGGGGACACCCGCGTGTTTGGGAAAACATTCAATAAATGACGAACAATAGTGTTAATATGATTATACGATTTAGGCAAGGGTTTTGTATGAGAGCAGGGCGCTTGCACGCGAATCCCAGCTCCATCAATCCCCTCTTTGATGATATTTACTATCATCACCACATAGAAGGAAACAGATGCCAACTTTTCTCATTCATCCATATCACTCATCTGGATTTCAACAAATTTATCGTTGAGTTTTCTTGCAGCTTCTCTATGAGAGTGGTGATTTTTCACCTTTTTGTAAATTTCACTTTTTAACTCCTCTAATTCTAAATCATCAATATTTCTTTTTACCCCCCTCTTATTTACAGTATATTTCTTTTTGCACTTCTGGCATTTGCAGCAGATAAAAATGATCAATACAACTACACCTATTATAACTATTGGCATCAGTATTTTCCACAAAAGACTTCTACCTAGGTTAGTAAACCAACTACCTATAGAGGAGAGACCTCCAGTCAGTCTCGTCCAGGCACTGTCAACCTCCAATGGTTTAAGTTCTTTTTCCAAATTAGTTATGTTTTTCACATATTGTTTTAGTTCGATACTTTTATCAGGAATGTAGGTGCAACAATGTTGCGCTTTCAGCATTCTACAGACTCCGCCCTCTTTTGCTAATAGGGTGTCAAGGGCAAGACGGTTTTGCAAAACCATTGATCTGATCGCAACCATTTCGGTGTTGACCATCAGGAATCCAGCAGCAGTGTCCGTTGATAACCGGTCCACTACTGTAGACAATTTGCAGATTCTATGGGTGTTCAGAACTACCCCCATTCCAGGTATCAGTGCACTAAAAATATCACCTATAATTTCACCTACACTTTCACGTTTACTACGCACTAAGCCATTAGTCTCTTCATCGCTTCCAGCTGCATTATTCACATGGTATATTTTCGGGAAAACAATGCCAAAGTAGCAGCTTCCATACCAGTGATCCGGCAATTTGAAATAAGCCTTGTTCCCACATATATAATATATTCCGGGGAACACAGGTTCTGACCCATTTTTGAAACCCCAACCTCCAATTACCTTGTAATTATGTTCACACTCGCTGGAACCGATGAATACATTGTTATAGTACTCTGTCTTTTCCCTATGGATACAAAGTTTCCCCTTTCGTTCAAAATCCAGCAACAAGGCAGGACTAGCTTCGCCTTGCGAGGTGTTATCCAAGTGCTCAGCCCACCTAGGGACTCTATCCTTTTCGTCATTTGCCTTTTTCTGAAACTTTTCTCTTCTTCTGTCTGCCATCTTTATGAACATCTTTTCCTGCTCTTGTAGAGAACAGGTCAGGTTAGCTTGTCTTGCTTCATCTAAATCTATGTTACCTATAGTCAGAAAATATTCTCCCATATAACGGGTCACATCACTTTTAATATGTACACGGTTCAGGTGTCCTCTAATAGGAAGCTCAGAAAATACTACGTCGGCATTTGAATAATAGTACTGCAAAGTGCTCCTATAAAACAAGCTAGCTAATATACTACAGGAAATTCCATAGGTTAAAGGTAGATGGTGATATGTCACACCTTCAGCCACTGAAGTTGGTAGCTTCATGCAGACATAACAGTCCTCTATTTCCATAGCTTCTACATAATGCACTAACAAGTTAGCAAAAACATTTAGATGCGTCTTGTTTCTCATTCTGTGAAAGTGTAGTCCATCCTCATCTGATGCTTCTAAATTAGGTCGGGTGTGTGTCAGTCCTACTCGTTTGTCGCGTCTTTCTAGGCTTCGTGGTGTTTCTGCAGTCTGTACAACCCCTACGTCCACTGCTTCGGGTTCAGTAGGGGACAAGTTGGGATTTTTGCTTATCATAAAAGGTAGAAAAACTGTTAGTCCTATCCACATTACTATTAACATTGCTACACTACACACGCATATTTTACAACAGGTTTTAAGACACCCACACCGGGATCTCCCAGAGACATTCGGATCAGACATATTTAGCTTACAGGTGGCTTTTGCTACCCCTCTTTGTTTCTTTGCACAAAAGGCTCACTCCGGGGCTCTCTCAAGGAGGGTCTTCGTCAGAACTCCGATCAGCGATGGACTCTTCGTCACTGTTGCCACTGTGGTGTGGTTCATCTATTTCCTCCAACACAAAGTAAGTCCACTCAGGGCTCCGATACAGTCGGTTCTGTTTCTTTAGTCTGTCGCTCTTTCTTAGCGATTTGCCTTGGGCTGCCTTTCTTTCAATTTCAGCCCTTTTTCTGTCTTTCAGTTTTTCTTCGACTGTCTTTAGTCTGAGCCTCAGTCTCTTGACGTATCGGGGTGCACTTCTGCCTCCGTGCCTCCCAGTTGTTGAGGAAACTTGGCCTTCTTCGTGCACTCTTTTTACTTTTTGATGTGGCACCTCTGTTTTCCTGCCTGTCTGACTTGTTCCAGGTCTTTCGTCTATTTCTTCTGCCTGGTCCCTAGTCTGTCCCTGCTCAGATTCAAATCGTACTCGCTTTTTATTTCTGGTTATGGTTGTTTCCGTTGTCTGAGCACTTTGATCTAATTCTATCTGTTCCTGTTCATGCTCTTTGATCTCTTCGTTTTCTTCTGCATGAACGTCAGCTCTAATTTCTAACTGTCCCTCTCCAATTTCTGGAGTATCAGGAGGAGTTTCGATGCCTTGATCTGACCCTACTTGGCCTACGTCCTGATCAGGTGTGTTGTGGTTTTCGTTGACCTGACCTTCTTCCTCTATTTCTAACTCACCTGGACTATCCCACTCACTGTCTAAATAGGAATAGTTCCTGGTTCGTATTGGGTCATGAACCTGGTCGTCGGCGGGGTACCATTCAACGTCTCGACTTGTGCTCGGCAGTTCAATGTCAGCTAGCTCCGGACTCTCCTCCTCGGAAGCTTCTTCAGCTGAGCTGCCTTCAGCTCCAGTCGCGTTTTCTCCAGATACCCGCTTTGTGTGGCTGGCGTGGATCCACTTCGGTACACCAGCGCACTTTACAGCAGTTGTAGTGACGAGGATCACTTGTCGTGGCTTTCCCCACCTTGGTTTCAGGCAACTGCTCCGGGTGTGTTTCTTTAACGCCACCCAATCTCCTGGTTGCAGTTTATGTGCCGGAGTCTTTGGCCACTCGTCTTCAGTCTCTCCGATCTGCTGAGAGAGAGAACGCACTTGGTCACCCAGCTGCTTGCAGTATTCTAATACCATATCATCAGAAATGCTTAGCAGTTTGTGTCCGGGCACCCAAGCCTGTCGCATCACTCTTCCCATCAACACTTCATGGGGACTTAGGCCAGTTTTTCTGTTCGGGATACTTCTCAGACTCATCAGCACAAGGGGTAAAGCCTCTATCCAGTTCATCTTTGTGGAATCACACATTTTGGCCAGTCTGGATTTCAGGGTGCCATTTATTTGCTCTACTACCCCAGAAGCCTCTGGACGGTAGGCACAGTGCAGTCTTTGCTTCATTTTGAAGGCTTTACAGAGTTCTTCTAGGACATCGTTGGCAAAATGCCCACCTTGGTCCGTTTCGATTGTCTCTGGGATTCCATACCTAGGTATCAACTCCCTGAGCAATAACTTGGCTGTGGTGAGAGCATCATTTTTCTTCGCTGGATATGCTTCCACCCATCTGGAGAATAGGCAAACTATGACTAGAATATATCTATACCCTTTACATTTAGGCATTGTTATGAAGTCTGCCTGCATTCTGACAAAGGGACCTATTGCCTTTCCTACATTACTCTGTTCTACCACAGTCTTCTTTCCTGCATTGAACTGTTGACACACTAGGCACCTCTGGCAAAGCTTTTCCGCCTGGTTCCTGAACTTTGAATTACAGAACACCTTGTCAAACACCCGACACATTGCGTCCCTTCCCATATGTGTTGGCTCATGTATCATTCTGACCATGGGGTCTATCAGGCTGTCAGGCAATACAGGCACCTCAGTCGAGTTTACCGCCACACCATCATCTCTCAGCTTGCATCCCTCTTCTGCCCACCTTCCTTTCTCTTGTCTGTCTACTGCCTGTTGCAAATCCTTTAATTCTTCCCACGTCGACACATTCTCAAACAACATAAGTTGGCAGCTGGTTCCATCCCACAACGCAATTTGGAGTGACATATGGTATCGGGCACAAAACTGTGCAATTTGGTCAGCGTACCTATTACCGGCAGTCACATCATCATTTCCAGATTTGTGAGCCGCACACTTGACCACAGCCAATTCTTTGGGCAATTGGATAGCTTCCAGTAAGTTATGCACCACCTTTCCATTTCTGATAGGGGTGCCTGAGGACGTCATGAATTCTCTTTGCAGCCACAATTGGCCGAAGTCATGAACAACCCCAAAACAATACTGGCTGTCTGTGTAAACAGTTATTCTCTTGTTCTTACCCCTCTTACATGCTCTGGTTAACGCGATGAGCTCTGCCACTTGTGCAGATTTCACCTCGCTCATGTAAGATGCTTCTATGGTTTTTGTCAATGTAACCACAGCATAGGCAGCACTCAGGCTCCCACTCTCATGTCTTAAGCACGAGCCATCCACGAACATTGTTTTATCCCCATCAAGTAACGCTATTTCACGGATGTCAGGACGGGGCTTGGTACTGAACTCAGTTAGATCGATGCAATTATGTTCCCCTTCCTCTTCAATTTCTACATCCAGAGGGATAGGTAACAATGTCGCAGGGTTTAGGACATTGCACCGGGAAATAGTGACATTTTCGGCACCAATCAAAATTCTCTCATACTTAGTCAGCCGACTAGGTGTGAGGTACTGGGTCTTAGTTCTAGTCAGTAGGATGACAACAGAATGAGGAACATATACAGTGACGTGATGTCCCATGACAATGTTCTCACTCTGTTCCAGACTGACGCAAGTAGCAGCAACTGCTTTCAAGCATCCAGGTAATCCAGCAGCCACCGGATCTAGGGTGGCCGAAAAATAGGCCACTGGTCGTCTAATTAGTCCGTGCTCCTGGGTCAGGACTGAAAGAGCACAATTCTCTCTTGTGTCACAGAATAGCTCAAAGGGCTTGGTGTAGTCAGGCATACCCAATGCAGGAGCAGAACATAGACAGTTTCTCAAAGTTACCCAAGCGTTCATGCTCTCACTGTCCCAACTGACGGGGTCTTCTACGCCTTTCTTTGTCATTTTTATCAAGGGTCTGGCTAGAGCTGCGAATCCTACAATCCATTGTCTGCAGTAACCCACAACTCCCAAGAACATTCTCACCTCTTTCTGAGTTCTGGGCAGTTCCATTGCTTTAATTATTTTGATTCTTTCGGTAGTAACTTTCCTGATTCCTGTTTCGATCTGGTGCCCCAGATACTTCACTGAATTTTTACAAAATTGTAACTTGTCAGGTGACACTTTATGTCCTCCCTTTCCTAGGTGATTCAACAAGGCAATGGTGTCAGTGACGCAGTCATTTTGGGTTTTAGATGCCACTAACAGGTCATCTATGTACTGTACCAAAACAGACTCTCTTGGCAGCACTAGGGATTCAAGGCACTTTTTTAATATCTGGTTGAAAATCGATGGACTTTCGGTGTACCCCTGTGGGACACGATTCCAGACATAGATATGGCTGTCAAATTCAAAACTGAAAAGGAACTTGCTTTCTGGATGCAATGGGATGGAGAAGAATGCATGGCACAGGTCGATGACAGTGAACCATTCTGCATTCCAGGGAATCTGATATAGTATCACGGCAGGGTTGGGCACAACAGGGCAGCAAGGCACAACAATTTGGTTTACCTTGCGTAAATCCTGCACCACCCGGTACTTTCCACTAGGCTTTTTGATCCCAATGATTGGTGAATTACAGGGACTGCTCATTACTTCCTCTATTATCTCTGCTTCGAGTAGCCGGGTAATTTCAGTCGCTACTCCAGCTTTTACTTCTGCACTCATTTTGTACTGTCTGGTTTTGGGGTATACAGCATTTGTTTTTATTGCTATCTTAACTGGGTCCACATTTGCCATTAAACCTACATCCTTTCCTGTGAAATCCCACACTTCTGGAACCACTCTTAACTGGAGCTCTTCAGGTAAATCTTCAACTGTTAAAGGCTTGATATCAGAATCTTGTCTGACTAACATTAGCTTGTACAAACCATCTTCATCGGGTGTCTGAATTTCGACGCCCTTTGGTGTGCAATAGATGGTACAATTCATCTTGCACAACAAATCACGTCCTAGCAGGTTCACAGGACTAGAATCACAGACTACAAATCTGTGCATTTCTTTGAAATTTCCTATAGAAACTTCCATTGGTTCAGTTACTGGAATACTTATTATTTGATTTGAGACGCCCACTACTTGGATCGCTTCTCCCGAGAGGGGTAGGTTAGGAACATCCACTGTTCTTACAGTAGATCTGGTAGCACCAGTGTCCAACAGAAAGGTGACGTCTTTTCCCTCAACCTTTCCTTCAATGTATGGTCCAGTCTGGTCTACCGGTAAGGAGGCGCCAAGCACGCACTCCTCATCCTCCCCTCTCAGGCCCCGTCAATCTTGATCTTCACAGAGGAAGGTATCATTTAGCAAGTACTGTCGAATGATTGCGTTTCTTTCACTCTCAACTTCCCATACTTCCGCCCTCTCATTCTGCTGACCCTGACTCTTAAAATTCTGTCTAGGAGCGCGAGGTACGGGAGGTAATTTTACCTGTTGCTGGTTCTTTCTTGTCCCCTCTTTCGGCACCTGTGGATTTAAACCATTTACAGGGGCATTACCGGCCTGCAGGTGTGGACACTCGTCTCGCCAATGCCCTATCCGGCCGCACCCATGGCACAGAAACTTTTTCATGGCTTCTTCCCGACTCATTTTAGCTCGGGGCTTTCCTCCTCCCCCAGCAATGGCATTCTGAGCATTATTACTAGAAGTCAATTTACTTAACTGTTTTTCCTGCTGTTCGGCTAATTTCACCTGTGCCCACATTACTTTCTCCTTGAGGGCTTTCTTTTTATTTTCGATTTCATCTTCGCAGTATTTTGCATATTTCAGGACATCATCTATGGGCTTTCCCTGCCAACTGATTTTATTATCTCGAATCCATTGGGATATTTCAGGCCTTAATCCTAGCACAAATCTATAACTGAAATGGGTCATGTCTTTCATGTCTACATTATCGATACCACTGTAAGTTTTGAATACCTGCAGTAATCTTTCATAAAATGAATGCACCGTTTCATCACGTTCTTGGGTGGTTCTATCTATTCGGGTCCAATCCGTCTCCTTTGCTGGCACCTTTTTCTTGAGGTATTGTATGACTTGCTCATACTTCCTCATTACTTCAGGTGCAGGAGCTCCTGTTTTCTCATCTCTGGGGAATTCCTCACTGGGCCAATCAATTTCAATTTTACAGTCGGTCCACAAATCTACAGGGACCACAATGTCGAAAAACCCATCCAGGTCTTTCAAGAGGCATTTCTGAACTTTTATGAAGCGTTCTACCTGCCTGTACCAGTCAACTGGCTTCTCACGTAATTTCGGGAAGTCATTTGTAAATGACACTATATCCTGTCTGGACCAAGGGACATGGACATATTTTCCTCCCGGGACCTCTCTCATGGGGCACAATTTTTCTGTTGGTGTTACTTCTTTTAACACGAATTCTGAAGCCTGAGACTTAGCCCTGCTGTCTTCCATTTTCTTTGCCCACCGGGTTCTCCATTTTCCCACCTCGCCCCATTTCTGCAAGAGCTTCAACAATTCCTTTATCTGGATCTGTTTTCCCATCACATTCAGGCTTTCTAAATCCTTATCTGAAAAATCTACTCTGTAGGGTTTCTGAAGAATTTTGGAGCGACTAACATCAATTCCCATTTCTGTGGCTGTATCCATTATCCTTTCATGGGGCAACCTAGCACTCCGGGTAAGGTTTTTGCTGATGAACAGTAACTCTTCTTCACTGTACGAGCTTAGGCGCTCTACTCCTACATTCCCTGCCATCATTTCTTCTATTTCTATCCTTAATTTATATATTTCTAATGCTTTAGGTTGGGGAGTGGTCTCCTTTTCTAGCTCCTTTGTCCATCTGTCCAATTCTTCTGGGGAAACTACGGTGGCACTCCTAACCCCAGATGCACCTTCAATCAACACTTCCTTTGGTCTTGTCTGGCTTCTTGCCCCCGATGTACTAGTTCTAGGCTCTCTTATGGGCAAATCCATCAGAACCACAGATTCACACTCACTTTCCTGATCCTCATCTATGAATACTTCTTTCCTCGGGGACGGGACGCTAGGAGTAGGCAATATTGGGGTGATAACGGGAGGATGGGGACTAGCCAGGTCGTTTCTATACAGTGGAATAGCTGGACCAATAGTTACTGGAATAGTCAGAGAATCAGGATGGGGATGTATCTGGGCAATGGTTCGAACTAAATCCTCTCGCTGTCTAGCCAGGGCTTCTTTCTCTTTTTCCCGCAACACCTTTTCTGCAGAATTGTCATGCAATACCTGAGGTACCAAGGGAGGATAAATACTCGGGGCAGTTGGAGTGACCAATCGGGGTGGACCTTCTCCAAACGGCTGATAATTGGGAACCGTGGATCTAGGTCTGCAAAACCCATCCCCCTCACTGGCTTTACTGTCGGTACCTGTTCCATCTGTATCACTATCCCTCCCACATCGGGGATATTTTGCAAAGGGATTTGGAGAATGCACAGGCTCTGACTCTGCAACATAGGGAGGTGGATTTTTCATTAACAAATCTTCCAGGTGCTCATCTTCTGAGTCCCCTACGGGCATCAAGTGATGGGTCTTTTCTTTACATTTTCCTTTTCTCCCTTCTAATACCCCCATCATAGGAAATAATCCTTCAGTCAACATAGATTGCCTCCACTGTTTCATTTTCTGCTCTTTGGTCTGCGCTTGAACCCTCGGATACCATTTGCTCACTCCCTTATCCATCCGGGGTTTATCTCGCTCTGCAGCCTCAATCTCCCATTCCTCCAGGGCTTCGTACTGTGTCAACCTAGGTCTAGGGTGTAATTCATTCATGCGGGTCCTTAGATTAAACAGAATCCGACCATTAAATGTGCCTTCAACAGGAAATGCTAGGACTCCGTCATCTACAGTATACTTTGCCCAATTTTCTAACCAGACACAAGTGTGGTACCCTTTATCAAACAGCATGAAGGAGGCAGGGGTATTTGGCGGGGGAATAAACACGCCTTCCCTCGTTCTAATGGGCTTGTCAGTTTTGAAAAAATTCTTTCTTTTATCAGAGAAGGACAGTTTCCTCTTTACTCCATACATCATGTGCGGTCTACCTCGTATAAGCTGCTCCTTATGAAATCCTAGGTACTTTGGATTCGGTATGAAATCTGGATACCACATACAACTCTCCAGACTCGCTTCTAACTCGGCTTGATTAATTTTGTTTACCTTTGTGCTTCCAATGCTAGCGCGACTTATATTTCACCCTACCCAATCAGGTCAGAGAATACAAACACCCTTAACCAATGGGTGCGCGGCCTTTTCGCAAGACAAAGTCTCACGCTTCGGCACTCACCCCTCCTTTACAAATTCAGCTCCCCCACACACCCGCTGTCTTGACCAATGCCAGCGCGGCACGGAGTGACGTCAGAGCAGCTCTCCGACTGACTCCCTCCTTCACAAGGTAACGGAAACTTTTTACTCTCTCTAAAGTGCAAGTGCACGTTTTAGTCAACAACACACAACGTTTGCCACTATGTCTGAGTGTTCTAAAGAGAGAAAAGACTTTTCTTTCACTACTAGTAAACCACTTCTGTCTACTTTTCATTCACTCTGGATAGACTTCTTTGCCTGTCCCTTCACACTAGTAACATAGAACCCGTTATTCTTCTGACTCATCCACCTTAGTCGGGGATATGTACTGAGCCAGGATTTCACCAGCGAACTATCTTACTTACCAGACAAGCCTCGGAGACCCTACTACTCCTTCCGTATGCGACCCTTACTAGGTGATATCGCAATGAAAGTTTTATAAAGGGCTCGTAGCTATCATTCACTCCAGAAACAAAGGTCCTAATTAGTGCTTCCAGTTATCCTTAACCCTGCACTAATACCTCAAACCTAGTGACTTCCACAGCTAACCGGATTCTGCTCACCGTTAGCTAAATACTTCCCCGGGGATTCGGACTACACTGAACATTCACAAACAATGGTTAATATAACATTTATAGCAGCAATGCAAAAAAAAACCAATACAATAGAAAATCAGCAGCACATTTTATTTTCACGGTTTGTTTATGACCTATCCTGTCTACCTAATCTAATTAGTCCAAACCATCCTCTGGTTACCAGAAAATTACTGATAGAGCGCGCAGTTCTCCCGGGTCACCTGGGTTACCAATTCTTTACACGCACTGGGCCCTGGCGTAAATACCACACTAATAATTTGGGTGAACCAGGAGAGTACTATTTGATTTCTCCTCCTGCACGCTGCTATGAGTAATTAAGGTTTGGTTTCACCTCTGCATACCATGTACCTGACTTACCACAGGCATAATTCTTATGACGGATCTGGAGCTATAAGGGAAATAGCAGACAGGCCTAGGATCAAATACTTTTTATGAACAGTAAAATACTTTTCCACAATTTTCTGTAAAATGACCACAGACACCTGAGGGAAGTTCAAAACTTTATATAAAGCTTAAAGAGAATATGTCAAGGCAATAAGTGATAGGCAGAATAATGCGTCTAATATCAAAATCAACACCATAAAATAGCTATAGATTAATGCTAAGACCATTCGAGTATATGGGAAGACTAAGAAGGTAAGAATTTTTAGAACAAAACTAGTCACTGCAACTTTATACTAGAACATAGGATGTGGATGGGACCTAGAACATGTACTTAACCTAAGTGATTTAAACTATTCTTACTATGTTCACCGCAATCATGCTAAAGGTAAGGGAAAAATTGGAACATACTAATACAATATAACAGTTGGTAATTTTCTAAGGGAGGGGAGAGAAGTGGAACAATTCTAAAACAATTGCATATAACTCGTTCTCAAGGTGATAGAGCAATATCACAGGCAAGAGTGCTTTATTAAGAAAATATAGAGAGAGAAGACGAGAGAGAGAGAGAGAGAGAGAGAGAGACGCAAACCCACAGGTTAATATTTACCTAGGTCTGAGAGAAGACTAACCCTGGCCACGGGTCAGTTGGAAGGACGGGGACAAGGACCCTCAGGAAGGAATGCCAGAATGCGAGCAGGTACAGCTCACAGACAGTAAGGACAGGATACCCCTCAGGATTTGGGATCAGGACTGGGCTCACCAAGGTACGACCAACACCCACAGCTTCGGAAGCAACGCCAGCGTTACCCCTTTCTGCAAGTAATCCGCCAGTAACCCCGATTGGGTTTTCGAATTCCCCAGCAAAGTGCTTCGCCAGCACTTAGGATTATTTCCACCCCTTAGGAGTTTGTGGAAAGTATGGACAGAGTGCTCCGCAGCACTTCAGATTGAGCACCTATAGAGTTCATAGGGTCAGTGACAGGTCTGCTACTCGGACAAGTCGGACAATTTTCCTAAGCTAAACTAGGGCAATTATACTGTTTTGGGGGCCCTTAGACCACCCACTAATGTTGCAAGTGACAGTTTCCCACATTATGATTGGTCAGGAGAGGTGGTGCTGTCATTACCACCTCCTAGAATTCAACTTTCTCATCCAAATATTAAAATTTTCCTACCCGCCCCTTGGGTTCACGTTCCCATGCATAGAATACAGCAGTATAGAAAAAGTTCACAATAGGTAGCAACAGTATTGCTTCTTCCAAGGTAAGATCTAGTCTTCCCAGAGATGTTCCCAGGCGCATTGTGCTTCAGGAGCCAGCTGGCTTGTCTCGGCATCTGCGCAGTAGAGTTTTTCCCTGGTCATGTGTCGGTGCCCAGCAGAGCCTCAAGTATGGCTCTGCTCCCGATTTTCCCAGCCCCAGAGACGCGGTACATGAAAAGTAAGCGAGAATGAATTAAAATCACATACAAAATGATTACACTGTATACCATGATAAAATACTAACCAACCCTTATTTTATAATGACTATAGCATTATTGTTTAGTGCGGAAAGACAGATAGGCTAAAGCAGCGGTAGCAAGCGGAGAGCATGGTGAGAGACAAGCGGCCATGTTTGCAACAGTGCGCATGAGCACAACTTCCCTCCAGAATGCGAGTGCGTCACATCACATGAGTATGACCGACGCATGCGCAGACTGAATTTCAGCGAAGCAGCCGATTTTAGTGCAAGCTTCGTTAGTATGAGAAAAGACATACAAGCAAGCATCCTGGGGACACCCGCGTGTTTGGGAAAACACTCAATAAATGACGAACAATAGTGTTAATATGATTATACGATTTAGGCAAGGGTTTTGTATGAGAGCAGGGCGCTTGCACGCGAATCCCAGCTCCATCAATGGGACACATTAAAGTTAGGTGTAGTGATAGACTCCAGGTTGTGTATATTGTGCCAATTATGGAACAGTTGTTGTTTAATGTTAGTCTTAGGGATACCTTTATGGCTAGAGATGAAGTATGGGTTTGATACAGGGTATTGGTAAATGATTTTTTTAAGGTTAAGGATACTTTGCAGGATTGAACTAGGTTTAGGTGTATGGAATGTAGGTGTAAATTATGCTGCTAGTGTTAGGGGTTTTGTGTTTGGGTTACATTGCATAAGAGTAATGGGCAATTGATGAGGATAGCGTTATCGTTAGGCATAGGATTTGCGGTTCGTGTACCTTACATCAAGAGTCAGATCCTCTAACATCAATTTCTTATATGGCATTTAAATTTGAAATATCAGTTTCTCACTGTTCTTTTTGTATTTCTTTTAATTTAATATTTAATTTCAAAATTTTAACCGAGATACCCGTGGCAGGGGACAAGTATCTTTTGAGCAGACGTGTTCAGGAGCTAGTGCTACTAAAAAGGTATTTGACTCCTAATTCAGCCTTTGAGTGAATGGTCTGTCTTACCTCTGTCTCCCCAGCTGTCTAGCACAGAAAAAGAGTTGTGTTTAAACTTTATCATAACCAACAGCCATTACACATCCCTCACTTCTTTCACAGTACAGTACGTACCTGGACAAGTGGAAGATGCACTCCAACAAATGTGCCAATGGCAATGACAAAACATTGGGGCATATTAGCAAGAACCTCGTTATCATTATCGCTGTTTTAGCGACAGGAAACTGCGATATTGGGCTTGCTAATAAGCATTATAGAATTCCAAACAAAGCCCAGGTTAGATGTGTCCTGCACATCTAACCTTGGCTTCTATTGGAATTCTATAATGCATATTATCAAGCCATTATCGCTGTTTTAGCTAAAACAGCAATCATTTTAACGAGGTTCTTTATAATATGCCCCATTGTTTGATAAGGCAGGACACCTATGAGCTACCAGCCTTTAAATGAAAAAAACTAGCTGGCTAATTTTACAATTGTCATTAAGTGTGATGGATCAATATCCAAAGTGTGGGTTTTAGTTTGAAGTTTAGCACTACCCAGAAGCTGCATGAAGTCAGCACTAGATGGATGATTTTACTTTTTCAGACAATTCAAAGATCCAATTTCTGGCAAAGCACTTAACTTACAATAGTGGTTGCTTTTTAGGTCTCGGCTCTAGACGGCACGCATGCGCTGTCTTGACCCAACACTGCTGTATCTACTGTATGGGCTTCAACCTGCCCTTAGGGTTCCTATTTGCTGCTACAATCGTCACTGTTCAGTTTTAAAACTCCATTCATTCATTGCATGAACTCTTCATGCCTCATCCTGTGTTGAACCCTCCCAAGAGCACTAGCCAATTTACTTAACTCTTTTAATTAATCAATCAATCAGGGGTTTGTGAAGCTCCCTACTCACCCGTGAGGGTCTCAAGGCACTGATAGGGTTGGAGGGGGGGTGTTAAAGCAGCTTCGTCTCATCTGAAGTGCCGGGCTTTGAGGCTCTTCCTTAATGCTTGCAGTGTGGGAGTTCGTCTAATGCTGAGGGGGAGATTGTTCCACGTCTTGGCTGCAATGCAGGAGAAGGCTCTCCCTCCCGCTCTGTGGATGTGTGGGATTTCTTGGGTGTCTTGGGTGCGTAGAAGGCTCTCCCTCCTGTTCTGTGGATGCGTAGGATTTTGGCCAAGTCAAGGTCGGTGGAGAGGAGGCTTCTCTTGGGTGCGTAGAAGGAGATTCTTTTTTTAAGGTATTGGGGTTCGGTGTTATGGAGGGATTTGTAGTCGTGAGTGAGGAGCTTGAAGGTCACTCTCTTTTCAACGGGGAGCCAGTGGAGCTCTTGTGGGTGATGGGTAATGTGATCTTGACATGGGATGCCTAGGACAAGTCTGGCTGCAGCATTCTAGATTGTCTGGAGTTTGAGGAGTAGACATTTGTTGATTCCGGCATAGAGGGCATTCCCGTAGTCCAGTCTGCTGGTTATGAGTGTGTAGGCAATGGTCTTTCTGGATTCAGGGGGGTCCATTTGAAGGTCCTGCGGAGGATGCGCAGGATATGGCGTTGATCTGTCGGTTTGGGGTGAGGGAGGAGGCGAGTGTGATGCTGAGGTTGCTAGCTTGGTCCATGGGTGTCAGAGGGTTGCTGAGGGCGGTGGACCACTGGGTGTTGTCCTATGGGAAGAGGGTGTATCCAAGGATGAGGACTTCCGTTTTCTCTGAGTTGAGCTTCAGGTAGCTGCTGCTCATCCAGGATGTGACATCTTTTATTCCTTCCTGTAAGCTGTGTCTGGTGATTTTCTGGTTCATCATTGAATGAGAAAATGAGCTGGGTGTCGGAAGCGTGGAATACTATCCTGAGTCTGTGTTTTCTGACAATGGTGGCAAGAAGGACCATGCAGATGTTTAGGAGCGTGGGGCTGTTAGAGGATCCTTGGGGTACTCCGCAGTTGATCTCTGTTGGTTCAGAGAGGAAGGGCGGGAGTCTGATTATTTGAGTTCGGCCGGTGAGAAAGGAATGGATCCATTCCCCTGAATGCCGGCGTCGCAGAGTCTGGCGGTTAGTGCACGGTGGGAGACGGTGTCGAAGGCTGCTGATAGGTCTAGTGGGATGAGGGCAGCCATGTGTCCTTGGTCGAGGAGGGTGAGGATGTCGCCCGTGGCGGCTAGTTGGGTAGTCTCGTGCTGAGGGTGCTACGGAATACAGATTAGGAAGTGTAGAGGATCGAGTTGGATTCTATAAAGTTTGTGAGCTGGTTGTTGACGATCTTCTGTTTGACTTTGGCTGCGAAGGGGAGGAGAGAGGTGGGAAAGGAACGGATCCATTCCCCTGAATTCCGGCGTCGAAGAGACTGGCGGTTAATGCACAGTGGGAGACGGTGTCGAAGGCTGCTGATAGATCTACTAGGATGAGGGCAGTCGTGTGTCCCTGGTCGAGGAGGGTGCGGATGTTGCCCGTGGTGGCTATAAGGGCAATCTCAGTGCTAAGGTTACTACATAATACAAATTGGGAAGTGTAGAGGATCAAGTTGGATTCTATAAAGTTTGTGAGATGGTTGTTGACGATCTTCTCGGTGACTTTGGCTGCGAAGGGGAGGAGAACGATGGATCTATAGTTCTGGAGGTTGTCAGCTCTGCGGAGGGCTTCTTGAGGAGGATCTTGACATCTGTGTGTTTCCAGTCACCGGGAAACATGCCTGTTTTGAGGGTGCTATAGGGGAGGCGGCTCTGTGGAAGATGTATGTCGGGCAGGGGTCAGTGGGGGCTCCTGAGTGTATGCTTCTCATGGTTTTAGCTGTGTCTTCTGTGGTGACAGGGGTCCATGCGGTGATGGTAGGCTGTTTGGCATTACTGGTTGTAGGTGTAGTAGCGGTGCCTAGGTTCCACTGAGGAAGTCCCAGATTTCTACTGCATGTCTGTGCAGGGAGTGTATGTTGAGGAGTATGCAGCTCAGGGGAATGGGTGCACTGGCATACGGTGGGTTGGCGGTAGCAGTGGGGGTCTAGTGGTAGGCGAAGGTGCAGCAGCAGTGTCAGCAGGAAAACTGGCCTTGGGTGGTGTTCGCCATTGACAGCTGGCAATTGTTGTTTCTTCCGGGGTCGAGGATTGAGTACATGGAGGGTTGCTGAGTCGTAGCAGCAGGGGTAAGTGGACCAGGGTCCCTGGTGCTGGTCGCGGCCCAGTCGCAGACAGACTTGCCTTTGGTGTGCCATTGCGCCCCAACAGCTTTCCTGCTGCATGGCTGCTGTGTGGCTGCACAGCAGCCACCATTAAGTAGGGGTCGGGGAGGGAGAGAAGCTGGGAGGTGAGAGCGGAACGATGCAGGAGGGAGGGGCGGCGGGAGCAGCAAGGGCGGGAAAGGTAGCGAAGCAGAAAACCGGGCTTTGAAAATAAGACACAGAAAGGGAAAAAAGACACAATAAAGGCACAAGTAGGGAAAAAGAGAAAACAAGGCACAAAGAGAAGAAAGAGAAAAAGCACACAATAAAGGCACAGAGAGAAAAAAGACAAAACGAGGCGAAATAAAGGTACAGAGAGAAAAAAGGCACAGAAAGGCACAGAGGGGAAAAGGCAACAGACGGAGCTGGGCTAGGGGAGAGCAGTTTCCCTGACCTGGAGGTCAGAGGTCTTTAACAGCTGCCATTTTAGATACTCATGTCTGGACTCATTTTTTCATTGCATAATACTGTTGTACACAGTGAGTGCAGACGCTTCTATCTCGTGGATCTTGAAAATGCTTTTTCTTTATTATTGTCTTGTGCTTTTATCCCGACAAATTACTGACTCAGGTTTTTTCTTTTTTACATTTGTGGCGTTTCCATTGTTCAGCATGTGCCCCTTCATAACCGCTGTTTTATTGATCTAAGCGATTTGACGACAAAATTGGAATTGCAACAGCACGCAGCCTGTCGTTTTAAAAACTGATTTCTGTAGGGATAGCATACTTCTGACAGTACCCAATGCTGTGTTGGCTAAAACACTGCTTCCAAGTTGTTAAAATCAAATAGGAGTGCTCAATCAGATCTCATTAGAAGCAAGCCTGCAGTGAGATCTTAGAAGGCACTGAGAGGGGCTGCAAGTCATATGAGGATTCTTGGGGTAAATGATGCAGAGGGCTGCAGTCTTCTCTGCATGTTTCGTCCTCACCCTGCAGAAAAATTCAGTTTACTTGTGTACTTTCTTTCTGGTCTCATTTTTCTGACTCTGCGCACATGTTCATGTTTAACAGTGTGAACACCGTAATAATAATAATTTACTTTTTCATTTATAACTCTTGTGACCATAGTTTCATAGCACTGCCACATGTCTTGAAGAAACTATTTTAACAACCTAGGCATAAATAAATATCACGTAGTCCCAGGGCTTTAAGTGGGCTGGGTCTTGACGGTGCACCAGCAGTACTAAAAAACAGGTGCTGAGATGGGTCCCTATTGGGCTTTTTCATTTGTATAACGTGCCCTTATTATTGCTCTCTCTTTCTAACTCCTGGGGCTAGGTACCCTCTCACACTCCAGTGGATTTGAAAATGCAAAAGCTTATGTGTCCCTTGCCACTGCCTACCTGGGCTCTCTGCAGGAGGGGCCTTTCACTGCAGTGTGGGCCACACTGAAGCAACCTCTCAATCCGTGTGCCACCTCTTCAATAAAATAGGAACAACGCCTACTTTTCTCAGAACGTAACTGTGGGTCGTAAGGTTGGTATGTGATCGAAAAGAGTGGCAGATTGTAAAGTACTACACTATGAACATTTTGAGAACCATCGGAGTCATTTTACACTCATCTAATTTGAAGAAACCTGTTACATATGTTTCTTTTATTATATTGGATTACACCATATTTGCATGTACATGTGATTTTCCTAGGATTACATTTGTACACATGTGTGCTACTTTGTGTGCATACTCCCAAGGGGAGGATGCCATATTGCACATTTATTTCTGCATCTACAAATTTGTCCACTACCCCTATACCGTGGCCAAAACACACGCAGCCATTTTTGTTGTCAGGCATACTGCTCCCACTGACTCATAAACCACAGTGTCTGCTTGGTCAGTCTATCTTGCTCTATGCCTCACTCTGAGAATGCGAAGAAAACATATATGCATTGGTACAGGCAAAGCCTTGCACCGCTATTCAGGTATCTCTCTGATGGTAAATTACACAGTTAGATTAAGTCATGTTTTTAGGTCTTGGCTCTAGACAGCGCACATGAGCTGTCTCAAACCAAGAAATACTGCATCTACTACATGGGCTTCAGCCTGCCCATGGGCTTCCCATTTTCTGAAACCTTTGTCACTCTTAAATTCTATCCGCATAATTCCACAGCACACCATGCCACATATTTCCACTACACAACTTCACACTACGCCACACAATTCCACAACAAACAATTCCAATCCAACACTTGCACTACCACCAAACCTGTCATCTCTCTTCCACATACCCACAGCCCCTCTCATCTCTCCCTCAGACTCACAGTACCCGCTCTCATCTTGCAATACCACTGCCCTCGGCTCTCATCCCTCCCTCACATACACTTTCTCCTCTCTATACTGCCTGCTCACACACGCTACCTTCCTGTACCTCCTCACGCTCTGTACTGGTCCACCTCTCGCTTCTCCCCCATGGGTGCCTCTTCCACTCATGCCTTTTTCTCTCTCTCTCTCTCACTTGTATTCTCTCTCACCCCTCTCTCTCGCTCCCTCACACACTCTTACCGCCTCTCTCATATGGTTCTCTTCAGGTCTTGAAGCACAGTTTCTTTCTCGTGCCTTTTCAAAGTTTCAATCCCTCAAACCCATCCTCTCCTCCTCTTCTTTGGGTGTCTTCTGCTTACACACGTGGTCCCACTGTATGCATCTGTGGCCTGCTGTCCCCTTCTTTTTGCTACCCTATCTCAATATTAATCACCACTTCCTGCACAAACTACCTATTCCTTTCGATCTTCTTTTCTATCTATTCTGTGCAGCTCTCATCCCTATCTATTCACCATGCCACAACATTCCCTTTCACAAATACACAACACAATTTCAAAACTAACAATGCCCAATACAGCCCACATATTTCCACTCTACACCACATACATCCACTTCACTCCAAACCAAAATATATAGGTAAAAGGCATTGTCATGTATGTCAATTCCTCTAAATATCAAAAATCTGAGTCTGAATGTATTGCAAATGCTTGTTAAATTATGCAATCCAATAACTGTGAAGGTCTCTGTGCATTGGCTGAGGGTTATGAAAGGGATAATGTAGATGATCAGTGGCTAATAAAACAAGACAATGAAAGGCTCAGACTAGATGAAGAGTTTAGAGAAATGCAACAGCACCTACAAAGGTCGAAGTGAGGTGCCTACCTTAACCAATAGTTGTCAATCTAGAAACATATAATATGATTCTCTTAGAATACATCAGTCACAACAGCAGTCCCACCTCTTCCTAGGTAACCTAACACTCTACACTGATATTGCATGTATGTATGCATAGATATTTCTATAATCTGAACTTCATAAATATTGTAGTGTTGATGGATGGGCCAGACCATCAAATAGTGTACTCCGTTTGGACAGGACAGTGGTGGCATGTACTCTACTGACCTGGCAGACATACAGCCAACCATATTGAGGTATTTCTTCCCTCCTGAAAATCCCATGCTAGTTTGTAGGACTTGGGTCAATAATACCAAAAGTTGTGAAGAAATTCAGCCGGCACATCTGCAGGGTCAGCTTTGACTGTGATGTGAACAGATTGGTGGAGATTCATTGCTGCATTTCACCCTGATTCGAGAGTAGCTATTGCACAAGAGATAATTCTTGTTGTATTTCCTGTAGCTGGATAGTAATTTATTTCTTTAAAAAAATTATTTTACTTAGTTTTCAACAATTTTAAGATCACAATACTGTGACACTGCTTCGCCATCCACCTGATTCTCCCCTTTCTTAATATCCCATTTAGTTCCAAAATACCATGAAGAAGACCACAGTCAAGTCCACTGCAACCAGTCCGGTGCACTATAGATGGGTCTGTGCCCCAGTCAACTGTGTGCTTTTCCCCCAACAACTTCCTATGGGTGGGCCGCTCTGGGTATTTTGTGAAGTGCTTTTTACTGTCCCCAGATGTTATCATACTTTTGTGGTCCCCCTCTGGACCTATTCACTGCTTCCTCAGCTGAAAAGAAGAAATCCATCCCTCTTAGCCACTTTGAGATTGGGAGGGCCCCCCGGATCCTCAATGGCCCGCTATGTGATGTTTAGCCAAAAAACAACTGATCCCAACCATCAATTTTTGTCCCCTTACCTGTCCCAACCCGGGAATAAGTTCTGTGTAAATGGCATTCAGCTTTGAGATGGTCAGAGAACATCATATGGTGTGTCTGCCAGACGTCTCCCAATTTTGAGATCCCCAACTTATTTCAGTGTACTTGAGCCCTACTGTTTTCCATAGCCATGTACCCTTCCACAAAGGCTTCTTCCTAGTGGGCACCCTCCACTTTCATATCCATTGCAATGCCTCTTTCCAGCTAATCACTGGAATGGCTGGAATGGCCGGGGGAGTGGGTAGGAGGGACTCCCCATACAGCCAAAACCCTGGTGCTTGCCTGGTAAAGTCCATGTGCGTCTCGTAGTGGGTCCCCGTGCACCAAATATCCAATCAATAACCACAACCAGCTGGGCAGCTGGGCAGCCCAGTAAAGTAATACAGTCTGATGTCTACTGCCCCTAGTCAACCATCATAAGGGGATTGTATGCAGTTCTTATGGGAGATTCACAGCAATGATCCTCGCTACTTGTTGCTATTGAAGTTGGCCTCTAGGGTTGTAAACAAAAGGCTAGGGATTTTGTGGGGGTAGTGTTGCAAAACATACAACAGCTGTGACCAGGCCACAATTTTGAAGAGGGCTATAGACCCCATCATGATCAGAGGGAGAGAGTTCCATCTTGCCATATGTCCCTTAATTTTGCATGTCAAAGGGGTTATATTCCTGCCCCAGCGTTCCTCTGGGTCTCTTGATAAGAGCATGCCCTAGTGTTTGAAATTGGCTTTCTGGTTGGCACAGGTACACACCCTGTCCAAGCAGAAGCCATAATCCTGGTCAGGATAAGCAAGATACACATTAAAAGATAACCTGTGCTCAGCTTGGCACAGAACCGTCAGGGGTATCCAAAGAGACAATGTGCAAAGTATGTGTGCAACACACACACATGCACAGTAACACAATGAATACACCACAACAAGACTCTAGACAGGTTTAGAAAATAATAGACAATTATATTATAACCAAAACAAGCCTAAAATGACAACAATCCAATGTATAGAAGTTAAGATATATAGCATTTTTAAATGAATAAATGCATTAAAACACCTAGAAGCAAGCAGCTCTAAAAAGGTTACTTCAGGTTGCGCTGTATCGGGTCAAAGTTCAGGCCAAACGCGTGGAAGCGCAGGCCAGCTTCAGAACACCAGCAGGAAGAAGTGAAAAAAGTACCTTTCCTGGTCCTAAACAGTGAGATGTGTTGATCTGCTCCACGTAGTGAAGGCGATACGTCAGTTCTGAAAACGGCTGGTAGATGTGTTGAGTGATGTGCCACATTTGATTCTGCGACACAGTTGAGGGGATGCATCGATTTTACCAAGCTGCTGCCGAGGCGATACGCAGTCTAATGTACCGATCTCTGAGGGCAAAGCACTAGTTCTGATGCACTGTGCCCATTTTACTCCTGCAACTAGTTGATGCGCCAGTTCTGTTAAACACAGACATAACATTCATCAAATTCCATGCTGCAAGTGTCTGGGCCACTTCCAGTGAGTTCAGGTACTGGAGCAGGGATAGAGACTTTGATGTCCCTCAGTCTCATGCAATAGGAGGCCAGCCAACAAGCCCTTGGAGATCACTTGGAGGATAGGCAGAGCCCAGCTCTCCTTCAGGGCAGTCAGAGAAAAGCAGACAGCAGAGAAAAACCAGAGAAAAGCAGGCCTTCCAAGCCTGCAAGCCAAAGATAAGTCATTTAAGCAGAACAGCAGTCCTTCTGACATAGATTCAGTTCAAGATCCAGAAGTGCCTGATTTTGAGTGGGGTGTGTTGGTCAGAGACCCAGACTTATAGCCAAAAGTGCCTTTGATGCTGGTTGGTGAATTCAAAGCAGCTCTCTGAAGTGCACAGCTTCCTCTTTCAGCCCAGTCCTGTCCTCCAGGCTATCTATAGGGGATAATCAGTCCTTTGTGTGGGGACAGGCCACTGCCTATTCAAGTAAAGTGTTAGACCCTCTGTTGCACTCTGCCCAGGTAAGGCCATCAGAATACAAATGCATGTTGATGGCTACTCAGACACACCTATCTTTTCTGGGTTGTGGCTGTCAAGAGGGAATGCAAAAAGTGGAGCTGTCACTTACTCCAATTATTGGAGATGGGCTGTCAGGCACACAACGCAGTATGTGCAGATAAATGTCTACTTTCTTATTGTGAACAAAGCAAACACAAGGAAATGATGTACGGAGCGCTGACACTTTTCAGACACTCACCCCCTGTCACAGATTGGGATGAATGCATCATCATTCTTTAGCTCACTTCGCCACTTCAGTTCAGACCCAGCTACATGCAAATCAGTCTTGAACCTGGCTTGGCAGTTCAGGCTGGACTGCTCCCATAAGGAACAGGGTCAAGACTGATTTGCATATGGCTGGGTCCAAACTGGGGTGGTGTGGTAAGCAAAAGAATGATAGATTAAACCCAGATCCTTGTGACCGGGGGTGAATGTTTGCATTGTCCAGCATTCTGTCCAGCAATTGTTTCTTTTGCATACTTTCTTAAAGCATAGCGGCATTTCTAAAATAGCAATGTTAAATTCAACTTCACCAGTAAGTAGGATTTATCACTACCATTCCAAACATACGAAACACAAAAAAGCCTCATTGTAGTGAAAAGTGAAATATGCTGTTTGTCACTATCAGGACACGCAAAACAGAAAAGTACATGTCCTACGTTTTACTTGCATACACTGTGCCCTTAGGGCTACATAGGGCCTACCTTAGGGGTGACTTATAAGTAATAAAGGGGGAGTTTAAGGCTTAGTAAGTAGTTCTAAATGCCAAATCAAAGTAGCATTAAACTGCAAACACAGGCACTGCAGTTGCAGGCCTGAGAGAGGTTTGAAAGGCTTCTTCTGTTGGTCGCACGATCAGAGCTGCAGCCCACTAGTAGCACTACATTTACAGGCCCTGGGTATATGATATACCACCTTACAAGGGACTTGCAAGTTAAATAAACAGGTCAATTAAGTATACACCAATTATACACATGTTTAAGGAAGAAGCACATGCTCTTTAGCACTGATTCAGAGTGGTAAAGCGCTCAGAGTCTTAGGACCAACAATAGATTCAGCCAAATGTGGAGGCAAAAAGATTGGGGAAGACCACCCTCGGGCTGACAGGTCAAACATCAACTATTTAAATGCTCCAGATCACCTGGAAGTAACTCTGGAGGAATGGCCACCACAGGGATTATGACTGATTTCCCCCAGTTCAGCCTCAGGCCTGTTTCTTCTTTGTAGATTTCTAGAATGCAAATCAGCTGTAGGATCAGTTGGTTTAGGTGCTGAATATAAAGGAGGACCTCATACCACATACAAAGAGATGCAGTACCCTAATTCTACACCCCACCTCAAGCCCCAAACCTGCGCATCCCCCGATCTATTTGGCCAGTGCTTCAATCACAAGAGCGAACAGGAGAGTAGACAGCAGGTGGCCCTGCCAGTGGCCTCTGCCTAGCTGGAACTGTTGTGAGTAAATGGTGTTCACTCTGACCCTATCACATGGCACTGTGTATAACATCTTTACAGACTGAAGGACTTTAGGGCCAAAATTAATCTTTTCCATGATGCGTGGAGGAAAGGACATTCAATTGAGTCGAAGGCCTTCTCTAAGTCCAGTTGCATCACTAGGAATCTCACCTGTTTCAGTACCCTGGTGCTACGGCCGTTGCAAATATTTTGGTTTAAATATTACTTAGGGGAATCAGGCTGTAAAATGCACAGTCTGAAGGTGGCCTATATGGTTTGGGGAAAACTACAACTGAGGCCCCCGAATTATCATAGCTGTACCTGCAGCTTCGACCATTGTAAAGAAGTGAGAGAGTAGTGTTGGTGTAACCTTTTCTGCACTTGAACCGGGCACCTTCTCAGAATGCATCTCCTGCAAGGCTGAAAATAATTCCTCCTTCGACAGAGGTGCATCCAAGTCCTGCAGCATGATCAGGTCCGCAGCTATGGGGTGTTGTTGCTCCACGTGCCCGACGTGTTTGATTGGTAAAGTTTCTCATAGTAATGTGTGCAGTCATTGCCGATTGCCTCAGCAACATTTGTCACCTCACCGTCGGGCCCCGTGTCTATGGGACAAACCTGTCTGCCAGAGTTGGTTGCATACCTGTGTAGCAATGTTCCCATATTCTCGCTGTTTTTGAGAATCGGACACTGCTGCCCATGCAGGGTCTGCTATTGTGTTCCCCTGAAGAACTGCTTTCCTTCCCTCCCACAATGTGATTGGGGAGACATCTGTTGTGGAGTTTGTTCTGAGGTAAAGTTATATCTTTACCTTCATGTGTTCCAAAAATCTAACATACTTCAGTCACCCAACCTGAAGGTTTCAGTGCGTATTAGACCTAGGCATCCCCAATTAGTTAAATCGGTCAGTGGTCCGATGGTGTCATGATTCCACCCCCCTCATCTGAACATACATCACCTGAACATACATGCACACCCCCCTCACCTGAACATACACGCACACACATACAAATGTAGACTTCCCATTCTTGAAACCCACCCCTGTCCCGTGCAGCCAGCACGCCAATGAGTAAATGTGTGATTGTGCAAGAACTTAGGAACTGATTATACTTTATTTCAGGTCTTTCTTTCGTGTATTTAACTGTAATGTTATTTGTCTTTACCAAGGGTTGTTGGATTCATGGCACGAGTTTCTTGTTGTAAGCCTAATACTCGTATTGAAGCGTGATTGCCAGGGTATTGTAGATATCTTTGCAGGAAGGGTTTTGAACTCGCCTCGCAGGAGGAACAGAGAGCTGAGAGTGGAGCTGCCGTTTTCAGCGCGCACGCTGAAAAACGGCACGCATGGATTTGGCGCGCGATGCGTCAACCTTCCTTGGGTGTGGCTGGGTGTGGTTCCCCTATAAAAGGCCACACCCAGCGCAAACTGACGCTTTGCCTTCAGTCTCCATGCTTCACCGAAGGATGTTCCTTGGCTCCCTCCACGACGGCCTGCATTCCGGATAGGACAGCGTTCAGCTTGAAGGTCTGCTGTCTTTTTGAAGGTCTTCTTTCACCGCGCACAGCACCTGGAAGAAAGAAGATAACATTTAAAGCTAAGTTACCGTCTTTTCTTTCTGTTTGGATTATTGGCGCCCCACGCAAGCAAGCATCCAGAAAAAGCTAAAGACTTACCTGGAAAGACTTAGAACTTATAGAAATCCCGAGGATAAGAACAATTACCAGGACTTTGGAAAAGTAATAGAGACTTTGAGAATTATCAAAGAGAGAATGTTGATGATGTTTTATACTTAAGTTTGCTTGCCATTTTCTTGTCTTTTGTTTTAATTTGATTCTTATTAGTGAAGTGAAGGTGAAGAACAGCATGGTGTTAATTCAGAGTAAGTTAAAGAGAGTTTGAAGGGACGTATGAAGAATGCAAACATTATAGTAAAGCAGTAACTCATCATTCCCTTTTGAATATTCCCCTTACAGAGAACTAACGCAGAACAAGCCATCTTCTACACATCTCGACATCTTGCCTAACCCTCCCTTCACGACGACAACACGGACGCGACGCCAAATCTTAACCAGTCGCAGGTAGGACTCGTTAAAGCCCATAGTCACTCATAGAAACCAGTTAGGACTAGACAGATTGAGTAGTAATCAGTAATTACAAAAGTTCTCCTTATTGCTTCGCAGGTCGACAATCAAGGAAGCAGGTAGCGTCCACGATCCGGCCTACCTCCCTGATTTCTATTTAATTACCTTTGTGTGAATTTACAGTCACTAGGTGTTGCCTAGAATTTGGGGAAGTTGGTCCATAACGTCTCTGCGAAATCATCTACAGGCATCCTACAGGTAAGGCTGCTTGTAATCTTGTCAGAAGGCAAAGCCCACGACGATATTTTCGCCCAGACGTTATGGATCCTTCTATCACAAGTTCTTTGCAAGATATTGCAAATGTGTTAACGGCTATTCAAGCCGACAACGCTGCCCTCCGTAGAGATATCACAGACATTCAGAGCAATATGCAAGCTGCTTCTAGTCAGTGGGGGTATCCCTCAACTCAAAAACCGGTTCTGAAACCAGCCTCATTTCAGCCAGGACTTCAGACCTTACATTCAGGCCCCAGTTCTTCCTCTGCTCCTACTCAGATTCAGGTAGTTACTCCTATTACAGTGCCCTTAGCACCTCCTGAACGATTTTTGGGAGATAGTAATAAGTTTTCGATCTTTTTAAATCAATGTCATTTGCATTTCATCGCTAAGCCCGCTGCCTTCCCTGATGATTCCTCTAAGGTAGCCTTTATTTTGTCATATCTAGGGGGGGATGCAGCCCTTTGGTCTGTGCCGATTGTAGAACGCGATGACCCGATGTTATATAACCTTAGACTCTTTAAGAATACTATGAAAAAGTTATTTGCTAAACACGTTTTTGTCCAGTCCGCAGACCATGAATTATTGCATCTTAAACAAGGGTCTTCGGACTTGTTACATTACATTTCTCAGTTCAATAGACTAGTCATTGAGGCTCGCTGGCCAGAGGAAAAAAGAGTTTCCCTTTTTTACAAAGGGCTTAGAGATGAGTTAAAGGATATGGTTACTCAGATCCTAGATCCACCAGACACCATCGAAGACTTTATAGATTTAGTAGTAAAGCTTAATCATAGACTCTTAGAACGTAGAGGAGAAAAAGGTAAAACAGAAGTCAAGGTCTTCACTTTTAAGGAAAGGTTCAACTCTGTGAGATCTGAAGGTTCATCAAAGGGTGATTCAGGAGTCGAACCAATGCAAATAGGTACTATTAAAGGGCCCTTGAGCAAGGAAGAGAAGGACAAAAGAAGAAAAATGAATCAGTGTTTATATTGTGGCAAACCTGGTCATTTCGTTAAAGAATGTCCAGTACGCCCAAATAAACCTAAAAGCAAGAATTCGGAGGTGGCTTTAGTACAACAGTCGGAAAACTAACCGGCTCGACTAATCAAGAGGTCAGATTGTCGAGTGAGGTATCTAGCTTGGCCTCCACAACTCCTGAGTTTACTTCCCATCATCTTAGTATTACAGTCACCCTACAATCTGAAACTGACAAAGGGAAGGAATGGACAGTTGATGCTTTGATTGATTCGGGAGCTACAGGCAACTTCATAGATACTAAGTTTCTGCAGAAGTTAGAGTTCAAAACTAAAGCCAAACAACATCCTGAAGTGGTTAAGGCTGTAGATGGTAAGGAATTATCATCAGGACTAATTCAATTTCACACAGAAGTACTATCAATGACTTGTTTACAAAAACATAAGGAAAACATCACATTTGACGTCATAGATGCTCCTCAGTTTCGCCTGATTTTAGGGATACCTTGGTTAGTCAAACATAACCCTAAAATAGATTGGGTAGAAAGAACTTTGTTATTTGACTCGGAACATTGTGTATCTTCCTGTTTAACCGCATCAGACTCCCAAGTGATAATTCTGGGAAATAATTTTCCTTTGACTACAAAGAGTATACTCTTATTGGAAGGGATCCCAGAAGAATATTCTGATCTCCATGACGTATTCGACAAGAAGAAGGCTAACACTCTACCCCCTCACCGGGATTTCGATTGCCGGATAGATTTGGTACCGGGGGCTACATTGCCGTGTAGTAGAATTTATGCACTAACCGAAAAAGAGAACGAGCACTTAAGAGAATATTTGGACGAATATCTGGCCAATGGGTTTATCCGACATTCGAAATCTCCTGTATCCTCCCCCCTCTTTTTTATTCCGAAAAAGGGGGGAGAGTTGAGAACATGCATCGACTATAGGGCCCTAAACAATGTCACCATCAAAAACAGATACCCTCTCCCTCTGATTCCGACACTTCTGGATCAATTAAAAGATGCTAAAATATACACTAAGTTAGATTTGCGGGGAGCTTATCATTTGGTTAGAGTCCGCAGTGGCGACGAATGGAAGACAGCATTTCGTACTAAATTTGGTTTATACGAGTACCAAGTCATGCCATTCGGACTGTGTAATGCTCCCGCAGCTTTTCAGTTTTTCATAAATGAAGTTCTGAGGGAATTTTTGGACATCTGTTGCATTGTGTACATAGATGACATACTCATCTATTCTAAAAACACCATAGAACATGTACAACAAGTAAGAGCCATTCTCCGAAAACTACTTGATAACTCCTTGTACATAAAACTGGAAAAAAGCGTCTTCCACACCACCAAAGTGGATTTCTTGGGATATGTCCTGAGCCCTGATGGTATTGAAATGGATCCTAAGAAGATTCAGGCAGTTCTAGATTGGACCAGCCCTTCTTCAGTTAAACAGGTACAAAGCTTCTTGGGGTTCGCAAACTTTTATAGACGTTTCATACGTAATTTTTCACAATTTGTGACCCCAATTACTAAGTTACTGAGGAAGAACACAAAATTTGATTGGAATACTGAGGCTGAAGAAGCTTTTCAAAATCTAAAAAATCAGTTCACTTCAGCTCCTGTGTTAATGCACCCTGATCCCTCAAATCCATTTATTGTCGAGGCCGATGCTTCACAGTTTGCTATAGGGGGCATTTTATCGCAAAGGCACAAAGACACTGGTCAAATGCACCCGATCGCATACTACTCTAGAAAGCTAACCCTTACCGAACAAAATTACGCCATAGCTGACAAGGAATTGTTAGCCATAAAAGCAGTCTTCGAAGAATGGCGCCATTACTTGTTAGGGGCGAGACATCCAATAACCATTTATACTGACCACAGGAATTTACAATTTTTACGCTCTGTAAAAGCTCTCACAGCTAGACAGCTTAGATGGACAATGTTTTTTAATGATTACAATTTTGTAATTACTTATCGTCCGGGAAGAGAGAACTTAAAAGCAGATGCATTGTCACGATTGGGAACTGTTGAAGAGAAGGAGAGTTCGCCCCAAGAAATTCAACCAGTATTACCTGAAACTTGCTTCAAGGTAGGAGTGGTGGTCACTGATGTTATAGAAGACATTAAACTAGAAATACAGGATAAAACCCTTCAAGAATGGAAAACTTTGTATCCTTTAATGCAAAATAGAGAAGGATTATTGTATTTGAATGAGCAAATTGTTGTACCAACGCAAGAATTGCAAAAAAAAGTAATACAATTGCATCATGATCCTCTTATGTGTGCACATCCAGGAGTTGTTAAAACTAGTCAGTTAATCAAAAGAAGGTTTTGGTGGCCAACCTTGTTGAATGATGTAAAGAACTATGTAGAAACTTGTGTGATTTGTATCCAACAAAAACCACAACACCAAGCACCTAGTGGATTCTTGCTACCACTTCCAATTTCGCCTCAACCTTGGCACACGATATCGCTGGACTTTATCGTGGAGCTTCCAGAGACCAAAGAGGGTTTCAACACCATTTTGACTGTGGTAGATCATTTCTCTCGCATGGCTCATTTCATTCCTTTAAAAGGCATCCCTACCGCTAGAGAATTGACTCACACCTTCTCTAAGGAAATCATTAGGTTACATGGGATCCCCTCTGTAATTATTTCTGACAGAGGTCCACAGTTTATTTCTCATTTCTGGCAAGAATTAGGAAAGACTTTGAACATGGACATTCGCATGTCCTCAGGTTATCACCCTCAGACTGACGGTTTAACCGAAAGGACGAATCAAACTATAGAACAGTTTCTTAGGTGTGCTTTAGCAGAGAACGAAAAAGAGTGGTCAGACATCTTGTGGGTTTTAGAATTCGCTTTCAATAATTTAGACAATTCTTCCACTAGTCTATCACCTTTCTTTTGCATTTATGGTTTCCACCCTAAGAATGTCCCAGAAAATACAAGCATCCCATCAGCCATACCATCACTAGAGGAACACATTACTAAATTGGTCCATGTTCAAAAACAAGCTCAATTTCATTTAGCTCAAGCAAAAGAGAGTCAAAAAGGTTCAGCAGATCTACATAGAAAACCATCACCAGAATACTCAATCGGAGATAAAGTTTGGTTATCTACAAAAAATTTGAGAATGACTATTTGCAAAAAACTACGTCCCAAATATATCGGGCCTTTTGTAATAGAAAAAGTCATAAATCCTGTCAGTGTCAAACTCACCCTACCTGGTAGGTATAAGTTCCACCCAGTATTTCACGTATCATTGATCAAACCCTGTAATTCTAAGACTAGGTTTCTTAAAAATCCACCACCCATCCTTATTGATGGTGTTCCTGAATTTGAGGTTCACAAGATCTTAGATGCAAAGAGAATCCGAGGTAAACTCTTTTATCTAATACATTGGAAAGGTTATGGCCCCGAAGAGCGGACGTGGGAACCTCTTTCCAACGTTCAAAATTCTGCTCGATTGATCAAGAACTTTCATCTACGTTATCCTAATAAACCAAAACCTGTACCACAAGTTTTGGGAGGGATCTTGAGAGGGGAGTACTGTCATGATTCCACCCCCCTCATCTGAACATACATCACCTGAACATACATGCACACCCCCCTCACCTGAACATACACGCACACACATACAAATGTAGACTTCCCATTCTTGAAACCCACCCCTGTCCCGTGCAGCCAGCACGCCAATGAGTAAATGTGTGATTGTGCAAGAACTTAGGAACTGATTATACTTTATTTCAGGTCTTTCTTTCGTGTATTTAACTGTAATGTTATTTGTCTTTACCAAGGGTTGTTGGATTCATGGCACGAGTTTCTTGTTGTAAGCCTAATACTCGTATTGAAGCGTGATTGCCAGGGTATTGTAGATATCTTTGCAGGAAGGGTTTTGAACTCGCCTCGCAGGAGGAACAGAGAGCTGAGAGTGGAGCTGCCGTTTTCAGCGCGCACGCTGAAAAACGGCACGCATGGATTTGGCGCGCGATGCGTCAACCTTCCTTGGGTGTGGCTGGGTGTGGTTCCCCTATAAAAGGCCACACCCAGCGCAAACTGACGCTTTGCCTTCAGTCTCCATGCTTCACCGAAGGATGTTCCTTGGCTCCCTCCACGACGGCCTGCATTCCGGATAGGACAGCGTTCAGCTTGAAGGTCTGCTGTCTTTTTGAAGGTCTTCTTTCACCGCGCACAGCACCTGGAAGAAAGAAGATAACATTTAAAGCTAAGTTACCGTCTTTTCTTTCTGTTTGGATTATTGGCGCCCCACGCAAGCAAGCATCCAGAAAAAGCTAAAGACTTACCTGGAAAGACTTAGAACTTATAGAAATCCCGAGGATAAGAACAATTACCAGGACTTTGGAAAAGTAATAGAGACTTTGAGAATTATCAAAGAGAGAATGTTGATGATGTTTTATACTTAAGTTTGCTTGCCATTTTCTTGTCTTTTGTTTTAATTTGATTCTTATTAGTGAAGTGAAGGTGAAGAACAGCATGGTGTTAATTCAGAGTAAGTTAAAGAGAGTTTGAAGGGACGTATGAAGAATGCAAACATTATAGTAAAGCAGTAACTCATCATTCCCTTTTGAATATTCCCCTTACAGAGAACTAACGCAGAACAAGCCATCTTCTACACATCTCGACATCTTGCCTAACCCTCCCTTCACGACGACAACACGGACGCGACGCCAAATCTTAACCAGTCGCAGGTAGGACTCGTTAAAGCCCATAGTCACTCATAGAAACCAGTTAGGACTAGACAGATTGAGTAGTAATCAGTAATTACAAAAGTTCTCCTTATTGCTTCGCAGGTCGACAATCAAGGAAGCAGGTAGCGTCCACGATCCGGCCTACCTCCCTGATTTCTATTTAATTACCTTTGTGTGAATTTACAGTCACTAGGTGTTGCCTAGAATTTGGGGAAGTTGGTCCATAACGTCTCTGCGAAATCATCTACAGGCATCCTACAGGTAAGGCTGCTTGTAATCTTGTCAGATGGTACCCTTCTGAGAAATCGGAGTCCAGCAGTGAAAATAATACATACTGACTAGTTCTTTGCTTTCGATTGATTGCAAAGCATCAGGGACTCCACCCATGGCACCAGGGTTGAGCCTCTCTTTTCACATCAAGTTGTGGGTGCATGACATTATTGAAGTGGCCTGCTACAATAAGGTCCCACTCCGAGACTGTGGTGATAACTGTCATCAGATCTTTCATTGTGGTCGCCTGCAGGTTCGGTGAAATATACACAGACACTACCATCCATAGGATGCCATTCAGGAATTGAGTAACCACCACATATCTATCCATGGTGTCTCAGATAGCATGTGTGACCATCAGGGGAAAGGTAACTCTTGTTGAGCACCTAGTAAACCCTACATGATATACGCAGTTAAAGCCATGCTGTACCAAAAAGGAACCCCTACTCCCAAGCAAATATGTCTCTTGCAACAATAGAACCACCAGGGTCAGCTTGTGGACCTATTGAGAATTGTTGTGCATTTTATTTTATCCAGCAACCCACTGACATTGCAAGACAACAGCTTTTAGTGGATGGTTTTGTTGTCAAAGGTCTTGGTGAGTCGTTGAGCCCGTTTGACTAGGGTCCGTGGCCGTGTAATGTGTCTTGCGTGAGGCATAGTGTTGCAACCGAAATCAGCCCTATAGTACGCAACTTCAGGCGCGGCTGGCACAGGTAACAGCGGTGGGGTGTGAAGGGGTGGGAGGGATGAAGTCGGCAGAAAGTAATCACCATAGTTTTGTGTAGCTTCGCTCCAAGCAAGCCCCTCTATCTGGAGGCAATGTGTCTCTTCTCCATAAGTGAATGAGACAACATTTGTAGCTATACATGGAGGAAAGGAAGGAAGGGTACCAAAATTCTCCTGTCTGAGGAGGATGCTCTACGTCTGTCCTCTGGTTGTGACCAGAGTTGCCCTCCTATCAGTCTGCTACACTTCTTCTTAGGGTGGGATGGTTGACCCCCTACAGTCTCCCGAGATGTCATTGGCTCCTTTGTTTATATGGGCAGTTATTTCCTCTCCACTGCTCACTCCCAGGCCTCTTCCGGGCTCTCAAAGAAAATGGTTCTCCACTGTGACATTAATTTCAATTTGGCAGGTTATATCAGCATATATTGAATGTCCACAGCCCTGACTTTCTACTTAATCTCTAAGAAAGATTTACAAAGGAGCTGCACTTTAGTTGTGTAATAAGGGAAGAGTATAACCCTGGAGTTGGTGCAATGGATGTCTAGATGTTGGCGTACCTGCCACAGGATATATTATCAGTTCACAAAGTTCAGTACCCTGATGACAATGGCTCTAGTGGTTCCCCCCCGGCGGAGGCCTTAGGGCAACCACCCTGTGTGCCCTTTCCAGAACAAAGTAGGGGGAAAACTCACAATCCAGGATCCAGGGTCTGAAGTATTCCATGAGGAATTTCTCTGGGTGCTGGTTTTCCATGCCCTCTGGGAGGCCCACCAGCCATAAGGGCAGAGGAGGGTCACCCCCTACACCTGATACAGGGAACATCTGCCTACGCTGGTCCAGGACAGGGGCCACGCCCTCTATCCTCTTGAGACACCACAGTGAGGTGGAGTATTACTGTACTTGTTTGACTGTCCAAGTGTTTGCTGTAGTAGTCTCCCAGGATCTCTGGGCTCCTGGGGGGTCACCTCCTGAGGGGGAAGCTGTGTGCCCATCTCCTACCTTTGGGGTGAGACGTCATGTGCGGGTTTCCACCCACCCAGGCTGCAATCGTAGTCCTGGATTCTCATGTTGCTCAGTCTGTCTCATCTACCCTTGTCCGCCAATTTGGCTGGGCTGTCACAAGCCCATGTGGCTGCCTAAAGGTGAAAGGGGGTCCCTACCTCTCTTCTCCATGTGACTGTTTCTTCTGACTCGCTGTGCCCCAAGAGTGAATGCTGAAGTAAACGTGGGTCGCTGCTGTGGGATTGCAGCTCCAGGTTGTGTCCGTTAGCGTCATGCCAGTCTCACGGCAGGGCGTTGTTTGCCTAATGCGTTTCTCTTGTCCCCGGCTTGGGTAAGCTGAAGGGGAAAAGCGCGGAGGCCGCCTCATGGATTTTTGCCTCAGAGAAAAGGTTGCCCCATAGTCAGCTCTTCCAGGATGCAGTTGCAGTCCTGGCTACTTATAGCGCCCAGCCCATCTCCTCCACTTTAAGGTACCTGTTCCGCTATTACGAGCTACCGCTTGGAAGTGAAAACAGCTTTGTCCCACACCCCGGCTAATCAGCTGTCTTCTCTCCCTCGCTCATCCCAGGAATCGATGCAAAGGGGGGTTTGCCACGGTGGGTTCACAGCTCCAGGTGGAGTTTGCCACCGGCAGGCCATCTCTCGGCAGGCCATACGCACACCCATGTTGTCGATCACCAAAATGATCTCTCTCATCCCGGGCTCCCTGGATGGGCCAAAGGGGGTGAATATGAGGGCCATTGTTCAGGTGCTTGCAATCGAAAAAAGGTCGCCTAAGGGTCGGATTCAGCACGATTCTCAGAGCAGACACCAGTTTGTTAAAAATGTGGCCACAATCCTAGGGTGCTTGGCCACCCCCCCGCAGTAATTTCTTCCCTGATGCTCTTTACAATGTAGTTGAGGAGAGTGATATGTCAATGGTAGATGATCCCTTTGGAGCCAGGATGGTATTCATCAATAAGGTAGAAAAAGGTAGAAAATGTATTGTTTAGGAGTCATATAAGATTTCTTGAGTAAAGAGCAGAGTGAGCACTTCTAGTAGCAGTACACTTGTACACTGCCAGCTCACCATTATTCACTATTTCTGCATCTTTGATCTATTACTCACAAATAGAAACATTTCACTCACACATATCTTCTACTTTAAAAGGTGATGAACGCAAGGTGCTATGGATGTGAAATGCCAAAATAGGAAGCAAGCATAGGATGCAGTTACTTGTGCAATTTTTTTTCTCCATTTTTAGTTGTTTGAGGTGTGCAGCGTTTCATGACTTCCATCTCTGGAAACTTATAACAGTCCACATTTGTTGACAATGGTCTTGGTAATGCTGATCTTTTTTATTATATTTTCAGTATCCATATAAACTACTTGAAGAAGTAACACCACCGGAACACAGAGATGCCTTCAACATCCCCACCTTAGCAGCTGAGAAACATGTGAGTCTTCTTTAAAATACCATAACATCATGTTTATGTGCCTCCTCTCTCGGACTCTGTTTCTTCCATTCCATCTTCACAAATCAAAGTAAATCTGCAAGATATCACAGGAATAACTGCCTGTGGAAAATGCACTCCATTCTCAGAAACAAAGGAATTCTTTACGATACTAGCAAGGAGTGAATGGTGTAGCAACTCAATCCGTCTCTCAGCCACTGGTACCCTTAGAAAGCTAGAGCTGATTTCTTAATTTCAAAGACGGTTTTAGTGCATAGAGTAAACAGACAGAGTTGGAATCTATCTCCTGCTGGTAACAGGGATTAATTAAAACAATTGTCTTGACTACTAGACTAACCTCTTCTGTGAGAGATGAGAAAACAATACACTGGGTTGATCCTACTTGTGGACAAGCAAGAACTTATGGGCTCAAAAATTCCATTTCACTCTAGGATCAAATTTTGCCTCACTTCTAAACTAGACAAAGGAAACATCTGGCATTGGCTTTGAGCAAAGAATAAAAAAATCTTCTCTTAAAAAATTGGTCACTCCCAGATTTCGCAGGTGCAAGTGGGGTGGCCGCTCCGTTTCTGTGGCAGCCGTAAAACTCTGGAAATCTTTGCCCCTTCTGATATCCAAGGCAGACTCCCTTCCGGTCTTTAGGAAGCTCTTGAAGACCTGGGACCAGATGCATGACCCATTTTTGCATGCACAAACGGGTTAGCGACCCGTTTGCACATGCAAAAACTAATTGGGCCATGTACAAACCCTATTTAGCAAGTAGCAATTTATTTGCAATTTGATAAATAGGATTTGCAACTCACAATTAGGATGGGGCATTCCGAGGGTGTCCCTTCCTAATTGCGATTTGCTACCCTATGTAAGGATGTTTTGCGATTGCAATTGCAGTCACAAAACACTCACAATTTACCGCCCTCTTCAAGAGGGTGATAATGCACTCTCAAATGAGAAGGTGTCCCCAGGGGACCCTTCCACTTTGCAAATGCAGGGGAAAACAAAAACGTTAATTTGTAAACACATCCAGTTTTCCTTTAAGGAAAAGGAAAAGGGGCTGGATTTAAAAAAAATTGCTTTATTGAAAAGCAGTCCCAGACATGGAGGTCTTCTAAGTCGAGCAAGTCGCCATACCTTTGAAGGCCAGCCATTCTTACTGGGGTCGCAAACTGCGAGTGCCTCATGAATACTGATGAGGCATGTATTGTGCAACCCCATTGGGAATCACAAACAGTGTCTCTGACACTGTTGTACATGGCATTTAGCGACTCGCAAATTGCGACTCGAAATTGAGCGTAATTTGCAAGTCACTAAATGCCCCGGTCGTACATCTGGCCCCTGGTTATTTGCCTCCTAGCAGGTTATTGTTGCTGTCACTTCTCCCTGTTCACTTAGCGCCTTGACACCAGCTGGTATAAGTGCGCTTTTTATAAATACTATCCTATCGTATTACCTAGGATCAACCAGTTTTGCCATTTTAGAGAGAAATATATCAACAGTTTTACAAGTCTAAATAGCCTTCTTGTTTCCATTCTCTCTATCTATCAGCTTGAGAACATGATCAAAATGATGAACAGCACTCTCAGGTTGTGCGAGTTCATACTATCTACAGAGGGCGAGGTAAGATTTTGATGCTTTTTTCTGTCAATGTGAGAGAGAGTGTGAGTACTATCCAATTGAAAGAATCACACAACTAACCGTTACTAATCAATGTGGTCTCTGGAATGTAATGTAAATGTAAGGTGGATTTGTAAAGCAGTACTTGTCACCCATGAGGGTATCCAGGGGTTTCTCCCATCCAATTATGGGTTTGCTTTACTTGCCAAATAATCCATCCTATGATACACACTTTGCAGTTTTCCACAAATAAATGTTTGGCTTGTTTAGAAGGATCAAATATAACACATGGTGCTGCGCGGTGGCAAACGTTAACTACTCACCTGATTGTTTCACCCAAGTGTTATATTGGTACTAGAGAGGCAGAACGTCTTGTGAGAACAGCATTAATATGTGATGAAACAGCATAATAGTATTATCACAGAATGCACTACATTATGTTGCATCATTTTCACTGTGTTCCATAATTTGGCCTTCCAAATGTGTCTCTGAACATGAATATTGTGAGGCACTAATATCATTGACAAAAAGTCGAGAGACAAAATGTCAAAAGGTATTTGCATAGATTTTCTGTACCTAATTCTACATCTGTGTACCAAAAAAAACATACACATATATCTTCATTTATGTGGCGTTAATAATGGCAAATGTATACATCCCTCTGTGCATTTACCATTCGATATTTTGTCTCTCTATATTTTGTCCACTGTTTTACTGAGCCACAATATTCTTGTCCTAGATATTAAAGAATACAATCGGCCCTTCATAGTCTTAGAATTCCAGAACCACTTCTGATGGAAGACATTTGATTAATGTTTTAAATTACATTACAGTTGGGTGTGTAGAAAAAGAAGTAAATGCATAGGTTTTCAAGAGTCTTGGGAAAAAGTTAAATCAACATACGACATGGAGAGACTGAGGCTCACATCCCAATGGTGCTGTAGAAGGGGCGTTTCTGGGGTAGGGTCATTCAAAGCAGTCCTCATCATATAAGAAACACATTTATGTTGATTAAGATTGGGTGCAAAACCTTTTAAAAGAGAAAGACTTTGTTTATATGAATTAATTACATGCATCATGTGAGAATAGAGCTCCCAAGAGCTTGACTGTCATCCCTATATGGATGCTTTGGGATTGCCACAGAAGAGCAAAATAATTCTGCAAATCTAGTTCAGATGCAAGGGGGGCCCGATGGGTAAGTAACATTATCTGCCCCCTAGAGTCCAAGACTGGTGTTTATCAGGTCGCGGTCAGATTGTTATAAATAATCTGAATGAGTACAAAACTCCTACTGGCTGTTTAGAGACTTCAAAGAGTAGTAGAATTCTGTGGAGTAGCTCCTGCGTGGGAGAGGTTGTGACACTGGAGAAGAGATGAGGCCGCTACTGGAGTACAATATTGTATGGAAGCACATTTTTATGAACTGTCTTACCTCTTGTAGTGTTTAAAGAGGCATAATCTCTTCCCAGCTAACTCCCCCTTTACCTTACTTAAAGTTATTTAAATCTTTGCAAGCCAACATTTAAAGCAAGGCAATAGATATTTTATGAGCTCATGGTGCCTCCACGTTGCTTGCTAGACTGTGAGGATGGGCAATTGCCTACTTTACCAATCTGACCTTGTACCTTTCAACTTTCAGGTTCCAGCCGAAATGCCATCTTTCGATTCTGACCACTGTGACTGATATCACTGATCACATTTATGGAGGATCCCTCACCATTTCCTTTCTTTACATATTTATTTAAATAAACACTTATTATATACCTATTTATGTATTCCATATTTATTTGTTTTATTCAACAGCAAATGTTATACCTCCATTGATATCTTTTTTTAGTATTGTATTTATTAACCACTTATTGATGCCTTATTATTAACTTGTATTATATTATAAAACTCAATACAAATTTTCAAGACAAAAAATATGTGTAATGTGAATGTTCCTACCCACACTTAACTGAAGGTAAACATTGTCCATTTTTTGTTTGTTATGCATTTTAAGGTGCCCTTGGAACATAATAAATTAAATAAAGAAAATCCATACTCTTGCCTTTAATGAGAGCTATCATATATTCTTGGCTACATGACTGGCATAATCCTTCCAGATAGAGTTTTAAAACTAAGTAGGTGTGGGGCGTATTGCAACACTCTTGAAAAGGCACACTCAGCAAGGTTTTTTAATGCAAAATTTAAGATTTGGGTGGAACATGTTTCTTAAATCACATTCCCAAATTTGAAACACAGGGACACACTGGTCTTTGTCTATGAATTTGCTTGGTTCAAACATGTGCAAGAGAAGCAACATGAAGAAAAGAATTCTGTTTATTAGCTGGGCAGTAAACTCTGCTGCACTTCCGGAGTTTGCAGAGTATTTCCCACTCTGTGCCCCGCACAGAGCACGGAGATCTGAAAAACTCTGCAAAGTGGCATGGAGTGGAGTATTTCCTCTCTCCTGGCTCACCAAGGCTTGACTATCTCCTGGCGAGAATCCTCAACATGGGTGGTCACAGCAGATCGTTACTGCTCATGTTGAAAAACCGGCCACTTGCATTGAGGAAGCTGCCACTCAAGTTAAACATGTTTTCAATTGGCAGAAAGAAGCTTGCTCCTCTTGCTCTGCTTGTGGTGCTGTTCACGCTGTTTTACTTCTTGTGGTAAAAATCAGCAGCGTGACTTATCTCACTCTGCTGCTTCTGGACCTCCATGGAGCGCTGTGGAATTTTTTGTCACTCAAGCCTACTAACTTGTCCCTTGTTTATGTAAACGCTTATGCCAGCCATTAAAAAGCCATGAAGAATCTAAGAAACCACATTTACACAAATTACCATAAAAACGAAATCCATGCTGATCACATTTATGAATCTTCTTCAACTATTTTCAACCATCTTCGTTATTTGGGATGTTTCAATGGACAAAAATAATCTCACTGTTTCAATTATTATGTAGTGTCCTTGAGCAGGGTAATGGGCCCATACATCTTTCTTGAGGAAATAAATAACAAAGTAAAAAAAAAGTGAAAGAGTATCTAAGCCCCTAACTCACAGGAGATTTTTCGCTTTTTACCCCAAATGATTTTTTCGACTCCTGACTCATTCTAAGAAGGAAGAGATGTAACTGAGGATCATATGGCTTCTCTGGCATAAGTAAGAGACAAGGTAATTAGTAAACAAACCCCGTAGCTGTGTGTCTCAAAATGTCCTTTCTTATTGTTAGATTTGGGGGTCTGTAGTTGGCCCAGGTAGGTACTTGTGACAAATAGGGCCCCTTGCCTCTAGTCTGGGTAAGGGGGGTATACTCCTAAAATAACCCCTGCTCACCCAATTGGTAGCTTGGCACGAGCAGACAGGTTTATCTCAGAGGCAGTGTGTAAAGCATTTGTGAACACATACAGTAATCAAGTGACAACACTACAGATGGATACCACACAGGTTTTATATAAAAAATAAGTATTCTTTATTTAGGCTTATCACAAGACCACTACCAACAAAAATTCACAATCCTAAAATTAAGATGGTCGTTTTAGCTTAGTTCTCTTTAGTTCTTAAAATGCAACACTTTGAGTCTATGTACCTTAAGATGCGACACGAAGGGCAACGAAAGTGTTGCAACGATGGAAATGCAGCTAATATCCGGTGCAAAGAAATAAAGATGGTGCTTTCTCCTTGATGCGACGCGCTTCCCGGTAATGCGGCGGCATCTGCTGCAATGTCGATCCTCTTCTCCGGCGATGAGCGGCGACAGGCCCTGCGACATGCTACTCGGAGATGCGGCGGCGACTGATACAACGTCGATCCTCTACTCCTACGACACGCTTCCCGGTGAGGCGGCGGCGTCTGCTGCAACATCGATACTCTCCTCTGGCGATGCGAGGCACCTCATGTTGTGAAGAGGCAGCTCTGCGACACACTTCTCGATCTTGAGTCGTGCTACCAGCTCCTTGCGACGCGCAAGTCCCTAAAAAGTCCAACACAACTGCAGGCACTTCAGGGGAACTCTTGAGGAGCCAGTGGGTGAAGTCTGCTGTGGTGTGGAGTGCAAAAAAACGATGGATTTGAGCCCAGATCTTTTGACTAGGGTGTGAGGTTCCGCGACGATTGTAAGTGGTGTTTTCGACTCGCACGAATATGGTCGAGTCTGGTATCTACGAACCGCAAATGACGAGTTTAGTGGGTGTGCGCAGTTTCGCTGTGCTAACCTAAACCGTTCGTTTGTTACGTGGGTTTTTCATCTGTACCCACGGGTTCCATCTTAGATACGGCATCCATTTTGTTTCTTGCCCTCAAGTAGCCAGCGAACGGACGTTGTCCGTTTCGCGACTCTGGGATTCCCAAGACATCCGCGGAAGACACATGTCCTTTGAAAGTGTCTTTATGACGAGGGGGATGATACTGTAAGGCAGATGGCCCCGCTCGAGGCTCATCTTGCCGTGCCGGTCTATTGTCTCAGCCGTGCATCTCATTAGACACGTCCCTTTGATGCCTGTAGCTCGTGTTTCCCGATACCTCCCCTTTTACACCCTTTTCGATCTCCCCACTGTTTCCATCTTCCTCTGCACCTGTCCTTGTTCCTTCTTCGATCTGTTTTACTGCCGATTGGAATGTATTAATGGTGGGAAGATGGGTTTTTACAGTTGGGAACCACCAAATGTTTCCACACTTATGCCCCGGACCTTGAATGTATCAAAGTGACCAAAGTGACCCCTCTCGGGGATAATTACGGGAACCGAGTTGTAAACCTTTGTGTACCATGTAACCCTATGGGAGAAATCTGTATAAAAGGAGCGATCCACAGTAGCAATTTGAAGCAGTCTCCTCGAACTTACACTCGTTGTACTTCCTGTGACTTCTGTGTTCCCTGCAGTAAATAAACCTCGAATCTTTGACGCCGAAGGAAGTGTCCCGTGTCTCTGTCATTTGTACGCCGGAGCAGGTTACCCACGAAGGTTTCAGGTGTTGTCCCCTGGCACCGCTGGGTCTTAAATAACCCAGTCCTTCAGTTGGCGCCCACGTGGGGCTGCATCAGTGGTACCGGTCCAAGCCCGACGATCGTGAGGAACTTCGTGTGAAATCTCCGAGGGAAGGTGCACTCCGCTTCATCGATCCTGTTGTCGAAATAAGTGGCCCGAAGACTTTTCCCGCGAAGATTCCCGCCTCCTGACGGCTGCGACGGACTGCTGCCCTGACTGTAGACCTGTTTTGGCGCCTGGCGTAGACCTTGGTATAGCGAGACGATTGACGGGCCTTCCTGGTGACGCCATCGATCTTTGAGTTAAGTATTTGTGGGTCGCTCCCAGAGTTCTTGGTTGTGGTTGCTTAGTTGTTGCATGGTTCCATTGCATTTGTGGTTCTTGGTACTTTGTTGTGATATTTGACGACTGCAGCCGCCAAAGACCGAGGGTTGTTGCTCTTTGCAGGGACTTGGTAAATCCCGTAACCCTTGACGTTTGTGGAACTCGGCTAGTGTGCAAGATGCCTGGTCGCAGTACTCTGTTTAGTTGTTTCAGACGTTGTGGTACGGATTCCCGACTGGAGGACTCTTGTCCGATACCTCCGGTTGGAACTCCCACTTATGAGCTCTACAGTAAGCACGGGCTAGGCCCGATTACTTTCAATGAATACTGGATTTGTTACACTAAAAAAGATGGTGCCCTTAGTTGGCCACCTCATGGTAGTTTTGAGACCCCGATCTTAGATAATCTTGAGGCTAAATTGTTTGAGAAAAAGTCAAGGCCGGCCATGTTTGATGCCTTTCGGTTGTGGCGTAAAGAAGCCCGACAGAAAGAGATCAGACAGACTAAACGCAATCAGAGAGATGGTGTTGCTGCCATTGTAAAGAAAGCAGAGCAGTTTCAGCGTGATAAGGAGGATAAGCAAAAGGAAGTGTTTGATAGGCTACAGCGTATGTCCATAGATAAATGCTATCCTGCTTTGCCTACGGAGTCGGATAACAAGGAAGAATTAGTTGAGGATCCTTTAATGTCCTATCTTATGAAGTCGCCACCTCCGTATGTACAGGGTACCGCGCCTCCTGTGGTTCCCCCTGTACCTGCTCCTCAACCTGTTCCTCAACCTGTTCCTCAACCTGTTCCTCAAACTGTACCCGTTCTTCCGGCTGTTCCCGCTCCTTTGCCTACTGCTGTTCCTACTGCTCCTCCGCTTCCACATACTCCTGCTCCCGCTACTGCTCCTACTCTACTTACTCCTGTTGATTCTTCTGCTTCTACCTCTTCTCTTGTTAATCCCTTATGCTATACTTCTCCATCTACTCGATGTCGTACCTCTCCGGTTGCGGCTAGCTTCTTCAATTCTCTTGGCCCTGTTCTTGGGTCCGCTGGTTCGGACGGTCCTCAAAGACGTAGTCAGCTTCCCGGTAACAGGGAACGTGCTGCGTTATATAACATGGCGATGGGTTGGATGACGTACCCTCTTAGAAATCCTCCACGTGCTGTACTTGATACATTCTGTCAATTTAATGTACCGACACAGAGGTACGTGTTCGAAGAAATGTGCAAGGTTCTGCGCGACCAGATATCGGCCGATGCATCTGACGATGTGTTGACCGCTTTGTCGGATCTACAGCTTCAGTTCTCGAGCGGAATGATAGTGGATACCAACGTTCGACGCGCTGTTGAGCGGTTGCTATCTTTCCGTCCCTCTCCGATACCTCAAGCATTGTTTGTTGAGGAGGTTGAGAGACAGTTAGATCCGTCTGGTCAGTTTCCTATGCATGAAGTTCCACCAGTGTGGATGCCAGGTGATGCTAATGCTGTTCCTATTGTCCTGCCACATTTCCAGAGAGTATGGATACATCTCCCATGGAAAAGATCAGAAGTTTTACAGGTGAAGCAATCTTTGCCTGACCCTCGCAAGAATCCTGCAGGGTACTATAAAGAATTGTCGCAGCTCGTAGACGCTACGATAATGAATCTTGCCGATATCGATATGCTGTTCGGCAATGTCGTACCTCAACCGGTATGGGCTAAGATTCGTCAGGAAAATCATCCAAACGAATTAGGTGGCGATTGGGCTGCTCTTACTGCGGACGATACACGACAAGTTGGCGGGGCTAAGCCTGAACAGCTCATTACTGCTCTCCCTCAAAGAATAATTACACTAATGAAAACACTTATGCCAGCTATGAGGGTGAACTGGGACAAATTGTCAGCTTGTAAACAGAAGAAGGACGAGAGTGTCTCTGATTTCTTTACGAGATTTGAGGAGGCATTCATCGACCATAGTGGTCAGGATATGGGCACTGAGGGTGGTCAACGGTTGTTTGTGGATAAATTTGTCTCTAACTTATTGCCCGACTTGAGCAATAAATTAAAAAATTCTGAGAGTGCGTGGGCCGTCTCTACATCTGCTCAAATATTGGCTACGGCACAGTATTACGAAAACAGAGAAAAAGAAGAGAACGACTGCGCTGATAAAAAGACGAAAGAACTTAAAACCAAAGTGTTGTTGCAGCAGGCCTATCCTCCGCGTTCGAATCAGAATGCTTCTCAGCAAGATAGATCGCAGTCGCAATCGAATAGGTCGCAACCTCGAAATGACTCCTCTTCCCAAAGATCTTCGTTAGGGTACAATCAGTGTGCCTATTGTAGACAGGAGGGTCATTTAAAATTCAACTGTCCTGTTCTAAACGATCGTAACAGTGGTAACTCATCTAGAGGAGGTCGTGGTGGTTCTCAGCAGACATCACGTGGTAGGGGTCGTGGTGTTCAAAATGATCGTTCACATAACTCATCAAATTCCAATAACTGTTTTGACCACCGTGGATCATCGCAAGGACGATCTGCGCAGTACAATGTAGATGATTATTACGTCGATCAGGGAACTGACGACAGTAATTACTAGGACAGCCATAGACAAGGAGAGGGAGTGGTATCAGTTCCGGTTGATCAGAGAGGGCCTTACATCGCAGTTGCTACATCGGGCGTCGTTGAGCCTTTTCTGTTGGACACTGGTGCAGCGAAAAGTTCCATAATGCATTCGAAACTCCCTGGCGCACCTTTGTCTGGCTTAACAAATGTTTCCATTGGATTCTCTGGCGCCCCCGTTAGCAATCCAGTTTCGCGCCCTTTGCCCCTTACAATTGGGCCTCGTGAGCTTCAAGCTCCGTTGATTTTAACTACTGGTTGTGGTGAAAATCTTTTGGGCCTGGATTTGCTAAAACGTTTGTATGCAACTTTGTATTGTTCTCCTGCGGGTGTAAAGCTTACGTTAGGTGAGAGGGTTGTCTCTCCTATGTACTTGTCTCTCGATAAGCTTCCACCGGAATTGAGTTCTCTTCCTGCATCTTTGTGGGCCACAGGTCCCAATGATGTGGGCCTGCTTGACATCTCCCCTTATGTTGTTCAGCTGAAATCTAATGTACGATTGCCACGTATTCCCCAGTATCGAATCTCTCTTGATGGTGAACGAGCACTGTTAGCGATCATCTATGATCTGATCGAGAAAGATGTTATTGAAGAAACGCGGGGAAACGTGTGCAACAGCCCTGTACTGCCCATTCTAAAACGTACTGATCCTTCGAAACCGCCTGTTTATCGTTTTGTTATTGATTTACGGGAAGTAAATAAAATTGTGATTCCTCAGTTCCCTGTTGTGCCTGACATCACGGCGCTACTGACTCTGATTCCAGCTTCTGCATCTTGGTTTTCGGTGATCGATTTGAAAAATGCTTTCTTTAGCATTCCGATTGCCGAAGAAAGCAGAGACCTTTTCGGTTTCTCTCTTGGTGGTCGCAGCTTCCGGTTTAAACGTGCTCCTCAGGGCTACTGTGAGAGTCCATCGATTTACAGTCAAGCCTTGAAGGGTCAACTGGATGCGTTTTCGTTGCCGGCTGGTGCGGCCTTAATCCAATATGTCGATGACTTATTGGTGGCTGCAGATACTCAGGACATTTGCAAAATTGCTACGGTGTCGTTGCTGCAACATCTCTGTGACTTACATCACAAGGTGTCACCTTCTAAACTCCAGTATTGTTGTCAAGAAGTAACCTATCTAGGTCACTTATTGTCAAAGGAGGGAAGGCGGTTGACCCCAGAGAGAATTGCAGCAATTGCGCGAATGACTGTGCCAACAACCCAAAGAGATGTGCGTGCCTTTCTAGGTATCACGTCGTATTGCAGGCAATGGATTCCAAATTTTTCATTGCTAGCGAAACCATTGGTGGCTCTTACGTGCAAGGATGTTTCAACTCCTTTACCATGGACGGAAGAATGTCAGAAGAGTTTTTCTGAATTGCGTGATTCATTGTGTTCGGCTCCTGTGTTAGGTACCCCTGACTACAGTAAGCCGTTTACATTATATGTTCACGAGAGGGAAGGTTGTGCTTTGAGTGTCTTAACGCAACCTTTTGGTGGTAAGCAACGTCCATGTGCATATTTTTCCTCGACCTTGGACCCGGTAGCTAGAGCATTGCCGAGTTGCTTGAGAGCAACAGCGGCAGCTGCGGTGTCCTCCGACAATCAGCAGGATTGGTCATGGATAATATGCTTACGGTGATGGTTCCGCATGCGGTCGACACTCTTTTGAATCGTACGAAAACTCAGCACTTGACGAGTGCGAGGTTGTCTGGGTACGAGTTGACGCTGTTGGCAAGTCATATTCAGATAAAACGTTGCAATGTTCTGAACCCGGCGACTTTGTTACCAATTAGCACGGAGTCAGATGAAATAGCAGAACATGACTGTTATCTGAGGACTGAAGAGGAAACAAAAGGTCGAGTGGACCTTAAAAACACTCCTTTGGAAAATCCAGATGGAACTTTGTATGTGGATGGTTCATGTTTTAAATAGCCGAATGGTGATGTGACTACTGCGTATGCTGTTGTAACTTTGAATACTGTTGTGGAAGCTGCGAGATTGAATCAGAACTCTGCCCAGGCTGCAGAACTGATTGCTCTCACTAGAGCGTGTGTGTTAGCGAAAGGGAAACGTGTGAAGGTGTTTACCGACAGCCAATATGCATTTGGCGTCGCCCATAACTTTGGACGGTTGTGGAGAGAGAGAGGTTTTATGACGTCGCATGGTACGAAGATTCAGCATGGACAGCTTGTGAATGATCTTTTGGATGCACTTACGTTGCCTAAGCAGGTAGCGATTGTTAAATGTAGTGCACATTCTAAGGTGATGGATGATGTTGGTCGTGGTAATGCATTTGCGGATGAGATTGCTAAGGACACTGCCCGGAACCTTAGCACTAGAATGTATGTGACAAGTTCGGTTAAGTGGCCTACAGAGACTAGTATGTGTGAGGACACTATCGAGAGTGTGAAAGCGATTCAAGATGAGGCCACCGAGACTGAAAAGACGAAGTGGAAAGAAAGTACGGGAAAGTTGGATGCGAATGGTTGTTGGGTTGATTTGTCGGAACATAAGAGATGGATGTTGCCGGATGCGTATGTGCTAGCTGTTGTGACAATGGCGCATGGGTTAGCACATATTAGTGTGAAAGGTATTTGTAAGTTGCTGTCCCATGTGTGGAAGAATGATGGTATCACGAAATGTGCTGAACGGTTGGTTAAGAATTGTATGGTATGTATGTTGTACAATCCTGGTAAGGGAACCCCAACACCTCCTGGCCATTTTGCTCCCCCTTCATGTCCTTTTGAGGTGATTCAATTAGACTTCATCCATATGGAGCGATGCAACAACCTGAAATATGTTTTAGTTGTGGTTTGCGCGTTCTCCCGATGGATTGAAGCCTACCCTCTCAAAGACAATACTGCCCTTTCGACTGCGAAAATCCTACTGAAGGAATACTTTCCTCGGTATGGAATGCCTCGGATTGTATGGTCTGATAACGGAAGTGAGTTTGTGGGGAGTGTGATGAAGAGTGTGTGTAAGGGCCTTGGAATTAATCCAAAATTCCATAGCGCCAATCATCCCCAGTCAGCTGGTTTGGTTGAAGGGTATAACGGCACCCTTAAACTAAAGCTAGCGAAGATTCAGGCTACGACTGGTCTTTCGTGGCCTGACGCTTTACCCTTAGCTTTACTATCAACTAGGGCAACCGTACACTCCCGAGTAGGGCTTAGTCCCTATGAAATAGTGTTCGGTCGTCCTGCGAATGTCTGGGGGGTCCCTAGACCGGGTGTGTTCTCTAGTCTTGAGTATCCAATGTTGATTGACTATCTTCATGATCTGACTGCTAAACTGAGGTTAATTCACCAACAGGTTTACGAAGCATTGCCGACGCAGACGGAGGGTCCAGGCCACCAGCTCCAGCCCGGAGACTGGGTGGTAACACGCAACTTTGCCCGTAAGAAGAATTTGGAACCCCGCTTCACTGGACCCTACCAGGTCCTCCTTGCCACGAGAGCTGCCGTCCGTTTAGAAGGCCGAAAAAATTGGGTGCAGGCCACCCATACGTAGAAAGTTCCTATACCCTTACCGGCAGACTCGTGGGTGAGGAGGGGCATTGCTTCAGCTGAATCCGAGGGATTGCCGGCTTTTGTACCTTTTAGCGACTCACAACCTGTCGGAGAATCCTCAGTGCAGCAGAAAGACATTGTTGAACATTTGCCACCAAAAGACTCAAGACCGGAACATTCGACTGATCAGCAGGACTCTGTTCCCTCATCGGATCCTTTGGTTGATGAACATACACGTCCTGGGAAAACTCGATACTTTTTGCGATCCAGCACTAAGTACAAATAAAAAGATTTCGTTTTGTCCCTTGACAATTGCATTTCCCGTTTTCCACGATCAGTCTGAACACCCGTATCATTGTAATTATTTTTGTATATATTGAGTTTCGTTCCATATGTATTTTTGCTTCCACAGCTGAGACATTTTGCATATACATTGTGAATAAAGGCCGTAGGGCCGCGCGTGTACTTCCTTCTGGTTAGTAGGTCTTGACGCTAGGTTAAAGACCGTCGGTTCCTGGGAACTCCTAGGGATTGACTACTGCTACACAGAACGAAGTGCGTCAAGAAACGTTGCGGACGGTCATAGGGGATGGCGTTTTCAAAGCTGATGGACTTGGAAGAAGCTCAGGCGCAAAGATTCAAACTGCAACAACTTATTCGTACCAAATGTTTTATGTTTCAAATGTTCGTATTGCTTTTGACTGTTTCTGCACTATTGGCGGGTGGGGTGTATTATATGATGTCGTACTTCTTACCTTCTGCCATACCTACTCCTACTTCTGACCCTAAACTTACCTCCACTGCATCCCCTCATTCTTTCCATATCCTACCCGAACACGAGCAGGCTAGAAGTGCAGAATTCCGAAATAATTCCTTTATTCAGCTCCTTCATCAGCACCAGTTAGTGGTTAATACTACTAATTGTTGGGTGTGTGGGCTGATGCCACATACCACGGATAAGGGAATTCCATATCTGGTCTTACCGTATAGTTCCCAGGGTTCAGCTCGAGCATTCCAAACAATGTTTCGAAGCGCACTAGATTCTTACCCCAGTCGAGAGCCACGTTCTCCCCACTTTGGCCCTGGCTCGTATCATAAGCCTTTGTCTATAGCGATAGAAGATTTAGATAGAGATATCTATGAGCCGTCGCTCATCCCAGAGGAAGAGGTACAAGCCTATAGGGTCCTGAGTAAGGTCGAGTATAGTGCGCTCACGAGTGAAAAACAGCTTAAAAGCTCGCCTCCGATATGGGTCGTACCCCACATTGGTAATTTTTGTCTAATGGGTCGTGGCCGAAGATCGAAAGCTCGACTTGGAGACAGTGCTTGCACCGAGAATTACATTCTGCCGATGGTCTCGTCCCCTGTGTTTCTGCCAAGGGTACATACTTTGTCTGCCATGATCGTGCGTATGCATGGTTGCCCTCCGACTTTGTGGGCTCATGTTTTATCGCAAACCTGTTGCCTCCGACGTTCACTGTAGACGCAGACTATCACAAGACTAGAGTTGTGAGAGGCGTAATTAGCGAAGAGGACACTGCCGGTCAAGAGGCAGGAGACTTTTTCAAGGGTTTCCTCCCGTTTTGGGGGCCTATGGTTAATAGTAGGAACCTGAGACAGTTGACTCGAGTGGTGGAATCGACAGCTAATATTACTGCCAGTGCCCTTGGTAATATCACCACAGAACTTCAGGCGGATAGGCTTATGACGTTACAAAACCGTATGGTTTTAGACGTGATCTTAGCAGATCGAGGTGGGGTATGTAAGGTGATCCATTCGAGCTGCTGTATTTTCATTCCAGATAACGCTCCGACCGTCTATCAAGCCATCTCAAAGTTGCATAAGATCTCTGAATCCATACACGTGGATGTAGGGGATTGGACGCTACTTGGGTGGTTTTGGGGCCTGATGTCGTCTTGGGGTTGGAAGATTCTGATGATTATTGGAGTTGTTGTGGCATTCCTGTTCACGTGTTGCCTTTGTGTGCAGTGTGGTCCTGCCTTATGTGGTCTCTGTGCTACGACGTGTATAAGACAGCCGCCTATTACCAAAGGAGCTCGGTTGGACAGAGCTATGTTACAGCAACATCTATATGGTCTGATGAATATCGAGTATGATTCCGACTAGTGCTTGCCTACATGACGGCAAAAGGAGCGTCTGAGGTTCCGTGATGATTGTAAGTGGTGTTTTCGACTCGCACGAATATGGTCGAGTCTGGTATCTACGAACCGCAAATGACGAGTTTAGTGGGTGTGCGCAGTTTCGCTGTGCTAACCTAAACCGTTCGTTTGTTACGTGGGTTTTTCATCTGTACCCACGGGTTCCATCTTAGATACGGCATCCATTTTGTTTCTTGCCCTCAAGTAGCCAGCGAACGGACGTTGTCCGTTTCGCGACCCTGGGATTCCCAAGACATCCGCGGAAGACACATGTCCTTTGAAAGTGTCTTTATGACGAGGGGGATGATACTGTAAGGCAGATGGCCCCGCTCGAGGCTCATCTTGCCGTGCCGGTCTATTGTCTCAGCCGTGCATCTCATTAGACACGTCCCTTTGATGCCTGTAGCTCGTGTTTCCCGATACCTCCCCTTTTACACCCTTTTCGATCTCCCCACTGTTTCCATCTTCCTCTGCACCTGTCCTTGTTCCTTCTTCGATCTGTTTTACTGCCGATTGGAATGTATTAATGGTGGGAAGATGGGTTTTTACAGTTGGGAACCACCAAATGTTTCCGCACTTATGCCCCGGACCTTGAATGTATCAAAGTGACCAAAGTGACCCCTCTCGGGGATAATTACGGGAACCGAGTTGTAAACCTTTGTGTACCATGTAACCCTATGGGAGAAATCTGTATAAAAGGAGCGATCCACAGTAGCAATTTGAAGCAGTCTCCTCGAACTTACACTCGTTGTACTTCCTGTGACTTCTGTGTTCCCTGCAGTAAATAAACCTCGAATCTTTGACGCCGAAGGAAGTGTCCCGTGTCTCTGTCATTTGTACGCCGGAGCAGGTTACCCACGAAGGTTTCAGGTGTTGTCCCCTGGCACCGCTGGGTCTTAAATAACCCAGTCCTTCAGGTGAATGTGTGACATTGATCCACATTCGGTCCATCACTTGTTGTTTTTGCAATTGCCGCCCTAAGTGTGCTGGGGATGCCCAGACGTGGGTCCCAGGCACTCCACACCACTTGGAGTCAAGCTAGCCGGGCTGATGAGAGGTGTTACCTCGAAACCGGTCCGGTCCTCGGATGCTTGATTCCGTTCTGGGAAGGACATGGCTTTTGTAGTTTGGACTGGACTGTTCCCATGGGGCAACAGGGTCAGAGCTGATTTGCATATCGCCATTGTCTAACCCAGGGTGGTGTGGAGTGCAAAAAAACGATGGATTTGGGCCCAGATCTTTTGACTGGGGTGAATGTGTGACATTGATCCACATTCGGTCCATCACTTGTTGTTTTTGCAATTGCCGCCCTAAGTGCGCTGGGGATGCCCAGACGTGGGTCCCAGGCACTCCACACCACTTGGAGTCAAGCTAGCCGGGCTGATGAGAGGTGTTACCTCGAAACCGGTCCGGTCCTCGGATGCTTGATTCCGTTCTGGGAAGGACATGGCTTTTGTAGTTCGGACTGGACTGTTCCCATGGGGCAACAGGGTCAGAGCTGATTTGCATATCGCCATTGTCTAACCCAGGGTGGTGTGGAGTGCAAAAAAACGATGGATTTGGGCCCAGATCTTTTGACTGGGGTGAATGTGTGACATTGATCCACATTCGGTCCATCACTTGTTGTTTTTGCAATTGCCGCCCTAAGTGCGCTGGGGATGCACAGACGTGGGTCCCAGGCACTCCACACCACTTGGAGTCAAGCTAGCCGGGCTGATGAGAGGTGTTACCTCGAAACCGGTCCGTTCCTCGGATGCTTGATTCCGTTCTGGGAAGGACATGGCTTTTGTAGTTCGGACTGGACTGTTCCCACGGGGCAACAGGGTCAGAGCTGATTTGCATATCGCCATTGTCTAACCCAGGGTGGTGTGGAGTGCAAAAAAACGATGGATTTGGGCCCAGATCTTTTGACTGGGGTGAATGTGTGACATTGATCCACATTCGGTCCATCACTTGTTGTTTTTGCAATTGCCGTCCCTGAGACTTCAGCAGGAGGCAAGCTCTGTTGCAAGCCCTTGGAGAGCCTTACACAAGTTGATGAAAGTACACACAAAGTTCCTCTCACCTTTCTTTGGCAGTCAGGCAACCACTGTAGGCCAGTCCCCCAAGCAGCACTTCAGCTTAGGGATAATCTTTCCTCAGTTTCGTCAGGTTCCTCTCCTCAGCAAAGGTTTTTTCTTGTTGTCCAAAAGTGATCTAATTTCTTGGGATGAGGGTCCCAATATTTATACCCCAAAATTATTTGTCCTCTGAGGGCAGAGGGGGTTTTGCCTAGTCCAAACCAGTTCTGGAGCATTCTATTTACATGACTCCTTCTTTCCTTTCACAGTGCAGGGCAGAAACATCAGACGCCCCACAGGAGGTGGAGCCAGCATTGCGGAGGAAAGGAACAGCCCTGGAGCACTCTGTTGACATGATTCCTTCTCTCCTTTCACAGTGCAGGGCAGAAACATCAGACGCCCCACAGGAGTTGGAGCCAGCATTGTGGAGGAAAGGCACAGCCCTGGAGCATCTGTTGGCATGACTCCTTCTCTCTTTTCACAGTGCAGGGTAGAGACATCAGACGCACCACAGGGGGTGGAGCCGGCATTGTGGAAGGCAGGCACAGCCCTATTCAGGTCCCAAGTGCAACTCCTCCCACCCATCTAGATGCAGATCTCTATATTCACCACTGGGCTGACTCATCCTGTCTCCTGGAATCCCCCAGCCCTGTCACTCAAACTCCAGACAAGGAATACACAAACTAGTAGAGGCAGGCTTGGGTAGTTAGACAAGAAAATACCTACTTTCTAAAAGTGGTATTTTCAAACACAGAATGTTAAAACCAACTTTGCTAAAATATGTACTTTATCATTCTGAGTTCAGGCGTACTAAACTTGAATTTCTACCATGTCATCTGAGTCAGTTAGAATTATAAGAGGTTTAATCTAACTGCCCATTCTGGCACATGGAGAACAGGTATCCTTGCAATAGTGAAAAACGAAAATTGCTGTAATTCACTATTAGGACATGCCACACACAACAGGGCTTGTCCTAACTTATACTTACAATGCACCCTGCCCTGGGGCCTACCATAAGGGTGTCTGATATGAAGAAAAGGGAAGGTTTAGGGACTGGCAAGTGGGTGCACTTGCCCAGTCAACATGGCAGTAGCAGACTGCACACAGGCTCTGCAATGGCAGACCTGAGACACACTTTTACAAGCTGCTTCTGTGGGTGGCACAACCAGTGCTGCAAGCCCATTAACAGCATTTGGTTTACAAGCCCTGGGCACACTCAGTGCACTGTACTAGGGTCTGATAAGTAAACCAAATCAGCTAATCATGGAATCACTAATCCATACATCAATTTACAATAGGGAGAGCATATGCACTTTAGCACTGATAAGCAGTGGTAAAGTGCCCAGAGTCAAAAAACAGCCAACAACAGGTCAGAAAAAATAGAGGAGGAAGGCAAAAAGTTTAGGGATGACCCTGCAAAAAGGGCCAAGTCCAACACTTATAGAGAATTTTCTTGTTGTTTATAAAATTGGGAGGGATGGGATCTGATGAGCAGAATGAGGGTTTGGTGCTTTTTATGGCAGGCTTAATACAGCACGCTCGGGAGGGATTTCTATCCTCATGATGCACCTTGTTACTTCGTCTTTACTTGATATATGAAAACTCATGTTATAGAGTATAGTGCCTCACTAAAGGCCTATAACTGCCTCTTGGGGCACCCGTCTTTAAGGCCTAAGGAGATTTGATTGTGTGCAAATTGTAGAACAATATGATAGTGCTACGTTTTTTTTTACAGAGAACTGTACAATATACAAAACCTATGGTCTGTTCACAAACAGTGTTAATCCGCAAAAGGATGTTGCCCTAGGTCCCCATATGAACTCGCTGTAATATGATGGTTGTAATACGACCTTGCCCAGCATTAGATTGCTAAAAGACTAGACCTTGTAATAGATAACTTATAATAGATAATAGATCCCCCTATATATGGGATTTATCCTTGTTGTACATGGAGAAAACCTTTAGGGGTCCATTAGGATGGCGGGCGGGCTTTGGCCGCCCGCCACCCTAACGGAGAAGTGGACCGCCTGCTCACAGTGCGGGGGTCCCAACAATGGCATTAGGATGCGCCCGCCACACAGGCGGGCGCATCCTGTATGTTTACCATTGCGGCGGGCGGAGCAGGAATCTCCGCCCACCGCAATGGTAAAAGTGCACGTTGTACTTTGCAAAGCGAAACATGACAGGCACCGCACGGTGCCTGCCATGTTACACACATGGTTCCCCCCATGTGCACCCCCCAAGCCACGGACTCCACGGGGGCCCGCAAGGGGCCCCCGCAGGGAGTCTCCGCATGCCTTTCCGTGGTGGCATTGCCGCCACGGAAATGCATTGTGCAAAGCCCATTGTAATGGTGTTGTTGTCAGAGGTAAAGGCGAGTCGTTGAGCCCGTTTGCCTAGGGCCCGTGGCCGTGTAATGTGTCTTGCGTGAGGCATAGTGTTGCAACTGAAATCAGCCCTAAAGTACCCAACTTCAGGGTTCGCTGGCACAGGTAACAGCGGTGGGGTGGGACGGGGTGGGAGGGGGGAAGTCGGCAGAAAGTAATCACCATAGTCTTGTATAGCTTCACCGCATGCAAGCCCCTCTCTCAGGAGGCAATGTGTCTCTTCTCCATCAGTGAATGAGAAGAAATCTGTAGCTATACATGGAGGAAAGGTAGGAAGGGGACCAAACTTCCCCTCTATAACGCTGAATAACTTCTCATCATCTACTAGTAGGGTCCCCTTCCCGGTGATCACCCGAGCTCTATGAAGAGGATGCCCTATGTCTGTCCTCTGGTTGTGACCAGAGTTGCCCTCCTATCAGTCTGCTGCATTTCCTTCTAGGGTGGGATGGTTGACCCCCTACGGTCTCCCGAGATGTCATTGGCTCCTATGTTTATATGGGCAGTTATTTCCTCTCCGCTGCTCAGTCCCATGCCTCTTCCGGGCTCTCAAAGAAAATGGTTCTCCACTGAGACATTCATTTCAGTTTGGCAGGTTGCATCAGTATATATTGAATGTCCACAGCCCTGACTTTCTACTTAACCTCTAGGAATAATTTACAAAGCAGCTGCACTTTAGTTGTGTAATCGGAGAAGAGCATAACCCTGGAGTTGATACAATGGATGTCTAGATGTTGGTGTACCTGCCACAGGATAGATTATCAGTTCACAAATTCAGTACCCTGATGACAATGGCTCTAGGAGGTCCCCCCGGTAGAGGCCTTAGGGCAAGCACCCTGTGTGCCCTTTGCACAACAAAGTAGGGGGAATACTCACAATCCAGGATCCAGGGTCTGTACTATTCCATGAGGAATTTCTCCAGGTGATGGTCTTACGTGTCCTCTGGCAGGCCCATCAGCCATAAGGGCACAGGAGGGTCCCCCCCTAACACGAGATACAGGGAACATCTGGTTACGCTTGTCTCTATGATGCCATGTCTTGAGGGTCCAGGACAGGGGCCACCCCCTCTATCCTCCTGAGACACCATGGGGAGATGGAGTATTGCTGTACTTGTGTGACCGTCAAAGCCCAGTGTTTTCTGTAGTAGTGTCCCAGGCCCTTTGGGCTCCTGGGGTGGTCACCTCCTGAGGGGGAAGCTGTGTGCAGGTCTTCTGGCTTTGGGGCGAGATGTCTTGTGTGGGTTTCCACCCACCCAGGCTGCAATCGTAGTCCTGGAGTCTCATGCTGCTCAGTCTGTCTCATCTACCCTTGTCCATCAGCTCAGCTGGGCTGTCACAAACTCTTGTGGTTGCCTAAAGGTGAAAGGGGGTCCTTATCTCTCTTCTTCTTGAGACTGACTCCTCAGCCTTGCTGTGCCCCAACAGTCAATGCTGAGTTAAAGGTGGGTCTCTACTGTGCGATTGCAGCTCCAGGTTGTGTCCATTGCCGGCATGCCAGTCTCACGGCAGGGCGTTGTATGGACTAATGCGTTTCTCTTGTCCCCGGCTCCCAGCATGGACTTGGGTAAGCCAAAGGGGACAAGGGTTCGGGCCACCTTATGGATTTTTGTATCAGAGAAAAGGTTGCCCCATAGTCGGCTCGTCCAGGCAGCCCATCTCCTCCACTCTAATTTACCCGTTCCGGTATTACGGGCTACCACTTGGAAGTGAAAACAGCTTTGTCCCACACCCCGGCTAATCAGCTGTCTTCTCTCCCTCGCTCATCCAGGAGTTGATGCAAAGGGGTATTCGCCACTGTGGGTTCACAGCTCCAGGTGGTATTTGCCACCGGCAGGCAGTCTTCCGGCAGGTCATATGCACACCCATGTTGTCGATCACCGAAATTATCTCTCTCATCACAGGCTCCCTGGATGGGCTCAGGTGAGTCAAAGGGGGTGAAAATAAGGACCATTGTTTGGGTGCTTGCGACCGAAAAAGGTCGCCTAAGGGTCAGATTCAGCAGGATTCTCAGAGCTGACACCAGCTTGCTTAAAACGCGGCCACCATTTTAGGCTGCTTGGCCACGCCCAACAGTAATTTCTTTCCTGATGCTCTTTACAATGTAGGGGAGGAGAGTGATATATAATGGTAGGTGAGCCCTTTGCAGACATGATGGTATTTATCAGATAAGGTAGAAACTGTATTCTTTTTTTTTTTGCAAGACCTTTATTGTCATTTGATAATCGTACACAGCCAGGAGCCTACAACCCTGGGGCCGGCTGCGAGGTAAGAAATAGGACAAGCCAATGAAGGAGTTACACAGCCCTTCAGCCGACAACGCTAGGTCCGGCGGCTTAATGCATTACATGAAGTCTTACAGTTTTATGGTTCTTTTGTAGATGTCCAACGACAAACAGAAAACAATTACTTAGAAACCTGAAAATGAGACCATTACAATCCAGCTGTCACAACAGTGTAATCTGTATGATTCATGACATGTACAATCCGACGGGACAGTACGGCACACAACCATCACAACATCGACCCTTACATTGTAACTCATGTATATGGATCACTCACGCGCGTCCACATCCAGTGTACCCATATAATCCGTGAAGTAGTCCCAAAAGTTCTTGGGCCTAGATTTCACCGGTAGCTCTTCCTCGTATATTAACAGCTTATCTCTACAGCTGGACATGTCGTGTAGCCATCTGGATGCTTTTGGCACTTTCCTACTGTGCCAGCATTGTGCAATCTGTCTTTTGGCCAACAGTAGGGAAATCACACAAAATTTGCGTTTGGCGGCTTTAAGATGTGGTACGATTCCTAGCAGGCAGGACCGTATTGTGCATTCTACCTCTACCCCTATCATAGTAGAGAGTGTTGTGGTTACCTCCACCCAGTAGTCTTGGACCTTTAGGCATGACCAAGCCAAGTGTGCGAAATCTGCGCCCTCCACCCCACATCTCTTACACCTGTCTTCTACTTGTAGGCCAAATTTACACATACGCGCAGGCGTGTAGTACGCCTGATGTACACACTTTTAATGGATAATTCTGAGGTTGCCATTAGGAGTGAGGATTTGTGTTAATGCGCAAGTTTGCTGCCATTCTTGGTCTGTCAGTGAATCCTCTAATACCGTGTCCCATCGTGCTTTAGCCTTCTCAGTGGTGTGTGGTATCTCAGCCTGTGCTGTGGAGTATAGTCTTGATACTAGGTGCGATAAGTCTTGGGTTTCAATGAGCAGCTGTAGTGTGTCTAAACTATCTGGTTCGTTGGGGAATGTAGGATAAAGTTCTTTCAGTGCGCGTTTCAATCTGAGGTGCGTGAAGTGGAACATGGGCGACTTGTTTTGAATATATGTTAGGTCCTCAATGTCAAGAAATGTGCCCTCATGAAACAGGTCACCCATTCTTTCTATGCCCACTTGTAATAGTGACATGCCCACTTTTTCACCTGTGACCAACAACGCCTGATGGTGATGTAATGGCATTGCAGGTGCATATAGCGGGGTCTTATGCGCCAGTTGCCCGAGTTTCTGCCAGGCTTTGACTGTGGTGTCGATAGTGTTGATGTCTTGAGCATGAAGGGGTTGTCTGACATGAGACAGGATTGCGGTCAATGGGATTGGTTCCCCGTCCCCTTCCTCAATGGCAGTATGAGCGATGTACGGTAACTCGTGGTACCAATAAGCAGCATATTGGGCCTGGGCACATAAATAATACAATAGAAAGTCCGGCACCCCGAAACCTCCCCGGATATATGGAAGAGTTAGATCCACGCGAGCCTGTTTGCCTGCCCATATGAGCTTTAGTACGAGTGATTTTATGCGGCGGAAAACCTCTCCAGGGGGTGTGATAGGGATGTTATTAAAAAGGTATAATAGTTTAGGTAACACATTCATTTTCACGATCGCTATGTGATCCGCCAAAGATAGTGGCAATTGTATCCAACGCTGTACCTTGTCTTCCAATTTGGAGATCGCTGACCCATAGTTCGACCTGATAATCACCTCAGGGTCTCTATGATACATCACACCCAGATACCGTATGGGATCTTTCTGCCACTCTAGCGGATATTCAGTGTCAAAGGGAGTCGTCGTATCCGTTAGAGGGATAATGGAGGATTTGGACCAGTTTATGGCCAATCCTGAGTGTCCCCCGAATTTGATATACTCTCGCAGCAGCCGATTTAAATGTGTGTTGGGATCGCGAACGTATAACAACATATCGTCTGCGTACAGCGAGATATGAAGTGGTCTGGAAGGGAACTGCAGGGCCGACGATTTGTATTTCTGTCTGATCAGGCAGGCCAATGGCTCCAGTGCTAGCGTGAAGAGCAAGGGTGAAAGCGGGCACCCTTGCCTGGTACCTCGTTCTATATTAAAGATGTCAGAGACGTAACCATTCACTCGAACTCGGGCGCACAGATTGGTGTATATCAACGATACCCATTGTACGAAACGTTTGGGGAAGCCCATTCTCTGCAGAATAGCAATCAAATAGCTCCATTCAATAGAATCGAAAGCCTTGGCGGCATTGAGCATGACTGCCACTGCCTTCGTGGAAGGCTGAAGATAGTGCGAGAGGGCAAACAGTGTCCTAGTGTTATGGGATGTTGCCCGCGTAGGGATAAACCCTGCCTGGTCCGGGAGGACCAATTTCGTCATCAGTGGAGTCAGCCGAACCACCAGTAATTTCGCGAGTATTTTGGAATCAGTATTGATAAGCGATAGCGGTCTGTAAGAGTTGCACAATTCCGGGTCTTTGGAGGGTTTTAAAAGGGCGATTATCACAGCTTCCGAAGTGTATGGGGTAATTCTGCCCGGTCGAAAGCTGCACCGTACATTTCTACCATAAAAGGCACAAGCACATCTACGTATTGTTTATAAAATTCATTTGTATACTCGTCTGGGCAAGGTGCCTTCCCGTTCGGAAGTGATTTGATCACGTCAGTCACTTCCTCTACCGTAATGGGTAACGCCAAATATTCCCTCTGGTGAGGTACCGGGTTTTTATGGACCTGGCGGTGCCGGGGGAAACACCCAAAGACCTCGAGTCCCTCCTGTTTTGGACCACAGAAACACAGAGTCTTCTAGGTGATGGCAAAGATCGTATTTATTGGCTGCAACCAGTAACAGTTATCCTAGAAGTACAATAACATGAAGCGCATGTATGTTCTCAGGAGACTGCTTGTTTTTACAGAACCAGCCTTCTCTTTTTATACAAAATATTGAGCTTCAGGCAAGAATTCCTTGTTTTACAGTTTGACCATATACATATTTTCACTACAAAGAAAAAGCAGAGTCACGATGACAAGCCCACATTTCAGTCTGTCCAGTTTGTGATAGATTACCCGGCAAGGCCCAGAACTTTCATCAGATATCGACAGACCCCTAATAAAATCGGGCACCTCCTCCTTGTAAAACAGGTCATAAAGAAGAAACAGGGACAGGTGTGTGTGAGATAAAACATAGCTTGTATGCGATGAACGGTTTATGACATGTTATGCCTTGATACTAAGGAACTGCCCGAACAGGTTTGGCATGAGGCAGTGGAGTCAACTCGCCCAGGTCACAGAGGAGTCAGCAAAGGTGTACGTTGTACGTGTCCTTTTAGATCGAATTCGGCCTTTGGTCGTTTTGACTATGTAAGGGCAATCACAAAATGGATGCCGCTCACAAAATGGAACCCGAGGGTTCAAAGACAAAAACTACGATTTCAGGGTGATTGCGTCACTCGATCATGACGCAAATGTTGATGTATAGTATCCCAATCATTACCGGTCTGCCGATACCAAAATCGTCATGGTACGATGATATTTATGAAACGGATGCAGAGCTGCGGTACCACACAATAGCGGGGTCCAGAATTTTCAGTACCACAGACCCTTCTTTTGCCCTTATATAGGCAATAACCTATACTCATGCTAATCTGAGTCTAGGTCTGTATACATAAAGTCATTGAGATGCTTCTGTAGCATCATCCTATTACTTAGTTTACCTCTTGATACAGGTTTCCTTACACATGATGTAGCACAGAGGGCACATATTGCAGGAGCACACTGCACGCACAGGCAGAACATAAACAGAACGGCTAAGACCATCCCAATGACTATCAGAATCTTCCATCCCCAGGCAGATATCAGTTCCCAGAACCACCCCATTAAGGACCAGTCTCTTTTGTCCACATGAATGGACTCAGAGATCTTATGCAATTTGGAGATGGCCTGGTATACTGTCGGAGAGTTATCTGGGATGAAGATGCAGCAACTGGATTGGATCACCTTACATACCCCACCACGATCTGCAAGTATGACATCTAGGGCAACCCTGTTCGGAAGAGTCATAAGGCGGTCCGACTGGAGCTCCGCAGTCAAGTTACTAAGGGCACCAGTCGTTTCAATCACGGCGGATTCAACTACCCTCGTCAATTGGCGAATGTTCTGGTTGTTCACCATAGGCCCCCAAAATGGCAGAAAACCTTTTGCGAAATCCCCAAACTCCTGTTCCGCAGTGTCGTCTTTACTCACAACACCCCTAACTGTCCTTGTCCTATGGTAATCTGCCGCGGCCGTGTAGGTGGGTGGCAGCAGGAACGAGATAAAACATGTGCCCGAAAAGTCAGGGGGCAGCCATGTATATGCTCTATCATGGCAGATGAAATATGTACCCTTAGCTGCTAAGAATGAAGGGGAGGTCTGAGACGAGAAAACATATGTTTCGGTACAGACGCTCTTTCCTAGCTGAGCTCTGGGGTTTTGCCATTTCCCTGCAGACATAGGTGACCCTGATGGGGTACTATCCAGATTGGGGAGGACTTCTTTGCTCGCTGGCTCTCACTCAAGGAAATTTCATAGTTTGTTATATTCCATCTACTGTAAGCCTGCAATTCGTCTCTGGGAATCGTTCTATACGTGTCGATATCTCTACTCATATTTCTGATTCCCGCAACTAGTGCCTTGTTGCTCGAGTTGCTTCCTGTGGAACGTGAGGAATATGGTTCGAGGGCAAATAGGAACATTGTTTGAAATGCCCACAGAGAACCATAGTAGCTAAATGGCGAGACAAAATAAGGGATACCTTTATCTGTCGTGTGCGGCATAAGTCCACACACCCAACAATTTGTCGTGTTCACTACAAACTGGTGTTGGTGTAGGAGCTGAACGAATGAGTTATTTATAAATTCTAATCTCCTAGAGGACTCATGTTCGGGCAGGGGGTGAAAAGAATGCGAGGAAACAGTAGGAGGAGGTATGGGCTGTGTAGTGGGTGCAAATGAAACTCGAAAGGTGTATAAAGCATAGCCAATTAAAAACATCATTATACTACACAACATAAAAATGCATACTATCAAAAATCGTGTTTTTGCCATTACAGTGCATATTCTGGTTTCAAAGTTCGTTGATCTGGCAGGTCTCTCTATGTTGGGAAACTCCATCCTCCCTAATTTGCTGCCCGCGGTGGGAGGTTGTTTCTGCTAAGGAGTGCTTCTGTCAGTCCAGGGTAACTCTCTTGAACCGACCAGAACTGTCGACCTAACCGTCTCCAGCTGCACTCCAAAGACTGTGGCAACCGCGACCCTAGCAGCAGAACCGGATGGCGGTTCAAAAAAAACTAAAAGGAGCAAGTTTCCTAGATGAGAGAGCTGCACAATAAAAAGTAAAAAAGGTTTATTTGTCCATAGTCATAGGTCTCAGCCTCAAATTATAACGATTGGTACCAGGTGCCGTTTGGTCTTGAAACAGAAGTTCAGGCTCTGTAGTGTCCAATCGCATTGACGGTGGCACAGATCCTTGCAGAATGTCGTCACTTTCGCGTACAGAGTTTGTTCCTTTTATCTGTGCATCACTAAAGAGCAAGAAGCGAGGCAAAGTCTCGGTCTCAGAGTCAGCAATCCCTTCCTGGACCCGCTGGTCGTAAGGCAGAGGTAACGGGACCCTCTTGCAATGGATCCCGTGGATCCAGTTTTTCTTTCCTTCCACTCGAACCGACGATCTTGTGGAGAGGAGAACTAGGTGGGGACCGGTCCAGCGGGGCTCATCATTCTTTGTCCGCTGGAAGTTTTTCACGAGGACATAGGTTCCAGGATCGATAGGGTGTCCTGGAGCTTCAGAGGCCTGAGGTAGGATGTCGTGGACCTGTTGGTGTAAAACACGCAATTTAGCCGTCAATTCATACAGATAGTCAAGCAGTACAGGATGCTCTATTTCACTGAACCTGGTGGGCCTTGGCACTCCCCATATGTTGGCCGGGCGGCCGAACACAATTTCATGTGGACTAAGTCCCACTCTAGAGTGAACAGTCATTCTTGTGGATAGGAGTGCCAAGGGCAGGGCGTCAGGCCATTTAAGACCTGTGCTTGCTTGAATCTTGGCCAGTTTCAGTTTTAAAGTGCCATTATAGCACTCTACTAGTCCAGCTGATTGGGGTTGATTTGCATCGTGGAACTTCTGTTGTATGCCTAGCCCCTCACACACTTTCTTCATCACTCGTCCCACAAATTCACTTCCATTATCACTCCAAACCATTCTAGGCATTCCAAACCTAGGGAAGAATTCCTTGACAAGGGCTTTAGCTGTGGTTAAGGCAGTGATGTCCTTAAGGGGATATGCTTCCACCCACCTGGAGAAGGCACAAACAACAACGAGTACGTATTTCAGATTGTTGCACCTTTCCATGTGGATGAAATCTAGCTGCAAAACCTCGAACGGATACGTTGGAGGCGCAAAATGACCAGCTGGAGTTGGGGTTCCTCTACCAGGGTTGTATTTCAGACACACCATACAATTCTTGACCACATTCTCTGCACACTTAGGGATCCCAACATTTTGCCATACTGGAGCCAACAACTTACAGATCCCTTTCACGCTAATGTGAGCCATTCCATGAGCCATTGTCACCACGGCAAGCACATACGCATCGGGTAACAACCATCTCTGATGTTCAGACAATTCGACCCAACAACCATTCGCATCCAATTTACCCTTACTTTCTCTCCATTCATTCACCTCTTTCTCTGTGGCTTCGGCTTGGATAGACTTCACACTCTCAATCGTATCTTCACACATACCAACATCACCAATCCATCTCGCAGGGCCTGCAACATACATTCGGCTCATTACATTCCTTGCAGTTTCTTTCGCGACTTCATCCGCAAATGCATTTCCACGACCAACATCATCCGTCACCTTTTTGTGTGCACTGCATTTCACAATCGCAACTTGTAATGGCAAGGTCAGTGACTCGAGAAGCTTATTTACTAACTGACCATGCTGGATCTTAGCATCATGCGAAGTCAGGAACCCACGTTCTCGCCACAAACGTCCAAAACTGTGAGCCACGCCAAAGGCGTATTGGCTGTCCGTGTACACATTCACTCGTTTCCCTTTTGCCAAAACACATGCTCTTGTAAGTGCAATCAACTGTGCTGCTTGCGCGGAATTGTGGGGGATACGTGCAGCTTCAACAATAGTATGCAACGTCGTTACAGCATATGCTGCAGTCGTATCGCCATTCGGCAACTTGAAACATGAACCATCAACCCATAAGGTATCATCACATTCAGGAAGAGGAGTGTCCTGTAAATCTATTCTCCCTCTTGTCTCTTCTTCTGTCCTAAAACAGCACTCATGTTCCTCGACTTCATCTGTCTCTACTGGAATGGGCAATAACGTGGCTGGGTTTAGTGTGTCGCACCTCTTTATATGTACATGACTTGCTAACAGTGTCAGCTCATAACTTGACAATCGAGCACTAGTTAAGTGCTGTGTCCTTGTTCTGTTTAGCAAAATGTCTACTGCATGTTTGACCATGACAATTAGCATGTTATTCATTACTAACCCAGCAGACTGTCGAATACAGACAGCTGCTGCCGCAGTGGCTCTCAAGCAATTTGGCAATGCCTTAGCTACCGGATCTAGAGTCGCTGAAAAGTATGCGCATGGACGCTGTTTGTCCCCGAAAGATTGTGTCAGAACTGATAAAGCACAACCTTCTTTCTCATGGACATACAATGTAAAAGGCTTACTGTAGTCGGGGGTACCCAACACAGGAGCCGAACACAATGCATCACGCAATTTGGAAAAACTTTTCTGACACTCTTCAGACCACGGAATGGGTTTCGGTGTATCTTTACGAGTTAATGCTACCAAAGGTTTGGCCAATAAGGAGAAATTCAATATCCATTGCCTGCAATATGATGTAATGCCCAAGAAAGCACGCACTTCTCTCTGTGTCCTTGGGACACTCAATCTTGCAATTGCCTGAATTCTTTCTGGGGTCAGTTTCCTTCCCTCCTTCGATAAGAGGTGACCTAGGTAGGTCACTTCTTGTCGACAATATTGCAACTTTGAAAGAGAGACTTTGTGGTGCAGATCACATAAATGACGCAACAACGACAATGAGGCTTCCCTACAAGCATCCTCAGTATCTGCAGCTATTAGCAAATCATCGACGTACTGAATAAGGGTAGCGCCGTCGGGTAAAACTATCGTGTCAAGCTGCGATTTCAAGGCCTGACTGAATATTGATGGACTTTCACAGTAGCCCTGAGGAGCGCGTTTGAAGCGGAAACTTCGGCCTCCTAAATTGAAGCCAAAAATATCTCTGCTCTCCTCGGCAATAGGGATGCTGAAGAAAGCATTCTTTAAGTCAATCACCAAGAACCAAGTGGCTGAAGCTGGAATCATAGTCAATAGGGCAGTGATATCAGGGACGACTGGAAATTGTGGCACAACAATCTTATTGACCTCTCTAAGATCAATCACAAATCGGTACACAGGTGGCTGGGAAGGATCAGTACGCTTCAGAACCGGCAGAACAGGACTATTACTGATGTTGCCTGCTGTCTCCTCAATGACATCTTTCTCAATCAGATCATAAGTGATCGCTAACAACGCTTTTTCACCTTCACTAGAGATCTTGTATTGGGGAATGCGTGGCATTCTAACATTAGTTTTCAATGTTATAACATATGGCGCTATTTCCAAGAGACCCACATCATTAGAGCCAGTAGCCCAAAGTGTATCCGGAAGAGAAGACAATTCTGCTGGGAGCTTTTCCCTTGACATGTACATTGGAGAAACCACTTTCTTACCCAGTGTAAGCTGTACTCCCGAAGGAGAACAGTACAAGGTTGCATACAATCTTTTCAACAGATCCAATCCCAACTAGTTTTCGCCACAACCTGTTGTGAGAATAAGGGGTGCTTCTAATTCACATGGCCCAACAGAAAAGGACATAGGACTAGAGATCGGTTCCTAACCGGGGCGCCAGAAAAACCTACTGAAACATTCATTTCGCCAGACAAAGGTGCGCCAGGGAGTTTTGAGTGCATAATAGAACTCTTTGTAGCACCAGTATCTAACAGAAAAGGCTCTGACACACCTGATGTAATCACCTCAACATAAGGTCCGTTCTGATCTACTGGAACTGAAACAACTCCCTCTCTTTGTCCATGGCTGTCCTAGCAATCATACATAATCGTTTTCTGCATAGTAGTCATCAGCATAGTACTGAGCTGTCCTGGCGAACGCGTTATTCTGCTGGTCAAAACTATTCATAGAATTCTGAGGCGGGAAAGAAGGAGCATTCTGGGGGAAATTTCCACGGCCCCTACCTCTAGGAGCCTGTTGAACACCTCGACCTCTTGCACCAGAAGCACCATTCATACGTCGTAACAAAACCGGACAACTACTCTCGAAATGACCCTCTTCCTTGCAATACGCACACTGATTCGGTCCATACTGTAAACGTGGTTGAGAAGACTCGTTTCTTTGCGAGTTTCTCGAATACTGCTGGGGTTGCTGATAGTCACGCTGACTAGTAGTACTAGGTGGATAAGCTTGCTGTAGAAGGACTATAGTTTTCAATTCCTTAGTCTTTTTATCCGCTTTCTCTAGCTCATCTTTGCGCAGATTTTCATAGTACTCGGCCGTAGCTAAAATCTGTGCTGATGTGGAAACGGCCCAAGCACTCTCAGAATCCTTCAACTTATTACATAATTCAGGAAGCAAATTATGTACAAATTTGTCAACAAACAATCTCTGGCCACCCTCAGTAGCCATATCCTGACCACTATTATCGACGAAAGTCTCCTCGAACTGCGTGAAAAAGTCGGACACAGTCTCATCTTTCTTCTGCTTGCACGCAGACAACTTGTCCCAATTCACACGCAATTCGGGCATTAAAGTCTTCATATACGTAATAATCCTACCAGGAAGTTCTGCTACTAAAGGCTCAGGTTTAGCACCACCAACTTGTCTAGCATCAGCAGTTGCAATATTAACCCATGTGTCACCTAACTCTTGATCATGATCTGTATGACGAATCTTTCCCCATAAAGGCTGTGGAACAACATTTCCAAACAACATGTCTATATCGGCTAAATTCATGATGCAGGAGCTCGCAGTCTGTGATAACTCCTTATAATATCCTGCAGGATTTTTACGGGGATCAGGCAATGTCTGTTTAAGAGCCAAAACTTCAGATCTCTTCCAAGGAACATGTACCCACACACGCTGAAAATGCGGCGGAATGGCTGGATTAGCATTTGCGTCACCTTCCCTCCAAACTGGGGGAACCTCTCTCATGGGATACTGTCGCGCCTTTTTCCTACCTGGTGCGTCACATTCAGATAGTGATCTGGAAGTGCCCCCTCTACTCCTATAGGATAATAATGTCGCAACCGCTTGTTCAACATCGGTGCCCACAATCATGCCCTCCGCGAACCTGAACCGCACAAGGTACAACTCAGACAGATCGTGTTCCGGATCATTTCCCTTCAGATCTTCGCGGAGAAGTACACACATTTGTTCAAAAACATATCTCTGTTTCGATGCTTCGCATTGGCGGAAGACTTCTATAATAGACTCTTCATCATGTCTTGCAGTATCGACAACCCATTTGCGCGCTAACTCATCCAATAATTCTCTCTCCCGATAGTCAGGCAGTTGACTCCGCAACTTTCTTCGTTCTGAGTTAGGGGTCGTATTAGGCGACCCAAAGAAAGGTGAGAAAGGTGAGAAAAGGCCAGTAACAGTGTTTGTTACTCTCTGTCGAACAGAAGGAGAAACTGACAGAAAGGCATAAGCGCCGGAAAAGACAGGCTGATGTAAAGCAGAGGTGGAGGCAGTAATAGAGGAAGTATTAGGATAAGCAGTTGGAGCAGTAGGCGAAGTTGTAGGAAAAACAGATGGAGTAGGTAGCAAAGGCGGCGACCCTTGAGAGGGCTGCGCCGGAGCAGTAGGAACCAGCTGAAGAGGAGCTGTGCTTGTGGTAGAACCTGTGGACCAACAATGGGAGGTTGTTGGGGTGCTGTAGCACTCTGCGCATAAGGCGGTGGTGAACTCAGTAAATGAGACATTAAAGGATCTTTATCGAGTTCTTCTTTTGATCCTCGTCCTTTACGTGGCAAAACTGGGTAGACCTTGTCTACCGCTAACTTCCTACTTCTAAGTGTTTGTTCACTCTCTTGCTCTTCCTCATTATCCCTGAACGCCACGGCAGCTTGTACCATCGACATACCTTGTTTATTTTTCTTTGCTAATTTCATTTCTTTCTGTTTGGCTTCTTTGCGCCATAGGCGAAAGGAATCAAACATCGCCGGCCGGGCTTTCTTCTTGAAAAGTTTTACCTGCAGATTATCTAAAATCTCTGTGTCAAAGCTACCATATTGGGGCCATTTTAAGACACCATCGTTTCTGGTGTATCGGATCCACACTTCATTATATGTGATAGGGCCTACGCCATGCTTCACATAGAGCTCATACGTTGGAGTTCCAATCGGAGGAACCGGACACGAGTCCTCCAATCGGGAGTCCCTACTACAACCAAGGCAAAACAAATTTCCAAGTCTGCTAAGACCAGGCATCTTCGCTCTCTAGTCTGGCTTCAAACTGCAAAGGATTATCGAATACGATAGTCTCGTGAATACACGAGTCCTTCGGCTTTGGCGCTTGCAAGTTCCAAATCAAAGCGTATCCGAAGGATACCAAACAAAGAACCAAACTAAGGACTGGGAGACGCTCCACTTATACTTAACTGAAGTATCGATGATCGATGACGTCACCAGAAGACTCGTCTATCGTTTCGCTCTACCAATCATCAAGGGTCCAAAACAGGGCGATAGTCAGGGCAGCAGTCCTTCGTAGCCGTCGGGACGCAGGGAACCTCGCAGCAAAGACCTTCGGAACCACGTCGACATACAGGGGTCGCTGAAGTGGCTGGCCGTCCTCCGGAATTTTCACACGAAGCTCCTCACGAACCTCTGGCTTGGACCGGTACCACTTGATACCGCCCGAGTTGGGTGCCAACTGAGGTACCGGGTTTTTATGGACCCGGCGGTGCCAGGGGAAACACCCAAAGACCTCGAGTCCTTCCTGTTTTGGACCACAGAAACACAGTCTTCTAGGTGATGGCAAAGATCGTATTTATTGGCTGCAACCAGTAACAGGTATCCTAGAAGTACAATAGCATGAAGCGCATGTATGTTCTCAGGAGACTGCTCGTTTTTACAGAACCAGCCTTCTCTTTTTATACAAAATATTGAGCTTCAGGCAAGAACTCCTTGTTTTACAGTTTGACCATATACATATTTTCACTACAAAGAAAAAGCAGAGTCACGATGACAAGCCCACATTTCAGTCTGTCCAGTTCGTGATAGATTATCCGGCAAGGCCCAGAACTTTCATCAGATATCGACAGACCCCTAATAAAATCGGGCACCTCCTCCTTGTAAAACAGGTCATAAAGAAGAAACAGGGAAAGGTGTGTGTGAGATAAAACATAGCTTGTATGCGATGAACGGTTTATGACATGTTATGCCTTGATACTAATCTTGTTCGGCCATTGGGAAAGGAACTGCCCGAACAGGTTTGGCTTGAGGCAGTGGAGTCAACTCGCCCAGGTCACAGAGGAGTCAGCAAAGGTGTACGTGTCCTTTTAGATCGAATTCGGCCTTTGGTCGTTTTGACTAGGTAAGGGCAATCACAAAATGGATGCCGCTCACAAAATGGAACCCGAGGGTTCAAAGACGAAAACTACGATTTCAGGGTGATTGCATCACTCGATCATGACGCAAATGTTGATGTATAGTATCCCAATCATTACCGGTCATGGTACGATGATATTTATGACACGGATGCAGAGCTTCGGTACCACACAATAGCGGGGTCCAGAATTTTCAGTACCACACTGGCCGTCCGACAGCCAACCTATTGCCACATCCTCCAAATAGCTAAAAATCTCCTCCGCCGATGCTATCGGTTGTGATTTGTATAGTGCCCCGTGAGTGTCAACAAAGCCATTCAGAATGTCCGTGGCTTGTGTCTGTAATGTACCATCCCTAGACTTGATGCGCAGTATAGCCGTGTGTCCCTTGCCCTCGCATATTTTGGTTGCCAGTACGCCGCCAGGTCTACCGCCCTCACCGAAAGATCTAGCCGTGTGTTTTCGATCTATATACTTTATTTCATCGTCAACAAATGTTTGATGTTCTGTGTGTATTAGACGCAGTTCCCCCAGTAGGGTGATATCGTGAGTGGTCTCAAAGGCCATTTCTCGCTCCTTCATTCGCGTCTCGCAGCGCTTTATCTGTTGCCTAATGTCCTTTAATATGCCTATTGTAGTGCTCATGCACACGCCCCGTATTGTGGCCTTAAATGCCTCCCATAACAGCCCTGGATCCTCCACCACTGGTGCATTTATCTGAAAATATTCCCTAATCACTTTATTGATGGTTTTAGCGTAAATATTATCAGCTAGAGCACGTGAGTTGAACCTCCAGTGAAACGGGGGTGGTGCGTAATGCGGTATCGTGAGTTTTAACAATACAGGGTTATGGTCTGACAGTGTTCTAGGTAGGACGCGCAAGTTCTGTGCCCACAGTGCAATGCTATCCGTGCCCAGCCAGTAATCCAAACGTGACCAACTATTGTGGATCGCTGAAATGTGTGTGGCCCCCGGTGTGTCAGGGTGTCTGTGTCTCCAAAGATCTGTTAACGACAGGTCCGTCAGCATATGAACAAGTTTCGTCCTTGCCTGCTTGTGCTGTTCCGAGGAGTGTAAGGAACGGTCTACACCATCCACCATAGCCACATTCCAGTCACCCCCGCATATGATGTGTGTGTTTGTGAGTGTCTGTAAATGCCCCCACACTTCTTGAAAAAATTCGGGTGCATCCACATTCGGACCGTACACGTTAAGGAGCGTTAGTCGTTGCCCACGTAATGTGCCGGACACAATAACATATCTCCCATTGGTGTACTGTGAAGTTCACACCCCTCCGGATCAGTGTGCTCACCCCTCTCGAATAAGAGGAGTAAGTAGCAGTGTAGGACGACTGCGCCCAGCGTTTGCCTATGTGCTGATGTGTGTTAGGTGCGATGTGTGTCTCCTGCAACACAGCCACATCTATGTCCCATCTATTTAGGTAGGCAAACACCTGTCTTATTTTCTTTGGTTGTGTAAAGCCTCTGATATTCCACGTGAGGAAATTTAAATGTGTTCTACCTGTACCTCTACCTTCCGGAGTCATCGATAAGGCCATTGAGTCCAAGCTAGCAACAACTTACAATCATGATCAGAATCCATACGCACTGCAATGTGTGCGGTCACGTGTGACCTATTAGCCCCTTGCCATACAAAACACAGGAACTTGACATTGTCATGAAAAATACCCCTACCCCTCCCCCCACCCACTCCAGCAACCCAAATCTGCCCTTCTGAAACATACCCTTCAACCTAGAGAACTTCAGAACAATTCCCATCTTAACAGAACTTACGTGGGGGGATACCCTTGCAGAGGTCCGCTTGGCGCACAACTCAACACCCAACTTAATGGATGCGGACGACTCACTTATCGATCGATTCACACATGTGTGGCATGGCTGGCTGCCCCTATCCCACCCACCACCAACAGGAACCTGGATACAGTCTGTGAGTAGTAACATCAGTGACCTCGTAGAGCATGACAGTCCAGCATGAAGATGCCAGCGATTTAGGGGGCTTTGTGTAAGGCTGATAACAAGGTATAGAGTGTGCACATATATCTCACCCGGTCATATCGAACCTTCCGTATTATGACACTGCATGAGGCCGTAATGGCCGCACCACAAATCACAGGTCATGTGCTCCTTTGCCATTGTTCACCCTGGTCCTTTCGTCAAACGGGCAGTGGTCTACAGGACGCATAGGAGCGTGAAACATTATCATGCAGAGTGACACAGTCCCGAGTGGAGCGGGACAGTATAGAGGGCGTGTGCAGACCCATTGGCCAGCACTAACAATCAGCCAGCAAGGCACTTCCTCATTACATCAGAAGTAAGTTAGGGTCGTAATGCAGATATGCCAGTGATGTGCAACCCATAGCGATAAAGGGCCCTCTGGAGGCTAGGATTAATGCATAACAACGCCTTGTTAATGAGCGTAGCAATGATACAGTTCTCATGGCTACACAGTGGGCCAGTCTCTAGTCCTGTCACGCCCAGCGGCCTCCAACGATTACACCCAAAGCAATAGTTTGCATATCTGACAGCCCTTTGAAACAGTTAGTGCAGGCCACGGAAATTGGCAGTCGATGCCACCTGGGGTTTGCACGCCGTGAACATGACCGTACCAGTTATTGGGAACATCAAACCACAAATGATCAGAGATCGTCTTACCACAATTTTCGCGGGAGTACTGCCCATCTGTCCATCCCCCTCAGTCGGAATCCGGTTTCTGTTCCACTCGTGCATTAAGTTTATTCTGTTTCATCACCTTTTTCACAAATTCTTGCGCGGCCTTAGGGGTCGACAGCAGTACAGCTTTACCTTTCCAAGACACACGTAATTTGCCGGGTATAACATGGAGTAACTGATGTTGAGATCTCGGAGATTGGCCTTCACAGACGCAAATTCTTTCCTTGCTTGCTGTACCGCTAAAGTGTGGTCCGGGTAGAATTCTAAAGTGTTACCTTGATGGGTGATCGTTCCCTTCTCACGTGCGAGCCTCAAGATGGTGTCCCTGTCACGATAATTAAGAATTCTCGCCACTATGGGCCGTGGTGGAGCTCCCAGCGGTGGACGAGGCGCGAGGGATCTGTGAGCCCTCTCAACTATGAAGATCGGAGATAGCGCGTCTGCACCGAAGAGATCTTTGCACCACTGTTCTATGTATACCTCCATGCGACCGGTGTTTGTTGTTTCCGGAAGGAAGGCCAGTGATACACACATTATTGCGCCTGGACCGCGCTTCCAATTCCTCCTCCTTCGCCTTTATCACTTCCAACATGCGTTCCATGCCGGCGCATTTGTTGGTCGTGGCGCGCGACTCATCTTCTACTGTTGATATCCTGGTTTCGGCCGTTTCCAACCTCTCGCCATGTTTTTCCAGTTTGTCAGACATGCCGTCCATCGTGCATGTCAAGTTGTCCAATTTGCCGTTAATGTCCTGTAAGTTCGCCTGAATGGAAAGCAGTATCTTCTCCATATTGTTACTCGGCGCCAGGTCGGTCGACACCTCGCCGTCCGCCATCTGCTCCGTGGGTTTAGGTGCTTTTTTGCTTTCAAATGAAATCTTTTGCTGCTGTTTGTCTGGCTTAACCATCTTCACTGGCAGTGGTGGTCTTGGTTCCACAGCCTGAAGCGAGGACCTGGTGATCCTGGTTGATGCCGCCGTCGTTGCTGCCAAGCGATATTTAACTATGTGCACCGCGTGCAAATCAGGGTCCCTAGCACCGCCGCTCCCGATGTCCAACCGAGGCGTGGTTTGAGCTGCCTGGTGGGGTGCAAAGTGTTATCTTGTAATGGGGCTGAGGGGGGCACCACTGCAATACCCAGCAGGATGGCTGATCCCCACGATGTTTGTTTAAGGGCTAGCAGCCTTCAGCCCTGATGAATCATTGGACGCTGAGTACAGTGTTAGCTTTATCAGGTGCATGAATGGAGCGACACGGCGCATCAAAAGCCACTGCAAGTCCGTATCCTCCCAATGGCACCACAGCGAATCGTCCTAGTCCGTAGGCTTCGCTTGCATACAGGGTTGACCAGTCCGTGCGTTTTCGCGCCCTTTCATTGCCATAGCGCCTGGCGAAGTATCGCCTCCTGGGCCGCGAAGCACCGCGCGTGCTCTGGACGCCACTGCCGCCTACACATCCAAGGGTTGGTTTACAGTGAGCAGTCTTCCCCCAGTCCCACATATCACGTTGGTCGTATAGTAAGTGCAATGCTCGCCTGCCGATCACAGGTTACACGGGCGCTGCCATTTTGCCTCAGTGCATTCCCGGGCGCTTAAAGGAGCCGTACCCCAGCCTTTACGGTCCGGCACTGAATCCATACCTTCCGGTGCTCGTCTCAGCCCGCATGTCACAGCCCACACGTACAGCGCTAACGGTGTTGCTGGTCTCCGCGTTGCTTACTTCTGAGTTCTGGGCTTGTACGAGTCGGCAGCAGACGCGGCGACCGCCATCTTGAATCGCCGCACAGTCCCACTCTCTTTTGTCCGCAGTTTTCTCTACTCCACTCGTGATATTGGAGTTCAAACTCGCTTTTTCACCATCCTGATGTATTCACACGTCGGGGCCATATTCCGTCGGCGACATTGCAGGCCTCGGGGCGAGCACAGACCGCGTTTCCTTCGGTTGTCCGGCGGAGCTGCGGTCTCACCAAGCCATTCCGCTGTGCGCCCCCTAGCGCCTCATTTCAGGTAGAAACTGTATTGTTTAGAAGGAGTCACACAAGATTTCTTGGGTAAAGAGCAGAGTGAGCACTTCTGGTAGCAGCACACTTGTACATAGCCAGCTCACCTTTATTCACTGTTTCTGCATCTTTGATCTATTACTCACAGATAGAAATATTTCACTCACACCTATCTTCTACTTTAGAAGGTGATAAACACAAAGTGCTATGGATGTGAAATGCCAAAATGGTAAGCAAGCATAGCATGTAGTTACTTGTACAAATGGTTTTTAAAATGTTTAGTACCTTGAGATGTGCAGCGTTACATGACTTCCGTCTCTGTGAAACTCATGACAGTCTACATTTTTTGACAATGGTCTTGGTAATGCTGATCTTTTTTATTATATTTTCAGTATCCATATAAACTACTTGAAGAAGTAACACCACCGGAACACAGGGATGTCTTCAACATCCCCACCTTAGCAGCTGAGAAACATTTGAGTCTTCTTTAAAATACCATACCATCATGTTCATGTTCCTTCTCTCTCAAACTATGTTTCTTCCATTCTATCTTCACAAATCAAAGTAAATTTGCAAGATATCACAGGAATAACTGCCTGTGGAAAATGCGCTCCATTCTCAGAAACAAAGGAATTCTTTACGATACTAGCAATGAGTGAATGGTGTAGCAACTCAATATGTCTCTCATCCACTGGAACCCTTAGAGAGCTACAGCTGATCTCTTAATTTCAAAGCTGGTTTTAGTGCACAGTGTAAACAGACAGAGGTGGAATCTATCTCCTGTTGGAAACAGGGATTAATTAAAACAATCATCCTTCTGACTACTAGACTAACCTCTTCTGTGCGAGACAAGAACAAAAAACACAGGGTTGATCCTACTTGTGGACGAGCAAAAAACTATGGGCTCAAAAATTCCATTTCACTCTAGGATCAAATTTAGCCCCACTTCTAAATTAAGCAAAAGATTCGGCTGGCATTGGCTTTGAGCAAAGAATAAAAAAATCTTTTTCTCTTAAAAAATTGGTCACTCCCAGATTTCGCAGGTGCAAGTGGGGTGGCTGCTCCTTCTCTTTGGCAGCCGTAAAACTCTGCAAATCTTTGCGCCTTCCGATTTCCAAGGCAGACTCACTTCCGGTCTTTAAGAAGCTCTTAAAGTAATGGGGCCAGATGTACGACCCATTTTTGCATGAGCAAACGGGTTATGGACTCATTTGCGCATGCAAAAACAAATAGGGCCATGTACAAACCCTATTTAGCAAGTTGCAATTTATTTGCAACTCGCTAAATAGGATTTACAACTCACTATCGGAAGGGGCATTCCAAGAGTGCCCCTTCCTAATTGCGACTTGCTACCTTATGTAAGAATGTTTTGCTACTGCAATTGCAGTTGCAAAACACTCACAATTTACCACCCTCTTCAAGAGGGTGATAAAACACTCTCAAATGGGAATGGGTCCCCAGGGGACCCCTTCCACTTTGCAATTGCAGGGGAAAATGAAAACGTTACATGTTCTTTTAAAATACATCCAGTTTTCCTTTAAGGAAAACGGGCTGCATTAAAAAAATGCTTTATTGAAAAGCAGTTTCAGGCATGGAGGCCTGTTGAGCTGAGCAGGCCGCCATACCTGAGAAGGCCAGCCATTCCTATTGGGGTTGCAAACTATGAGTGCCTCATGAATATTGATGAGGCATGCTATGTGCAACCTCATTGGGAATGACAAACAGTGTCTCTGACACTGTTGTACATGGCATTTAGCGACTCACAAATTGCGACTCGCAATTGAGAGCAATTTGCGAGTCACTAAATGCCCGGGTCGTACACCAGGCCCCTGTTTATTTGCCTCCTAGCAGGTTGTTGGTGCTTACTTCTCCCTGTTCACTTAGCGCCTTGACATCAGCTGGTATAAGTGCGCTTTATAAATACTATCCTATCCTATTACCTAGGATCAACCGGTTATTGGTAATGCCCACAGTTTGCTATTTTAGAGAAAAATAAATCAACTGTTTTACATGTCTAAATAGCCTTCTTGTTTCCATTCTCTCTATCTATCAGCTTGAGAACATGATCAAAATGATGAAAAGCACTCTCAGGTTTTATGAGTTCATACTTTCTGCATAGAGCGAGGTAAGATTTTGATGCTTTTTTCTGTCAAAAAGAGAGAGCGTGAGTACTATCTAATTGAAAGAATCACACAAATAACCGTCACTATTCAATGAGGTCGCTGGAATGTAATGTAAATGTAAGGTGGATTTGTAGAGCAGTGCTTGTCACCCTAGAGGGTATCCAGGGGCTTCTTCCATACAATAATGGGTTTGCTTTACTTGCCAAATAATCCACCCTATGATACACACTTTGCAGTTTTCCACAAAGAATTGTTTTGCTACTTTAGAAGGATCAAAAATCACACATGGTGCTGCGCCGTGGCAAACGTTAACTACTCGCCTGATTGTTTCACCCGTGTTAAATTGGTACTAGAGAGGCAGAACATCTTGCGAGAATAGCATTAATGTGTGATGAAACAGCAAAATATTATTGTCACAGAATGCACTACATTTGCTGCATCATTTTCACTGTGTTCCATAATTTGGCCTTCCAAATGTGTCTCTGAATATCAATATTGTGAAGCACTAATATCATTGACAAAAAATCGAGAGACAAAATATCAAAAGGTATGTGTATAGATTTTCTGCACCTAATTCCACATCGGTGTACCAAAAAAACATACACATATATCTTCATTTATGTGGTGTTAAGAATGGCAAATGTATACGTTCCTCTATGCATTTACCATTCATTATTTTGTCCCTCGATATTTTGTCCACTCTTTTACTGTGCCACAATATTCTTGTCCTATATATTCAAAAATACAATCGCCCCTTCATAGTTTCAGAATTCCAGAGCCACTTCTGATAGAAGACCTTTGATTAATGTTTTAAATTACATTACAGTTGGTTGTGTAGAAAAAGAACGAAATACAAAGGTTTTTAAGCGTCATGGGGAAAAATGTAATCAACATACGACATGGAGAGATTGAGGCTCAAATCCCATTGGTGCTTGAGGAGGAGCGATTCTGGGGTAGGGTCATTCAAGTCCTCATCATCAAAGAAACACTTTTATGTTGATTAAGATTGGGTGCAAAACCTTTTAAAAGAGAAAGACTTTGTTTATATGAATTCATTATGTGCATCATGTGGGAATGGACCCCCAAGAGCTTGGCTGTCATCCCACTATGGATGCTTTGGGATTGCCACAGAAGAGCAAAATAATTCTGCAAATCTAGGTCAGATGCAAGGGGGACCCGATGGGTAAGTAACATTATCTGCCCCCTAGAGTCTAAGACTGGTGGTTATCAGGTTGCGGTCAAATTGTTATAAATAATCTGTATGATTACAAAACACCTACTGGCTGTTTAAAGACTTCCAAGAGTGTTAGAATTTTGTGGAGTAGCTCCTGCATGGGAGAGGTTGTGACACTGGAGAAGAGACGACGCAGCTACTGGAGTACAATATTGTATGGCAGCACATTTTTATGAACTGTCTTTCCTCTTGTTGTGTTTAAAGAGGCCCAATCTCTTCCCAGCTAACTCCCCCTTTACATTGGTTAAAGTTATTCAAGTTCTTTGCAAGCCAACGTTTAAAACAAGGCAAAAGATATTTTATGAGCCCATGGTACCTCCACGTTGCTTGCTAGACTGTAAGGATGGGAAATTGCCTACTTGACCAATCTGACCTTGTACCTTTCAACTTTCAGGTTCCAGACTAAATGCCATCTCTTCAGCTTTTGATTCTGACCACTGTGATTGATATCACTGACAACATTTATGGAGGATCCCTCGCCATTTCCTTTCTGAGAAGCATTCAGTGCTGAAATGCCATATCCCACCAGAGGACTTGCAGAGAACATTTAGAAATCATTGAATAGTAAAGCTTCACCAGCTGTAAAGAAACATGAAGGTTCGACTTTTGTGATTTGGCGAAGAATGACGACAGCATCTCAACGGCTTAGAATCACCTCCAATGACAATGAAGTACTGCTTCCTCGAGTCTGGGGCTCCTACATCAAATCATTCTCCAATATCAGCCATGAAACATTAGTTCATCACAACTTGAGCAATATTAAGCAGTTAATAAATAGTTATTGTACAGCTATGATGAATATGAAATTGCTTACTATTTGTAAAGTAAATCTGACTCTTTAAAATAAATGTAATGTGAATGTTCTTACCCAGACCACTGAATGTAAACATTGTACATTTTTTGTTTTTTTTAATGCATTTTAAGCACCCTTGGCACTAAATAAAAAAAATGAAGAAAACAAATATTCTTGCCTTTAATGAGAGCTATCGTATATTCTTGGCTACATGACTGGCATAATCCTTCAAGATAGAGTTTCAAAACTAAGTAGGTGTGGGGCATATTGCAACACAATGCATCACTCTTGAAAAATCACTCTAAGCAAGGTTTTTATGCAGAATTTAAGATTTGGATGGAACATGTTCCTTAAATCACATTCACAAATTTGAAACACAGGGACACACTGGTCTCGTCTATGAATTTGCTTGGCTCAGACATGGGCAAGAGAAGTAACATGAAGAAAATAATTATGTTTATTAGCTGGGCACTAAACTTTGCTGCACTTGAGGAGTTTTTTTACTGAGTTTTTCCCACTCTGAGCTCCGCACAGAGCACGGAGATCTGAAAAAGTCTGCATAGTGGCATGATATGTGAGTGATACTTCTTAAACACTAACAGAATACTAAGCAAATACTTATTTGCTAACCATATAGTCTTCATTTACAATGCAGAACATTTAGTGAATACAAACAATTTGAATACTACTGGACTTTACCCAGACTACTATTAACATTCTAATCAAGCTGCATGCTAAATAGTAGCAGATTGTGAACCTTATTAGTTATTAAATATTAAAAAGATGTTCAAAGCATTTTGTGTCCAAACTGTTAAAGCTAAACCGAACGGTATGGCTAGGTTAATAATATATCATAATATTTACAAATAAACAGGTACACTAGCAGATACTTTCTAATTACACATGCATAGATTGGAGGATCTCACAACTTCCTCAATTAATATATTAGTATGAATTAATGGTCAAAGTATTTCAGCACTGATGACCGTTTGTTCATATGACTATTTGGTTTATTTTCAAAAGTCCTAAGATTACAATAAAGTAAAAGTATATGAATTTTTATCAGTAATACATTGAACAATCTCCACATACAATGACTGAGACGCATAGAAGCCCACCTTCATTTGTCACCCTTAAGTGCTATAATATTTATTTGGCTTGACCATTTGAACTAGCTTGTGCCTTCTTTTTTTTTAAACAAATTTTATTTGTCAAGTTGCACATATATTGCAGGGCTCTGCACCCCAGAGACAACTGCACAATTCAACCATACAGTGATAATGACTTTGACATTTAATAACCAAACACATATTAACAACTACCTCCTCCTCCCTCCTCCCTCCACCCCCCAGATCGCGCCAATTCCACATAAACCTGTCCACCACTTGGAGACACAGCAGGAAATGCTAGCCCCTCTGAGCCCTCCCACAATTTGCCCCCTGGTCTAAAAGTATGCATATGTATAATTCTGACAAATGTGCCTCTACCACCGGCGGCGGCGGTTCCAACATCAGACCCCGATAATCTCCCAACCGTTTCCAAATTTTGTAGTGTTTGCGCGGGCACCCCCTAGCAATCAAAATGGGTTGTTCTAGCCCCATACAGAAGTCCAGCCCATTCTTCCATGCAGCCACCGATGGGGCCCTAGGTGCCTTCCATGTCCTGGCAATATCCCTTTTTGCCAGTGTAAAGCCCAATTGCATGAGGTGTCGCTTATAGTTATTACCCCCTACCTCCTCCATAACATGCAGTAGGGCAAGCTGCAGCACGCGGGGGAGCCCCCATCCCAGAACCTCAGAGAGGCTGGAATATACCCAACTCCAAAAGCGACTAAGAGACGGACAGTTCCAGAACGTGTGAATAAATGTGCCCTCCTCCCGATTACAGCGAAGGCACATAGAGGAGGCGATCAGCCCTGCCTTCCACAAACGCACTTTGGTGAAGTAGACCCTTTGTAGGTACTTCAACTGCACCAGCCGAAGGCGCATCGCTATTGCCGCCCCCGCGGGGCTGCTAAGGCCTCGGTCCAATCCTCCTCCTCCAATGCGCCACATCCTCCTCCCAAGCTTTCCGAAGCCTCTGTAGCGTGGGGTAGCAGTGATTGACCAGGGATTGGTAAATTCGAGAGATCTTCAGGTCAGTGAGATCTCCCATGAAGACCTTCACCGCTAATGGACTGAACTCCGGCAGTTACTCCAGGCCCTCTAAACTAGGGGATAGGGCATGCCTAAATTGCAGTAGCGGTAAAACTGGGATTTCGGCATCGAAGATTCCTTCTGCAGGTCTTTAAAAGATTTGAGAGTCCGGCCCCTTATGACATCACCAAGGACCGAGATACCTATTGCGTTGCAACCCCGGAAACTCTGTAAGGCCGCTAGCTGAGGCAGAAGCCCATTGTCCCAGAGGGGGGGTCTCACGAGTCAAAATGTTCCACCACCCCATGTGGCGTAGAGCTTGCCTCAAAATCAGAAAAACTGCTCGCATGACCGATGGCAGCGACAAATATAATATCATATGTAGGGAATGGCGCTCCATGAGCTGCCGCTCAACTGCATATGCCGGGCCGCCCTCATCACCGTACCACCACTCATTAAGAACCAGCAAGTGTGAAGCTTGATATTAAGAGAGGACATCCGAGGACGCCAGCCCTCCACAGTAGGTGGAAAGGAAACATCTGCGCAAGGCCACCCGCACCTTTCCCCCCTCCCACAGGAACTGACCCAGTGGTGCGTTCACTTGCTTAAACCATCGGGTGGGATCTGGTATGGATGGTTCTGCAATTGGTAGAGGAGCAGAGGAAGCACCACCATCCCGTATAGGGACAGAGGCATATGGGACCAGGACTTAAGATCTTCCCGAGTGCGTTCCCACACTTGGACCAGATTGCGTTCCCAGGAAATTGCTGGTATATCTGATAGAAACATGCCCAGGTATTGCAGCTCCCCCGCCGCCAGCTGGACCGAGGACTCCCACGCTCCTACTCCAGTGTGATCCCTTAAAATTCATAGTGTTGACTTATGAGGGTTCATATAGAGTCTTGGAGTGTCCCCAAAGATTTGCAGAATGCGCAATAGCCGCAGCCCCGTCCTATCTATAGCCGTGAGAAAGAAAAGGACATTGTCCGCGTATAATGCAATCCTATCGAACAGGCCCGGCGCCCATTCAAATCTCCAGATCTGAGCGTCAATGCGCCCCCAGGCTGCCAGCGGCTCCATGGCAAGCGCAAATAAGTATGCGGACAGGGTGCAGCCCCGCCGTGTACCCCGCTTAATAGAGAAGGATGAAGAAAGTGCTCCCGCCACCCGCACCGACGCCGTCAGGTCTGCATATAGTAGAGTTAGGTAGGAAAGAAAGCGCGGGCCGAAGTTGAGCCTTCGCAGCAAGGCAAAAAGGTACACCCAGCTCAGGAAGTCAAACACCTGTTCATATTGGCCAATTACAGTGCAGCTGGCTCCTCCAGTTGCCCGCTGGCCGCCACATGTGCCCACCTACCTGGTCGCCCTCTGGGGCATAAACCCAGCCTGGTCGGGGTGCACCAGAGTGGAAATGTGGGGCAGAAGACAGTTGGCCAAAGCCTTGGCCAGAACCTTCGCCTCCACATTCAAGAGGGAGATGGGACGGTATGAAGCATGCTGCTCTGGGGGCCTACCTGGTTTGTGGAATACCACCACCTCCACATGTCTCCAGTCCGGGGGAGCGAGCCATCAATGGGGAATCCGTTGGGTCCCGGGCATTCCCGGGGTTGAGTTCTCCCAGCGCAGTACCCAACTCCTCATCTGTCAGTGGCAGCTCCAATTGTTTTCGCACCTCAACCAACACATCTTTAGACGGTAAATCATCGATAAATTTACCTATGACGGCAGCTAATTCATAAATTACAGCATTCTTTTGAAGCGTAAAGTTCCGCATAATAAGGAGCCAAGCTTTCGGCAATAGCCGCGGAGTCGATAATTGATTCTCCCGCCGGGCCGCATTGATACACTCTGCTACGCATCGCCAGCCAGGCTTGGTGGGCCTCATCCATTGAGAGGGCCGCATAATTTTGTTGTACCACTAACAGTTGCCACCTCACTGGGCCCCCCTCTACCTCCCGGCTCCTACGTTCAAGCACCTCTATTCCTGCCTCCACTTGCAGTAGTTCCTTCTTACGCTCCCTACACGCTGCTGCACACCACGAAATATCCACCCCTCTCAGCATGGGTTTCAGTGCCTCCCACAGTGTCTCAGTACAGGAAACGGACCCCACATTAACAGTCAGGTAGTGATAGATAGCTTAACTCATGCTCTCCTTATAGTCATCTTTCTACAGGTACCACACAGACATACGCCACCTAAACGGCTGTTGCCCTCGAACCATCTGAAGTGTAAGGGCCCCCGGGGAGTTATCCGACAGGCCCCAGGGCAGAATGTCCGCTGACACCACTGCACTCACTGTCACCCTGGGGACAAAGAGATAGTCAATTCTGGAGAACGGGTTATGTACTGCGGATAAATAGGTGAATTCCCGACTATCCCCATGGAGGCGCCTCCAGACATCCAGCCCAGCTCGTGCTTTCTGAACACGCACAAGCTGCAAATTATCAGGCGCAGGTAAAACATTGCAAAAATTTGGGCACGTACCCCTACAATATTTAATTTGCTCTTAACTTGCAGCAGACCCATACGCACGAAGCAGGTTCATTGATAGCTACATTTAAGGAACATTTTTCTTCAGATATTCATAAATCACAGCAGATCAAGCACTTCAAAACATCAATGCTTTATTGAAAACTGTGTCACATAAATATAAGTGTTAGGAATACTGGATGAGCATCACCTGGATGAGCAGCAGCTGCCTGAAGCTCAACTCTGAGAAAACAGAAGTCATCATCCTCAAAACCACCCCCTCCTCGTGGGACGACACCTGGAGGCCCGCCGCCCTCGAAAACACTCCCATGCCCGTGGACCATACCCGCAACCTCGCCATCATACTCAACTCCTCCCTGACCATGAACTGACAGATCTACACACATGATTCAACACCCTCTGCATACTCTGCAAGACCTTCAAATGGAGCCATCCTGAATCGAGGAAGACCGTCTTAAGCTATTGGGCGGCATACTTACCACACGTGAATAACATTATCGTATGGTTAGGTATTTACCATTCAGGGTAAATGCCTCTTATTTCTAGTTTTCAACAAGAAAACAACGCCCAACATAATTAGCCTCCAACACACCAAATTGCAAACGCTTTGCCTTTTTTCCCCCAGACATTTTTCCCTGATAAATTTCTGCAGGTTGGCAAGTTACTGTTTTTTGGTGTCTTCTGAAGTACAACTCAAATACTGAACTCAAGGTAACCAATATGGATGGGAGAGCCAAGCACCACTCTCAGAAGCGTTCTTAAAGCTATTTCGGTTGATCCCACAAGATGTAATGCTGCACTGCCAAAGGAGACCTGAAAAAACTGAACTCTGCTGGGGCCACTCAGTATGCAATAGAAGGGTGTACCAATATGAGACTACTGCAACCCCACACAATTCTGCATAATCGCGGAGCTATATTAAAGCTGCTTGTTTCAAATAATCTGTTAATATTGGGATATAGGATTTCAATTAAAAGACATCTTTATCACTTCGGAGGGGATTCGAACTGGACAAACGAACAGTGCTGTGGCTTTGTGGTGATGAACGTGACCGATTCGATCTACAAGGTCATTTCGAGGCAAGAGCACCAATTGGAAGCTCTGTGACACAAATAATACCAATTACCCTAGGACGTGTCTCACAGTCACTGAAGTATACTCGCCAGGGTAAAAAAACCTCCAGCACAATTGATTTTGAATCTACAACCAAACCTTTAACCAGCAAAAACATGCCACAGAATATAGAACTCTACCACTTCAGCAACCAGGAGATCATCCCTTAAAAGAAAGGACCCATGAATCAATCTTATTCCTTCAATAGTCCGACTAAATCTGCAGGCCTGCTAAGTATCACGCATCAGGTGTTGTTAGACTAATGCATTTCAGTGTGGTGCGCATCACCGCACTGAAATGGAAAGTCATGCATTTATATAGCGTCTCCTGGGCTCTCAAAACAAACAGGAGCGCTGTAAATTAACATTACAGACAGAAAGCTGACAGCACTCGGAGGGCGCAGCTTGCAGGCTTGTGTGGGGGGCTGGCTCCACTCGCACAAGGCGCAAGCAGGTGGGGTTACAACTTAACTAATTCGCCTGTGCCGCGTGCGCGTGGTTGCGCAGACCGTTTCGGCTGAGTGCTCACACTGCGCATAACTATTCACTTGCGTCAGACTATTATGTACCGTAATATGCCCACCCCGTCTGCCACCAAAGTGACAGTGCATCAGCAGACACTGCAACCTGTAGCGTGTCCAGCAGCATTGAGGCCATTATCAATGCTGCGTTGGCACTGTCCTCGACTCGAGGCCTGGACCACGGTCGGAGCTGTTTCAGGGGAAAGTCATCGCAGCAGGGTGGCCCAGCAGTCCGTGTAGTTGCGGCTACCAGGAGCAGGCTCGTTGGCAGCAACTGCTGCGAAAGTGAGTGTCTCATTACAAAATCCTACTTGATTATGCTGCTGTTCGACTGTTTTCGGCGCAGTTAGCCACAGAGTTGTGGCATGGCTGAAATTCCTCATTTTTGGGCGACTGAGCAATAGCTAATTTTTGCTCGAGTGAGGCTGAGCTGCAGCAAAAACAGCACAATGGCGTCCGCTGTGTGGATGTCCATGGCAGCCATGGCAGACACTCCCAGAACTGTGTCCGGGGATGTTCATGGCAGACAGTCCCAGGATTGTGTCCTCTCTGCCGAAGTCTTCCTTGTCTGGACCTCCCCTCCCGCACATTCCTTCTCTCCTGCTTTGTATGCTTCTTGAGGTGGCCTTATATACGGCACCAGCAAGGCCACGAGCTGGCAGGCGTGTTTCCCACAATCCTAGAGAGCCTTGAAGACCGAGTTGGAAGCTGCAGCCAGAGAACGAGGCCTCCAAAACCTGGCAACAAACCCAGGGGCGAGATGCTCCAGAACTCCCAGGGGTGCCACATTGTACTTAAAAGATCAGCAGGTGAAGACAGTGATAGGGAGCCCAATATAATCTCGGGAAGGGAAGGAGTCGGGGAGCCCTCACAGAGCACCTGTGAAGGCCAGGTCTCCCAGGGAGCGAGGACAAATTATCCACATGGGAGGGGCGGTCTGAACTAGGGAAACATGGATTGTCAACTCTTGAAAAGGAGAGGTAAAGAGAGAGAAAGTGCCTAATTAATCAAGCATTGGCATAGCCAAAAGGTCTCGCCTTTGGGACCTTATAAGTGTTTAGCCATGCAACAGCTGCTGTTGTTGCAACAAGGATATTGTGCTGAATACCTAAATACTTATAAGGTCCCAAAAGTGAGACCTATTGGCTATGCCAATGCTTGTTATTTTTGACCTCACTAAATAATGAAGTAATACTATTACAAAATAAGCAGCACTAAGCTGCACAATTTGCCTTTTCTTGCCGCATAATTTACTCAGTCCTGCCCCATAATTTGGCCTTTCCTGCAGTATAATTCCAGTGGCCCTACCTATAAGGCAATTAGGCAACAGCTCCATGGTATGATGCCTTATGTTCCCTTGCCAGTAGGCGTTTGTGGGTGGGACCATTTACAAAACCTAGAAACATAGATGGTTGAGCACATTATAAACTTGCCCTTAAAATGGCCAAAACAGAGCTTAAGCATTAGAATTGGGATCGTGTTTTTAGGTTTTACAGAGGCGCAGTCCAAATATCTTCTAGCAGACTATCAATTCAATTAGGGTAAGTGATTGCATTTTAACTATAATAAGTACTCAAACCACAGACCCTCAGTGGGTTTCTCATTTTAAGGTAATTTATAGTTTGATGCTGCTACTAACCCTAATGTTCAAGGTAAACCTCTTAGTGAAGCTGCTGGTTTTAACTGAAGCTTTAATTATGACAAAGTGTTCTTAGTGTGTAGTGGCCCCCTCAGCTGGTGCCTAGATTTCCCTGATACAAAAACCCTACCACCTCTACTCTCTTGCACCCCTCCACAAACTCTTCCCATAGTGGGACAACATGCCAACTGTTTTTAGAAATGTTTTGTACAGTGTGATGTCTGTACATGTAATGGTTGAGAAGCTTGCACCAAAGTGGTGGCAATTAGTTACTTGTGCAGTACTGTACTTAACTACTCACACCAGTTTTTATATTTCCAAAAAGAACTTTAAGCAAGTCGAGCCTCCTGACATACAGCCTACAGAGCAGGAATGAATGGTTTGTAAGCCTCAGCAATGGTAGTGTGTTTAGAGGGGGCTGTGCAAGTGCCTAGTGATCCATTTGTTGGTTTCACTAATTAAGGTGCACAAAATGGATTTGATGTATCCTTTTTAGGTGCTGATCTCCCCCACAGATACGAAATGTGCCTTTCAGTACGAGTTCGCAATTAAGCACGGGCAGGGATCCTAAAAAATAATAACGAAAGAAAATATATGCAGATAAAGTAAACTGTAGTGTTTTATCAGGTTTTTAAAAGAGGGAGGAGAGAGAGGAAGAGTGAAGGGGGAGGGTGGGGAGCCAGTGAAGGGGAGATAGACGGAAAAAAGAAATAAGAAACAATGCCAAAAAAACAAACGGGAAGGGGGCGTGGCTTAGCGGACGATGATGGCGGTTGCAGCTTCCCAGAGCTCCCGCCGGCCCGATACATATCCGACCAATTATCCTGGCCCCCGGACCCAGTACTGCAGACCAACTGTGGGGCAAGTGTGACGGACGGTGCCGAGAGTCCTCCGGAGCGAGGAGCGGCGCTTCTGGACCGTCCGGTGCGGCTGAGTCGCCGGCGGCGGCCTGCGGCCTGGTCCTGAGCAGCGAGGCCGGGGCCTCGATTTTGGGGCTTCCGGGCAGGAGGGCTTGTGCGCGGGCCGGCCGCACTGCAGGCTTGCCTGGGCCTGGAGACTCCTGGGGTCGGCGAAGCGGCGGACGAGCCCCCGGTTGTCTCGCCAGTTGCAGGGGAGGTGGTCAGAGCACGGAGGACTCCCGGGGGGAGCAGCGGCCTACATCGATTCCGGGCAGCCGGGGCCTCGAGTTTGGTGGTCCTTGCCGATTGGAGCTGGCGTCTGACTCCGGCTGCGACTGACCAGCGGCGGGGCCTGGGGAGCTGAGACCCCTGGTGTGTGGCCTTGTTCAGAGGGCTGAGCGCAACACTACTGTCCTTCCTCTGGTGGCGGACTGGTGGGCAGTCGGACGGACCAGCGAGGATCGTGCCCGTACCGGGCGCAGCCCTGGGGCGGTCTATGAACAGTGAGTGACTCCCCTGGGGCCTCAATATCGGTGCTGTTAGCTGCTGGGCATGGGAGGAAGGCTACTAGAGTGAGTGGGCTCGCAGCACCTGGCGAATTAGTGCAGAGCGGTCAGAAGCAGGGTGGCCACGAGACTACGGAACCACGAGGCGGCCGGCGAGGTGGGTGCAGACCGGGGGCCAGATTGAAACTGGTTTGCGGCACCTGTTCTAGCTTCGACCAGGGAGCCAACCCGGTACCGGTGGTAGCTGTATAAAAGACGTCTACACCCAGGAGCAGAGGAGACGCTGGGTTGGTCTACATTGAACGTTATTGGAGGTGCGTGGAGTCTGCGCTAGTGCAAACACTCATACTGTAGCAGCCCCAGGGTTGACCGCAGCCATGACCAGAGGAGGCGGCGGTCCCTCCAAACAAGGGCCCATCGATAAATTCACGGGGCCCAGTGGGGGGCCCGGAGCATCCGGAGGAGGTCATGGAGCGGGGCCAGACAATGCGGCGCTCATGGCAGCGATCACCCAGTCCAGGGACATGCTGGACGCCAAGATTGGGGCAGTAGGTGCGGATGTGACCCTGTTGCGTCAAGACCTACGGAATGCAGTGGCATGGATTACAGAGACGGAATCCAGGATTTCGGTGGTGGAAGATGACGTTGGGACCCTGAAGCAGAAAATGGCGGCGATGGAAAACATTCAAAAGGGCCTCGCGCTCCGTGTGGAAGATGCCGAAGGGCGCGCACGCAGAAACAACCTTCGCTTTGTTGGTTTTCCGGAGAGATGTGAGAAAGGAAATATGGAACCGTTTCTATCCCAGTGGTTGGAGAGCTGGCTACCCCCGGGGGTTCTCTGCCAATTACTTTGTAATTGAGCGTGCTCCTCGGGCCTTGACGCAGAGGCCACCGGAGGACCAGTGATCGCTAGACTTTTGAATCACTTGATAGGGACGCTATCTTGCGGGAAGCAAGAACCAGGGACTCCATTTCATAGCCGCCAAGGCGAAACTGCGGGGTCTGAAAATCCAGTATTCCCTGCTGTATCCAGCCCGCCTGCGGGTGGTCTACCAGTCGCGGACACACTTCTTCGATACCCCTGAGGACGTCTTTAAATGGACTGATGAAACGGTGAGGATCAGGCCACATGCCCAGCCGGGGCTGGACCCGGGCGGTTCAAGGGGATCGTCGCAAGACCGGAGGGACCAGCCTACCCGGGGCGGACGGAACCGGAGGTCCAGATCGCGGAAGAGACACAAGACAGTGAAACTCTAGACTCTGATCACTCTGGAAAAAAACATTGAGGCCTGGGGAGAACTGCGCTTGTCTGTTGATGCCACGGACTCCGGCTGAAGGGGGTCGCACGGCCAGGTCCCATAGTTTGGATGCATTAACACTGCCTATGTTGCCGGCTCTAAATGGTGCTTGTGCATGTGTGGTATTGCGGGTTGGGGTTGGGGAGGCTACTCAATAGGGGCCACCAACTTCCTACTAGAGTGGGAGTTGACTGGGGGGGTGATTCGACTGTTTTCGGGGGGTGTTGGGATCCATTGGTATGGTTGGCCTTGGGTCCTCTGTTTTGGGCCCGAGGTTGCCCATGCCGCGACAGGTACTTCAGAGTTCTATGAGGTATAGGGGTGGGGGGCGTGGGGTGAAGGGAGGGGAGGGAGGGGAAGAGTTGGGGCTGGATTGGGTTATGGTAGGTGGGGGGGTTGGTGTTGTTGTGGGGGGGACCTGGGGTGGGTGGGGGGGACTGCACGTGATTCTCCCTGATTTACTAATGACAGTGCTGAGTGCGTGGGTGTGGCGCAGGGGGCCTACTTGGTTAGTCCCACTCGATTATGGCTGAAATACCTCAAGGGCATACCCAGTGAGTCCATGCGTGTGGTAACCTGGAATGTCAGGGGGATGCTTGACAAGATTAAACGGGGGCGATTTTGCGGTGGGGAAGAGGGAGGCTGCAGAAGTGCTCTTGCTACAGGAAACGCACATGATGGGATCGAAGGTGCTTAGTCTACAGAGGTTTGGCTACCAACAAGTCTTTCATACCGGGTTCTCTAGGGGGTCCAGAGGTGTTGCCATCTTGGTACATCGCAGGTTGGCCTACGTCCACGAGAAGCAGTGGGCAGATCCACAGGGTCGCTACATTTTTGTTAAAGGGATGGTGGGTACTGAACCAGTGGTTTTTGGAAGTGTCTACGCCCCTCCTCCTCTGCAGTGGGCTCTGTCTGAGAAGCTGTTTACAGTATGGGAGGATAGCCCAGAGTCATTGGCTGTAGTGGGGGGCGATTGGAATGAGGTGATGGATGTATGCATGGACCGTCAGAGACAGCAGGGGACACTAACGGCTGCCCCCCCCCCTACCCGGTTGAATGCTATGGTGGAGGGGATGGGCTGGGTGGATGTGTGGCGACATATGCATCGCAAGGTACGCGAGTACACGTATGTTTCTGCGGTGCATGGCTCCTTCTCAAGACTGGATTATGTGTTTGTGCCCAGTGTATGCCTGAACAGAGTGCGGGAGGCCGGGATCTTGCCGAGAGGGCTGTCTGACCACTCCCCGGTGGTAGTCAGGGTAGAGCTGCTTAGGAAACGACAACCGTTCCGGTGGAGGATGTCCTCGTGGCACCTTCAGCAGCCCGGTTATATCCAACATCTACAGGGGGCGATTGCCCATTACTGGCAGGAAAACCTAGTGGACGACATAGACTCAGTCGTAGTTTGGGAGGCGATGAAGCCCACCATACGGGGTATAGACATCGTGTGGTGTGCGGCGGCCCGTCGACGACGCCGGGAGACAATCGCCGAGGCGGCCACACTGGTGGAAACCTTGGAGCTGCGGTGCCGGGGAGGGGGCGATGAGATTGCGGTGAGGTTGCTCTTGCAGGCACAACAGTCCTATGCATCTGTGTTACTTGATGAGGCTAGACAAGCGTGGCTGGCCACGCGGAGTAGAATATATCAGTGGGGAGATAAGTCCTGTACAATGCTCCATAGGCTATGTCAACGTAATCTCCAACCGATTGCGCTGCCGGGCCTCACTGCTGGGGACGGAGTTGCGATTACGGACCCGGCTGAGCTGGTAGCGAGTTTTGCCTGCTACTTTACGGCACAATATGCTCCGCGGGATTGTCTGTCGGCGGATGAGGTCGCTAAATTCATTGATGACTTGCCTCCGAGGGCGGTCTCAGATGAGACCAGGAAGGCACTTGACGTCCCCCTTACAGCGGAAGAACTAGGTGATGCACTGGGACAGCTCAACACAGGGAAGGCACCTGGGCCAAGTGACTTCCAGAGTGAATTCTATAGGAAATTTCAACTCCAACTGGGGTCCCATTACCGGAGTGCACTGGAGGCGGCACGAGCACGGGGTAGGTTGCCACCTGACTGGCGTCATGCCGAAGTTGTGGTCTTTCAGAAGCCGGGCAGACCCCCCGATAGACATGACTCTTATCGCCCAATATCTCTGCTCAACATAGAGGCTAAGATACTGGCTAAGGCTCTGGTGAACCGACTACTCCCGTATGTGACGGATCTGGTCCACCCAGACCAGGCCGGCTTTATGCCACATAGGGCAATGCGGCATAACATCCGGCGGGCACAGGCGGCGGTTGATGCCATGGGGGCCACGGGGGAACGAGCGGCTCTGCTACTAGCGGATATTGATAAAGCTTTCGACTCGGTTAGCTGGACGTACCTATTTGCGCTCCTGCCTCGTCTCAATCTGGGCCCGGTGTTTATTTCCTACATCCAACTACTATATACCAATATCACAGCTTCGGTGCGTGTCTCCGGGGCGGTCTCAGAAAAGTTTCCGATTGGTCGGGGGACCCGGCAGGGGTGTCCACTCTCCCCATACTTGTTTGCCCTAGCTATGGAGCCCCTGGCCTCTTGGGTGCGCATAGACGCACAGATGTGGGGCTTTGTGTGGAGTGGGAACCTCACTGATAGAATTGCATTATATGCAGATGACGTCCTCTTCTTTCTTACTGATTTACATAGATCGGGGCCCGAGTCTTGGAAATCATGCGTATCTTCGGGGAGGTATCGGGCCTTTGTCTAAATCCACGTAAGTCCACCCTGTGGGTGTTGGGGGGCGGAATTGTGGCGGACCCCTGGGCATCAGGGTTGCAGGTAGCAGCCGGAGGTTTGAAGTATCTGGGGGTGTTCCTCTCGGAATCAGTAGATATTGCCTGGGAACGTAACATAGGGCCAGTATGGGAGAGGGTTCAGATGGACGTGAAAACGTGGTCTAGGATGCCCCTAACTATTTTCGGTAGGTCCGCGATCTTCAAAATGGTTGCGCTCCCGCGCCTTTTATACCAGCTACAAAGCTACCCCCACCTGATTAACCCCAAGTGGTTTCGGCAGGTCAACTCTGTTCTAGGCCGTTTCCTATGGGCTGGGGGTGCTGCTAGGGTGGCGCTGCGGACATGCTTCCTGTCCACGTATTGTGGTGGTCTGGCCACTTCGGACCTATTGTCCTATTATCAGGCCTCCCAGTTACTGGTTCTTAATGAATGGTGGTATGGAGACAGAGGGGACCCAGCATATGCCCTGGAGTGCTTGCTGATGGGAGACAACATACTACACACGATCCTGTACTCGGCTAGGCTGCGGCAGACATTGCCGTGTGCCACGAGAGTTGTCTTTGTTGTGTGGCGACAGACGCTGCGTCGCATGGGCTGGTGGGGTAGATTAACAGCGGAGACTCCGTTGTGGAACAACGGGCAGCTCCCCGAGCTGACCTCCCTGGCGGGGTTTGATAGCTGGGACGCCATTGGGATCTCGTCGTTGGTCCATGTGCTGACCGGGGTCACCCTCAAATCATTCCAGGAGCTCAGTACTGAGTTCCACATGCCCCAGACCCAATTCTTTCGGTACCTACAGTTTCTCCATGCGCTAGCGCCTAGCATTGCTAACATGGAGTCGCTCCCAGAATTTAACCCAGTTGAAGCGAAGGTCTTCATGGGAGACCTTGGAGATAAGAAGGTCTCCCGAATCTATCAAACGTTGGTCACTCATTGCTCCTCCACCCTACCTCCCCTCAAGGAGGCCTGGGAGGCGGATGTTGGTCCCCTAGACGAGGATGATTGGAGGGAAGCCCTGGAATCCCCGCGAGGGGCTGCCATTGCAATGCGACTTAGGCTAATCCAATTCAAGTATTTACACAGGGCCTATTACACCCGAGAGCGGCTGTGGAAGGCGGGACTGATTGGGTCTCCGGAGTGTCTGCGCTGTGGGGCTGCAACGGGTACGCTGCTGCATACTGTGTGGTCGTGTACTGGGCTGATTGGTTTCTGGAGGGGCGTATGGAGTTGCCTGTCAGAGGTATTGGGATGGGATATTCCCAGCACCCATCGGTTAGGGTTGCTCCATGTATTGGAGGGTGTCGGTGGGAATATATATAAACGCCGTCTATTGTTGCTGGGGCTTGTTGTTGCCAAAAGAGACCTGGCCCGAGCGTGGAAGGGAGAGCGAGCCCCCCCCTGTGTGCATGGAAGGCTGGATGAGACTACTTTATGGGGCTAGAACACCCGGTATTTGAAGCAAGAGGATGCCCCCGTAAGCATTTTAAGATCTGGAAGCGGTGGGCGGACTATAGGGGATTGACACTGGACCCCCCAGTAGAACAAGAGGAGGAAATATAGGTGGAGGATGCCGTACAGGCCTGAGAACTGTGTCATACCTAGCACACTACGACCAAGTACTGAATGTTTTATAATCTCACGTGCATGGGGTTAGGGAGGGATAAGGGGTGGGTAGTAGGGTAGTTGGGTGGTGGGGGTTGGCGGGTGGTGGAGGGGGGGGGGGTTGTCTTTTCTCCTTTTATTGATTGGACTTTGCACTAGTGATGTAAAATGTGCCACGATGCTTGGTGGCAATCTCCTGACTGTGGGGAGCCACGTATCTTACTTTGCTTAATCACTCAATAAGTCAAGTCAAGTCAAGTGATTTATATAGCGCGCTACATACCCAGAGGGTCTCAAGGCGCTTGAGGAAGGGTGGGGGTTACTTGTCGAATATCCAGGTTTTAAGTTGCTTTCTGAATGTAAGGTGGTTCTGAGTGAGGCGAAGGTGAGTGGGAAGTGAGTTCCAGGTTTTAGCTGCCAGGTAGGAGAAGGATCTGCCTCCCATGGTGGTTTTGTTGATGCGAGGTACAGTTGCAAGGGCTTGGTTGGAGGATCGTAGGTGGCGGGAGGGGGTGTGAAAGGAAAGTCGTGAGTTGAGGCATTCGGGTCCAAGTTCGTAGAGTGCTTTGTGTGCGTGGGTTAGGAGGCGGAAAGTAATCCTCTTGTTAACGGGGAGCCAGTGGAGGTTTTTCAGGTGTCCGGAGATGTGGTCTTTACGCGGGATGTCTAGTAAGAGTCTGGCTGAGGCGTTCTGGATGCGTTGGAGTTTTTTCTGGAGTTTTGCGGTGGTACCGGCGTATAGGGTGTTTCCGTAGTCCAGGCGGCTCGTGACCAATGCGTGGGTGACCATTTTTCTAGTTTCGGTGGGGATCCAGCGAAATGTTTCTTTGAGCATGCGAAGAATATTGAAGCAAGAAGATGAGACGGCGTTGACTTGTCTGTTCATAGAGAGTGAGGAGTCCAGGATGACACCTAAGTTCCGTGCGTGGTCCGTCGGGATGGGTGCTTTTCCAAGGGCCTCTGGCCACCAAGAGTCATCCCAGGCGGAGGGGGAGGTACCAAGGATAAGGACTACAGTTTTGTCAGAGTTCAGTTTAAGACGGCTGTACTTCATCCACTCGGCTACTTCTTTCATTCCTTCATGTAGGTTGGTTTTGGCGGTGTTGGGGTCTTTGGTGAGTGATAGTATCAGTTGAGTGTCATCAGCGTAGGAGATGATGTTGAGGTTGTGTTGGCGTGCGATAGCCGCGAGGGGGCTCATGTATACGTTGAAGAGGGTGGGACTGAGTAAAGATCCTTGTGGCACGCCGCAGATGACTTCGGTAGCTTCTGATTTGAATGGTGGAAGGCGGACTCTCTGAGTTCTTCCGGCAAGAAACAAGGTGATCCATTCCAGTGCTTTTCCTTGGATTCCGATGTAACTGAGGCGTTGTATTAAGGTGCTATGACAAACTGTGTCAAAGGCTGCGGAGAGGTGGAGGAGGATGAGGGCGACTGTGTCTCCGTTGTCTAGCAGAGTTCGAATGTCGTCTGTTGCTGCGATGAGTGCGGTCTCAGTGCTGTGTTTGGCTCGGAAGCCGGAAGGGTGGGGGATTACTTGTCGAATATCCAGGTTTTAAGTTGCTTTCTGAATGTAAGGTGGTTCTGAGTGAGGCGAAGGTGAGTGGGAAGTGAGTTCCAGGTTTTAGCTGCCAGGTAGGAGAAGGATCTGCCTCCCATGGTGGTTTTGTTGATGCGAGGTACAGTTGCAAGGGCTTGGTTGGAGGATCGTAGGTGGCGGGAGGGGGTGTAGAAGGAAAGTCGTGAGTTGAGGCATTCGGGTCCAAGTTCGTAGAGTGCTTTGTGTGCGTGGGTTAGGAGGCGGAAAGTAATCCTCTTGTTAACGGGGAGCCAGTGGAGGTTTTTCAGGTGTCCGGAGATGTGGTCTTTACGCGGGATGTCTAGTATGAGTCTGGCTGAGGCGTTCTGGATGCGTTGGAGTTTTTTCTGGAGTTTTGCGGTGGTACCGGCGTATAGGGTGTTTCCGTAGTCCAGGCGGCTCGTGACCAATGCGTGGGTGACCATTTTTCTAGTTTCGGTGGGGATCCAGCGAAATGTTTTTTTGAGCATGCGAAGAATATTGAAGCAAGAAGATGAGACGGCGTTGACTTGTCTGTTCATAGAGAGTGAGGAGTCCAGGATGACACCTAAGTTCCGTGCGTGGTCCGTCGGGATGGGTGCTTTTCCAAGGGCCTCTGGCCACCAAGAGTCATCCCAGGCGGAGGGGGAGGTACCAAGGATAAGGACTACAGTTTTGTCAGAGTTCAGTTTAAGACGGCTGTACTTCATCCACTCGGCTACTTCTTTCATTCCTTCATGTAGGTTGGTTTTGGCGGTGTTGGGGTCTTTGGTGAGTGATAGTATCAGTTGAGTGTCATCAGCGTAGGAGATGATGTTGAGGTTGTGTTGGCGTGCGATAGCCGCGAGGGGGCTCATGTATACGTTGAAGAGGGTGGGACTGAGTAAAGATCCTTGTGGCACGCCGCAGATGACTTCGGTAGCTTCTGATTTGAATGGTGGAAGGCGGACTCTCTGAGTTCTTCCGGCAAGAAACGAGGTGATCCATTCCAGTGCTTTTCCTTGGATTCCGATGTAACTGAGGCGTTGTATTAAGGTGCTATGACAAACTGTGTCAAAGGCTGCGGAGAGGTCGAGGAGGATGAGGGCGACTGTGTCTCCGTTGTCTAGCAGAGTTCGAATGTCGTCTGTTGCTGCGATGAGTGCGGTCTCAGTGCTGTGTTTGGCTCGGAAGCCGGACTGTGAGGAGTCAAGGGATTTGTTGGTTTCGAGGAAGGCTGCGAGCTGGTTGTTGACAGCTTTCTCGATGACTTTGGCCGGGAATGGAAGGAGCGAGATGGGGCGGTAGTTTTTGAGTTCGGTGGGGTCAGCTGTGGGTTTCTTCAGAAGGGCGCTGAGTTCGGCATGTTTCCAACTTTCCGGGAAGGTTGCGGAGTTGAGGGAGCAGTTGATGACGTCTCGGAGGTGCGGTGCTATAATGGAGTCTGCTTTGTTAAAGATGTGGTGAGGGCATGGGTCTGTGGGGGATCCTGAGTGGATAGAGTTCATCAGGCGGATGGTGTCCTCAGTGGAGATTGGGTTCCAGTCATTGAGGATGTTCAAGGGGGGTGGGGGTCCTGCAGAGGGTTAAATAATAGGGTAAATAAAACTTGTTGTGAAAAAAAAAAACTAACGGGAAAGAGACATAAGAAACAGTGCTAAGCAAGACTGCAGCAACATTACATTTGCTCCACACATGAAATATAGCTCTTATGCAAGAGTGTGCTTTGGGGCAGGGCTGATATCCAGGGACTGTTTAGAAGAGGCGCTGAAGCATGTGACATTAGACAGAGAGGGAGAAGTTAAAACATTACGGGTTGTTTATATGCAATGGCATGTGAGTATTAACATCACACAAAGTTATCAGAGGGGGCGTTTATAAGAGGTGCCGAGTGAGAAACATTAGATGCAGCTATCAAAGTGGAACATTGTGAGCTGTCACTTATTAGAGTTATTCTGTAAACAATGTCCTTTATCAGTGCTGCTGTATGTGCTGTCGTAGGTGCCTGTTTACAAGAACTCTGTTAAGTCTGGAACATCCTGTGCAATTTAAGTATATGTGGCGGAGCCACGGAAAGCTCCAGACAGAGACTGAGCTTTCAAGTGGCTTCTGCCAGCAAGCCCACGCTCTAACCTCAAGCACCAACAATTGAAGAAGACCTCAATTTACCGGGCTGTCGAAACGCCCTCCAACATTGATTGTTAAAACAATTCAGCACACACAAAACAATACCGGCCCTACCAAAAAATTAATGTTACCGTGTGTTATGAAACTGATGCTTGTGTAAAGCGCTCCAATACCTACGGGCCGAGATCGCTTTGTATAAAACTGCAAAAGGGGAGGGAGGAAATCAATACACAGTGGAGCGGAAAGAGGTCACTGAACGCAGTGACCTCGGAGGGCAAGTGGGAGTGGTGAGATGGTGTTGGGCAAGGCACGGGAGATCAGGAAGATGAGTCATGGGCAAGCAGAATAATAAAGTGGCTGGGAAGGCTTATAGGAAGTAAAGCAAACTAAGCATTTAACAGGAGCAGAGACAGGATAACCAAACAAGCATTGGCTGCGCAGCAGTAAAAGTAACGCTGCGCGGCCGTGAAAGCGAAAGTCATCGCGATCGCGATCACTCTGATAGCGCAGGTGATCACGATCGCGATGACGTGCTAAAGCACGCTAGGGATTCGCGCGCTTGTGCGTGTGACAGTAAGCTGGTGGCCGCTTTGGTAGCACTTTTAAAAGCAGCTACTAAATGTCTCGGCCAGACCAGCGCATGATCAGTTCGAGACCTAAAAAATAACAAGCACAGGGCCCCAAAGATTTTCTTAGGGGCCCGCTGCAGGAGCAGTAAAATGCTAGAGTGCCTTGTAGACAACTAATGCCTGTTTTTCCACCCCAAACCCCAACCCTGCGTGTCTCTTTATCTCTCTTTTATAGGTTCATTTTTAGGTCTCGCCTACGCAACGCACATGCGCTGCATAGGAGAGAGACCCAATGCCATCGGCACCGCTTTGGGGGCAAATACGTGCACGTGTTGCATTGCTTGCAATGGCAACGCGTGCACGTCTGGCAATTTCCTTAAGGGAGCGCGCAGCGCCATATAGTTGCACGCTCCCGCAAGGGAATCGCGCAGGCCCCCTCCCCTGCTGCCGTGCGAGGGGCACGCTTGCTTTCATTCTGAAGGTACGCCGGAAAGTATTTCCTTTTATCTCTACTGAAAAGCAGACTATAGTGATGGTAGTGTTATTATTGTCGCGCAGAACGTAGTAAAGCCGGACCTATACATGGTGCAAATGTACTTAACATTTTCATTGTTTAGGCGTACATTTTCTTCCGTATAGCGCCATCGGAATTTCCAATGGAGCTGCTATGAGGCCATTCTTTACACCACGCCACCTGTTTTAAATCAGCAGTAAACTTGTAATTGGACCAGGTAAATACCTGGGCTCAAATAGTTATTTATTCTTGCGGGACATGTAACAATTTCTGAACTGTTCTGCAGTAGATTTACCCACCCTTTTGGCACGCGACCCAGTCTGCTTGGCTTCCAGGGTGTACCTGCCCTGGCATCGCTTATTTCCCACACACGAATAACAAACTTGTTCTTCGACCAGTGATGCAAGATCTGTCTCATTTTAGTTTTCAGGATAAATATTTTGAATTGAGGCAACCCAAAACAGAACAAGCAAAAAACACATTTGCCCCTTGTTTTAGACATGCAGGTGCCAAAAGCTGACAGCTCACGTTCGCTTTCTCACACACTCACACACACATTCTAGGAATCACTTATTGACAGGTTCCTCCGCCGGTGGATGTATAGCGGGAGGCGGAGCCAGGGCGGGGCATACTGAGGGTAGGTAAATAAGAGTCTGGACCAGGTTGGGTCCTGTCCTGTGAAATGGAAAGTGGGTGGTGCTGTGTAGTCGCAGATGGAGATTTTACCTCGTGTTTGAAGGGGGGTTGTAAATGGTTTGGCCGATGCCCCCTGTGCACACCTCAGGAAAAGGCAGCTGCTGGCGTGTTTCCTCTGCAAAAAGCATCTTTCTGACTGCACCAAAAATCGACAGAGAGGGTGGGGAAGAAAATGTTTTTTTGTGGTTTTGGTGGAAGCAAGACCGGGGGGTTGATCTGATCGCTTTGTTGGGGTAGTCCTCTGGTGTTTCTGGAGGACCCGCACCAGTTACCTTGGCATGGGCTGACACAAGAGCACGTGTACTGTCCCAGAAACAGGAGCCTTCTCTTCAGTGAGACATCCTCAAAAGCAGTCCTGTTCAGCTGACTTGAAGCAGCCTGCACGTGAAGAATGGGAGGCATGGGGGCCACCAGGCAGACAGCATGCGCCCCATGCCTGCTCTACCACGGCAAAGTGTTTCCCCTTGTCATCATGGTACCCACCGCCTCCGCCACACCAGACAGTAAGTTTCAAGCAATATGTGTGTCTTTTTGGCAAGGGCAACAAGCATTGGCATAGTCAATAGGTCGCCCCTGTGGGACCTCATAAGTTTTAGCCATGCAACAGTTGATGTTGTTGCACCAAGGATATTGTGCTGGATACCTAAACACTTATAAGGTCCCAAAGGCGAGACCTATTGGCTATGCCAATGCTTGTTGTTTATGCTTTCTCCTTCTTTACAGTTTTCCTATTCCCCCCTTTTTCTTCCGCCTTTATCCCGTACCCTGTCTGAATAAGGACAAATGTGTCCCATTCCTCTAAAAAAAGAGCAGCACACCATGTTTACAATCCAAGCCTTTCGTTTTAGGTATCTTTGTTTTCAAGTGTGTTTATACAAAGCGCTCCACTGAGGCATGTCAAGACTACAGCTCACAGAATGCACTGAGTGGTTAAATCACCATAGCTGCCATGGTCTCAGATTGCTATGTGTGACAGTTTAATAATTTCATTGCAATTATGCGTCAGCGGCCGCATCGTTTGCACCAGTTTTAAGTGCACTTCGCGAGCTACGCGTAGCACTACGCAAACTGCATAGTAGCCGGTTCGCACTGTGCAAGATGCCGTTTTCAATGATTGCATAGTGCGGACAAGCATCCGGCACTGTGCAATCATAGAAAACGGCATCTTGCACAGTGCGAGCTGTAGTTTTCTGCCGCTCAAGTAGATTTTTACTTGAGCGGCTGCTTTCTTAACAAGGACTGGTAGTTTCTCATCGCGAGCGAGGTTACGTGACCACTTGCAATGAGAAACCTGACCTCCCCGCGTTGAGAATCTTGCCGGGAGGTTTATTTTCCAAACTCGCATTCAGCAACTTGGAAACTGGAGCTGCACCAAGCTCAACCCACGGGCAACAAACGGCCCGAATTACCGACGCTGTGTAACCTCACACGCTACCCCCATTCTGACGGAAACCGATTATCTTCGGTACCGCTCTCTTGTGTACAGAAACATCCCGATTAGGACCGGGACGGAATTATCACCGGTCTCCCGATAACGCGCCTCGATCTTTTAGATCAGCCCTGAAGATTCACAGCCACATGCTGTGATGAAACACGTGTAGGCTAGAGTGATATGGCACAGTGATTCTGAGAAAAGAACACTGTTGAACAATAAAACTTTTGAAAATTTATGACTGGTTTGATCTATCCCATTGGTTTGGCCATTTGACCATTTGAAGATTGAAATTTTATTTGATACACTAAGTGTGCTCTGGATTCTTGTCCAATTACATTAGAGAGAGGTCCCTGATCCTCTTCTCTTACAGAGGTTAAGGTTTTCCTCTGCCAAGAAGCACCTAATTCTATACCACGACACCTTAATACTTACCGTGATAAGTTGAGCGCCACATTTCTGAACACTTAAAAACCTGTTCACAGATTGTATAAAAACGGAAGATGTACTGGTTTAACCCTCAGCTACGTGATTACGGCTGAGGCCTGGGAAAGCAGAAAGCTTTTGGCGGGGACACTGGCAGTTCAGCAGCGGTGCGCTATGAGTGTGGGGGGGTGTTGTGGGGATACAAGTGATGCTGTGGCAGGAGTCACGATGGGAACCCAACGTTGGGTGGCATGAGTCAGAGAGGATAATATGGCAACTGGGGTAGCAAGGGTGGCCGGTCGGCTCACAAGCGGTCATTTGGTGGCGAGGCATTGGCATTCATATGATGGTGGGGCTCAGAGGTTGGACAATTACCCTTGCGGCGGGGGGGGGTTTCGCAAGATGCAGACACTACCCACAGCATGGCTTGCTGGCGAGCTTGGCAGCATTACGTGGGCTCAATGAATTAGCAGAGAAGGGGACAGGGCAGATTGGGGAGGGGGGTAGGTTTCCGCAGGAGGTATTATGCCGGACAGGCCCCCCGGGGTCAAAGGGGACGGATTCCACAGATGTGACGCAGGCGGGTTGAGGTTCGGGGCCTGGGGGGTCCTTCCTGGCTAACTGGGGGTCATGGGGTCTGGGAGGAAGTCAGGTTTTTTGGTGTACGATGTAGGAGGCGGCATGCTTCACATCATGGCTCATCGGATGTGCGGGGTAGGGGCTTGTCAGATGGGCTATCCACACCAGGGTGGGGGCCAGTTGTGACGGGCTATAACGGATGGTAAAAGGTTTTACTATTCGGGATTTGTTGCATTGCAGTTTCCTGGGGGCGGGGTGGGGGTCACGTGAGCCGAGTGCAAGATGTAAGGCACAGTCTACGATAGCGAACACGGGTATGATGGTGCTACAAAAGGGGTTTGTGGGTGAAAGTAATAAGGTGACGGGTGACTGACACGTCGGCATGGGCAGGGTATTTTGGTGGGATTGTAGGGGGAGGTGTGTTTTTTGGCGGGGGAACGAGGAGATTCTGAAGGCGAGGCATGTGTGCAGGGGTGCAGGTGGTGGCTCGGTGGCCATTGTTTGGGCAAGTGCGCATGATCTGACAAGGGCACGTAACGTGGGGTTTTGTGCGGGGTTGGCAGAGGTGGGGCAGGAAGATGGAATGCTGTGGTAGAGGTATAGAGCCGCTGGGTTATATTGTCTGAGTTTTTTCGTTGAACTGCGTGCTTGGTACTGCACACCCTGGAGGCGGGAGTTTATGGTTCAGAGGGAGCTACGGATAAAAAGGGCTGTAGGGGGGGCAGGTTGGTTTGCGCTGGGCGGTTGGTGGTGCCAAAAATGAGGCACAGGCATTTCGAGCAGAGCAGCGGGGGCTAATCCTTTGGGGGGCTGCGGACTCGGGACGACAGGAGTACAGCATGGTGTCTGTGGCGACGTAGGTACTGGGGGCATGGGTTTTTTGCAGAGGTGTTTAGGACGACTGCCGTAAGGGGGCTGGGGACCATGATGTATTTCTTGCAGAACTAATTTTTCTTTTTCTACCATAGGATCTGGAAGTAGAGCGGGAGCCAGGGCAGTCACCTGGATGGGGGTGGTCTTTCTCCCGGCATTTGGACAGCACAGGAGGCGCACTAGCGGGTGTGCAGACATCACTGGGGCAGGGACCACAATCATCGGGCTGTGAGATGATGGGGGAACCAGTCGAATTAAATTTGTGGGGGGATGTTTGTTGCCAGTACGGTTGACATTGGGTCGCAGAAAATATGAGGTTGCCCCGATCTGAGAATACATGCGGGGGAGAAGTTTACTGGGATATATCAGGTCTGGCGTTATCCTGGGATGCTTAGCCGGGGATGTGTTTCAAGTGAACGGAGCATGGGGCATCCTGGTCACGCGCATGGATTGTGCTTGCTAGAGGACGGGTTGGGGGGTTATGGATTTGGAGGTCCAGGCCATGGCGCACTGGTGATGAGACTGTTTGAGGTGAAATTGAGGGGGGGTCTTTTTTCAAGGGGGGGCACCTGTCACGGTCCAAGAATGGTCGGGGACTGTTACTCACTTACATTTGGACACAGGTGCAGGTGGTGGATGGTCGTCCACGGGGGGCGCCTCTCATGGACGAAGTTTGGCCCGAGAACGTTCTGTGTACGGGATGCAGGCCCGGGTGGTGAATAGTCGTTCACTGCATGTAGCGGGATCCAAATGTAAATATCCAAAGCACAAAGATATAAGAGACAAATTAAAGATTAACATGCAGAAGTTTGATTCTTAAGAAAGACCAAAGTTTGTTCACTTTGCAATCCTATGATCATCTGAAGATCACAACACGTTCTAGAATACTTCTGTGTCATCAGGAACTTCTAAGGTTAAACATTCCTTAAAGATGCGATGCAATTGGGGGCGCTAGAGGGCGCACTGCGGGATAGTTGGCTTGTGAGCCAGCTCCGCCGGATGGGTGTAACATACAGCGGCCTAAAGTATGCAAATGGACCGAGAGAAAAGCAAGAACGTCGGAAAACACAATCGGAACATGCAGTCCGCCGACTGCGAGTATTAAGGACCTGAAATAGTGCCAGACGAGCGAGATATCGGATGTAAGAACTACAGTCACCCGAGGCACCCAAAATGGCGGCTCCCGGTCACTGAGACCGAGTGACAGAGAGACGACTACTGATGTCAGGCAAGGGCTCCAATTCGAGGAAAACTTCGGCATAGGCAGCGAAACCAGCACGAAACCCAAAGTGTAAGCCCCGGTGCGCTCTGCACTTAACACGAACAGCACCGCGTTTGCATTCCACTGTGCCCAAAATGGCGACGTAAGTCGAACGCATAGACCCGGAGACGGCGGCGGTGAGCAACGGGGAGCACGGAGCTATCGCAATGCTGGTAGGACTGTAATGAAAGTGTGCCGGGCGAGAATGAGGCAGTGGTGGTACTAATAACGCTGGAGAGTGCAAGGAGGGTAAACCGCATGTGCAGGAGACGGCTGTAACTGCTATTTGCGGTGCGCTGTAAGAACTAATGACCGGGAGCGCTACAAGATAAATGGCCCACCACTGCAGGAGCAAAAGTCAGCAATGAAACGCCGTGAATTACACGCTGCAGGGTGCAATCATTAAGCACGGAGAAGTACGACCTCTGAGTCAACTACTGGCTACATATGGCAGCAGCAGAAAGCACAGTAGAACAGAGAAGCACAACGTGTGGCGCTGTTGAGGTTTTGCCGCAAATAAAGACATAACATAATGCTTGGACTTGTCTGCCACTCCTCATAGCCGCACACATACACACAACGATGCTCCTGCATGCCCAGTACAGGCGTGGCAGTCGGGAACCTCGGAGGGTAGGTGCTGTGAACACGATAAATAGCACATAACGATCTACAGATACCATGGCCCTGATGTTCTGACTAAGGCACATACACCCAGCTAACACAGAGAGCACAATCTATATATTGAAGGACTGTGACAACACCTGCGCAACTATAAGCCACACACGACCATTATGGGGAAACCTGAGAAACAACAATCAAAGCTGCAATTCGAAACGAAGAAACAGCCAAAAAATGCCGCTGCGCTATCTGAGAATGAAGGGGACAATGAGACTGAAGAGGGGAGCGGCAATGAAAGCGTACTCAGGGCGATACAACACAGTCTACAAGAAATTAATAGCAAATTGGATAGCGTAGTGCAACGTGTAGACAACATGGCTGCGAAACTCGATAAACACGGAGAAAGACTAGTGGAGGCAGAACAACGTCTTTCCAAGGTGGAAGATGAATCAGCGTCCACGACAAAACAGTGTGGAGGAATGGAGAAAATGCTGGAGGTGTTGCGAGCTAAAGTGGAGGATCAGGAAGCCAGGTCTCGACGCAACAACGTCCGAATAGCAGGCCTGCCAGAAACCACAAACACGGGCAAGATGGAGGACTACGTGGAGTCGTTGCTCAAGGAGCTGTTTGGAGAAGAAGGACTATCAACGGTCTTCCTGGTAGAACGTGCTCATCGCTCACTTGCACCTAGGCCGAAACCAGGGGCTCCTCCGCGAATAATAATCGCCCGCATGCTTAACTACAGGGATAGAGACACGGTTCTCCGACTTGCCAGAGAAAAGGGAGACATCAACCACCAGGGAAATAAACTTGAGTTCTATCCTGATCACACCATGGCGGTTCAAATGGCGCGCAAGGAGTTCAATCCTGTAAAAAAGAAACTGAGAGACCTGGGCATCGAATACGCCATGCTGTATCCAGCGAAACTCAAAGTTACGAACGCTGGCAAATCCACAATCCTCCTCACAGTTCAGGCAGCACAAGAATACATCAAGAAGCTAGGACGGCGGCGCAAAACGCAAGGTCGCGAGGAACTGGGCAGCGATGAAGACTGACGTACTTGAAATGACTGTACTGATCCACTATGTGAAAGTCCTGTGTACTGGTGAACACTAAACGAGGTGGTGCGCTTGGTTGCTACCTCCCGCAGGCCGGCTGTAGCGGGCCTTGCCGCGGGTTTGAAACTGGGCCACAGGAACTAGATAAAAGGACCAGACTAGATAAGATGGTGGCACGGATGAATGTTGGAGATTTCCTGGAGTTTGCTATAAATTGTGCACTGTGAACTGAACTTTCAAGCACGCAGTGAGTAATGTTAATACCATAGAAATGTTAAGGGATAGTGGAAATTAGACTATCTGTAATGATCACTGTTAAGCGACTGTTTGCCCCAGCTGTTGGCACTACATGATTAGTAGAGCAGACATATGTTATAAGCAGATCGTCTGAATGTGCGGGTATAGAAGTCTGAAATACTGAGTTAGCTATTAGAATGTACGATGCATATTAGCAGTGCGGGGCAGGAACATGTTTCGCTGCAGGATGAAGGATGACAAGTCAAACGACCTCCCTTATAGTGCACCCTGCGAGTAGGGTGAGGAGGGCAAGGAGACATAACAGTAAGGTTCATGTTATTCGCATACCACCCGTCCACATCCACTATGGGATGGAGTTGTGTGCATCTGGTGGAACCCCCGAGCAGGTGTGCCCCACCTACAGTTAAGTTTCAATGTACTGTTCACTTCATTTTGGGATATGGCTTTGGCAAAGTTTGGGCGCTAAAGTGGGTGGGGGGTGGGGGGGATACTATGGGTTTGTTCGAGTTAGATCACTATGGCTAAGAAGCATTGCGACCTCTTCGACATTGCAAATAGCACGACCTATCGTCTGCAGAGGTGGTAGTCGAGTAGCGCTAAAGATGTTGCCGCTGAAATGCCTTGCAGAGCACTTATGCTATAAAACTATGACACTCTGAGGTAACACGACCCGCCGCACTAACTTTTATTACTTGGAACGTGAGGGGTCTGAATAACCCTAGAAAGATTCGACAGATTTTTGCTTATCTTGACAGACTGCACGTAGATATAACGTTTCTTCAGGAGACACATATTGCAAGTAGCACCACATCTACACTGGGGGCCAGATGGGCAGAATCAGTACATAGCTCGCATTACTCCTCATATTCCCGCGGGGTAAGCATATTGATAAGGAAGGGAGTGAATTTTGAGGTAACAGCAGTCCAGAAAGACGAGGAAGCAGGAGCATCATTGTAGTAGGCTCTGTGAGAAATCAACAATTGGCGCTAATAAATACATACGGCCTGAACACAGATAAGCCAGGTTTTTTCACAAAAATATGGCACACCATTTCTGAATTACAGGTTGCAAACGTTATATGGGGGGGACTTCAATGTAACCCTGAAGGAGGGTATGGATTGCGCACCTAACACTACGGAACCACACAAGAAAGCAAGGGCAACACTGCTAGACGCTATCATGGACCTACAACTAAGTGATGTGTGGAGAGACAACCACCCAGCGACACTAGAAGCAACACACATTACTGCAGCACATAACAGCTGGTCTAGACTAGATTATTGGCTAGGAACAAGGGAGGTGACGGCATGGACTATATCCGTTAAGCACCTACCGCATACACTGTCTGACCACGCTCCAGTACTATTAGCAGTTGCCATGCCACATTATATTCCCCCTCCTTTCACTTGGAAGTTCAACGCCAGAGCATTACTGGACCCTCTCTACACAGACACAATACATAAAGCTATAGTTGATTATTTTGAACTAAATTGCCCTACGACTGATGATCCGGGACTCTTGTGGGAGGCCTTTAAGGCGACGCTAAGGGGGACATGTATAAGCACGACAGTGGGTATTCTAAAGGATATAAGACACCAGTTGCAAACGCGGGAACGCGCTCTAAACGCACAGGAATGCAGATACACACAAACACGTGATCCAACAATTCTGGCTGACATTCAACTGCTCCTATCCGAGCATCAGAAATATGCGGCCGACGAGCTCAAATACGTAACGAAACACAAGGTGGCCAGAACGTATGGGGAGGGGGGCAGGCCCGGGAGAGCGCTAGCTCAGAAAATATGTGCAGGTCACGCACCCCAGCATATAGCTACAATCAATACACACACAGGCAGCAAAACACAAGACATTAAGGGTATAATGAACGAATTCATGATCACTTACGGACAGCTCTATGCTGAGAGGCAGACTATGTCGCAGGCAGACATGCTGTCATACATGGCGGATGTTGAAATAGCGTTACTGTCTAATGCCCATAGAGAATACCTATCACAGCCAGTAACAGTTGAGGAAGTCACAGATGTTATTAAAAGTCTGCCAAATGGAAAAGCACCGGGACCCGACGGGTTTATAAATGAATTTTATAAGGCATTCGCGGACCTGTTGGCCCCGCACTTAGTGGGGGTATATGGAGCTGCACGTGAAGCGCAAACTCTTCCGGCGTCAATGAGGGAGGCCATGCTAATTGCCCTACTAAAACCAGGGAAAGATAAGGAACAATGCGACTCCTTTAGCCCCTTGTTCCTAATCAACGTGGACACGAAAATCATTGCGAGCCTGCTGGCAGCGCGACTTAAACCCCTCATGCCCCTACTGGTGAGACCGGATCAATCTGGTTTTATACCTGATAGATCAACCACACATAACACGCGCACGCTATTTGCATTGTCGTACTATCTGTCTCCCAAGATTAAAGCCGCAGCAGTGCTTCTTGATGCCCCTAAGGCATTTGACACAATAGATTGGCCCTTCTTACAAGCTGTACTGATTCGTATGGGGTTTCCGCTAATTTACATACAATGGATCTCGATGTTATACACAAATTTTTCAGCACGCATTAAAATTAACAAGTACGTCTCAGATCCAAGCATGATACAACGAGGTACTAGACAGGGATGTCCGCTCTCACCAATGCTGTTCGCTCTGGTATTGGAACCTTTGGCATGCAAGATCAGGCAACACCATCACTATTCAGCCCTACAATTCCCAACACGCCCCATACACATCTCCCTATATGCGGACGACATGGTACTTTATGTGAAAGAGCCGGCACACCACCTGAAACCCTTATTGTGTGACTACATAAAGTTTGGCCAATATTCAGGACTGCAGATCAACTGGTCTAAATCCTTGATCTTGGCATTGACGGATAGCACTGTTCCTTTTCCCCTAGACTATCCGCTGGAGTGGCAGGAGGAACCGACTAAGTACTTGGGCATATGGTTCCACAGAGATCCTGAGTTGGTCATCCGAACAAATTACGGTAGGGTAATATCATCACTAGAGGACAAAATCAAAATATGGAACAGATTACCTTTGTCACTGGCGGACAGAACTGCGATAGTGAAGATGGTGCTATTGCCTAAGTTCTTATACTTATTTAACAATATCCCTATCAAGCCTCCTGCTGAGGTGTTCCGAAATATTAACAAATTGGTCCTCAGTCTAATTTGGGCGGGAAAGCATGCTAGACTAGAATTGCAGACGTTGACACTACCATATGCACAAGGGGGCTTTAGAGTTCCGGACCTTCTTCTTTATATCTTATGTGCTCAGGCGCAGTTTGCACATTACTGGTACCATGAAATACCGTTCCTGACACATGTCGCGGTAGAAACGGGGGATGCATCACCTATACCGCTGGCAAGCATACTACCACATAAGAGACCGAAGTTACACGAGCGTGACATTAACCCAATTGATGCCACGAACGAAGCATGGCGACTGATGGGGAAAAAAGCAGGGAAATTGCCATTGTACGCACCAGCCCTACCACTGGCAGATCATCCGGCACTTTCAGTCACGCAAGAGCAGGTGGGCATGAATTTGCTGAGACAAGCAGGGATGGACAAGATGGGCGATCTATATCAAGATGGGGTTTTCCAAACGCTGGACAAGCTGACTTACATAAGCCATCCAACACTGTTATTTAATTTTACATATTATAGATTACAGAAGGCTATCAAAGAACACTACACAACATATCCAGAAGAGCCCCAACAATTATCTTCACTACAACTTTTATTGACAACGCCCACAGCATCACATCTAGTATCGAAATTATACACTAGCTTGCAGGCGGATATAGGGAGGAACACTACCAAAATGAGAGAAAAATGGTGCTCCATAATGGATGATGAGCTAACTGTAGAAGAATGGGCAGCAGCCTGCACACTCACCACTTTGTTGACACCAAATGGTAACCTGAGAATCATTCACTATAAATATTTGCACCAAATGTATTATACGCCACAGAGGCTCTTCAGATATGGTTTACGTGATGACTCAAGATGTGTGCGATGTAAGCAAGAAAATGCAGATTTTCTACATCTGGCGTGGCAATGTCAAGCAGTTGCGGGGTTTTGGTTGCAGATCACGCAGGCGCTTAGCGCTATGTTAGGCATGTCAATAGACTGTACAGTTAAAGTGTGCTTGTTGGGTCTGGTTCCGCAACTCAGAGCGAAGAAGCGCAAATTTTGTGCAGTCGCACTTTTAATGGCCAAAAGAAGGGTCTCAATACATTGGAATAGCAGGATAAGGCCGAAAATGAAGAGATGGCCAGAGGACCTAGTCTACTGTTGTGACACATTAATGACTTATGAAGAAGAACTACCAGCTAGGTCGCGTCCAAAAGACTACTGGCTTTACTTGCGAGAGTACCTTCAAGCGCAATCAGTGGACAACAGTGAATAAGAATGTGCGTATAATTGGTATATTAATACTGTAGACGAGAATAGGTCAGCGTATAAGATGAGGGGGGAGAATGCTGTGCCGTAGTGGTCAAAGTTTGTTTTGTTCTTTCACAATTTTACACTGTTAGTAAATGGGTTAGCTGTTGCTCCTACGGGGGCACGCCACAGGAAGTGGTTTTTCATTTTGGTATAAAATGTGTAAGACTATAAACATGAGATAACTAACGGGATGTATTGCACAATGATCGGGTGTTCTAACCTGTAACGCCGCCGGTCCCACGGATGTCGGCTGATGGGCTGTGTAAACCAAGTAACATTGCATATTTAGTGTACATGCTGTAGCCGGCCTGGATGGTTGTAGGCGAGAAGATGTATTAAATTTCTTTTGAACTGTGCAATAAACATCTTACACAAAAAAAACAACAAAAAAAAGATGCGATGCAATTAAATATAGAAGGGAAACAAACTTACATGCTACACAGCGTTGGGGGGCACTTTTTTATGGACAAGGAGCGGTCTAACATCTTATTGTTTATCAAGGGACGCAAAGGACGAATGTACAAGGGGTGGATGGTCATTCACCTCGAAGGTTCGGGGGGGGGCACCTTGGGTGATCAATAGATTGGTCCAGAAAGGTTGCTTGTTTTGCTGGGCACAGGTACGTGTGGTGGACGGTCGTTCTCCACGAGGGGGCAATTGTCTCTGGGTCAAGGATTGGGCCCGACAAAGGTTGCATGTACATGGGACACAGGTCCAGGTGGTAACTGGGTGTTCATGGCGAGGGAGGTGTCTGTTTGCGGACAGGGATTGGCCCTGCAAGGTTACCAGTTCCACGGGATGCAGGCCAGGTGGTGGATGGCCGTTCACCGCGAGAGGAGGCACCTTTTTTTGGTCAAATGATTGGGCCCGGACATGTTGCTAGTTTATACGGGCGTTGGTCCAGGTGGTGGATGGTCGTTCACCGCGTTGGGGGGTGCCGTTTACGGCAGGGAGTGGCCCCATGGGATGTTATTTGCTTACCCGGCACGCAGGTACAGGTGGGGTGATGGACTATCACCGCGTTGAGAGCATCTTTTCTTCTTGGGGTTTGTCCTGGGAACGTTCCTGACTTGCAGGGGACGCATGTTTAGGTGGATGGTCGTTCACCAGGTGCTGCAGAGTGGGGCAGCCTTTAAGCGCACAGGACTGAAGGGCACGTGGGCCCGCTTTGGATGGGCTTTCGCGATTCACGTTTGTACCAAGAATGTTACTTTGCTGCAGGACACAGGGTGAGGTGGTGGATGGTTGTCCACTAGGAGGCCGCAGGGTCGGCTGGCAGGAGGCAAAAGGTGCACAGGACAGTGTGGGGGGTGGGGCAGGTAACCGCCCCACAGGGGTTCCCTGGTTGGCTGTACTTTGGAGGGGTGGGGAGTCACATACGGGCGTATCCACCCCTTGGGTGGGGGGAGAACGGTACACAGGTGACTGATAGCGGGGCACGGGAGGCAATGAGCAATGAAGGCAAAGTCAACAGAGGATGCTTGGAGGGCAAGTGAAGGTGAGAATGGGGAAAGGAAGGAGGTTATCGAGTGAATGGGGAAGAGTCAAACAGGTGAGATGGTTTTGAGAAGGCGGAATGGAGAATGCATGGGAATGGGATGGGAACGTATTTCTTGCAATGATGTACTTTTAATAAGTCTAAATGATTGCAACCTTGTCCTAATAAATTGGCCTTTTACGTTTCGAATAACAGCGTGGAGTGTAGTTATTGCGCAATGCGGCCCCCGGGGGAAGTGAAGGTCGCAGACCAGTCTTCCCCCGGGGTATTCGCGCAATAGCGGAAGGACAAGGTGGGGGGCGGGACTAGAGGGGTTAAAGTAAGGGGTGGGATTGGGAGGGCATATAAGGTGTCAGGAGAGGAAGATCCGGCCTCTTCCTAACACCTGAGCACCACCGGGTGGATTTAGAAACGTTGTCCACCCACCCACCCTACAGGTTTTCAGTGAAGGACTAGGGGTGCTTTTTTAGGTCTGGGGGTGCCAGTTTAGGGCAGGTTGTGAAGCAGAGGCGTTATGGTACTTTGGAGGGGTGGGGAGTCACGTACAGGCGGATCCACCCCTCGGCCGGGGGGAGAACAGTACACAGGTGACTGTTCGCGGGGCTCGGGAGGCAATGAGCAATGAAGGCAAAGTCAACGGAGGATGCTTAAAGGGCAAGTGAAGGTGAGAATGGGGAAAGGAAGGAGGTTATCGAGTGAATGGGGAAGAGTCAAACAGGTGAGATGGTTTTGAGAAGGCAGAATGGACAATGCGTGGGAACGTATATTTCTTACATTGATGTACTGTTAATAAGTCTAAATGATTGCAACCTTGTCCTAATAAAATGGCCTTTTACGCTTCAAGTAACAGCGTGGAGTGGAGTTATTGCGTGACGCACACTCTTTGGGCCTGCACATGAAGGGGAAGAATGGATGCGTGCTGCTCCTGCTTCGTGAAATAAAAAATGTTTAACCGCCTTTAAAATGCAAAATACTTATATAAGAGCAAACCACATCTTATAGCGAAATTATAAAATGCACAAAGAACCCCAGTTATTTCCAGTAATGAAGTGGACGTATCCACATCACTCTAAGAGCCCTGCAGTTTATTGCTCACACAGTTGTAAAAGTGAATGCTGCAGACATTTCATGTCACTTTGATATTGGTCATATTCTCAAAATTAAACAACCGGGAAATGGTTTGCGCTATTTCATTTAATAAACGTTTCTTTAAGGCACATAGCGCTTCTTGTCACCTCCTGGCAGCGTTATGACACTAGTCATGAGAAACTAAAGTGGATAAATGATTAGTCAGAGTGTGCATACTTCAGGTGGATTAAATAGTTGCTCTACAGTTGGTTTTGCTAATGTTTGTTGATTGGCATGTCTTGCCTCCCTCCCTGGTGCTTTCCTAGTACAGTGACAGTGTGTGCTCTTGCACTGTTGGCAGCAACTTATCTTGCTGGTAAATCAGCTGCTTTGGGACTGGCAATCGCTTGACCGGAGTCCTTTGGATATGTTGCTTTTCATTTTATTTTTCATATACATTTTGTTAAAATCATTTTCTACAGAACATATGGATGCAAATGACCACATTATATGAGCTGCTGACAAATAGCACATCAGTGCTTTAAAGTCTACCCTTACTTAAAAGAAAATACTGTATAGCCTCGCCTTTAAAAAATTAATTAATAAATAAACAAGCATTGGCATAGCCAATAGGTCTCGCCTTTGGAACCTTATAGATATTTAGTTATGCAGTACAATATCCTTGGTGCAACAACATCAACTGTTGCATGGCTAAACACTTATAAGGTCCCAAATGTGAGACCTATTGGCTATGCCAATGCTTCATCGCCAGTCCTTCTTCCAAGTAAATCCTATTAATGAGTAAAATTGTAGCTTACCTGTTGGAGAATTACCTTGCCGTACTTTGGCCAGACAGAAGCAACAGCTGGTCACACGGCATTGCCGTCTTACCTTCTAGGATAGCCTTGTAGATTCTTAGCAGTTCTCAGACTAATTACTTGTGTTAAGTTTATTTTCAAGCACTTTGACAGACACCTTGTCCGTCATCTGTTACAATTAAACCTCTATGCTGAGTACGTTTTCGCTGCATATGTAGAACCCACATCATACCAGTCAGCATCAGATGACTGATCAGCCCCGTTGTTGAATTCGTTTTTTTTCTTGCATTTAACACGGCTAGAAGCATGAAGAGCAGTCTAAATTACAAACAAGTAAAAAAGTTTTCAAAGCATTTGATACGGTTCCTATTTTTTTAAACATTAACAATTGCTGCTGCACCGCTCCAACTCATGTAAACAAATCAACAAATGCTCATCCGTAAACTTCGAGTACTTTCTGTACTCCCTCTCCAACAATACGAACATCTTCATTTTGAAGCATGTTCCTTAATACACACCTAAACCCTACGGGCTAGATTTTCTTAAGTACTCTCCCTTAACCAACTTTTAGTTTCAGTCAGTCTACACTTACATTTATTTCTGCACAGAGGGAGAAAACTGTGAGCCGTGGAGGGCATTGGAGTTTGTGTGCTGAATACTGCTCAAAGAAACATGATCATACAAGGGTTGCCACAGAAAACAAAAAGGTAGAAATTGGAAGTTTAAAATTCTACTTCGAAAAGCTTTGGGCCACACCTACTTGCTGACAGAAATTTTCATTTTCTCGCATACGTACTTCTTAAAATGCTATTAAATACTAGTCACAACCTTATATTGACTTCACTGATCGTCACATTGCTGTGTCCTATGCCTCAAACAGCAAGATGTATTTTAACAATGCTGCAATTTGTTTAGTTGGCTAGAGAGTAAAACACACTTTTAAAAGGGAAAGGGTAAGGGGGATAGAGTGTTTCTTTTGACATGCCTAGTTCACACAATGAAATAAGGATTGTGTTAGAATACACGCACGACCTGATCCCCTGCATAGCACCGATTTAACAAGGAGAAAAGTACTCAAAAATAGCTATCTTGATTGTGTAGATAAACGGAAATAAAGTAACAGCGTACTACTTTTTTCTCTTGAAGAAATAGCAGAGACCAATTTGCCCTCCCTACATATTGAGCTACAAAATCATAGCGCAGTCAACAAAATCTTGAAAATCTAAAGCATTTCAAGTAATAAAAAGATAATTAAAAAGTCGCAAAGGGTCGAGAATGCTTCATGGGCCACTTTCAAAACCGTGGTGAAAGCAAGGCTGCATAACCAGAGCGAACAGCTCCGAGCCCACACGTATGACGAAGTGGAAGTTTGGAAACGTAAGTACATTGTAAGTGCTCTTCCACTTTGTGACACCCAGTTAAGCACTGACGGCATTTCAATATTTTCTCCTAGTAGATGACATTTGAAGAACAAAATTCCTACCGTGAGAGTTGTTAACTTGCACAGTAAGAATCAAGAGAATACCAGTCTGGCTGTTATGTCCTCATTACAAAGTACCTGTATTGACACACCCTATGGAAAAACTAACCAACGCTGATGCAGATGCATGGCCCCAGAACTAAGCTGCTTGGTCAAGGATCTTGTCCAGCAGTCTCTCAATCCAGCTGCATGCTCTCCTGCTATAAACCATTCCATCTGAGGGGTGAATGATTTCGGCATCAGCATAACTTGCACAATTCAATTTAAAGGCAGCTCCTTGGTACCATGTAATCTTGTTCACGCTCTACCATTTACTCAACTCCGGAGCAGAATTTTCACAAGTCGTCCCTTCCAAGAAAGCAACACAAGTGAAGGTCGAGAACACTGCCACCACCACTTGCGCAGAAAGGAGCGCTCCATTCAAGTTTTAACAACTCACGTCAATTGTTAGCACTTGTATTCAATTATACACAACTACAAAGTCTGCCCGTCACTTACATTCAGTGTCCCCAAAAAAATGTCTGACCCAGAGGTGTGTATCCAATACCCAAAGCAACCAGCCAAGCCAAATGAAGTTAACACGTAGATAACAATATAAATGTATGTGTTCCATAGTAATCAATGTATTGTGACAGAACCAAAAAGTACACAAAGATTACATGCAGCCCATTTCAGATGACACTGGACGAGGAAATTGCACAAGTATACCACAAACGTAACGTAATAGTTTTTCCAATGTATACAGAGTACAATCTAAATCAGGATAAAGCACAAATCAAATCATCATAAAAATGTATATTTCTTGCTAGGAGTGTCAAAATGGTATCTAACTAAGCAGGGGGCTGATAAATATTGGCTTATAATATATATATCTTTATCATACATAAACATTAAATGTTCAGCAGGCAGTTAACTGCTATTGTGCAGCAAATTCAGCTATATAGGTTTGGTTAACACGTAAACAAATGTTTTGGCTAGACCTGGGCAAAATGTCTATTATGCAGACGTAATCTTGCAAATTAATTGTTACGCAAAATTCCACCATTACACCACGAGGTGGAATTACACCCCCTTTGCGGCAACGTTTTAGCGCAGGACTAAATGTATGACCAAACCTCGAGTGGCAGTTGTTCATGGCACTTCTACTTTTCATGTTTTTTTAAGCACAAAATGTACACTTGCCTCCAAAATTCGGTAAGGGCCTGTGGCACTGATTACAGTGCCACCTACATCTTGATTTACAGAATCGGTAAATTTACAGATTCGGTATTTTACCGATTCTGTAAATTTACCGAATCGGTAAATATACCGATTCTGGAAATAAAATGCCCCCTACATGCCAAATCCCAAATACCGGTCGGTAATGGCCGAAATCATCCGTTACCGGCCGGTAATTGGCGACCTACATCTGGCCCTAAATGCTGTTTTGCTTTGCCACTATTGTGGAATTTTGTGTAATCACCTAGTTTGGGCAAGCTTAATTCAGTGAAAGTCGCCTTTCTCAAGAAGCCCCTCCAAAAAATTACTTCATAGAATGCAAACCAGATATCAACTGGAAATCACAGACTAACCCAATTTCTAAATGTTGGAGGTCCACAAGTCAATTAGCTATTTCAATACCTTAGAGTATATCTAATACATGCAGCAAATGTATAAACTTCTTAGATGAGAATATCATTGTAATAAGCTTTACTGACTGTCTGAATGTAAAACCATTACCACAATAAAAATACTAAAGAGCACTCTTAGGCTTGCTTGCCTGCAACATGGAAATGTCAAATTTTCAAAAATGTCAACGGATAAAAAAAACCTCTGCCATTACACTTAACACTAAACCAAATGTAACTATGTGTTTGGGGAAGAGCAGTCTTCGATCTGGAACAATATTATATCTCAATTTCCAACAGAATAATCACTAGTCAGTGTAAACCAGAGCAGCACTGAATATGTGCAGCCTAGGTGTTGTTATAGACTGACTTTCCAGAATGCCTCTCACTCACATGTGAACCCAGTCTCATCTCGAGAGGGAAAACCACGAACTACAGCACCGCTGGAATGTCAAACCTACACAACTGCTGACGTTTTGCTGAAAGAAAACCCTCAAATTACTATTTAATTTGTCAATAAACATGGTTCAAAAACGAATACTTTATCGATCTAGATCTCCATCTATGTGTGTGTATTATATACATGCAAACACGCGCAAACATACATAAATACCTACATGCATATACTCGAGTATAGATAGTGATAACAATCAGATAGAAAACATAAAAAATGATTGTACGATTGGCCTTCATTTATGTTTAAAATATCAACCTGACAGAAAATATGCGATTTTAGCATTTCCTGGTTAAAAACCACTGCGGAGCATATTCACTGTTCTATTAAATACAGAGGCGTAGCTGACAGTGGCAGGCAGTTGGTGGCAAAAGTATTAAATAATGGTCCCGAAAGCAGGGTCCATCCAGACTATTAGCATTGGCAAAGTACTACTGGAGAAAATGCTTGTCCAAAACAAAGACAACGGCGGCCTATGTATGTTCCTGATACTCTGCTGCAGCTCTGTTCAGAACTCAAGAAAATTAGTGTGCAAACAAAGCCTGAAACCCGTACAAGAGCTGACATAATCAAACTCGAAGACAAGTACGCTAAACACATTTCATTGTCCACTGACGAGCTGGTCAAGCATTGAACCTAACAGCAGGACAATTCTATTACAGGACCGGAGGCTTGTATTATGCTTCTCTTTCTTTAATATGCTACACACAGCAGCCAATGAAATTTAAGTTGTACCAAAACAAACTACATTTCCCATGATGCTAAACACACATCACTTCCTGCAATAGTCCATAAGACCTGGTCACTGCCGGATATCCTCCTCTTTCTTTGCTGCTCACGCAGCCAGTTAACCTCATAAGTGCTGCGCCCAGTCCAACGGCCGACGGCACCACTACCTCGGGAGTGCTGCCGTCGGCCGTTGGACGTTCCAGCTGCACTTGCGCAATGGAACGTTCAGCACTGGAGCTGGACGTTCCATAGCAGCTAAGGTGTTAAGTGCCATTTACTTGCCTTGCTAATTTTATGGGATAATCACTGTTTATTGACTCTGTATTTAGGCACGATTGTTCTCTGGTCTATTGCCTGCGCTTACATGCTTCGCTTTAGCGTCTGCCGGGTGCGATCGCGCCTTCCTTCCCTGCGGTGGGGGGGGGGGTCGCGAGTGCACCGGGACGCCGCGTGTACATTTAGGAGCAGCGCTCGAGCTCGCGCTGGTTCACGAAAGGCTTTGGATTGATCTATATCGGGCTGTTGAGCGCGACGGTCACGGCTGCTTGTGTTTAAACAGTGGCGGTGCGTCCATTGGGGGCGTTGGGGCGTTGCCCCACTATCCCATGCCATGGACGACCGCACCCGCACTGCCAATCAATCATTAACTTATTTTAAAATAAATGCGCACTGACTCAGGCACCCGAGCACTGCGCGCGACCGTTCCGGGACCAGCCCGACTGAATCGGGCATCCATAAGGTAGTGGGCCGTGGGGGGCGGGGCTGCAGCAAAAAGAGTGACAGGCAGGCAGCGCACAGACAAGCAGCAGGCAGTGACTGCGCAAGCTAAAACCCGGAGTCTTCAATATTTTGACTTCCCCGGGCATGCGCACAGTGTAGCCCTTCCCTCCCCCTCCCCTCTCTCTAGCACACACACACATAGCAGGACCCGGGGCCCCGGGCTCATTTAGGGCAGATAGTCTCCTGCTCGTAGGCCAATCCTGGCGCAGTGGTGCTAATAATGCTGCGCCAGGATTGGCTGCTGCAGCAGGATGGGACCGCGCGTGGGTGTTGGCTGAGGGCTGCACAGTATGGCCAATCACATATAGCTATAATCAGCCATGTCGTTTGTGATTGGCCATTTCCCTAAACTGCAGTGATGTCACCGCGCGTGGCGTGAAGTAGTGATAGTGAAAGTAGATCATCAGCACGAAGGAGAGTGGACCATGTGCGACTCGTGCGTCGTCGTGACTGACTTGCAGTTTGTGCCTACTACGGATGGATCGCCTGGTGCTTGTTGTAATCTGGGTCGGTGGGAAGACGTCATCGATCAAGTACACTCCGAGAGAAGTTTCATACTAGTAAGTTAAGTTAAAGTTTTTACAGTGACTGAAAGGAAAGGTAGCATTAAGCAAGCCTAGTGTTCTGGAGGGCAGGAGACACACAGCCACTGCACAAGATCCCTGGGGCAGAAGACGAGTGGGTCTAGTGTAGAGGGCAGGAGACGCACGGGCATGGGTCTGTCTGTGCGAAGCTGAGTAATAAGTGTCCGCCTCATGTGGGCAAAGGCCTGATGCTTACGTCCCTTGCATGCCAGTAGATCGGACAGTCGTACAGGTAGGAGTTGGGCTGTGATGGGAAAGCAGAGTCCTTCTTTCAAATGTAGCGCTTTGAAGTGACAGTGAGCAAGCAACCATTAAGTGGTAGTAATGTCCTACAGTAGACCACTAGTTCCATTGGAAACGTCTCAACCTGCTTATTTTGCCTTCAGTTTCGTATTACTTTTTTCTTTTTCTCATTCCTGTAATATGCTTTAGATTGTAGCATATTATTATACCATGTTGAAGCCAACACTTGTAAACACATAAATTCCTGTAATGAAAATGTGTTGCACTCACAGAGCGTGTTTTTTCTGACCTGGAGAGATTAGTAGAAAACGTATTTTTTATTTACTGTGACCACTTGCGTTGGCGCTAAAACACCTCTAAATTTACATCTCTGGTAAAATGTCTGTGCAAGCATTATGTACTTAAACTTACTCAAACATAACGTTCCTCTCCTCCCTTTCAGGAAATATTTCTATCAAACGACTGCTTGTAAAGGCTCTGTGTGTAAGATGCGAACTAGGGGTTTAATGTTCAATCCGTGGCACGCGGTTTAAAAGCAGTTAACTATTTGTTGGCTTCTCCTGGTTGGCACAGGGAGGGCAGTGGCGAAAGTGGAAAAAAAGATACGCAGAGCAGACTGGTTTCCGAAGTGTGAGTGTGCTATTTACTGTGTGGTGTACTGCTGCAGGCACACGCCTACACGAGCCAGCCATTATGCTGAGTCTCTGAGCTGACTGCAGTAATTCTGCGTTAACAGTGGGACTTTGTATTATGCCAAAATGAATCAGACACACCCATAGTAGGTGGATTGAATGGAACGGCGGTCATCTTTCAAAACAGAAAGGTACATTCTAATTTGTGTGCAAAGAGAAGTTGACATAAATATTAGGATCTCATCCAAGTTGTGTAATCAACACTCCGCAATTTCAACTGGGTGGGTACATTTTATTAGGTAAAGCAGGTAAAACTGTCCAAGTGAAAACGGGTGGAAAAAAATTTGAATTACGTAGTGTTTGGTACACGAAACAGTAATAGCAATTATTTATACATCATTTCAACCAGGATTGTGGTATTTAGCTGTTGAAATTAATACCGCCCAGTTGCTGCAGAACTCATAAGAGCCTACGTCATTTTCTGAATTAATGAAGTCACCACCATTCTTTGTTTCAAGGCCTCGGTAGGAACAATCAAATTTTACGTGATTTTCTGCATTATTTTCTCCAAATATCTTAATGCTCACTGTTGCAGCCTATATTGCGTGCAACGTGCATGTGTAAAAAGGGTTTGAGTTACAACATATCAAATGTTAGTTTTGCCTGTGTTCTGCTGCATTTCAATAGTATGGGCCAACTTATTTTTAAAATGCAGAAAGATGCATTAGAAAAGTGCATTAAAATGTACCCACCAGGAGGTTGTATATTAAAATTATCCGTTTTGCATGGAGAGATGACAGCGCAAATCAGTACTTCTTCACTCTCTCCCTTCACCTTCCTCTGCCACAGCCCCATCTCACCTCCTCTTCTTCTCCACTTCCTTCTCATTACCCCAACCTACCCTCTCCCTTCTCGCTGTGCACGCAGCTTTCACAACAGCAGTCTGCGTGTTGGTATCTCTCCTGATGCACACCACCTATCGTGTGTTCCTTTTTATGTTCCTTCTCACGTTGCAAGGGGCAACTGTGCATCATAAGTGCGCTTAGAAACGACCTTAGACAGAGTAAGCGCTATACCAGCAGCAATCATGACATAACCATGTTTTTTTCTTCTGTCCCTCTGCTTTATTTTCTAATCCCCTACTTTCCTCCGTGTCCCCTTCTTCTACCCCTATTTCCAAATATTGATTTCTTTAGGGCAGTATTTGGGTTGAACCATTTCAAGCGTTTAACACGCACCCCCATTGCATAAAACCATTCTACCCTTTTCCCCGGTGTGCGCCCGCCGCCAGCAGGCCTCCTCTGACCTCTGCCATCCCTAACCAGTGCCAGGCTGAAGCTAGCTTCCTCATTGTGTCACTAGGCCAGCGCAGCAGGCCTCCTCTGTCGTTTCTCAACCTCGTCAGTGCCACTGCCAGGCCTGAGCCCCATCTGTCAAGGCAATCCCTCATCAGTGCCAGGCCTCCTAGTCTACTAAATCCCCCCACCGACGTCAGTGTCATCTGACTGCCGGCCCTCCTCTGCCCTTGGCCTCGCCTCGTCTCATCTCTGCGCCTGCCTGGTGGTAATGCGAAGTGCGAAATGGATCCCATTATTAGACGAGCCAATGGCAGCAGCGCCAATTACGTCGCATTAACCGCCATACCATTATACCCAACCCCACACCAGCTCAGTCCTGCATCCTCCACAGCTAGGCTGCACTCTGTCACTCTGTCCGTGCCCACTTCATGGTGCGTGAACTTTAAGGCTTGTAACACCAGGCCACAGAAGACTTTGGGGGGCAGGGCACTCGGGCTGTGTATAAATTGCGGCAAATCCATAATCCTTCCACTCATGCCAGTAACGGTCCTAGTGCAAAAAAGACTATCCGTTGCAATGGACTATGGAGTCAGTACAATACTTGGGAATTCTGGTGCACATGCATCCGGAAGATGTGCTTCTTGAGCGCTATGGCAAGGCGATACAAAAACTAACAGAAGCAATAGATCGATGGATAAAATTGCTGCTGTCCCTTGCTGGTCTGGTGGCTATTATGAAAATGGGTGATACTCGCCTGCTTTTACATTTTTATGAATATCCCACTGTTACTTCTTCATTTACTCTGAGGGCACACAGGATTCTGCTGGCCTGGGTGGGGAGACATCCTCAGACCTCAGATAAGTTGGGAGACTCTTACAATGCCCTATGAGTGAAGGTGGACTAAATGCCCCTGATACTGAAATCTACATTAAGTCGGCACAATATAGTTTTGCGCATAACTGGATACATGGAATGAGAGATATTCCTCACTTATGGCTGGAGCGAGCAGTGGCGGCTCCCTTATCTCTACCACAGGTGCTTTTTCATAAACCTGTGCATCGTTATCATATGGTTAATTCCTTGAATGTCACAAGTTGCTCCTGGAAAAATCTCCTGAGCGCCAAGCACACAGTTCCATTATATAGAACTAGACGCGCTATGCATAACTTTCTGGGAGACAATTTACAGGAACCTTTGGATTTACGGGCTCTCTCCTCTCTCCTACAATCTCCCACACCCATACATATAGTAGCTAGAATATATGCATGTACACAAGAGGCACGTAGGCCTGGCCTAACAAAAGCAAGACTAGATTGGCAAAATGATCTGGGCATTAGCATCACAGATGTACAATAGCAACATTTTCGGTCATAAAATCAGTTTTGTTAAATAGCAGCCACAGACTGATTCATTGTAAATACATAAATATGGTATGTTATACACCGCTCATTCTAGCTAGATATGGATTTTGAGATAAACACTGTGTGCATGATGTGGAGAGGATGGGGCTGGGTTTGCACATTTGGCATGATATTGTCTCGGGGTCCAAAACATTTGAGGCAAGGTATTCCGAGCACTGGAGGCCAGAACTCCTTCCACCACACCCCATCAAAGTATAATAACTCCTCTAGGGCGCGTGCGTTACAGTCGGAGCACGGCAGTGGCTTCATTTGCAGGGCTGCCTATTCTCAACTCCTAACATTGAACATATTTTATAATTTGTGTTGTGCGGCTGTTGAATACTGATGTGCGCAGAAGCTGAATATTAATGCGCCTCGAGTAGAGCGCCAGCAATTTCTGGCAATATATACCCCACTTATAACACATGGTCAACAGTCTAGAAAAGTTGATTTAAAAAGTCAATTGAGTGCATGTAAAATGTAGATAACAAAAATGAAATGCCAGGAACCGGTCCATTAGGAGTGTGGTCTGGGGGTTTCAGTAATAGAGTTAGTACTTCTTGGTGGTCAGTGCCCCTAAGCTCTTGCAGCTGAGCTACACATTATGCACTTCCTGCTTTCTCAAATTTGCTTGAAAATACACAATTTTTCCACCATTTTTTCAAAATTTTCTCGGGGGGAAATCCCCCCGAACCCTCCTTAGGGGGTTCCGGCACGCTCGCTACGCTCGCTCGCTACGGTGCTGTATGATTATCATTTTACGCCTCACCACTTTCAAATGTCACCAGCCGCCACTGTGTTTAAAGTATTTTTCCTTCACTGGGGGCACGGTATCGACTCGCCGACGGCGAGGTTATCAACCTATTGTGAGCGCGGGGCCCCCCTCATTGGCCTTAGACGCTCGGAGCCTTTAGTTAGTTTCGGTTTTAATAGTTTCGACGTGCGTAGCCCAATTGGGCTTGTTTTTGGTAGGATTGGGCTACGCACGTCGCTACTGCCTGTTTTTTTATTAGTTTGGGGGATTTTGGTGCTGCCTTCCACCGTAGGAGGATCATTGACGCTTAGCTGGCTGAAATAACTGCTGGGCCTAGAGGGTGCACACCTCTTTGGACTTTTTCACTCTATTTATAGAGACTTTGGCTCCATTCTACGCCTGGGGGCTGCAATAAATTCATACAGCCTTTAGCTGAGGAGCTAGGTACCGGTTGCCCATAGATATATATATATATCTTCTTGTGCTGTGGGTTGGCTCCCCCCTTACTCCTCTGATATTACTTTGCCTTATCCATGAGCAAGTCTATGTATAAATGTGGTGCCACCATGGAGGACTGGGTGACCGAGGATGAGGAGAATGTCTATGCAGAGGAAGTGGTTAATCCTTCTGTTGAAGAAAAGATTGTTGAGGCTCTGGACGCCTCCGTCCAAGATTCCGTCAACAAGGCCCTGGAGAAGGCAGTTCCAGGAACTGTTCAGCAGGCTCTGCCTAGTGCTCTGAAGCCAATTACTAAACAACTGGAGAAGTTTGCAAAGATGCATGGTTTTACCTCAACTGATACCACAAAGAAGGGCGCAGCTGCCTCTCAGGCGCCTTCGGAGGCTTGGCCTCATTCCTATTCTATGCGCTCTCTGCCTGCTCCAGACTCGGGTAAGAAAACCCAGGTACAAGATACTGATACCGACACTGCCACTACTACTGATACTTCTGATGAATACCCCCCTAAAAAACGAGCAAAGAAGTCTAAGAATGTGGAATCTACACAGTCTCTGTCCACACCCTTTACTTTCGATCCGGCAGATATTGTCCACCCACAATCTTCTGACTGGCTTCCGGCACCAGAGGTCTCAGCCTATATTCATGACAACCTCCGCAAGAGTTTCGATAAAGAGGTTAGAAATAGACTCCGATCGAGTGGCCAGCAGCATGGCCGGCTAGGACGCGCCTCGCCGGAGCTCCGGCCGGGCTGCACAAGAATCCGACGATAAACAACACCCCGGAGAGCACACCCTTCACCTGGCGGTGTGTGACTACTACAGGCATCCGGTGAGCGCACTGCAGAGACGCCATCCGTGCGGAGGTACTTGGAATTTGGAGAACCGGCGGCTGGCCGGGAGCGTCCGTTGCAAGCAAAATGGCGGCGATGGGCTAGGCGGCCGCAGAGATGGAGCGGAGCAGCCCTGTGCCCCTGATCGAACACTGAGGCAGGGTCGGAGCCACAACACCACCCGGGCCTGGCCTGAGACCCGGTGGAACAGCGACAGTGGTGCCTGAACCGGAGCAGGAGGTGCGTTTGAGGTCCGGCCGCCTTTACCAAGATGGCGGCCGGCTGATTGCTGGCCCGGTACCCGAGAAACAGGGACGAAGTGGGGCTGTCCCCCACACGGCACAGCGTTGAGAGGCGGCGGCGGATGGGAGCGGTGTGCTAGAGGGGCTCCCCCCGTGGAATAGACGAGGGAGACGATCACCGGGGACGGCATCGCCTGTGTGAGCCTACGGAGACGGAGTTGGAGTGGCGGCGGCGGAGGAGGTGAGCCCGAGGGGAGACTCACCGGCGGAGGGGGCTGCCGGGGGAGAGGCTTTGTTGTGGTGGCCCGGTTCGCCCATGACCGCCCCCGCGCCCGCTTCTAAATCACCGGCATCGGCTGCGTCCCCCACCCCCCGCCCACCCAGGCAGGAAACGGAACACAGCACGGGAGCGACTGAGGTGCCCTGAGACCTGCGGAAGCAGGAGGCGGAGTGACGGCAACGAACAGAGTCACCAACGGGGGCGGCCCCTACTAGATGGCCCGGTGTGCAAAGAACTGAGTGGTCGTGGGACGCGAAGTGAGGCAGGGGCCAGGCCACAAGCTGCAGATCTGCTCATGAGAAGGCACTACGCCCAGCCGCACGGGGGCGAAAGATTCTGAAGGTACTGTGGGGGAAGCAAGACCCGAGAGTGAAGGCAGGGTCCCCTCGGTGACTATAAGGCCGGAGTGGAAGAAGTAGAGGGGACGGCGGTGTCCGGGGGACGGCCGGGGGAGCACACGACAACTGGCGGAGGCCGAGGCAATGGGGCAACCTTCTCTGCCCGCCCTAGCACCGGCGCCCCCCCCCGCGGCCTAAGTGATAAGGACAGTGAGCCTCCGACATCAGGGAGGGCAGATCTTGGCGCGACTGGGGGCCCGGCGCAGGGAGAAAGGAGTTCTTGGCGGCACGGAGGGAGGCAACCATGACGGTCCACGCAGAGCCCGGAGTTGGGTGAGAGCCCACGACACCGAGGAGTGGCACCCGGGGGGACCTGGCGGTGTGGAGGCCCTTTGGAGATATTTCCGCACAGGCCGCGGTAGCTGGAGTTGGGACGAACTTGAAGGCAACGGCCTCCGGAGTGAAATTTCCCACAAGCGCCGTGCTTCAAACATTGCAGACAGACCACCCATAGCGCCAATCTGCCTGAGACGAGGACCACCATAGGGAAGAGAGACCCGGTCCCAAAGCCAACTAAACAGGGCCCCATGGATAATTATGCGACATCAAGGCCGGCAATGGAGCACCGGCTGGAGACTTCCGGACCACAATCCGAAACAGCGATGCTGCTGGCAGCCATCCAGGCCTCTAGGAGTGACATCCAGGAATCACGGGCGGCCCTGGAGTTGAAGATTGGAGAAGTGGGCTCCGAGATAACGTTGCTGCGACAGGACTTTCGAAATCTAACGGATAGGGTGGCAGTGGCCGAAACTAGAGTCACGGACAATGAGACATCGATCACAGCCCTAAAAAGGACATGGCGGAGCTCCAGGCCTCACATTGTCACTTGCAATGGATGGTGGACGATGCTGAAAATAGATCACGGTGCAACAACCTTCGCTTTGTAGGCTTTAGAGAAGGACTCGAAGGGAGGGATATGGCCTCCTTCCTCAACGCATGGCTGAAAACTACCTTCCCGGCAGCACAGTTCTCGGCATACTTCGTCATTGAGAGGGCACACAGGGCGCTCCTGGCCAAGCCACCGGAAGGGGCAAGACCGAGACCAGTCATAGCGAGATTCCTGAACTATGCGGATAGGGATCTGATACTACGAGAAGCCAGGAAGCTGGGAGAAATCCGCTTCGAGAATGCCACCATAAGCGCCGCTCCTTTGATTCAGTAAAGACGAAACTACGATCCTTGAACATTGCCTACATGCTCCTTTTTCCAGCGAAACTCAAAGTCATCTACAAAGACAAATCCATTTTCTTTACATGCCCGGAGGACGCCTGGCTATGGCTTGAAGAACGCCCTATCCTGAACAGTAGGGAGGCGGCCGGACGAGAAGCCATGGACAAGTCAATGAGGGAAAAGACACCCTGGGAGCTGCCGAAACCACAGCGTAGATGATCAGGCAAGATGAGGAAACGTAAGCCGGCGACGCCCTATCAGACCCGTGGTGCCAGTGAAAGAAGAGGGGGCAGATCAACGTCTCCGGGAAACGAATCAGTAGCGGGCTCTAGGTTTAGCTGCCTGCGGAATGGCATCCGTTCTGAAGGAGACGAGGAGGAGGACTCGGAGGGACATGTTTCAGGAGGAGGTGAAGATGACGGTCTTGGCGATTCAGTCCACCAGTTAGTCAAAGAAATACAGCAATTGGAGCAGGACTCGTCGGGGCAGGGACCCGCAACAGACCTCAGGACTCACACTCATGAGTGTGGATCTCCAGGGACCAGTGAGATAGCAGCCCGGCCACCGGGAGCACACAAGTTGACACGCCCTTCAATGTTGTTTGAGTTGTTTATACAGTTATTTGGTGCGTGATGGGGGGATGTGTGGGAGGGCGACAGGCCTTCTCCCGTGGATAGTTTGGTCCCAGGTTGGGATGCGACTGGAAGGGGAGTGAAGGACTGGGTTTTTCTAAGACCCAGCGGTGCCAGGGATAACACCTAAAACCTTCGTGGGTAACCTGTTCCGGCGTACAAATGACAGAGACACGGGACACTTCCTTCGGCGTCAAAGATTCGAGGTTTATTACTGCAGGGAACACAGAAGTCACGAGAAGTACATAGCATGTAAGTTCACGGAGTCTGATTCAACTTGTATCTGTGGATCGCTCTTCTTATATAGTTTTCAAGCATAGGATAACATGGTGCACAAAGGTTTACAACTTGGTTCCCATCGTAAAGATCATAAGGGGGTCGCTTTCATGTATTCAGGGCCCGGAACATAATTACAGTAGCATTCGGCAGTTCCCAACTGTAAAAGTACATCTTCCCACCATTAGTACATTTCATTCGGCAGTAAACGAATCAAGGAAGAGGCAGAAATAGGTGCAGAGGAAAGCGAGGACAGTGAACAGATCGAAAAGGGTGTAAAAGGGGTGGTATCGGGAAACACGAGTTGCAGGCATCAAAGGGATGTGCCTAATGAATGCACAACTGAGACAATAGACCGGCACGGCAAGATGAGCCTCGAGCGGGGCCATCTGCCTTACAGTGCCATCCCCCTCATCATGAAGACACCTTCAAAGGAACACATGTCTTCCGCAAGAGTTTGGGAATCCCAGGGTCGCGAAGCGGACAGCGTCCGTTCGCTGGCTACTTGAGGGCAAGAAACAAAATGGATGCCGTATCGAAGATGGAACCCGTGGGTTCAGATGAAGAAACCCACGAAACAAACGAATGGTTTAGGTTAGCACAGCGAAAACGCGTACACCCACTAAACTCGTCATTTGCGGTTCATAGATACCAGACTCGACCATATTCGTGCGAGTCGAAAACACCACTTACAATTGTCACGGAACCTCAGACGCTCCTTTTGCCCTCATGTAGGCAAGCACTAGTCGGAATCAAAATCGATCTCGATATTCATCAGACCATCTAGATGCTGTTGCAACATAATTCTATCCATCAGAGTTCCTTTGGTAACAGGCGGCTGCTTTATACACGTCGTAGCACAGAGGCCACATAAGGCAGGACCACACTGCACACAAAGACAACACGTGAACAGGAATGCTACAACAACCCCGATGATCATCAGAATCTTCCAACCCCAAGTCGACATCAGGCCCCAAAACCACCCGAGTAGCGTCCAATCCCCTACGTCCACGTGTATGGACTCAGAGATCTTATGCAACTTCGAGATGACTTGATAGACAGTCGGAGCGTTGTCAGGAATGAAAATACAACAGCTCGAATGGATCACCTTACATACTCCACCTCGATCTGCTAAAATGACGTCTAAAACCATACGATTTTGTAACGTCATAAGCCTATCCGCCTGAAGCTCTGCTGTGATATTACCAAGGGCACTGGCCGTGATATTAGCGGTCGATTCCACCACTCGAGTCAACTGTCTCAGGTTCCTACTATTGATCATAGGCCCCCAAAACGGCAAGAAACCCTTGAAAAAGTCTCCTGCCTCTTGACCGGCAGTGTCCTCTTTGCTAATCACGCCCCTCACAACTCTGGTCTTGTGGTAATCGGAGGCGACTGTAAATGTCGGTGGCAACAAGTTTGCAATATAACAGGTGCCCGCGAAGTCAAAGGGCAACCATGTAAATGCACGGTCGTAACAAACAAAGTACGTACCCTTGGCAGTCAGGAGAACAGGGGAAGAGAGCATCGGTAAGACATACGTCTCAGAGCAAGCACTCTCCCCGAGGTGAGCTCTCGGGCTTCGGCCACGACCTTTTAGACAAAAATTACCAAGGTGGGGTACGATCCATATTGGAGACGAGCTTTTGAGCTGTCTTTCGCCCACGAGCGCACTATACTCAACCTCACTCAGATCCCTATAGGCTCGCACCTCTTCCTCTGGGATGAGCGACGGCTCATAGATATCCCTATCTAAATCAGCAATCGCTATTGCCAAAGGCTTATGGTACGGACCGGGACCAAAGTGTGGAGAACGTGGCTCTCGATTGGGGTAAGAATCTAGTGCGCTTCGAAACATTGTTTGGAATGCTCGAGCTGAACCCTGGGAATTATAAGGAAGGACCAAGTACGGAATGCCCCTATCGGTGGTATGTGGCATTAACCCGCACACCCAACAATTGGTAATGTTCATCACCAACTGATGCTGATGAAGGAGCTGAACAAAGGAATTGTTCATGAATTCCGCACGTCTAACCTGCTCGTGTTGGGGTAAGATGTGGAAGGAATGAGGAGAGACAGTGGAGGTAAGTTTAGGTTCAGAAGAAGGGGTAGGTGAGGCAGAAGACAACAATGACTGTATCATGTAATACACCCCACCCACCAATAACGAGGAAACAGTTAAGAACAGAAGGAACACCTGAAACATGAAACATTTTGTACGTGAAATTCTGCGTAATTCGAATCTTTGGGCCTGAGCCCTTTCCAATTCCGACAGCTTCGAGAAAGCCATCCTCTAAAACCGTCCGCTACGTTCTTGACGCACTTCGTTCTGTGTAGCAGTAGTCAATCCCCAGGAGTTCCTAGGAATCGACGGTCTCTGACCTAATGTCAAGACCTACTAACCAGAAGGAAGTACCCGCGCGGCCCTACGGTCCACCCGGATGTAAGGTATCTTTAATCAATAATATTTACAAAATCTCCTAGCTGTGGAAGCAAAAACACATACATAGAAAAAAAGGCTCAAAATTCACGAAATCACAATTATGCAAGTGTGTTCAGACTGAATAGTGGCAATGGGGTAACGTGGATGTCAGGGGAGAAAGCAAAGATAATTTTATTTGTCTCTAGTATTGGATCGAAGAAAATATCGGCTTCTCCCAGGACGTGTCTGTTCGTCAAACAGTTGATCCGGTGATGAGACAGAGTTCTGTTGATCAGTCAATTGTTCAGATCTTGAGTTCTGTGATGACAAATGTTCAACAATATCGTTCTGCTGCACTGAGGTATCTCCGACAGGCTGAGCGTCGCTAAATGGAACAAAGTTCGGCACAGTTTCAGCTTCAGACGAGGCGATGCCCTTCCTCACCCACGAGTCTGCTGGTAAAGGTATAGGTACCTTTTTGGTATGGGTGGCATGCACCCAGTTCTTACGCCCTTCCAAACGAACAGCAGTCCTCGTGGCAAGGAGCACTTGGTAGGGTCCGGTAAAACGAGGCTCAAGGTTGCGCTTCCGGCCAAAATTCCTCGTCACCACCCAGTCTCCGGGCTGGAGCTGGTGGCCTGGACCCTCCGTCTGCGTCGGCAGTGCTTCAAAGACCTGTTGGTGAATTAACCTCAGTTTAGCAGTCAGATCATGAAGATAATCGATCAACATTGGGTACTCAAGATCAGGGAACACACTGGGTCTAGGGACCCCCCAAACATTGGCAGGGCGGCCGAACACAATCTCATAGGGACTGAGCCCTACTCAGGAGTGTACAGTCGCCCTGGTTGACAGAAGAGCTAAGGGCAAGGCATCAGGCCACGAGAGACCAGTCGTAGCCTGAATCTTCGCTAGCTTAAGTTTAAGGGTGCCATTATACCCTTCAACCAAACCTGCTGACTGGGGATGATTGGCGCTGTGGAATTTCTGTGTAATTCCAAGGCCCTTACATACATTCTTCATCACACTCCCCACAAACTCACTTCCGTTATCGGACCATACAACCCGTGGCATTCCATACCGAGGAAAATATTCCTTCAGTAGGATTTTCGCAGTGGACAGAGCAGTGTTGTCTTTGAGAGGGTAGGCTTCGATCCATCGGGAGAATGCACAAACCACAACTAAAACGTACTTTAAGTTATTGCATCGCTCCATATGGATGAAGTCTAGCTGAATCACCTCAAAGGGACATGAAGGGGGAGCAAAATGGCCAGGGGGTGTAGGAGTTCCCTTACCAGGATTGTACATCATACATATCATACAATTCTTAACCAATCTCTCAGCACACTTAGTAATACCATCATTCTTCCATACAGGGGACAACAACTTGCAGATACCTTTCGCACTAATATGTGCCAAGCCGTGTGCCATCGTCACAACAGCCAGCACATACGCATCCGGCAACATCCACCTCTTATTCTCCGACAAATCGATCCAACAACCATTCGCATCCAACTTTCTAGGTACTCTCTTTCCACTTCGTCTTTTCAGACTCAGTGGCCTCGTTCTGAATCGCTTTTACACTCTCGATGGTGTCCTCACACATACCAGTTTCTGCAGGCCACCTTACCGAACTCGCCACATACATTTTAGTGCTAAGGTTCCTGGCAGTCTCCTTAGCAATCTCATCAGCGAACACATTACCTCGACTAACATCATCCGTCACCTTACGGTGTGCACTACATTTAATAATCGCCACCTGCTCTGGCAATGTAAGTGCATCCAAAAGATCATTCACAAGCTGTCCATGCTCAATCTTTGTACCATGCGATGTCATAAAACCTCTCTCTCTCCACAAACGTCCAAAACTGTGCAAAACACCAAATGCATACTGGCTGTCCGTAAACACATTCACCCGTTTCCCTTTCGACAACACGCACGCCCTAGTCAAGGCAATCAGCTCTGCCGCCTGTGCAGAATTCTGATTCAATCTTGCAGTCTCCACAACCGTACTCAACGTCACCACAGCATACGCAGTCGTCACATCACCATTCGGCAACTTAAAACACGACCCATCCACATACAGGGTCCCATCGGGATCTTCCAATGGAGTATTTTTCAGGTCCACACGACCTTTTGTTTCTTCCTCAGTTCGTAAGTAGCAGTCATGAGGTGCTACTTCGTCTGATTCCATACTGATTGGCAACAAAGTCGCCGGGTTCAAGACATTACAGTGTTTTATTTGAATGTGACTTGCCAAAAGCGTCAGCTCATACCCAGACAACCTTGCACTCGTCAGGTGTTGGGTTTTCGTACGATTCAAGAGAGTGTCAACTGCATGCGGAACCATCACCGTAAGCATATTATCCATAACCAATCCTGCAGATTGTCGGATGGACACCGCAGCTGCCGCTGTCGCTCTTAGACAACTCGGCAATGCTCTAGCTACTGGGTCCAAGGTCGAGGAAAAATATGCACATGGACGCTGCTTACCACCGAATTGTTGCGTTAAGACACTCAACGCACAACCTTCCCTCTCGTGAACGTATAGTGTAAACGGCTTACTGTAGTCAGGAGTACCTAACACAGGGGCCGAACACAACGCATCACGCAATTCAGAAAAACTTTTCTGACATTCTTCCGTCCATGGTAAAGGAGTTGGAACATCCTTGCACGTAAGAGCCACCAATGGTTTCGCTAGCAATGAAAAATTTGGAATCCATTGCCTGCAGTATGACGTGATACCTAAAAAGGCACGCACATCTCTCTGAGTTGTTGGGACAGTCATTCGAGCAATCGCTGCAATTCTCTCTGGGGTCAACCTTCTTCCCTCCTTTGACAATAAGTGACCTAGATAGGTTACTTCTTGGCAACAATATTGTAGTTTAGAAGGTGACACCTTGTGATGTAAGTCACAGAGATGCTGCAACAACGACACCGTAGCAATTTTGCAAATGTCCTGAGTATCCGCAGCCACCAATAAGTCATCGACATATTGGATCAAGGCCGCACCGGCCGGCAACACAAACGCATCAAGTTGGCTCTTCAAGGCTTGACTGTATATCGATGGACTCTCACAGTAGCCCTGAGGAGCGCGTTTAAACCAAAAGCTGCGGCCGACCAAGAGAGAAACCGAAAAGGTCCCTACTCTCCTCAGCAATCGGAATGCTGAAGAAAGCATTCTTCAGATCGATCACCGAGAACCAAGATGCAGAGGCTGGAATCAGAGTCAGTAGAGCCGTTATGTCGGGCACCACAGGGAACTGAGGAATCACAATTTTATTCACCTCCCGTAAATCGATGACAAAACGATAAACAGGAGGCTTTGATGGATCGGTGCGTTTCAGAATGGGCAACACAGGGCTATTGCACACGTTTCCCCGAGTCTCCTCGATAACATCTTTCTCAATCAGATCGTAGATGATCGCTAACAGTGCTCGCTCACCATCAAGGGAGATACGATACTGGGGAATACGTGGCAAACGCACATTACATTTCAGGTGAACAACATAAGGGGAGATGTCAAGCAGGCCCACGTCATTGGGACCTGTTGCCCACAAAGATGCAGGAAGAGAACTCAATTCCGGTGGAAGCTTATCGATGGACAAGTACATAGGAGAGACAACTTTCTCACCCAATGTAAGCTTTACTCCCGCAGGAGAACAATACAAAGTCGCATACAGACGTTTCAGTAAATCCAGGCCCAAAAGATTTTCACCACAACCAGTAGTCAAAATCAAGGGAGCTTTCAGCTCACGAGGCCCAATTGCAAGGGGCAAAGGGCGCGAAACCGGATTGCTAACAGGGGCGCCAGAGAATCCAACGGAAACATTTGTTAAGCCAGACAAAGGTGCGCCAGGGAGTTTCGAATGCATAATGGAACTTTTCGCTGCACCAGTGTCCAACAGAAAAGGCTCAACGACGCCCGAGGTGGCAACTGCGACGTAAGGCCCTCTCTGATCAACCGGAACTGATACTACTCCCTCTCCTTGTCTATGGCTGTCCTAGTAATTACCGTCGTCAGTGCCCTGATCGACGTAATAATCGTCCACATTATACTGTGCAGATCTTCCTTGCGACGATCAACGCTGATCGAAACAATTATTAGAATCAGAAGAATTATTAGAACGATCGTTTTGAGCACCGCGGCCTCTACCTCGTGATGCCTGTTGAGGACCACTACGACCTCCTCTAGATGAATTACCACTATTTCGATCACGCAAAACTGGACAATCAAATTTCAAATGACCCTCTCCCCTACAATAGGCACACTGATTGTTCCCCAGCGTAGATCTCTGCGAAGAGGAGTCATTTCGTGATTGCGGCCTATTCGACTGAGACTGCGATCGATTCCGCTGTTGCGAATCATTCTGATTCGAACGTGGAGGATACGCTTGTTGCAACAACACTTTCGTTTTGCGTTCTTTCATCTTTTTATCGGCACGATCGTTTTCCTCTTTCTCTCTATTCTCATAATATTGGGCCGTAGCCAATATCTGAGCAGAAGTGGAAACAGCCCACGCACTCTCTGAATTCCGTAATTTGTTGCTTAAGTCCGGCAACAAATTCGAGACAAACTTGTCCACAAACAACCTCTGACCTCCCTCAGTGCCCATATCCTGACCACTATGATCAATGAATGCCTCCTCAAATCTCGTAAAGAAATCAGAGACACTCTCATCCTTCTTTTGCTTGCAAGCGGACAACTTGTCCCAATTTACTTTCATAGCCGGCATAAGCGTCTTCATAAGAGGTATTATTCTCTGAGGGAGATTAGCAATCAACTGTTCGGGCTTAGCCCCACCAACTTGCAAGGCATCCGCAGCAAGAAGTGCAGCCCAGTCACCGCCTAATTCCGCCGCATGGTCTTCCTGACGAATCTTTGCCCATACCGGTTGCTGTACGACATTGCCAAACAACATATCAATGTCGGCAAGATTCATCACCGTCGCATCCAATAGCTGAGACAATTCTTTATAATACCCTGCAGGGTTTTTGCGTGGGTCAGGCAAAGATTGCTTTACCTGCAAAACTTCTGACCGTTTCCACTGAAGATGTATCCATACTCTCTGAAAGTATGGCAGAATCGCAGGATTAGCAGCAGGATTACCTGGCATCCACACCGGTGGAACCTCGCGCATGGGATACTGACCAGGCGCTGCCAGTGGTTCCTCAATGTCTTCTAAAAACAATGCCAGAGGCATTATAGAAGGACGAAAAGATAGCAGCTGCTCGACAGCACGTCGAACATTGCTACCCACCAGTATTCCGCTCGCAAACTGGAGCTGAAGATTAGTTAGAGCAGTCAATACATCATCGGACGCATCAGCTGATATTTGATCACGTAAAAGCTTGCACATTTCCTCAAACACGAACCTCTGTGTCGGTACGTTGAATTGAGAGAACGTATCAAGCACTATACGTGGAGGATTCCTAAGAGGGTATCTAATCCAACCCATCGCCATGTTATACAGCGAGTCACGCTCCCTACCACCAGGAAGCTGACTTCGCCTTTGGGGACCATCAGAACCAGCGGACTCAAGAACCGGTCCAAGAGAAGTAAAGAAGTTTGCAGCGACAGAAGGGGTACGACGTTCGGCAGATGGGGTAGTAGAGTAACACACCGGGGTAACAAGAGAGGTGTCAGGAACAGAAGGAACAGCAGGAGTAACCAGAACAGTAGGAGCAGCGGGAGCAGGAGTATGAGGAAGTACAAGCGGGGGAGCAGTAGGAACGGGAGCAGGTAGAGGAGCAGGAACAGGTTGAAGAACGGGAACAGGTTGGGGTACAGGAACAGGAGCAGGTTGAGGAACAGGGACAGGGGGAACCACAGGAACTGCGGTACCCTGTGCATACGGAGGTGGTGACTTCAAGAGATAGGACAACAAGGGGTCCTCAACTACTTCCTCCTGCTTATCCGTACCCGTCGGTAAAACGGGGTAACACTTATCCACAGTCATACGCTGCAATCTATCGAAAACTTCCTTTTCCTTTTCCTCCTTATCTCGCTGGAACTGCTCTGCGTTTCGTACCGTCGTAACAATCCCTTCTCTTTTATTACGTTTAAGCTGCTTGATTTCTTTCTGCTTGGCTTCTTTACGCCACAACCCGAAAGAATCAAACATGGCGGACCTTGCCTTTCTTTGGAACAATTTAGCTTCAAGATTATATAAAATCGGGGCCTCAAAACTACCATGAGGTGGCCAACTAATGACACCGTCTTTTTTAGTGTAACGAACCCAACACTCATTGAATGTAATTGGTCCCAAACCATGGCGACTGCATAATTCGTAAGTAGGAGTTCCAACCGGAGGTATCTGACACGAGTCCTCCAGTCGGGAATCCGCACCACAACCTCTAAAGCAACTGAACAAAGTACTACGGCCAGGCATCGTGCACACTAACCGAGTTTCACAAACGTCAAGGGTTATAGGATTACAATGTCCCTGCAAAGAGCAAAAACCCTCGGTTTTTGGCGACTGCAGACGTCAAATATCACAACAAAGAACAAAATACCAAGAACCACAAATGCAATGGAACCATGCAACAACTAAGCACCCACAACAAAGGACTCTGGGAGCGACCCACAAATACTTAACTCAAAGATCAATGGCGTCACCAGGAAGGCCCGTCAATCGTCTCGCTGTACCAAGGTCTACTCCAGGCGCCAAAACAGGTCTACAGTCAGGGCAGCAGTCCGTCGCAGCCGTAAGGAGGCGGGGATCTTCGCGGGAAAAGTCGTCGGGCCACTTGTTTCGACAACAGGATCGATGAAGCTGGTGCACCTTCCCTCGGAGATTTCACACGAAGTTCCTCACGATCGTCGGGCTTTGGACCGGTACCACTGATGCAGCCCCACGTTGGGCGCCAACTGAAGGACTGGGTTTTTCTAAGACCCAGCGGTGCCAGGGATAACACCTAAAACCTTCGTGGGTAACCTGTTCCGGCGTACAAATGACAGAGACACGGGACACTTCCTTCGGCGTCAAAGATTCGAGGTTTATTACTGCAGGGAACACAGAAGTCACGAGAAGTACATAGCATGTAAGTTCACGGAGTCTGATTCAACTTGTATCTGTGGATCGCTCTTCTTATACAGTTTTCAATCATAGGATAACATGGTGCACAAAGGTTTACAACTTGGTTCCCATCGTAAAGATAATAAGGGGGTCGCTTTCATGTATTCAGGGCCCGGAACATAATTACAGTAGCATTCGGCAGTTCCCAACTGTAAAAGTACATCTTCCCACCATTAGTACATTCCATTCGGCAGTAAACGAATCAAGGAAGAGGCAGAAATAGGTGCAGAGGAAAGCGAGGACAGTGAACAGATCGAAAAGGGTGTAAAAGGGGTGGTATCGGGAAACACGAGTTGCAGGCATCAAAGGGATGTGCCTAATGAATGCACAACTGAGACAATAGACCGGCACGGCAAGATGAGCCTCGAGCGGGGCCATCTGCCTTACAGTGCCATCCCCCTCATCATGAAGACACCTTCAAAGGAACACGTGTCTTCCGCAAGAGTTTGGGAATCCCAGGGTCGAGAAGCGGACAGCGTCCGTTCGCTGGCTACTTGAGGGCAAGAAACAAAATGGATGCCGTATCGAAGATGGAACCCGTGGGTTCAGATGAAGAAACCCACGAAACAAACGAACGGTTTAGGTTAGCACAGCGAAAACGCGTACACCCACTAAACTCGTCATTTGCGGTTCATAGATACCAGACTCGACCATATTCGTGCGAGTCGAAAACACCACTTACAATTGTCACGGAACCTCAGACGCTCCTTTTGCCCTCATGTAGGCAAGCACTAGTCGGAATCAAAATCGATCTCGATATTCATCAGACCATCTAGATGCTGTTGCAACATAATTCTATCCATCAGAGTTCCTTTGGTAACAGGCGGCTGCTTTATACACGTCGTAGCACAGAGGCCACATAAGGCAGGACCACACTGCACACAAAGACAACACGTGAACAGGAATGCTACAACAACCCCGATGATCATCAGAATCTTCCAAACCCAAGTCGACATCAGGCCCCAAAACCACCCGAGTAGCGTCCAATCCCCTACGTCCACGTGTATGGACTCAGAGATCTTATGCAACTTCGAGATGACTTGATAGACAGTCGGAGCGTTGTCAGGAATGAAAATACAACAGCTCGAATGGATCACCTTACATACTCCACCTCGATCTGCTAAAATGACGTCTAAAACCATACGATTTTGTACGTCATAAGCCTATCCGCCTGAAGCTCTGCTGTGATATTACCAAGGGCACTGGCCGTGATATTAGCGGTCGATTCCACCACTCGAGTCAACTGTCTCAGGTTCCTACTATTGATCATAGGCCCCCAAAACGGCAAGAAACCCTTGAAAAAGTCTCCTGCCTCTTGACCGGCAGTGTCCTCTTTGCTAATCACGCCCCTCACAACTCTGGTCTTGTGGTAATCGGAGGCGACTGTAAAAGTCGGTGGCAACAAGTTTGCAATATAACAGGTGCCCGCGAAGTCAAGGGGCAACCATGTAAATGCACGGTCGTAACAAACAAAGTACGTACCCTTGGCAGTCAGGAGAACAGGGGAAGAGAGCATCGGTAAGACATACGTCTCAGAGCAGGCACTCTCCCCGAGGTGAGCTCTCGGGCTTCGGCCACGACCTTTTAGACAAAAATTACCAAGGTGGGGTACGATCCATATTGGAGACGAGCTTTTGAGCTGTCTTTCGCCCACGAGCGCACTATACTCAACCTCACTCAGATCCCTATAGGCTCGCACCTCTTCCTCTGGGATGAGCGACGGCTCATAGATATTCCTATCTAAATCAGCAATCGCTATTGCCAAAGGCTTATGGTACGGACCGGGACCAAAGTGTGGAGAACGTGGCTCTCGAATGGGGTAAGAATCTAGTGCGCTTCGAAACATTGTTTGGAATGCTCGAGCTGAACCCTGGGAATTATAAGGAAGGACCAAGTACGGAATGCCCCTATCGGTGGTATGTGGCATTAACCCGCACACCCAACAATTGGTAATGTTCATCACCAACTGATGCTGATGAAGGAGCTGAACAAAGGAATTGTTCATGAATTCCGCACGTCTAACCTGCTCGTGTTGGGGTAAGATGTGGAAGGAATGAGGAGAGACAGTGGAGGTAAGTTTAGGTTCAGAAGAAGGGGTAGGTGAGGCAGAAGGCAACAATGACTGTATCATGTAATACACCCCACCCACCAATAACGAGGAAACAGTTAAGAACAGAAGGAACACCTGAAACATGAAGCATTTTGTACGTGAAATTCTGCGTAATTCGAATCTTTGGGCCTGAGCCCTTTCCAATTCCGACAGCTTCGAGAAAGCCATCCTCTAAAACCGTCCGCTACGTTCTTGACGCACTTCGTTCTGTGTAGCAGTAGTCAATCCCCAGGAGTTCCTAGGAATCGACAGTCTCTGACCTAATGTCAAGACCTACTAACCAGAAGGAAGTACCCGCGCGGCCCTACGGTCCACCCGGATGTATGGTATCTTTAATCAATAATATTTACAAAATCTCCTAGCTGTGGAAGCAAAAACACATACATAGAAAAAAGGCTCAAAATTCACGAAATCACAATTATGCAAGTGTGTTCAGACTGAATAGTGGCAATGGGGTAACGTGGATGTCAGGGGAGAAAGCAAAGATAATTTTATTTGTCTCTAGTATTGGATCGAAGAAAATATCGGCTTCTCCCAGGACGTGTCTGTTCGTCAAACAGTTGATCCGGTGATGTGACAGAGTTCTGTTGATCAGTCAATTGTTCAAATCTTGAGTTCTGTGATGACAAATGTTCAACAATATCGTTCTGCTGCACTGAGGTATCTCCGACAGGCTGAGCGTCGCTAAATGGAACAAAGTTCGGCACAGTTTCAGCTTCAGACGAGGCGATGCCCTTCCTCACCCACGAGTCTGCTGGTAAAGGTATAGGTACCTTTTTGGTATGGGTGGCATGCACCCAGTTCTTACGCCCTTCCAAACGAACAGCAGTCCTCGTGGCAAGGAGCACTTGGTAGGGTCCGGTAAAACGAGGCTCAAGGTTGCGCTTCCGGCCAAAATTCCTCGTCACCACCCAGTCTCCGGGCTGGAGCTGGTGGCCTGGACCCTCCGTCTGCGTCGGCAGTGCTTCAAAGACCTGTTGGTGAATTAACCTCAGTTTAGCAGTCAGATCATGAAGATAATCGATCAACATTGGGTACTCAAGATCAGGGAACACACTGGGTCTAGGGACCCCCCAAACATTGGCAGGGCGGCCGAACACAATCTCATAGGGACTGAGCCCTACTCAGGAGTGTACAGTCGCCCTGGTTGACAGAAGAGCTAAGGGCAAGGCATCAGGCCACGAAAGACCAGTCGTAGCCTGAATCTTCGCTAGCTTAAGTTTAAGGGTGCCATTATACCCTTCAACCAAACCTGCTGACTGGGGATGATTGGCGCTGTGGAATTTCTGTGTAATTCCAAGGCCCTTACATACATTCTTCATCACACTCCCCACAAACTCACTTCCGTTATCGGACCATACAACCCGTGGCATTCCATACCGAGGAAAATATTCCTTCAGTAGGATTTTCGCAGTGGACAGAGCAGTGTTGTCTTTGAGAGGGTAGGCTTCGATCCATCGGGAGAATGCGCAAACCACAACTAAAATGTACTTTAAGTTATTGCATCGCTCCATATGGATGAAGTGTAGCTGAATCACCTCAAAGGGACATGAAGGGGGAGCAAAATGGCCAGGGGGTGTAGGAGTTCCCTTACCAGGATTGTACATCATACATATCATACAATTCTTAACCAATCTCTCAGCACACTTAGTAATACCATCATTCTTCCATACAGGGGACAACAACTTGCAGATACCTTTCGCACTAATATGTGCCAAGCCGTGTGCCATCGTCACAACAGCCAGCACATACGTATCCGGCAACATCCACCTCTTATTCTCCGACAAATCGATCCAACAACCATTCGCATCCAACTTTCCCGTACTCTCTTTCAACTTCGTCTTTTCAGACTCAGTGGCCTCCTTCTGAATCGCTTTTACACTCTCGATGGTGTCCTCACACATACCAGTTTCTGCAGGCCACCTTACCGAACTCGCCACATACATTTTAGTGCTAAGGTTCCTGGCAGTCTCCTTAGCAATCTCATCAGCGAACACATTACCTCGACTAACATCATCCGTCACCTTACGGTGTGCACTACATTTAATAATCGCCACCTGCTCTGGCAATGTAAGTGCATCCAAAAGATCATTCACAAGCTGTCCATGCTGAATCTTTGTACCATGCGATGTCATAAAACCTCTCTCTCTCCACAAACGTCCAAAACTGTGCGCAACACCAAATGCATACTGGCTGTCCGTAAACACATTCACCCGTTTCCCTTTCGACAACACGCACGCCCTAGTCAAGGCAATCAGCTCTGCCGCCTGTGCAGAATTCTGATTCAATCTTGCAGTCTCCACAACCGTACTCAACGTCACCACAGCATACGCAGTCGTCACATCACCATTCGGCAACTTAAAACACGACCCATCCACATACAGGGTCCCATCGGGATCTTCCAATGGAGTATTTTTCAGGTCCACACAACCTTTTGTTTCTTCCTCAGTTCGTAAGTAGCAGTCATGAGGTGCTACTTCGTCTGATTCCATACTGATTGGCAACAAAGTCGCCGGTTTCAAGACATTACAGCGTTTTATTTGAATGTGACTTGCCAAAAGCGTCAGCTCATACCCAGACAACCTTGCACTCGTCAGGTGTTGGGTTTTCGTACGATTCAAGAGAGTGTCAACTGCATGCGGAACCATCACTGTAAGCATATTATCCATAACCAATCCTGCAGATTGTCGGATGGACACCGCAGCTGCCGCTGTCGCTCTTAGACAACTCGGCAATGCTCTAGCTACTGGGTCCAAGGTCGAGGAAAAATATGCACATGGACGCTGCTTACCACCGAATTGTTGCGTTAAGACACTCAACGCACAACCTTCCCTCTCGTGAACGTATAGTGTAAACAGCTTACTGTAGTCAGGAGTACCTAACACAGGGGCCGAACACAACGCATCACGCAATTCAGAAAAACTTTTCTGACATTCTTCCGTCCATGGTAAAGGAGTTGGAACATCCTTGCACGTAAGAGCCACCAATGGTTTCGCTAGCAATGAAAAATTTGGAATCCATTGCCTGCAGTATGACGTGATACCTAAAAAGGCACGCACATCTCTCTGAGTTGTTGGGACAGTCATTCGAGCAATCGCTGCAATTCTCTCTGGGGTCAACCTTCTTCCCTCCTTTGACAATAAGTGACCTAGATAGGTTACTTCTTGGCAACAATATTGTAGTTTAGAAGGTGTCTGACACCTTGTGATGTAAGTCACAGAGATGCTGCAACAACGACACCGTAGCAATTTTGAAAATGTCCTGAGTATCCGCAGCCACCATTAAGTCATCGACATATTGGATCAAGGCCGCACCGGCCGGCAACACAAACGCATCAAGTTGGCTCTTCAAGGCTTGACTGTATATCGATGGACTCTCACAGTAGCCCTTAGGAGCGCGTTTAAACCTAAAGCTGCGGCCACCAAGAGAGAAACCGAAAAGGTCCCTACTCTCCTCAGCAATCGGAATGCTGAAGAAAGCATTCTTCAGATCGATCACCGAGAACCAAGATGCAGAGGCTGGAATCAGAGTCAGTAGAGCCGTTATGTCGGGCACCACAGGGAACTGAGGAATCACAATTTTATTCACCTCCCGTAAATCGATGACAAAACGATAAACAGGAGGCTTTGATGGATCGGTGCGTTTCAGAATGGGCAACACAGGGCTATTGCACACGTTTCCCCGAGTCTCCTCGATAACATCTTTCTCAATCAGATCGTAGATGATCGTTAACAGTGCTCGCTCACCATCAAGGGAGATACGATACTGGGGAATACTTGGCAAACGCACATTACATTTCAGGTGAACAACATAAGGGGAGATGTCAAGCAGGCCCACGTCATTGGGACCTGTTGCCCACAAAGATGCAGGAAGAGAACTCAATTCCGGTGGAAGCTTGTCGATGGACAAGTACATAGGAGAGACAACTTTCTCACCCAATGTAAGCTTTACTCCCGCAGGAGAACAATACAAAGTCGCATACAGACGTTTCAGTAAATCCAGGCCCAAAAGATTTTCACCACAACCAGTAGTCAAAATCAAGGGAGCTTTCAGCTCACGAGGCCCAATTGCAAGGGGCAAAGGGCGCGAAACCGGATTGCTAACAGGGGCGCCAGAGAATCCAACGGAAACATTTGTTAAGCCAGACAAAGGTGCGCCAGGGAGTTTCGAATGCATAATGGAACTTTTCGCTGCACCAGTGTCCAACAGAAAAGGCTCAACGACGCCCGAGGTGGCAACTGCGACGTAAGGCCCTCTCTGATCAACCGGAACTGATACTACTCCCTCTCCTTGTCTATGGCTGTCCTAGTAATTACCGTCGTCAGTGCCCTGATCGACGTAATAATCGTCCACATTATACTGTGCAGATCTTCCTTGCGACGATCCACGCTGATCGAAACAATTATTAGAATCAGAAGAATTATTAGAACGATCGTTTTGAGCACCGCGGCCTCTACCTCGTGATGCCTGTTGAGGACCACTACGACCTCCTCTAGATGAATTACCACTATTTCGATCACGCAAAACTGGACAATCAAATTTCAAATGACCCTCTCCCCTACAATAGGCACACTGATTGTTCCCCAGCGTAGATCTCTGCGAAGAGGAGTCATTTCGTGATTGCGGCCTATTCGACTGAGACTGCGATCGATTCTGCTGTTGCGAATCATTCTGATTCGAACGTGGAGGATACGCTTGTTGCAACAACACTTTCGTTTTGAGTTCTTTCGTCTTTTTATCGCCACGATCGTTTTCCTCTTTCTCTCTATTCTCATAATATTGGGCCGTAGCCAATATCTGAGCAGAAGTGGAAACAGCCCACGCACTCTCTGAATTCCGTAATTTGTTGCTTAAGTCCGGCAACAAATTCGAGACAAACTTGTCCACAAACAACCTCTGACCTCCCTCAGTGCCCATATCCTGACCACTATGATCAATGAATGCCTCCTCAAATCTCGTAAAGAAATCAGAGACACTCTCATCCTTCTTTTGCTTGCAAGCGGACAACTTGTCCCAATTTACTTTCATAGCCGGCATAAGCGTCTTCATAAGAGTTATTATTCTCTGAGGGAGATTAGCAATCAACTGTTCGGGCTTAGCCCCACCAACTTGCAAGGCATCCGCAGCAAGAAGTGCAGCCCAGTCACCGCCTAATTCCGCCGCATGGTCTTCCTGACGAATCTTTGCCCATACCGGTTGCTGTACGACATTGCCAAACAACATATCAATGTCGGCAAGATTCATCACCGTCGCATCCACTAGCTGAGACAATTCTTTATAATACCCTGCAGGGTTTTTGCGTGGGTCAGGCAAAGATTGCTTTACCTGCAAAACTTCTGACCGTTTCCACGGAAGATGTATCCATACTCTCTGAAAGTATGGCAGAATCGCAGGATTAGCAGCAGGATTACCTGGCATCCACACCGGTGGAACCTCGCGCATGGGATACTGACCAGGCGCTGCCAGTGGTTCCTCAATGTCTTCTAAAAACAATGCCCGAGGCATTATAGAAGGACGAAAAGATAGCAGCTGCTCGACAGCACGTCGAACATTGCTACCCACCAGTATTCCGCTCGCAAACTGGAGCTGAAGATTAGTTAGAGCAGTCAATACATCATCGGACGCATCAGCTGATATTTGATCACGTAAAAGCTTGCACATTTCCTCAAACACGAACCTCTGTGTCGGTACGTTGAATTGAGAGAACGTATCAAGCACTATATGTGGAGGATTCCTAAGAGGGTATCTAATCCAACCCATCGCCATGTTATACAGCGAGTCACGCTCCCTACCACCAGGAAGCTGACTTCGCTTTTGGGGACCATCAGAACCAGCGGACTCAAGAACCGGTCCAAGAGAAGTAAAGAAGTTTGCAGCGACAGAAGGGGTACGACGTCGAGCAGATGGGGTAGTAGAGTAACACACCGGGGTAACAAGAGAGGTGTCAGGAACAGAAGGAACAGCAGGAGTAACCAGAACAGTAGGAGCAGCGGGAGCAGGAGTATGAGGAAGTACAAGCGGGGGAGCAGTAGGAACGGGAGCAGGTAGAGGAGCAGGAACAGGTTGAAGAACGGGAACAGGTTGGGGTACAGGAACAGGAGCAGGTTGAGGAACAGGGACAGGGGGAACCACAGGAACTGCGGTACCCTGTGCATACGGAGGTGGTTACTTCAAGAGATAGGACAACAAGGGGTCCTCAACTACTTCCTCCTGCTTATCCGTACCCGTCGGTAAAACGGGGTAACACTTATCCACAGTCATACGCTGCAATCTATCGAAAACTTCCTTTTCCTCCTTATCTCGCTGGAACTGCTCTGCGCTTCCTACCGTCGTAACAATCCCTTTTCTTTTATTACGTTTAAGCTGCTTGATTTCTTTCTGCTTGGCTTCTTTACGCCACAACCGAAAAGAATCAAACATGGCCGGCCTTGCCTTTCTTTGGAACAATTTAGCTTCAAGATTATCTAAAATCGGGGCCTCAAAACTACCATGAGGTGGCCAACTAAGGACACCGTCTTTTTTAGTGTAACGAACCCAACACTCATTGAATGTAATTGGTCCCAAACCATGGCGACTGTATAATTCGTAAGTAGGAGTTCCAACCGGAGGTAGCGGACACGAGTCCTCCAGTCGGGAAGCCGCACCACAACCTCTAAAGCAACTGAACAAAGTACTACGGCCAGGCATCGTGCACACTAACCGAGTTTCACAAACGTCAAGGGTTATAGGATTACAATGTCCCTGCAAAGAGCAAAAACCCTCGGTTTTTGGCGACTGCAGACGTCAAATATCACAACAAAGAACAAAATACCAAGAACCACAAATGCAATGGAACCATGCAACAACTAAGCACCCATAACAAAGGACTCTGGGAGCGACCCACAAATACTTAACTCAAAGATCAATGGCGTCACCAGGAAGGCCCGTCAATCGTCTCGCTGTACCAAGGTCTACTCCAGGCGCCAACACAGGTCTACAGTCAGGGCAGCAGTCCGTCGCAGCCGTCAGGAGGCGGGGATCTTCGCGGGAAAAGTCGTCGGGCCACTTGTTTTGACAACAGGATCGATGAAGCGGGTGCACCTTCCCTCGGAGATTTCACACGAAGTTCCTCACGATCGTCGGGCTTTGGACCGGTACCACTGATGCAGCCCCACGTTGGGCGCCAACTGAAGGACTGGGTTTTTCTAAGACACAGCGGTGCCAGGGATAACACCTAAAACCTTAGTGGGTAACCTGTTCCAGCGTACAAATGACAGAGACACGGGACACTTCCTTCGGCGTCAAAGATTCGAGGTTTATTACTGCAGGGAACACAGAAGTCACGAGAAGTACATAGCATGTACGTTCACGGAGTCTGATTCAACTTGTATCTGTGGATCGCTCTTCTTATACAGTTTTCAAGCATAGGATAACATGGTGCACAAAGGTTTACAACTTGGTTCCCATCGTAAAGATCATAAGGGGGTCGCTTTCATGTATTCAGGGCACGGAACATAATTACAGTAGCATTCGGCAGTTCCCAACTGTAAAAGTACATCTTCCCACCATTAGTACATTCCATTCGGCAGTAAACGAATCAAGGAAGAGGCAGAAATAGGTGCAGAGGAAAGCGAGGACAGTGAACAGATCGAAAAGGGTGTAAAAGGGGTGGTATCGGGAAACACGAGTTGCAGGCATCAAAGGGATGTGCCTAATGAATGCACAACTGAGACAATAGACCAGCACGGCAAGATGAGCCTCGAGCGGGGCCATCTGCCTTACAGTGCCATCCCCCTCATCATGAAGACACCTTCAAAGGAACACGTGTCTTCCGCAAGAGTTTGGGAATCCCAGGGTCGCGAAGCGGACAGCGTCCGTTCGCTGGCTACTTGAGGGCAAGAAACAAAATGGATGCCGTATCTAAGATGGAACCCATGGGTTCAGATGAAGAAACCCACGAAACAAACGAACGGTTTAGGTTAGCACAGCGAAAACGCTTACACCCACTAAACTCGTCATTTGCGGTTCATAAATACCAGACTCGACCATATTCGTGCGAGTCGAAAACACCACTTACAATTGTCACGGAACCTCAGAAGGGAGGTGGGGAGGGGGGTGCAGGGGGGGGACGGTTTCTTTATTCCCTCAAGTTGGGGTACCAGAGGGTTGTGGGGGGGAGGGGGGGTCAGTTGGGAAGCAGCAGCGACACACCATGCCACACCTTGAGCCACCCCTATTCCGGGGACCTACCTGGGAAGGGAAATGTAACACACAATGGCAGATACACTAGATACTCTACACATAGGTGACGCAGGGGTCACTGTATTAACATGGAATGTGAATGGCCTTGGGTCGAAGATTAAGAGAAGCTTGGTAAACGCATACCTCAAAGACTAGCGCCTGATATCATCCTTCTCCAGGAAACTCACCTTAGAGGCAATAAGTGCGCGTTTATAGCAAGAGGCAGGCATATAGTGCTGGCATATGCAGGATACACAACAGATTCCATGGGAGTAGCGATCCTCATTCAAAAAACGGCACCATTCACTATCACTCGTACCTGGCTAGACCCGCAGGGGACCTACGCGGGAGTACAGGGAGTATGGAAGAGGCGTAGGTACACGATCCTCTCAGTGTATGCCCCCCCAAAGCTGCAGGCACGCACCCTCAAGGCAATCACCGCTATACTGATAGACACGGCTGACACGATACAAATAGTGGGGGGAGATTTTAATGACGTTATGTATGTAACACGGGATAGGTCGGGGACACCACATACAGTAGGGTCCGGCTCGGCCCTAGCACGGCAGATGAATATCATGGGCCTCACCGATGTCTGAGGATGGCTTCATCCTACGCAGGAGGCCTACTCCTTCTACTCAGGGGCCAACAGGGTATTCTCACGGCTAGATTATATCTTTGTGTCCCGACAGGATGTCTCATCGAGGGACTTAGCAGAATACAAAGCAAGGGGAATTTCAGATCACTCCCCGCTGTATGCGCAGATGGGGCGGGGGAGAGGAGAGAGGAAGGCGAACTGGCACCTAGCAGCCTGGGATATCCAAACGCCAGAACTACTGAGGGGCATTAGAGCAGACATAAGGGTGTATGTGGCCGAAAATGAGGGTACAGTTGAATCAGGGATTACCCTTTGGGAGGCAATGAAGCCGGTCCTGAGGGATCGCATACAAAGTAGGCTGGGAGAGGCCAGGCGGAAGCAGCAGGACAAGGTAACTAGTGAAGAGGTGTCTATCTTAGCCCTAGAAGCGGAATACCACCAGAGGAAGGAAGAGGCACTACTTAGGAAGCTGTTAGACATGCAAAGACACTATAGGGAAATGGTCACTGATGAGGCACGCACGCAGGCGTTGGCGACACTCCACCGATTATATGATGTGGGAGATAAGTCTGGCAAACTCCTGGCATGGCTGAGCAGGAAAGAAAGAGCAGCAAGGTGGGTGGATCAGATAACGCTAGCAGAGAATAGACTGGTGTGCACGGACGAGGCCATAGCGGATGCCTTTGCGACATATTATGAGAACTTTTATAGGGCCAGAGACCTGGGTGGAGGGGAGGACGCGCTACACTACATGTGCGACATGGAGGTGCCGACTCTGTCCCCTGAGGCCACCACGGCCTTGGAAACGGAGGTGACACTAGAGGAAATATCGGAGGCTATAGCATCATGAAAACGGGGAAGACGCCGGGGCCAAACGGCTTTCCGGCGGAATTCTTCAAGCGGACGGCTGACCTGTTGCAACGCTATATAAAAACTTTATTTGTAGAGGCATATCAGGCGGAGAGCCTGCCACCAGACCTCGCTCTGGCCATGATTGTCCCGTTATACAAGGAAGGCAAGCCTAGGGACGATTGTGCCTCCTACCGCCCTATTTCCCTCCTCAATATGGAGACAAAGATTCTGGCCACTGTTCTGGCTAAACGCTTGCGACAGGTAATTTCGGATCTGGTGCATATGGACCAGTCCGGTTTCCTCCCGGACAGGGCGACCAAATTGAACCTCCGCCGCACATATAATTGGCTACAGGAGGTCCGAGGGAGAGGGGAACCCCACTGGTTCCTCTCACTGGACGCGGAGAAGGCCTTCGACGCAGTCCATTGGCCCTTCCTGATGGAGACACTGCAGAGGTTTGGCTTTGGCCCCAAGTTTCTGAAGTGGATTCGGCTCCTATACTCAGCCCGAGGGCACGAGTGCGGGTCAACGGGAGGTTGTCTCGTGAATTTCAAATCGGCAGGGGAACGCACCAGGGATGCCCACTGTCCCCCCT